>NC_088684.1:178458998-179658998 GCF_028017835.1 Emys orbicularis
TTAAAAAAGAATGTTTAGGTGTGTCCCATGGATGTGTGAAATTTCACAGCCACACTTACACTTTGTATCCAAAACAGAAACAGATCACAAACCTTTAACAGCAATATAAAAAAGAGTCTGAATCTCATCTTCACATAAACAAAAATTCATAGTGAATCTCTAAAGATTTAGTTATCATTTGACCTACAAACAGTGAAACTATCTGACAGATGCAACTGCATTCTCTTATGTGGACTTCATTATAGAAAAGTTAGCATGAACTTTCATAATGAGGACTGGTCAAGAATTTTCCATCAAAATGTGTTTGCAATGGACAATTGTTTATTGTAAATGAACATTTTCACAGAAAATGAAAACCCATCTAAAAGCATCTCCTCCCCCCAAAAAAGCCACTTTTTTTTGTGTGTGCAGTTTTCAGTCAAATTTTTTTTTGCAGTTTTTGTTTCCAAAAACGGAAATAAAAATTGTTGGGGGTGGGGGAGGTGTCTTTAAGTTTTCAC
The DNA here is from genome assembly GCF_028017835.1 of Emys orbicularis. NCBI lineage: Eukaryota > Metazoa > Chordata > Testudines > Emydidae > Emys > Emys orbicularis. Next base: position 178,459,499 of record NC_088684.1, read on the forward strand.
AAACAGTAAAACATTTCCAACCAACTCTATCCATGATTATGTGAATCCTAGTCACATGCCACACGAGGCACGTTGTGCATACACTAAGAAGAAGATGACTCAGCATTATCTGTGTCAATAACACAGCTGGATGGAATTGTGATGTATGTAAAAATCATTGCTAATGAGTATGACCTTAATTATGCAGCACAGGTGACTCTGTTTTATGCATACACTCACTGTCCAGTTTATTCCAGTGGACAGACTTAATATTCCTCAGTGTCTATGAAAAATGAGAGAATTCATCAGGGACACCTAGGAACTGAAAAGCTTCTGGATCTTGTGTCCTCTGACAATGTTTGGTGGACACTAGAACTGTGTAACACTAATTTCTTCAGTCAGACATTCAACTGACTATTAATAGAGCAACGTAAGGGGTCCATTTTGCCAGACATGCCCCAGCTGCTAGGCAGATACATTTGAGTTGGACAGTGTGCAGAGAGAGCATATTTCTGGGACTCATGTTGGATGTTAGAGAGATTTCACTTTACAGATTCTCTAGAACTTGGAACTAATATTCAGAAAGTTTATGTCAGAGTGTTACAACAGGGACTTTTCTAACGGAGACAACGTGTGGTTTCCCTTTGCACTGTAAGCTTGCAGCTTAAAAACAGATCCTTTTTCCAAGGGGATTCTATCTACCAGTTGTGAAATCTGGTGGCCCAATTACAATTTCAGACGTCTCAAACCATCTGGCTACTTTAATTTTAATTCCATATAAGAAAGTATTTCTGTACAAATATTGTCTTATGCAGATATTTTTATCGGTAATTAAAATAATTATGAGAGCTTGTGGTTAAGTACCAGATTGTTAAAGAAATCATTTCAGCTACTAACCACCATGGCTGCGTTAGTCCTACACATTTAGTAGACATAAATTCTTGTCTTCTTTTATCTGGACAGCAAGATTTATTAGATCAGACAGGTCATTAAGTCATTTTTTCTTTAATAATGTCTTTGATTCAGTGAACTCAAATTTATGCTTCATGTTATAGTGTGCTAACAGCTATTTTTTGGCTAGGAAGTCAGCAATAAATCTGAATTTAATAAACTGACAATAGATCTCAATGTGAAAGAGATTCAGGGCACTAATTCCTTTCCCCCCTCTGTTGTGTAAGAGCAATGACTCCTTATATAATTTGCAGACCAACTGCAACATAAAAATATACTTAGTCTGAAAATCTCATTTGCAACAGCACACATTATTGTTTAATATAAAAACTATGTAAATATTATCTAATAATAATCCTGTTAACCAACTCTGGTATGCTTTTCTCACCCACAAAACAGGTATTGTTTTCCAGCAAACAAAAGAGAACACGACTCTGCATACCAACAAGCACATCCAAGCCTTTGCATGAGCTCCCTGGGCTTAGCCCCCAGCACTGTTATGAAATGGCTGCGAGCTGGAGGAGCACTCTGGGTATTGACATGACAAGGGACACATTAAACAACCCACTTCCTTCTTTCAGTCCTTTGCAACTGAAAATTGTGGGCGGCTCCCCCCACACACACACTTGCCATCCATACAGTGGGAGAATAAACACTCAGGCTGGTCTCCATGAGGACGTTTACGGTATAGTTACACAGCTGTAGTTATGTCAGTGTAACTCACCTGGTAGACACGCACTTGTTTTGGAATCAAAGTGCCTTTTTCTGGTTTAGCTTATGTCAAACTGTAAGCGATACAAAAATGGCCCTCTTACCCCAGAATAAGAGCATCCACTTTGGGAGTTGTACTGGTATAACTACAGCAGTATAATTATGCCAGTATCATTCTGCTGCTAAATTGCTCCATATAGACAGAGATGCCAGAGGCTCTGGACTTTGAAAGACTATTGCTTTACTGTTGTTTAGTTGTAATCCTCATCCTATCACAGACACCTAAAGAAGTTATATAATTTCCCTGAATGTTAACCCTAATACATTTTAATTGCTTCCTTCTAGAGATCGGGAAAACTACATTTTTTTTTTCACAACTAGATCATATGGATAGAAGGTTCAGACTTCTGAACTGGCCCTGGGATGGAGGTATTAATCTGATGCCAATCCAAAAATTCATGGCCCTATTTTGGGATTCTGCTGCAGAGGGGGGGAACCATGAGAGCGGAACATTTAGGACTCCCGTCATGCCCCACACCGACCTCCAAATGTTTAGCTCTCACTGAAAACAAGAATTACTTCTTATAGTATGAATAAATGAAATACTTTCTGAGGCTAAAAATCTTAACTATTGGTACATTTGAAATTTTTGTTAAAAGTCTGACATTTCTTTGTGACTCTCTGTCAACACAATAAATTTACATTCAATCACAAAACTCAAAACAGCAGTAGATTTTACTGGCAGCTTCCCTGATGTTTTTTTAAATTCCTGTACAATGCTTTGGTACACTACCATGGTGATTAGTGCTTTATACCTGCCCATAGAGTAGATAGATACATTGTTACATAGGTTTGTGGAAGAGGTGGTTTTCAAAGGGCAAAAATTGTAATGTGTTTTTTAAAAGGCCATTATTTTGAAAACTAGATGAAGGGGAGAGACAAAAAGCCACCTGAGAATATATGAAAAAAAGCCAATGGCCCATACCAAAAGACAAGTTACTGGGGTGGTATGTTGCTTGCACATAGTCTCATCAATGAGTGCTTTCCACAGCACTTACATACACCATAGTGGGGCAATATTACTTGTAAATACTGCACAACAATTTCAAAGCTGATTGGAGAATATGTATGCTGGTTTCCACATATTCGTGACTTGCCAAGCACCACTCACTGCTCTGATTTAATAATCTTAATGTCCATTCCCTATCCCATTTAAAATTAAATAAATTGCAAATGAAATGATAGGTAAATGGCCTTGAGTGGTTTTTTAAATGATTTTTTTTTTTTACTTTTGGAATGCCCTTTATCTAGGCACTTACATGACTTTCATCATCATAGTATCTGAGCTCTGTGCTATGTCCATTAGTTCTGGCCTCAAACAGATCCTCAGGCTTAATTTCATAATAGGCTGTAGCTAATGTAAGTACTTCACACATGTCAAAATGTTATTTGTGACTTCAGAAACACTGTATGTCAGCATGTATTTGTAAATATATTTTATCTCTCAAATAAGTGTGTGCGCAATCTTGTTTTCTCTCTTTGGATGTTTGAAGAGAGAGTCATTGGGGCTGTGTGATCAACACAACCCATCTTCACTTTGCAGTTTCATGTGTGAAAATGGATATTGGCATGAGTATTTACAAACTGGATCCAAGATTAAATATTGCCATTTCTCCCATCATCCACAGCTTCTACTGTCAGAATCGTATGTTTGTGCCCCTCAATAAGTTATCTATATGGCTTTGAGGGGAGGGGACATGGCTGCAGGCTGCTCTAACTTACTTGCTGAACCAGAGGGGGGCAAAGCAGCTGGATCAGAACAGAGAATCAGGGCACTGGTCTTTTTTCATTGTCAGGAGGAGATAATCAGACAGCATGACAAGTCTGTGTGTCACACCCAGACTTGACCCCAATTGAGAAGGGTCAAGGAAAGCAGAGGTATCCACAGTTGCCTTGCCATAACTTTAACCAAGAATGGAAGATTAGATACTGGTCAGCAGTTAGATTGTCAGCATTGAGAGAGTTATTTGAACAGAGACTAAATGCAAGCTTCCTTTAAAGCAGTCAGCATCCCTTTCCTTATGGAGGTATTGACAATCTGCACCAGCAAAGGACCCAGTACTTCCCCACTGGCCCTTATCCACCAGAAAGAACAGGATCCAAAGCAAAGGTTGTGGCAGACAATTTGACTAACACAACCAGATCCTTTACAAGTGTTGCTGGCTGAAACTGAAAGAAAGAAAGAAAGAAAGAAAGAAAGAAAGAAAGAAAGAAAGAAAGAAAGAAAGACATAGCATTAGTCTCCTCCAGATATTGCCCTGCCTCCCCTGACACAGACAACTTAGTCCAAATCTGATTGATTTTTGTTTGCAACATACTCAGAAATTTCCTTGCACTGGGAGGGACCAAGTAGAGCCAGTCCGGATTAACCAGGTTATTCACCATGCAGAAGAAATCTGCTGATCAAGACTGTGCAGATGCTATGTTGGAGGTAAAGAAACATGGCATTGCCTCCTGCACAGCCATGCCATAAGAGTTCAAAAAGCCTTTATTATACAGCTGATCAACTTCAGCATGAGCCTTGTGCCATCAGCATGTTAACTGTCTTAGTTATTGCTTTGCCTATAAACCATGGTGACCAGTGGGACAAGAGTGCTTAAGGCCACTCTCTCAATGCTGAGTTTTATGTGTTTCCTCTTCACACCACTCCTACTTTCATGAAGAACCCTGGTGAATCATACAGTCTGGCCGTGAAAAGAGAAACTGGAAAAAAGAGAAAAGAAAAAAAGTAAAATGTCACTGTGGCTTTGTCACATTATCCTTCTGCTCCTCAGACAGGAAACATGAATGCTTCCTACACAAAGTGTAATGGGTGTGCATGGGTGTGCAGCCGCCTTCAGAGTCCCTTCAGCAGATGGGACTGTCCCTTTCGGAGAACCACAACTTTTTTCTGAAACACTTGGCTTTTGTTTTCTGACCTTGTTTTGTGCATATAATTCATCATCTATCGCTTTCAAAAGGGTTCAAGAAGTGGAGCCCATTTCAAGGTGTGCAATCTGGTGAGATCTCCAGTTTAATTCAGTTTGTGAATCACATTAATCTAATCTCAATCTTTAGAAAATGGTTACCAGGGCTGGCTCCAGGCACCAGCAAAGGAAGCAGGTGCTTGGGGCGGCCGATGAAAAGGGGTGGCACGTCCGGGTCTTCGGCAGCAATTCCCTCAGTCCCTCTCTTCCTCTTTGAGCTGTCACCAAAGTGCCACCGAAGAGGAAGATTGGGAACGAAGGATGAAGCGGCACGGTTGAGCTGCCGCTGATCGGCTTTATGTTGTTGGGTTTTTTTTCTTCGCCGCTTGGGGCGGCAAAACAGCTGGAGCTGGCCCTGATGGCTACACAGAACAATATTTGATTTTGTATTCAAAGGCCTGATTCTCCTCTCACTTACAGAACTGTAGGTCAGGTGTAGCTTCACTAAGCCAGTGCAGATATGCTGGTATGAAAGCAGTCTAAGTCTCAGTTTAATTGTAAACTGCAGGCTTGTGTCACTTTGACTGAGGGCTTGCCTATGCCAAAAAATAGTGTACGGCAAACCAGGGTGTAAATTTACAGCGCACTAGTTTGCCGTGCACTAACTGGTCACATGCACCCTGCTACAGAGCTCTAGACCAGGGATCGGCAACCTTTCAGAAGTGGTGTGCCGAGTCTTCATTTATTCACTCTGATTTAAGGTTTTGCATGCCAGTAATACATTTTAATGTTTTTCTACGGTCTCTTTCTATGAGTCTACAATATATAACTAAACTATTGTTGTATGTAAAGTAAATAAGGTTTTTAAAATGTTTAAGAAGCTTCATTTAAAATTAAATTAAAATGCAGAGCCCCCCAGACCGGTGACCAGGACCCGGGCAGTGTGAGTGCCACTGAAAATCAGTTCGCGTGCCGCCTTTGGCACACATGCCATAGGTTGCCTACCCCTGCTCTAGACATTCTGTAGTGCACTTAACATACTCCCATTTCAATCTGAACTTTTAGTGTACTGGTGCAGGATCCACATGACCAGTTAGTGCACAGCAAGATAGTGCGCTCTCTATTCACACCCTGGCTTGCTCTGCACTAACTCGCCTTGTAGACACACCCTCAGTGTAAGAGAAACAGGCCCAGAGTTTACAAATACACTGAGGTTTAAAGTGCAGAAATAAAGAAGTATCTTTCCAGCCATGGTGAGTGCTCTTTTCCTTTCTGCTAGGATAATTAGCCTGCAAACCTTGCACCCACATTTTTATACCAGCAAAAACCAATTGCAGTTGTAAATCTGAATATTTGATTTGTGCCGCAAATGAATGACAGGTGCAAAAACGCAGGTATACATTTTGCAGACCTCAGAAGGGAGATGACATCACTGATACCATTCACCCAATTTCCTACATTTCAGTCACAGAAATGTACCTACCAAATAAACACCAAAGCCACCAGAGTCAAATTCTGGCTTTTCCCAGGGGAGGAGAACAGAGAGTAAGAATGGAGATTTAGCAGCCAAGCAGAGATTCCCCAAGTCATTTACATATGCAGATGATTGGCAGCCATTATTGATGCCTCACTTAAAGCCAGGATGATGCCAACCACCCTGAGACATGCAGAGGTATTCTGTCTCCGCATTGGACTGTTTGACAATTACAGCCCAATCCATATCATTCCCCTTTTGGGGAGCATGATTAAGAAAGCAATGGCTATTCAGTTATTAGACCATTGACACCGTGGACAGGTTCCATTCTGGGTTCTGGCCTTCCTTTGAAATTGAGAATGCATTTGTCAGGGCCATAAAGGATTTCATGCTAGTTTGAAAGCAGTGTCAACCAACTATTTTGGTCACAATGGCTTTCCCAGCAGTTTTTTACATTACCAACCTTGGGTTGGTGCTTTGGTAGCTAAGGGATGTTGCTAATGTATCTAGCACTGACCTTCAGTGGTTCAGATCATATAAAGATAATAAGGTTCAACTGGTGGTATCATCATTAAGGAGTCTGACCTGAGGCATTCCTTAAAGATGTATTCTACTGCTCATGTTTTCAGTTTATATATGAGACCTCCTGGTGAGATCACTTCTAAGCATGGGATAGAAGGTCATGAATATGCTGAAGTGCAAGCAAAGAGAGGAGGAGATAGAGACCAAAGGATGAATGTGCCAATATGGGAGGGTTTTGGATTCATGAAGCTCAAAATGCCTTTTGTAATGAGAGCTGTTTAGATTAAATGGCCTCCAAGTAAGCAAAAGAATTATCAACCTTCCAATTTCAAAACTGGCAAGGGCTTCTTACATAGGTTTCAAACTATTCGTAGGGGAATAGGGGATTTTTTTTGTTTAATTCAAATGATGTGGTGTGTATTTCTAACATACAAAGTTAGACAGGAAATGAAGTGTGTCTGAAAGAAAAGATTTTGAAGAAAAAGGAAAGTATGAATGTATGAAATTGTCTATACAAAGACAAGAACTAGCAGTTTTACTCAATGATAGCCTAATTTAGTGGGTATACCTGAAATGTGGTGAGATGAGTCTCATAATTAAAATATAATATTTGCTATACCAAAAAGCTCCAGTTCAACAACTTTGGGAAGATCCCACACTTGGGAAGATTGCCAGACTTCACTGAGGACCTAGTGAGATTAAAAACATGGCCAGAAAATGACAACAGGAGATTCTACTTGGAGAAATGCAATCCTATATATCTAGTAAAAATTCATCCTGAACATAGATATCAAGCACTAATAACAACATGGGAACTGACATACTGGATCAGATCAATGGTCCATTTAGACCAATATCTTGTTTCTAGCAGTGGTCAGTACCACATGCTTCAGAGGAAGTTGCAAAACCGTCATTATGGAGAATTGTGCAATAACACCGATATGGGGAATGTGTCCTCCTTCCCCAAGGTAATTGAAGGTTGGCTTATAACCTGAAGCCTAAGGGTTGATAGATCCCTTATAAATATCTTAGCTAGTGTAATTATGGATGTTATTCATATAACTGTTTAATCCCTTTTTACAATTATACTAAGCTCCTTGCCTCCATGATGTCTTGTACCAATGAGTACTTCCTTAACCTGTAGAATTTGCAAGATTGGTCTTTGCTCTGGAGGAATGGTTAGACAATATTGCCTGCTGAATGCGTCAGAACTACCACAGCCTCAACAATGTGGAAACAGAAGCCTTGCAGGAGGCTATTGTTATGAGGAGTCTCTCTTTTCCTCTTGTCCCTGTTTATTGAGGGGTCGGTCCATTCAAGGTTAGCAATTTTGGCATCAATCTTGCTCCACTAGAAATCAATGTGTTGGACGTGTGATCCAAAAGTGTTTGATTTCAGTTCTGCAGAGTACATAGGTTTGCCCTTATTTACCTTGTGACGGCTTGACAACAGCAACATCTGATCTTGGGCACATGAGGTTTAATGATTTGTAATTCCATTTCAGTGAAGCTGAGAACAGTGGATCTTCATTGCATACTGCAAGTTCAGAGAGAAGCAGCAAGTGAACATAATATGCACTGCTTTCTTCACATACAGTGACAGGTTGACTTTAATTTGGCCATTTTGGTTTTTAAAGCCTTAGATGGTGTTGGCAGTATGCGCATTTGAGAACTCTTCCTTACACCTTGTTCCATGGGGCATCTATACTCAGATTTATTGCCTGTATGGGATCCAATCCTTATATGTTGTGTGAACAAGTGATCAACTGATCATACCTTTTTTTTCTGGGTCATAAACATGGAACTTGTTTCCCCTTGACATCCATTTCTGTCCATTTCTCTCTGTTTTGTTAAAAGATGCCTCTGAAACAGAAAAGTCATAAGTGGTTGGTTTTTTTTCTTAGCATGAGCACTACTTATCATGTATTTACCTCCCCAACCATCCATTTTTATTGTATTCTTGGATTTATTTTATAAATTGCACTGAATCATCTGTTGGAAAGAAGCAATTTAAACTCCAAACTAATAATAATAGTAATAATAAAAAACATATATTGTAATTCCTGTTCTACATTCCATACCATGTATCTGCATGTCAAGGATCTCTTATCTTTCTAGTACTGGGATATGGCCATACCTCAGTTTACCATGGCTGGTAGCCAAAGCCCCATGTACTCCACCACAAACTGGATCTAAATTCTGTTGGCAGAGTTCCTGGACTCTGCGGCAATATGGTACAGCAGAATGCAAATTCTGCTGCAGTTCCATTTAAATTTTAAAAAGATATTTAAATAAATATCAGAATGAATAATGCAGAGTAGACAATACAATAGCCCCTTTTTTGTTTACTTTACTATCAAATTACATTTATTTTATGCTGTCCCCTCATTGTCAGTTTTCAGTATGCCAAAGGTTCTTACACTGACAATTCTTACCTTCATTGTACAATTTGCCAGAACTCTCCTCTGGGCAAAGACTACACATGGGAAGTACTGTACAGAAAGTTTTAAAAGTAGGGAAAGAGGGCAAAATCAGGCTTATAATGAAAAACATCTGAAGTCACTATAGTAACTCCTTTTTAAAATAGAATTGATAAGCTCTTAGCTGATTAGCATATCGCTGTAAGTACTGCTAGAATATAACAGAGTTCTTCTATGGAATTATATGGCCTTCATATCTACAAGATTGAAATGCCACCCAAGTTTTTAAAAATAGAAATAACAACAGATTTATGCAAAGAAAACCACCAGATAACTTTGCTCTGAGTTAAACACCAGCCTATTGGTGGTTGGTGAACATGTTTATAAGTCTGCGTCTCCAAATGAATCAAGCAGTTTCATATGTTGGTAGCTCACGCTACTGAGAATTTTGATGTAACTTCCTTGGAAAGAATAACTGACTGGGCTAAGACTTTGCTTTCCTTGGACTGTCCTTACAGCTAATATAGTGCCAACATTTTAAATGGTTTTTTCCCCGAAGGACCAGTCCCCAGAGAAATAGGGACCTAGGCAATCATGTGCAAGCTGTTGTGGGGGGCACGGGTAAATGTTTAGTTACTTACTGTCACACTGTCTGGAGTGGTTCATGACCGGGAGTGCCTACCTGAGGGCAGACTGTCAGAAACAGGGCAGACACCCCAGACTGGTGGTGTGTTCTATAATTAGATTTCACCAAATCAGTAACAAATGAATCATTATAGCAGTCTTACCATGGAGTCACAGACAATCCCCTTAGACCAAGGGTATGTCTACACTACGGGATTACTCCGAATTTACAGAATTCGATTTTTGGCAACCGATTGTATAAAGTCGAGTGCATGCGGCCACACTAAGCACATTAATTCGGCGGTATGCGTCCATGTACCGAGGCTAGCGTCGACTTCCGGAGCGTTGCATTGTGGGTAGCTATCCCATAGCTATCCAATAGTTCCTGCAGTCTCCCCCACCCATTGGAATTCTGGGTTGAGATCCCAATACCTGATGGGGCCAAAAATTTGTCGCAGGTGGTTATGGGTAAATGTCGTCAGTCAATCCTCCCTCCGTGAAAGCAACGGCAGACAATCATTTCATGCCCTTTTCCCTGGATTGCCCGGGCAGACGCCATAGCACGGCAACCATGGAGCCCGTTCAGCCTTTTTTCACTGTCAGCGTATGTCTACTGGATGCTGCTGACAGATGCAGTACTTCAGCACTACACAGCAGCATCCCCTTGCCTTTGCAAGTTAGCAAAGACGGTTACCAGCCATACTGTACTGTCTGCTGCTGTCATGGGTGCTCCTGGCCGGCCTCGGTGAGGTCGGTCAGGGACGCCTGGACAAAAATGGGAATGACTCCCCAGGTCATTCTCTTCTTTAAGTTTTGTCTAATAGAGAGTCAGTCCTGCCTAGAATATCAGGCAAGCCTGCTAAAGAACCAGAGAGGCAAACGGCCGCTCCGGGTCAGAGCCCCAGACATCCCGCAGAAATGATGAGCTGCATGCCATTCTAGGGGGTGCCCCCACAACAAAACCACCCGTTGCTTCCCTCCTTCCCCACCCCTCCCGGGCTACCTTGGCAGATATCCCCCCTTTTGTGTGATGAAGTAATAAAGAATGCATGAATTTGAAACAACACATACTTTATTGCCTCTGCAAGCAGAGATCAAAGGGGGGAGGGCGGTTGGCTTACAGCGAAGTCGAGTGAACCACCATTCTGCACTTGCTCAGCCTATAGCTGAAAATGGGAATCTGTGATAAGCACTAGGATAGAAGCACAGGCAGGACTGAATCTCCATTTGTGTGTGGGCCTTTGGTTGACACTGGTAAAATACAAAATGTCCCAGGATATGTATGTTGGGGGACAGTTCTAAACGGCAGCTTTATTTTTTTATTTGCAGCAAAAAGTATCTGATTGTGAGCCCTGGGAGCAAGGGGTAGGTTGGGGTAGGTGCGACCGCGCGGTGCTGCCGACTGGGAGAGCAGCCTGAGGCAGAAGCCTCCAGCTGGCATGATATTCCAGGCAGGACTGAATCTCCATTGCACAAAACTTAAAGAAGAGAATGACATGGAGTCATTCCCCTTTTTGTCCATGCGCCCCTGACCGACCTCACCAAGGCCAGCCAGGACCACCCACGGGACGACGATGACGGTTACCAGTCATACTGCACCGTCTGCCGTCCGCAAGGCAAGGCAAGACAAGACAAGGGGATGCTGCTGTGTAGCGCTGCAGCACCGCGTCTGCCAGCAGCATCCAGTAGACATACGGTGACAGTGAAAAAAGGCGAGAAAAGATTTTTTTTCCCCTTTGCTTTCATGGGGGAGTGGGAGGGGCGGAGGCTGACGACATATACCCTGAACCACCCGCGACAATGTTTTTGACCCTTCAGGAATTGGGAGCTCAACCGAGAATTCAAATGGTTTTCAGAGAGTGCGGGAACTGTGGGATAGCTACAATCGTCAGTCGCCCCTCCCTCCGTGAGCGTCCATTTGATTCTTTGGCTTTCTGGTACGCTTGTCTTAGCTCCTTAAGTTTCACGCAGCACTGTGTTGAGTCCCTGTTGTGGCCTCTGTCCATCATGGCCTTGGAGATTTTTTCAAATGTTTTGGCATTTTGTCTTTTGGAACGGAGTTCTGATAGAACAGATTCATCTCCCCATACAGAGATCAGATTCAGTATTTCCCGTTCGGTCCATGCTGGAGCTCTTTTTTGATTCCAGGACTGCATGGTCACCTGTGCTGATCAGCGCTCCACGCTGGGCAAACAGGAAATGAAATTCAAAAGTTCGCAGGGCTTTTCCTGTCTACCTGGCCAGTGCATCCAAGTTCAGATTGCTGTCCAGAGCGGTCACAATGGTGCACTGTGGGATAGCTCCCGGAGGCCAATAACATTGAATTGCGGCCACACTAACCCTAATTCGAAATGGCAATGTCGATTTCGGCGCTACTCCCCTCATCGGGGAGGAGTACAGAAATCGATTTTAAGAGCCCTTTATGTCGAAGTAAATGGCTTCGTTGTGTGGACGGGTGCAGGGTTAATTCGATTTAACGCTGCTAAATTCGAACTAAACTCATAGTGTAGACCAGGCCCAGGGGTGGGCAAACTTTTTGGCCCAAGGGCCACATCTGGGTATGGAAATTGTATGGTGGGCCATGAATGCTCACGAAATTGGGGGTTGGGATGCAGGAGGAGGTGAGGGCTCCGGCTGGGGGTGCGGGCTCTGGGATAGGGCCAAAAATGAGGCATTCAGGGTGTGGGAGGGGGCTCTGGGCTGGGGCAGGGGGTTGGAGTGCGGGAGGAGTGAGAGCTCTGGGGGGCCCTGGAGATGAGGGATTGGGGGTGCAGAAGGGTGCTCCAGGCTGGGACCGAGGGGTTCGGAGGGTGGGAAGGGGATCAGGGCTGAGGCAGGGGGTTGGGGCGCAGGAGGGGGTCAGGGGTGCAGGCTCCAGGTAGTGCTTGCCTCAAGCAGCTCCCAGAAACAGCGGCATGTCCCCCCTCCAGCTCCTACGCAGAGGAGCAGCCAGGCAGCTCAGCGCACCGCCCCATCTGCAGGCGCCACCCCTGCAGCTCCCATTGGCCATGGTTCCAGGCCAATGGGAGCTGCAGGGGCGGCACTTGGGGCAGGGGTAGCGTCCGGAGCCCCCTGGCTGCCCCTACACGTAGGAGCCGGATGGGGGACATGCTACTGCTTCCGGGAGCCACGCGGCGCCATGGCACGTACAGAGCAGAGCAAGCCTCCAATCCCGCTACTCAGCTGAAGTGCCGGAGCAGAGCAAGCCCCAGTCCCTGCTCCCTGGCGGGAGCTCGAGGGCCAGATTAAAACATCTGAAGGGTCAGATGCCGCCTCCGGTCCGTAGTTTGCCCACCCCTGCCTTATACTCTCCAGTCACCCAGGCAAGCTGGATTTAGTGATCACTGGTCACTTACACCAACAATCACAAAATATTCAGGTTGCTTCCAGTCCCAAGAGACCAGTCTTTTACCCCAAATCAATTGATACCCTAAGCTCTTACACCAAAGACAATGCCTGTAGCCAATCCTGCAATAAACTATCTAAAGGCTTATTAACTAGGAAAGAGAAATAAGAGAGTTATTTACAGGTTAAGAAAGCAAACATACCCACAAATGAATTGCAATCTAAATCCTAAGAATGACAGAGTTGTAGTGATCTGTCGATTCAAAGTGTCTTTCAGGGCAGACCCAGGGGTAACCCGTGGGGATCTCTGCCTTAGTTTAATGTCTCTGGCCCTGTTCAAATGGATGAAAAATCTTCATGTCCACCATTTTTATTTCCCTCTTTCAGGATTCAAACCGATGAAATGAGGCCGTCTGCACATACTTCTTCATGGGTGGATGGGGCAATTAACAAAACTCTCATCTTATACTGGCCCACTTAATTTTTGATAGTCCTCCTGGATGGGTGAGGGGAATGATTCCTGTGCCTGGGTTCACAAGTTCACAGCAAACATTTTCAAAGTTATAAAGCAAAATGTACATATAGCATGGAATACTGACTTTATAAGTGAGATTCATGCATGCAGCAAGTTACAAGTATTTCATAGAGTCTAAACACTAAATGCATTCTTAGAATGCTAATACCTATTTTGAACAAAACTAACATACAGGTGAGCTGGTTTGTCAGTTCTTAATTAACGCCTACAGCCTTGGCCAGAACTTGCACTTGGTTGACCAACATCACAGTTACATCTTAGAGGTGTGATAGAAGAATGCAAAGAAAATAACCTAAAATTCACAAGAATTCATATCTGCTCCCTTTCAGCTTTCATTTCTCCAGCTTATTTGAAAAATAACTGTTCTTTGTCTGTCTCAAACCCACATCTTCCCCATGCCCCCCCCCCACCTTTTACCATTCTGCTGTAATTTCTCCTTCTTCCAGTGCCCCCACACTGCCCTAATACTCCCCTCATGGCTCCCTCAGAGACTGACCTCCTCTTTGCCCTGGACTGCAGTTTTCTGGGATGGATGGATAGGTAAAGCCTAGAACAGCCGAAGACAAAATGTGTCTGTGAGCAGCTTTCGGAACGGTATACATTATATTTGCCAGCTGTTCTACACATTTTCCTTCAAGATATTTACTGGGCATGCTTTTCAAAATAAATGTTCTCTTGTTTTTATTATTGCCTCAAAGTTTGGAGCAAAAAATGGTATGGCTTGATAGGCCTCATGTAGCTCCTATAGCTTGTTAGAGATTTACACTGGCTTTTCCACACCCTTACGTGACATAGTTATACTAACATAAGTTGGTAGTGTAGACAGTGAAAGTCTGTGTGTGCACAGCACCTAATACAATAGAGTCCTGGTCCATGACTGATGCTCCTAGATGCTACTACAATTCCACTAATAAATATACTTAGAATAACATCAAATTAGAGAAGTTGGGCCCTTATCCTTGCTGCATCCTTTCAGGGAAGGTTTTGGTAAATTGGCTTCCACTACCTTATTAACTTTTTTTTAAGTTTGCCTGTTTTTAACCAAATTCCGGGTGTTACCTTTTGGGATTTAGTATATGTTCCTGCTACAATGTCTTCTTCCCATTTCACAACAGGATTCTTGGGCTGGGCTATTTTTCCTAATGAGTCTGTAAGTATGTGCCACTCAGTAAATAGGTTTTTCTCCCTGTAATTTTGAAGTCTAGTATATAGTTACTAATTTTAAAATGGTGCTATTAGAAGATGCTATAAAAGTTCTCATGAATTTAGGTCAAAGTTTTTAAGCATGGGTGCTAACCTTAGGCCCCTGTGTCCATATGTCCACATTTAGGCACCTAAATAAAAGTGGCTGGCTAGTCAGAGGTGCTGAGCATTTGCAATTGCTATTAGTGTTAATAGGACACCGAAGAAAGAGAGAATCAATTAAGTGAAAAGTAGAAAAAGTATTTATTGGGGAAAAATGCCTGGAAACTAGATTGAAGAAAAGCAGACACTGAAACATATGAAGGGAAATATTCACCAAGATACGTGCTACAGGGAAAGAAAGGAGTAGAGGAAGAGAGAAAAGGAATATGAAAGACAAACGGCTATAAATAAAAACAAACCATACAATGTTTGATATAAAAATGTTGTGATAAAGTGTACACATCACTTTAACCAAAATCTTTTATGTGAAGACATTGAGAAAAGATGGCTGAGGCGAGGGCAAGGGAGGAGGAACACCTGATGCTGGTGGATGTCGACCCTTAGGCTGAGTGAGGGCTTCTGTCAATATTGTGAAGAGAAGGGAATAATTCTGTCTGAATTATGTCAGGCGGTGGAATAAGAATAAACTGCCAAAATCCACCCTGACTGGACCAGCTCTGTAGGATGTGGAGAAATCACTGGCGGCTCAAATACACTTGGGGAATAGGGCAACAGAAGCAAAAGCCCTTAATCCACTAACAGCTAAAAAGAAAGGACAGTAGTAACCTCCCTACCTACGCTAAAAGACATAGAGGGAAAGTAAAACCCTGTATCCTCTTTCCAGAAACCAAGGGAAGTGGGGGAGGGGAAGTAAGGCTCGTGTGTGGAACCAGAGTAACAAGAGGGCTCTGTGGAAGCCCCATTTTCATGTTCTCAGGGGAGTCCTCATAACCTCAGATTGTCCAGCAGTCATATTAAAGCAGCAAGGAAGACCATGAGGATACTCTAGCTCCATCTAGCTAACTTCCAAGGTAACTCCAGCATCACATACTTCTAACTCTGTGAAATGCAGAAGATAGATGATTGTCACGGTCCTGGTGGGTTTTGGGGGTGCAAATCCAGACCAGTGAGGGTTGTGTCACCATCTGCTGTGTAACCCTGGTGCCTCACAATGCTTTGTTTCTATAGCTTCTGAACTGGGCCGCTCACAACCAGCCTACTAGCATGCAGTGTCTGTGTATAGCTGCAGCCCTGGTCCAGCAGCTCTGCCCTCAGCAGCCTGCTAGCAACTCACGAGTCACACTCTGGCTTCCACCAGCCTCAGTTACAACCAGCAAGATGATCCCAACACACTCCCAGTCCTGAAATTTCCCCAACATCATGTGCACTAAAGTATCCAGCCCTCTCCTGGACAGCTCAGGGAATTAAGAAGATTTGTTGCTCCTGTAAAGAGAGAAAACCAGCACTGAGTTGGTTTATGATAAAAATGAAATACATTTATTAATAAAACAGATATGGGATTAAGTGAGTTCAAGTATAAGGAATGAAGACAGAAATAATTACAAGTAAGACAAAACAAAATACGATTCTAAAAGTCTAAAAACTTAATCTAGTAAGGTACAATCTTTGCAGGGAGGCAGCGGTGGCCAGGGGCTATGTGTGGGGGGTGAGCCCGGGGCCAGAGCTTGCCCCTGTGTGGCTGGGGCCCCACAGCTGGAGGAGGCAGCAGAGGTCAGGGGCGATGGGGGTGGAGGGGTTAGCTCAGGGCCAGCGGCCAGAGTCCAGGGCCTGCCCCATGACTGGAGCCTGCCACCCGCCATCCCAAGGCTGAAGCCCAAAGCCTGAGCCTCACCATGCCTGGGAAAGTGAGGAACTCACTGGCTGCCTGCTCCTCCAGAATTTGTGGCTCCAGAGGGGGGCAGGGCCCAACCCCTGCTGGTGGCCCTGGGGGAGGGGCCACTGCTTTGCCGCCACCCCTCGTCACTGCCCAGGAGAATGTGGCCACAAGAAAAGCCCCTGGTTTAGACCCCCCTTGTCTTTATAGTTCAGATAAAGTCTCCCTTCTCTGTTGGGGTGTAGCCACTCTGTCTCTTCCTGCCACTTGATAGCTTGATAGCTTTGTTTATTTGATATATAAATAAATTCTCATAGTCTTTCAAAGTACTTTGGAAGTAACTGCCTGGTGGAGAAACCGCATACTTTGTTTGGGGTGTGGTTATTCCTGTTTGACTGGCAAATTCATTTTAAGAATTATAATTTCAGTTAATGTCCATAACTGTGCATCCAGTGCTCGCACCTACATTACACAATGATATTAATAACCAGTGAATTATGAGCTTTCCAATGACATATTACATGACACCTTTTAGATACTGATTATAACGATAATGAGTTGGGGTACACAGGCCAGCTGAAACTTACAGCATGGACACCCTCCTCTGACTCTTTTAGTGTCACAATGATCTCTTGGCAGAAATAACAGCACTATCCTAATACAGCAATCACTGTGAGACTAAAGCCACCAAAGAATTCCTAATAATTTTATGGTTTCTTGTGTCATAGCTGAACATCTATTCCACACAGGCGCCCTTCATGTTGAAATGCTGTGGTACACTGATACAACTGAATCATAATGGGAACCCTTGTGGGTGATGAGAATGAACTGTAAGGTGGATACATAACGGTTGGTAACCGTGAGTGAGACAAGCAATCTGCGGAAATATTTTCATATCCTGATTGATAGTGCAAATCCAGGGTCAGATTAAGGACAAGTTCATGGATCTGGGCCCTGGGATGGGAAGAGGTTCACCAGATCAAAAGGCATGGACCACCTTTCCATGGGGATCCACCAACTCTATCATGAGAGAGCAGGAGGGAAAGAGGGAAGAAGTATTGGCTAATGCTGACCTCGCATCTCTCTCTATGTTTAGCTATCTAAATCTTTATCTTCATTTTCATACTCCTTTCATCTCCAGGCTGAGTTCGCCTACCTCAGATCTGATTCCTCTGCTCCACCCAGCCAATCACAGACACCGCACTACTGTGCAGATTTAGTGCGCTGTTAATCTACATGCTGGCAGTGCTGCCCAACCAACCTTTTTTGCTGCTCAAAGGCCCATCCGTGTCTTAGGCACCACTCCTCCTCTCTGCCTACAGACATTCTTCCCTCTTCAAGGCACCGTGCCTTTGACTCCCCAGACCCCTCCTCTGCCTCAGGCCTCCTACGCTGGCTTAAGTTTATTCAGGGAGATCAAAGGAGAAGAATATGAGCCTCAGGAATCAAGAGGAAGAGAAGGATGGGGAAAAGGGATGCTGAGGAGAGAAGAGGCTGAGGGGGCTCCCAAGCTGGGGAAGGCTGGTTGAAAGGAAGTATTTTCCTGAACTGGAAGTGTGTTTCCCTTAAATAGCCCTTTCGATATATTACACTGGTCTACAATTTTTGAGAAGTCGTCTGCTTCAGAGATAAAATGTGCTATTTATTATGTATTTTGATGTGCTGAATTCAAATATGACAATTAAAACAACTGATTGGCTACTGTTTCTAAGATATTTAAGTTTTTACATTTTATGTCTATGTATATTGTGTAGATAGTAGAGTTTTAATCATAAATTGTAAACCTAGGTCTTTTCATGTGTTTATGGTTGCTTTACATGATAATATTTCACCTGTCCTGTTTATGTAACACTTTAAAAATCAGCAAAAGGGTTATATAAATAAAATTTATTATGAAACAAAAGGCAAAAAACTATTATGTACATAGTTTAGTCCTATTCAGTGTCTACTCGGCGCTTCTTGGCTTGTCTCTTGTATTCATTAAATGGAGCATCTCTTGTCACTGTCCAGCAATAGTCTGCAAGCATTGATGGGCTCCATTTGCCCTGATAGCGTTTCTCCATTGTTGCAATGTCCTGGTGAAATCGCTCGCCGTGCTCGTCGCTCACTGCTCCGCAGTTCGGTGGGAAAAAATCTAGATAAGAGTGCAAAAAATGTATCTTTAGTGACATGTTGCAACCAAGGCTTTTGTATGCCTTGAGGAGGTTTTCCACCAACAACCTGTAGTTGTCTGCCTTGTTGTTTCCGAGAAAATTTATTGCCACTAACTGGAAGGCTTTCCATGCCGTCTTTTCCTTGCCATGCAGTGCATGGTCAAATGCATCATCTCGAAGAAGTTCACGAATCTGAGGACCAACAAAGACACTTACCTTTATCTTAGCTTCACTTAACCTTGGAAATTTTCCACGGAGGTACTTGAAAGCTGCTTGTGTTTTGTCAATGGCCTTGACAAAGTTCTTCATCAGACCCAGCTTGATGTGTAAGGGTGGTAACAAAATCTTCCTTGATTCAACAAGTGGTGGATGCTGAACACTTTTCCTCCCAGGCTCCAATGACTGTCGGAGTGGCCAATCTTTCTTGATGTAGTGGGAATCTCTTGCACGACTATCCCATTCGCAGAGAAAACAGCAGTACTTTGTGTATCCAGTCTGCAGACCAAGCAAGAGAGCAACAACCTTCAAATCGCCACAAAGCTGCCACTGATGTTGGTCATAGTTTATGCACCTCAAAAGTTGTTTCATGTTGTCATAGGTTTCCTTCATATGGACTGCATGACCAACTGGAATTGATGGCAAAACATTGCCATTATGCAGTAAAACAGCTTTAAGACTCGTCTTCAATGAATCAATGAACAGTCTCCACTCATCTGGATCGTGAACAATGTTGAGGGCTGCCATCACACCATCGATGTTGTTGCAGGCTACAAGATCACCTTCCATGAAGAAGAATGGGACAAGATCCTTTTGACGGTCACGGAACATGGAAACCCTAACATCACCTGCCAGGAGATTCCACTGCTGTAGTCTGGAGCCCAACAGCTCTGCCTTACTCTTGGGTAGTTCCAAATCCCTGACACGGTCATTCAGTTCACCTTGTGTTAGAAGGTGTGGTTCAGAGGAGGAGGATGGGAGAAAATGTGGGTCCTGTGACATTGATGGTTCAGGACCAGAAGTTTCATCCTCTTCCTCTTCCTCGTCTGACTCAAGTGAGAATGATTCTGGTGCATCAGGAACCGGCAGTCCTTCTCCGTGGGGTACTGGGCGTATAGCTGATGGAATGTTTGGATAATGCACAGTCCACTTTTTCTTCTTTGACACACCTTTCCCAACTGGAGGCACCATGCAGAAGTAACAATTGCTGGTATGATCTGTTGGCTCTCTCCAAATCATTGGCACTGCAAAAGGCATAGATTTCCTTTTCCTGTTCAACCACTGGCGAAGATTTGTTGCACAAGTGTTGCAGCATATGTGTGGGGCCCACCTCTTGTCCCGATCTCCAATTTTGCAGCCAAAATAAAGGTGATAGGCTTTCTTAACCATAGTGGTTATACTGCGCTTTTGTGATGCAAAAGTCACTTCACCACAAACATAGCAGAAGTTATCTGCACTGTTCACACAAGTACGAGGCATCTCTGCTCACTTTGGCTAAACAGAAATGTGTCCCTTTGCAAAATCAAACACTGACAAATAAGAGAGCACGACACTGTATGATTTCTAGAGCTGATATAGGGCAATTTGTTCAGCAGAGTGATGTAAGCTTCGTTATGATTGCATCATCCATGACTTCTAGGAATAACATGATGCAATTCATATCATGTATGACGCAATACCAGCTTCAGATTGCATCATTCATTGTTTTGCCTAAAAAGCAAGTACTGTCCAAACCCAGTCATAGATTTATTCATAGATCCAGTCAAAGATGTATTTTAGTCATTTCTGGTTTAAATTGAGATCCCTTCCCTTTATAACTCACTTATCATCCGCCATTCCCAAGTCAAGGGTCGTATATACTGACCCAATAGCATATCTTGAAAACTAGAGCCAATCAACAATTTTAAGCATCATTTTCGTTCTCAGTGACCCAGAATTAGTAAAGTTTGACTACATTTATTTCAGAAGCATTTTGGCTGTAGAGCAGTGTTACAAACAGCAGCTGGACTCACCATAATCAAACAGGGACTCCAGCTCACCTGAGTCTATTTCTGAGCAGTAATGTTATGTAGCTGGTAATCTGTCCATAAATTAAACATAAATCCCTAAGTGCAAGAATATTAATTCAGGCAAGGACGTCTGTTTCAACCAGGGCCGTCCCTAGGCATATGCAGCATATGCGGTTGCATAGGGCACCGGAAAATTTGGGGAAACATTCCCCTTGCTGGCCGCGTCTGGAATCCTCTCTTCTCTGGCCCCTCCCCCGGGCTGGGCTGGCAGGCTTCGCCCCGCCCCCGCCCTCCCTCCCTTCTCAGCTGGCCAGCTGAGGGCTCCAGCCTCCGGCTCTGCCACCTCAGCCCCGGGGAGCCCAGAGCTGCGCGGTCGGTCACTGGTGGCGCAGTGGCCCGGCCCACCGCTGCCCGGAGCGGAGTCCCTCCCTAGACCCTGCCTGCCTGCGCCACTCGGTCTCCGGCGGGGGCCAGGCTGCGGCCAGGCCAGGACATGAGGAGGGAAACTTCCACATGAGTCAGCAGGGGAGGAGGGGGGAATGAAAGAGGGGGGGACTTAAAGTGACAGTGCACTCACTGTCTCTCACACTTCCCTAACACACACACAGTGGCTCTCACACCCACATACACTCTGCCTCTCACGAGTCACAGCCCCCCAATACAGACTGTCACACACACACAGTCTCACACTCCCCAACACACACTCTGTCACACACTCCCCCAACACACAGCCTCACACACACACACGCACACTGTCTCTCTGTCTCTCTCACACGCACTGACTCGCTCTCTCTCTCTCTCACACACACACACACGTATTATTATTGTTGTTATTACTGCTTGGTACTTCCTGTCAAAATGCTCACGGTGAGCCAGGAGTGGCGAGGGGCTGCAGGAGGGCTGTGGGCTCTGGCAAGATGCAGCCCCCATGTGACAGCGCGAAGCCTGCCTTGAGCCACTGCCACAGCATCTTCTGCTTACGAAGCTCAGTGTGTGCCAACAAAGGGCGGGGAGCGGCTCTGGGGGTCCGCGGGCGGGGGTGGTGGCTGTGCCCCCTCGACACACTGGGGTCAGCGGTGCCGGCTGGGGACCACCTTCAGTGAAGCATAGGGGCACCAGTTTAATAATACCCATAAATCCTAAGGACGGCCCTTGTTTCAACCACACAATATTTTTGTTTGGATCCTGTTAGTGTCCTGGATGTAAATACAACTGTTCTTTCTCATTTATTTTCATGGATCTGAGAGCACGCTACAGCCAGGCATTTGAAGCTGCTGTGGTTATGGCTGTATAGCAGGCAAGGTAAGATCAAACAAGGTAGGCTCTGGGCTTTGTACAATTTAATTTTTTAACTTTTTCAAAACTACACTATGCAGCATTAATCTGGAAAAAACTAGTTACCATGTAATTATGCCTGCAGGGGTCCACAACTGCTGCATAATTTACAGTAAGCTTGGCACACAGTGCTATGAAGTAAATTCCAGAAAAGAGTACAAAGTGATCACATCTGGTTTTCTGGCCTATAGCATAGTCTGAACTAGGGTGACCAGATGTCCCAATTTGATAGGGACAGGTCTGATATTTGGGGATTTGTCTCATATAGGCTCCTATTACCCTCTACTTGCTATATGGTCACTCTAGTCTCAGTTAGGTCTTATGTTTCTCCTTGAGTTGATACCCTTCCCTTTCCCCCTTCCCCCCCACCCCAAAGAGCCTGTCTAAAAAGCCACTTAGCAAAACTCAATTTCACTCACGACTTAGCTGTACATTCCAGTGCAGTGCTCAGATTTTCCTCATGCTGTGCAGACGTCTCTCTCATACACTATGAGATTGTCCAAATAACACTGGAGCCCTGACTGCCTTTTCAGTATCACTGAAAACTCCTCTTCCGAGCACTAGGGGACAGATTTTCAAAGGTATTTAGGTGCCTAAAGATGCAGATAGGCTCCCAGAAAATCCCTCTAGGAGCCTATCTGCATTTTTAGGCATCTAAATACCTTCAAAAATCTGGCACTGTGTTCACATGTGAGGTCAAAAGGCACAAAGTGAAAAAAAAAGTCCATCCTAGAACATAAAACTGGCTAGATCCTCATGTAATGGTACCTGCTGGTGCCTGGAGTACATGATTGCCTCACTCCAGAAAGTTACTACATTTCGTTTTAATTCTGTATACTTTGCACTCTGGAAACAGAGCAGATAACTAGATTCAAGCAGAAATGGCATAGTATTAGTTCAGTGAAGTGTGGCCATCTGAAGGTACCTAAATGATAACATAGCAACAGTTTATGAAGCCAGTGAGGTGCACTGTAATTACCTATGCTTTGAACAGCAATATCAGTGACAGTGGTTTCATGTACTTGACTTCTGGAAAGAGAAATGCAGCATTCTTTAACAAAATGTCCTCTCTTTCCACACTGCTGACCCTGAACATTTTCTGCTAGGCATTCTGTGTGTTTGGGGGCATGAAGCATAGATCAAAGGAAAAGCTTGCAATGCATAATAGATGTGTGAATTGTACCCTGTTCACCACCATTTTGTCTGCCACTCCTATGCCAATCAAGAGACTTCACTTAGTAAACGAACTGAGCGAGAATTTTAGCCTCTGACATAGCAGACTCCATATGACTACCAAGAAATGCAGCTCTCAATAAAGTTAGTTCTGGTTCAAAAAGTAATGGCTCACATATTACATGGATGCCAGTCTTCTCCAAGAGGTTTTCATTTACTCAAATTCATGTGGTAAAATAAACAAGGACTCCTTTAGTACATTTTTAATGTATTTCAGGCTGCTTTAAAAATTAGAATTCACCACTGAACTCATCATTGGGGTGCAAGAAATAAATCAGGGAGCCACAAAATTTAAGCCCAGTGCAACCCAGAATACATATGGCTAGAGCTGAGTTTGTTCACCACAGCTACACAGGGCAAGACCTACCACGTTTGGACTTCCCATCATTTTTGGCCCACATGGCCAAAACAATCCACATCAATTTAGCTAAAAATCGCTGCCTTTTTGTTGCATGTTCATGTTTATATTCAGACTCAGAAACAAACATGCACCAGCACTCGTATTTATTTTCTGATCATTCACAGCCAAACTCCCGTTTTCAGGTGTATTTGCATTCAGACTGGAATATGAAGCCCAGTTCTAGCAGTGAGCTTTGCGTGAAGCTCCATATTTACAATCCTTTCCTCAGACTAAATCAAATGGTATGTGGTCCATAATGCTGTCAAGAAGGTAGGCTGTGCCATTCTGCATCTGATTAAGAGTGATATATTTAGTCAACCCACATAATAATGTTGCTATAAGACTAAAACTCCAACTGAAAAGATAATCTCTCTTCTTCAAAAGGGAGAGAGATGTGCACATACGCAGAGTGCATGAGAGATCAGTGATCTTAAAGACACACCGATACCTGAATCAGAACTGGGAAGATTTGCAATCTGTATGCTGTGTGCCTGCCACTGTGCCTTTTAGCTTCTTCTTGTTGCTTGGGCTAAGAAATAGAGCTGTAGAGGACAGAATATTTAGGATCTGTCACCAGAAGCGTGACGTATGGGTAATGCCTGGATAGTGGCATCTTTATAGCTGTGTGACTTCTAATCCAAGCGTATGCAGATTAGCACTGGGTTCAGTCGTGCTGAAAGCATCCAGTGCTTTTTTTAAGCATTGAGCTTCCTCCGAGTGGTCGTGATGTGACTGTCAGATACAGTTCCCTGATGTCTCTCTCACATGACTTCTGAATGCCATGATACACCACATTCATATAGCTATCCAATTTCCAGTCAGCGTACAGCAGCTCTGGACAGTACAAGGGTTTCTGTTACTGGCCATGTTCCACAGTGTACTTGGAGACACATTTGCTGCTTGCATGTGGGTTTTGGAATCCCCTTTTACAATCAGGAGGTCTATGGAAAAAGAAATCCCTACCACAGCATGAATATAATACTGGCTGTATTTGATGCCAAGAGCATTAGTCTCATCAAATGCCTGACTTTAAGGTAGTGTGCCTATGTTCCTCAAATGTCCCAGTTCACTCAGCACATTTCCCTTGGCATTGTGGGTGATTTCTGGTAATTAGAACATCACATGATAACACGCAATGCAGTGTGTGAGTTATAAAATTTAAACTTCACATCTCTGGAAAAATCCACGTGATTTTCTGTCCCTTCGTAAATCACACAGGGCAGAATGGAAAAGTCATTATTTTAAATTACAAACCTGATAAAATACTAGCTTCCAAAAGCCTGGGGACTAGTAGCGTCTAAATCAGACAAATGACCATTAGAGTACATAAAGTTCTTTCAAATTAATTGTATTCAAATGACCATGGATTTAAGAAGTTCTGCTCTTAGCTCCCACTGGCTGCGGTCAAAAGAGAGCCAACAGCTACTCCCCAGTAATCCTCCAACGTGTAGGAAATGTATAGGGTGAAATCCGAGGCCCATCAAAGTCAATGAGAAGACTCCATTGTCT
Source organism: Emys orbicularis (assembly GCF_028017835.1). Taxonomy (NCBI): domain Eukaryota; kingdom Metazoa; phylum Chordata; order Testudines; family Emydidae; genus Emys; species Emys orbicularis. The sequence goes on from NC_088684.1 coordinate 178,484,680, forward strand.
TCAGTGGGGCCAGGATTTCAACCATAATGTTTATAATTCAATAACCGTTGCCTAAAGACTATGCTGAGAGGCACATTAGAAATGCTTATGACAGACACACACATTTTTTACAAAGATCTCTTTTGTTCCAAATGCTCATTAGGCTAATTTGGATTTAAATAGATGTTCACACAAATAAATAGGAAAGAGTTGTATGAAGTCAAACTAAAATTCCCTTCCCTTCACAAGTGTTCAGCTTTCAGTCTTTATACTCTTCTGATGTCATGATTTCACTAGTCACCATAGACCCTGTCTAGACGAGGAAAAAGGTGAACCTTTTTAACTTAGCCTAGGGCTCATTTCAGCCACCTAACACATTCAAATACCACCTGCCCTTTCTATATTAAGGTTTTTTTAATGTGTTAGTTAAAACGTGTTAGGTAATGTTTTTTAAAAAAAAAACCACACCTTTTATCCTAGTCTAAACATACCCTTTCAGGAGAGACAAGACCTGAACTTCTAATGTAAAAATAAGAAGAAAACAAAACTTTTTTTCCTTTCTTTTATTAGCATAAGCCTTTCAGGCCTTCTTTATACAATTTATAGTGGCAAAGAGCGAAAAAAGGTAAACTTTTTTTTTCTTTTGCCAGTCCCCTTTAACATCATTTACAACGTAATTTATACTCAGATAATATTAAATAAGCAAAAGGCAGAAAAGTAAAGGTTCTCATGGAGATTACATTAGAAATTCTGGAACCAGGCTAGAGAAGAGCTATTATATTAAACAGATCAGTGCATATAAGATTTTAGTTGCTGTGATAATTTAGGCTTACACCTATGTAGCGTGAAAAAGAGGAGATTATTGGAGGTAGGGGGAAATGGAATTTTACTGCAATTTATAAACACTTAAGAAAGGATCACAAAGGCTTGGGTTAGAATATATTTGAACTAAGCAGCTACAGAAAAGAAACCTAGATTCTCACAGATATGACAAAGCTGGGTTTTATACACAGAGGGAGATATTTCTTTTGAAGATGATCAATCTATGGAAATCTGTCCTCAGAAAAGAATCTCCTTTTCTAGGATTTAAAAAACAAATGGACATTTACTGGGAACCTAATAATATCTCAGACTGCAAAAGTGCTTAACCATAGAGATTTTATTCCCACATCCACAGGTTAACTGGCCCTAAAGACCTAGCAAATTTGCCTTTTTGAGAAAGTCTTATAGAACTGAATAGGGATGAGAGCAATATGGTTCTATAGAAATTACTCCAAAATCCTAGAGAATTTAATTTAATAGAGAGTGGTCTCTCTCTATATAATTTATAATATAACCTAGACATTTTCATAGCAGATAGGTAAAGTTCTATTAAATTTAGTGATATCGTTTAAAAACCCACTAGCAAGGTTACTGTTTTCTGTTAAATTCCACAAGAGTCGGCTTAGGAAGTTCCCTTGTGACTTCCTGGCATGGACCTTGAGGTTTTTCACTTTCCTTGGCATCACTGATGGCTCATATGTCAGGATCAGGTGGGCATATGTCACAAGAACAATTTTCTGTGGCTGCTGGGTGCACATCAGACCTTCCTGTTGTTTTCTGCTATTCTTAGATCTGTCACAAGTGACCAGCATAGGTGTCACCAGTTAAAAAAAAAAATCACAGCAAGTGGGTAGGGAAGTGGCTGTGTGTTGGAGGCATGACACTGGGCTAAGAAAGGGTGGGTAATGGCAATAGAATGTCATAGACTGGCTCCCAGTTAGCCAGAAGCTTAACCTACAGGCTTAATACATTGACTCACTACCAGCTTCCTCACACTCATAATTAACCCAAGAATTCCTATCCCCAAAACAGGAATAGTAAGCTGCTTAACCTTACTAACAAAATGGCCCAGGAGAATTGAATTTCATACACAGAGGGAGGTATTTCTGTACACGGGCAGCAGACAAGTATCCTTGGATGTTTGTCAGACATACCAGATTCTGGACTTTATTATTTCAGATAGTTTTCTGCAGCTTCCTCAGGTGGAAGTTAAGGCTCTGTTTTCTGGTGATCCTGCCAGGTCAAGGCTGAGACATATTAATGGGGAACTGAGAGAAACCTTGTGTTCTCACAGCCTGAGCTGTACCAGTCCCGTGGATAGCTGGAGTTGCTTTTTCTTCAGTACTATATGTCTGGGTACGTTTAAAAGCCCCCATTTACATTTTCCTTTTACACAGTAGAAATGTTATCAGGAAGTGAGAACAGAATGTTTCAGTCATAACTTATGCCAACCCTTATTTCCTCTTTCCCTGTGTCTGACATCAAAGCCATTCCATTTGAGGAAGCTAGAATTACAAGCAATTGTCAGGCTTTTTCTAACTATTTCTCCCTTCTATTTTAGGTCATGTTATGTTACACATATGTTTTCCTTGACATTCCTCTCTCAGTGCACTCTGTGCTGATTTGGCTAAACATGCTTATATTAGAAACCCCCACACCCCATAATATTATTTGAGAGGAGAAAATGCCTGCACAGGATGAAAGGGTTTAAAGAGAAAGTGTAGCTCTGTGTTCTTTGGTATCAATTTTAAATGCTTTAACAACCTCAGCACGTTGATTGCGCAATACAATGGAGTCACAATAGACGGAGGGGAAATGAATGTTCCTTTGAACTTTAGAGAGAGTTGATCCAAGTCCTCAGTGCCTTTTGCCTTGGCCAGTAATTTATGCCTGTGCAAAGCGAAAAGTGGGTGCAAATGCTTATCAGAATGGTAGTGTTTTACCCACAATTTGCACAGGTGTAAATCACTACACAAGGAGCAGGGTAGTGGGCAATCGGGCTCAGAGCCTCCTCTCACAAGCCCTCAAATAGAGGCTCTTTAACACTAAGGCCAAGGAAACACTAGAGACCTATATTGGTATAGCTACATAGCTTGGGGGTATGAAAAATCCACACCCTTGAGCAATGTAGTTATACCAGCCTAACCCCCGGCATAGACAGTGCTATGTCGGTGGGAGAGCTTCTCCTGTCAACATAGCCACCGCCTCTCAGGGAGGTGGATTAACTACGTCGATGGGAGAAGCTGTCCCGTCGGCACAGGAGTGTCTTCACTAAAGCGCTACAGTGGCGCAACTGCACTGATGCAGCATTTTAAGTGTAGACCTACCCTTAGGCCATGTCTACACTACAAAATTATGTCGACCTAACTTAGGTCAGCAAACAGCCACAGCAGTTATTAAATTGCTTGTGTGTGTGCACACTTGGCCCCTTGTGTCAGCAGTGCCTGCTCTCACCAGGCGTGCTTGTATCGATTGTATTGTCAGTGCGGGGCATTGTGGGATGGCTCACGAAAGCCTGTAGCAGTCGACCTAATTACATCAACCATGACTCTATGCCACTCGGGGAGGTGGTGTTATTAAATCAGTGTACAGAGGACTTACGTTGGCGGGAGCCAAATATAAGTGAAGACACTTCCACAGCTAGCTTGACGCAATGCAGCTTACGTCAACCTAACCCTGTAGTGTAGACCAGGCCTCAGACAATGACAAAGCCCTAAAGGCCCATCAAATGGACACAATTCTTCACATATCAGGAAGGGTGTACAGAGTGGTGTACATCAGCCTGCCATGAAAAAACAAAGGCATTGTGAACTAAGCAAAATGCCGCTCCCGCCTTGCACTATCCCAGAACCTGAGCCCAGACTTCAGTTTTATATCCCCATAGTAAATAAAATAAAAATAAATTAATTAATGGAGATATCCTATCTCCTAGAACTGGAAAGGACCTTGAAAGGTCATCAAGTCCAGCCCCCTGCCTTCACTAGCAGGACCAAGTACTGATTTTGCCCCAGATCCCTAAGTGGTCCCCTCAAGGATTCAACTCACAACCCTGGGTTTAGTAGGCCAATGCTCAAACCACTGAGCTATCCCTCTGACAGTCTGAGTGCTGTGAGCCTGAATCAGCTGACGTGGGCCAGCCATGGATTTTTAATTGCAGGGTAGACACACAGGTTGTTATGGGCATGAAAAAAGGTATAAAATGAAAGAAAAAGAGAAACTGGTGAGAGGATCAGAGAGCACATGGAGATGAAATGATAATTTAGTTATCAGACAAAATGACAGTGATGTGCCAGAGGGGCTTCTTTATAAAATTCTCCCACCAAACGGAAGGGCGGGTCAGAGAATTACCCTGCCTCTGGTGGAATTCCCCCCTCTCTGGACACTGCTAACCTAGCACTAGAGATGATCTTTGGGCATCAGAAGAATACCTCTGCAGGGCAAAAGTTTTGCCTTTGGAATTTGCCATATTTTCAGTTATCTTCAGAAATATTGCTTGAGAGAAAACTCCCAGACTTCCCTGCAAGGTCTCTGGCACCACCAGATTCAGCTGACCCCATTACACCCTCTGTTTATAGAGATATTGCTCGTAGCAGTAGCAGCGGTTCTCTGAGGCAGACAGGCATTCCTGCCTGAGGCTGCCTACCAGTGTTGCTCTAGTGAGGGCCATTGGCACGTCCCCAGGAATGACAGCAGGTAAAGCTTCCTGATTGTAAGACCCATTAGGGTATGGCTTGATCTCCAAAGAGAAGAGTTGGTAGCCCCATTCCTTGGGACAGTTGAAAGGAGGCTAGACAAAAAATCTAGTATATTTACTATAGGGAACAATTCTGCATTGGCAGTGAGGTAGGCTTGGCGGTCTAACAGGTCTTTTCCAGCTATAATTTCTCTGCTTCTGTGGTCTGTCACTGGCTACATAATATGAGCCTAGAATTGTACTTTAAGTGCTCATTGACTGGGTTCAGTTATATATCCTCATGGTGTGCCTTAGATGTGTATTTAAGTGAAGGAAAATAACTATGGAGGACAAGGAAGGAAGCAGCTCAAGGAAGCAGAAATGTAGCAGGCTAACAGGTTAATTAGTGTAATGAAAAGGGCTCACATTCTGAGAAGCATTATTTTTAGTAACAGCATGTCAGTAGCCTTGAAGTCAAAAATACTGACTGGAAGCAAGCAACTGACAGACATAGTAAGAATACTGAGAGACTGCAATACGTATCAGATGCAATGGTTTGACTTAGACAGTTCATTCTGTTCAAAATGAATATGCATGCACATGAGCAGCAGGAAACAGAGAATGCGCCTTGTATCCCAGTGGCTGAGCATAGACCTTGGTTAACTGTACCCTATAGGTATTTAGAAGTTATTGGGTGAAATCCTAGCCTCACTGAAGTCAATGGCAAAACTTCCATTGACTTCAGTGGGGCTAGGATTTTACCCACTATTGCATTTGATGAAGATGATTAACATTAACATAGTATAGGGCAGGTTTTAGTAATCCATTAAAATGTTTTATGTGTGAGGAGGCGATCTGGGCTCATCAATCTATTCCGAAATACAGGGATCAGCCTGACTATACGGCACATGCATCACTCGAAAGGGGTTGGAGAAGGGTGGAGTTAGGCCATCAATCGTGCCTTCACACAGGTCCACAGAGTGGGCTTAATGCAACAGAATGTAGCAGCAGGTACATTGCCCTGCATTTCATGGAGCTCCAGGAGGAATTCTGTCTCTGTGAGGCAGAATCCCTCTCAAAGCACCCCCTAGGGTGCTTGCTGCTCTGTACCACACACATTGCAGGGCCATGCATATGATGTACAGATGAGGCTCCTCCTGTAAGTGCATCAGAGCCAATTCAGCTGTGGAGGTTGGAGCAGGGTTCTATTTTGGCTTGCACATTATTACCAGGATTGTTAACTGAGACGAAATTGCAGAGCCAAAGTCTATGAGATTGCAGAAATGTAACTGAGAACAGAATCTTTATCATAGGAAGTGAGGCACGAACTAGAGGAAGTGGGAGGAGACAGCTAGACTCTTGGATCCCAAGTTGTTTGTCAGGATTTCAGCTAGAAAAATTGTTTTGTTTTTGTTCCTAATAGCTATCAGTGTGAGACAGTAAACATGGAAGACCACAATACCTTTCCTACAGGGACGGTTTTCAAAATGGCCATTTGCCCCTGTAAATTCCCCCTGGTGAGTCATGTAACCCTCTCAGGGAATCTTATATGAGGACCGTGTCCCTCTTTTCCTCCTGGATGAATGGCTATTTGAAAGTGGGGTAGGGGGCGACTGACAAAGAGAATGAATCCAGAAAAACAAAAGCCAACAAAATATTACCAAAAAACAATGGGTAAAATCCGGACTCCATTAAAGTTAATAGCAAAACTCCCATTGGCTTGGGGCCAGATTTTGTCCAGTGTATCTGTTGTAATTATGGAAGGGGAAATATTTTGGACTTGTTTTTTCCTAGCTATATATAAGCTAAATATGATTCCAAATAACATTGTACCATAATAATTAGACAACTAGCGTTGTCAGTGATTTCCCTGTGCAGTGGGTGAGCAAGAATTTTTAATTTCAGAGTTCACTTAAAACTCACTGCAGAGCTTCCACAACATCGGTAAGCTTTAAAATGTTAATGAGAAAGGAAAACGCTCTTTTATTTATGTTCAGTTATATTTTATTGCAAGTGACACAAACCATAAAAAAGGCCTATCAGGTGAGCAGTGTTCTGCTACATATAAAACGTACAGATTAACAAGGTGAACAGTATTCTGCACCATATCAAACCTACAAACTGACCCTTTCCAGTTTACGCCTACCACATTTGTTTCTGCATTTTTGCATCTTCAGCTGATTAGAATGAGCTGAGAACATAAGAACATAAGAACATAAGAAAGGCCGTACTGGGTCAGACCAAAGGTCCATCTAGCCCAGTATCTGTCTACCGACAGTGGCCAATGCCAGGTGCCCCAGAGGGAGTGAACCTTACAGGCAATGATCAAGTGATCTCTCTCCTGCCATCCATCTCCATCCTCTGACGAACAGAGGCTAGGGACACCATTCTTACCCATCCTGGCTAATAGCCATTTATGGACTTAGCCACCATGAATTTATCCAGTCCCCTTTTAAACATTGTTATAGTCCTAGCCTTCACAACCTCCTCAGGTAAGGAGTTCCACAAGTTGACTGTGCGCTGCGTGAAGAAGAACTTCCTTTTATTTGTTTTAAACCTGCTGCTTATTAATTTCTTTTGGTGACCCCTAGTTCTTGTATTATGGGAATAAGTAAATAACTTTTCCTTATCCACTTTCTCAACATCACTCATGATTTTATATACCTCTATCATGTCCCCCCTTAGTCTTCTCTTTTCCAAACTGAAGAGTCCTAGCCTCTTTAATCTTTCCTCATATGGGACCCTCTCTAAACCCTTAATCATTTTAGTTGCTCTTTTCTGAACCTTTTCTAGTGCTAGAATATCTTTTTTGAGGTGAGGAGACCACATCTGTACACAGTATTCGAGATGTGGGCGAACCATGGATTTATATAAGGGCAATAATATATTCTCAGTCTTATTCTCTATCCCCTTTTTAATGATTCCTAACATCCTGTTTGCTTTTTTGACCGCCTCTGCACACTGCGTGGACATCTTTAGAGAACTATCCACGATGACGCCAAGATCTTTTTCCTGACTCGTTGTAGCTAAATTAGCCCCCATCATGTTGTATGTATAGTTGGGGTTATTTTTTCCAATGTGCATTACTTTACATTTATCCACATTAAATTTCATTTGCCATTTTGTTGCCCAATCACTTAGTTTTGTGAGATCTTTTTGAAGTTCTTCACAATCTGATTTGGTCTTAACTATCTTGAGTAGTTTAGTATCATCTGCAAACTTTGCCACCTCACTGTTTACCCCTTTCTCCAGATCATTTATGAATAAATTGAATAGGATAGGTCCTAGGACTGACCCTTGGGGAACACCACTAGTTACCCCTCTCCATTTTGAGAATTTACCATTAATTCCTACCCTTTGTTCCCTGTCCTTTAACCAGTTCTCAATCCATGAAAGGACCTTCCCTTTTATCCCATGACAGCTTAATTTACGTAAGAGCCTTTGGTGAGGGACCTTGTCAAAGGCTTTCTGGAAATCTAAGTACACTATGTCCACCGGATCCCCCTTGTCCACATGTTTGTTGACCCCTTCAAAGAACTCTTATAGATTAGTAAGACACGATTTCCCTTTACAGAAACCATGTTGACTATTGCTCAAGAGTTTATGTTTTTCTATGTGTCTGACAATTTTGTTCTTTACTATTGTTTCAACTAATTTGCCCGGTACCGACGTTAGACTTACCGGTCTGTAATTGCCGGGATCACCCCTAGAGCCCTTTTTAAATATTGGCGTTACATTAGCTAACTTCCAGTCATTGGGTACCGAAGCCGATTTAAAGGACAGGTTACAAACCTTAGTTAATAGTTCCGCAACTTCACATTTGAGTTCTTTCAGAACTCTTGGGTGAATGCCATCTGGTCCCGGTGACTTGTTAATGTTGAGTTTATCAATTAATTCCAAAACCTCCTCTAGTGATACTTCAATCTGTGTCAGTTCCTCAGATTTGTCACCTACAAAAGCCAGCTCAGGTTTGGGAATCTCCCTAACATCCTCAGCCGTGAAGACTGAAGCAAAGAATCCATTTAGTTTCTCCGCAATGACTTTATCATCTTTAAGCGCTCCTTTTGTATTTTCATCGTCAAGGGGCCCCACTGGTTGTTTAGCAGGCTTCCTGCTTCTGATGTACTTAAAAAACATTTTGTTATTACCTTTGGAGTTTTTGGCTAGCCGTTCTTCAAACTCCTCTTTGGCTTTTCTTATTACACTCTTGCACTTAAGTTGGCAGTGTTTGTGCTCCTTTCTATTTGCCTCACTAGGATTTGACTTCCACTTTTTAAAGGAAGTCTTTTTATCTCTCACTGCTTCTTTTACATGGTTGTTAAGCCACGGTGGCTCTTTTTTAGTTCTTTTACTGTTTTTCTTAATTTGGGGTATACATTGAAGTTGAGCCTCTATTATGGTGTCTTTAAAAAGGGCCCACGCAACTTGCAGGGATTTCACTTTAGTCACTGAACCTTTTAACTTTTGTCTAACTAACCCCCTCATTTTTGTATAGTTCCCCCTTTTGAAATTAAAGGCCACAGTGTTGGGCAGTTGAGGTGTTCTTCCCACCACAGGGATGTTGAATGCTATTGTATTATGGTCACTATTTCCAAGCGGTCCCGCTATAGTTACCTCTTGGACCAGCTCCTGCGCTCCACTCAGGATTAAATCTAGAGTCGCCTCTCCCCTTGTGGGTTCCCGTACCAGCTGCTCCATGAAGCAGTCATTTAAAGTATCGAGAAATTTTATCTCTGCATTTCGTCCTGAAGTGAAATGTTCCCAGTCAATATGGGGATAATTGAAATCCCCCACTATTATTGGGTTCTTAATTTTGATAGCCTCTCTAATTTCCCTTAGCATTTCATCATCACTATTACTGTCCTGGTCAGGTGGTCGATAATAGATCCCTAATGTTATATCCCTAATGTTATATGAGGATTGCAAAACTATTCATTTACAGTTCTTAGCTCTTCACATCCTAATCCTGAGGTTCTTCACAAAGAGTGGTGAGAATTTGCAAACATGATTCAGGGTGAAACTTATAATTTCTGAAGGTGACCACAGGTCTTTACTGCAAACATGTAAACTCTTCACTGTTTTTGCAGCAAAGCAGACTGTTTGGGAAACTGCACTTGGATACTTCAGTGATATGCACTTTGGACTGATAGATTTAATTTTTGTTACAACCAGGGTTACAATAACAATCCTTTCTTCTACTGTAGATATTGCCCATAGCTGCATACACTACTTGATCACAAACACTCTTTCTGTATACTTAATCACCCAAACCCATCCTGCTAATTTGGCTACTGGCTGATTAGCTAACAAATAATCACCTGTGTGCCAGATATGGACAGCTGCACTGTATGTGTATCACTGGTGATCCATCTGCAGAACACATCAAATGCCAGATGCTTGTCTTAGGGTGAGTTTGGAAGGGGATCATTGGAAAGAGAAAGCAGGCCGCATTCATGCCTGCATGTGTGTGTGTGTGTGTGTGTGTGTGTGTATGTGCATGCGCTAGAGAGAGAACAGACAACACTGCAGACAAGAAGCTTTTTTAAAATATTCTCTTTTTAATTACACCTTTTGTTTCTTATTATTTTCTGAGTCATGCTACTGCACTGTGGTCTGCTGAAGAGGAAAACTTGGTGCAGTCCCAGGTAGTCAAACAATGAGGTGGTTGATCATGTAAGATATGGAATTAAGAGAGGATTTTATAATTGACCATTAATAATGCACTGTGCATGTTTCATTAGTCTTGTTTTGCTTATTACAAATACAAATATTACAAATGGCAGTCAATTACAAATAATACCATATTTGGCAAAGACTACCAAAATATATTGACTAAACCCAAGTTTTTAGCTTGGTTCATACATAAAGTGACTACATCTAATTTAGCAGGGGGTGATTTTGTCAGAATTGTTGACATTTATTCATGCAAAAATATTAATATTTTAATATTATTTGTATCACCTTTAAAAAAGTGTAAAGACGTAATGTCATCTTAATCTAACATTCACTGACACACTTCCAAAGCACATTTGAGCATTTCAGTTATTATCACATAATATTTTATTTAAAAATACATATTTCATTCTTTAGCTATTATTCAGTTAGGGCCTAATCCACAGCCCATTCATGTCAAAGGACGTCTTTCCATTGACTTCAGTGAGCTTTGTATCAGGCCCTTACATTTGAATCTCACTTACAAAATATCACAACTGAGGACAGGGCTACACTTAAAATGCTGCACCAATGCAGCTGCGCCGCTATAGCAGTTTCATGAAGATGCTCTATGTTGACGGGAGAGAGCTCGCCCATCAGCGTAGTTAATCCACCTCCCCGAAAGGTGGTAGCTATGTTGATGGGAGAAGCTCTCCCACTGACATAGCACTGTCTACACAGGGGGTTAGGTCGGTATAACTACGTCACTCAGGGGGGTGGATTTTCCACACCCCCAAGCTAGGAAGATATGCCAATGTAAGTGTGTAGTGTAGACCAGACCTAATACAGTAGCACCTAGGAACTCAGTGAAGAATCAGGCTTCCATTGTGCGAGGTGCTGTGCAAACAACTAACAAAAGACAAGCCATGCCCCAAAGAGTTAACGGGCTAGGGGCATGCCTATGTTACAAAAAAGGTCAAGATTAGGTCAGGGTTAACTAATCCATTTTATCGAACTCTGAGCTAACCTCAAGCTTTTCCCTGGTATAGATGCAGGCTAACACCTTTTGCCTCAATTTAGCTGGAAGGCTGACCCTAGCAAGGAGCCAGCAAAACTGAGGTAAAAGGTGTTAACCTCAATCTCGTTTCTTACTATGATGTACCCTAGGTGTCAGACAGGATGTAACTGAGGGTCAAAACAGACAAATGGATGTGACGGGTGGGAGGTTAAAGTAACAAAAAAACAAATGCAACCTAGCAGAGAAGCTGAAGACTCAGTTCTATCTAGTCTAGCCAATGCCACGTGGTGATTTGTAGGTATCATGGCACAGATACATCTCTTTCCTATGCAGCAAAAGATACCCAGGAAAAAGAAAGAAACACTTTCCCTTAACTCCATGTGACAGAAATCTCTACTCTTGGGGGACAAGGCTTCAGAGGCTAACCCACTTCTCGTCCCCTAGGCGAGGACGTTCACAGCTCTGTCTGTCCAAGGAGACTCACAAACTCCTTTAAATACAACCTCTCAAACAAATACTCGCTATCACTACAGAATCTCCTATGTCATGAGAACATGGGAAGAAATACAAGAAGCCTTTGGAATAGACAAGCTCACACGACTGTCTCCCTGGTGGGATAGCTGCAATATGCCAGAGGCATTTTCTGCTTCTGCATCAAAACTTGGCTGCAAATAAGAGTGAACCTTCTAAAAGACACAATCTTAGAAAATACAACTAAGCCATTTGACTGCTGGAAAGCTGAATTCAACCACACAAATAAACAGTTATCTCAATCTCCACAGCTTTGTTGCTGGGACAAAACTTTGATGCCTCCCATTTTCCCTTCAGATGCTGGAATACAATCAATTAACTTATATGGAATCAACAATAAAATGTATCACGTTTACCTGCAAGCAACTTCCTTTGTAATGGCCCAATCTGATTCCCATTTAATTCAATGAAACCATACCAGCAGGATTTAACCTTAGATGTTTTGCTTTTGAATGAGGGATTATCCATGTTTTCTGAGATCGCCCCAGGCTAAGAGGGTTTTAGCAGAAAGTTACAGGCTGTGTTTGTGATAGGCTAGGTGAAAGCATGGCAAATGACCCTTTCCTAGAACTAGTAGGCATTAATTGTCAGGAAATACAGGAGATTAAAGACAAAGAGAGCTAGGTGTGTGAATGTGCAAGGAGGAAGAGGAGAGAGCACAAACAGCTGACCTTCTGACCACCTGAACAGGGCAGCAAAAATCCTAGGATTTGCACTTCCTGATACCCACAGTCCAAGGTGTTTGAGGACCACCAGCAGTGCTGGATGTCAGGAACTCATGGGCCTACTGGCTACATACCACAATTCTAAAAGGAGTTGTTAGAATACACTGGAGGCCTTCTTCCTTCCTATGTCCTCCATCCCTTGCAACTGGTGAGTTATTACTACTTATCAAGGGAGTTACTTTAAAAAACATGCTAGATGCCACATAATTAATTCAGATCTTGCCTACACAAAATAACAGTATATGAAAGTGGAGCATTCTCAAACCTCCAGTGAGAGGAATTGCACAAAGAAATACCATACTGTCATTGGATGGAGCAATATTAAATCCAGAATCACAGACTATATATTTCATTGCTTACAATAAGAAGAATACAACAAGCCCTGAAAGAGAGTTATTCTGCTAGACACTAACAATCATGGACTGAACAGAAACACTGGATTTATGGCATATTACAACAATTTGAAACCCACTAACCATCCCTTTTTCCCTATGATTGCAGAGGTGTTACTGGGCCACTCTACTTTGAATAGTTCCTTAGAATATGTGCTAACTACTTATGCTAAACAATTGCATTTAGTTGTGATGCTTGGAGTACTTGTCCCAGATCTGAAGAGCTCTATGGGTATGTCTACACTGCAACATACACCCATGCGTTAGCCCAGGTTCAAGCCTAACCCCTCTTGTGTCTACACAGCAATTGTGCTAACTCAGGGCTCGGACCCAGAGTCCCAGGACCCTGCAGGGCTGGATGGTCCGAGCTCAAATTAAACTGGGACCAGGGTTTGAGCCCTATTGCTTTGCAGTATAGACACAGACCTCCTTGATTCAGGTCCCACAATTCCATGGGACAACTTCCTTAGTCCTCCCTATCCCAACAATCTGCAATCCACTCTGTTGATAGCAGAACCCACCCCCTTTTGCAAATGGCAGCAGCTCAGGTCAGCATTAACCCATTCTTTCCTGATCACCAATCTGCAAGCACACTATCAGACAGCCTCCTGGGTTTACAATGGAGAGTGACCCGATCAAGCCTTTTGCAAAGCGAGCTGCTTCCTGGCAATGTGCAGGGTGGGCAGTGAAGTTTTCCCACAGTGTACCACAGTCCTAGGGCTAGAGCAGTCACATTTTGGGGATGGGGTAGGGTTCTAGGAACTCTGGGATATGGTTACTTTGACTAAGGTCTGTGCACTACAGTGTAGAAGTCAGAGCCCTAGGTTTGAGCACAGGTTAGAAAAGTCATAATATTAGGGTTAAGCCCAGGGTTCCCTAATATAAGTCAGCTGATTCGAGTCCCACTAACCCTGGACTTCCATTGCAGTGTAGACACCCTGTGTGGCTCAAAAGCTCGTCTTTCTTACCAACAGAAGTTGGTCCAATAAAAGCTATTACTTCACCCACCTTGTCTCTCTAATATCTGGGGACAACTACAACTACACTGCATCACTCTTTTCTGAGCCCTATCCAATTTTTCAATTCTTTTAGCAGTGCATACACCAGAACTGGATACAGTATTCCAGTAATGGTCTTACCAATGCTTTGTACAGAAGTAATACCATCTCCCAACTCATAGAATCATAGAATCATAGAACTGGAAGGGACCTCGAGAGGTCATCTACTCTAGTCCCCTGCACTTGTGGCAGGATTAAGTATTATCTTCTAGACCATTCCTGACAGGTGTTTGTCTAAACCTGCTCTTAAAAATCTCCAATGATGGAGATTCCATAATCTCCCCAGGCAATTTATTCCAGTGCTTAATTACCCTGACAGTAGGAAGTTTTTCCTAATGTCCAACCTAAACCGCCCTTGCTGCAATTTAAGCCCATTGCTTCTTGACCTATTCAATATTCTTTTCCTTTAAACACCCAAGGACTGCATTAGCCCAAGTCCTTTTCAGAGTCACTACTTTCCAGGATTCTAATCCTGCCCCCCGTCCCCATCCTGTAAATATCTCCTGTATTTTTGTTCCTAGATGTTTTACTTTGAATTTGGCTGTATTAAAGCCCATGTTGTTCAAATGAGTCCAGTTTACCGAGTGAACCAGATTGCTTTACAGAACTGACCTGTCATTTTCATTATTTACCACTCCACCCATTTGTGTCAGCTGCAAACTTGCAAACTTTACTACCAATGATTTTATATTTTCTTCCAGATCATTGATAAAGATATTGAATCGCACGGGGTCAAGAACAAATCCTTGCAGGCCACTACAGGATGATAATACCCCATTTACAATTATTTTTTGAGCTTTACTGGTTAGCCAGTTTTAAATCCATTTCATATGGGCTACATCGGTTTTGTATAGAGCTAATTTTTTTTAATCAGACTGTCATGTGGTACTAAATCAAATGCTTTGTGGAAGTCTAAGTAGATTATGTCACCACAATTATCTTTCTCAACCAAGCTTGTAACCTCAGCAGAAAAACAATATCATATTTGTTTAACAAGACATATTTTCCATAGAACTCTGATGATTGGCATTATTTATGCAACCATATTTTAATGTTTGTTGATTGCATCCCATCAATTTTTCCATGATTTTGCCTGGAATCAATGTCAAGCTAAGCAGCCTGTAGTTGCCGAGGTCAACCCATTTACCCTTTTTAAGTATTGGTACAACAGTTAGCTTTTTTTCCAGTCTGCTAAGACTTGTACAGTGTTCTAAGATTTGTTCAATATCAACATCAAGGGCGCAGAGAACTCCTCTGCCAATTCTCTTGGATACAAGTTATTTGACGGGATGGAGGGAAAGTACCAAGTGTAATACCTAGAAAACTGTGATCATAATGTGTGCGGTTTCAAATTAAGGACAAGGCAAGTCCCAGGAAGGGAACTACAATGGTGTACAACTTTTGGAAAGGAAATTCTGAGAAAGTGTGTGTAATTATTTCACAAAACACCCTAGGAAACTGAAACAAGTGGGAAGACAATTGACGAGCTGAGACTTCTGCTTTCCTCCTAACCTCTGTTCATTTTGTTACCTCATCCTCCCAACCCACCATGTGTCTGTTTCTTCCACATACTGAATCCTCTTTGATTCTGAGCTGTTTGGAGGCACGTACTGTGTTCTTTGTTACTCGTCTGTACAGTGCTTAGTGCAATGGGGCCTGATATTGGTATATAATAATATAACAACAAACACTCAGAAGAAATGGGAAGTACAATACTCATAAGTAAATTGCAGGAAATCCAACAAAAATGTGTATATTTGAGAAAAGCCTATATTAGAAGGTTAAACACACCTGGGATTATACACTCTCCATCTGCAGAAATACCCACTAGAGGGGAAAAGTGCTTGATAAACTCTATGGAACTGGTGGAGTTTTCCAGTCTTAATTTGAAGGCTTCAAGGGATGGAGAATCCACCACTTCCCTTGATAGTTCATGTGACAAATCAGGAAAACGTCCAGATTATTTCTTATTCGTATTATTTATGACCCCATTTGCCTTTTCAGTTTGGTGTTGTTACCTACCTGAATGCATTTAGTCACATCGAAGGGGGCTGTAAAAGAGGGGCTTTTAAGGAATCCAGGAAGGGTAACACAGTGACACAGAGGATAAAGCAACCTATCAAGTATCCAGCTGCAAAGGAGGTAAAACAACAATGGCTGGGCCTTCAACTGAGAGAGGGAACTACCTAGCTGGCACCATCCAGATTAAGATGTTTTTTCCTCCCAAGGCTAAGCCTGAGGTCAAAAGAGCCTGACCAATTAAAAAGATGGCCCTGGCACTAAGGGAGGGGGGAAGTGTCAGCCGGCCATGATGTTGACAAACAGACAGACTGATTGAGAGTCAGGGTCAGCAGCAAACAAGATGTAACTTGGTGCCAGAGAGAGGAGGGTTAAATCATGTCTCCTTAGGGAATGCCCAGCACAGGAAAGACAATATGCATATAGGTCTCTGTTATGTTTAAACCTACTTCTCTGTGTACCATTTAGGCAAAATCATACTTTGTTTTACAGAAATTGCTTCTGTGTCACTGCACATTATTAGTGGCCACAGGCTCCCAAAGGAGAACTCCGGCAGGATCCAGGCCCACTTGTATCTGCTAGGTAACATGGCAGGCAGCCAGGGAGGTATAACCTGGAGAGCCAGTCAGAAAACAGATGAGTTGTGGTATCCCATCCCAAAGTGAAATGGAGGTGTGGGCCTGCCACTTGACAGGGATATGCTTGGGGGATCAGAAAAGGATCTCAGAAGGGACAACCTACCCAAGGACATGACAATTTCTTCAAGTGGTTAATCACCCTCACTGTTAAAAATTAATGCCTTATTTCTAATTTGAATTTAGCCATTGGTTATGGTTGTGCCCTTATCCACTAGATTAAAAAAAATCTTGGTATTTTCTTCTTGTGTAAGTAGTTATACACCGTAATCTAGTCATCCCTTGATCTTCTTCTACACTAAACAGATTGAGCTTGTAATGTCTCTCACTGTAAGATATTTTTTCTAACCTTTGAATCGTTTTTGTGGCTCTTCTCTGTACTCTCTCCAATTTATCAACATCCTTTTTAAAATGTGAACACCAGTCGGGACACTCTTATTAGACAGAAGGCACAAAGGGAGAGATAGGAAAGAGAAGAAATAATGTGGGGAAGGAAGATGAGACATAAGGGAGGGGGTGACAGCAGGAACCCAATATTACATCCTGGTTATCATTCAGGATTTGGCTGAAGCTGATGGAGGTGGTGATGTCATCTGGTTCCCTCTCTTTGGCCTGGTCAGGTCAGGCTACCTTTCAGGATCAGGGTAATGAAGGGTCAACTGTGTTATGGTGAATTCTGTGGTTCCAGGAGATGGTAGGGGTAGCAGACATGGTGGTAAAGCTCTTGCCTTTCAGTCCATGTGTGAACTGTCCCACCCCTCCAGGACCTGTTTAGTGACCTCCAGATGAACAGTGTCCAAAAAGGAATGGCAACTTCCTCCCATTGACATTAACAAATCAAAACACATTTTGGTAATTTTGACTTTAAACATTTCCTCTCATTTCTAGAATCTTTCAGTCATGCCAAGTCTTGACTTTACCAGGTGCCTTGCAGACCCCTTGTCACAGTTCTTTTAACTTAAACAACCCAATTTGTACCAATCTATTTCTCTCCAACTTTTGCTGATTTTGAGAAACAATTTTAAATAACAGGCTAAGTTGGATTTTTGTTACTTTGGACAACTTACACTGCAGGCCCCAGCACACCAAACCAGTGGGCTCTCCCTCCAAAGGGAGGATGGTGGAGAGATCCACCTGGCCTGACCAAAAAAGTGGCTGCACGCTGGGGACCAGGAGAGACCCTGCATAGCCCAGTTCTGCTGTCCACACAAGATGCAGAACCTCTGCTCAAGCTTCCCAATTCCATCCATCCACCTCTGCCGTTGAACCACACTGATCAAAGACTTTCTGTAGCCATGGGAGTGCAGGGGAAGGGACAGCCATGCACAGACTGAACCTCCCAAAGTTGGAGGTGGTTTCATTTAAGTTTTTTTGCTTCCAATATCCTTACCATGTTTTCCAGAGATAGGGTGGCCAGGAACCATGTATTTCCAAAATGCTTTGGTTTTGAGCAGGTGTTTTGATGTCCTATGTTTCTATTTTGTCATGTTTCTATATAATTGCCCAGTCCCACTCCACCTCAACTCCCACCCTCAATACCCACATGCTGCCAGGTCACTATCATCACCCCAAAACCAGCCCCAGCCTACAGAAATTCACACGCAGCCCCCTGCCAGGATGAACTCAGAACCCAGCTACATCTTGTTGGGCCCTACTACGTGAAGTGCTTGCCCTTTGAATTGATATGTAAAATCTTGGGAGCATCATCTCTTGGTTTGTTTGGTCTGATGCATTCTGGGGGTTTCAGCTGAATAATTTACAGGGGGATACTACAGTGCTAACCAGTACAGAGCAGGGCTCCAAGCTCATCTTACTTTGAAGGAGTGTAGCATGGGGCTCCTATGGCAAGGAGAGGCGTAGTGAGCAGGAGAAGGAAGGATGCAAAGCCTTTTCTTCTTTGTTTGTTTGGCTTCATGGCTAGAAATAATAATCAGGGACAGCCTGTAAAGGGTTAACTTTCTACTCTAATCTCTATGATCACTTTCAATTTGACTTTTCTGTTCCAAAACAGGGTCGCTGCTTCCTTGCTGCATAGAGCTTCCAAGCATAGGTCTGGATGAAGCTTTTAGACACTAGCTTCTCCCCCCCTCCCCAAGCCCCCATCTACTCACATAGGCTTGACAGTATGGTGCCGAGAATGCTGACGAAATACAGACCAATTACACATAGCAAGCTTTGACCCAACTCCTTTGTGTTAAGGATTTAGTGAAAAATATCCTGGGTTTTGCATCACAATCATAGCACATTATAAAGCGGTACATTTTAGAACACGATAGTGATTTTTGAAAAATTATTCATAAAGAGCAAAGCACCTTCATTGACAAGTACACTGAAGACCAGGAAAGCAGAAAAAGAGAGTCAGCTCCAACTTTACTATCAGAAAGAAACTAGATCTTTAAAACAGTGTTTCCGCTCCCTTTGAGGCTACAGCCTGTGGTTTCAGTTGAGGTACCTGTTGTGGCAAGCTATTTAAATGAAATTACAAACAGCCTCATGTGTTGAAAGCTAAGTGAAGGGAAGAGGAATTTCCAGTGGAAAATATGATTGAATGGAGATATGTTCACTTGGAGAAGTCTTTTCATAAGGTACAACAAATGATTAGAGGTATATGTCCGTCTTATTTTCCATGCCATGAGCCACAGTCTACACTATTGTTCATGCCAAGTAAATCTCATAAAGTGAATGTTGGGCACATAAAAGGAGCTTGCCTTCTTCTAGAGAAACTCACCAACCTGCCTACTCATATTGTGGTCGGCAAGCATCTCTGAATCTTCCAGCACTTTGCAGTGTGACTCATGCCAGAGCTCTGGGTGCTGTATAATAGACTTCAGGCTATAGCTGCATAAACACCAATGCATACCACTCCTCAGCAACACTACAGAATCAGCCGTAAATTATTTAAAAGAACATCCTGCGACCAAGAATGACTTTTAAAATGTATTATTTTACAACGGTCTGACAAATTTGGAGTTAAAACACAGAAGCGTAGCTCTTGATAGGATTTTTTAAAACTTAGGAGATGGTATGTACAGTAAATATAACACTGGTTTGAAGCCAACCCCCTTCAAACACTGGGAGTGGGACTTTGGTGGAATGGGGAAGCAAGAATTTGCATATTCATTTATTAGAAAGTCAAGAATTTTCATATCTGAGAGTTTCTTTTCCAGCAACAGTCACGAAATATTTTGATCAAGGACTTTCAATCTGTCCATAGATTTTTTTAAAACCTGAATAATCTCTGAGACTGGTGGTTAGCATGGCATCTTGAAGGAAACATTATGGGAGGTGGGGATGATCAGGAAAAGGGCAAAGGTAACAGATATGTAATTTTTTTTAAGTCAAGTGTCATAACACTGTTCTTTGTCACAAATAACCTGTTTTTGTTTTTTTCATTTTAATGCAAATAGCTAGAGCTGTGTTTGTGGCAAGATAGCAAGGGACTGATTGGAAGACTGTAGGTGCTGTGCCAGATATGACCTTTGCTATCCCAACCTCTCACTCCAAGACATGCTAGTCTTTCTTTCCCCTTGCAGGAGTAGGTATTATCTTCATCCCCAGGGAAATTTAAGTTCTCGGGGGGGTTCACTGATCTGATCCTTTGTGCCATGGCAGTTTTGTTGCTGAGTGCCTGCTCTCTAGCCTCGTATGCAGCCCTAAGTTTAATTTGTCAGCTCGTGGCAAAAATGGTGTAACTGTTAATCATCACAGCTACCTATGGGAGTCAGAAATGGAACACAAAAAGCCTATGGCAGCCATGACAAACACATTTTTAATCATCTCTTAAATGTGTAGCCAATACAACTGAAAATTGCCCATACACAGCTGGAGGTATTTGAATCAGTTATATAGTTGAGTCCCTCTGGTTTTTGGAATGGCCTTCTGGAGAACACTGAACAGCTGCAGGTCAGAGCAGCAATGACGTGGTAGGACAGTACTATCAGATGTTGTCCACAACAATTGATGAGTTGGCCCCTCCTCCCCAACAAAATCCTATTAGGTCACCATGGGTCATCAATATCCTGTAGTAGATAAAATTAGGAGGCAAAAGAGCAGAATGCTTCTGGTAAAAAATTAAATCAGAATGCCCTGGGCTGTGGGAAAGGAGTTTGTACAATTCTGTCACTGACGTGAGAAAAACTATAAGAAAGGCTTCTCCTCCTTTGCAATATAATCTGCAATATCATGATGAGCAGATTTTCTCCAGATTTCACCAAGTCAGACTGTCTCCATACTGTTCCAGATTTTGGTACTTCACCTGCTACAAAGCACTATCATTAGGGTGACCAAACATCCCGTTTTGGCTGGGACAGTCCCTCTTCTAAACCCTGTTCTGGCCGTTCCAACTTTTTTTGGCAAAAGTGGGCATCTGTCCAGTTTGCTCTTGCCAACTTGATCAGCTGGCAAGAGCAAATGGGACAAATGCCCACTTTTGTCAAACAAGTCGGGTGTGGAGGAACATGTGGTGGGGTGAGCAGCAATGCCAGCCCTGCGCAGGGGGGAAGGCCGGGCTCATGCAGTGGGCAGGCTGGGCTCAAACGAGCAGCGACATCAGCCCCAGCCTAGCGTGGGGTTGGGGGGCAGGGCTCGGACAAGAAGCTTGAGCCAGCCCTGCATGTGGTAGCGAGGGGGGGGTGCTGAAAGGGGGATTGGGCTAGCCCCATGCAGTGTCCCATTTCCCTTTGGGAAATATGGTCACCCTAACTATCATTCTACCTTGCAGAAAGATGAAAGGTATTTAAGATCATCTCTCCAACTGCCTGGAGCCAAAGGGGAGAAAACCACTTCAATTTCTCTTAAGTGGGCTCTGATCCTGCAACTAGATCTTGTGCCTTCTCAGAGTCCCATTTTCATGGGTCTGACTGCAGAACCAGGACCCTAGTTTATCCTAGTCTCACAAGGTGAAGTGTTGAAATCCCTACAAGAAAGCCTATGGCACTATATAGAAATTGGATCTTTGCTCCCTAGTTACCCGTGAGGCCATCAGAGAACACATATGATCACAATTAAAAGAACAGCTAAAATGAATTTATTTCAAATCTAATCATACTGCAGAATTGTTTTGTGGTATTTGCCTAGCTTTGTATATTACTTTACTTTCTCTCATGATTTGATGCACTGAAAGAACAGCTGACCTGATAATATAGATGGTCTTTGTATTTTAAACCAAAGGATGGAAGGCAAGACACTTGTCACAAAGGTCCTAAAAGAAGCAATAATGACTGTAGGGTCTTATAATGGGCTCTAGACTATCTGCAGGGCCTCAAAGTCTCTAGGTAAATATGGTAACTATTAGGCTCATAGATTTACTGGAGAATGGAGAGGAAAGTGACATTAGAGGTCTTTTTGATCATTGTAACATAAAATTTGCTGATAATAAAGTGAGATAATGATTCACTGTCTATTGGAAATGCTTTTACAGTTCCACAAAGATGGATAAAACAATGGGGCAGACAGAAAATAATATTCTAACTAGCATATTTGAGGAAAAGTTTTGGAGAGGTACAACAGGGATGGAGGAATTGTTCTAATTATAAGGGTAGTTAAGTAGTGGAACAGGTTACCAAGGGATGTTGTGGAATCTCCATCACTGGTGGTTTTTAAGAACAGATAACACAAACACCTGTCGGGGTGCTCTAGGTATAGCTGGTCCTGCCTCTCAAGGTCTCTTCCTGCCCTACACTTCTATGATTCTGCATATAATCCCAGGGAGTACTTTTCTTCCCTGTTTGCTCAAGACAAAACTTAGGCTCTTGTCCCACTTAAAAGAAATATATTTGATATTCAATTGGAAGTAGTGATTTGTGCTCCACTAATCTTTGAGTGAAGTGCAGTGGGAAATATATCACCTCGGAGGAAACAAAGCAGAAGTGCATTTATTGGAAAGTATCAACAAAATCTGAAAGAAGACTTCAGATTGTGATTTAATTGAATTTGAGATGTAGCTGAAGGAAAAACCTCTACCACATACTCTAGAAGAGCAGTTCTCAAAACTGTGGTCCATTGACCACTGGCAGTCCACAGAAAGCTGCCCGGTCCTTGTTTCCAGCTACTAAATTGCGCTGAAGTCAGCTTAAAACTAATGAAATATTTTCCTATTGTTACATTTCCACATAATCAGCTGTCGTTGCCACAGGGATACTGTGTGGTGGTGACAAGAAGGGGAGGAGGTCTGCATGAATGTGAATGGGAAAGGGGTGCTGATTTACACTCTGAAAAAGTTTAAGAACCCAGATCTTAGAACTCAGTAACAGTTGGAAAGAGGAGAACAGTGTGCATGTAGTATAACATTGCAGATTCAAGTCTTGAGTATTTGAAGAGTAACACTCTGTAGCAGCCCTGGCTTTACCTTAATATTGAAAATGTAGCTCATGTTTTGTATGCCAATTATGTATGGAATCTGAACCTGTCAGAGCCACCCTTTTTTGACACTATAATTGCAATGACGCTGCCCTAGTGTTGGTTATAATTACTGATAAATTCAAACACTGTCATTAATTTGCCATTACCAATCACTTTTGAAAGCCTTTTAGGCTTTCTCCTGTATATAATGAAGCTGAAGTTAATAGGCTTTCTACTCGCCCTTGTTGGAAGAATGTGATTTAACTTTGATTTCTTTAAAAGAGCTTGTACTATTGCTTTTGTGAAAATCAAAGTTGTTAGCATTTTTTTTAACTTTCTTTCTTCTCCATCATACAAATAAAGAAACGTCTTTTAGCGGATAGCTAGTAAGTGTTACTCTTTTAAACATAATTATTTCTTGCTGCAAGGCCTTTCTATTAGAATTCCAGCTGTGCAAATAATTGATTTTTTGATTTGCTGGCTGTTCCAAAAAATGTGTGTAAAAAAAAAAAAAAATTAAAGGGGAAAACCAAAAAGTTAAAAAAAATCCTCATTTCAGGTTGAGCTAAACATTTGGTTCAACCCAAAATAAAATGTTTTGTTTCATTTTTGAGCTTTATTAAAAATTTATTTTTAAATGAAATTAAAGTAAATTTCTAAATGAAAGCAAAACTTTTTGTTTTGAAAAATGTCAAATCGAAACATTTCAATATTGTTGGAAATTTTTGTTGTTCAGGGGTTTTTTTAATGACTGAAACAATTTGGTGAATTTGATATGAATTTGTGAAATGTTTTGGTTGACCTGAATCTGCATTTTTCAGCAAAAAAAGGTTCGGATGAACAATTTCACCCATCTCTAATTAGGATATTTTCTTCTGTTCTTATGGAGTCATGGCTATTTAATATACTGAATAATGGACCTCATGAATGCAGAGAAACCAAGTGTCCATTGATTCAATGAATGCTGCTAGTTGCTCGGCACTTTTGAAAATCTGGTCAATAGGACCAAATCCTGCATGTCCCTCTCAAGAAAATCTTCTTAATGAAGTCAATGGGAAGTTTCTCCACAGTAGGATGTACAGGATTGGATTCTGAGCTCTCCATGAAATGTACTACTTGGAGGTTTTTGATCTTAGAAGGGAGTTCCCCTTCCCATACAGATCTGGTGGGGCAGTCCAGCCCCTGTGATTCCAAGCCCCGAGTTAGTCTATCTAATGTATACACTGTCTTTTTGCTCCTAAATTCATCTTTCCAAGAAGGTTACAAATTTTTAAATCTTATGTTTGAATTCTGGCCTTTAATCATGCATCCCGTGATGCATGACTGAATTACTGTACACAAAATAAACATTGTTCTGTTGTCATGACAGAAATGCCAGCTGTAGCCCAGTATTAAATGCTGACTTCCAATTAGGTGCTTTGAAGAAAATACCATTCACAGGGCTAATTAATTCACTTCCTCTGTAACTATCTACAGGTAGGAAAAGCATATTTGGAAACCTTTATCAACCCCATAAAGCCTGATCATTGTCAGATTTTAAAAGCAAGGATAAAGTTTTTACTGAAGAGCAGATTTTTCCCAAATAATTTTTGATAACCTCAGGCATAGTCTATACTACAAAGTTTTGCCAGCATAGCTATGTCAGCTAGGATCATGGAAAATATCACACTCACAAGCCAACATAGCTATTCCCACTTAACTTCTGGTGTAGACACAATCATGTCAACAGAAGATTCCATGCGGCTTAGCTCATGTCGTCTGGGGATGTGATGTAGCTATGGGATCTGAAGAACTCCTGTTGGCTTATGCATTATTTCTAATAGGGAACTCTGCTGGCATAGCTATCCCAACAAAGGCTCTGTAGGGCAAACAAGCCCCGTGAGAAGTCTAACCGAGAGATTTTTTGACAAAATAAGACCTGAAGGAGAAAAGAAGTCTTTTTCCTGTGCTATCCCGAATTTTAACAACCATTTACCATCTCACTAACAAAGGCATTGTTCGCAGCATGCTACAAATGAGCACACACACTTCTTTAGAGTTATGACACCAATCCTCAGAGTTCTTTAAAAGATGAAATGCAATAACATGTTAAAATATTGCAGGTCAGAACATAAATGCATGGAGGCCAGGAAGTGGTGCCTAGGAACTGAAGCATATGTATGGGGAAAGGCCCAGAGTGCTTTGATACCTGAGCTGAATGAAGAAGTGCCAAGTGTCCGATCCTGTATCTGCGTTGTACACACAACTTACATTGAATCAATGGCAGTTCTATGCTAGGAATGGCTATAGGACTGGGCTTCCTATATGTTGCAGTCATGTGTATAAAGCCACTTAGGCACATGCTGTGCTATCTGTAATATTCAGCTCTGCCCTAGGCTGGTTCAGTGGTGCTCTTGCAACACGAAAGTCTGAAACTCCTTGTATTTAGGAACAATTTTTATAGTGGGGGTGTTGAAAGCCAATCAAATTTGGCCTGTCCACACCTCTGTCTGCATCTACAGAGGGCAGATAGGTCAAACCTGAGCGGTGCTGTGATGCTGTGTAACAGGTTACAGTGCCTGGAGTGGGAAGCCGGGTAGGTCACAGAACCCTTGTACTTCAAGCCGGTGGGGTATTGCCACACCTCCAGCACCCCTAGATCCTGTGCTACTGTTTATGTTTGTTGTTTTCCTATATTTCAGAGCAAGAGAGATACCACTTGAGTCTGTTATTACAGGCGTTTACAGAAAAACTGGTGAGACTGCATTGAGTCCCAATGGCTGCTGGGAGATGTAGTTCATTCAACTGGAGGAATCCCAGACTTCCTCTTCAAAATATTTACTGTTTATAGACACAACTATCTTCTATCTGTTAGAGCTGCAGACTGGGAGAGAGGAGACACTGTACTGACGCTATGTGACCAGAAGTTAATCAGCCTTCCTAGATGGAGCTCTTCTGCCCCCTTTAGATAGGCAACTAGGACTGCACTTGAACCACAATCTCCAGCACATAAGAAAATCAGTATCTCATTTCAAGACAAGCCAAAGATCTTTTACAACAAGGATATAAGCTGGACTGGTGTCTATACATTCATATTCTGTCATGATGGCTAGCACTGTAAAGACATCCCGGAGGAGAGCCTGTAACAAACTGACGCCTGCAGTGTGATAGAGGAGACCTCCAAAATAAGTTCTCCCAGAAAGGAAGAAGCTGTGGACATGAAAGCTGGTGTTTTATTATATTATCTGGAAGTTTAAATTTGAGGCATTGATTAACAATGATGAGGAAGAGCTGTTGGGAGGGAGGATGAAATTCACGCCTAGGGGCAGCAGAGTATACGCTGTACTTGGAAAAAGGTCATACCCTGTGGTGCCACCAGGCAGGGTCTTTGACTCACCCATGGGGCAAAGGCCAAGGGCTTAATGGGTAACACCAAGTGCCAGAAATAGCAAAGCCATAAAGCAGAGAGGTGGAGGAGCATGATGGGGCAGCCTATCCGGTACTATCGAGATAGGTAAGCAGCAGTGGAGGGAGACCAGCAAGAGAAGAGGCAGCACAAGAAAAAGAGCTGTGGCAGCCCCAGCTGGAGCCAGAGCAGTTGTGTTAGCATGCGGCCCCTGGGAGTGAAGCAGAGGTACAACTAAGTTCTAATCATTCCTTCCGGCGTGGGAAGAGGATCATGGCTATTTCCTGATTACCTCTGAACAAATATATAGAATTATTGTGTGGGCAGTGGCATCTGGTTCTCACACCATATGCTGCTTCTTTTGGAGAAGGCCTTACAATTGTGTATCTGCCTAAATTCAGCACATGATGAGAGTGAAAGTGGCCTTGTTGAAAAAATTTTAACAGACACCATAGGATGATAATAATAATAAAATAATAATAAAAAATAAAACTTTGCACTTATATAGTAACTTCTATCATAGGATCTTTACAAATATACATTGGCTTAAGCAGTCTCTTAAGATTTATATTAAGCTGAATATTATTATGACAGAGTGGTGCTATAAATGGATAGGAAGGGTGGATGCTGTCATTTTTCAGGATATAGCTGAGGTGCTTGGTTACAGCAATGTCACACAGTTCACTTCATTCTGAGACCCTGGATAATATTCAGTTCCCCCATCATTGCTGTCAAAGGCACCATGTTAATTGACAGAAGGTCAAATCCTGCTTTCAGTTACATCCATTCAATCCCATTGAAATCACTCAGTGGGACTACACTAGTGAAAGCAAGGGCATGTTTGTCCAACTCTATCAATACTAGACCTCTACCCAGAAGGAATGTGACCAGAGCCAGCAAGGCAACCCATACTCAGGAGTGGGTGGATACTGCCCCTGAACACAAAAGAAGCTATACCCTAAGAAATAAGATCAAGTAATAAGAACCTAGGATGGCACTAAGACAATTATCGTGCAAGTCCCCTTTGGGATGCTAATCTTCAGGGTCTTCAGCCTACTAGAAGACTCAGCCCAGAGCCCTCCTGTAGTTAATTCCATAATGAATGTGTTTTTGACTGTGCATAGGTATTTTTTGAAAAAACTTTAAAAATAAATCAATAAGAATGACTTTGCAATTGGTAGATACTAAGGGTGAGATTCACAAAGGTACTTGGGCACCTAAACCCAAGATTTAGGCACCTAAGTCTCAGGTTTAGGTGTGTAAGTCCCAGTTTGGCTCCACTTCAATCTAAAAAAATCCTGCCAAACTCTTTAGGCACCTAAACTCACTCAGTGCCTAAGTTGCTGCCTCTGAGCATAAGTGCTATTAACTGGAGTTTGTGCTGAAAGTACTTCTGTCAAGATCCTCACAAACAGACAATTCAGAAGGAGGCAGGAGGTGTGCCACAAAGAGGTTTTCCAAATCTCAGACCACAAACTTCATAAATTGAGGCATGAGAAGAGCATATATACATTGTTTCTGGTTGTTGATGGTACCTCCAGAATACAGGGTCCTGGATGAGCCCCATCCTATGCTATCTCCCTGGGCTTTAAAAACTGTAAAAATTAATGTTTTTGTGGAAGAAGCTTAATGAAGGAGAGCTTGAGGTGTTTTTGATGTTCATCCAAGCTACCCCTTATTCCTCTTTAGACAAGTTTTTATTCCCACTTAGCTTTAATATTTATAGTGCAAGTACTGTATATGAAAAGGAATTGAGCCACCTGTATGTGTGACCTGCAAGATGGTTTTCTCAAAAAGAAATTTTGAAGAAAGCCTTCCAGCAGAGAAAGACTGGGCACTTGCCAAACATGGCCCAAACATACAAGCAGCACAGATCGCTGTTGTGTAGAAAAAGGGAGATGTGAGGGTCTATTGCTAGACAATGGGACATCTAAAAGTTTAATTACTAACCAGCAGATTTTCAAGTCTGTTCCTAATGATCCCTTAGAATATGCGCTGACTACCCATGTTAAAGAATCTGTTCCATCTTGCACTTAGCTTTGATGCTCAGGGTACCTTTCCCAGACCTGAAGAAGAGCTCTATGTAGCTCTAAAGTTTGTCTCTCTCACCAGCAGAAGTTGGTCCAATAAAAGATATTATGTTACCCACCTTGTCACTCTAATGTCCTGGGACCAACAGGGCTAGAACAACACTGCATATAGCTTCCTTTCAGTCAGTCTTACATTTCAGAGTATTACACAGAAAAACAGGACAACACCCCCTGGCTTGAAGTGGTTTCCATTATGTACAGGGTTTGCAGTTGGTTCAATGGCTCTCTCAGCATCTCCACCATACAAATTGTTCCAGCTCCCCTGAACATTAGTCCATATCAGATTTAGTAAGTGCATAAATATATTACATATACATATATATATATTGCAGCCCAATATATCAAATAGGCTTTCAGTGACTGTTCAGTGAACTCTCAATGAATGTTGAGACTGTAGAAATGTTTCAGTATTTCCTTTCAGCCATCACAAGGAAGGAGGAGGGGATCTGGATTGCACCATGTGCTTTTATACATGTAACAGATCGCTTCTAATCTGCCAGTAATTCATAGTTGATGTAAACTAGATTAACGTTAAGAGAGAATTATAAGAATATATGAGTCCTCTGTCTTCAAAGTCAGGGGCTTGACAGACAGAGAACTGGATTGAAGATGTTGCCTCCTGCCAAGACAATTAACATTCAAAATCCTGGCTGTTAAGGTAGACTAAAGAGCAGACCCTTCTAGGAGTGAGGAATACTTTTATCTGGTCGTAAGACATGGAGGGGGCCTGGGAGCAGGGCCGGCTCCAGGCACCAGGCACCCAAGCACGTGCTTGGGGCGGCACCTGGTAAGGGGCGGCGGGAGGAGCGCGGCTCGGCATTGGGGGGGGGGCGCTCCGGCGGCGCTCGGCAGGGGCGGACTCCAGCGGCGCTCGGCGGGGGGGCAGCGCGGGGCTCGCGCTGGGGGGTTCCGGCGGCGGCGCTCGGCATGGGGGGGGCGGGCTCCGGCGCGCGGCGCTCGGCGGGGGGGGCGGCGCGGGCGCGGCGCTGGAAGGGGGGTTCCGGCGGCGCTCGGCAGTGGGCGGGGGCGGGCTCCAGCGGCGCTCGGCGGGGGGGGGGGCGGCTCGGCGCTCGGCGCAGGGGGGGGGGTTCCGGCGGCGCTCGGCGCAGGGGGGGGGTGGGCTCCGGCGCGCGGCGGGGGGGGCGGCGCGGGGGGGGGCAGCGCTCTGGGGGGGGTTCCGGCGGCGCTCGGGGTGGGGGCGGCGCGGCCGCTCGGCTGGGGGGGGCTTGGGGGCGGCGCTTTTTTTTGCTGCTTGGGGCAGCAAAAAAGCTAGAGCCGGCCCTGCCTGGGAGACAACTATTGTGTGGCTACGCCTTCAAAATAACACTTTAATTTGTAAAGGTGGCGCAGGAAAAACAGGAACCAAGACTGTGAATAGAATGCTGGGTTTGTGAAACTTGCAATGACTGTCATGTCATCCTCCTCAAAGAGTACACTGTGGAAATTCCCTTGAGGGGGAAAGTCACATGGGAGGAGGAGCCTGAAAAGTGTAAGTGAGTGACACTGGGGAGACCAGGAGGGTGACAAAACAACACATTGGATGAAATCCTGACTTCATTGAAATCAGTGGGAGTTTTGTCATTGACTTCAATGAAGCCAGGATTCCACCTTACTACCCAAGGCTAGGGTTTCTTCTGACAAGCTGGCCTGACAATGAGCCAGGGAGAAAGGGACCTGAGAGAGGTCTAGGGATGCAAGGCTGTGCTTGCTGTGATTTCACAGACCGTGATATATATATAAGGTTTCCAGTGTCTAAGACTGACCAAAACATGAGGGGAGGGTTAGGGAGAGGGGACGTAGCAAAAAGAAATTGCTTTTTTTTTCTTTCTATTTTTCATTTTTCATAGAAATGTCCAACTTTTTCAAATATTCCAAGTAGCTGGGCTAGAGAAGAGGGAACCCGGGAATCCAGCCCCTCTCTATACCTCTAGTACATGGACATATGGGTTTAAACCCATATGTCCATATCTGGACATATGGGTTTAATTTTCTGGTGAATTAGGTGGAAATGGGGAATCACTGAAGGTTTCTTTGTATTGTGTCCAATTTTATTTCACCGTTGTGCAGTCAAGGGACTCTTTGAGTCTTGGATCCATTTATTTTGAAACCTCTCTACATTTTTTTTCTGTGGCCTTCATTAAATAAGTACATATTCACATAGTAGGTCTGGCATACTTCCCAATTCTTCTTACCCATTTTAGCAAGTCTGGCAATTCCAGGGCTACTATTGCATTGGGACCAAACCGCGTCATGAGTAAGTGTCTAATTCATGGGTATTGGCAAAACAGATATTTTTGGAGGCAAAATTGTTGTTGCAACTCCTCAAATAATTAATAAATAATAATAATAAATAATAATAATACTTAACTCTTATACTGGGCTTTTCATCAGTAGATCTCAAAGTTCTTCACATTCTTCAATGTATTTATCCTCACAACACCCCTGCGACATAACGAAGTGCTATGATCCCCATTTTATAGGCAGGGAGCCAAGGCACAAAGAAGCTAGTGACTTGCCCAAGGCTACACAGGAGATCTGTAGTGAGCAGGGAGTCAAACCTGGGTCTCCCACTTCTTAGGCTAATGCCCTAACATTGGCAATGTCACATTAGGGGCTAGAGGTGATGGAATAGTCTCTTCTATCCATTGTTTCTACATTGTATGTAAGTCTCTGACTTTCCCCACAGTACGGAATTCTCACATAACAATGATGAAATTTACATTTTGCAATGGAAGCCAAAGTCCTAATACTATAATAGTGAAAATCACCTCCTTCTCCCAAGATAGAGAACCAGGCAGTGGATTAAGTGCTATGGCAGCTCTTGCATGAGTAGCATAAAAAGGAAGGGAAGAACCCCAGAAATTTAGAACATTTGGTCATCATCTTCAGAGCCATTTGACAGGTGACTCTGGAATGGTGGGGTGTATGGGAGCTCTGTTGACAGGCCGGGTGAACCAATGCTGGAGACAGTTACAGCCTGATGTCATTGCTGTATGATGACAATTTTTGGCTCTGCGGGTATTTCTTCCATCAGACCTGCTGAGTTCTTAGTGCCATCTCTCCCTCATTTCATATGTCTGGTTTCTCTTTTCTTTGGTTCTTTTTCTTTGAGATTTCTTACAATATAAAAACGTGAACAAAAGTAAAATATTATATGATATGCTGAATCTGGCTTGATATTATACTTCCCTTTGTATATTCATTTCATTGTAATTCTTATCTTTCTTTCTGATTTCCTTCACACACCTAAAACATGTCATGAAACAATCGTTTTACTATAACCCTGGTAAGCGGTGTGGCCTAGTGACTAGACAACTGGCCCAAGACTCAGGAGACTAGAATTCTATTGCCAGCTCTGCCACTGACCTACTGGGTAACCTTGGGCACATCACCTCTCTGTGCCTCAGTTTCCCCATCTGTAAAATGGGGGTAATTATACTGACCGCCTTTCTAAAGTGCTTGAAGATGTACTGATGAAAAGCGCTATATAAGAGCCGGATATTATTAATTATTATTATTATTTAGCTGTTACTCAGGAAATTTCCTACAGATTGTTGCAAATACATGAAACAACCTTCAACCTGTAAGAGGAAGCAGTGCAGGAAGGGCAACTTAGTCCTTCCCCTCGGAATTCTCAGTCAATAAAGCCACAGACTAAGGAGTCCTCTCCCCTAAGTTGTATTCCTTTCAAGGCTTTGGTCATTCAGATATGTGTAAAATGGCTAGTGACCATGTATGAGAAATGAATTTAAGATGTGGAAGGTGACATCAGACCACTTTTATCTTGTCAATAGTATGTAAAGTTTAAAACAAGGAAATCTACATTTTGTGGCATAATAAATAGGCTTAAACTTTGCGTGCCCAAAGCCAAACATGCTTAACTTACTGATTATGAAAAGAAAAAAAATGGAAAGGCATCATCAGTATAGCTGCTTAATGTTTTATTCCTGGCTGGGTAGTTGGACCAGAAAAATAACAGCTTTACTTTTGGCTGTTAGCATTTAATGATTCAGTGTTAGCAGCCAAGAAGTAAGCTGCTAACCATCCTCCTCTTCTTCACAGCGTTTCCTTCTTTATTTGATCTAAATCTGTCCTTCACATATGGGAAGAGCAGTCAGAATCACAGGGATCAAATTCTGACTTCACAGGAAATACCATCAGAATGACTTACAAGACTTTTTTAAAAATTTGGTGGTTGTGCTGTTCCCCATTCTTCTCGACAGTTTGGTTTCCTCTTCTTTTCAGACACCTTTATATTACTAACGTCTCCCTGATTTCAACAAGTCACAGATCTTTCTTCTTCATGAAACTTCCCCCAAAGACAAGCACTTTCAGAGCTGTGCTGCAGTGTACTAGCTGCTCTGTGTGTCACCACTGCCCTCTGCTAGACAGAATAAACCTGCTCTAGAGTTTGTGATTTTCTGATCCTCAAATGTCCTTCCTGGAAAGCCCCAACCAAACTGACACCATATGAACAGTTTGTCTCAAGTTAAAAATATTTTATTAGCGTCGCTTTCCCATAGATCTTCTAAAATTTCCCTTAAACATGGCAGATCCTGATAACGAAAAAATCAGATTTAAGCGGTGTAGGAACTTCTCCTACAAAATATCTCATATAATAAACTAAGCATGTGCTGTGCCTGCTGTATTTGGGACAAGTATATGAAGCTCTATCAGTTCGTGTCCCCTTTAGCACCATGTGTTTTCTGCGCAAAGTAAAAAAAATTCTTGTGTCTTTCCTCTCCAGGGTGAGACAGACAGTCATGACATTGAAGGAACTGCCTGCTATACAAATTCACCAACTAGTGTACAGTACAGTGTGTTCTCTATCCAGAGTTTTCCCTATGGCCAAATGTGGAGATTAGCCTTAGTCCCTTATTTTTTTAATGCCACTGGCTGATGTGCAATTACCTATGACTGCTCCTTAATCTTTTCATCTTGAATGGGGGCCCCAACATCAGAGTCTCCCGCAAAGCCTATGGCAGAAGAGACTCTAGTCAATTTCCAGCTCTCTCTGAATGGGTACTCAAAAGAATCAATGTGTTTCCAAGATTCTCTATCAGAATTGGAGTTGGAAGAAGAAATTGAGGGGGTCTTCTATTTCCTCAGTAGAAATAATACTTGTTCCTGGTCCTTCTCTTCCTAACAATTTGGCTCTATCAGAATACTCCTTTCAAGAGACTGGATCACTCAGAGGATTGGGAATAGGATAAATAACCTCTCTCTTCTGGGTCAAAGATTCCAATTGGCACTGGGTTGCAAGTGATCAAATCTTGTTACACTAATTTGATAACACTTTTGTGGTCTGTGGGAATTGAGTTGGTGATCTCACTCCAGTTCCTATTAGACAACTGGCCACAACCAGATATTAAACCGATGATTGGCATCCTCATTGGCAGTGTCAGCTGCGAGGCCGAGGACATGGAAACCGAACTGCCCCCAAGTGTGTTGAGCTGGTCGCTCTAGGTCAGGGTCCAGGCCCACTCTTAGGTCAATGTGAGACGCTTGCACTGCCACTTTGCTTTCTGTTCTTCGTTCTCCCAGAGAGTCAGTCTCAACGTACTGCTTCAATGCTGTTTTCAGATTCAGTAATGGAGCACAGAACCAGTTTGGTACCATGCCCTGTGCCCTACACTGCCCATGTTCTCTAGTTTGGAGTGGCATCATTTGGCACTATTGGTTGCTAATGTTTATACAAAAAAATTACACCTTCAATTCAACCCCCTATATTCAATTCTTTAAAGAGATTCTTCTCATGAAATTCTCTTACCACAGAGGTATATTAATTTCCCTTACCAGGGGTTACTGAACCTGTACTTCCATGCCAGAGGTAACAGGGGTAGCATTTCCATTTTCTGGTGCCAAAATATATAGGCAGGTGTCAAGCATAATCTGAATCGCAGAAATCTGAACAACTCTGCACAAATATTTACTTCCAGGTGGCAACTCTCAGCACCACCATTGTGTCCCTTCACACAGACTCCTGCATTCTGATGGCATCGATGCTGATGAAAGTATCTACAGAAGCCCCAGTCGGGACCCCATTGTGCTAGGTGCTATACAAACAAGTAAAATAAATATAGTCCCAGTCCATGCCCGAGAGAGCTCAAAAACTCTTGACTTAAAAGATCTACCCTCTCCATAGGTATACTAACAAACCCAGAGGACGCATTCTAGACATTGTTCAGATTCCTTGACAGGAAGGAGAGAGCGAGAAGGGTCATTTTTAAGGATTGTGTCTCTCTTATGGAACACAGGAACTCATTATTCAACACCACACTAATTAAGAAAAGGTATGGGTGCCCATCTTGAAAAATGACGAGAGAGGGGAAAGAATGAATTACACCTACAACATTTTTTAAAACCAAAAATCCACAAACAAGACAAATTTCTTATCAGTCCTGTGCACTTAGTGAAAGTATCACAAGTTAAAAATATTGCTCAGTGCTGCAAAGTACAGAGATTAAAAAGCCACCCCCTTATAGCCAAGAAATGTCTGTGTCTTTAAAAGTTGTTATTGATTTCCCCACAAGATGGAGTAGCATGTACAGTTTAACAGATTCCTGCAGATGAAAGTTTTGCATGGAATGGGTAGTGTATTCTTAGTAGGTCTGAGCAAATTAAGCAAGTTAATATTAACAACCATCTCAACTCTTCATCAGTCCCTTAAATCAATCATTGATGTACCAAACATTGTGGTTAATTACTAAGGTTACCAGATAGCAACTGTGAACAAATGGGACAGGGGGTGGGGGGTAATAGGCGCCTATATAAGAAAAAGTCCCAAAAACGGGATTGTCCCTTTAAAAATGGGACATCTGGTCACCCTATTAATAACAGATCCATGATCCCTTTCCTTCTCTTCTAATCCTCCAGTAGGCTCTCTTCACCATGGCTTACTTGGTGTAGGTTTGCTGGAGGCTTCACGCTTTGGCAGCCTCTCTTCTTGACCTAGCCCTGTTACCAGTAAACTGAAATGATACATGTTCTGAATCTGGGGGATGCAAACTTGCAATTCAGTGGCAAGAAGGACCAGCAGGAAGGCTGTTAGAGATACTGGTGCCTTCCACTATCAGTGATAACAGTGGTAGAGACCAGGTACTTTCCCAGTTATCTTGTTTTTCTAATACCTGCAGCTCAGGCTCAATCTGTTTTACAAAATGAAATGGGGAGGCAACAGGGGAGAGAGGGAAAGCCTGAATTCTAATCCCAGTTTTGTCTCTGATCTGCTGTGGGGGATGGAGCAGATCATTTCACCTCTCTACTTTAATTTTCACATCTGTAAAATGGGAATAAACAATGCTTGCCTGCCCAACCCAGAGGAGCATTATGAGGGTAACTCATTAAGATTTGCACAACAATCTGAACATTATATAAAACGCCATCTATCTGCTTTTGTTATTGATTCCAAAACAAAATAATAGCTTTGTTTCAATCGCCAGCTACGGTTGTTGACGCCAGACGGATCACAGTGAGGTGGCAAAATTTGCAGATGATACAAAACTACTCAAGATAGTTAAGTCCAAAGCAGACTGCAAAGAGTGATAAAGGGATCTCATAAAACTGGGTCACTGGGCAAAAGAATTGGGACAGAAGTTCTGAGTTGTCTTCCCATCAGGAGTGGTGTTGGACTATATCCAGTAGCTGCTATTAGTGTTGATCTGTAATTCAGAAGAACAAGGAATGGATCTTCCTGCTGTAGGATTTTCTTGGCTGTCTGTATGGCTCTCTCAGCCTCTCCTTTCACTTATGGATAATATGACCCAAATCATATTTTGTTTGGAATTACTTAATTTCTGCTGCAGTGAATTGTGATCCATTGTGCGTCACGAGCTGTACTGGAATACCGAAATGAGCAAAAGTGCACTTCAGTTTCTCTAACACTTCCACATGTTGTCTTTCAAGTACATTATTTCTATATACCTGGAAAAATAGTCCACTATGATCAGTAATGATGAGCTTTGAATTTGCATAAATCTGCAGCTAGTCTCTTCCAAGGTCTGGCTGGTAGGAGAGTTGTTAAAGGTTCTTGTGCTGTGTTGGTCTGTTAGTTCTGCAATGTTCACATGTGGATACGTTATTGTTTATGTCCCTGCTGATGCTCGGCCACCACGCTGATTTGTTGGCCTGTTCATGGCATATAGTTAATTCTTAATGTCCCTCAGGGATGAGGTTTAGGATTTCTCCTCTCATTTCATTTGAAATTACAATCACCTTTAATCTTGAGTCTATCTGACTCAATTGTCCATGTGACACAATGGAGTCTCTTGTCATTTCCTTAGTGTCTTTTAGGTTAGGCCAGCTGGCCCTAACATAATTTAGAACTTCTTGAAGTTGTGGATCTGTTGAGGTTGCTTTTTGTAGCTGGGGTCTCTTTTCTGACACTGTTCTGTATGTATCCACGTACACTTTTATGTCATCTTTGAGCTCACAGGTTGTTGAGTGCATTGCTGGGCTCCATGACAGAGTGTCTGCTACTGCCAGATTTTTCCCAGGAACATATTTAGCAATTGTGTTACATCTCATTATCCTTATCAGTGGACATTGGCATCTCAGCAGTGCTTGATTCAGGTCTTTTCCACTGATGATTTTAATGCCCTGCCAGGTATGTGTGAGGTTAGCTTAAATAAGCTATGTTATACATAGCCCCACCTAGTGGCTGAACAGTATAATACAGTTTAGCATTCTATTACTGTCAGGACATTTGGGACTAGGGGAAAGGCTCCTCCTGATGAACTTTGCATGGTACAAAAGCATTGTGGGAAGGACTCTGCACATTTTGAGCCTGATCTTGCCTCACTGAAGTCAAGAGGAATGAAGGACCCTTTCCTCAAGCTATTCTGCTTCAGAGACTGAGACAAAGACTCCTGAGGGCTTTGTAAGGTGTACAGGAGGTAGCTACACTGATGCATCTTTGGAGCCAAACTGTAATTTACAATCATGGAACAGGAGAAAATAGCCATTCTAGATTGGGAAACAAGTCTAGAGCCAAAAGCAGAGGTCACAGTGCAGAAAAACATGTTACACTTGATTGTGGCTGCCACAGGGGCTCTTCAGGATTATAAAAGGGTTTAAATTGTTAGCATAACAATGTCAGTGGTAACTGCAAGTGCACTGACTGGCTCCTCAGTTGTTACTCAGAGAGCGCTCTCTTCTTCATAGTTTCCATTTGAACCACTGTGTGGGTGAAAATTGGACTGACTGGAGGAATTTGTGGTACGCAGATACAGGCTGAGAAAGATTAATGTTTTCTGTCTTCATTTCTAATGTGTTGATTCAAGCTGGGTGATTACCACACCCAATTTTCTGCAGGTATTGGTAAAACATGTGAAGATGAATTTGCTTCAGCCATGCTTGCCGCTATTTTGTGACCGTTTTCCACAGATATTCAATATAGAATTTTCTCACATGACTGCTCATCTAAATGGACTTGTAAGTTCACAAGCTGAGTACTCGCAGATATTTTAGAGGATGGGACACCACTTCACAGCAGTAGGACAGGACTCCTAAAAACCCTCAATAGACCCCGTTGAAAGAGATGGTGAAATAAGTCAGGCAAAGAGCTGACAAACCCATTGAACTAAGACCGTGCACATGCAAAGAACTACTGAGTGACTGAGAGGAGGGAAAATTAAATTTAAATTCCACTCCCAGTCAACAAACCTGACGGGAACTGACTTTGTCTAGAAATGATGCCTCAGGAAAGGCCAACCTGTCACAGAAAGGAAAAGGTATACATTTTTCAAAAAATCCCTAATTTTGCCTAATGCAACCTTCCCTTGCTACCTCTCCCTCAGAGAGTCAAAATCCCAGTGGTGTCTTCAGCCTACATCTTATGTTTAAAACAGTTACAGTCTTCCCCTCTATCAGTGGAAGCAAAATAATTATGTGACCAATCAAAACTAACTAGAACCACTTGACTGTCACGTGTCAAGTAGCGATTACTTGTGACAAAATGTCTTAAAGTTTTAATGCATAAAGTTTTAAAACAATGCAAAAATATTTGAGTAAAATTGAATAAAGAATAAAATTGAGAAAAACGTGATCTGCTTGCAGACATTCTGCAAGCAAAAATGGAGGCAAAATTAATCAAGTAAATTATTCATAATATATTATTTGCTAACCTCTACTACATGTGCACATTTTATTAATACATAAATTGATCAAAAAGGATTGCCCTAAATTAGTACTCCATTGCTGGATAGGGTTGCCAATTTTCTGATTGCAGAAAACCGAACACCCTTGCCCTGCCCCTGCGCCGAGGCCCCGCCCCTGCCCTGCCTCTTCTCTGAGGCCCAGCCCACCGCTCACTCCATCTCCCTCCCTCCGGCACTCACTCTCTCCTACCCTCGCTCACTTGGTCATTTTCACTGGGCTGGGGCAGGAGTTGGGGGGCGGGGAGTGAGGGCTCCGGCTAGGGCTGTGAGATTTGGTGTGAGGCCGGGGATGAGAGGTTTGAGGTGCAGGAGGGGGCTCTGGGCTGGGACCAAGGGATTCAGAGTATGGGAGGGGGCTCAGGGCTGGGTAGGGAGTTGGGGTGCAGGAGAGGGTGCGGGCTGCGGGCTCCAGGCGGCGCTTACCTCAGCTGGCTCCCAGAAGCGACCAGTATGTCCCTCTGACTCCTAGGCACAGGAGTGGCCGGGGGCTTTGCACGCTGCCCCCGTCCGCAGGCACCATCCCTGCAGCTACCACTGGCTGCAGTTCTTGGCCAATGGGAGTTGTGGAGCCTGTGCTTGGGGCAGGGACAGCACGTGGAGCCTCCCTAGCTATCCCTGCACCTAGGGGCTGCAGGGACATGCTGGCCGCTTCCAGGAGCCGCAGGGAGCCTGCCTTAGCCCTGCTGTGCCACCGACTGGACTTTTAACAGCCTGGTCAGCAGTGCCAGGGACCATTCCAGTCAAAAAGTGGACTCCTGGCAACCCTATAGCTGGAGCCCCTTTGAGCCTTACTTTAGTTCACTAGTTACTTTCCAAGATTTCTCCTACCCATTGTAGTTAAAGGAAAGGGATTTTATGTCCTATTTTTAACTCCACTTATGTTAATAGATATATTAACTGTATGATAGCAATATTAAAAGGAATAGTTGGTAACTGATCATTGAGTGAGCCCAATTTTGCTACCCTTACTCACTGACTAGTTCTATAGCGGAGGAAAAGATGTATGGACGGGTGTACTTTTGAGAGTAAGAATAGCAGCTTTGTAGGACATAGTGCACAGGCGTGCATGGTGTCATGCCAGTGAAGAAAAGAGCCTGAACAATTGCTTGAATGTAATTTTTTCCCCCCCCTTAAGATTAAGTTTCAATTTCAGTTAGTGTTCTGGCTTTCCAATGTCGGGGTTATTTCTTTTGTTTGTTTTTAATGCAAATTTCTTATGTGTTTTTTCCCTTAAATTATTGATACATTTGTAAAAACTTAATTCCAGTGCAATAAAGAGTATTGTCTAGAAAGGTCCCTTTATTTCTGAAATATGCAAGAATAACAACATTGTTGACAGATCTGTGACATAACAGGGAACATTATTAGCTGGATGTTTCCATTTTTCTCTGTATTTATGTTCAGCAAGCGCCAAAAGATTGGCAGGTCTGGGGAAAATTGAGAGGATACAGACATCGTTGTTATTTTCAAGTATAATTCTTTCCTTCATAGCTCATTTTAAGGCAAAATTTAAGTTGATTTGTATTTGACAATAAAAGCTGTTTGAAATGGTAAACTTGTCTTTCAGTGTATCCCACTGATGTTGCATTGAGACTTTGCAATAACAGTTTTACCTAGCAGCATCAAGTGTGAACTCTGAGGGCGCGAAGTGGAAAGTAAGAAGTGAGTCTCTTTGCATGAAAGCTCTTCTGTCACACCAGGTGTTGGAAACGTTTGGTATAGGCATATTAATTAGGCGCTACACTAGCAATACCAAGTCTGAAGTCTGATGGTGTTAAATACAAAGTGAAAAATGAGTCGTTGCACATGAAAACTCAACTTTCATTCCATGATTTTTCCAGTTTACAATAAAGCCAATGAGAGATACAAGGTGGGTGAGGTAGTGTATTTTATTGGACCAACTTCTGTTGGTAAGAAAGACAAGCTTTCGAGCTTACACAGAGTTCTTCTTCAGGTCTGGGAAAGGTACTCAGTCAGTGTCAGCTAAATACAAGGTGGGACAGATTGTTTAGCATAAGTAAACACATTTCAAGGGACCATTCAAGGTGAAGTGGCCAGTTAACACCCCTCAGTCACGGGGGGGGGGGGGGGGGGGGGGGCGAAATGCTGGGGTGATTTATTGAGTTATAGATAGTTGTAATTGTGATGTGTTCCCCCCGCAGTGCCACCTGGAACTGGGGTACCACTGAACCTCCTGACCCACCAGCCTGGGCTCCCTCTCACACTGTGCTGCTGTGACAAGCTGCAAAGCCCTCCAGTCTGCACTTTCACCAGCATTCACACAGGTAGGGACCCACCCAGCTGCAGTTACATGCAGGCTCTCTAACCACCAGCTTCCCAACCTAGGACCCCAGAGCAGTACCATCCTGCCCTGGTCAAATCTGGCCAGTATATGGGTTTAACACCCAGTCCACCTCTCCCTTAATATGAAGAGAACAATGCACACTTGTGGTAACCAAGCAGAGATTTTTCCCAAGCACTCCAGTCAAAGTTCACTGGTTTACATTAAAACAAAAACAAGTTTATTCACTACAAAAGACAGATTTTAAGTGATTATAAGCGATAGCAAACAGATCAAAGCAGATTACCTAGCAAATAAACAAAAATGCAACCTAAGTTTAATATACTAGATTGGATATGAATAGCAGATTCGCACCCTAACTGATGGTACAGGCAGACTTATAGAATCTTAAGGCACAAGTGACACTTGCTTTGCAGCTTGGAATCCCCAGGTGTTTCATACACAGGCTAGAAATCCCTTTAGCTTTACCTTCAGTCTTTGGTCCTCAGGTGTTTCCAGAAGTCTTCTTGTGTGGGGAGTTATAGTGAAGAACCCCAGATGATGTCACTCCCCGCCTTATATAGCTTTAGCATATGGCAGGAACCCTTTGTTTCAAAGCTTGGTTCCCAGATCAGTTTGTGGAAAAATACTGGCATTCCAAGATGGAGTCCAGAATCATGTGGCCTGGTCACATGTCCTTGTAGAGTCATAGCAGCCATTACTTACATGCTGTCTGGAGTGTTCTCTGGAAGGCTCACCCAGTGGGGGATAAGCTTCTCCTAAGGCCTATTGTCCTTTCTAATGGCCCATTACCCTGAATAGGCCCTTTGCAACTAGCTATTTAGTCTAGTGGGTGTTACCCAGGTGTGACTACATGTGAAATACAGAAACATAGTCAATATTCATAACTTCAGATAAAAAATGATACATGCATACAAATAGGACAATCATATTCAGCAAATCATAACCTTTCCAATGACACTTCATGTAACTTATCTTGTACAAAATGCATCATGATTATGCCATAACCATATTATAATAATATTACTATGACAAATATGGGATGCAGTCTCACAGTAATAAGCCATAAATTAAGTGTCTCTATTAAGTCCATGATTTTTAGTATCTAGCAAAGTTATGAATTTAAACTCCAAGGTTTGTATTTTGAAGGTGTTGTGCAGGTTTCCAATGAGGACTGAGAGGTCAAATATAGAATAATTTTTCTGTGAAGTGTTCACCCACAGGTGATAGGGTATTTTTGTCTTTTTATCAGCTTTCTGGGTGAGTTCATTTGCAAGTGTAGTGATTGTCTGGTTTCACCCACATAGTTGTTATTGGGGCATTTAGTGCATTGGATGAGGTACACCACATGTTGTGAGATCCATATGTAGGATGCATGGATCTTGAAAGGTGTGTTGTGGGGGGTGTTGATCATTGTAGCAGTAGTTGTCAATTGTGATGACTACGTTAACGAGGCTAACCGACAACTCTCTGACACCACCTACTATAAAGAACTCAAAGAAGACACCACACCACAATTTACCCAGGAATTTAAGGATAACATCAAATCCTTCCCCAGAAAAACTCAAAAGAAACTCTACAAACTCATCTCCCATGAATCCACCATAGGGACCTTTTTAACATGCTTCCCAAAATACACAAACAAGGGAACCCTGGCAGACCCATCATATCTGGCCCCAGCACTCCTACTGAAGGAATATCAGAACTCACAGAAACCATCCTCAAGCCATTCAGCACACAAAGAGCCAGCTTCCTCCAGGACACAACCTACTTCCTCCAGAAACTCAGCAACATTAACAGCCTCCCTCAATACCATTCTTGCCACCACAGATGTCACCTCCTTATGCAACAACATCCCTCACCATGACGGCATTACTGATTCCTCAGATATTTACAAGATAATGGACAACACTCAGATATTCATCTCAAACACATTGCTAAACTCATCCATTTCATCCTCACCCATAACAATTTACATTAAATAACAAAAATTGTGTCTCCAAACTGTTGAAGACCCATGGGAATAGCCCTGGGTACTAGGATGGCTCCCTAATTGCCAACCTCTTCATGGGCCACCTTGAAGAAGAATTTCTGGACTAATGCATCATGAAACCAATAATATGCCTAAGATACACTGATGATATTTTCATCCTCTGGACAGACAACATAAAATCCCTCACAGATTTCCACCACAACCACCACCCGTCCATTAAAGTCTCTCTAGAATACTCTCACACTAGCATCAACTTCCTGGACACCATGATCTGCTTAAAAAATGGAATCCTACAGCCAACTATGTACAACCGATCCAGTAACCACCCCAAACACACCAAGAAATCTGTTATTTGCTGCCAGGCACTCAGATACCACAGAATAGGTTTCAAGGAGAAAGTCCAGGATATTCTCCTTAACACACTTAAAACTGTCTTCACCAGACAAGGAAATGCCACTAGAGAAATAGATTGCATCATGGAATGAGCCACACAAATACCCCATGAGAACCTGCTTCAGTGCAGAAATAAAACCCCTCCGACCACACAACCCGAGTTGTCACCTAAAACCCCACACTGGAACCCATACAGGGTATAATCAAACAATTACAACCCATACCCAATGGGGACCACATCCTTAAAGAAATCTTTTCTGAAACCTCCTCTTCTGGCCTTCAAACAACCCCCCAGCCTCTCCAAGCTCATCCTCAGAAGCAAGCTCCCCACAGACCAGAATAAACCAACTTAAAGCAGCACCATACCCTGCCGGAAACAAAAGATACATATCTCATCTGCTATAATGATCAATACCCCATAAAACATACCTTTAAAAATCCATCGGTACTACATATGCCTATCACAACATGTGGCGTATCTCATCCAGTGCACTAAATGCCCCAATAGAAACTATGTGGGTGAAACCAGACAATCACTACACACGCAAATGAACTCACACAGAAAAATGTTAAAAGACAAAAACACCATATTACCTGTGGGTGAACACTATCCACAAAACAATCACTCTATACCTGACCTCTCTGTCCTCATCCTCAAAGGAAACCTGCACAACACGTTCAAAAGACAAACCTGAGAGCTTAAATTCATAACTTTGCTAGACACTAAAAATCATGGACTGAACTGAGACACTGGATTTATGGTTTATTACAACAATCTATAAATCACTAATCCCCCCCACCCCACCCCCATGACTGGAGAGGTGTTAACAGGCCTCTTTACCTTGCATGATTCCTTGAAATATGTGTTAACTACTTATGCTAAATCTGTTCCACCTTATATTTAGCTGTGACACTCTGGCTATGTCTACACTGCAATTAAAAACCCACGTTTGGCCGGTGCCAGCTGACTAGGGCTTTCAGGACTTGGGCTAAGGGGCTGTTTCACTGCGGTGGGCTCAGGCTGGAGCCTGGGCTCTAGGACCCTGCAAGGTGGGAGGGTCCCAGATCTCAGGCTGCAGCCCAAGCCTGGAGGTCTACACCCCAATTAAACAGCCCTTTGCCCGAGCCCTAGTCAGCTGGCACGGGCCAGCTGCTGGTGTCTAATTGTAGTGTAGACATACCTGTTACGCTGTCTGGAGTGGCTCACGATTGTGAGTGTCTATCTCAG
The DNA here is from genome assembly GCF_028017835.1 of Emys orbicularis. NCBI lineage: Eukaryota > Metazoa > Chordata > Testudines > Emydidae > Emys > Emys orbicularis. The sequence continues at coordinate 178,529,071 of NC_088684.1, forward strand.
GGCAGACACCCCAAACTGGTGGTAGGTTCTATAATTAGATTTCACCAAGCCAATAACAAATGTGAATTCTTGTATCAATGTAACAGTCTTACCATGGAGTCACAGACAGTCCCCTTAGACTCTCCAGTCTATCTTGCCACCCATACAAACTGGACTTAGGGCAGGCCTACACTACAAACTTGCATCAGCACAGCTGGGCTGCTGTAGCGCTTCTGGTGAAGACACTCTAAGCCAACAGGAGAGAGCTGTCCCAACAGCTTAATAATGCCACCTGTGCCAGAGGGGGTAGCTATGTCAGAAGGAGAAGCTCTCCCGCCAACATAGTGCTGGTTAAAGTCTTCATGGGGGGTTAAAGTCACTCAGCGATGTAGTTATACTAAAGTAAGTGTGTCATGTAGACCTGGCCTCAGTGATAAATGGTCACTTACATCAAAAATCACACAATATTCAGGTTCCTTCCAGTCCCAAGAGACCAGTCACTTACCCCCAGATCAATTGGTACCCTAGATCTTACATCAAAGACCACACCTGTAGCCAATCCTGTAATAAAATATCTAAAAGTTTATCTACCAGCAAAAAGAAATAAGAGAGGTTAAAGCAATCAAACATACACACCAATGAGTTACCATCTAAATCCTAAGAGTGACAGAGCTGTAGTGATCTGTCAATTCAAAGTGTCTTTCAAGGTAGACCCAGGAGGCAACCCCTGGGGATCTCTGGCTTCAGTTTAGAGTCTCTGGCCCTTCAGAGTTCAAACAGCCAAAAAGATGGAAAAATTTCCTGTGACTTTGTTTTATTTCCTTCATTCAGCTTCCAAGTCCACAGGACGAGCTTCCTTGCATGTAGCATTTCCCAGGTGTGATAGGGCCATTAACCAATCATTTGTATTGTGATGATTCTTGATGACCCATCTGATTTTGATAGTCCTTTTGGATGGATGGGGGCGGTCGGGAGAAGGCAAGGCGGGGTCGGGGGAGGGGAGGGGTTCCTGTGCTTGAGTTCATAAGTGCAGGGCAAACATTTTAAAGTTTATAAAGCAAAACTTACATATTTTCTTATAGCATGGAATACTGACATTACAAGTGAGATTAATTTATGCTATGCAGCAGTTTACAAGCATTTCATAGAGAAGAGGTGGGCAAACTACTGCCCGCGGGCCACATCCGGCCCGCGGGACCATCCTGCCCAGCCTCTGAGCTCCCGGCCGGGGAGGCTAGCCCCCGGCCTCTCCCCTGCTGTCCCCTCTCCTCCACAGCCTCACCTCACCACGCCGCCAGCGCTCCGGCCTGCCACTCCTGCCAGGCAGCACTGTGGCATGGCTGGCTCCGGCCGGGCGGCGGAGCTGCAAGCTCCTGCTGCTCTGAGTGGCATGGTAAGCGGGTTGGGGGAGGGGAGTGGGGGAGCAAGCAAGTGAGCGAGTGGGCGGTGGTTGGATAAGGGGCAGTGGGTCCCGGGGGAGCAGTCAGGGAACAGAGAGCAGGGGGTGGTTGGATGGGGCGGAGGTTCTGCGGGGGAGGCAGTCAGGGGATGGGGAATGGGGGGTTGGATAGGGGGTGGGATCCTGGTGGGGTAGGGGGTCCCAGGAGGGGGCAGTCAGGGGACAAGGAGCAGGAGGGGTTGGATGGGTCTGGGGTTCTGAGGGGGGCAGTCAGGGGGCGGAAAGTGGGAGGGGGCAGATAAGGGGCAGGAGACAAGGAGTCAGGATGTTTGGGGAAGCACAGCCTTCCCTACCCAGCCCTCCATACAGTTTCTCAACCCTGATGTGGCCCTCAGGCCAAAAAGTTTGCCCACCCCGTCATAGAGACTAAACACAAAATACATTCTTACAAGATTAATATCTATTTTGAGCAAAACAAACATACAGGTGACCTGGTCTGGTCTCCAGCCACAAGTTTCTCAACTAATGCCTGCAGTCTGAGCAAGAGCTGACAGCTGGCTGCCAGCATCACAATACCCTTTGAATACATTTCCCAGACCTGAAGAAGAGCTCTGTGTAAGCTCGAAAGCCTGTCTCTCTCACCAACAGAAGTTGGCCCAATAAAAGATATTATCTCACCCACCTCGTCTCTTTAATATCCTGGGACCAACACTTCTACAACAACACTGCATACAATAAAGCCAATGAGTCACATGAGGCATTCCAGTCATTTTAACCATTTAATTCCTTCTCCTCAGGCTTTTTCTGGGCCAAGTGTTTGAGGAGACTGTAAATGTAACATGGGATGCTCTGACGGGGATCCATGTGTTTTCATGATATTTCTCCAGCCGTTGGACTCAGGAATTACCAATAATACACAGTCTTTTTCCTTCTCTTCTCCATCATGCAATTGTTAATCAGAGAGCTACTATTTCTTTGTGGATGTCATGGAGGAGCAGTGCAACTCTCTGGGAGTGTCACAGTCTTTTTCTAAGTGTGGAGATTAGATGATCTTATAGACAACAATTTATTTCCTGAAGCTCACACACTGTACATTTTTAGAGCAGTGCAAGCTTCCTAAAGTATACATATCTACGTACTGTACCATGGTAAATTGCCTGCAAACTTTAGTAAGCCTGACGTGACTAAGACCATGTCTTCACTGCAATAAAGGTGTGTCTTACTTGAGATAGCCAGTTCAATGTAAAATCATAGTAGAGACAATGCACAGTTTTTTATCTCTAAGTAGCTCATCAAGGTAGTCTATATCCAGGAGGAGTATAGAGTTGACATGGGTTCGTTACATCAAAGTAAAAACTACCTGCACCTTGTTTCCACTAGGATTTTACATCTAGATAACTAACTTCTGTTAAGTATCTCATTGTAAAAAGATACCTATTTTTTGCAGTGAAGACATAGCATTGTATCTGCAAAGTGCCTAAGAAACTCAGATTCTGTGGGGTTTACAGCTAATCTGCCTATTAGTTTTTAGATTGTGTCCTCTTGCTTCTTTATGCTAGATAAACAAAAGGCCTGAAAGGGTTTTTGGTTTATTGGTTTTTTTTAAGTATTTTTTCCCCTTCTGTTTTTCTACCTTAGAAATATCAGGAATGTCAAATCTGCTCTCTGGTTTAGCTGCAAGACCTCTGGGGTGTTTTATAGAACATATGTTGTGAGCTCTAACATTGAAATGGAAAATGGGGTGGATCAAAGTGCACTAGGGAATTTTAGGGTGCAGCAGCAGGGTCCACATGGACACTTAGCACATGGCAGGCTAATGCAGGACAGATTTACACCCCAGCTTATTGTGAACAAAGTGTACATGTAGACAAACATAGGCTTGGTCAAAGGTTATTTTTCAGGTTAATTCTTATTACTTCAGCACTAGAATTACAGTCTCTGAGAGATTCTACTGGGACATTAAAAGAATGAGATCCCATTCATTTTCCAGCACATGACAAGCATGTCGTAGGTGACATTCCACTTGGCTATGACATCTGCAATCAACAGTCGGTTAACTCCATTTGTATACTGTGCACCTTAGAGACAATAGAAGTAAACCTTACATTTACAACTGTCTCAGGGAAGATCTGAAACTGATCTAAATCATGGGTATTTGCCAAGACAAATTTCAGTTCCAATGTATATTTTGGATATGGAGCAAACACAAATTCCAAGTAACATGAAGATTCACCAATTTCATAGTTGACTATTACTTGAAATATGTTGACCAGCCTCTGGCTGAATATGGATGGACAGATGGTTGTTCTAATAAAGCATCCTTAATTCAGTCACTAAAAGCTTTTATTTTGTCAGACCCATTGTCTCAGAGCACCATGTGAATAGCATCTTTGGCAATCTGCCTTTTATCATACATGCCCAGAATTTGCTCCAAAACAGGCTTTGCTGTTGAAAGTCTCACAGTACAAAATAACTGTTCTTGTGACTTCATTGTCTGTCTATCTGGTCTGATGTTAGCCCCAGAAAAGACCGCAAGGTGTTTCTTTGTGTCACCATATCTGTAGAAAATGAGTTGCAGTTCATGGGGTTTTTTAAAGAAAATTGGAATGATCACTTGCTGGAAAACTTTTTCACACAGAGAAAACATTGTTAGCAAAAAAAATTGTTCATAAACAGCCAGTAATGAGGTTTCAGTAGTTTTATGATCCACCCAAAGTACAAATCATCCACCCTTGAAATTGGAAGGATGTCCATAACTACAAACCCACCAGGGCACTTCTAATTCTCCTTGCCTCTGAGGAATTGATTTCCAAAGCCTCCTCTGGGATGCATGTTCTTCCATCTCACATTTTCCTGAGCTGTGGATGACTGAAATTGGATCGATATTCTTGAGATGCAGAGTTCCCTGACCCTTGACAGACCTGAATGTGCTGGACAGCTATATGCTTGTACATACCTGAAATGGGGTAGCCTGACACTTGTGTTGCCTTGAGAGATTGTGTTTTGCACTCCTTGCAGTAAACTTGTGCTGGATCAGAGTCATCAACAATCTCCCAGAGAGCACTGCACTTCTTTTTACCCATTTTGTCTTGCAATCAGCAGGGCCTTCATCCCACCTGTGAAATAAGGTGCTCAGAACTTCTTCAATATTTCTCCCAGTCTACATTAAACCCGCACAGTACTTTTTTGCTGTAACAAACTATTCAGCAAATCATGTCTTCTAAAGCATTGTACAGACCTTTTAGTAGTCAGCCATGGCTTATCTCAAACTGTAGAACCACGGTTAGTCTGAAGACCCTGATTCCATTCAATTATGCAGTTGTGTTAGTGGTATAAGCACTAAGACAACTGTTGTGACACTGCAACTGCCACTGGCATCTGTGGGAGTTGCAGGTATTGAGGACCATTCAGGATTTGGCCCAGCCATTTTATTTGTGAAGTCAAATATTGTCTATTATAACTCCAAGGAGCTCTCCAGCAAATACATTCAAGGTTTGACTCAAACTGACACATCTAATTTTCAAATAATGGGTCAAATTCTGTATTTGCTGTAGCAACTCCCACGTGCTTGAAAGGGAGTCAAGTTCATGCATCTGAGGGCAGGATTTGTCCCACTGAAAGTAAGATGTTGTTGGAGTTTGATAGGTCTTCTTTGTACACCCACAAACGGAAAAACAATTGTCAAAAGGTATCAGAACCACCGTTCCCCGCACACACAAACAGGAAAACTAGATTTAATTGCAGTTAACTCACGCAATTAACTCAAAAAAATTAACTGTGATTAAAAAAATTAATCGTGATTAATCGCACTGTTAAACAATAGAATACCAATTGAAAGTTATTAAATATTTTTGGATGGTTTTCTACATTTTCAAATATATTGATTTCAGTTACAACACAGAATACGAAGTGTACACTGCTCAATCTATATTATTTTTTATTTCAAATATTTGTACTGTAAAAATGATAAACAAAAGAAATGGTATTTTTCAATTCACCTCATACAAATACTGTAGTGCAATCTCTTTATTGTGAAAGTGTAACTTACAAATGTAGATTTTTTTTTGTTACATAACTGCACTCAAACACAAAACAATGCAAAACTTTAGAGCCTACAAGTCCACTCAGTTCTACTTCTAATTCAGCCCATTGCTAAGACAAACAAGTTTGTTTACATTTACGGGAGATACTGCTGACTGCTTCTTATTTACAATATCACCCGAAAGTGACTTTTGTAGCCGGCATTGCAAGGTATTTACGTGCCAGATATGCTAAACATTCATATGCACCTTCATGCTTCGGCCACCATTCCAAAGGACATGTTTCCATGCTGATGATGCTTGTTAAAAAAAATGTGTTAATTAAATTTGTGACTGAACTCCTTGGGGGAGAATTGTATGTCTCCTGTTCTGTTTTACCCACATTCTGCCATATATTTCTTGTTATAGCAGTCTCGGATGATGACCCAGCACATGTTTGTTTTAAGAACACTTTCACAGCAGATTTGACAAAACCGGAAGGAAGGTACCAATATGAGATTTCTAAGGATAGATACTGCACTCAACCCAAGGTTTAAGAATCTAAAATGCCTTCCAAAATCTGAGAGGGACGAGGTGTGGAGAATGCTTTCAGATGTCATAAAGGAGCAACACTCCGATGTGGAAACTACAGAACCCGAACCACCAAAAAAGAAAATCAATTTTCTGCTGGTGGCATCTGACTCAGATGATGAAAATGAACATGCATTGGTCTGCTCTGCTTTGTTATCAAGCAGAACCCGTCATCACCATGGACGCATGTCTTCTGGAATGGTGGTTGAAACATGAAGGGACATATGAGTCTTTAGTGCATCTGGCACGTAAATATCTTGCGACGCCGGCTACAACAGTGCCATGTGACCACCTGTTCTCACTTTCAGGTGACATTGTAAACAAGACATGGGCAGCATTATCTCCTGCAAATTATAACCAAACTTGTTTGTCTGAACGATTGGCTGAAGTAGGACTGAGTGGACTTGAAGGTTCTAAAGTTTTACATTGTTTTATTTTGAATGCAGTTATTTTTTGTACATAATTCTACATTTGTAAGTTCAACTTTCATGATAAAGAGATTGCACTACAGTATTTGTTTTAGGTGAATTGAAATATACTATTTCTTTTGTGTTTTACTGTTCAAATATTTGTAATAAAAAATAAAGTGAGCACTGAACACTTTGTATTCTGTGTTGTAATTGAAATCAATATATTTGAAAATGTAGAAAACATCCAAAATATTTAAATAAATGGTATTCTATTATTGCTTAACAGTGTGATTAATCGCGCGACTAATCACGATAAATTTTTTTAATCATGCGATTAATCGCGATACATTTTTTTAATCGCTTGACAGCCCTAATGGAAACACCTCACTTCTAACTAGGAACAAACGCTGGATAAGGGTTTGGGTTAGGATAAGACATATTCATGAACCTACCCTCATCTCGGCATTTCTCCAGACTCTGAATTTGGGCAGAATTAAAAATTAATGCTTTTAAAAGAAGCAAAGTGTTTTTAAAGCTCATTCCTTACCATAAATTAAAGATGGGGCTAGTTTTCTAATTCAATTTATGTAACCAGTGCCTATCACCAATACTGTCTCATTGTTTCCTTATAACCCCCCACCCCCACCCCATCCCCCAATCTGTATCTGTTTCTTCTCTTATACTTAAATTGTAAGATCCTTGAAGTTAGGGCCTTTTTTTTTTTCATTCTGTATTCGTACAGTCCCTGGCAGAATGGGGTCCTGGTCCATGATCAGACCTCCTAGGTGCCATGGTATAATAAGTAATAATAGAAATTCTGATGTTGAATATTATTATGTGCTATTTTCGTATTTATTTTTTTTGGCAGGCAGTGAGGCTAACAGCAAAGAACAAGTCTAGAAACTGAACAGCCTGTGCACTAAATCTCATGCTTTGAGAGGCACAGCCAGCTGCACTTACCAGCACAGCACCTGATCCTGCTCTGCTGAAGTCACTGGGAGTTATACCATTGACTTCAATGCGTGCAGGATCAAGCCCATAGCGTACAATTCGCTTACACCTCTCTAAGTGGTTTTCATTTATTCCTAATCTGCTACATAGTTATTTCAATACAGGATTAAAGCTAAAAAAACATTTGTAATGTACACAAAATTAATTTAATTCTTTACTGTCACACAGGGGTGGCTGACCACCCATATGTAGCACATGATGCTGCCTAGCAACATTGCCTAGCAATGCCATACTACTATCAGATAGAATCTAATTCTGTGTTGGAACAGCTAGCAGGGGCCAACTGAAAATGAGCAGGTTCAATATTATTTATATAGGAAAAATATTAGCTCCAGCACTACTTACCAGGTTTTATTTCAAATCCTTCTCCTTATAGTCCTATTTTTCCTGATTTTGCTTCAGGGGTCATGTTGTGTTTGGTATTTTTGTTTTGGGGAACATCTTCTTTGATGAACATGCCTAGCAAAAAGCAACAGAGGGTCCTGTGGCACCTTTAAGACTAACAGAAGTATTGGGAGCATAAGCTTTCGTGGGTAAGAACCTCACTTCTTCAGATGCAAGTAATGGAAATCTCCAGAGGCAGGTATAAATCAGTATGGAGATAACGAGGTTAGTTCAGTCAGGGAGGGTGAGGTGCTCTGCTAGCAGTTGAGGTGTGAACACCAAGGGAGGAGAAACTGCTTCTGTAGTTGGATAGCCATTCACAGTCTTTGTTTAATCCTGATCTGATGGTGTCAAATTTGCAAATGAACTGGAGCTCAGCAGTTTCTCTTTGGAGTCTGGTCCTGAAGTTTTTTTGCTGTAAGATGGCTACCTTTACATCTGCTATTGTGTGTCCAGGGAGGTTGAAGTGTTCTCCTACAGATTTTTGTATATTGCCATTCCTGATATCTGACTTGTGTCCATTTATCCTCTTGCGTAGTGACTGTCCAGTTTGGCCAATGTACATAGCAGAGGGGCATTGCTGGCACATGATGGCATATATAACATTGGTGGACGTGCAGGTGAATGAGCCGGTGATGTTGTAGCTGATCTGGTTAGGTCCTGTGATGGTGTTGCTGGTGCAGGAGGCTACAACCTGCTACAAGACAGGCCCAAAAAAGAAACCAACAGAACTCCACTGGCCATCACCTACAGTCCTCAGCTTAAACCTCTCCAACGCATCATCAGTGATCTACAACCCATCCTGGACAATGATCCCTCACTTTCACAGACCTTGGGAGGCAGGCCAGTCCTCGCCCACAGACAACCCGCCAACCTTAAGCATATTCTCACCAGCAATCACGCACCGCACCATAACAACTCTAACTCAGGAACCAACCCATGCAACAAACCTCGATGCCAACTCTGCCCACATATCTACACCAGCAACACCATCACAGGACCTAACCAGATCAGCTACAACATCACTGGCTCATTCACCTGCACGTCCACCAGTGTTATATATGCCATCATTTGCCAGCAATGCCCCTCTGCTATGTACATTGGCCAAACTGGACAGTCACTACGCAAGAGGATAAATGGACACAAGTCAGATATCAGGAATGGCAATATACAAAAACCTGTAGGAGAACACTTCAACCTCCCTGGACACACAATAGCAGATGTAAAGGTAGCCATCTTACAGCAAAAAAACTTCAGGACCAGACTCCAAAGAGAAACTGCTGAGCTCCAGTTCATTTGCAAATTTGACACCATCAGATCAGGATTAAACAAAGACTGTGAATGGCTATCCAACTACAAAAGTTTCTCCTCCCTTGGTGTTCACACCTCAACTGCTAGCAGAGCACCTCACCCTCCCTGACTGAACTAACCTCGTTATCTCCATACTGATTTATACCTGCCTCTGGAGATTTCCATTACTTGCATCTGAAGAAGTGAGGTTCTTACCCACGAAAGCTTATGCTCCCAATACTTCTGTTAGTCTTAAAGGTGCCACAGGACCCTCTGTTGCTTTTTACAGATTCAGACTAACACGGCTACCCCTCTGATACATGCCTAGCAAAGTGTCTCTCTCATGGGGCTTTCCTGTCAGCAAAAGACAGCCCAGGTTATCTCTGCATCAGAGTGAGTGAAAGGGCCAGTGGCACTGGCAGCTGTTGGACTGTAGGGGTACATCTACACTGCAGTAAAAAGCCTGCAGTAGCAACGCTCAGAGCCTAGGTCAGTTGACTCAGGCTTGTGGAGCTCAAGCTGTGGGGCTAAAAATAGCAGTGTCTGTATTCAAGCTCAAGAGGGAGCCCAGACTTCGAGACCCTCCTGCAGGAGCGCCGGAAGCTCCCTAGAAGCGGGGGAGGGACCACCAGTGCCTGAACCGTGGCCCTGTCCTCGCTCTACCTCTTCCTCCCAAGGCCCCACCCTCGCTCCTCTCCATCCCCTGCCCCCGTCATTTGCCCTTAAGGCAGTAAAAAGTGATGGTGCCATGGCCCCTGTTCCTGGCCCCTGCCCTCCCATCTTGGGGGGAGGAGGGTCTCAGAACCTGGGTTCCAGCCCATGCCGAAATGTCTCTACTGCAATTTTTAGCCCTGCACCCTAAGTCCCATGAGCCAGAGTCAACTCATCTGACCAGCCACAGCCAGGTCGAGGCTCTTTTATTGCAGTATAAACATTTATGAGCCTTTTGGAATCTGTTCCTACAAAAAGAGGGGTTGAGCAAGTCACCCATTGCACAGAAGCCACAAGGACCAACCAGCCTCTCCCTGAAAAGTCAGGGTGGGATAATGTGCCCAAAGCTAGATACCCTTAGACTCCAAAGGAGGCTTGAAGGCCTCTCTGAGCCTTCCACAGAACCTCAGCATATTGGGAGAGGGGAACTTGTGGAGAAAGTTGGTCTTGCATGTGGATTACGCGGAGGTTATTTCATTGTACCTGGACAAAAGTCTCTCAGTGTCATGTCCCATAGTTGTAAGTTCATCATTTATAAACTTTCACCTGTAAATCAATCTCAAAGACACTAACCTCCCCCAAATTTGAAAGCATTCAGCTTTTTTGTATTTGATTTACAAAGGGTTAAAAAAACCCAGCCTTTCAATGAGACCATGGCTGCAACCTCTCTAAAATAATGGACCAAACCAAAAACTCAGGTCTGACCATCCTCACACTCGGGGGAAGTTCAGATTCAGAACTCGGTAGCGTCAGTAATACAGTACACAGTGTCAAACTGGGTACATTTTCTGGTGCTTCCTGAGATTTGGCCAATCAGAAAACTGAATTTGATCAGAATTATCCAGCATCAGGTCATATCTTCATGATAATGATGCACATTTGGTAGATACTGGGATTCAGTTCACTGCTGGCATGAGTGCAACTCTCATGGACTACAATGAGAGTTGAGCCTGCTCACTCCAGAGCTAAATTGAGCCCTTATCATCCTGTTCTGGAAGCTTTTCAGTATTTTAGACAATTGCTTATTGCTACACCTCATGCAAATTCATTAACTTTTCTCTGTAGTATCAGCAGAAGCAATGTGTGAGCTAGGTTTGTGCATCTCAGTGAATAGAGCCTGCACTTAAAGATCACACCAGACAAACCAGAATGTCACCATATCAACATTAAAATTCTCAGATCTGAGTGTTTTTAAAATAAGTAGTGTAATTTAGACAGATTCCAATTCTGGCTGATAAAACCTCAGACATAACGTTGTGAAAGGAAATAACTTCCAAATTAGAAATTGGGAAGAGTGATTATTTATGTGAAATATCACAATGGATCAACACACCAGATCTCTGGAGATGAGAGTTCAAACACGGATTTTGTCATTAGTGAAATGGGTTTGTTGTGTTAATTGTTGACACCAGCTGACATCGCTCTGCATAAAAACACTATTCTACTACTTGGCACAATTCAGTATAACTGGCAATCTCAGATGTACGTGATTGGCATATAATAACAAGGAAGTTGCAGGTCAGAAATTAGCTGTATGCAGAAGGTTCACAAAACACCTCTGTCTGGTATGCCTCCCTTTTCACTGAATAAAATCCAGAAAACAAAGAAGATATAACAGAAGCCATATAACCATTTTTTCCGGTCAAAATCAGCCAATGGACACACACTTTAGCCCAACCCCAAAATTCAGCTTAATTAAGATTCTTATTAATATTAATAGCACTGTCAAACCTGCATATATGGTGCTGCACAAAACGTAAGTTTTCCAAACTACTATTAGTGCCCTGTCCCAAAACGCTTACATTCTTAAAGGAAAAGAAATGCTTTTACAAAACGACACCTCTACCTCGATATAACGCTGTCCTCGGAAGCCAAAAAATCTTACCGCATTATAGGTGAAACCGTGTTATATCGAACTTGCTTTGATCCGCTGGAGTGCATAGCCCCGTCCCCCTGGAGCACTGCTTTACCACGTTATATCAGAATTTGTGTTATATCGGGTCGCGTTATATTGGGGTAGAGGTGTAATTGCAGTACATATTTTATAAATTTTAAAATATATGGTTGAAATCATTTCTTATTTAAAAATACCCCTCCCATGTTTCCTGTCCAGACATTTTAGCATTCATCCCTTAATGGTGCTGCTCTGGGTTGGCCCAGAAACATAGTCGAACAGCACCCCACTTGTATGAGTAAAAATTCAATTAGATATTATATTGTAATATCTTGGAGGCAGGGATTGTCATTTGCTCTATGTTTGAGTATTGCCCAGGACAATAGCTCCTGGATGAGCAATACAGGCTTGTTCATAGTAATAATAAATGAATAAAATAATAATTAATAATACTAGTTGAAGTGATGTTACATATGCAAGGATTTTAACCAGATTCATGCCAAAATGGAAAACTTATGCTGATGTACACGTATGAAATAGATTGCTTGTGTTTCCTTTAACATTGTAATATAATTTGCTTTGAGGAAAAGGAAAATGGCCACTTTAATAAATGAGTTTACCATATGAATAAATACTGATAAACAGTTGAAAATGGCACCGTTTCCCTTTCTGTTACCAAAGTGGTAAGTATGTATACCAATATCATAAGTATAGCAATATTTAAGCAACTTCACTTCAGAGGAAACAAGAGCTGTATGATTTTTCCTGAAAAAATATGACAAAGCTATCTATCAACCTATCCCCGAATCTTTCAGTCTATCTATGTAATTATGTAGCCCTCAGTGCATCTGCTGAGCAAAGTACCAACTAATCTCTAACCAACATGACTAATGGAAAAATACAGGCTGTTAAATTTACTTTATGTGTACTGAACATGTCATGGTTTATTCTGATGAGGGCAAGTCATGTCACAGTTCCAGCTGCCCACATTTTTGTTCCTAAAGAAGAGATTGTGTATTTGGTAAAGACATCATAATACTGAAGGAACATACTGTGAAGGGTCTTGAGCAATTCATACAGTATGCTGTGTTACTGTCTGATAGGCTCAAATATGTTGCGATACAGTGGAAGGTACAAGAGACAATGAAAAGAGCTGACAGTTTCTTGTTGGAGGGCAAACTCCCAGTCTGATGTGATAAAAGAAAAAAAAGTCCTGCTGTTTCCAAACAAAGGACTGTCTCAGTATGAAACAGATTTCTTTAGCTAATGAATTCATGTACTCGAGCAACTGTCTTCTATGTAGCCCTTTCAACAACAAACATGATGAAAGATTATCCAAGGCAGTTTACTTATCAGTGACGCAGGATCAACATGCTGATTTTTCAGTTTCTGGAAGTGTTTGCTGATTTTTATCATGTTTAAGTGCATCTTACTTGAAAAAGTTCTGGCCAGGTGGTTGTGACCCAGCATCCGGGAGCTGCTCTTATGAGAATGGATAGCTCAGTAAAATAATTCAGCTGAACTAAAAACTATTGAGATGATGGTCACAAAATTCTCTGCAGTTTAGAGCTTTTAAAAAAGTTTTTATACTCCTTTACAAATATGCTGCATGTTTTTAAATGTTTTGCTAATACTTTGCTACTTTTGGTTCCTGATCTGGTTGACTTACTTAAGATACAGTAGTTTCTTTATTTTTTTCTTTATTATTTTTTTCTTTCTAAAACAGGTTGATCCCCTGATGCTAGAACCATTTTGCTGGAACCATGTTGAAACTGTGTTTACGCAAGATTCTCAAACATGGTCCCTACGTTTGAATCACTACTGCTGGATCCTGTACAATAAAATAGAGTAAATTAGATACATAGATTAGTTAAGAAATTGTTGAGATCATGGATTCTCTTAAGAAGTCAGAGTAGAAATGGAATACAAACTAACCACTAACCACACAGTTCTATATCTCCCGATCTCAGATTCCTCATATAGCATCAGACAGCTTCCAACCAGTCATTCTTCACTCCCCCTACTGCACACTGTTGTGTATTCTTACTGCCACAAAAGGAGTGCATCCCAGAAGGCCAAAAATAAATCAGTCCATTAAAATAAATCTTCCTAGGTTACTCTGTATTGCACATCTTCCAGTCACATTAAGACCTAATTTATAAAACAAATCTAATACTCTTAAGGGCAGAACTTGATGGCCCTATGTCACAATGTTCTTAAAATTATATGCAAGTTAAAGCTTCTAGAGCAGGGGTGGGCAAATTTTTTGGCCCGAGGGCCACATCGGGGTTGCGCAACGGTATGGAGGACCGGGTAGGGAAGGCTGTGCCTCCCCAAACAGCCCGGCCCCTGCCCCCTATCTGCCCCCTCCCACTTCCCGCCCCTTGACTGCCCCCCTCAGAACCCTCAACCCATCCAACCCCCCTGCTCCCTGTCCCCCGACCCCTATCCAAATCCCCAACCCCTGAGAGCCCCCCCCGGGACTCCCACCCCCTATCCAACCAGCCCCTGCTCTGCCCCAGCCCCGCTCCCACTCCACCCCTTCCCCTGAGAACTGCAGCAGGACTGCCCTGTACTCACCAGGCGGTGGGAAGGGGAACGACCCGTCCCCAGCCCGCTCCGCTCTGCCAGCTCCCAGCCGCGCCGCCGGTGAGTGCTGGGGGGTGGTTCCCCCTGCCCCCCCAAGACCCAAGGCTGGGAGTCAGGGGAGTAGAGCGGAGCGGGCTGGGGCCGGGTCACTCCACTTCCCGCTGCCCCATGAGTGCGGGGTTGGGCCTGCCCTGCAATCACCAGGCGGCAGGAAGTGCAGCGACCCAGCCCCAACCCGCTCCGCTGGCTCATGCTGGGGGGCAGTTCCCCTCTACCCCCCAAGCCTGCTCCTGTCCCCCCGTGGAGGTCTGAGGCTATCATCCCCCCATGGGGGGACTGCGTAGGGCAACAAAATGGCTAAGGACAGCCCTGGTTCCAGGCTCCACACTTTTTTCTGAGGTGAGACGGGTTTTTTAAACTTTTGGGTGGGAGGAATAAGCAACCCATTCGCAGGTTTTTCATGTGTAAATACATTTTAAAAATGTGTATTAGGAATCTGAAGTTTAGATGCAATTATTTAATTCCTTATCATTTACCAAATGCCTTTTATCTTCCAACTGGTCAACAATAGATTACTATAGTTACTCCAGGAAGTTCCCACATCTTCACCATGATGTGAGTTAGAAATGACAACCTTCCTGAAGTATACAGCACTTTAATGAAGAAAAAGATAATATTCCTATAGTCCTGCAGGTATGTCATTAAAAACTGAAAATTGTAATGTCTCCCCTTTACCTTCCATCTCTATTGTAAATACACTATAGTCTATGTGACTCCAAACATCTAAACCAAGTAGGAGGTTCTGAGAAATTTAGCTGAAAAAAAATTAATAAATATGGACATTGCCTTGCAAGCAACATGATGTTTTTCAAACCCTAGGAGTGCCTGGTCTGTCCTTTCCAAGGATAAAGCAAGTTGACAGATACTGACTCTAGACCAGATGTGGGCAAACTACGGCCCACGGGACCGTCCTGCCCGGCCCCTGAGCTCCCGGCCGGAGAGCCTAGTCCCCCTCCCCCGCACGGGCTGCGCTCTGGCCTGCCGCTCCCGCTGGGCAGCGTAGGGAGCGCAGCTGGCTCTGACCGGGTGTCACAGCTGCGAGCTCCTGCTGCTGGTAAGGGGCGGGGAGTGGGGTGGTTGGGTAAGGGAGAGGAGGGTCCTGGGGGGCAGTCAGGGAGGAGGGGGCAGTTGGATGGGGCGGAGGTTCTAGGGGGGCAGTCAGGGGATGGGGAACAGGGAGGAGTGGGAGTCCCGGGGGGGGGGGGCTGTCAGGGGGCGGGGATGTGGATGGGGTCAGGAGGGCAGTCAGGGGACAGGGAGCTGGGGGGGGGGGGGGTGGAAAAGGGGGTGGGATCCCAGGTGGCAGTTAGGGGCGGGGGGGTCCCAGAAGGGGGTGGTCAGGGGACGAGGAGCAGAGGGCGGTTGGATAGGGGGTGGGAGTTCCGGGGGGGGGGGCTGTCAGGGGTTGGGGGTGTGAATAGGGGTTAGGGCAGTCAGGGGACAGGGAGCAGGGGGTTGTCTAAAAATACACATTCCCAAATATTTTAGAAAATGCTGAATGTTCCTCATAATTTCGTTACCAGAACTGGAAAACAATGTAAGGATGAGTTACTGTATTTCATATCCTCTGTGATTTTGAATTAGACTCTTTACCAACATCCTAAGAGTCTTTAATGAGAAACGGAGATTGGCACATAGGGCACAAGTCCTATCCTTTCCTATCCCTATTTTGATGGAGATGATGAAAACATAGTAGAGCCCTAAACAAGAGCACTACCGCCATGGCATTATTCTGCTCCTGCCATTACTCTGTTCTCTGAAACCACACCATGTGAGCAACACAGGGTTTGGGTTGCATGGTAAGATAGGGGCAGGTAGAAGAGGAGCAGGGTGGAACAGCAGCTATCTGCAGCAGCTTATCTCCTCCCCCGAAACCACACAGGCCCTCTACAGGTAAATTAATGTTGATACTGCTCACATTCATTTAGCTAAGTTCTTCCTCCATAGATAGAACTCCAGTCCCCACAGCCCAAGCTGTCTGATGCTCTAAAGGGAATCTGACATAAGGGGGTAAGCATTCTTTGCTGAACTGGTAGTCTTTTTACCTAGAGAACTGATCTTTCCAAACTGAAAGGTAGCAGATAAAATAATGTGTATACAACTGAAAATATATAGCACTCTTTGATAGAGGTCTCTAAAACCCTACTGAAATGTGGGCAATAAAACATTAAGGGACAGTGCCCCAGTATGGCTAAGCGGATATCTTACAGACCTTAGCCTGCGGGCTTTGCGTTTCCATCCTTCTTACTTAGATATCTAATACATACTTATCCCTTCTAAATACTGATCAATCTTATACTTAGAGCCCTACCAAACTCACAGCCATGAAAAATGCATTACAGACCGTGAAATCTGGTCTCCTCCTGTGAAACTGGTCTTTTGTGTGTTTTTTTCCCCTATACTATACAGATTTCACAGGGGAGACCAGCATTTCTCAAATTGGGGGTCCTGACCCAAAAAGGAGTTGTAGGGGGGTCATAAGGTTATTTTAGGGGCATTACAGTATTGCCACCCTTATTTCTGCGCTGCCTTCCGAGCTGGATGGCCAGATAGCGGCTGTTGGTCAGGCGCCCAGCTCGGAAGGCAGCGGCCCGCCAGCAGCAGTACAGCAGTAAGGGTGGCAATACCATACCAGGCCACCCTCTCTTCTGTGCTGCTGCCTTCCGAGCTGGGCAGCCAGAGAGTGGCAGCTGCTGACTGAGGGCCCAGTTCTGCAGGCAGCAGCGCAGAAATAAGGGTGGCAATACCATCCCATGCCATCCTTACTTCTGCACTGCTGCTGGCAGCGGCTCTGCAACCACTGCTCTCCAACTGTCTAGCTCTGAAGGCAGCACCACCGCCAGCAACAGCGCGGAAGTAAGGGCAGCAGTATCGCAATGCCCCCTAGAGTAACCTTGCAACCCCTCCACCCCCAACTCCTTTTTGGGTCAGGATCCCTAAAAATCCCCTGAAAATTCAGATTTTAATAGCTGAAATCATGAAATTTATGATTTTTTTAAATCCTATGACTGTGAAATTGACCAAAATGGACCATGAATTTAGTAGGGCCCTAATTATACTCCTACAACTTAAATCTATTTAGCATACAATGATTATATACGACGTTAGTTAATCATAACATCACACAATAAATGAATGATAAAATGAACCAATTAGCTACACGTTCCAAAAGAGGCAAGAACAAATAGAAGTTTGGGGACAGATACCTACAGCCATGTTTCATTTGTTGGAGCAAATGAACATGGAATTGGTTCACCAAATGCATTAGTACAAGGATGTTGTATTTCAGGAAAGTAAATTCTGGGGAATCAAGAATTCAGGACATAAAGTGCAGTGGAAATGTGACCAAAGAGTGACTCTATGCCACAAAATGACAGGAATAGCTGTACCAATGGGTGATAGTGAAAAATGAACCACAAGATTAATGTCACACATTTTTCTAACATGCACCCTAACCACAGGGTGCATTATGTGCATAAATACTAATGAGACTAAAAGGAACTATAAACAGCCTATGAAAAATGGGGTACCCCAATATTCTCGGGGGACACTGCAAATAAGGAAACAGGGTGGACTCCTTCACGCACATGCACGGACTATATGTGTAGTCAGTATCACAAGATAAAAGAGGGCTCCCAGATTGGGTAAAATGAGTTCCCTAAGGGAAAACTCCAGCAGGAACCATCCCTCTACTGATTATCAATTGGCAAGGCATCCATCAGACCCTCTGAATATCATTAAGGATGTGAGTAGGACTATATTTGTAACTTATGCATAGGTCTCTAGAGGATTTCTATATGCTTGGGTAATCATAACTTTAATTGCAACTTACTTGTAAAACACAGACTGGACAGTGTACTTGGAAATCTATGTGTGGTCACTACTACTACCCTTGGTCTTCATGTGTTCATAGAGGCTCTAAATCTAAAGCAGGTAGCAGAGGTGACTTTCATTCTGTTGAGCTTGAAACTGTAGCCACCAGAGCCAACCCCATGGTGGTGTAATACCACATTACTAAACTCACTTTAAATAAAATAAACGGCTACAAGTGTGAACTCCCCAGCACAGGGACTAACTGTTTTTATACAGTATCCAATACAATAGGACTCCAATCCTAATTAAGAGAAATCCATGTGTAATTAAGTTACCAGATGTCTTGTCAGACAAAAAGGAGACATTTGCCCTCTCTCTGTGGTAGTATGACTTTCAAATAGTTATCAGCCTCGATACCAAGAGTTTTCAAAGAGAGAAAAAGGATGGGTGGGTGAGGTTGTGGCCTGCAATGTGCAGGAGGTCAGACTAGATGATCATTATGGTCCCTTCTGACCTTAAAATCTATGAGTCTATGATGCTGCTGTAGCCTACTACCTAAAGACAGCACTTTTACTCAGGGCTACATATCCAAGACACCACAAAGCATGTATTTAGGCTCTCTTGCACAACAGTTTTAAGTGCACCTGGCTAGGGAAGTGAAAAAAGAGCAAGTGGGCTAAAAATCATTCTATCCAATATTGAGGGAAACAGATAAGTGAACCAGTCCTCACTCAAGAGTTTACAGTATGCAATATGAGTAATCCTAATTGTAGCTCAGATATATATGCATGGGGGGGGGGGGGCAAAGAGAATGGGAAAAGGCTATTCAGTGATCCAAAGTTGGCTGATTACATGATCTTTCCTGTGGAATGCCATATCAAAGAGGTGGAGCAATCTACCAGCACACTTACCACAGTATGTTTTAATGACCAAGTGCATTCACATATGTTATTTCAAATATTTTCATGTCTCACAAATTTTGTTCCAAAACAATTCTCTGATGCAAGATTTTATTTTTTACCTATATTGTACAGTATGTAAAATTCCATTTTGAACTATTGTTATACCACTGTTTATTCAAAACCATTCAGAGAGCTCTTTATAATACTTCATGACAGTGCCGTGTTGGAGGGGGGGAGGGAAGAGGAATAGAGCATACATTGCTTCAATTTACGTATACAAATTTTATTGCAAGACCTGTAATTTGTAAGTCTACAAGCAAACACACAATGACCTGTGACAGAAATGCTTCAAAACCAGCACAAACAGAAAAATTTAACAGTTCATTCAACACCAATGCCAAATAAAAGTGACAAGGGACTCCTCAATAGCCAAACAGGAAGCTTTCCAAATATTCTCTCTCCATGAGCAAACAAAATCCTCCATACTTTTGGTCCAAGATGTATGTTTTAAACTGGCAGACATATGGATGCAGTTGAGTCTATGAGCGAGTGTACTTGCCCCAGATATGCAACATAAATACAGAAGCAATAAAGAGGAGACTCATAACCAAAACTGGAACAGGACCACTAGAAATAAAGAAAAAAAGTCAGTTAATCTCAGCAATACATAAAGACATCTTGTTCAGAAGATTAGGTAGAACCAGCCAAATAAATTACTCAAATACACAGACTTAATACCAAAGCTCCTTCCTGCTCTCACCCCACACCCCCGACCAAATTAGTGATGGGATTATTTTGTCATCTATTGCAAAAGCTTTAATACAAACATTACTGGAATGCAGCTTTTAGTAGTACAAGTTAACCCTTTCAGTTTAACAGAAAGAATCATTTTCTCAGAATTGGTATCTGCCACATTAAGTTGGAAATCTAAGATTTAATTTTTAATACCTCAGTTTTGAATTGCTGAAAGGATATGGATGCTTCCATTTGTACTATAATAATTACAGGGAGTATTTAGTCACTCACTGCTAATCACTTGTTGAAAACAGGATCTTAATACTCTGATTGTAAACTTTATCGCCACATTTTTCAATTCAGGTTTCCGCCTCACATTCTGGTGGGTCTGCTACTGAGTTAGTGACCTGAGCATACTTGTACACAGAGAATAAGAAACAATAGAGTCCCCTAGCAGCTTGTCAAACTTAGGTTCAAAATCAGAATATTTTAGCTTGGGAAGTAATTTACAGCCAACTCTCCAGTTTTTAAGAAATGAACAGGATTTAAAATGCAGCGAGGCAACAGATATAATCATTTTTCAAGTAGGCTTTTTACAGTTACACCAGTTTCAGTTTGATTAAATTTACTGCAAGTGACACTGAGGAGAGGAAAAAAAAAAAAAAAAAAAAAATCACACGTGGAAGTTCTGTCCATTATCAGATCTTTATCTAAAACTCCCAATCTGAACTTCGTGTTGGAATCTTTCATGCTCACTAATTCTATTTTTAAGAAATTATAATTAGAGTATTTTTTTTTGGAAATCTTCTCATACTTTCAATTTTAGACTGTGTTAAACTGGCTGATCTATGCAGTGACTAGTCCAAGCAGGTTAACGTAAGTGTTTCATTACACAATAAAAACACCATTTTCTTACTGTGCATCTCATAACTAGGGCTGTCAAGTGATTAAAAAATTAATTGCGATTAATTGCATGATTAATTGCACCGTTAAACAATAATAGAATACCATTTAAATATCTTTGAATGTTTTCTACATTTTCAAATATATTGATTTCAATTACAACAATACAAAAAGTGTATAGTGCTCACTTTCTATTTATTATTACAAATATTTGCACTGTAAAAAACAAAAGAAATACTATATTTCAATTCACCTAATTCTCAATTACTGAGGAACAATCTCCACTCATTGATATATTTTGCTTTCCACAACCAAATCTCTGTACAACTTTTCATGAATGATGTATACGAGTATTCGGATTCCGATATCTAAACTGTATTGTTAAATCTATTCACCTAAATTTGGGTTATTGCGGATTATGTACTCTATGTATCATATGACTTTTAAAAACAAACTTTGTATTTGTGGATAATCTAAGCACTATACCCAGATGTACAAACACTCTTTTCCCAACCTATGTATTATATAATTTTTAAAAAATTAGCTTTAATAACACTTTTACATCTGGCATGTAAATTCCTTGTAACGCCAGCTACAGAAGTGCCATGCAAATGCCTGTTCTCGCTTTCAGGTGACATTGTATATAAGAAGCAGTCAGCAGCACCTCCCGTAAATGTAAAACTTGTTTGTCTTGGCAATTAGCTGAACAAGAAGTAGGACTGAGTGGACTTGTAGGCACTAAAGTTTTACATTGTTTTGTTTTTGAGTGCAGTTATGGAACAAACAAACTCACTCTACATTTGTAAGTTACACTTTCAGGATTGAGATTGCACTACAGTACTTGTCTGAGGTGAATTGAAAAATACTATTTCTTTTGTTTATCATTTTTACAGTGCAAATATTTGTAATAATAATATAAAGTGAGCACTGTACACTTTGTATTCTGTGTTGTAATAGAAATCAATATATTTGAAAATGTAGAAAAAACATCCAAAAATATTTAATACATTTCAATTGGTATTCTATTATTTTAACAGTGCGATTAATAGCGATTTTTTTTTAATCGCAGTTAATTTTTGAGTTAAACGCCTGAGTTAACTGTGATTAATTGACAGCCCTGTGCATTACACAACACTGTACTTGATTTCCCTTTATTACAGGAAGCACCATGACAGATTTCCAAAAGTATGATTCATGCTATAGAGTTTTTATGATCAAGCAGATCTTACTTGAACACAATGTAAAAATTAAACTGAAGCAACTGATCTCTTTCGCGCTACAGTCTTCAAGATTTTTCAACTCGTCAGGCAATTTTCTGATTCACAGGCTTCTGAACATCCTCATCTCATAAATGAGATGTTTTAAATCATAATTGCTATCTACTATGCATAGCCCAATTTGGCTTTTTGTGCAGAATCCTGAATTTTATATAACAAGATATAGATATGTAGATGTATTTAGCAATCAAACTAAGTGTAAATATGCAATATATTTTAGTTTGCAATTCCACAGTGCAATTCCATAGGAAACGCTTAGCTAATCCATCATTTCCCCCCCATCTTCAGAATCTACATCCAGACCCCAAAAGTATAAATATGAATACATAAAATTAATGAAGCTCTAGGTTCTTCCACAATCATAAAAAAACAAAAAACAAAACACAAAAACTAAGAGGAACTCCCCACCAATATATCTGATTTGCCACTTGAATCAATAAATCATTCTCACCCTTATTAAAATACAAATCATCTTCAGACCATTCCTATTTCTCATCCTCTCCAAAAGTACAACAGGTGATCTATTCAGTGAACAACTATAATTTATCTACCATATTTCAGTTAGGACAGATTGGCTCTTCTACATGTATGATGACAATCAGAGACTATTTTCTCCAAAGCTGATTTCTAATTGTCTCTGGTCTCAACAGAACTTTTTATTTCATTTTAGACTTGTCCAGAAGCCTAGCTTAGTCTTAAGTTTTTTAAACAGTGGGAAATATTGCAAAGCAGTTTTGTTCTTATAGTCTCAGGATCAATACCACATGAAATACTGGTTTGTTTTTTAAGAGCCCATTGATGTAAATTCACAATCAGGAAGATTTACAAAACTGATCGAAAACAGCTACTCCTACGGGTAAATGTGTACATGAAAAAAACAAAAAAAACAAAAAACAAAAAAACCACCTCTCTCTCAACTGACTAAACTGAATTATGACAAACACCATAACCAAAAAGAGTGTAACAAGACAGTCCCATGGTCATTTATAAAGGATTTTGTGTAAATGTATGTGAAACATGAAGATAAATTTAAGTTAAGATTATTAAAATCCTCTGGTGGGAAAGAACTTTGCCATATTGACAAAGACTTATGTTTTTTTATACTGGCATTTTATGTTTTTAATCTTACTTTGGTGCAAGTACATTAGCATATAGTGGCAGGCAAAATGGACCTCCTTAAAGCGGACAATTTTGTTATGGGTTCCCTCTTTATGAATTTGCATGTGACAGAAATCTTATATAAGCCCTGTCTCTTCATAAATATATGCAAAACCAAAGACTCTCAAGTGCATTAGTCTTCATGGAAGAACTTGGTACCTTACTAATTATCACTGTTAAGAAGTACTAAACTTCAGTAAAGAAAAAGTGTACTTCAGAAAAATTAGTAAACATCTGCTACATAAATTACAGACTTCATTATGCCACGACGGTAACACACAGGAACATTACTGGCTACAAAGAGACCAAAAAGCCTGCTGCTATATTCTACAGATTTTACAGAACTGATTACAAAAAACCCCAAAACAAACGACACCTCTACCCCGATATAATGCTGTCCTCGGGAGCCAAAAAAATCTTACCGCGTTGTAGGTGAAACCGCGTTATATCGAACTTGCTTTGATCCGCCTGAGTGCGCAGCCCCCCCCCCCTCCCGTGGAGCACTGCTTTACCGCGTTGTATCCGAATTCGTGTTATATCGGGTTGCATTATATCGGGGTAGAGGTGTACTCAGTACTGACAAATCATTACATTTTCCATTGCACTTCCTCCAATCCCATGGAAGGTGAGCCTAGGAGATCAACCATTCTCCCCATCAACACACACGCTTCTTCTCACCCTCATTAAAGCTCAACATTTTTTCTAACTAGCCAGATGAATTCCTTAAGAGTAACAACGTTAAATAACCACAGCAGTGACTCCATATCTAGAGCTCCCTGCAGTCAATAACATTTGAAGTCAACTTGGATTTTCTACCAATCTAGTTTTATCAGAACCAAACCATTCTGCTCAAGATTTCTATTACATAGTCATGACATTCTCACAGTGATCAGATTCAGAGTGCCACAAAAGGAGGGCAACAAGTCTCAAGCGAACTATTGTGCTCTGACTATCCTTCCCATTAAAACATTCCCCCCCATTCCCTTAATAGCCAAGACATTTTCAACTTTAGCCCATTGCTCCTTGGTAACACTCACAATCCAATTTCAACAGCTCGTTTTCTTGTGTTGCTTTAAAAGGTTTGCATTTAGTTATTTCTCCAATTAAACAGGATCATTTTCTCAGGACAAAAATCCACTTGGTTGTCCATCTTTTAATTGTTACTATTCTGGATTTAAATGCAGACAATAAAACAATGCAATATATTTCAGTAGCAGAACTACCAACAGAGTAAATATGTCATTTCACATGAATGACATTCTTTCATCATAATGAAAAACTAGTTATGCTATTTATGGCTGAAGTAGCACTTTCCTTTTAAGCTGTTTACAGTGATTTAGAACTCTTCCTAAAATGTTTAAGCCTTCAATATTTCATGTTTGTTCCTCAACAGTAGTTGATGTTATTTGAGACCACCCACAGAAAAGGTGTTTCAGGCGTTCAGTGAAACCGTTCAGAAGCTATTTTGTATTCAAACTTGGGATTTACTTGGACTATGGTCCACACACCAGGGAACATGCTTTTTAAAAAGGAACCTCTGCTGAGCCACTGAAGAACTGCACCTGGGTGCTGCTGTGCCAGTGTAGTCCCAAAATAATAAGGGTTCTTCAACCAGAGTGAAAGGGAGAAGCGCTTCAGAAACAGGGCCTTGAAGTTTGTCTGCTGAACTAGTGACTAGCAGAGAACACGGAGCAGGAGTTGATGAAATTTTGATGATGCAGGTCATAACTATGAGGCAGAGAAGGGGACAGCACTGACCTGTGTATACTGGAGAAGGGCTTATGTTATTGAGTAGTGACCACTAACACTTAAAAAGGCGAGACATCAAAGGTTCATGAGCGAGTTTCTTTGTAGTGGCTGTTTTGACCATTCTCCCTTAGATCTAAATACTGTCACCACCACATGCTGAAAAATTCCTCACTCAGACATCAGAGTTCATATCTTTACTAAAATTGTCTGTGGAGGTCAGAAACAGGCATAGAGAAAAGAATAATTTTTCCTTCTGGATAAGGGCTTTGGTCATTTTGATGAGGTTGGAACAAAATCCCTTCTATCAGGGTTGGCAATTTCCTGGGAAAAACTAGTTTAGGACACAGTGCTGGTAAATACCAGCTTAAACCAGGAAACTGAGGGAAACGATATTAGAATATACTAATGAATATTACTGAAAAATATTTAGCAATTTGATAATAGTTTTGCAGTAATGCCATCTGTTTAATTTAAAATTAAGGAAAACAAAACAAAACAAAAAAAGAGCCTCAATCAAAAGCTGTATGCTATTGTTTGAAACAAAAACTTCTTAATCTGGGAATTTCCCCTTTATTTAGAAATCAAGATGAGATTTGTGTAGCAAAGAAGGGGAATTCCCAGATTCAGAAGTTTCAGTTTGTTTGAGGTAAACTGCCAAACTAACTGTCCAGGCCAGTACTCTGTCTCTATCTGGCTCAAGTGCAACTGCTGTAACTGAACTCTGAGTATAGAGACTCAAGTCAAAATATTTCAACATGAGCAAAGGAGGAAGATCACCTGACACAATTCATGGTTATTTTGAGAAAGTTCATGAAGATGGCAAAGAGAGTCTTTGACGCAGAAATTGAAAGAAAAAGTGAGTGGGAAGACAGACCATATGAGGAAACATTTTGCAACATGCAGTGGAAAGAACAAAAACACCAGAACCACTGACTCTGGCTAACTGTATGCAAGTATTAGAATCAGATTCTCAGTGCGAAGGTCCTGTTAAAACTGCACTGCCAAATTCATCAGAAGAAAGCCAGATCCAAGTCAGCCAAAGACTACAAGGAGAAATGATCATTGTTTTTCAACCACAAATGCATATGTTTCCAGAACTGAAACATAAGATATAAAAAAAAATTCTGTAATTTTCAAGTCTGGCTGTAATAGTGCCTTTTCTGTTATTGATAGGGCCCTACCAAATTCATAGCTATGAAAAATGCGTCACGGACCTGAAATCCGGTCTCCCCCCGTGAAATCTGGTTTTTTGTGTGCTTTTACCCTATATTATACAGATTTCACGGGGGGAGACCAGCATTTCTCAAATTAGGGGTCCTGACCCAAAAGGGAGTTGCGGTTGTGGAGGCTCACAAGGTTATTTTGGGGCGGGGGGAGGGTCACAGTATTGCCACCCTTATTTCTACGCTGCCTTCAGAGCTGGACAGCTGGAGACGGGCGGCTGTTGGCCGGGAGCCCAGGTTTGAAGGCAGAGCCGCCGCCAGCAACAGCACAGACATAAGGATGGCCATGCCATCCTTACTTTTGTGCTGCTGCTGGTGGCAGCTCCGTCTTCAGAGCTGGGCTCCCAGCCAGCCACTGCTGTTCTCCAGCTGCCCAGCTCTGAAGGCGCCACCAGCAGGAGCACAGACGTAAGGATAGCAGAACTGCAACCCCCCCCCCCCCCCAATAATCTTTCGACCCTCCCACAACTCCTTTTCCAATTACAACACCATGAATTTCATGATTTCAACTATTTAAATCTGAAGTTTCACAATTTTTAAAATCTAATCACCATGAAATTGACCAAACTGGACTGTGAATTTGGTAGGGCCCTAGTTATTGAGCATCAAACTTTTCAAAAAATGATCAGCTGCCTACGGTCAGGCTACAAAGCACCCAATCAAAAAAGCAGGTAGCAGGTGAACTGTTAGACACTGATGGCATGAGGGTGGAAGTAAGTAACAAATTACATGGAAAAACAGTTACACTAATGCAAGATGAGAAAAAGACGCCAAGTATAAGAAGTGATATAGAACAAGATGACGACAGTTTGGTGTTAGGATATAGCTATTCAGGCCTGTCTGCAAAGGTCTATACTTTAAGAATTTAGGTGTATTCTTATCACTAAGCTAGTTATAGAGGTATAAAAGAAAGAATCAAAATCACTGTCTGCCGGTGTAAGGGCCTTCTCTTACCGTGACCATCTGAGGCCCTGTTCTTAGGCTAGGTAAGGCCTTTGGCTAAGCAGCATTGGCAGCCATAAGCTGGGAAGTGAACGGTCACTTCCTCACATTCCAAACTAGTCACATTGAAATAAGGCAGTCTGGGGCTATTAGAAAGGTGATCCGATCTATTACCTCCAGAGAAAGGGAAGAGCCTAAAAGATTTAAAGAAAACTTAGTTTGATAGCATCCTGCCTGGCAATAACTCACTTATCAACAGCTGGGGTGTAAAATCCTCATTTCTGTATTATTCTATCACTGTAGTCTTCACTTCCCTATTGTTTGTCTGGTTCTGTGATTGTTTCTTTCTGCTGTATAATTGGTTTACACCCAACAAAATTAATTAAGGTGGTGGGATATAATTGGTTAAATAATCATGTTACAATACGTTAGGATTGGTTAGTTAAATTTCAGTAAAATGACTGGTTAGGGTATAGCTAAGCAAGTTTTACTATATAGTCTGCAGTCAATCAGGAAGTAAAGGGGGGGGGGAGAATGGGAATCATGTTTTGCTAAGGGGGAGAATGGGAACAGGGACACAGGCAAGGCTCTGTGGTATCAGAGCTGGGAAGGGGGACACTGAGGAAGGAAACTGGAATCACGCTTGACGGAAGTTCACCCCAATAAACATTTAATTGTTTGCACCTTCGGACTTCGGGTATTGTTGCTCTCTGTTCATGCAAAAAGGACCAGGGAAGTGAGCGAGTGAAGGAATAAGCCCTCTAACATCTGGTTACATATTAATGTGCATCACATTGGCTAAATCTACTTGGACAAGACCTTATACCAAGTGCTTTGATGAAACATTGTAGATTTACAAAAGTATTTTCGTAATCACCATCAGCCTGGAGCCTGGTTAAAAGAATACCAAGGATCTGTAAAACCCCAAATCCGTGGTGACATACGATGGAACAGTCAAATAACATGCATGGAAACCTATATTAAAAACCGGCCACGTTATCTCAGGATTGCGAGCAGTCTTGAGGAAGAACTTGAAGATTGATTATCAGTTATACTGACCACTAAGAGTTTTCCGAAAAGCAAAGAACTTGATCAGTCAATTGAAAGCAGCGGTTGTGGCACCTGACACACTTTAAAGGGACACATCAACAATTGCTGTTGCGTGCTAAGTATGGTTGAACCTAATGATAAATGAAGATCTTGCACCACCGTATAAAGCAAAAGTACACAAAGAGTTCATGAGGCAAGTATTCATGTACACATGTTGGCCAACCTCCTTCATCCAAAATATGCAAGAAAGGAATTGTCAGCTTAAGAAAAAATTGCAAGGCAGTGATTACTCAGCAAAAAAACCCTCCACTTTCTGCCATATATACTTGCATTTAAAGTAGAAGCAGCTCTGTATCAAAACAAAAAAACCAATATTTTCATCTGCTATCAAGGAAAAAGTTTCCCCTGTAATATGGTGGGGAAAATCTGAATGCTGATATTCTATCTGACTTAATAGAATTGGTGGTGCAATTTCAACATCCAGCAAGCACAGAACTAATCTTTTCAAACATTGAATACATCCATTCAAATCTGGAGAACGGGCTTGGTCTAGCCACAACTAAAGTTGATCTCCTGCTACAGAATGCAGTATGCCCAAGTGGACTTCAACCAGTTGTCTGCAACTATGCACGCTTCTGATTGCTTAATGCTTCAAACCTGAAACTCTGCATTGTCGTAATTTTCATCTAATCAAATGTTTTTGACTTTTGGTTACATAACAATGAAAACTGAAATTAGTTGACATGTAACTTCCTTGAGAAAATACTGAACCAAACTGTACAACATTCCAATGTTCAGTATTATAATTATATACACCTCTACGTCGATATAACGCCGTCCTCGGGAGCCAAAAAAAATCTTACTGCGTTCTAGGTGAAACCGCGTTATATCGAACTTGCTTTGATCCACCAGAGTGCGCAGCCCCGCCCCCCCGGAGCACGGCTTTACCATGTTATATCCAAATTTGTGTTATAACGGGTCGCGTTATATCGGGTAGATGTGTACTATTATGCCCTCTGCAGTTTTACTTTTTATTTGAACAATTCTAAATTAATCTCTGAATCTATTGCCTCATGTAACCACAATTTGAATATGTAGCTAAGAGGTGTGCATTAATGAAACAGTTTTTAAAATGCCTTAAACTAGGACTAACTAGTTTCTCGCTGGGTGTCAAAAACCACGATTTTACCTGGTAAAAACCTCCCTGCCTTCTGTTTCCATGTGACAAGGAAACAGGCTTTTTCTTTCTATTTCTTGACTGTATTTGCCCATCACCGAAGCCTGGATGAGGGTGGAAGGAAAGAGCCCCTTGATGGTGGGATCTATCACTTTTTTGGAAGGGACGAGGATATCTTGAAGAATGTCAGGAGCGCCTGCAGAAGTGAGAAATCTATAGGTCTAAGTGTATAGAAGAAGATGGTTTGTGAATGGGATGATATTTTAATAGCTCTATCAGAATGGCCTTTTTGTTTTAGATTGCTTTTGCTGCTTGCTCAGGAAGCTCTCTCTTTTACAGCCAGCTGCAGCACTTAAGAAGGTGCGTGCTGAAGAGATGGTGTAATGGGCAAAGGGACTGGTTGAGATCGCCTGCGTTTCTTCATCCCTACAACAGAAGGCCAAGGAAAGACAGGGCTGAACCACTAAAACAAATCTCTGACATAGGCGTGAGCCAAGGCTGAAAAGGTTAACCTTGTAACACCAGGGTGTCTTAAAATGTTCTTCAATTCATTATGTTTAACTCAGGACCTGTGGTTAATGACCTCTTTAGCAGTGAGTTGCTTCTGACCATGTGTATAACTGCAAACGGTACATATTGATGTGTAATGTTTTTTGGTATTTCTGCAATGTGTTTTTATTGGCATAAAAAAAAACAGAAAAACTGTAGATAATGAAGTCTTAGGTCCCAAGCCTACAACCACTTATGCATGTGCTTTAGTACTGTGAGTAACCCCTCTTGATTTCTGTGGGAATGTTTATGGTATACAAGAAAAGCACGTGCATGTCTGCAGGTTTGGGACCTTAGAGAAAAACAATTCAAATAGTCATCTTGACTGTACTGTGTTAAACATCTACCTACAAGATTGATCTTTTATATTTTTATAACCAAGTCTCCTCAAGGCATTCTTTCTGATTTATCTAAGCAATTGTGGTTTTTCCACATTTTCATGCATAATGTGCAGATCAGAACAAATGACTCATGGAGCCTGGATTACTATATATAGACTTAAAATAACACTGTCACCCTCTTGCTGCTTTTTGGACTTACACTTTGAGCCCAGGGGAGTCTTCCGTGTAGAACCTCCACATGCCACCGGTGCCTGCTGACGTAGTACGGCCTGCACTCCTAGTCCCACAGCTAGCGTTTTTCCTGCGAGGGAAAGACACGGGAATCAGAACCTGCATTAGCAATCAGCTGAACACTCCAACCACCAACCTTTCTAAGAACTCACTAAGAAACCCCTCACCCCACACAACCTGTTTCTGGTCTCAGACTTTGGCCCGAAGTGACCATGCTCAGAGCTGGGGTGAGGGCCACAGGGCGATGCCAGGCTCGGTTCAGAGCATGGTGAGAAGTTAGCTGACACCCCCCCCCCCCAGCCGCCCGCTCCCAGCCTGGCACCGGGGGCAGCGATGCCCATCGAGGTTTCCCCCAGCTCAGTTGTCAACCCCGAGGCGGGCGGGCGGGGGGCAAGAGGCGGCGCTATCACGCGGTGTCGCCACCGGCGGGCGGTGTCTCCATCGGGCCGAGGCCGGGCGGCGGAGCCAGGCTTTACCGAGCCCCGAGCTCGGTGTCCGCCCCCGCCCGGCTCCCGAAGTGGGCGGCGCGGCAGGTACCTTTGCCGGACGGTGGATCCCGCAGCTCGAGGCGCCACCGCTTTGCTGGGGGAGCGGCTAGAGGCGCCGACATTGGTGCCGCTGGGGTTCGGGCCGGGCTGCGGAGAGAAACAGCGCGTGAGACGGGACCAGCGCGAGCCACGGCTCGTAGGGGGGATCGGGGGATCGCGCTCTCACCATGGTAGCGACTCTGGGTTCAGGGAAGCGCGCGCGGGTGTCAGAACTCTGCCGTCTCCAAAATTCGCTGCGGCTGCTGCAGAGATATCCCAGGTCCAGCTGCCCCGCCCCTAGGACCGCTCGCCTCCTGGGCCTGCCAAGGCCCCGTGGTTGACTAGGACACTGCCTGACTCCAGCCCCCTCTGAGGAGACAGTTTCCGGAGCAGCTAATCGAGCTCAGGGCTCCCGCCGCCAGAGTCCTGGCCCCTGCCTGTGCCCGAACCCCGCCTGAAACGGAGACACCACAGGACGCACGGGCTAAGATAACCAGGCAGCGCCGGGACACCTATGGGGAACTAAGCTGATGTGTCCCTAGCTGGTAGCAAAGCGAGAGGGCGGAGCTGCGCATGCGCTCTCCGCACTGACACGTGGAAAAGCCCAGATCCCAGGATCACTGGTTCGCTCAGAAGAAGCGGGCTCCGCCTCCTCTCCGGCGGATGTGAGCCGGAGGGTACCGGCGCCAGCATGGCAGGAGGGCTGGGCTCGGGCCCGTCTGTGCTGTTCCTGCACCCGGACCTGGGCCTGGGCGGCGCCGAGCGGCTGGTGGTGGATGCGGCGCTGGCGCTGCGGGCGCGCGGCTGCCGTGTGCAGATCTGGACCGCGCACTACGACCCCGCGCGCTGCTTCTCGGAGACGCGCGGCCTGGCGGTGCGGAGTGTGGGGGATTGGCTGCCCCGCAGCCTCTTCGGGCGGGGCCACGCGCTCTGCGCCGCGCTGCGCATGGCCTACGTGGCGCTCTACGTGCTGCTGCTGAGCGGGGAGGAGATGGACGTGTTCGTGTGCGACCAGGTGCGGGGGCGGGGCCAGTAGCACGTGCTGGGCCAAGCGCGAGGAGCTGGCGGGGCCGCGCGCCACTAACGGCCGGGGTGGGGCGGGGCAGCGACCGTTACCCGGGGTGCTCGCGAGCCCGCCCCGCGGTCACAGCTCGGGACGAGCCTGCCCTGCCGTCCGGTCGGTCTCCGCACCTCAGAGCCCGGCAAGGGCCCACTCCCTGCTGCTCCGAGCCTGGGGCCGCGCTCCCGTGGGGGGGCCCTGCGGCGAAGATCCGGCACCGAGGGAAGTAGCAGCTTGGTGCAGCCCCTGGCCCGCCCGGGGCCTTCACACACCCCACCTGCGAGGCTGGGGCCTGGCAGCCCTGCGGAGCCCCGGGCGTCAGGGGAAGGGGTTAACATGGACCCTGAGCTAGTAGGGCACTGCTGATGTGCCTCCCGTAGCTGGGAATGGGCTTCAGCCCCGGTACGAGCACAGGTTCGCGCCCACGTGCGGACCGTGTCGGCACAGTGCCCTGACGCGGTGCCCTGGTCTCTGCCTATTGGTAGCGTAGGTGGGGCTGAAAGTCGCACAACCAAATGTTTTGCTGGTCAACGAGGGAAGGAGAGATTGCAAGGAGCCTGCCCTTTGGGTCACCCCTCCCTAGAGCAAGGCAAGCATGAGTGACGGTTTGTCACCATCATCTGAAGTCCCCCTTGCAGAAGCCCATAAGTGATAGTAAACACAGATTCATTAAAATTGACCAGACACCCACATTTTCCTCACCCTTAAAATTTTGGTTTTGAATCCATAGGTGTAGTTTATTGTAGAAACTGGGATTAAATAGACAAAACTTTCTCTTATTCTCACCCCCACCTCTTGGTTTATCTAGGTGTCTGCTTGTATCCCAATTCTCAGACTGACCAGAACTCCTAAGAAGGTTTTGTTTTACTGTCACTTTCCTGATCAGCTTCTGACCAAGAGAGAATCTTTTCTTAAACGCATCTATAGAGCTCCACTTGACTGGTTGGAAGAGTATACTACTGGCATGGCAGATTGCATTGTTGTCAACAGCAATTTTACAGCAAATGTCTTCAAGAATACATTTAAATCCTTAAATCACATTAAACCAGATGTCCTATACCCTTCCTTGAATGTCAGTACCTTTGAAACCATTGTTCCTGCAGATATAGCTAGTATAATTCCCCAAGGGAAAAAATATTTGTTTCTTTCAATCAATAGATTTGAAAGGAAAAAAAACCTAGCATTAGCTCTGGAAGCATTACATGATCTTCGTGGAAGGCTCGATGCTCAAGAGTGGAATGAAGTTCATCTAGTTTTAGCTGGTGGTTATGATGAAAGAGTTTTGGAAAACGTAGAACATTATGAAGAGCTGAAGACTATTGGGACCAAGCTTAATATTAGCGAGCAAGTCACTTTCGTGAGGTCTTTTTCAGATGAACAAAAAATCTCTCTTTTCAATAACTCTCTGTGTGTGCTTTATACGCCAAGCAATGAACACTTTGGCATAGTTCCTTTGGAGGCTATGTATATGAGATGTCCAGTTATAGCAGTTAATTCAGGTGGTCCTTTGGAATCTGTTATAAATAATGTTACAGGATTTTTGTGTGATCCTCTTCCAACACAATTTTCTGAGGCCATGGAAAAATTTGTGAGAGATCCTGCCTTAAAGAATACAATGGGAGCAGCTGGAAGAGCAAGAGTTACAGAAAAATTTTCATCAGAAGCATTTACTGAACAGCTGTACCAATACATATGTAGATTTACACAATAACAAATACACTCCATAGTGTAATTTACTGCTTTGTCATGTTTCTGATTTGTACATGAGACAGTTAGTTAAACTAACATCTAGGCTAGTGCAAGGATGCTGAAATATTTAGAAAATTTGAATTAATCTTTAAACTACACTTTTGATAGTATGTTTCATGCCAGTTGCCACAAAATAACAAGATTTTAGTTGAGGTTAGATTTGTTTACCACTGACTACATTGAATTTTTGCTGTGTTTCATGTACTCGAAAATATTTTAATAAATTTATTAGACTTCCTAGTTTAAACTGGGGAAAGTTAAAATTATGGCAAGTCTGACTTCAGGTTGTATAAGATGATTAACTTTCTTATTTAACCTTTCTTCTCTACACTTGCTATGAATTAACTTTACAGTGCAAGTCTTTTGTTGTAATACTCTGCACCCTAATTTTCCTTTTGAATGAATTTCTACTGAAAGGCTCTGCCAGATCTCCACCAATTCTGGTGTGGATGGGGTCATTGAAAATACAGTGAGCTATACATATGCAATAAAGTCCCAAGGGTGTTTTTTGTTTTTTTTTTTTTAAATGCCAACTAGTGGTCTGATGATCTTGAACAGTCTTAAACTGTCTATTTGTCTGTGAACTCCTGTCCTTAATGTCATAATCCCAGTAATTAGCTGTTGTTCTTGGAGCAGTAGCAGAGGGAAGAGAGAGAAAGAGGAAACCAAGGATGTCAAAATCCCTCAGACAAAAAATGGGGCCAACATTTAACCCCATTTCTCTCAAAAGTCCCTGAAATCTTCTTGAATATCAGCCGTTGTACTAAATGTCTACATCTACTGAATTAAAGTGCTACATTTCATTTTGTCTATTAGAAGCATTTCTTTATACAGTTTTCCTTTGCGGATTTGCTGATCCCCCACATAACCAGGTAGATGTGTGGAAAAAATCTTGACATTTTTCTTCCATTTCTTTTAAAGTTGTATCTCATAGTCTTGGGTTGTGCAAAAATGGTAATTTGAATGAATATTTCCCACAATCAAAATGTCAAAAAATGAGTTTTTAAAAGAGAAGGTAGTATGTTTGTATGGTCCATCTCTGCATAAAAGTTCAGTTATGCCTTTTAAAACTAAGATGGTGGATGAAGTCATAGTGAGAAAAGTGTACAGTCCTCTGTTTTGGTTTTTAGAAAATCACACAAAGAACAAATTAATGCATGAAGTTAAAGAACAGCCTTAGATATAGATTCTGCAAGCTTCTCTGTGCAGGGAGATTTCAGTGTGGAGCAGGCCTTAGATATGTTTGATACATTGTACTCTATGAGAGCCACTATATATCAGAACATCACTTGAAAAGATTCTAAGGGACTGTATTTTGTTAGTGTTATAGTGGCTTGCTAGAAATTTGCTTCTAAGTTTATATTTTATGCACTGTATACAAGCTAAAGTTGTATTTTGGTCTGAAATCCTATTAAGGGGGGTGAATATTAACTCAGTAATCTGAGGATAAGGAATATCAGATTTTTATAAATACCTCAAATCATTTTACTGATCTTCGCTGGCCCAATTCACTTTATTGAACTTTGTCCTATATGGTTTTTCATCTACAATATACTATTTGTATGTGATGGAATAAAATTGAATTTAATTTTGTAAATGGATATGTAACTTGCATAATTCGCTCATTCTCTGAGGTTTAGGTTCTGTACTTACTCTGTATGTGCTCTCTGTGTATCATAGTGTGTATACACTTTTGGGATAGTTAACCTTTATTCCAAGGTGTGTCTATAAATTCTCCAAATTTTAGAATTGAATTGCAGTTTGAATTATGCAGACATTTTAATCTTTCCATTGTTAAGACTGCAGCCTAGATCCTACTGTAACACATTTTGTTTTACCCTTCCTCACTTTTTAACTAAATAAAATCCACTGGAGGCTGCATGCTGCAGTAGCTAGGGCACTGGAATGGGAGTCAGACAACTTGGATTCTATTTCCAACTCTGCCACTGATATGTGAAGTTCCAGTAAGCCCCCACCATGCTGCCAGTAGTCTGCTGTCCCTTAAGCCTCAGCCTTCCTTCTTCACCTCTTTTCCATTCACGGACTTTTTAAGCTGACAAAGTTTAAACATGCAAAGTTTTCAGAAGGGAAAAATTCATCCCTTTAAAGTAACAGTGAACGAGTGAAAAGGACTTATAAGAGGAAGAAGGGGAAGCTGGTCTCTAGTGCTCTGCTAAGCAGGCACCTTTTCCAATGAACTGAGACCTTCAGGAGACAATTGATATGGATGGTGAGAGAGCTGAAGAGGAGGAGAAAGTTTGGGGTGGTTGGTGCCTATTTCCACACAAATCCAAGTCCCTGCTGCATAATTTAGGTCTAATGAATCTTACAGGGCCTTGACAATAAATAACATTGAGTGTTAAGTACACCAATATCTACTAGATAGCATTCATTGATGGCAGCTTCAACTTTAAAATGATTAGCATTTTATTGAACTCACTAATACAAGTCATGCAAACTTGTCAGTGGTGTATATATACTTAGTTGAAATTGTTTGCTGGACTTTACACCAACCATGGTACGATGTTGCATCGGATTTTCACTGACAGTTGCAGTGATGCTGGGGTGATGTATTGCATTGCGTATAAACTGTTACCGTCTTTCTGTGACAATTGCAAAGCCACCAGGGAATAGTTAATGTAATGAGAATTTAATTACAAAGTCCCCTGGTATCTTTAAAAAAAACAACCTTATGTTTTCAAAATTTTAAGATGGACTCTTGGGAGGAAAAGGGCTTTTTCCTGAAATTTTGAAGGAAATTCAGTTTACACTTTTCCAGCTCAAAAGATTTTAAATAACTTATTAGAAACTTCAAAAAATTTCAAAAATATTTTCTTGTGTTCTTATTTCCTAAAAATAAATATTTGAGGAATTAGTAAATACTTCCCCCCATAGGGTGTCAGTTTTCAAGCAAAAGGAAATTTTCACAGCTAGTATTTTTCAAAAACCAGGAATGAAGCCACTAATGAAAAAACGTGTAAAGGGCTAGTATTTTTAGTATGAAAGCCAAAAGGAGGAGGGGAAAAAAAACCCATGTCAATTCAGAAAATTTTTGTTGTCAAAGCATACGTCTAAAATTTCTGTGTGCCTTTTCATGTAAAAAGCATTATGTGAGCAATACATTTGTCAGTGGGTGTGAGCAGGTATAACTTCTCATTCCCATTGGTTTAGGCAGGAAAAGCTTTGTAGGTACAGTGATTCCTCTATCAGGACTTACACACTCACTCACTCACTCACACTCTCTCTCTCTCTCTCTCTCCTCCCCCCCCCCTTTGTTCTGTGTTGCCACTTCTCAGACAAGAATTGCCCTTGGTCTCTATTCTCTCCATGCTAACCCAAGTCTATGTGATACTTCTCACATCCTTAAGGACTGTTGTGGAACTTGACTCAGCAGACCCAATCTATGGCATACTTATAAAATCAATAATGGTCCATGCTGAGCTTTCAATCATTATATGGCTACAGCATCTGGGATGGAGCATGGACCAAGGACTTCACACTTACCTTTAAGTGGGAAGGCCTATAGCATCTAGAAGGGAAGGAGGTCCTGTCCCAATTCAGCTCAGGAAGCTGTTGGAATTGAAGTAGTTTAATTTAACATAAAAATAACAGGAGTACTTGTGGCACCTTAGAGACTAACAAATTTATTAGAGCATAAGCTTTCGTGGGCTACAACCCACTTCTTCGTATGCATCCGAAGAAGTGGGTTGTAGCCCACGAAAGCTTATGCTCTAATAAATTTGTTAGTCTCTAAGGTGCCACAAGTACTCCTGTTATTTTTGCGGATACAGACTAACACGGCTGCTACTCTGAAACCTGTAATTTAACATAGTGTTCTCATCCAGGGATTGAAAAATTTCCTTGACACCTACTAGCCCATTTGAAAACATCTGTCACTGAGCCTCTGAAATCCCACGATCCCTGCAATTTAAAGGAACAAAACATCTGTGGACTCTTCATAACTGTAGCATTGTCAATCAACTTTCTATTAAACTTTTTACAAGTACATTTCTGTCTCCTGATCTTTTATTATATTGTTTCACTCTGCTTTATTTCCTATTACGGATCGTGTAGCTTTTTATGCATTCTCCACCCATCATATCCTTTTGCTCCCCACTATGCTGTCTTCTGTTCTCTACTGTCTCTCCTACACATTATGTCCCTCCCTCTTTATCCCCAAGCAGTTTTCTGTCTGTCCTATTGTAACAGGGCATACTCACCTCTCATGAGCGCCCCCTTGGCCGAGTGTGTGTGGCTGCACTCTCTCTGTCCCTGCTCTGGGATAGAGCGGTGCCCCAGGACTCCTCCCGGGTGACAATGTCTTCGCTTTCTCGGTCTTTCTGGCTGCAGCTCTCCAGCTGGGCCACTGCAGTTCAGTTCCCTCTCTGCTGTGCCTCAACGTCCAAGCCACTTCCCCCCCACTTCCTTCTTTTGTAAGAGCAGCAAACCCATGACCACTATTTACCAGCTTACTTATTTGTCTCAGGAAGAGAAGCCAGCAGCTCCAGGTGATGTGGCCCCAGTCAGCCCACTCATCCCCTCCAACTTTCTCTCTGCCATGAGTTTTTCAAGTTTTGCTGTTATGCAAATAGGGAACAATCCAGTAAATACTACTGAGTGCAGAGATTGCTGCCAGGACTACT
Source organism: Emys orbicularis (assembly GCF_028017835.1). Classification (NCBI taxonomy): domain Eukaryota; kingdom Metazoa; phylum Chordata; order Testudines; family Emydidae; genus Emys; species Emys orbicularis. The sequence continues at coordinate 178,567,437 of NC_088684.1, forward strand.
ACTTCTGGAAGTAAGTACTTGTGATGGGCAATAAGTTGTTTGTAGGATCAGGACCATAAATATACTGTAGGCTGCGAGGCTGTCCCTCCCTGTCAGTCTCTGAAGGAGGCCACACCTCTTCACTGTCACAGACCTGTAAAAGTGAGTTCAAAGGGGGGAATTAGCTACACCTAGTGCTCCAGACCTCCTCACTACACTTGCACTGAAAAAATAAAATCAGTACCTACAGTAGTTTTATGCAACAATACTTTATACAATGAACAGATTTCATCACATAAATACTTGTGGTTTATATGCTTTTTAACAAGAAACACTTTCATGGGCTGTATCCTCCCGCAACAGCTGCCAAAGACTTCTCTAGCTGAAGTCTGAGGAGCTGTTACTATGCTGCCTACCAATCTTATTAAAGGACCCTAAACCCTTCAGAAACCTGAAGACAAGTTTACTTGACCATAAGACTGGCCATACTGGATCAGACCAATGGTCCAGCTAGCCCAGTATCCTGTCTTTGACAATGGCCAGTGCCAGATGCTTCAAAGGGAATGAACAGAACGGCAATTTCAAGTGATCCATCCCTTGTTGTTCAGTCCTAGGGCTGGTCTACACCCAGCCGCTAGTTCGGCGGCTGGGGATCGAAGTTCTGGGTTCGACTTATCGTGTCTGGCCTGGACGCGATAAGTCGAACCAGGAAGTGCTCGCCGTCGACTGCGGTACTCCAGCTCAGCGAGAGGAGTACCGCGGAGTCGACGGGGAGCCTGCCTGCCACGTGTGGACCGCGTCTGAACCGCGGTAAGTTCGAACTAAGGTATGTCGAATTCAGCTACGTTATTAACGTAGCTGAATTTGCGTACCTTAGTTCGACTTGGGGGGTTAGTGTAGACCAAGCCCTAGTGTCTGGCAGTTGGAGGTTTAGGAACACCGAGAGCATGAGGTTGCATCCCTGACTATCTTGGCTATTAGACATTGATGGACCTGTCCTTCATGAAGTTATCTAATTCTTTTTTTAACCCAGTTATACATTTGGCCTCCTCAACATTCCATGGCAACAAGTTCCAGAGGCAGACTGTGCAACTTGTCCTCAGCATTCTGCCTGAGGAAAAATATGTTTGTCTTGATTCCCTCTCTCTGCTCCCCCACAAGATCTGCCTTCCTTCCCACATCTTGTTCCCTCTTGCCTTGCAACGAAGACAATGGCTTACTCCAACATCCCAAGAAAATCTGAAATAGAAAGAGCTTCACTTCTCGCCTGCTGCCAGCCTTGTCTTCCTACACAGGGTCAGTTGAAGCTCTGCATCAATTGTTCCCTGCCCTGTCTGTCATGATGTGCATATCTAGCCATTGTTGGTGCCCAGCCTAGAGATGGCATTGATAACTAGTAGGAAAGGAGAATGGTACACTGGAAGGGTAGCTCTAGGGAGAAAGGAGGATTCTCCTGGGGTGCAAGCATGAATCCAATGCAGTGCCCCTTCCCAGCAGATAGAAAACTTTCCTGATGCCCAGCACAGTGCCACAAACTAAAAAACCTGGAGATTAGCTAGTCCCTAAGGCCTCCTCTTCACTAGGCTAAAAAGGTGTGTTTTTAATTTGAGTTAACTCACTCAAGATAAAATCCTAGTGAAGAGAAGGCAATTTGTAGTTTACATATGTTAACAGATAGAGGTAAAGAGTAGGCTCCCTCACAATCTGTACCTTGACCTGCTAATTCATCTGCAAACTACAAGCTGCATTGTCTTCCCTAGGATTTTACCTTGAGTGAGTTCATGAGTTAAGAACACACCTTTTTTTCCTAGCAAAGATGAGGCCTCTGTGAAATTCACACAGGAATTATGTGGTCTTCCAAGGGTGAATCAGTAATCTATTTTATTATGATTAAACACTTCCATATGAGTCAGAGCTGTTCCATGGACATCATTACTGTGGGGAAATTCTCTGCTCACTCAGTGTTTTCTGACTGACATCACATTCAGCAGCCGAAGGTATCTTGTTGGCTTTCCTCTTTTTTATTTTCATTTTTCCCCTTCTTGTCACTATATAATGCAGAGGACCCAGTTCAGCATTGCCCTGCGGCCCCTTAGTGCTCCCATTCCCCCCCCCCCCGGTGCAGGGAGCCTCTGTACTGCCACCACAGCAGCCCCACACCCACCTACCCCAGGCACAGAGGGGTGGGATATGACAGGCCAGAGGAGAAAGGGGGCAAATCCAATGATGCAATAATTCATGTCTTTCATTTCTTCTGTAGCAGTAGATGCTGACAGTGCAACATTAATCAGACGAGCAGGACAGGTAATATGTAGCAGCTCCAATTTCTGATTGAGTTTAATCTCCTGTGCAAATTTAGCCGTGTAGGAAGAAGAATCTGTGTTAGTTGGGGCCATGTTTTCCCAAGTTTGTTGGTACATCTCACACATCTCAAACATACAGTTATTGCTGCGTCGACTAAACGGGTGTCAGCCGAGGGTATGAATGTCACATCAGCACAAAATAATGTGGGTTTATTCATTTTGAAGTCAAAAAATTAAAACAAAAGGCCAAGAATTGGACAGTCCAAAGCATCAGGAGACTCATCAAAAATCAGACTAGACACCACATTTCCATCAATTCATTCCATCAGTTTAGATATAAAGCATCATCATTTTCTTCCAGGTACTTATGAGTGAGGCTGTCTGCACTAGGAAGGGTTTTTGCTGCTGGACAGTATTGTCGCACAAAGTCACCAATAAGCCCCTTTGCAATTAACTGCGGTTGTCCAGCGAAACAAAGAGCACACACAAATTCATTGACACAATCGTGCTGTGTCCTCTTTTTCATTAAAGCCCTGGTGCAAGCTCCTGATACTGACTGTTTATCCCTAAGCTGACTGTCTTCTTAAAGCTTCTTGTGTCACTTGCTTTCGGCATGCTCCTTTATTCTGTCAGCGCGAGCACTAACCTCAGTGCTGCAGTACTTGCAGCGCAATGCATCCTCTTCACTCCCCTCTTTACTTTTCTTGAAAATTTCTAAGCACTGATCGTCTTGTTGGTATTCAGGCATAGATTGTGTTTTCACCCCATGTTTCCCTTTTTACCTTATCTTTATCTGTAGAGGACTGATTGCTTAAATTCGGTGCCGCAGTAAACAGACACAAAGAAATAGTGCAATGTTAATGTTTGATTTCCTGACCTCCACCATGTGTGTGTTCTGTGTTTTACTCTGTAGAACTGCTTCAATCTCAGAGCTGCAGGACACAACAATCATGTAAAGCATTAGTGTTTAACAAAAATAAGTACCTGAAAAAAATATTGAGTGGATTGATAGATGGGCATAGGCGATCTGGCCTAGCGGTCACAGCTGGGCTGAGGTTTGCTCATCAGGGCAGGAGTTGGAGGAATTGCAAGAGCCAGGTCCCATAAGCAGTAGTCAGATTCAGCGTCAGGCCAGGGTCAGGGATGAGAGGTAGTACTAGTGTGGAATCAGGAGGCAAGAGTCAGGGTCAGTGTCAGGCTGGAGTTGGAGACCAGAGATCAGGGGCAGTACCAGGCTAGAATTAGGAGGCAGGAATCAGAGTCAGACTCAGGCTGGAGTCAGAGACCAGAGAGCAAGAGATCAAGCAAAGTCTGGCATTACAGCACACCAAAGTCTTTGTGGTGGCCCAGACAACTTCCTAGGGCAACCTCTGGGGTTAAACAGGGTGCTTGGCCAATCAGAGGGCTGCAGGGTGCCATCACTCGGGGTCTCTTGGATGGTACTTCCTGTGGTGCCTACTCTCCACAGTACAGTACTACCTGGCTGTACCTCTGCATAGCCACCTGGTGGCATTGTGGGAATATCTGCTCTCCCAGGTTCTGCAGACCCAGGCTCTGCGTTCCCAGGTCCTTATGGGGACCCAAGACTACAGTTCAGAAATGTGCATCCTTTATGCTCATATTTTCTCTTTTGTTTAAAGGCTTAAAAATGAATAGCTTCTTACACATGCCAAATACATTTGTTAGATGACAAAAAGGAGACACAATAAGACCACATACCATGGAGAGGAAGAATGAGTAAAGGCACAGAAAGACAGAGGTTCTATGGCAGGAGATAATCCCCAAACAAGGCGCTGATATTAATAAGGCCCAATTTTGCCATGGAAGGCATTGGCAGTTTTTTGAAAAAATCAATGTAAGATCTGACCAGGGACATAGCCATGGGTGGGCCGTGGCTCACCCACTTAGCATGCAGGCCCAGACCCCAGCTCTGCTCTGGCTCTGGCAGACCCTGCGCCCTGACCCCACTCCCAGGCTGGAGCACTGGTAGGGCGGGCGGAGTGGAGCAAGCCCCAGTGCTCCCACCCCACTCCCCAGTGGGCAGAGCGGGTAGGAGTGTGGGAGCGCCCATTTTTCCAGGGCCCCAGGTTAGCCCAGTGGCTAATTTGCCACTGGGAGGAGGGCGAGCGAGCGGGTGGCCGGCGGTGGTAGAGGACATCTTCAAAAAATGTAGGCCCACCGCCTGGGAGAGCCGGGCCTGGCATGGGGCAGTGGGACCTGGAAGGGAGCCGGTAGCCATGCACACTGGAGAACAGCGTCTCCTCCCAGAGCTGGGTGCATGCCCAGGGCCCTGGGGAGCCCCTGGTCAGAGGGTCCATCCATCGCTCCCCGTATATTTACAGGGAGGCTGGGTGGGCAGGCTCCCCATCCCTCCTGCCCCCCCAGCCCCCCCCTTAATTGCCCACTCAAATATCTCATGCTGGCTACGCCACTGGATTTAGCCTTTAATAAAGGATTTAAATTCACTCCCCACACCCCATATAAGAGCTGACGGGTGAGAAGATGAAACAAGAGCAAAGTAGTTACAAAGGGAAATCCCCCAACTCATATATTTGCCTGAATACAACTGGAACCCCAGTTGATTAGAAGAGACCAACAAAGAGAAAACGCATATTAAGCAGAATAAGGGGATAACTATTTGGAGGGGAAGTAGGAGAATGTTTTCTCACTGAGTGGGTATGCGGGGGATGCTGGAAGTGAACAAAGGAAAGGAAGAGAGTGAGAGAGAGCAATTTGGTTTTACTGTTTCTCCACTTCCTAATATCGTGGTCTGCAGTTTTTCTTAGTTTACTTCTACCATTGATGGTAAATAAGATGAACTATGAAGAAACTATTCAAAATACTTATTTCTATACACCATTTTTCAGACCATGAAAAGAAATTGCAATGTGGAGTAATCACACACTCAGGGTTAACATTGCTTTCTTTTTTCTTTCGTTACTGTTTTGTGCAACTTTTCACAATATAAAAATTTTATAGATTTTAACATTTACATGGAGGCTATAAAAACTTCATGCTAAATTATCATATTGTTAAACTTTATTATGTCTTTATTATTCTCTCTAATGGATGAAACTGCTGATATTTTATTTTGAATTGTAAATTATTATACAGCTAATATCACAGAGGGATTGTTTACTGAAACAATGGCTATAGAATACAGAGAAAATATGGTATATCCAATAACATGACTATTAGCACAGATAGCAAAAAGATATTTTAATTATAGTCATCTTTGTATGTATTTATGATTAAAGCAGCACATATGACCTGAAAATAAATAAATCAGGGGTTAGTTTATATTGGTTTATGAAAGTTCAATTCCACACTGCTGTATATTTTAAGTAACACAGATTAAGCAAGTTAATTCCAGGTTTTAACACTATCTATTATGAGGAAAGGCCATCAAGTTTCCTCCTATGAATCTGAGATGAGCTAACAGAAATATAAAAAATAGAACTGATCATAAATTGAAAAACAGAAACGACAACCTTAGAGCTGGTCTACACTACATAGTTAGGTTGATGTACGGCATCTTACGTCAACCTAATTATGTCAGAGTCTATACTACATCCTTGTCCCGCCGATATAAGTGCCATACTACACCGCCCTAATAACTACCTCCACGAGAGACATAGGGCTTATGTCAGTGTAGTTAGGGCGACGCAGTGTCTGTGTAGACGCTGTGTTACTTATATCGGCTGTTAGCTCTCTTGTCAATTGTATATCTCTGTGCCCAGAAAGCCGGGCAGCTAGAGTTCAGCTGCCCCTCATACCCCTGGAGAGCTGGTGGCTGGATCCCACTTCCAGATAGGAGCTGGGGCAAGAAGACCGAGCAACTGGACCAACTCCTGGCTGGGAGCTGGGGCGAGAAGCCAGGGCAGCTGGACCCCACTCCCACAGGGAAAGGAGAGCCAAGGGGGTAGGGGAGCCAGCCCAACTGGGAGTGTGTGAGGCAGCCAGGTTCCTGGCAGAGAGCTGCCAGTGAAGTTGAGAGACAAGGCTCTCAGCTCCCCACACTGCCCCTCTTAGGTCAGAGAAAGTGCTCCTGGTGAGGATGCGCACCACCAACCCAAGGAGTGTGTACATGCACTACCGCACTAATTACTGCGGTGGCTGTAAGTTGACCTAATATAGGTCAACTTAAGTTTTTAGTATAGACATACCCTAAGAATCACACAATTGCCAATTTTTCAAAACTTTACATGAGACATTCAGTTAGACACTGGGAAATAAGCATACATGTATTTATTCAAACAATGAGTAATAAAATTAAATGCACATACCATATTTTAACTTAATACAAATTTATTTTTACAATTATATGAACACATTTCTGCACTGTGCAACAAAAAGTACAATGTATGGACAATTATGAGGCTATCTTCATTTATTCCCAGGCAAAGATAAATGAAGTATAAATCTTGGCATTGCATGAGTGCATAAATTCAATTGTAAGAGCCTCATGTCCTTTTTTCATTTCTATTCAGTACTTTGGTTTTGGCTTAGGGCCAGATTCTGAAATCAGGTTTATTGCTAGATAAAGGCAATGGGGCTATACCTAGTGGTAAGCACTAAGTCCAATCACAGTGTTTGTAGGATCAGATCCTTAACCCTTAGCTACACTGGGTAAATTTTACAAGAGAATGAAGGAACATATTATGAAGATATATGCAATCTAGTGAGAGTGCCATCTCATACTGGTACCACAAGTGGGTGGTGCTTGGGTACCATCACTTTTTTTACTCCAGCAGCACAAAGCAAAGCCCAAGGGGACTAGCAGAACCCAGCCAGAGTGAGACAAACTGTGGAACCTAGCAGGGCATTAGAGTCCCACCAAGGACAGACAAGTCCAAAAAGTCCAGGAGAGCCCAAGAATGTATCTGAGCCTCACTGAGGGGAAGCCAATCCCAGCAAAGCCCTTCAGAGCATGCATGCTCATATTTTGAACCGCAGCACAATCTAATTTGCATGATATTTCATTTTTTTGTCTTCAGTGGGCAGAGCTTAGTTTGTGGGTGGAACTTGGAAGAATACCACTACTTTTATCTTCCCAATTCAACCCCTGACAAAAGTGATCTAGCCAGTGATGGTTTTACCTTTTCTGCTGCCCTAGATCAAGGCTCCATGTGTTCCAGGGCAAGCTGGACCTAAATTTTGGAATCTGGAGAGGTGGGGGTGCAGTTTGGGATTGTGGGTTATGTACGTTAGCTGGATGTTTCAGAACATAACATAATAATGGCCAGCCATACTAGGTCAGACTAATGGTCCATCTAGCCCAGTAGCCTGTCTTCTGACAGTGGCCAATGCCACAGGCCTCAAAGGAAATGAGCAGAACCAGGCAATTATCAAGTAATCTATCCCGTCATCCATTCCTGGCAAACAGAGGCAAGGGACACACAGAGCATGGGGTTGCATCCCTGACCATCTTGGCTAATAGCCATTGATGGACCTATCCTCCATGAACTTATCTAGTTCTTGTTTTAACCCTGTTATAATGTTGGCCTTCACAACACCCCCTGGGGCAATGAGTTCCACAGGTTGACTGTGTGGTGTGTGAAGAAATACTTCCTTTTGTTTGCTTTAAACCTGCTGCCTATTAATGTCATTGGGTGACCCCTTGGTTCTTGTGTTATGTTAAGAAGTAAATAACATTTCCTTATCAGTCCATATCACTCCATATCAGTCAAGATTTTATAGACCTCTACCATATCCCCCCCTTAGTCATCTCTTTTGCAAGCTGAAAAGTCCCAGTCTTTTTAATCTATCCCCATAAAGAAGCTTTGCCATACCTTTAAAATGTTTCTGCTAAAATGACCAACAGTGAAACAGTTAACATTGGATTTTAAATGTTCATTTTTAGATTTTAGAGTTAAGCAATACATTGAAATGAATGGGAGATTTCACGTGTCTGAGCTGTTGTTTCAGGCTGTCTTCAGACTCAGGGAAGCAAGACTGCATCAGTTTACACTTGATTCATGTTTTCAAGATTAACTTCACAAATATTCTGGCAAGAAAGATTTTTTAATAATTATTAGGTAATGAAAGCTGCAATTCTGGAGCATACTTCTGATTCAAGGGATGAATTCCAGGGAAAATTCCATGGCTATGAAATACACAGGGCTCTGCCCCAGATTTCAAAAAAGGTATCCCCTCCCCCAAACACACACACACGTCTGTCTTTTCCACCTAAGGGTACAAAGTTAAAAAGGGGACATTATGACAGGTTCCCCCCCTGGGTGCCAGTTGGAGCTGGGGTACCACTGACCCCACCTGACCCACCAGCCTGGGTCCCTTTACACTGTACTGCTGAGGCAAATCAACCAAGCCCTCCCTCAGGCTTCAGACTGCACTTTACCAGCACACACACAGGTAGGGACACATCCAGCTGCAGCTATACACACAGATGCTGAGATCAGCTCTGCATGGGAAGGCTCAGTTAAGGAATTGCCCAGCACTCAAGTGCACATCCCCTCTGGAGTGTAAACCCAAAATTGTAGCGTCTTGCGCTCCACAGAGAACTGTACAGCGTCAACTCATTAAATTCACCCCTTCCCTCCATGTGGAGGAAGATACGCACAGCTTTTTGCCCCCAGTTATGAATTCTACAAACTGGTCTTAGAGAAAACAAAAACAAGTTTATTAGCTACAAAAGATGGATTTTAAGTGATTATAAGGGATAGCAAACAGATCAAAGCAGATTACCCAGCAATCTAATCTTAAAATATTAAAGAAACTGGTTACAAGTAGTAATTTTTCACCCTAAATGTTGTTTTAGGGAGATTGCAGGGATTCTTGAAGGCCAGCTGCAGTTTAAACCTTCAGATATTTCATTCGCAGGCAAAACAACCTTCCAGCCTGGACTCAGTCCTTCTCCCCTGGTTCAGTCTTTGTTTTTTAGATGTTTTCAGCAGTCACCTTGGGCGGGGATTCAATGAAGAATGAATCATGATTATGTCACTCCCCTACCTTAAATAGCTTTTATATATGGAATCCTTTGTAATTCCTTTGTAAATTCCTTTGTCTTTCAATTTACACCCACCCCACTCTTATCTTCAATTCATTCTAATAAGTTGGAGTGTTGTCATGGAATCTCTCACTCAGCTCCAAAGAAGTAATTACATTTTTGTCTGATTTTTCTTAAATTCCTCCAGTAAATTCAATTAGATACTGTAATATTCTTCATTTCCTTCCCTGTACTATTGTATAGTGTTGCTGTAGGCTGTTAGGCAACTACGATAGAGAGAGTTGCTTTTCAGTGGTGAGTGAAGGTTATAAAGTGTTTTGTGAGATTAAAAGGCAGTAGAGAAAGAAAAATTCAATGCACAAAAAGCAGTCAATGTGGCATTGTGCACGAGCACCCAGTGAGGGTGAGTTTTGGGTACCCCCCACCCCAGTGCACACTGTGAGGGGAAATTGTTACATTTATTTCAACATGTCATGTTTTCTTGTTCTGTCTCTCTCCCTTCAGGTCCTCCTATCTTTCCAGTTTACATTCCTCTTCCCCTCATACAAACAATCCCCCATCTCCTCTGTAGCACAATGCAAGATATACCGCTTTGTTACTCAACAAAGGAGGCTACAAAATGGCCAGTGAGATTTTTCCTCTCCTCAACGTATTCATCCTAGAATGAGCTGTATGAATATAACCTAACTAAGACAGGAGCAAGAAGATAGTCTCAGGCAACAATAATACTTCATTTTATGGTGTTAGGAGCACTAAAAAGACAAGCAGTAGTTGTCATTTAAAAGTCAACATTTACCCACAGCTACAACACAGTACACCTCTACCTTGATATAACGCTGTCCTCAGGAGCCAAAAAATCTTACCGCGTTATAGGTGAAACCGTGTAATATCGAACTTGCTTTGATCCACCGGAGTGCGCAGCCCCGCCCCCCCCCGAGCACTGCTTTACCGCATTATATCTGAATTAGTGTTATATCGGGTTGCGTTATAGCAGGGTAGAGGTGTAGTATTTTTGATATCTCATTTATTTCCCATGCTAAATATAGGGAAAATTCTATGGAATTCTGATCCCATGTGTGGTAACTGTGTGCGAATGCTGACTTTTTAGTGGCAACCATCTAGATAGATAAGTAGATGATCAATGGACAGGCCAGAAGGCAGGCAGACAGATGTATGTTCTCCTCTTAGGACTTCATTCAGATCTTTTTTCTCTCTTGCCTCCAGGATATCCTTCAATTTTCTCTCTCCTCCCAGAATCCTCCTCAATCTCTTTCTTTCTTTCCTCAGGACACCTCACCCACACAAAAGGGAAGAATGTTTACCACAGTCATAGAAAGTACATTAGAACTGATAAGGACAGTTTATGTTTCAGTGAGATACAAATCTTTAAGAGCATTAAACTGGTGATTTATGTCATTAGACTTTCACACTGGATTTTAAGGTAGCTGCTTCCTCCAGACGATGGTGCCTCGAAGGTTCTGAGTTTACCAAAGAGGTAGATAGTTAATAATTAATGCACAAAAGACCTATAAGCAAAGTGTATCAGTCCACCACCCAAAGCTTATCACTGCCCTGCCTTAGTACAGATTCCACATCACAGGGACAGGCTGTACCTGGCCCCTGTGTGGTTGTACACAGATAAGTGAAAAGAGCCTCTGTCCCTCAAAATCCCTAAGCAGGGAGTCAGCCACAACAGCAGTCTTTGCATTCCCCTAAGTACACAACTGTTCCTGCCTGTCACCTCTGGTTGCACTAACTGCCTCAGTAGAGACAGGGAGAAGTGTGGGAGAGAGGAGAGCCCATGGCCAGGAAATGCTCTGTTAGATGAAACACAATCTGGCAAATGGAAGCCAAACTCACCCTTACAAGCACTTTTGTACATGGACACGAGGTGTGATACAAACATGGCAGGTGCTTGCAGTGCCAACGTTTTGTAGTGTAGACAAAGGTTCAGGCCCTTGTTCCCATACACTGAAGGTCAACGATAAGCAAATATCACAGCCTCCCGTCCCTGGCCTTCCTGCCTACCACTGGCCTTGCCGATGTTTTAACAGATGGCTGGATTCCCATTGTGAGGTTTTATTTGGAATAGCCATACTAACCAGCGTTATCATTTAAATTGCATCCCATAGGCTTTGAAATTCACATGTCCCTGGGATGAATAGGGTAGGGAAGAGATGAGTTCATACCTTTAGAAGAGTCACTGTTCCGCTGGTGACAATTTCACAGGCCAGGTCCAGATTTATATTTTCAATTTACATTAAGAGGAAGGGCTAGAAACTTAATTTTTAAAAAATGATATCTGCCCTGCCCCTGCCCTGAGGCCCCACCCCTGCCCTGAGGCCTCGCCCCCACTCACTCCAGCCCCCTCCCTCCGCCACTCACTCTCCCCCACCCTCACTTGCTTTCACTGGGCTGGGGCAGGGGATTGGAGTGCGGGAGAGGGTGAGGGCTCCAGCTGGGGGTGCAAGCTCTGGGGTGGGGCTGGGGATATGGGTTTGGGGTGCAGGAGGGGGCTCTGGGGTGGGGCTGAGGGATTTGGAGTGTGGGAGCGGGCTCAGGGCTGGGGCAGGGGGCTGGGGTGTGGGAGGGGGTGCAGGCTCCAGCTGGGGATGTGGGCTCTGGGGTGGGGCCGGGGATGAGAGGTTTGGAGTGTGGGAAGGGGCTCAGGGCTGGGGGTAGAGGGTTGGAGAGCTGGAGGGTGTGCAGGCTCTGGGAGGGAGTTTGGGTGCGGGAGGAGGTTCTGACCTGGGGCAAGGGGTTGAGGTGGGGAGTGTGGGGTCTGGGAGGGAGTTAGGGTGCAGGAGGGGGTTCCAACCTGGGGCAGCGGTTTCGGAGTGTGGGCTCCGACTGGGCAGCACTTACCTCAGGCGGCTCCCAGGCGGTGGCACAGTGGGGCTAAGGAACCCTGCCTGCCCTGGCTCCCCACTGCTCCCGGAAGCGGCCAGCATGTCCGGTCCCTAGGTGCAGTCGCGGCCACTGGCCAGGCGGTGCTGCACGGTGTGCACTGCCCGCACCCACAGGCACTGCCCCCGCAGCTCCCATTGGTGTGTTTCCTGGCCAATGGGAGCTGCGGAGCCAGCGCTGGGGGCAGGGGCAGCACGCAGAGCTTCCATGATTGCCCCTGTGCCTAGGGGCCACAGGGACATGCCGGCCACTTCTGGGGAGCTGCACAGAGCCTGCCTTAGCCCCGCTGTGCCACTGACCGGACTTTTAATTGCCTGGCTGACCAGAGCCTTTAGGGTCCCTTTTTGAAAACTGGAAGCCTGGCAACCCTAGAAGAAGTACTTCCTTATGTTTGCTTTAAACCTGTTGCCTATTAATTTCATTGCTTGACACTTGGTTCTTGTGATGTGAAAGGGTAAAAAATATTTCCTTATTCACTTTTTCCACACCACTCATGATTTTATAGATCTCTATCGTATCCCCCTTCGTTGTCTCTTTTCTAAGCTGAACAGTCCCAGTCTTTTTAATCTCTCTTCATATAGAAGTAGCTCCAGATTTCTAATCATTTTCGTTGCCCTTCTTTGTACTTTTTCCAATTCTGAAATACCTTTTTTGAGATGGGGCAACCAGAATTGCACTCAATATTTAAGATGTGGGCGTACAATGGATTTATATAGTGGCATTATATTTTCTGTCTTAGTATCTACCCCTTTCCTGATGGTTTCTAACATTGTTAGCTTTTTCGACTGCTGCTGCGCATTGAGCAAATATTTTCAGATAACTATCCATGTTGACTCCAAGATCTCTTTCTTAAGTGAGAAAGGCTAATTTAGACCCTTCCATTTTGTGTGTATGGATGAGATTTCAATTTAGAAAAAAAATTATTATTATTGAATTTTCTGTTTTTGTAGCCTCTCTGATCTCCCTTAGCAATTCACAATCATTGTTACCCTCTTGGTCAGTATATTCCTGCTGTTATACTCTGATTATAATATTGAATAATTATTCAAGCATAGAATTTCTATCCATAGAGCTTCTGTGGTACAGTTTGTTTCATTTAAGATTTTTACTATATTTGATTCTCTGCTTTCTTTCACATATAGTGCCACTCCCTCACCAGCACCATTTACTCTGTCATTCCTATATATTTTGTACCCTGTGTTACCATGTTCTATTGATTATCATTGCTCCACCAAGTTTCTGTGAGGTCTGTTATGTCAATATCCTCATTTAATACCAGGCACTCAAGTTCACCTGTCTTAGTATTTAGACTTTTAGCATTTGTATACAAGTATTGAAAAAAAATTGTCAATATTTAGTTGGCTGCCTTCATGTGATGTAAGTGAATGGGACTCTTCCCATTTGACTGTTTCTCTTGAATTCCTACCTGTAGTTTATCAACTTCTATCCTCTCCTCTTTACTAGGTATAGAGTATCTCCTCTAATAAATCCTCTTCTAAGGGATATCTCTGCCAGTATCATGTGGTTTCCATATCCATTGGCTTTCCCCCAGCCCTTATTTTAAAAACCCCTTTATGACCTTTTTAATTTTACATGCCAGCAATTCCATTTTAGTTTAGATGGATGCCATTATTGGTCCCCAACAGATTGTTCAAAGCCAAATTGACAGACATGGAAAAATCCTGATTGTTATGGGATATGCACATTATGGGAGTGTTGCCAATTGACTTCATATTGGCAACAAATATGTCTTATTGTCAGATGTTTTTAACATCCAAATTGACCATTCTGTTGAAATATGCATGTTGTATATTATAGATAATATTTCTGTCCTGAAACCACATTGCAGAAGATCCTTCACTGCACTGATAATAGCTATGCAAATTCTAATAATATTTTAACTCTGACACTTTATTTTCTTGTAATGAGTGGCTAACAGTATTATCCCTGTAGCACCATGCAAACTATTTGTAGTAAATAGTTTATCTGGGTCTGTAGTGAGGCGGTGTGGCTCCCCGCCACCCCGGAGAGGGTCAAACCCGTCCGGAGGCCGGAGTGGGCGGAGCTAGGGAGCTCTGAGCCCGCCCCTCAGAGGGTCAGGCGGCGACCCGGAAGTATAAAGGCTCGCCCTCAGAGCTCAGTAAGGCCCCAGCTGCCGGAGAGACCAGATGTCTCCAGCCTAGCCCGTGACTGGGAAAACCCCATGGCCCAAGACGGCCGCCAGGACTGGCCAGCCCTGCCCTGCGCCCACTACCCGGAGGAGTTGCCGGCCCTGCCCTGTGGCCGCTACCCGGAGGAGCTGCCGGGCCTGCCGATCGCCCACTGCCCCGAAGAACCCATGGTCTTGGACCCCCCCGAGGACAACACCTGGACCCAGGTACGACCCAAGGGGGAGTTTGGAAGTAGCCCGGGGGCAGCCGACCCTAGTCTGGCTGCAGCACTGCCAGAGCCCATGTCAGTGTGTTGCGGCCAGGATCCCCACTGACTAAGCAGCGGGTCTTCTGCCGCTGCTAGGGCCCCGGGCTAGGACGCAGTGGAGTGGGAGGGCCTGCGTCCCCCCTGCCACCCAACTCGTGGGTGGCAGTCTCCCCCTCTCCCAGGCCTTGGGAGGCTTGGGGCCTACTGTTGTTGCTCAGCCCTGCCTGAGGGCCTGAGCCCTGACTCTGCACTGCCCCGCCCTGACCTAGGCCCTGGGCTTGCTAGTAATTGTACTGTTGTTGCTCAGTCCTGACTGTGGGCCTGAGCCCTGAGGCATTGTTGCCCCGCCCTGACCCAAGGCCTGGGCTCCTCACTGTTCGTACTGCTCCTGCTCAGCCCTGCCTGAGGGCCTGAGCCCGTGACTCATTGTTGCCCACCCTGACCCGGGCCTGGGTTTACAGTGTTTCTTTCAGTTACCGCAAGGGCTGCCGAGGGAGACTCCCGTGGACAGACTAATTCCCCCGAACAATAACTGCATGTAGTGAGCCGGTGTGGCTCCCCGCCGCCCCAGAGAGGGTCGAGCCCCGGTTAACCCTTGTACAGGGTCCTGATTAAAGCCCACCAAAGTCAATGGAAATCATAATTCACTATTTGTGCTGTGTGATTGGTCACATACTCCAAGACAAAAGGTGTCATATCTCCTCCATGATTGGATGACCTAAGCTTTATAAATGGGAGGGATCTCTTTTCTCTTCAAGAATCACCCACAAAAATTTGGAATTGTTTGACAAACCTATTGTTTCCACTTTTAACCAAAGTGGTTAACCAATAATCAGAGCCTAGTGGGTTGTTTCCTTTAGAAAAAGAAATTAATGACGGAGTCAGATATTTCTTGGATACAATCTTGTTTATTTACAAAGAATGTACATAAAGTCCTGTTTCCCTGAACACAGTAGGAATTAAACAGCAGGGGACAGTTTCTTTGCTCACAGTTCCAAGCTTCTTTCCAGCCAGCACTCAACCAAAACCTCTCTCTTATCTTTTTCTCAGGGTCATGCTACAAGCGCTTCTAGGGCTGTCTTCAAGGCTTCCTTCCACCTTCCCTCTGTGCTTCTGTAGTGTTTTTGCTGATTCTCTGCCATATACACACAGCTCCATCCCAAAATTAATAGGCAGCAGGTTTAAAACAAACAAAAGGAAATATTTGTTCACACAACACACAGTCAACCTGTGGAACTCCTTGCCAGAGGATGTTGTGAAGGCCAAGACTATAAGAGAGTTTAAAAAAGAATTAGATAAGTTCATGGAGGATGGGTCCATCAATGGCTATTAGCTAGGATGGTGTCCCTAGCCTCTGTTTGCTGGAAGCTGGGAAAGGGCGACAGGGGGATGTATCACTTGATAATTATCTATTCAGAAGACAGGATACTGGGCTAGATGGGCCATTGGTCTGCCCCAATATGGCCGTTCTTATGTTCTTATGTAAAATATCCAGCCCCCTGTGTTTGCATTCATTTCCAAGTGAGACCTCTTCTACCCACATAGCTCAGATTCCTGACCAGTGCTGCATGGCCTGTGTTTTGGGCGATGGCTCCTATTGTTTCAGCTCTCTATTCTATTAAGGAGCTTAAATGATTTTTTTACATTTACCCTGAATGAAGGGCAGTGATTATGCCCACCAGTTTCAGTGAGATTTCACCCATAACGGTATGAATTCGATCAACATCTTTTCAAATGGCCACAAGAGCACTTCCAGTGCGAATACTCTGACAAGTACTTACCTGTGTTAGCATTAGCAATATACCTATCTACTGCAGGTACTTATATGGCCTCCATTACTATAACAACTGAGCGACTCACAATTTTTAATGTACTGATGCTCACAACACCCCTCTGAGGTAGGGAAGTGCTATTATCTCAATTTTACCGACAGGCCCAGATTTATAAAACTATTTAGGCACTGCTCTGCTCAGCATTGCAAGGAGTTAGAGGCCTAAATATCTTGAAGATCTGAGCCTTAAGTGCCTTTCCCAGTGAGACTTTCCCTGTGAAGTTCCTCAGTCAGTTTTGAAAACGGGACCTAGCTGTCTAAGGGCATGTCTACACTTACCTCCGGAGCGATCGATCCAGCAGGGGTCGATTTATCGTGTCTAGTGAAGATGCGATAAATCGACCGCCGAGCAGTCTCCCATCAACTCCGGTACTCCACCGGAACGAGAAGCATAGGCTGAGTCAACGGGGGAGTGTCAGCAGTCGACCTACCGCAGTGAAGACGCCGCGGTAAGTAGATCTAAGTACGTCGACTTCAGCTACATTATTCACATAGCTGAAGTTGCGTAACTTAGATCAACCCCCTCACACACTGTAGACCAGGCCTAAGTCACTTGGGTCCAGAACCTCAGATGTGTTTAGGCATTGCTGCATTCGGCATTGCAACACCTAACCCCCTAGCTGGGCTGGTGGCTAGTGGGATCCTCAGTCCTGAGCTAGGTGCCAAGGCTTCCTACACAATGCACAGGGAGAGTTAGGAGCCTCACAAAGGGATCCTCAGAAGCCAGCTGGCTGAGTGGGGAGCTGCGTATGCTAGCCAGGAGTGGAATGCTGAGAAGAGGGGATGGGAAAGGAGGAGGGCTTAGGTGCGTAAGCATCTGACCTGGTGTGCCTGGCTGGTGGTCCAGAATTAGGTGCCTTCCTTCACTGGGGATTCTCAGTGGTGAACTCTCCCCTGGAAGTAGCACCTAGACCAGGTCAGACGCTCAAGCAGCCCATGCCCTGGCAGCCAAAACCATCTGTTCTCCTCTGTCACCTGCTCTCACTCAATACCTCTCTCATACTTGCCTTACATTTCCCTGTGCCCCCAGCTGTTTTTTGTGAGGTATTGTGCTGTCCCTCTCCCTATCAGTGGGCTGCATCCAGCCCTCCTGTTGTAGGGTCTGACAGATATTAGGTCATAGGTATGCTCAGAGCACACTTACAGGATTGGGCTCCTCTGACGAGCTAGGCATTCCTCCATGTAGTTGAAAATCCCACTTCAGGGCCTGTGTGCTTTGGCTTGAGCAGTGGCTCTGAGTTCCTCATTAGCTGTGGGATGGCATCAGGGCTTAGGCTCCTTTGTGAGTGCTGACTGGCAGAAATTCAGGCACCTATGGGATTTAGACACCTGTGGAGTTAGGAGGCAGCTGAGCAGCAGTTTTGAATGTCCATGGTGCCTAATGATGTACTTAGGTGTCTAATAAGGCAGATAGGCACCTAGATACCTTTGAGGATCTGGGCATTTGGCCTTGCCACACTGAGTAGAGCAATGCCTAAATACCTCTACAAATCTGGGCTGGCGAGACTAAGGGACAGTTTTTAAAGGTACTGAGATGCCTAAAGATGTAAATAGATATCTTGCAAATTTTCAAAAGTGCCTAGGCACATAAACTCAATTAAAATGATTGCTGAACACCCCTAAGCCTGGTGTACACTAGTACTAACACTCTAATGCCTTTGCTAGAGAGTCAGACTTCCCCTTCAAATTCCTAATGTTTGTTACATTGTGCCATATCCTTGGGTTACTCATCCAGTGTCTGTGAACTAATGAACTCTGGTTTTAAAGGCTGTTATAATTGCAAATAGTTATGTAATGTTCACAATTAGCATATTTGGCAGTGGGTTACATTCAATAAACAATTTTGATTATATTTGAATAGCAGCAAGGAGTTCAGCACTCTTACAAGTAAGTAATAATTTACCTATTAATTCAGTTTCTTCACCGTTTATATTTATTTCCACCACATTTCTTGCAGAGAAAGCTTTATAATGTCTTGGGGGAGAGCTACAACCAATTAGCTGCTTATATATGTAATCTTCTGGCTTCATGAGCTTGCCCTCTAGGTTCCTGAAGGATTTATTATCATAATATCATTGTTTCACTCTTGTCTCTTCCTGCAGATTCCAGGAACTGACTAATACATTTTTTCTTTCAAATATTCTGGCTATAAGCATGCATATCACTTAAAGCTAGAAGTTTAGCTAAGAGACTTTCATATGAGGGAAGAGTATAATCCAGTGACCAAATGGAACTTTCAACCAGCAGATTATAGTTTTACAAGTTTTCTGCCTATTAGTATCTAGATGTTCCTTTGACACTAGCAGCGAGCAGCGGCACCCAGGAGCCGGCAAACAGGGCTGCTAACAGGGGAGTTTAAGTGGGAGTTTACAGGGGGAGGTGGAAGGGGAGGCAGGAGGGCGCGGCGGTCGGTGTGCTCTGTTTCCCCAGAAGCAGTGGGCTGGGACCACAGCAGCCATGAGCCAAGCAGCGGGGGACACAATGCAGATGATTGCATGTGGCAGCTGCGGTATGTACATGATACTAGCTGGGGCGTCTGACCAGAGGTATGTCTGCATGAAATGTCGCCTAATTGACCTGTTAGAGGAAAAGGTTCGGGGGTTGGAGATGCAGGTAGAGACCCTGGTGGAGTTTAGAAGGGGATTCGAGCAGCTGATGGAGCAAAGACAGGGAGTGGCGGAAGGGGAATGCTCGGGGGTGCAGGTAGAAGTAGGGGCTATGGTCTGTGAGGTGGGAATGTCGGGGGGAGAACAGGAGCAGTGGAAGCATGTGACCGTAAGAAGCAGGCCAAGGAAAAGGAGGGCTAGTGAGGGGGAAATAGAACTCAGGAACAGGTTTGGGTGTTTGGATAACGAGGAGGGAACGCAGCAGGTGGTAACTGATGGTGGGAGGCAGAGGAAGAAAAGAAGGGCAGCTAGTCCAATAGAGAGAGGGGAGGAGTTGATGGAGACAGCATCAATACTCAGCCCCAGGAGGATACAGGATGGCACTAGGGGGACTATAAGGGAAAATAGAGACAGACAGGAGTTACGACTGCAGGGAACAGGGGATAGATTGGTAGATCGCACTGTCACCAGGCAAAGGCAGGTTTATGTGATTGGAGACTCCTTACTGAGGAGGTGAGACAGGCCTGTGACCAGGGCGGACCCAGAAAACAGAAGAGTGTGCTGTCTGCCGGGCGCTAAGATACGGGATGTGGACCTGCGGTTGAAAAGGATCCTAAAAGGAGCAGGTAAGAACCCCTTGATCATCCTTCACGTAGGAACGAATGACACGGCTAGGTTCTCGCTAGAGAGAATCAAGGGAGATTATGCCAGGCTGGGGAAGACGCTTAAGGAAGTTGAGGCTCAGATTATCTTCAGTGGGATTCTGCCTGTTCCTAGAGAAGGACAGCAAAGGGCTGACAGAATTGTGAGGATAAATAGCTGGCTAAGGGAGTGGTGCTATAAGGAGGGCTTTGGGATGTATGGCCACTGGGAGGCTTTCGGGGAAAGACAGCTGTTCTCACGGGATGGACTTCACCTGAGTAGGGAAGGAAATAGACTTCTGGGACGGAGGCTGGCTCATCTCATCAAAAGGGCTTTAAACTAGGAAATTGGGGGAGACGGTTGGGAGATGTCCAGTTAATCTCCACGCCAGGTTCCAACACTGAAAAGGAGGGTGAAGAGATAAGCACAGATATAGGTAGGGGTAGGGGATTGGACATGAGAAGGAGGGGGCGGTTGGACAGTACGGGGTCCGTACCAAATTGCATAACTAATGGGAGAAAGGATAGACAGCATACGGTAAGATGCTTATACACCAATGCGAGAAGCCTAGGTAACAAAATGGAGGAATTGGAGCTCCTGGTCCAAAAAACGAAACCTGATATCATAGGAATAACCGAAACGTGGTGGAACGGTAGTCATGACTGGAGTACAGGTATGGAAGGGTATGTGCTGTTTAGGAATGACCGGAAGAAAGGTAAAGGTGGGGGAGTGGCATTGTATGTCAATAATGAGGTTAAATGTAAAGAAATAATAAGTGATGGAATGGATAAGACGGAGTCTGTCTGGGCAATAATTACACTGGGTAAAAGAACTACTAGAGCCTCCCCTGAGATACTGCTTGGGGTGTGCTATAGACCGCCAGGATCTAGCCTGGATGCGGACAGAGAACTATTTAATGTTTTTAGGGAAGTAAAAACTAATAAGAACTGTGTAATCATGGGGGACTTTAACTTCCCAGATATAGACTGGGGTACAAATGCTAGTAACAATAATAGGGCTCAGATGTTCCTAGACGTGCTAGCAGATGAATTCCTTCATCAAGTAGTAACTGAACCGACGAGGGGGGATGCAATTCTAGATTTGTTGCTGGTGAGTAGTGAGGACCTCGTTGAGGAAATGGTTGTAGGGGACAACCTTGGCTCGAGTGACCACGAGCTAATTCGGTTTAAACTAAATGGAAGGATTAACAGAAATAAAACTGTGACTAAGGTTTATGATTTCAAAAAGGCCAACTTTAATAAATTAAGGCAACTACTTAGGGAAGTGCATTGGGCTAACATACTTAGGGATCTAAAGGCAGATGACGTCTGGGATTATTTCAAGTTGAAGTTGCACGAGCTGTCCGAGGCCTGTATCCCGAGAAAGGGAAAACGGATAGTAGGCAGGAGATTTAGACCTAGCTGGATGAGCAGGCGTCTCAAAGGGACGATTAAGAAAAAACAGAAAGCGTACAAAGAATGGAAGAGGGGAGGGATCAGCAAGGAAACCTACCTTATTGAGGTCAGAGCATGTAGGGATGCAGTGAGAAAGGCCAAAAGCCGTGTAGAGTTGGACCTTGCGAGGGGAATTAAATCCAATAGTAAGAGGTTTTATAGCCATATAAATAGGAAGAAAACAAAGAAAGAGGAAGTGGGACCGCTGAAGAATGTAGATGGAGTGGAGATTAAGGATAATCTAGGCATGGCACAATATCTAAATGAATATTTTGCATCGGTCTTTAATAAGGCTAATGAAGGGCTTAGAAATAGAGTGAGCAGGACAGAGGGGAATAAAGGAGGGGGGATTGACATTACAGCATCAGAAGTGGAAGCCAAACTTGACCTGCTAAACGGGACTAAATCGGGCGGACCGGATGATCTTCATCCTAGAATATTGAAGGAACTGGCACGAGAAATTGCAAGCCCCTTAACGATAATTTTTAATGAATCTGTAAACTCGGGGGTGGTACCGTTGGACTGGAAAATAGCTAATGTGGTTCCTATTTTCAAGAAGGGGAAAAAAAGTGACCCGGGTAACTACAGGCCTGTTAGTTTAACATCTGTAGTATGCAAAGTCTTGGAAAAAATTTTGAAGGAGAAAGTAGTTAAGGACCTTGAGGCGAATGGCAATTGGGACAAATTACAACATGGATTTACGAAAGGCAGATCGTGCCAAACCAACCTGATCTCCTTCTTTGAGAAAGTAACAGACCTTCTAGATAAAGGAAATGCGGTGGATCTAATATACCTCGATTTTAGTAAAGCGTTTGATACTGTGCCGCATGAGGAATTATTGGTTAAATTGGAAAAGATGGGGATCGATAGGAAAATCCAGAGGTGGATAAAGAACTGGTTAAAGGGTAGACTGCAGCGGGTAGTACTGAAAGGTGAACTGTCAGGTTGGAGGGAGGTCACCAGTGGGGTTCCTCAAGGTTCGGTTTTGGGTCCGATTTTATTTAATCTATTTATTACTGACCTCGGAACCGAATGTAGGAGTGGGCTGATAAAGTTTGCGGATGACACAAAGTTGGGAGGTATTGCCAATTCGGAGAAGGATCGGGATATTCTGCAGGGAGACTTGGATGACCTTGTAAATTGGAGTAATAGTAATAGGATGAGATTTAATAGTGAGAAGTGTAAGGTGATGCATTTAGGGATGACTAACAAGAATTTTAGTTATAAGCTGGGGACGCATAGGTTGGAAGTGACGGAGGAGGAGAAGGACCTCGGAGTCCTGGTTGATCGCAGGATGACTATGAGTCGGCAATGTGACGTGGCTGTGAAAAAAGCTAATGCGATCTTGGGATGCGTTAGGCGAGGTATTTCTAGTAGGGACAAGGAGGTGCTGCTTCCGTTATACAAGGCGCTGGTGAGACCTCATTTGGAGTACTGTGTGCAGTTCTGGTCTCCTATGTTTAAAAAGGACGAACTCAAACTGGAACGGGTACAGAGAAGGGCCACTAGGATGATCCGAGGAATGGAAAACCTTTCCTATGAAAGGAGACTCGAGGAGCTCGGTTTGTTTAGCCTAACCAAAAGAAGGCTGAGGGGGGATATGATTGCTCTCTTTAAATATATCAGAGGGATAAATACCAGGGAGGGAGAGGAATTATTTCAGCTCAGTACTAATGTGGACACGAGAACGAATGGATATAAACTGGCCGTGGGGAAGTTTAGGCTTGAAATTAGACGAAGGTTTCTAACCGTCAGAGGGGTGAAATTTTGGAACAGCCTTCCGAGGGAAACGGTCGGGGCGAAAGACCTCCCTGGCTTCAAGATTAGGCTAGATAAGTTCATGGAGGGAATGGTTTGATGGGATAACGTGATTTTAGTAAATTAGGCTGGTAAAATGAGGGTCCGGCTGGAGATTCTTGCCTGTATGCTCGGGGTTCTACTGATCGCCATATTTGGGGTCGGGAAGGAATTTTCCTCCAGGGTAGATTGGCAGAGGCCCTGGAGGTTTTTCGCCTTCCTCCGCAGCATAGGGCAGGGGTCGCAAGCTGGAGGATTCTCTGCGACTTGAATTCTTTAAATCACGATCTGGAGACTTCAACAGCTGAGTTAAGGGAAAGTGGGTGGGTCAGCTTTTGTGGCCTGCATCATGCGGGAGGTCAGACTAGATGACCACAATGGTCCCTTCTGACCTTAAAGTCTATGAGTCTATGAGTCTATGAGACAGACTACAGTGCAATATCGTTCTCTAGTCAAATGCATATCAGCTTTGTGAGCATTCTTAATTCTCCTTATCTTTAGATTTGGACCTCAAAATAAAGACACATTACTGCTTGCATTTATTTGAAAGCAACTGAAGCAAAGATATAGTTAATACGTTGGCAAATAAATGTTTTCGTTTTAAGGGAGGGAGTTTTAGGGGGCGAATAATGGTCTTGTGGTTGAGACACTGCTTGGGAGTTAAGGTCCAGATCCTCAGATGTATTAAGTCCACCATTTAGGCACTACTGACATTTTCAAAACCACTGTTCAGGTGCCACCTAATCCCATAGGCACTTACATCCTCTAGGTGCCTATGTTTCTGCCAATTGGCATTCTCAAAGCTGCCAAAGCACAGATGTGGCCCAAAGCTTATGATTGGCTAGGAGCCATAGCTCAATCCAAAGACCTGGAGGCCCTGAAGTGGGATTCTCAAATCTGGGGTGCAGAAGATGCCTATCAGGTTCTGATCATACCTATAACTTGATACCAGTCAGACCCTGCAGCAGGAGGACCAGGTGCAAGCCACCAATAGGTAGGAGAGGCAGGGCCAGCTCTACCATTTTTGCTGCCCCAAGCAACCGCCCCCCCCCAAAAAAACGCTCAGACCGCCGCCCGAACTGTCGAAGCGCAAAAAAAAAAAAAAAAAGCTGCCCGGACTCTGCCGCTGTGACGAACTGGGACTGTTCTTACTGTGGTCTGTGAATGCTGACAGGGGTGTGTGGCTAGGATAGTCTGCATTGGGGGATGGGAGACTGACTGAAAATACCTGAGCCTGTAACATGAGAACCCAGGAGGGGGCTGGGGCGAGGTGACACCTTTGCCCGGGAAACTGAACAAAGGCTGTGGGAGGGGGCGCTGAAGGCAGAGTCTGGGAAGCTGGCTGGTGAGGTGGCTGGAGGCAGGGAGGGCTCTGACCTCTGGAGGGGGGCTGGGGTGCCCGAGGACCCCAAGATGGACCTAACTGAGGGGTATCCTGTTGTCTGTGTCTGCAAGACCTGTCTTGGACTGTATTCCCGTCGTCTAAATAAACCTTCTGCTTTACTGGCTGGCTGAGAGTCATGGTGAATCGCAGGAAGCCGGGGGTGCAGGGCCCTGAGTCCCCCCATACTCCGTGACAACTGGTGGTAGCGGTGGGATCTACTGCACCCCGTGGACGGCGCTTCCTGCAGTAAGTGACTGGGGAGAAGTAAAACGAAGGGGGATTGACGGGGACCAGGCGTGCTGAGGAGTCAGAGAGAGAGACGGTTATCACCCCTGGGAGTGTGTGACCAGCGAGAAGGACTTTTGCAGTAACAGGGTCCCCCGGGGGATCGCAGCGAGTGGTCCCAGGGGCAGAGGAGTCTGCAGCTCGACCCTGGCAGAGAGGTGGTGACCTCGAGAAGGGCTGGCACACTAGGGGTCTCCCTGGAAACTGGGGAGCGGTGAGCACCCAGGCCTGTGAGTGGCCAGCAGGAAGATGTATGCCAAGCGGCTTAAGAGCGACCTGGTGGAGCTGTGCAAGCAGAGGGGGGTGCGCATTGGGAAGCTCACCAAAGAACAGCTCATTGCCCAGCTGGAGAAGGGAGATCGCGCGAATGAACTGATCCCTGTCTCTGAGGGAAGCAGCCTGGCAGATGCAGCGCAGGCCCCAGTGTCTGTCCCATCTGGGAGTGGTCAGCCGGCTGCTGAGGGCTTCCCGAGACCCCTCCTTCCTATGCCTAGGGGAAGGGTGGGGAGGAGCCCAGCAAATACCGAGGGCGCAGTGACCCCCCCGGCCAGCAGGGGACCCTCCCGGCCACGCGCAGCATCCGTGGAGCGGAATGGGCTGGAATGGGAGATAGAGCTAAAACTGAGAGAGCTGGAGGATCGTGAACAACAGAGACAGCATGAACGGGAGGAGAAAGAGAAACTGAGGCAGCATGAACGGGAGGAGAATGAGAGACAAAGGCAGCATGAAGAGAGAGAGAGGCTGAGGCATCATGAACTGGAGCTGGCGAGGCTGAAGGGCCGCGAGACCCCGGCTGCGGTGAGTGAGGGGGGACCCAGGACTGCACGGAACTTTGATAAGTGCATCCTGGCCCCACGTAAGGAGGGGGAGGACATGGATGACTTCCTGGATGCCTTTGAGACGGCCTGCGAGCTGCACCAGGTTGATCCTGCAGACAGACTCCGGGTTCTCACCCCCTTACTGGACCCCAAAGCAGTGGCCTTGTACCGCCAACTGGAAGAGGCGGAAAAAGGGGACTATGAACTATTCAAAAAGGCCCTGCTACGTGAGTTTGGGCTGACTTCTGAGATGTACCGGGAAAGGTTCCGGAGTCAGGATAAAACCCCTGAGATCTCATACCTGCAACTAGCCGTCCGCATGGAAGGATACGCCAGCAAGTGGGCAGATGGGGCCCAGACGAAGGAGGACCTGGTTAAACTGCTGGTACTGGAGCAACTGTATGAGCGGTGCCCATCCGACCTGAGGCTGTGGTTGGTGGACAAAAAGCCAGAGAACCCGCGACATGCAGGCCGGCTGGCCGATGAGTTTGTAAAGAGCCGGTCAGGGGATAACAGGGAGGAGTCCCAAAGGAACAGTCCCACCACAACGCAGAGCGAGAGTCACCATGGGCCATCCCAGCGGGAAAATACGGAGAAACCCCACCAAAGGGGAAGATCCAGCGTCAGGTCCATCCAACCCACTCGAGGGGACCCCTGGGACATGGTCTGCTATCACTGTGACCAAAGAGGTCACATATGGGCCCAGTGCCCCAGGCTCAGGGACAGACTGAGCAGACCAAACCCACAGAGGGTTGACTGGGTAGAGACCCAGCCGGGCGAGAGGCAGCACTCCCAGGGAAGGGGGGCTGTCAGAGTACCACCTGCTAAGGAGGGAGGAGAGCTCCAGGCCTGCTCCTCTGCGGGGCGGGATGCTCCAAACTCAGGGTTTTTGGTTTATACGGTGGGCGCGGGGTGGTCCCTCCGGAAAGAGTACCTCGTTCCCCTGGAGGTGGATGGGAGGAAGGTCGATGGATACTGGGATACGGGCGCAGAGGTGACGCTGGTCCGGCCCGAGGTGGTGGCCTCAGATCGGATGGTGCCCAACACCTTCCTGACTCTGACGGGGGTGGGTGGGACCCCATTCAAGGTACCTGTGGCGAGGGTACGCCTGAAGTGGGGGCCCAAGGAGGGCCCCAAGGACGTGGGGGTACACCCGTATTTGCCCACTGAGGTGTTGATGGGGGGGGACCTGGAGGACTGGCCAAGCAACCCCCAGAATGCACTGGTTGTGACCCGCAGTCAGAGCCGGCGAGGAGCACTGCGCCCTGACCTTGGGGAGGGTGCCTTGCCCGAGGCACAGGACCCTAACCTGGTGGGGAGGGAACGCCCAGGGACACGGCTCAGGGAGGCTGCGGCTTCAGACCCAGCCGGCGAGAAAGAGCAGGTGGCCATCCCTGTCCCAGCTGCTGAGTTCCAGGCCGAGGTGCAGAAAGATCCCTCCTTGCGGAAGATAAGGGACCTGGCCGACCTCGGTGCGGTACAGACCATGGGGAGAGGCGTCCGGAAAAGGTTCCTGTGGGAGAAGGGGTTCCTGTACCGAGAATGGGCTCCCCCAGGGAAAATGGAGTCAGGGGGGATCAGGAGGCAGCTGGTGGTCCCCCAGAAGTATCGGCGCCAGCTGCTGTACCGGGCCCATGACACCCCCCTCTCAGGGCACCAGGGAACCTGGCGTACCCAGCAGAGGCTGCTACGGAGCTTTTACTGGCCTGGGGTCTTTGTTACTGTCCGGCAGTACTGCCGATCCTGTGACCCCTGTCAGAGGGGGAGGAAGGCCCGGGACAAGGGGAAAATGGCTTTAGGACCCTTGCCCAGCATAGAGGAGCCTTTCCAGAGGGTGGCCAAGGTTAAAGGGGGGGCTCTGAACCAAGAGAGCCCGAAGCACAGACCTCCAGACTGGAGTGCTGGGAGGAGACCCCGGCCCAGTTGGAACCCCAGGGGTATTGGGGTGGGAAAAGGGCACAGGCCGCATAACCCTTCCCCCATGCGAACGGCGAATGCCCTCGAGCAACCCCGACCTAAGGGGGGGCGTGAAACTGGAGGGGCCTGGCGTAATTCTCACCAAGGAATGGGAGGGATGCGGGGGCATCCATGGGAACGGGGGTAGGTTCGAACTTCCCCGGGTCACTGGCTGAAGTGACCCCGCTCAGTTCGGTCTCGAAGGGGGGAGATGTGACGAACTGGGACTGTTCTTACTGTGGTCTGTGAATGCTGACAGGGGTGTGTGGCTAGGATAGTCTGCATTGGGGGATGGGAGACTGACTGAAAATACCTGAGCCTGTAACATGAGAACCCAGGAGGGGGCTGGGGCGAGGTGACACCTTTGCCCGGGAAACTGAACAAAGGCTGTGGGAGGGGGCGCTGAAGGCAGAGTCTGGGAAGCTGGCTGGTGAGGTGGCTGGAGGCAGGGAGGGCTCTGACCTCTGGAGGGGGGCTGGGGTGCCCGAGGACCCCAAGATGGACCTAACTGAGGGGTATCCTGTTGTCTGTGCCTGCAAGACCTGTCTCGGACTGTATTCCCGTCGT
Organism: Emys orbicularis; assembly: GCF_028017835.1. Lineage (NCBI taxonomy): Eukaryota > Metazoa > Chordata > Testudines > Emydidae > Emys > Emys orbicularis. The sequence goes on from NC_088684.1 coordinate 178,595,351, forward strand.
CTAAATAAACCTTCTGCTTTACTGGCTGGCTGAGAGTCATGGTGAATCGCAGGAAGCCGGGGGTGCAGGGCCCTGAGTCCCCCCATTCTCCGTGACAGCCGCCCCAAGAATGGACGGAATGCCGCCCCTTAGCATGTGCCGCCCCCAGGCACGGGCTTGTTCCGCTGGTGCCTGGAGCCAGCCCTGAGGATAAGGCAACACAGCAGCCACACAAAAGAGGGAAATATAAGGTCAAGCATGAGAGAGGTATTGAGTATGATCTGGAGCCAGAGAAAGAGAGCACACAAAATGGTTCCAGCTGCTAGGGCACAGGCCAACTAAACATCTGACCTGGTTTAGGTGCCTAACTGCTGGAAAGGGTTCACTGCTGAGGATCCTGAGCAGATGGAGGTGCTCGCTCTGGCCTGTCAGTCAGGTGCATTATGTGCAAGTTTGTGATTAGGGATCTAATGCAAAATGTATCTGAGAGCAAGAATAAAGTTTGTGGTGTCTTTGGAAAAAACAGAGATGTCTACATCAATCTCAGAGTTTCTGACGATAGCCTAGAAGTAGCCACTAAGCTATTCTATTCCAAATGTACATTTTTTTCCTGCTTTTCAGGTATGAATCATTATAAAGTATCTGCTTTCATTCATGTGTAGTGTTGGTTTTGGTGGTGACGTGATAAGAACAGAAATGAAAATCACAAAGCACTATTTGTATCACACCAGACTACAATTTTAACCTTTTAGCTCAGGCATAGTTCCATATTCATATTTTTAACAACTATTATTAGTATTTTGTCATTTTGGATTACTTTTCTAGTATGTTTTCATAACAATCTTCCTACCTTCTCCCAGTACATCTGCATCTTTAAAATTATATAGTTTTGTAACTAACAAAACATGTGCCATCTATGTTTGTGAAAAAAGAATGAAAACGTATTTTTGGACATCTCAAAACAGCTTTCTATTACCATTTCAAACGGAGTGGTCTACAAGTGTCTAGGAATATATACCTCAGCTGCATATGGCTTATATCTTTCTTATCTTGGGTAAAGTGAAAAATTTAATTATTTGGAAAAAATGCAAATTACTGCCAACTCTGTTAACTATGAGAGAGTTGTATTATCTTCTAACATAAATTGTCACCAAACTGAAGAAAAGAGACTTTGGAAGCTGATCTGATTACTGTCAGTGTGAGTGCTCAAACTCAACTGTTGGCGAATGTCCAGTACCGATCATTGAATAATCATCACCTCATCATTCAGCCTTCTCAACTGACATGCAAAACAACATCCAAATATTCATTGCACATCTGTGCCGGACAGATTATGCATTAGCAATTCAAATCAATTCAACGTACAGGCAGTTTCTGCAAAGGCGTCTGTTTGGGTGAGATGCCTTGTTGTCTAGGATGGATAATAAGGCAACTCTGTCTAATCTTGGAGAACAATCAACCCATCTTGAGAAGGTGACTGACTACGTATGCTCTTGCCCTGACAGCACTAGAACAATGGCCCCATAATGCACTTGACTCAGCTGGTAATAAAATCTACTTTTGATTAGCAGCCATGGCTTGTGTCAATCACTGTATGATGCACCATTGTCCTCTGCTCCTGAACACAGTTTATTTACAGAGAAACAAAGGCTTTTTGGATATGGCTGCTGCCCAGAGATTGCAAAATAGATTGAGCTGTCAGCCCCACACACTAGATGAAGATTAATGAGTTGTGCAGACAATAAATATGAAGCAATGACCATAAATATGCTAATAGGTATTATCCATATACACTATAATTGCTACAAAAATTAAAAGGTAGTGTGAAGGAAATAGGTCACAAGGTGACAGATAGATAATCTTGGATGCTGGAGATCTTTGGTGTAGTTAGATTCTCTACAGGTTTAGTTTCTCCAATTAAACCCCTCAAAAGACTAATTGTTTAAAAGCTGTTTGAATAATCTCTTTTTAAATAGAGGTTTATGGAGAAAATGTTTATGAAAAAGTGACTTCAATGAAAGTGTTATTAGAATGAAAAAGGTGACTATCAAAAGCAGGGTATGCAGAGATTAATATTTGCGATCAGCTGCCAAGCTTCATTATGAGAAAAATATACGTAAGTGGCACATCAATCAGGACTTCAAGGAAAACATACTAAAAGGACAACAATATATTTCCACACACATACAAGTGAATCAGATCATTCCTTGGGGAAATATACAAGAACCACATGTACATCTGTTTCCTTTGCTATTACATGTTTGAAGAAACCAAAGATGGAAAGGATGCCTCTGGGTAAAATTTTCCAAGTGGTTTCGACCAAGCCTCTGATTTTGCAGTCTCCATAAAAGAGAATGCACTTTTGATGGAACATATTTTTAGACAGCCAAGAACTTGGTTTTCCATGTGACAAAGTGAAATAGTTAGATGTCCAGCTACTTAGTTTGCAGGTATAAAAGTTCCAGTGCCTGGAACTGCACATGGAAAAATGTGGGTTCATACATTGAGAGGCTATTGTTCAAAATTTGGTCCATAATATTTAAAGATCCCAACCCCCTTTGTTTCAATCTGAGAATCTAAGAGCTTTTTCAGTACATTTGCTTTGGAAATATAGGGTCTCCACAATATAATTGATCAAATAGATTTTTAAATTAAACTCTTTGACTATCACATTTTCACAGGTGCTGTAGCACAGATTGAGAAGTAGGACATGACAAGGTGAGTGATCACTTCTGTAGAGAAACAGAAGATGTATTGAGAACAGGGGTTGATTTGAAAAAAAAAAAAGTGAAGCTGAACTCTTCAAAGCCCTGCCCACAAACGAAGCTCCACCCACTTGAGATGCCATTCACAGAAAATTTTACAGATGTTTAAATACAGGATTGGCTCCCCCTCGGTAAGGCTCAGATGTGCCTCTGGGCTCTTTCGGGCTTCTTAAGTTGGTTCAGATCATATGTTCCCCTCTCCTGTGCTCTTCTTCCTTCTGGCTTGTTGGCTCCAATGGTCAGACTGGGAAAAAAATAAGTAGAAATATTCTTCCAAGAACCAGCCACTTGCAGGCACCCAAAAACAAAACTATTGCACAAAACCAGTTTCCCTGCCCCAAGCAGGCTGCAGTCCCCAGAGGCCTTTCCCCTTTGCCTCTCTGTCCTGGAAGGAGGACACTCCCCCTTCACTTCAATCCCCTGTTGGGTCATGTTGTTGGGTAGGAAAGGTTCCATTTATTAAGTGTACACAGTCGCCATTTTGGATTGGTAAAAGGACAACCTGTCCTCCATCTTGGCATCTCTTCTTCTTCAACTTTTGGTGCTCTTTTCGAGTTTGATGCGGGAAAGATAGTGTCTCATGGCAGTAGAATCTGCCTAGCAACAGAGAACGCATACAAGGGAGTGTCACCCTCTGAGGGGCGCTCTGTGTCTCTGGATGCTGTGAAAGCAGGTCATCCCAGTGAGGCATAGAAGCTCTCCCACAGAATACCAGCCTTGCTATTAGCTAGAGCCCTGAGGGAATTAGGACTTGAGGTGAACCAGTAACATCTAACAAGGTTCCCTTAACTTACCTCCACTCACCTGTTCCATCATCACGTGAGATAGCGTTTGCATTCAGCACACAGGATGACGAGATCAAGAATAGAAGACAGTAGAAATCATACTGAAGATCTACTTACCTGTCACCAAAGTTCCTGAGGTCTGGTTCCTGTTGTGTTCCTGTTCCTGTTCTCCTGTCCAGTGTCTGCAAGATATGGTATAGTCCTCCTTGTTTAGTCCTGTGTACCCCATTGTGTATAGGGTTTGGGGTTCTGGGGTTCACCCCCATTTACATCATTTGTGTTAACAATCGAGCTTTTATTGTGTTATCTTAGTTTGCAGGGAGTCTGTTATTGTTACTCTTAATAAATACCACCTGACTGTCTGCAACCTCAATCTGCCTTTGTCTTGACTACACAATTACCGATGATAGATGCGGGGGGGGGTAGAACACTGCAGATAGCCCATCTTCTGTAAAGTAAAATCTAATTCCAACTGTCTCAGGCTAACAATGTGACAAGTAGGTAGCCTTTAACCTTTTCCTGGCTGTTTCACCCAGTCACAACCAAAAGCTTACTTTAAAATAATATAATCATAGAATCATAGAACTGGAAGAGACCTCGAGAGGTCATCTAGTCCAGTCCCCTGCACTCAAGGCAGGACTAAGTATTATCTAGACCATCCCTGACAGGGGGTTGTCCAACCTGCTTTTAAAAATCCCCAATGATGGAGATTCCACAACCTCCCTAGGCAATTTATTCCAGTGCTTAACCACTCTGACAGTTAGGAAGTTTTTCCTAATGTCCCACCTAAACCTCCCTTGCTGCAATTTAAGCCCATTGCTTCTTGTCCTATCCTCAGAGGTTAAGAAGAACAATTTTTCTCCCTCCTTGTAACAACCTTTTATGTACTTGAAAACTGTTATCATGTCCCCTCTCAGTCATCCCTTCTCCAGACTAAACAAACCCAATTTTTTCAATCTTCCCTCATAGGTCATGTTTTCTAGACCTTTAATCATTTTTGTTGCTCTTCTCTGGACTTCCTCCAATTTGTCCACATCTTTGGGTAGCACTTCTTTTATCTGTGAGAAAAGAAACCTAAAACATTTTATTAATGCCTGGCAGTGTTTTGCAGATCTCATAGTTGCTTGGGCACATTCAGGCCCCCCTTTTCTTGGCTTTTAGCCAAGTCTTAGCTGTGGGCAGTGTCCTTGGATGAGGCCAGCGTCTTATCTTTGGACTGAGCTTGCTAGCTATTTTTTTTAGTTAACTCATTCTGGTTTTTTTTGTTTTTTGTTTTGGCTTCTTTTAACCTACAAAGGAAACTTTTATTCTTTACTCATACACCTTTTCCCAACAATGAACACATACACATTGCCATTATACAGTACATTATAATGGACTCCGCCGGGACTCGTCTGACTCTCCGGTGCGGGATCAGACTCTGAAGCAACGCAGCGCGCATCCTCCGGCTTCGAGGAGCCTTGCCCGGTAACCTGATCCCTGCGTCAGCGATAAGGCGAGTCCTGTGAACCAGCTGAAGCCTGTAAAAACCCAGCAACGTCCGCCTACCCGTTGAGTAGGGTCCAGGTCTTCGGGGTTCGAGTCCCTGGATAAGGTAAGCGATCGCCGGAGAGGGGTTAGAGTCCCCGGAGAGGGGTTAGAGTCCCCGGGAGAAGGGGTTAGAGTCCCTACAGGCTAAATGGGACAATTTGGCAGTAAGTGCCCGGGGGACGCCCCATTGTCTCTGGTACTTAGAGATTGGAAGAAAATCTCTGGAACAACCGGTTTGACTAAATCTAAGATGAGAAACATGCCAAATTCAGTGGCCCTCCTTTACTACCCATTTGTCCCCGACTAAGGACTGGCCAAGGTGCGGAACTTTTTCTGCTGACAGGATGGATTCCCTCAGGGATATTCTGGTTGATCTTAGACCGGGACAAATGAATTATTTATTTGTATGGTATAACTATAAACCCCAAAAAAAAAACTGCTTTCAGCCCCAGCTGGCTGTGAAAAAATATAGACAGAGGCAAACCAAAGATAATACAAGTTACAAGTGCTGAGATTACATTTGCAAAGCTTAACTGTCCAGTGAGATCCAACAGTCTGCCTTTGAGACCCTGGAGCTGGCGTGGTTTGGGGACGCTGTGAAGAAGCCACAGGCAGCCGGCCTGGACTGGAATCTCTGAAAGAGACGCCGCAGGAAACCCCAGGGTGTAAAAGAACAGTCCCCCCTAAAATTGAATAGTTAAACGGCAATGGGCCATGCGTTTTTGCCCAGGTGGCAAGCCTCACGAGGGAGGACTCGGGTAGCCTTGTAAGTAAGAATGTTTAAGGGAAGAGACCAGGAAGGGTGGGGGCTAGTTAAGAAGCCCACCATCCTAGCTAAATTGATAGTGGAACAAGCCGGTGCCCATGGAAGGGACGGTTCAGCAAGAAAAGCAGGATCGGGCCCAAGCGGGCAGTCAACAGATAGATTAGAAAACAGGTTGGAAACTTTAAGGGCATAGTGGAAAAAAAGGAGTAAGTAATTATAAGCATGGCGATTTCAAATCCCCAGGACAATAATTAGAATGGTAAAATCTGAGTTGATTGAGTGTCGTTTTGGGAAACAAGCAAGTGATTTAAAAAAAAAAAAAGTGAGAAGTTAACTCTATAGTTGCTAAAGGAAATTAAGCAGTGAAACTTGGTAAGAATTTCTGTAAGTAATCCAGGCAAGAGGTTATTTAAGTGGAATTATTCAACTATGAATAATTTAGTCGAATTTGCTGAAGAACACTCCTGCTGTGTACAATCTGTATTTTATAAGTTTAAGATGAATTGGTATTGTTTAAAGTTGCAAAACCGAGAATACTTTTGCCAGGCACAGGAAACTAGTGTTGTTTAAGGTATTTAGCATTTAATCCTTAAGGTGACTTAATGCTACAAGATTTAAAATGTTTTAAATAAAGACCAAAGGTTGTGGCTGCAGCAGGGTAGTCAAAGCCAAAAGAATAAAAGATTTAAATTTGTTTTTGGGTAACAAAATAGCAAATAAAAGATCTGGTAAAGAGAGAGAAGGACAGTGCCCCTGGCTCTGTGTGGTCGAGCTGTCACTTTGCTGTGGGTGCATGGAAATTTTGTAAGCATAAAAAAAACAGTTACACCTTGTGGCTCTGTGTGGAGTTAACTAAAAAAAATAGCTAGCAAGCTCAGTCCAAAGATAAGACGCTGGCCTCATCCAAGGACACTGCCCACAGCTAAGACTTGGCTAAAAGCCAAGAAAAGGGGGGCCTGAATGTGCCCAAGCAACTATGAGATCTGCAAAATCCTGCCAGGCATTAATAAAATGTGTTAGGTTTCTTTTCTCACAGATAAAAGAAGTGCTACCCAAAGACCCTAGCAGCCCTGCCATTCATTAAAAACAAGGAGACTGAGTCTACGTAAAGTCCATCAACAAAAAACTGCTTTGGCTCCACACTGGAAAGGCCCTTTCCAAGTCCTGTTAACCACCAACACGGCTGTGAAGTGCCAAGGACTGCCTACCTGGACCCATGCTTCTCACTGCAAAAAGACCCCTCCACCTCGGGAGGACTCTCCGACTAATAATAAGCCTATTTCTCCTTCTAGCTCTGCTGTGTCTTCTGGTCAGCAAAAAAAAAAAAAAAAAAAAAAAGACAAGGTGAAGTGCTAGTAACCTCTCCCTTGTCCACTGACAGACCTACTGTGCCTTGGATTTTCCTAGAAAAAGCAAAACCATTACAGGGTAATGTGCTAGTAACCTCTCCCCTGTATGATGCTAAACCACACTGTTTCCGAAAAAGAGAAGAAAGAACACTCGCTCCATTAAAACCACCAAAGTCCAGGAATTCCTGCCTACAAAAGACATTAAGAACTGACCCTGGTAAAGAAACAAAAAATTATACACTGGCAGGAAAAAACTTGTGGGACCCATGCTTGGGAATGTGGTATAGTACTACACCAAAAAAAATGTATTAAGATATCAATGAACTGTGATTAACACTACACTAGGGACTATTAAAATTTTTATTACCCTTATCCAGTTTCCAAATTACCTCTACATACCCAAATTGCTCAAAGGGGGCTGCCATTAGATTAGCACAACAGAGGGCTTGGGTTATTTCCTCTAGAAAGAAGAAAAACTTGACCGGATCCCTATGGGATGGGGCCAATAGTACAGCAGCAGTTTGAAATATTTTTAAGAACCAAAAACATAATAAAAAATTGAGGCAACTAAAGAAGGCCACAGGCCTTATTTCTAAGGCACAGCTAACCCAGGTACAGGCTGGAATTGGTGAGTTACATGTTATCTCCGCCCTTAGTTCTATAACCCAGAAGTTGCTGACAGAAATGGTATTAAATATCACTGAGGCTGGAAAGGCATTGCAGTGGAATCTAGCATGTTCAGGCTTGGCCCACTGCCCTTACAGACACATCAGGAGTACCATCTGATCTGTAGCCAAGAAAAAATACTTAAAGACTTTCTGGGTAAAAGTGCGGACGTTCTCAATGCTCCTTCCAAGCATATGGACCGGTTGGGGGGGCGGGTGTGGACTCCCACATACCGAATCCTGCCGGGTCCATGGGGAGGATGCATGTAAAATTGGGTAATTCACCGAGACATCTGAAAAATTAGACTACCGCCAAAGCCTTGGTGGACTTGGCAGCTGAACAGCAAAAACTAAGGCAAATGGTACTTCAAAACCGCCTGGCATTGGATATATTACTAGCTTCTCAGGGGGGAACATGTGCATTAATTAAACAGGAATGCTGTGTGTATGTCCCAGACGTTTATAATGCCACTTGGAAAAAAGCAAACCAACTTATGAAGGTAGCAAAGGACCATGAAGGAAAGCGAATTAAGTCCTGGTGGAGTAACCTGTTCAATTGAATTCCAGATATAGGTGGTTGGCTCCATAATGTACTCCGAAGCGCTGTTGTAATTATATGCGGCCTACTGGCCTTATATGTAATGATAAAGGTTGGATGTTGAATGGGTACCAAGGTGTGTTCTGCCCAAAAGTAACCAACACCAAGCTTACTGCTCATTAGTTGTCCCAGGAGTCCCTCCAAGGTACTCCAGGGACAAAAGGAGGGACTGTTAGGCCCAAAAATATGGAGTATAGAACACTGTTTGGCCAGCTTAGCCAAAGTCAGGCTAACAGTAGTTGCTAGGCCATTCCTGCCTCTCTGTAAGACCTGAGGGCATGCTTGCTTAAGCTGCAGGGGATAAGATAGGAGGTGGGGGCCACATTCTTGTACCAGGTGTACTAGGAACAGTCTGTTTGGACAGATAAAGACTTGCAGTCTCCACTCCCTGTTTCTGTTCTTTATCTGTACCCAACTCCCTCTTTCCTCCCATCCTCTGGTGCATGACAAAAAAGCTAATAAGAAGCTGCTGAGGCATCATAAACTGTTTGTACTGTCAAAGAAAATAGATATGCATGAATATTAGAAACTTAACTAGAAAAGGGGGGTTTGGGGTTGCTTAATTATGACGCGACGGAACTGTCTATATAATCTCACTAGTTATTGTAATCGTGGCTGGTTCTCTCTGGAGACGGGCCGCTCTCTATTGTTGTGTGCACTCTTCAATAAAGAGCTTGTATTGGACCTTGCTGGTGTTGCCTGTCTCACTCTGCGGTCAGACAACGAACCTTGCCGTCTGGGTTAAAGTCCCCGACAAGCTTCTTGTCCTTGCCTTTAAGGACCAGTATAATTCTGCCTCTCCCTGCTTATTCACCCGTTTCTTTTTACATCATTCTCATCCCCTCTGCCCTGCCAGACATGCCAGTCTTGACACATCTCACTCAAAATAAGGACAGAATTCAGCTGTTTAGAGCAACAAGTCTGCTAAAGAACCCCTGAGTGGTCCCATCAGGGATGACAGTCTTCTGGCCTAATTTTTCCTGTGTAGACCAGTGGCCCTCAACCAGGGGTACTCATACCCCTGGGGGTACCCAGAGGTCTTCCAGGGGGTACATCAACTCATCTAGATATTTGCCTAGTTTTACAACAGGCTACATAAAAAGTACTAGTGAAGTCAGTACAAACTAAAATTTCATACAGATAACGACTTTTTTGTATTGCTCTATATACTATACACTAAAATGTAAGTACAATATTTATATTCCAATTGATTTATTTTATAATTATATGGTAAAAATGAGAACATTGGTGATAAGATCAGTGAGAAAATGTAAAGTCATTCTCTAGCTATACCACAACTATGAGATTTTGAACCAACCCTTTGGCTTGATGGACAAGAGCAATTGCTGACAAGGCTTCAGTGATAAACTGATCTCTAAAAAGCTCTCTAGCTAATATATCAAATGAAGAGTGAGCTCCACACATCCATCCCAAGTTAACACAGAATTAACTTATGGCCCCATTTTTTAAAATGGTCTCCAATATTAGAGGGTTGCACACTTTATTGCTTCTGTAGACTAAGTTCATGGCCCACACCAGGTGGTACTTGCATCCCTCCATTCCACCACCCAAGCTTCCTGTGTGTCACCCTCCCATACTGCTGTATTTCATGGACACCCTGTAACCCCTCATGCCTGAAGCTCTGTGTGCATACCTTATACTCCTCACCTGCCCCCCATTCTCCTTCTCCCTATACCATAGCATTTTCCCCCTATGTTATGGGCTCTGTGTGCCTCCCCAATCCCCCCTTCCCCACATACCAGAGTCCCCATGCTCTTCCTATGCCAGGGACTCTTCCATTTTCCCCCCCTCCATTCTTTTTTTCTTTCCTTTCTCTGTGGGTGATAAATCATTCAAGGTGTCAACATTCTAAACTCTGTTGGAAGGATGAGCAGAGCTGAGATGGGGGATGTTGTTAAACTGGAAGGTGTTAATTGATGCCATCATCTGGTTCTTTGATCTATAGGCAATTACAGATCTGGTTGAAGCTGCTGGGTCTGCTAACTGGATGCAAGGGACTCTGTGTGCTCCCCATTTTCCCATTCTGGTTTTCCAGTTTTCACCAATATCAATAGGATTCCGCCCATTGATACCTAGAACATTCCTCGGAATTTTAGAATTAATTGGATGCAATGTTCAAAAGTTATTACATTATAGACAGAGAAATTCCATAGAGTTGAGCATAAAACCTCACTTTGGCCAATAATTTCTGCCAGCATTTGAACTCATTTGATCATCTAATAGCCAAATGCTGAGTGCCACAATACTGAAGGGTTTGTTGAGACCCAAGTAAAAATCAGAGCCTATGTGCATTGTGGTGGTGGATTTTGAGGCACCTAGTGGATTTAGATACCTGTGGGGTTAGGAGGCAGCTGAGCAGCAGCCAATCGGAGCCCAGTAGGCTCAGTTAAAAGGAGCTGCAGGGCCTGAGCAGGTCAGTTGGTGGCTGGGACCAGAAGGGAGAAGAAGGACTGGAAGACAAAGAAACTCTCCAGGCAAGGAGACCTGGGAGAGACCCTGCTCAGGTTCAGGATCGTGACACAAGGAAGAAAGGAGAGCAGCAGAATACGGACTCTGGACTTCAGAAAAGCAGACTTTGACTCCCTCAGGGAACTGATGGGCAGAATCCCCTGAGAGAATAACATGAGGAGGAAAGGAGTCCAGGAGAGCAGGCTGTATTTTAAAGACTCCTTATTGAGGTTGCAGGAACAAACCATCCTGATGTGTAGAAAGAATAGTAAATATGGCAGGTGACCAGCTTGGCTTAACAGTGAAATCCTTGCTGATCTTAAACACAAAAAAGAAGCTTACAAGAAGTGGAAGTTTGGACAAATGACCAGGGAGGAGTATAAAAATATTGCTCAGGCATGCAGGAGTGAAATCAGGAAGGCCAAATCACACTTGGGCCTGGTCTACACTATGACTTTAATTCAGATTTAGCAGCGTTAAATCGAATTAACCCTGCACCCGTCCACACAATGAAGCCATTTATTTCGAAATAAAGGGCTCTTAAAATCGATTTCTGTACTCCACCCCGACGAGCGGAGTAGCGCCAAAATCGATATTGTCATTTCGAATTAGGGTTAGTGTGGCCGCAATTCGATGGTATTGGCCTCCGGGAGCTATGTGCACCATTGTGACCGCTCTGGACAGCAATCTGAACTCGGATGCACTGGCCAGGTAGACAGGAAAAGCCCCACGAACATTTGAATTTTATTTCCTGTTTGCCCAGCGTGGAGAGCACAGGTGACCACAGAGAGCTCATCAGCACAGGTAACCATGCAGGCCGATAATCGAAAAAGAGCACCAGCATGGACCGTACGGGAGGTACTGGATCTGATCGCTATATGGGGAGAGGATTCAGTGCTAGCAGAACTTCGTTCGAAAAGACGAAATTCCAAAACTTTTGAAAAAATCTCCAAGAGCATGATGGAGAGAGGCCACAATAGGGACTCAGATCAGTGCCGCGTGAAAGTCAAGGAGCTCAGACAAGCCTATCAAAAAACAAAGGAGGCAAACGGTCGCTCTGGGTCAGAGCCGCGGACATGCCGCTTCTACGCCGAGCTGCATGCAGTTCTGGGGGGGGGCCGCCACCACTATCCCACCTCTGACCGTGGATTCCGATGTGGGGATAATCTCATCAGCTACACCTGAGGATTCTGCGGACGGAGAAGAGGAGGAGGAGGAGGAGGACGAGCTTGTGGAGAGCACCCAGCACTCCGTTCTCCCCAACAGCCAGGATCTTTTTCTCAGCCTGACTGAAGTACCCTCCCAACCCTCCCAAGCCAGTATCCAAGACCATGACCCCATGGAAGGGACCTCAGGTGAGTTTACCTTTTAAAATATAAAACTTGTTTTAAAAGCAAGCGTTTTTTAATGATTACTTTGCCCTGAGGACTTGGGATGCATTCGTGGCAAGTACAGCTACTGGAAAAGTCTGTTAACATGTCTGGGGATGGAGCGGAAATCCTCCAGGGACATCTCCATGAAGCTCTCCTGGAGGTACTCCAAAAGTCTTGCCACAAGGTTTCTGGGCAGTGCAGCCTTATTCCGTCCTCCATCGTAGGACACTTGACCACGCCATGCTTGCAGCAAGTAATCTGGTATCATTGCATGACAAAGCCTGGCAGCATATGGTCCCGGTGTTTGCTGGCATTCAAGCAACATCCATTCTTTATCTCACTGTGTAATCCTCAGGAGAGTGATATCGCTCATGGTAACCTGGTTGAAATACGGGAATTTAATTAAGGGGACAGAGGTGGCCGTTCCTACTGGGCTGTTTGCCTGTGGCTGAAAAGAAATCCTTCCCTGCAGTTAGCCAAGTGCAGGGGCGGGGGGAATTGGCCCAGAGCTTTTCGCGTTTGGCTAGCAGGGATCTTCCCTGATACCAGCTACGTGGTGGGGGGAGGGGTAATGCGATCATCCCAGAGAATTCATGGCGGGGTGGGGGGTGTTAGTTTGGTTCCTGCAGGGATCTTCCCTGATACCAGCCACGCGGTGGGGGGAGGGATAAAGCGATCATCCAGAGAATTGGATGGGGGGGGGGGTTAGTTTGTTTTCTGCTGCTGAAGGTTAACAGGAAAACCGCAGCACTCAACGGGCTTTGCTTGGTATGTGGGAAAGGAGGGCGCAGAAGCCGAAAGACAATGGCTTACCATGGCCGCATGCTAGCTGAATTCTGTTGCCCAGACCTGCGTCTGTGATCTCTAGCAGCAAAGCCACAGGCACTCAATATTAAGAGGCAAAATGCGACCTTGCACAGAAATCACATGTGCTATGTAATGGGAATAGTGTTGGTCACCGTGAAAGTATAAGCATTGTTCTGCAAAATGTATCTTTTTAAAAAATTCTCTCCTTTTTTCCCTCCCTTCAGCAGCTGCAAATTTTTCAAGCCTCCCTCCTCCGTCCCGAAGGCTATCTCAGATAAGGCATCGGAAAAAGAAGACGCGAGACGAAATGTTCGCAGAAATCATGGAATCCACCCGCAGTGAAAGAGCTCATCTGAATGAGTGGAAGGACACGGTTTCAAAGTATAGGAAAGAAGCCAGTGAACGTGAGGACAGGAGGGACCAACGTGAGGACAGGAGGGACCAATGTGAGGAGAGGAGGGACCAACGTGAGGAGAGGAGAGACGCTCGAAATGAGAGGTGGCGGCAGGAAGATCAGAGGCAGGATGCAACGCTGGGGCTGCTGCGTGAGCAAACAGACATGCTCCAGCGTCTGGTGGAGCTTCAGGAACAGAAGCAGGATAACAGAGTGCCGCTACAGCCCCTGTATAACCCCCCTCCCCCCTCACCATGTTCCATAGCCTCCTCACCCAGACGTGTAAGAACGCGGGGGGGGGGGGGGGGAGGCTCCGTACACCCTCCCATTCCACCCCAGTGGACAGCCCAAGCAAAAGGCTGTCATTTTTTTAACCTTTTTTTAGTGGCCTTTTCCTTCCCGCCGATCCTCCTCCCAAACCCCACCCGGGTTCTCTCCCTCTTTTTATAATCAATTAATAAAGAATAAATGATTTTTAAACGATAGTGACTTTATTTCCTTTGAAAGCAAGCTGGGGGAAGGGGGAGGGTGGGTTCCTTACAGAGAATGAGTCAATAAAGGGGGCGGGTTTTCATGAAGGAGAAACAAACAGAAATTTCACACTATAGCCTGGCCAGTCATGAAACTGGTTTTCAAAGCTTCTCTGATGCACAGCGCTTCCTGGTGTGCTCTTCTAATCGCCCTGGTGTCTGGCTGCGCGTAATCAGCAGCCAGGCAATTTGCCTCAGCCTCCCACCCCGCCATAAAGGTCTCCCCCTTACTTTCACAGAGATTGTGGAGCACACAGCAAGCAGAAATAACAATGGGAATATTGGTTTGGCTGAGGTCTGAGCGAGTCAGTAACGATCGCCAGCGACCTTTTAAACGGCCAAATGCACATTCTACTACCATTCTGCACTTGCTCAGCCTGTAGTTGAACAGCTCCTGACTCCTGTCCAGGCTGCCTGTGTATGGCTTCATGAGCCATGGCATTAAGGGGTAGGCTGGGTCCCCAAGAATAACTATTGGCATTTCAACATCCCCAATGGTTATTTTCTGGCCCAGGAAGTAAGTCCCTTGCTGCAGCCGTTTAAACAGAGTAGTGTTCCTGAAGACGCGTGCATCATGAACCCTTCCCGGCCAGCCCACGTTGATGTTGGTGAAACGTCCCTTGTGATCCACAAGTGCTTGCAGCACCATTGAAAAGTACCCCTTGCGGTTTATGTACTGGGTACCCTGGTGCTCTGGTACCAAGATAGGGATATGGGTTCCATCTATCGCCCCACCACAGTTAGGGTATCCCATTGCAGCAAAGCCATCCACTATGACCTGCACATTTCCCAGAGTCACTACCTTTCGTAGCAGCACCTCAGTGATTGCTTTGGCTACTTGCATCACAGCAGCCCCCACAGTAGATTTGCCCACTCCAAATTGATTCCCGACTGAACGGTAGCTGTCTGGCGTTGCAAGCTTCCACAGGGCTATAGCCACTCGCTTCTCAACTGTGAGGGCTGCTCTCATCTTGGTATTCTGGCGCTTCAGGGCAAGGGACAGCAAGTCACAAAGTTCCATGAAAGTTCCCTTACACATGCGAAAGTTTCGCAGCCACTGGGAATCGTCCCACACCTGCAACACTATGCGGTCCCACCAGTCTGTGCTTGTTTCCCGGGCCCAGAATCGGCGTTCCATGGATAGAACCTGCCCCATTAACAACATGATCTCCAAAGCACCGGGACCCGCGGTTTGAGAGAATTCTGTGTCCATGTCCATGTCCTCATCACGCTTGTTGCTGCACTGCCGTCGCCGCCGCCTCCTCGCCTCGTTTTTCTGGTCCTGGCTTAGCATAAACTGCACGAGAACGCGCGAGGTGTTTACAATGTTCATGACTGCTGTCTTGAGCTGAGCGGGCTCCATGCTTGCCGTGGTATGGAGTCTGCAGTGTTCACCCAGGAAAAAAGGCGCAAAATGGTTGTCTGCCGTTGCTTTCATGGAGGGAGGGGTGAGGCTGTACCCAGAACCACCTGCGACAATGTTTTTTGCCCCATCAGGCACTGGGATCTCAACCCAGAATTCCAATGGACGGGGGAGACTGCGGGAACTATGGGATAGCTATGGGATAACTACCCACAGTGCAACGCTCCAGAAATCGACGCTAGCCCCGGTACATGGACACACACCGCCGAATTAATGTGCTTAGTGTGGCCGCATACATTCGACTTTATACAATCTGTTTCCAAAATTCGAATTATATAAATTCGGATTAATCCCGTAGTGTAGACATACCCTTGGAGTTGCAGCTAGCAAAAGATCCTAAGAGTAAGAAGAAGGGTTTCTTCAGGTATGTTAGCAACAAGAAGAAAGTCAAGGAAAGTGTGGGCCCCTTACTGAATGAGGGAGGCAACATAGTGACAGAGGATGTGGAAAATGCTAATGTACTCAATGCTTTTTTTGCCTCTGTCTTCACGAACAAGGTCAGCTCCCAGACTGCTGCACTGGGCAGCACAGCATGGGGAGGAGGTGACCAGCCCTCTGTGGAGAAAGAAGTGGTTCAGAACTATTTAGGAAAGCTGGATGAGCACAAGTCCATGGGGCCGGATGTGCTGCATCCGAGGGTGCTAAAGGAGTTGGCGGATGTGATTGCAGAGCCATTGGCCATTATCTTTGAAAACTCATGGCGATTGGGGGAGGTCCCGGATGACTGGAAAAGGGCTAATATAGTGCCCATCTTTTAAAAAGGGAAGAAGGAGGATCAACTACAGGCCAGTCAGCCTCACCTCAGTCCCTTGAAAAATCATGGAGCAGGTCCTCAAGGAATCAATTCTGAAGCACTTGGAGAGGAAAGTGATCAAGAACAGTCAGCATGGATTCACCAAGGGCAAGTCATGCCTGACTAATCTAATTGCCTTCTGTGATGAGATAACTGGCTCTGCGGATGAGGGGAAAGCATTGGACTTGTTATTCCTTGACTTTAGCAAAGCTTTTGACACGGTCTCACACAGTATTCTTGCCGGCAAGTTAAAGAAGTATGGGCTGGATGAATGGACAATAAGGTGGATAGAAAGCTGGCTAGATCGTCGAGCTCAATGGGTAGTGATCAATGGCTCCATGTCTAGTTGGCAGCCAGTATCAAGCGGAGTGCCCCAAGGGTCAGTCCTGGCGCTGGTTTTGTTCAATATCTTCATTAATGATCTAGAGGATGGTGTGGATTGCACCCTCAGCAAGTTTGCAGATGACACAAAACTGGGAGGAGTGGTAGATATGCTGGAGGGTAGGGATAGGATACAGAGGGACCTAGACAAAGTAGAGGATTGGGCCAAAAGAAATTTGATGAGGTTTCAACAAGGACAAGAGCAGAGTCCTGCACTTAGGACGGAAGAATCCCATGCACTGCTATGACTAGGGACCGAGTGGCTAGGCAGCAGTTCTGCAGAAATGGACCCTAGGGGTTACAGTGGACAAGAAGCAGGATATGAGTCGACAGTGTGCCCTTGTTGCCAAGAAGGCTAATGGCATTTTGGGCTGTATAAGTAGGGGCATTGCCAGCAGATCGAGGGACGTGGTCATTTCCCCCCTATTCGACATTGGTGTGGCCTCATCTGGAGTACTGTGTCCAGTTTTGGGCCCCACACTACAAGAAGGATGTGGAAAAATTGGAAAGAGTCCAGCGGAGGGCAACAAAAATTATTAGGGGGCTGGAGCACATGACTTATGAGGAGAGGCTGAGGGAACTGGGGTTGTTTAGTCTGCAGAAGAGAAGAATGAGGAGGGATTTGATAGCTGCTTTCAACTACCTGAAAGGGGGTTTCAAAGAGGATGGATCTAGACTGTTCTCAGTGGTACCAGATGACAGAACAAGGAGTAATTGTCTCATGTTGCAGTGGGGGAGGTTTAGATTGCATATTAGGGAAAACTTTTTCACTAGGAGTGTGGTGAAGCACTGGAATGGGTTATCTAGGGAGGTGGTGAAATCTCCTTCCTTAGAGGTTTTTAAGGCCCGGCTTGACAAAGCCCTGGCTGGGATGATTTAGTTGGGGATTGGTCCTGCTTTGAGCAGGGTGTTGGACTAGATGACCTCCTGAGGTTCCTTCCAACCCTGATATTCTATGATTCAAGCAGGGAACAGACAGAGAGTCCAAGAAGGTGATGGAACTGAGTGGGAAGCAGACCAGGGAATAGCAGCAGCAACTATTAAAGGAAAGCAGTAGGTGGCTGCTGTTTATAGGTCCCTGAATGGGACCCAGAGTAGTGGGTGGGCCTGGATCCCCCCACTGGCCACTGGGGAAGTGGTCTATGCCATGAGGAGTGGTAAGGCTTGTTTAGGGGCCCAAGTGAAGAGCAGGACTTAAAGGGACACCAGAGAACCACTGAAGACAAATAGTCTCCATAGCAAGCCCTGGGGGCAGTGCTCAAAAACAGGGCAACGACAGGCTTTTAAAGCTAGACCAGAAGGGGCTGAGAACTAAGCCCAGAAACAAGGCTGCAGACACTAACAAGGGCATGGCAGTCATTATTGTTTATATAAATGTCTCATTTTTTTCATCCATTTCACGCTTTGTGTGACTTAGTCGGAGGGCTGAGCTACTGAAGATCCACCTGATGAGGGCAACAGCCGACAGGGGGCACCATGAGCAGACAGAGAGTTCAGGTTCACACCTAGATGACAGGACACACTCACAAGAGGAGAGGGGAGATTCAGAGGTACTTTGTGCTGGCCCAGACAACATACTGCCCATGTGCCAACCACACATACACAAGCACATGGGGCCCCTGCCCGAGAACCAGGCTGTATGCCTTTTGTTTTTGATAAACTGTAACCTACCAAGTATAAAACATAAAAACAATGCAAAACTAACTTTGTCAATGTCTTCACCCTACCTCCTTCCCTTTCGACAACCGTCCACATTCTACTATGACCCAGCCAGAAAGTCCTCCTTACCTAGAGAGGGAGACCAATGGACTTGTGAAGCATTGTTCCTAACCTATTGGCTAAGTAAGTACTGCACAGCCATTGCATAAAACAGGATGAGATGTTTGAAAAGGCCTGTTGATTAAAGATGGAGGTGCCTAAAAGTCCCTTGAATCAAGCCTCACCAGCACTCAAGTGGCTCATGAAGATAAGTTATGAGGGCAAGTTGTGCGAACTGAAGAAACAAATACACTGCTGACACAATTGGAGTTTGAGACACCAGACCATGTCCTGAAAGCAGGTCAATGGCAATAGTTACTGCTGAATGTGATCACAAGGCCAGACCATTGACCCAACTTTTATTTGAGATTCTTGACCGCAACCAGGAGTCTTCTCGTGATTCCAACGGAAGGGGGGATACGGAGAAAGTCACGGGTGAGTCGTGCATGAGAACGTTTTAGGGGTTGGAGTAAATGTGTCGGACGGCAACAGGGACTAGCCATGGTAGCTTAAGTGGCTAGAGCATTTGGCTTCCAGTTGAAAGGTGGATAAAGACCATCCCAAGGCAATTTTTTTTAAAACAGTGAGCTGAACAGGCCTCTTGACAGGAAAAATAATGGTTTGAAAGCACGTTAGAAAAACTAAAGTGATGCCTTATGTGTATTTCTTATTTAAATTCCTCAGCAGCTGAGTGATGGTTCTTCTTGAAGAATCTAAACACCCACCGCCCTGAAAGAACAAACAGATTAGGTCAGATCTGCTTCTGTCCAGACTCAGGGGTTTTCTAGTCAGGGTCTAGAGTCTGAAACAAAAAATGGGTCAGTGGTCTGGCTTCATGTCCCTCTGGTGCTTTCAAAGCAATACAACTAAACTAGAGAAAGACACTCTTATTCCCGAGTGTCGACATGGGGAGTTCTACTGGTATAATTCTGCTGGTAAACTTCCCTGTGTAGACCAATCCTTAGTTTGGGTTGTAAGTTCTTCAAGGCAGAGAATGTCTTTTACTCTGTACAACACCTAGCACAAGGAGTCCTGATCTTCAGAGGGGCCTCTGAACATTACTGCAATACAAATAATAAACAGCAACAACATAGAGACAGACAAAATCAGCATACAAAAGTTTAGATTTATCTGATCTCTTTCCAAAGCAGATCCAAGGGGAGGGAGAAGCTGAGTGAAGGGTCCACCCTTCCCTCATCCTAATTCCTAAGAGTACTTTATGCATTTGCTATATGTCCCTATACATATAATGTAGCCCCAGAATGGAGTCATGCAGTTATACTCTCCCCTCCTCACATATTTAATGTATTATATCAGGGTGTGAAGCAAAATAATCAAGGAAAATCTTATCACAGAAGTGATTCACAGAGCTGTGATCAGTTTCCTTTCTCAGTAAGTGGAAACTGCAGCAGCTTAAGTTTACAGTTTCAGTTTCATTTCCTTCCCTGTGCTGAATCTCTCTCTCTCTCTCTCTCTCTCTCTCTTCCCCTCCCCCCCTCAGCAGTATTTACAGGACACAGGCTCTGCCCAGGAGCTCATTTCAGTCCAGAAAAGCAGAAGGAAGGATGGCTGACAAAAATGTGCACAAGGCTGGTTTTACCCCAGGTGGGATAAAAGGAGGATCAACTGGCTCCGAGATGATGTCCAAAGAGGCGAGGAGCCATGGAGGAGGTGTGCCTTCTGGAGGACCTACTTCTACCCTACAAGAAATGGGTATGAGTTGGAATTTCTTCTTTTGCATAAAAAGGAAATTAAAGGCTACTGCACCTTAGAGAGGAGGGGTAAAAAGAACCTAGTATTGATTATACAATTCTGCCCTAAAAAATAAGCTCTGTTAAGTATTCTCTTCTCACTTACAATTTTCATTGAAGTAAAAATGATTGACCAATATAACTAGGGCCCTACCAAATTCATGGTCCATTTTGGTCAATTTCATGGTCATAGGATTTCGTTATATCAGCTATTTAAATCTGAAATTTCCTGGTGTTGTAACTGTAGGGGTCCTGACCCAAAAGAGAGTGGTGAGCGGGGTCGCAAGGTTATTGTAGTGGGTCGCGGTATTGCCACCCTTACTTCTGCGATGCTTCTGGTGGTAGCACTACCTTCAGAGCTGGGTGGCCAGAAAGCGGCGGCTGCTAGCCAGGAGCCCAGCTCTGAAGGCAGTGACACGGCCAGCAGCAGAGCGGAAATAAGGATGGTATTGCCACCCTTACATCTGTACTGCTGCCTTCAGAGCTGGGCCTTTGGCTAGCAGCTGCCACTCTCTGGCCACCCAGCTCTGAAGGCAGCAGCACAGAAGTAAGGGTGGCATGGTATGGTATTGCCACCCTTCTTTCTGTGCTGCTGCTGACAGTGGCACTGCCTTCAGAGCTGAGATTCATTCAGAGGCACAGACAGGAACTGAAACTTTAGCAGAGAGTATAGGTTACAGTTGCAATGACTGTGTCAAATGTGTGTTTATGGGAAACACGTTTCTGGAGAAGAGAAGGATGTGTGCCTGATGCTAAAGGAAATCGTACCTGCGCCTTTTGGAGATATTCCAGAATAGCTCTTATTCTTGTGAAAATAGTAGCCCTATAATGCCATCAAGGTAGGTGATGGCTTTGGCTCTCTGCAGTGTAAGAGCTTGCAATGCATGCTATGCCTGCCTGGGTGAGAATGAGAGGTTCTAGTCTCACTTGCATAGGCGTGTGCACGGGGTGTGCCGGGTGGGCAAATGGCTCCACTCTCCCGGCGCAGCAAGCCGCCGGCCCCTCCCCCACCTTCTCCCCTCCCCTGGAGCCATGCTCCAGGAATATTCAGGGCTGGGGGCTCTGCTCCACCAATATTTGGAGCTGGGTCTCTTCCCCGGCCCTGCCCCCCCGCGGGTCTCCCTCCCCCCGCCCTGCCCCGTCCCGCCGTGTCCCTGCCTGGAAGAAAGCGGCACACGCCTCTCCTCTGCCTGCTTGTGCTGCCGGTGTTGCACATTCCTACGCGGAGCGGCTCCCGGCAGCAACTGCTGTCTGCTGCCCCAGGGTCCTAGTGCCCCCCATCCGTTATGGCAGGGCAGGCTGCCCTTACCTGCTCTTCCGCCCTAGCCCTGAGCCTCTCCAACGCCCCAAACCCCTCAACCCCAACCCCAGCCCTCATCCCCCCCGCACCCTAATCCTCTGCCCCAGCCCTGAGCCCCCTCCTGCATCATGAACCCTTCATTCTTACCCCTGCACCCCCTCCCACCTCCAAACTCCCTCCCAGAGCCTGCACCCCTCAACCCCTCCTACGCCCCCACCCCCTGCCCAGAGCCTGCACCCAAACTCCATCCCAGAGCCTGCACCCCCACCCCCTCCTGCACACCCACCCCCTGCCCAAGCCCAGAGCCTGCACCCAGCACCCAAACTCCATCCCAGAGCCTGCATCCCAGACCCCCTCCCTCACCCAAACTCTATCCCAGAGCCTGCAACCCTCCTGCACCCTAATCCCCAGCCCAGGACCTGCACCCCAGACCTCCTCCCCACACCCAAACTCCCTCCCAGAGCCTTAGGCAGGTGGGGGGTGGAATTGGGGGGGCGGGTTCTGGGCACCACCAACATTTCCACAAACCTGCCACCCATGCTCGGGGCAGCGTGTCTGGCTCTGTGTGGAGCAAAACACGCTGCTAGGAGCCTCATGGTAAGGGGTCTGGGTCCGGGGGGGTTGGATAAGGGGTGGGGGCAGTCAGGGGACAGGGAGCAGGGTGGGTTGGATAGGGGGTGGGATCCCGGGGGGGGTGGTTAGGGGTGGGGGGGTCTCTGGAGGGGGCAGTCAGGGAACAGGTGGGGTTGGATGGGGCATGGGAGTCCCGGGGCCTGTCAGGGGGCGGGGGGTGAATAGGGGTCAGGGCAGTCAGGGGACAGGGAGCAAAGAGGGTCCTGGGGGAGCAGTTAGAGTGGGGGGTCTCTGGAGGGGGTGGTCAGGGGACAAGGAGCTGGGGGGAGGGTTGGATGAGTCGGGAGTTCTGGGGGGGGGCCTGTCAGGAGGCAGGGGTGTAGAGAGGGGTTGGGGCAGGCAGGGAACGGGGGGTTGTATGGGTCGGGAGTTCTGGGAGTCCTGTCAGGGGGCGGGGAGTGGTTGGATAGGCGTGGGAGTCCCGGGGGCCTCTCTGGGGGCAGGGGTGTGGATAAGGGTCGGGGCAGTCAAGGGACAGGTAGGGGGTAGGGTCCTAGGGGGGCAGTCAGGGGACAAGGAGCAGGGAGGCTTAGATAGGGGGTGGGGTCCTGGGGGCAGTTAGGGGCAGGGGTCCCAGGAGGAGGTAATCAGGGGACAAGGAGAAGGAGGGGTTGGAGGTTCTGAGGGGGGCAGTCAGGGGGCGGGAAGTAGGAGGGAATGGATGGGGGCAGGGCAGGGGCGGGGCTAGGGCAGGGCGGGGCTCCCTGGGTGCACACCCTAATGAAATGTGCTGCATATGCCTATGCTCACTTGCACAGGTGTTCATTGGAAACCTTGCTCATTAACATTGTGTTTTAACCTTTTCCCCCTGGATAAACATACCCCCCTCACCTTTAACCCAGCATGGACATTTGCAGAGGAGTGTTTCTGTCTGCAGCAGCAGCTGAACGGTGTCCAGTGTCACTCTATTCTAGTCAGTATAGGCTTTTATACCACACTCATCACCATGTACCTGAGCACCTTCCAGCCGTGCATTAAGCTCCATGACTACGCATGTCACATGTTGTTTGTTCTCTCATCCTCTCTCCCAGGGGAAAAGTGCAATATGCTGCTCTGTATTTATATTTGAGAATGCAAAGTCAAAGAAAAGCACCTTACACTTCGAGTGGAAGGTGGTGAGGCTTGTGATGGTCCTTAGCTCTATTGAGCCAAACGAGTGGTTGTGTTAACCACTTCCTCACCCCAGAGCTTTAGTTGATCCTTTACATCTGAGGACTCTTACTTAGAGATGCATTACATGGCCCCTGCAGGATGTTACATTGCGATGGAAATTTAGAATTGGTTTCTAAATAGGACGGTGTCCTTCCACCCTGGAAACAGTAGCAGCGAAAAGGTTGCACATTGCTAGTATTCTTGCATATTGGTGGAATGGGATGAGTGACTAGCCATCTCTTTGCATTTATTTTTGATATCACTATTTGAAACATTTGGTGGAATTTAAGTGTTTTATAGCTTTAAAATGCCATACTATCCCATGAGACCCCTTCCAGCCTGGAGATCGTTATCAACACACTCTTTGTAACTGTTGTAGGTGCCAAAAGCTCAACCCATTCATCAGGTTTCACCCCTAGTGGGATCTCCAGTGGAACTAAGGCATCTGGAATGATGTCCCAGGAAGCTAAGTCTCACGGAGGAGAAACACCAAAGGGTGGGACAACATCCACCGTCCAGTCTGTCTGTAAGTTAAAGTCCTCATATTGTTTATAATTCAGTGAAAGATTCATTAATTCAGAAATGTCATCTACTTTAAAATGTCATTATATGAACAGGTGTGGCTAAGCAAAGCCGCTGCATTGAACAATGTTTCTCCTGCTTGTTACTTGATATTCAGTCAGGAGCAGAAATTGGAAAGCTGCTGGAAAACCGGATTGCTGAGAGTGACCTAGCGCTGACAGCAGATAGTGCATTACAAAGTGTGATATTTGCTATGGCAGAAAAAAAAGGCCAACAGAGTTTTGGGTTGCATATGCATTGGCATCAGAGGGAATAATTCCTCGATGGGGCCATTAGAGAATCTGTAAAATTTCCCACTGTTGCTAATACTGTTTCCACTGCACTGATTTCTCTTGAAGTCCTAGTAGAGTTGGACTGCCAGCTACTGCTGGCATTTTTACACCATGACATATAACTCTGCTCGCAGCGGGTATAATCTACACTGTTAAAAATAGTGGTAGCAGTCAGCGAATCATCTACACTAGAACTCCCAACATTGCTGAAACCAGTGCAGATGAGCAAATTATAACAATGATAGGAAATGTTTAGAAAAATTCCCTGATATAGAAAGTGGCTATAGAAAATGGGTTAGCTATATCTGGAACTCTGCATTCATTTCTGGCATCTCATTACCAGAAATATATTGACCAACTGGAAGTATAGACAAATTAAAAGTATTACGACATTGGAAGGAGACTGTAAACTCTTTAGGGCATAGAATATATCTACCTCTGATTTGTACGGTGCCTGGCACAAAAGAGTTTCAATTCTGCATGGGGCCTTCATTCAGGTGCTACAAGAAAGAAAAAGAGAAAGAGACTCTCTACAAATACTAAAAGAATATGAACATACTTAGACACATTTAAAATTACACTGGACAAAGTACATAATACATCCACCATAAAGAATTATCCTGCAATTATTATTATTATTGATAGTATACATTATGTGGATTCTGGTAGCACCTAAAGGTCCCAAATCAAGAGTGGGGCCCTATTGTGCTATAAAGTAGATTATAGGATGGTGTGAACAGAGGGAAGGGGGACAGGATGAGTTGATAGGAACATGGAAAAAGGAAGGAATGTCATGCTTTGGATTCTAGGTGGACAGGCCTGGTGGTTGGAGCAGTGGTCGAGGCCAGATGTAGAGTTGAAGGCAGCACTGAAACCAGGGTCCAGGGGCAGGCCATGGATCAGAATGGGGGTCAGAGTCCATAGCAAGCCAAATCAGGATCATGGTCAGATGGAAGCCGGCTGAAGGTCAAAGCCAGGTTGGAATCAGTCCAAAGATCCAGGGGGCAGCAGGTGGATGCAGGGCTGGAGTAAAGTCAGAATAGGCCATGGACAAGGCTGAAGTGGGCTGGAACAAGGCTCGGGTAATGCTGAGGCAGGGACGGAGAGGCTGGAAGCTGAGGGAGTCTGTAACACTGTGAGGCAACAGGAGGTTCTTAACCAAGTGGCGCTGCTGCACAGCCTAACTTGCAGCTCTGGCAGTGAGAGTGAAATCCTGTATCTGGGGGGTCATCTGACCTGGGCCCTGCCCAGGGATACGCTGCTGTAGCATGCCTGAGGGATGAGATACTGCAGGCTCTGCTGGAGGGGTGAGTCATTGTAGCTGAGTGAGCAGCCCTGGAATGGTTGCAAGTTTGCCTCCCAAGTAAGGGAAGGACAATACTGATGAGGGAAGGAGGAGAGAGGAGGAAGGAAAGTATAGAGGGGAGGATGGAAGGCTCGGAGTGAACTTGCAGCAGTGGGAGAGGCTTATAGGAAGTAGCCAATCAGCAAGGAGTAAAACTTGTCCAGAAACATTCCTGAGAAGATAATGTCCAATGACATCACTGTCCAAAAGTTCCAAAGGAGCTGTTGCTGCTACTGTTACAGCCTCCACTGCCCACAGGCTGACTGCCTGGAGGTTCTCTCCCCCACACCCCACATGGCTGGAGGTAGGAGGCTGGCTGCACGAGTCCTGGTTTCCTGGCTGGCGGTCCCTGGAAGGTCTCCGGAAGAGGAATCTCCCTGCTGGTTTGGGGGGAGGGGAATCTGCACTTAGCCACAGAAAGTGGGTAACACTGCAGTGCAACCTACTTCTCACTACGCTGCCAAGTTGCCTCAGCCAGCCTGGCTGGAGGAACTAGTCCTAGGAGTGAGGATGTAGTTCATTCTCTATAGCCCGTCCATTACTTGGCTTTCCTGATGAGACTGCCAACTAGGGCGCTAATAATGGTGGTGGGTGTTGTGCTACACTAAAAACTTGACTTAGACCTCCAACTCATTTTACATAAGTCACTGAGTAATTTTCAGAGGGTTATGCCTGGGCAGGTTTTGAACAGCTGATCAGCTGTCAAAGGCAGCTATCTTCCATAAGTTCCCCTTAATGTAAACATAATTTAAGGTCATTATTGTTTATATAAATGTCTCTGTTTTTCTTTTAGCAATGGGTGGTAAAGGAAAATAAAATGAATAAAGAAGCATTGCTCAGCCTGCCAGCCCTGCAAACACCACATCCCTGGATGACACAACTGGTGACCTTTCCCTGTCCCCCCACACCTTGCTGATATGAAGTGTCAGAGCTTTAACATGCAGAATAAAAGCTTTGTGCGGGAAATTTGATTTTTCCAGTTGTGTATTAATTATTCATTAAGTTAATCTCTCTGTTGTTGGTATGGAATGCATCCACCAAAGGCTTTTTTTCCCTAATGGAGCTTCTGTGAGTCTGGCCAGTGAGTTTTATGACTTTCTGAAATACTCTCAGAAATGTAGGCATCCCCAGATTTCTGCTTGGCCTGCCGGGGGGAGGGAGAGGTGCTTTGTCTTTCTCCCATTGCACCTGCCCGCCCCTGTCCCTGGCAGCTGGGCCGGGCGGGGAAGAAGGGGCAGGACTAGCCACTTCTCACGCCGGCCACTCCAGGTCACTGCTCTGTGCAGCGCGGTAGCTGCTTGCGGGAGCCTGACTGGGGAGGGGGTGGCAGTGGCAGCGGACTGTCCCCCCCGCTGCCCAGACCTGGCTGCCAGGGACAGGGGCTGAGTGATCCGGAGTCCCCTCTATCCCCCAGCATGTTTCCAGCTCAGTCCCTGTCCCCAGCAGCTGGGACCAGGCGGGGGGTGGCCTACCTCCGCTGCCACCTCCCCAGCTAGGCTCTCAGGCAGCTGCTGTGCTGCACAGAGCAGTGACCTGGAGGAGCCAGCTTCAGCCATGTGAGAAGCGGCTTCATCCCATTCCCGACCTGGGCCCAGCTGCCATGGAGAGCAGCTGAACATGCCTGGGGCAGGCACAGTGGGAGAAGGACAGAAACCTCCCCTCCCTGTGCAGGTAACTCTAGTGGGGCAAGGAGAGCACTGCGGCCCCAGGCATGTTGGGGGCAGGGTGGTGGTGGGGCTGTCCCTGGGCAGAAGAGACATGTGGGGCGGTAACACGTCCTCCCCTTTAGATTGTGCCCACCTAGTATGGGGAGGCAGGAGCCTATGACATTGCAGTAAATTTACAGTCAGGATTACAAGTTTAGAACATAGGAACAGCTAACTCAAGGAGGATCGTGGGTTTCTTATAGTCACTTTACTACACTGAGTTCAAATATTAGGGCTGCCTTCCTTCAATTGCCATACAAGAAAATATTATAGTGTCATGTTGTCATCAGGAGATATAACAGCTGCCCGACACTATCCTGATGTGATACTGCATCAGCATAGGCTACCACAATACCAATGTAACGTCAATCTGTAATTCCTGTAGTGACGCAATATTAAATCATAATGTAACTAATGCCCTAGCTGAAAGAATTCAGATCTATTTAAGTGTCGACATGAAATAGCCATGAAAATCAGGCCCTGTTGCAAGCAATTCAGTATCTAACATAAGTGTATCTATGTTTTCATCTGTCTATCATTTATTTCTAATGTGCAAAGTATCTAGGCACTCCACTCAAAACTTAGGAAACAGCAGTTTTGTCACTAAAAGATCAAAATTACTCCTACACATTTTTGTAGGACATCTAAGAACAGCCCAGAAGGACACATTTTCTCTTGTGTAGGGGAAAGCCTTACCTCAAACAACTCACGTCCCTAACCTTTAACCCATCATTCACACTGGCTCACTGCCCTGCTCATACATACCTTCTCACTGCCTGCCCCCAAATTTCTGCCCACCTCACACATATACTCCCCTATTCCTACTCCCCCACCCCCCTCCACATATTATTGCTCCCTCACATACATATTCCCACAATCTTGTCCTCCACATACATATTCTTCCCTACTCCTGCTTTCCTCCCATGCTCTTGGTTGGTCACTCTTCCCTCCATAAGCCTTACAGAGCTTTTCTTCCTGGTCATCCTCACATCCAGTGGAGTGGGGGGGAGAGAGAGACTTATATCTCTCTATATAAGAATTGAGTGTGTGTGTGTGAAATCTTTACTTCATGTTCACCCTGAATCCCAAAGGGAGGGGATTTACCAGGAATTCTCACTAGGGTACCATCATTCCCTCTCCCCACCCCGAACTTAGGGGATAAGATCCTCACTCCTACTTCCCTCCTCCTATAGTTTGGAGGAGTTAGGTCTCTGATGCTACAGGCACTAATTTAGCACAGGTGACCTCTGTCTCAGGGCACCAGCATTCCCTCCCCAGCAGCTTCTTGCCAGTGTGGGAAGTGCTGAGGTCACGTAACTAGTTTGGGGGAGGGAGCCCTGTGCATCTGTGTCACCGTGCCTCCGTGGGTCACAACTGAGAATACCAAATTCAGGACAAGCTGCTGAGAAGGAGGGCAGACACCCCCCCCCCCCAAACTGGTGGCTATTCTTCCATGAGATATACCAAACCAGCAACAAAAGTAAACTTCTGTCTCACCACACTGCCTAACAAGAAGTCAGAAATGCAGCCTCCTTAGGCATTCCAGTCCTGGATTCAACACCCAGACACTGGACTTAGTGATGAGTGGTTATTTAAAACCAATTTCATCAAACAAAAGGTTCTTCTGATCCCAAAGGACCAGCCACATACCCAGGTCATTATATAACTCAGATCTTACCCAATAAGCACGCTGTTGTCAATCCTTTAGTATCTAATATCTAAGGGTTTATTGAAAAGAAAGAAAGAAAGAAAGAAAGAAAGAAAGAAAGAAAGAAAGAAAGAAAGAAAGAAAGAAAGAGTTAAAATTGGTTAAAGGAATCAAATACATAAAATAACTGCAAAGTTCTTGGATCAACATAGTCCAGAGATTTAAGCAGGAAAGAGGCAAAATGGAGCTGTTTCCAGGGCCTTTTATAGCTTCTGCCAAGTGAAGGGAAACCCATTGTTCTCACTGTGGAAAATTACAGGGAACAAGATGGTGTTTGGAGTCACATGAGCATGCATGCTTTGCTTAGTCATAGTAGAAGCCATCACAGGAAAGTCCATTAAGTGTAGATAGGCGTCTTCCGTGGTTCATGGTGAGTTAAGTGTTCCTTGATGAGCCATTTCACTTGAATAGTCCCTTCAAGATGTGCAGGCTAAATACCTTGTGGATGTTACCACATGAGCAAACATTTGAAACACAGGTACATAGTTAATATTCATAACTTTAAATACAAAAATGATAAATGCATACAAATAGCATAATCATATTCAGCAAATCATAACCTTTCCATAGACACCTTACTTGACATACTTTGTACAAGATTTGTTGCAATTATATAACAGTGGTAGCAACAATGATCCACATGGTCATATTTTAATTTGATAACGTCATAATCTGCATGCATCACATGCCCCTGGGACTAGCTCTGCTCCCTCCTTATTCTTAGGCTGCTTCCTGAGCTGACGTTGAGAAAGTCTTCTTGGCCCCAGTTACAGCTACTCTAGCATAAAATACTTAGTCAGTCAGTTGCCTTGGCAAAAGGAGGGGAGCTTGGATGAGGAGGAGCTGAATGAGTGGCAGAAGGGGAGCCGCACTTACTGTGCTGCAAACAGATTAAAAATAAGCCTCCATTTCAGGAAAGCAGCTGTATTAAGAAAATCACTGAGGCGTATGCTTAACTTTAAATCACATGACTTCAATGGAACTTAAGTATAGGCCTAAAAGTGAAGTATGGGGGTATCTACAGAGCAAAGAAAAACCCCTGGCTGGCCCATGGCAGCTGACTCAGGCTCGCAGGGCTCAGGCTGCAGGTCTGTTTCATTGCTGTGCAGACTTCCTGCCTCAGCAGGAGCCCGAGGTCTGAGACACTCCCACCTCGCAGGGTCCTAGAACCCGGACTCCATCCTGATCCCGGAAGTCTACACAGCCGAGAAACAGACCTGAAGCCTGAGCCCAAGTCCGCTAGCATGGGCCAGCCTGGGGTTGCCAAGCCTCCAGGATTGTCCTGGAGTGTCCGGGAATTAAAGCTTAATCTATAATTAAATATTATGTCATGTGATGAAACTCCCAGGAATACATCCAACATTGGCCCCCTAGGCCAACCGGAGGTTTTTCTTTGCTGTGTAGACATACCCTATGTGTTTAAGTGCTTCCCTGAATAGGGACACACCATCGCATGGGGACACCATTATGTTGTTACAAGTTCCCTGAATTCTATGAAATCATGTTACTGCCTAACATCAGAATGATAATAATAATATCTTACCTTTATATATTCATCTTAAAGGCTCCCAAAGTGCTTTACAAATTGTATGGAACCACATCTCCCCCCTCAAAAATGCAGCCACTTTTGATAGGAAAAAGATCAATTTTTAAACCCCTAATTTATTAACTTTCCCACTCCCCTAACCTCAACACTCCTCCATACTTTTTACATTGAATTCCCCCTCATTTGGATTGAACAGCAATATATATTTTAATGACTGTGTTTTATTGCATGTTGATTTTGTTATTGTTACACAGCATCCTCAAGCACCTTGTTATAACTGTCATAAGTATTTAATTTTAGTATTAATGGTGCACTGTAATATTCTACGGAAGAAGACTAACATACCCTATTGAAACTGAAGCAGGAATTTAAGTAGGCCTGTATATTGGGCTTTCAGGTGCCCCAGAAACTGTTGTGGGTCCACCAAGACCAGAAGGTTGTGAACCTGAGCAACAAATCACGGGCAGACTCCCTCATTTGGGGGTTCAGACATAATTTCTTCCATTTGCTCCCCACACCCTACCAATGTGACTTCACTCTCCTCTGGGGTGAATCTCAGCCAGCTACCTGCATAGTAGCTTTTATCCTGCACAGGAGCCCCGATCACCATTAGATGCTGGGTAAATTGTTCAACCAAACTGAAAACATGAAGTTGGATGCTATCGGCATAGGAGTCTGGGATATGCAGGAGTCTGTGTTCCTGGAGGTTTTTCCTAGTTCTTCTGTTGTGGTTGGTGAATTCTGACCTTGCCTGAGGTAGAGGCAGGTGATTTCCCACCCAAAAAGGGGCTTCTCCCTTCTGCTGCAACCTCCCAACACTTCCCCTGACACAGCATCCCCCACTGTGATCTTCTCCCTCTCTCCTAAGCTGGCTCCACCAGTCCAGCCCTCCTCCATCCTTCTTACTGCAGCAACACAACCCTCCTTCCTCTCCAGTAGAACAATGCCATCCCCATCCACTGCTTCCACCTACCTACTTTACTCAACCATGTGAGTAGCTGCCTGGGTAGAATGCTGCTTTATCCCTGCCTCACATTAGCAACTCAAGGAGGGTTTGTTGGTCTTGGTGAAGGACCCCTTGCTTGTGCTGGGCTTGAAGTAGGGCGGCTGCCTTCTAATGGCGTGTACCTAAATAGTTCCAGATTATGGAATTTACACATTGGGCCTGGTTCACCACTGCTTTGCACCATTTGTAGTTGTTTACACCTGTGGAAGGGAGGACAAAGTGGGCACACAGAACTGCCATTTTGATATGGTAGCATTTTACATCCACTGAGCACAGATGTAAATGACTTCACCAGGTGCAAGACAGTGGAGAATCAGGCCTGCTGTTTGCCAATTTTTACAGATCACCATTGCTTCAGAGCTCTGGAAATGGAAGCCTAGGGCTTTATTAATTAAATTTTTGGGCGTTTGTCACCATTTTTTCAGTTTTATGTGGATGTCCAAAATTGGGCGTTTGGGGTTCTTTTTATATATTGTAATGAGTAATCTCTTTGTACTGTTTCCTAGTGCACTTTAACATACTGCTGTTTCAAACAGCACAGCATTAGAGTGTACTAAGGAACCTTTAACACACACCAGCAGGATTTACACAGACCAATTAATGTGTAACACATTAGTGAGCTTCAGCAATCACACTCTCTAGTGCGCATTCCAGTTCTGTGTAGTCAAGCCCTTCGATACGAGTCACCATTTCCGGTGTTTTTCCAATGTTTTTGTAGACACACACTGATTTTTTTTGTATGGGGTGTTTTATTGGTGTTTGTCGGTTAAAACCTAACATCAGAAGCCCAATGGAAGCTCCTTCTTTTGGATTTTACCCCTTTTGTCATCCTTTCATCTTTTTAAAAACCCAGAAAATTAACCAATTAACTAACTAAAACCAATCAAACCATGAGCTGCAGCCAGTGAACACTGGGCACAGCCTGGAGATGGGGATGAGCCAGTCACTGCATGGATAGGGTGGAGTAGGTGCCTCTATGGTAGCTTTATGTCACCCAATGATTCCCCTATGAAGGGGATATATGGAAGTCACCTAGTAAGCTGCCAGGGAGCAGCCAAAGATCTAGCCCATACTGTTATACTGGTAAATACTCAAACATCAGGAAATGTCAAAGTTAAGGCTCAAGGTCCAATAAGTCAATACAGATATGTTAATTTTATTATTAGACTAGTCCAATATAAGTGTACAATGACAAAAGCATTACAGGATGCTACATTTGTGTAACTAAGGTGTTAGACAAAGAATTGTATTTTTTTATTGTATTACCTGAGATATAATATGTGATCATATCATTAAAGGAAGTTATTTGTATACATGAGACAAGAATCACATTCAGCTTTAACTGTGGCATTTCCTGACCTTTGAGTGCTTACCTCTGTAAGTTTAGTGTTACATGAATGTAGATTTAAAAAAAAATTATTATAAGTGAGTTTAAAAAGTGGTATTTATGCAAAAAATCTTCATCCCACATTCTTTAACTTTCCAGAACGTCTGTTATTCTTGTGCCCCTAGTTTTGGATATTTGTGAATAGAACACTGGATTGGAACTCAGGACACCTGGATTCTATTCCCGGTGCTGCCACTGGCCTGCTGGGTGACCTTAGGCAAATCACGTCGCGTCTCTGTGCCTCAGTTTCCCCATTTGTAAAATGAAGAGATTGCTACAGACCTCTTTGTAAAGTGCTTGAGATCTATTGATGAAAAGCACTATATATACAAGTAGGATAAGATGTATGCAGAGCAGCTTTGTCTCAGATGGAAATGTCTTCAGCTGCACTTGATTGCCGCTTGCTGAATCATCCTTAGTGGATATAGTGGATCAGAATAGAATAAGATGCTTCCCTCTGAAAGCCTTACTTATCCCCCACGTAAAGAAATTGGACATGTTTATTTAAAATAAAGTATTTTCATTTTAACAGAATATAAGTTACATTGTTACCAAATACTAAGTACAGAAGATAGCATAATAACAAATACAGCAATCAAAACACTTTGTGTCTCTCATTCAATCCTTCAGAACAAAAAATGAAAGAAAGAGAAGGTGAAAGTGCTGTGTGATTACCAGAGCAATGCACTAAAGCAATATGCTACAGGAAGCACAGAGCTTTCTGTAAGAAAATCAATTTCTCCCATGGGATGGGGTCGATATTTGTCTGACAGGACAGTATACAGGCAATTTAATAGCATTTTATCCAAATGAATCCCTGTCTTTTCCCCCACTGCCCTCACAATTCAGGAGCTGGATTTTTTATTAAAATCGATTTTTTTTCCATACAGTTGGAAAATATTTATAATTCTGAAGACACTAGTGTTCTGTCTGAAAATCACTCCGCGCTCTTACTCATTACTGGAGTGGTAGTTCTCTCCCAACATTTTTGTTCTAATTAGTTAACTCACAGATGCTGTATATAAAAATCGCTTTCAGTTACTCTGAAAATACGTTCTTTACCCAGATACATTTTGACCCACCGGTCACCTCTTAAGGAAATAAAAACAAACAAACAAAAACAAACCAAAAAAACCAATAGGCAGAACCAGGAAGTTCAAAGTAGCGAGAGCTGGAAGTGTTCACATTGTAATGACACATTATGCCAGAAAAAGCCCATTTCTCGAGAAATGAATTATTCACAGAGACTGGTTGTCCAGTTTATCTGTTTTAATAACACTTTATTATTAAAGCTGAACTGATCTTATTAGTGAATTTTGGGATGAAATAAATAGTAATGAACAAGAAAACCTAATAAGCATAATTTCAAGGATGGATCTTCATAGCTGTAAGAGGTTAATATTGTGCCCCAAAGGCTATTGTAATCCAGCTGCAGTTCTCACTCATTTAGAAGATTAGGGGCTGATAAGCGACGGTCAAGCCTTATTAGAACTGACTGAGGCAAAAGGAAACTCTAATTGGATAATTTAACCCACAAGGAGACAATAAATGCCAGCATTGTGGTTCAAATGTTATTCTTTTATTGATTGGTTAATCTCCTGCTGCATGAAATTTCCACAAATTCTTATTGCAGGAAAAGGACTAAAATCTAAATTTGAAATCACTAGTTTACTGCTGCCATTTTTCATAAGATCCATTCTCCTTCTGTTTTGCTGAGACACCTTATCTTAACCCAGGAACTGTGTCATGTCATAGAACGGAAGCTCACCCCTCCCGAGAGCTCAGGTACAGCTCTGGAAAGAGAAAACGTTAGTTCTCAGCTCGAGTATTTCTAAGTACACTAAAGAGATGTGTCAAAAAAAAACCACTGTATAAATTGAGCCAAACGATATGCCTAGGGCCAGTGGCTAAAGTGGATAAAAATAGGAGTGGGGGCTGCCCACTTCTATGGCAACATACAGCTGTCCCAGGTGTTGATGTCATGTGGTAAATTGCCATTGCATCATCTTGTGTGATGAGTCATGGCACAGGGAGGAGAATGGGAATGAGGGAATAAATGTTTCTGAAAGGAATCCATGTTCCCAAGCAGGCTCAGAGCCAGTCACACAAAAGTGAGTGTGGGTATCTCTCACTCTCTCTCGCACACACACACGCACGTGTGTAGCTGTTTAGGATAACATCCCCCCATCTCCCAGCCACCATCTCACAACCAGACACTCCACTGTGGAGTGCCAGAAGGGGAGAGGCAACGGGCTGGGATGTTCTGCTTCTCCTGGATTCTGACTCGGGTGAGGGAGCCTGGAGCATAGCGTTTCTTTTCCCTTGAAGGGAGACAGAAGGGGAACTAGCAAGATATTGTTCTAGAAAAGAGAAAAGGCAGATAGGATACTTCCAGCTTGACTAATTCTTCTTCAGTTAAGTGCCAGCGCTGAAAGGAAGGCTTAGAGCACCATAAAGTCTGCAGCCAGGCACCCGCTCCCCATTGTGATCCCACTTTGATTTTCCCACGTAAGGAGTCCCCATTTCACTGGCTAGTGAATAGATGGAAACAAGAGGAACTCCTGAGGAGCTTCACCAAGCCCCAGAGACAGAGAGGAGGGGGAAGCTCTCACTCTATATTTAGCAGATGTGCTGCACCCTTTCTTCCCATCACTTTAACCCTTGCCTAAGGCTAGAACTTGGACTAGTTAGTGTGTTAGCTCCAGGACATTTTGTTTTAATAATTTAAGTGTCAAACAATTTAAATATTAAAATGCAGTTTGAGGTCACACAAGCAGCATTAATTCAAAATAAACACGGTACATTATGCTCCGTTGAACAGCATTCATTCCTACTTTGTGGCTTTATTCTGCTTTCAGGTTTGAATGTCAGCAACCCTTGTGGCTTTTTGTGCCTCTGTCATGTCCCTGCCAATATGGCTGGCCACTGGATCTACTCCTGCCCCATCCTCAAAACATTCCTCTGTGATGAGGTGCAAGGATTTCCTGTGGAGCTGTGATCTTGTCCGGGATAGTTGCAGTCCTTGATAGTGGTCAAAGCCAGAGTCAGGAACTAGGAGTGAGAGTCAAGGCTTGGAGCTGGAATCAGGAACGGAGCAGAATGGAATAGTGTTGGAGCAAGGCTTGAAACAAGGCAGGAGATATCACAGCTGCAGGCATAAGCGTGGACCTGCTGTTGCTGCTGCTGGGCATAAGAGCATGCCTGCTGGTTCCCCTCAGCCAGTCAGGTGGTTCTGTGTAGCTCACCTGTGTTCATAAGTCTGCCTGGTGACTGAGCTAGCGAGGCCCAGGCTCAGCTGCAGGCCTTCGCTGCTAATAGACTCCTCTGCACAGCCTCCTAACTTCCCACCCCTTCCACCAGAAGGACACCAGTTCTGCTGTGTACAGCCCTTCCACACCCATGGTGTGGGGTGGAAGATTCACCTCTCATTGCCAATTGGACTGACGTTTATACTGTGATGTGGTCACCTGTCCACTTGGAACTGACTAATATTATCATAGTGCCCAGGATCCCTGGGCAACCATTGTGCTAAGTGCTGTACAAAGCCATAACAAAAAGATGGCCCTGTTCTAAAGAGCTTACAATCTAATCGACTGAGGCTAGCAAGCTCCTTTCCCATAGTAACAGCTGACTGGCCTGCTTCATACTAGGGAGTGAAAGGGCCTCCACCTCATTAGAGTCTTCTGGTCTATCCAGTCTGCCTTAGTACGTTTTATTTTAATAAACCTTCTTTAACTAGAGCAAAAGAGTGTAAAATGCTGCAGGCTGCACATAAATCACCATTCTTTATGGATTAAAGCTTTCAAGGGAAACAAACAAAACTAAACATACAGTTTTTTATAATATTGCAACTATCCAATAATTACAATGGTTTAATTGTATTTACTTATACAAGTATTAATAATTGTTAGTGTTTAAGTTTATTAAAATAAAATATTTCACTCTAACATTCTGAAGAAAATGCACATTAAATTTAGGCTTGGCAGAATTCCATTTTTTTTTAAATAATTTTGACAGAATATCAATATTTAAGCATTTTTTCCATTTTTACCTATTTAAATTTTCACAGTTGCAGGAAATTATGGGGTATCAGGCAACAATTAGTTAATGACAGATTTTGAGATTCAATAAATTAAAGTTTTATAGTTAAAGCACATTATTTTGACACGATGTTGACAAATATGCTGCAATCAAACTCTAATAAGTTATCAAGCAGTACTTTTCTTACTGTGCCTACATTTCAATTATTGTCCATGGAAATATTTTTCATTGGTTTCTGTGTATACAGTGAAATTGAGGTTTACCAATATTTACTGACAAAAATCTAATCCTTCCAAGCCTAATTAAAATGTAATCTCCTAGTTTAGTGTTCATGTAACAGTAGTGTTGTTTTATCAAAAATAAATCTTGTTTTGTTTATTGTGTTAGTCTAAGTAAAAACAAGTGTTTGAATGTCAAAAAAAAAGTTTTATTACCACCAAGGAAAGAATTGCTCCCCACAAAATTAGTTCTTAAAATTGAAAAATATTGCCTTTCAGTCTTTTGCAATTGGAATTTTCACCCAGCGAGATTTTAGAGGCTAGTTTTAGCCTAGTTCTGCGATTTATGTTTATACATAAACGCAGCTCTGATTTTAATTGCTATCAACTTCTGATACCTGGTAGGGGGTCTTACACATTTTGTGTCCCAACAGACCATTTACTTTGCCAAGAATGGACACAGTTTCAAGATTTATACTTCTTCAAAGGAGGAAGTATACAATAAAACATAATATGTTCCGTGGCTGTGAATGGTAATGTCACCACAGAATGTCGGGATGTTTCACATCTTATACTTATATCTCTATCACAGTCAGTGCTGTACTGCTTTAGTCTTATTATAGGAATAGGTTTTTAATGGAAATAAAATATCAAATCTGTTCAATATTGGCTCAAAGCTCTGATATTACTAACTATAAGTCCTAGATACCAGTCTCATCACTATCTTAATTACACATTCATTTTTTCCACTTTAATTATTTAAACTGTAACCATTCTTGTGGAGGGAGCCACTCTGTTATGGGACAGGAATGACTCCTTGCTTTAGTGTTTAAAGTAGAGTTTTGGTGTTTTTTTAACAAAAGTTTATTAAAATGCAGTATGAAATAGGAGTTATTTCCAGGAGGGTAAAATGCAGCATAAATCTAGCTATAAGAAAATGCTATTAAATGTTAAACAAATATAATTCAATAGATGAGTGAAGTTGCCTTTTGAACTAAATATTTGGCAGAGCTTTCAGATAACAATCATGGGTCAAAATGTCGTCTCTTGTGAAAAAAACCCCAGAGGAATCGAAAATATTCTCAAAGTCACAGGCCAAACTCATGTTGAGTAATACATTACTCCACAAGTATTCCCGCAGAGTTCTGCCAATAGCTGCCCCAGCTCCTTTAGGGTCTGTTGAAAGAAAAATTCTGTCACCGCAACATGCAGTTTATAATCTGACCTGGTGTGTATCAATTTCGTGAAAAACAACACTGTAAATAAGACCGCCACACTTAGAAGATAGGTTACTTAGGGAACAAAATAATCAAAGGGGTCTCAAAACAATTTTAAAATGTGTTTGATGTCTGCTTTTAAACACATTTATTTCATAAGTATTTGACAATTTGTGTTCAGGCAATTTAATAGTACACACAAACCACCTATCATCCCTTTTTGCACTAGGTGCAAGAGGAGGGAGGGCTTCTGGGTGCCAATCTCCCCTCCTTCATCACTGCGAGCAGGGAGTGTGTGTGGGGGAGTAATAATAGGAATCATGTTCTAGAGAACAGTACTTCGTTGGCTGGGAAAGGGACTAAATGTGACCCAAAATAGTCTCTACTTTCCATGGGCTAGTTTGTGCCATTTGCATAGAATTCTGAGCAGAGGACAGATTGTTTAGATTCATAGATTCTAGGACTGGAAGGGACCTCGAGAGGTCATTGAGTCCAGTCCCCTGCCCTCATGGCAGGACCAAATATTGTCTAGACCATCCCTGATAGACATTTATCTAACCTACTCCTAAATATCTCCAGAGATGGAGATTCCACAATTTTAAACTGAACACCCTGTAATCTATTACAGAATTACCCGCTACACTATACTTCCAACTCAGTTGCCATTTGCCTTCACTGGTGGATTGAAGTATTCCCTATGATTTCCACAAAATATCTTAACATATCTAGAAACCAGAGATTTGGTCAAGGGAATAATTTTGTACAAACTATCTTCTTACACCCTACTCAGTGGAGGTGATCAATGACTTTTGACTGAGGCAAAACTCCAAATGACTTCCTTGGGAGCTTTTTCTGAGTAAAGAGTGCAGAGTCAAACTTTAGAAAGGTAAATATTGAACATGAAAACAGATACAATACAAGAAAATAAGGAAGCAAGAGAATGGGAAGGAACAAATGCGGAAACTGTAAATAACCAGCTTTGAAATCAAACAGGCAAGATTGAATAGAAAAATAAGGAGAAAAGAATATAAAGCAAGATATTGTTGTAAACTTGATACCACAAGGAGAAAGCAGGAGGAATGGAGACATGGCTAAGATTCTGATCCAGAAAATATATAACCATTTGCTTAACAATAAGCACATGCTTAAGTGCTCTCAGAGTAAACTTAGGCAAGTATTTAAATTCTTTGCCTCAGCCTGGTGGTTGATAAAGGCCTCTGGGTAGGAGGACCCAGCTCTTGTAAAAATATCACAAAGGAACTTCTAGCAGAATTATATCTTTCAGAGTATAAATGTAGATTGGGAATTAATATCAAGAGTTAAACAAATGTATCACAACACAGTTATTGTTTTTCTTTCTATTGACTCAGTTATATCAATCACACAGTAACTGTGTGCCAGTCTAATGGGTAGCTTTTACAAGAGAAGAATATGGAATAATTACTTTATATTAATCATCATTCTTATTTGTTTTTCCTTTTTACCTTTAGTACGAATGGCACAGATTGTGTTAATATTCTGTGCAGTCCCTGATACTTTTTATGGTGAATTTTACAGTGTATAGTTAATATTTTAAGAACTAAGATACTGAAAATATTAATATATTACACCAATATCACCCACTGTGCATATAAATGGTGTAAACATACAAAGAAGCTAATGGTATTACAATGTTCAGATAATCTATTTTAAAATTGCTGACTTGGAAACTGTTTGTGAGATTAATAGCATTGAAAATATCTAGAGGTAATAGGATTACAATTTAATATTAACTAAGTGTTTCTTGGGGGTTTGCTTTAGCGATGTCTCATCTCTGGGATCTACTGTAGTAATTAGTCTGTAGTGGCATACAGTGGCGATGCATGAAAACTGCAGCTTTATCATGCTATAATTAGGCTTTCCAGTTCTCAGTTAGCTGTTATTTATTTTTAATGCCTGACGTAAATAAAGCAGGGTGCAATCTGTGTAGTGTCCCTCCACACTAGGCTGCTCAGGGAGGGACTGTAATTCCCTAAAATACAACTCCCCCTCAGCTCCAGGTAGCCGCTACTTGGGTTAGTGGTTCAATGCCACAATTTGACCCACAGAGCCAGGCAGATGACCCAGTGGATGTGTTATGGATTTTGTATCTCCTACATCTGTGATTCTCTGATGCCAGGAATCATTACAGAAGCGCTTGTTTGCTTGAGTAAACTGTTAAAGATTATATAACCCAAATATGTTTAACACTTTTACCTTTCACTTTTTCCCCTAATTTTTCCTGCCACTGTTGCTAATTGAATATATTCAAGTTACAAAGGATTTGCTTCTTCCAAGCCTAGGTTCCCATCCAGTGTTGGAGAATATGGGGATTCAGTTCAGTTTCTGTTAAAACATGCAGCAGTTGTGTAGTTTGCCTGATGGATCTGGGACAGCGTATTATCTCTGGGGTGTACCGGACTGAGCTGAGTCTGAAATACTGCCCACAACTCATCCAGGGCAACAATGAAAGGGTGATAATATGGAGTGATAATATGAAGGCTGAAATGAGGGAATACTTGGAAGAACTCATAGTGCTGACACCTGGCTGGAGAAAATCTTGCTTGCCTGATGTAATGAGACGGAACATCAACAAAAGATGGGGTACTCATACAAACCCCATTCTGTTAAAATCAGTGCTGTTCAGAATGAAAAGCAAAGGCCGGTGGTGACATGAAGAGACAACTAGACCACTCAGTGTGACTGAGGGACTTTTTATTGGGTACATTGTTGAACAGTTAGAAAAGCCCAATCCAATTCAGGGCAAATCAAGGTTCAGAAGAGCTCTCTGCAGCAAGGAGAGCCTTGCCCAGGGAAGTTGAGAGAGAAGCTACTAAAACTGCCTGTTTCAGTCTTCCTGCAATAAGGTACTGTTCAGCTCCTCAGACGAATATAAAGGCACAGAAACATTTTTTTTACAATCCTCCCTATTTAGAAGTGCAAAACAAGGGTTTCCATAAATAATTGTATGGTATTCAATTAATCTAGTAAAAAAGGTTTGCTTTTTAATGGAAGTATGTTTTGTAAATTTGGTTTAAAGGATGCACGCACAATACTTGGGCGATTTTCCAAGGCACAGGTAGCAATTAGGCACCTAAATGCCATTGAAAGTCTGTGGAATTTTAGATGTCTGTCATTTGTGCCTTTGAAAATCTGTCCCTAAGATAATATTGAGTTTTGAATAAATGCCTTCTGCATACTGATTAGTTCATTCTGCTTGCCTAGAAAACCTACATTTATCAGGGTCTCATTCAGTGAGTGTATTTTCAAATGTTATATTCTTTTTTTGGTACCCTCACTCTACTTGGTGTAACTGCTTTTCTGCTATGTTTAGGTGGAAGTTGTGTCCCTTTGGCTTGCCCTAGGGATACACTTGAACATATTAGCTGTTTTTCACATGTGCCCTTTGTCTGACCTATGCCATGGTACTATGGGAACCAGCTGTTAACAGCCTAGAGCAGCCATATTTCTCCAGCTTTTCAAACTCTCATTGCTAGAGCAAACTAGTAAAACAGTGTCTCTCAAAAGACAGGGCGTTTTATCCACAAGGAGCCTATTGAATAAGCCTTTGCTGGGTGGTTTGTTTTTAATTATTTTCTGCAATGGAGGAAGGAAGACAGGAATGGCTGATGACCACTGTCCAGCTGTGGGGAACTAATTCCCAATAGTGGGGAGTGCTGCTGTTTCTTTAGTTGCTCCAATGTCTCCTGAATTCCTTCCTGTGTATTGTTACATAGCAGGGACATAGTGCTGTGACGAGAGTCTGAAGAGAGGCCTCCAACACACTGTGCTGAAGAACAGAAGCAAACCCAAGTTATTCCGTGAGCATTCCCGGGACAGTGATTGGAGTTGCATGAGCAGGGGAGCCTGAGGGCTGCTTGGCTTCTCCTGGCATTAAAGTGTCCCACACATAAAATGAATAACTATAAGCAGTAATTGCAAAAGTTCCAGAAGTTCCAGTGCATGGATGAGCTACGGCTAGTAGCCAATCTCCTCCTCCACAAAGGCCCTAAACAAACAAGCAGAGCCACAATAAGCACCCCAAAAAAACAAAACAGAAGGACAATATATTAGTGCAGTATAGAGAACATTATATTTGCTGATGAGGGGGCTCAAGCGCCCAGGATGAGCTAATCTGATGGAGTATGCACAGATCAATGGAAAATATGTACAAACTGGCAATAGCGCTGCCACCTGGTGCACACAAGTGCAATATCAATCAACAAACGAGTGGTTCTTTTGTTCATACTACAGATCATGACAGGAAGATTTGACAGCACTGTTAACAGAAAGGAGACAGTTACTTGTGGAAATGGAACAGTTTTAATTATTACAGCATTAGTACAGAGCTAAGATTAGATTGAATGAGGGGGAGCTGCTGCAGTCTATGTATTATTATAATTTATTATTTGTATTGAGGTAGTACCTGGCATTCCCAACCCCATCATGCTATGCACTAGGGTGACCAGATGGTAAGGGGAAAATATCGGGACCGCCGCAGGGGGGGGCGGTTTTTTTTTTTTTTTACACTCACCCGTCTGGGTCTTTGGCAGCAATTCGGCGGAGAGTCCTTCAGTCGCTGACGGTCTTCGGCGGTATTTCGGCGGCAGGTAATAAACCTTGTCGCCAAAGATAGAAGCCCCCGCCACTGAAATACCGCCGAAGACCGTCAGCGACTGAAGGACTCTCCGCCAAATTGCCGCCGAACACACGGACGGGTGAGTGTTTAAAAAAAAAAAAAAAACCCGAAACAAAATATCGGGACAAATGGCGTCCCGACCGTTCTTCGGTCGGGGTGCGGGACAAACTCCTCAAAATCGGGACAGTCTGGTCACCCTACTATGCACTGAGAAAGAGACAATCCCTAGACTAAATACTGTAGACATTTATTTGTACTGCTTCAGAATTTGTGCTATTTTGCTATGGAATGTCACACGTAAACATTCAAATTAGGGGAAAATTGCATTTCTCTACCAATTTACAATTTGAATATTTACATTTATGCTTTTCATGATTTGATTTATAACATGTCCTCTGAAATCTTAACCACAGGTGTAAAATATATGTACATGATTAATATTTCATTTTACCCCACATATATCTGTAATCATGAGGTTTACACCTTTTGTTTGTGAACCCTACCAGTCTTTCCCTACAGTCCCACTTATAACGGGAACTCTAGGATAAAGACTGCCCCCCAAAGCCTTCTGACTGGAGCAGAGGTTTTTTTAGCCATTACTCAAAAAGGCAATGGCTATTAACAGAAGCACACCCTTGTGAGCTCATTTGTTTCCAAACTGCAGCTCAAGGATTATAATGCAGCACTATGTGCATTGGGTAAAGAGCACCTTTGTGTCACTGAAACTGCCTCGGCAGGCCAAAAGGAAATAGCCAGGAATAAAGAGCCTTGAGGACAAGAAAGAGGTCTAAGCTACCATGG
Source organism: Emys orbicularis (assembly GCF_028017835.1). NCBI lineage: Eukaryota > Metazoa > Chordata > Testudines > Emydidae > Emys > Emys orbicularis. Next base: position 178,639,038 of record NC_088684.1, read on the forward strand.
CACTTCTCAGGTAGGAAAAGAGAACTGGTTTCCTCCTCAAGCAGGAAGCAACATATTGGCAGGGATTTCTCAGTAATGGATTGGAAATTAGGCAAAGCAATTTGAATGGAAAGTGGTGGGGTAAGGAGAATTGGGACAACCCATTTTATGCCACCAATAGGTTGAAAGGTGGTGGAGATGCATCATGATGACTGAGCAGATGGTGAATTCCTAAGAGAGCTGAGTAAGGAGGAGGGATGACTGATAAGAAAAGGGACTAGAAATAAAGACTTCTGGACATTTCATGACACACTCAGACTTGCAGCTCCTGCTCTGCAGCTATCATGAGGACACCATTAAGTGCTCAGCAGTCTGTGGGAGGAAGTTATTAAATCAAGGCAGGGACTAGAGAACCTAGAAGGTTTGGGAGAGAAATAAAAACATAGAACAACATAGTGAGAAGCTAGTGGGCATTGAATGTGGAGTGAAAGGAGAGAAGTCAAGTAGTGATATAAAGTAAAACTGTTATGGATGAGCAAAAGGGAAGGCACACCATCTGTGACAGAAGATACAATGAAGAGATATAATATGCAATGGAGTTTTTACACAGCAGATGTAAAATAGGGATTTACCTCTCCAGTGTCTCATTTTAAGGGATCTATCTAAGGTACTTACATGGGCCCCATTACCATAGTATCTGAGAGCCTCAATTACATCTCTACTTCACAGGGGTGTTGTGAGGGTATTAGTATTCCCATTTTACATATAGAGAACTGAGGCCCAGAGAGACTAATTAACTTGCCCATGGTCTGTGACAGAACAGTGAACCAGTGTCCTAACCGTTTGGCCATCCTTCATAGAATCACAGAATCATAGAATATCAGGGTTGGAAGGGACCTCAGGAGGTCATCTAGTCCAACCCCCTGCCCAAAGCAGGACCAATCCCCAACTAAATCATCCCAGCCAGGGCTTTGTCAAGCCTGACCATAAAAACCTCTAAGGAAGGAGATTCCATCACCTCCCTAGATAACCCATTCCAGTGCTTCACCACCCTCCTAGTGAAAAAGTTTTTCCTAATATCCGAACTAAACCTCCCCCACTGCAACTTGAGACCATTACTCCTTGTTCTGTCATCTGGTACCACTGAGAACAGTCTAGATCCATCCTCCTTGGAACCCCCTTTCAGGTAGTTGAAAGCAGCTATCAAATGCCCCCTCATTCTTCTCTTCTGCAGACTAAACAATCCCAGTTCCCTCAGCCTCTCCTCATAAGTTATGTGCTCCAGACCCCTAATCATTTCTGTTGCCCTCCGCTGGATTCTTTCCAATTTTTCCACATCCTTCTTGTAGTGTGGGTCCCAAAACTGGACACAGTACTCCAGATGAGGCCTCACCAATGTCGAATAGAGAGGAATGACTACGTCCCTCGATCTGCTGGCAATGCCCCTACTTATACAGCCCAAAATGCCATTAGCCTTCTTGGCAACAAGGGCACACTGTCGACTCATATCTAGCTTCTCGTCCACTGTAATCCCTAGGTCCTTTTCTGCAGAACTGCTGCCTAGCCACTCGGTCCCTAGTCTGTAGCAGTGCATGGGATTCTTCCATCCTAAGTGCAGGACTCTGCACTTGTCCTTGTTGAACCCCATCAGATTTCTTTTGGCCCAATCCTCTACTTTGTCTAGGTCCCTCTGTATCCTATCCCTACCCTCCAGCATATCTACCACTCTTCCCAGTTTAGTGTCATCTGCAAACTTGCTGAGGGTGCAGTCCACGCCATCCTCCAGATCATTAATGAAGTTATTGAATAAAACCAGCCCCAGAAATGACCCTTGGGGCACTCCGCTTGATACCGGCTGCCAACTAAACATGGAGCCATTGATCACTACCCGTTGAGCCCGACGATCTAGCCAGCTTTCTATCCACCTTATAGTCCATTCATCCAGCCCATACTTCTTTAACTTGCTGGCAAGAATACTGTGGGAGACCATATCAAAAGCTTTGATAAAGTCAAGGAATAACAAGTCCACTGCTCTTCCCTCATCCACAGAGCCAGTTATCTCCTCATAGAAGGCAATTAGGTTAGTCAGGCATGACTTGCCCTTGGTGAATCCATGCTGACTGTTCCTGATCACTTTCCTCTCCTCTAAGTGCTTCAGATTTGATTCCTTGAGAACCTGCTCCATGATTTTTCAAGGGACTGAGGTGAGACTGACTGGCCTGTAGTTCCCCGGATCCTCCTTCTTCCTTTTTTTAAAGAAGGGCACTACATTAGCCTTTTTCCAGTCATCTGGGGCCTCCCCCGATCACCATGAGTTTTCAAAGATAATGGCCAATGGCTCTGCAATCACATCAGCCAACTCCTTTAGCACCCTCAGATGCAGCACATCCGGCACCATGGACTTGTGCTCATCCAGCTTTTCTAAATAGTCTTGAACCACTTCTTTCTCCACAGAGGGCTGGTCACTTCCTCCCCATGCTGTGCTGCCCAGTGCAGTAGTCTGGGAGCTGACCTTGTTCGTGAAGACAGAGGCAAAAAAAGAAGTGAGTATATTAGCTTTTTCCACATTCTCTGTCACTACGTTGCCTCCCTCATTCAGTAAGGAGCCCACACTTTCCTTGACTTTCTTCTTGTTATGAACATGCCTGAAGAAACCCTTCTTCTTACTCTTAACATCTCTTGCTAGCTGCAACTCCAAGTGTGATTTGACCTTCCTGATTTCACTCCTGCATGCCTGAGCAATATTTTTATACTCCTCCCTGGTCATTTGTCCAAGCTTCCACTTCTTGTAAGCTTCTTTTTTGTGTTTAAGATCAGCAAGGATTTCACTGTTAAGCTGGTCGCCTGCCATATTTACTATTCTTTCTACACATCGGGATGGTTTGTTCCTGCAACCTCAATAAGGAGTCTTTAAAATACAGCCAGCTCTCCTGGACTCCTTTCCTCCTCATGTTATTCTCTCAGGGGATTCTGCCCATCAGTTCCCTGGGGGAGTCAAAGTCTGGTTTTCTGAAGTCCAGGGTCCGTATTCGGCTGCTCTCCTTTCTTCCTTGTGTCAGGATCCTGAATTCGACCACCTCATGGTCACTGCCTCCCAGGTTCCCATCCACTTTTGCTTCCCCTACTAATTCTTCCCTGTTGTGAGCAGCAAAAACTTCATGGATTGTCTGTGCACCGCTGTATTGCTCTCTCAGCAGATATCAGGGTGATTGAAGTCTCCCATGAGAACCAGGGCCTGTGATCTAGTAACTTCTGTTAGTTGCTGGAAGAAAGCCTCGTCCACCTCATCCTCCTGTTCTAGTGGTCTATAGCAGAATCCCACCACAACATCCCCCTTGTTGCTCACACTTCTAAACTTAATACAGAGACTTTCAGGTTTTTCTGCAGTTTCATACCGGATGTCACTTCCTCTCTGGGATGTCACTCATTTTAGTTACAATGCTGTCTCCTGACTTTTATTGTTGATAATTATTTAAATCAGAAATCTTTTTTTAAAGATGAAACTGAAGTTTTAAAAAGAGATACTTATACTAAAGGAAGGAATCACACATTATTCTAAGTTCTCTGCATGAGTATATTTTTGTGCCCCTCATTTTGGGTCTTTGTCACACATTGCATCCCACATTTGGACCTTGGCAGGTTGAAATGTACGGAGAGAAAACCAAACATGAAATTATAAAATACTAAAAGTGTGGGACTGCAATACCAGCAAAATCCACAATAATTCACAGTAAAATTTTCAACCTTGAATAACCCATTTAATAAACAGGAGAAAAGAAGAAAATGAAAGTAAGCTTCATGTTCTAAGGGAAAAGAGAATAAAGATGGTAATTCTGAACTAAAGAAAAGACCTCTCTAGTCTCTACCATTGTAGCTATTTTGGTTAGGGAGGTGGGGTTTTTTTTGTTTTTGTTTTAAAACAAAATAGTTATACTGCTACAAACCCCTCGTGTGGCTGCAGTTAGATGGGGATAGAGGTGTCTCATACCAGCATAGCCATTCCCCTTTCCCATAAACACATTTATACCACTATGGCTAGGTCTACAATACAGAGCCTGTGTTGGCATAGCCCCCTAGTGTAGACACAGTGTACACTGACAAAAGGCAGAGTTCCGTTGGTGTAGGCGCACCACCTTCCGGTGCAACATTAGCTATGGCGACAGAAATACTCTTTTGTCAGCACATCTGCAGCTACACTGGGGGGTATTGTCAGCATAGCCCTGTCACTAGGGGGTGTTTTTTCACACCCCCGACAGACATAGCTATACCTGTGTAAGTTTTAAGTGTTGACCAGACCTCAGACTTGGTCCATGCTAGGGGGATGGTGATACTTTAACTATATCGGTATAGTTAAAGCTCTACAACTTGTGTTTAGAAAAGCCCTTAGCTTTTGAAAATCCCATGCTTTCAGCACTGTCTGGACTCTGCCCCCACTGAAGTCACTGGTAAAATGCCCATTGACTTAGAAGGGAGCAGACTTAGGCCAGCACAAAGTGCTTTCAAAAAATCTCACCCTAAACACCCTAATTATAGTTTTACATACAGTGGTCTGTATCCAAACAAATAATTTTATAGGGAGATTACTAGTAAAAATGTTAACTTGTGTTTCAATTTGTGCCTGGTGCATTTAAAATGTTCTACTATACTCGCCTGGTGGAAGGGTTTGTTTTGCTTTAGCAATACCTGAAATTGTGCTTTCAGCACTTTTTCTTTGTTTAGCAAAAAGCTCTCTTCGTGAAAACCCAGTGGACCACAAAACTAGTCAGGGACTTTTATCCAGGATGTCTGACCCATTGCCTGACAATAATTAGTTCAGGTTAATTACAGCAAATCTGTAGATTTGCAGCCTGAAATAATCTCATCCCCTAAACTGAACCCTCCAGAGGTTTCTTTTATGAGCTCTGCATCCTAAGGGTGGACTTAAAGTAATGAATTTGGCTCTAATAAGATTCATAGGTTTGTTCCCTAAGCAATGGTGTCAATTATAGAATCTAACACTGATGGCTTATTTTGCTGGAAAATACAGAAAATGAGAGTTTTTAATGAGGCACCGTAGGATTTTAAACATTTTTATTTAACTCTTTCCATTGTTGAAAATGAGAAGACTTCATCAAATTGTGTTTTTATATAATTTTCTACATAATTCTGGATATGCCAATGGCTAATTTCCTTCTGCTCTATAAAGGAAAAGGTTAACGTAATGACTCTGAGGTTTCATTTGGAAATGTTCCAGAAGAGTGTTTGAGTATTTGTCATACTAAATGGCAGGAAGTAATAAGAGGTTATGTATTGGCAAAAATGTTCCATGCACCAAGTAGATTAATACTGGAGAAAGGCACTGGGGACATCAGGTTGAGGTGGAAGCGCAATATAATATGTCCATACTTAATATTTGCCCTTCTGTGGCTAATCCCTAATCATTAACAAAGCAGTGATTCGGTCTGGTGGGGAGATGTATAGTGAGAAGAGAAGGAACCCATCATGCAATTCTTCAGTAGTTTACAACTGAGTGGACACCTCATCCTGGAGACAGTGGCTCAGATACTATGGTAATGGGTGCCAACATATCAACCCATATAGATAGGTAACTGAGAAACTCTTCAAATATTTAACTCTGTAATGTGTCTTGACTTTTCCATTCATTTTTGCATCTGGTTATTGTGTTTAAGATTTCTGGAAGATGAACTCGTCTTAGGGCTTCAGGATTTATTTAATAGTACTCTTTATCTTGATGAACCACAACAGTGACTCTAAACTCCCTTGTGAAGCAGCACTAGATTTCAAGAGGAAATTACTCATGCATAGCTATTATCGTATGGAACATTCCTGTTTAATGTTAATGCCTCTTAATGGAATTCTTTCCTCTTCTTAATACTCAGAAAAATAGGTCACGTGAGGAATACATCTGGAATGCAGGTGGACTTTTGCTATTCAAGGATGTCACAGATCCTGTCGGGCGACCCTCTTGGCCACTCACCAGATTACTGTGAAAGGATCCAACCGCTGGATCCCAGGTGCTTTAAGCCTCTGGAGCCTGAACAAAATCCAAGCACTACCCCTGTCAGGGGGACCCTAGGCACACTCTTGCTGCAGATCCTTTATCTGACACCCGTCCTGAGACCTGTGGCCTTGCAGTCCAACTGCCTAGCGCCTGTTAACAATGCTGACCACCTCAGACTCCCCATTAGCTCACACACACCATCTCCCAAAACTCCAGCTATGTGGGTGTCCTGGGCCCACAAGTTTACCTTTTCAAGGGGCATGTGGTGGGTGTAGCCCCTATTGCACACAGATTTACTTTGCACAGGGTTCTAAAAACACCATTGATCTTCACTTAAACACAAGAAATACACAGAGAATACAGATTAGCATCCTGAATGCAATACCCCTCACTCTAGCCCACTATTGCCTTGGGAGACAGTCTGAATTCAGGTACATAATGTTCCCCCCACACTCAAACTGCTGTAGCAGCTTCTCTCTGCTTGAGCTGGTAAAAATGGCCACACACTCCAAAGAACAGCTCCTGCCTTTTGATAACCTTCCAGTCCCTCTGTCAGGTGACTCCCAGATCGCCCCCTCAGGTAGACCCCCTACTAGACGACTTTGTTGCCAGGTAAACTCTCCCCTGACAAATTCTCCTAGATGAGAGCCAGTATCTTGTCTAGGATGTTTGTATTTGAATAGAGGAACACTCCAATTTAACAACCCTCTATTGTCAGCACCTGGCATTTTGGTCCAACATGGAGGTAAAAGAACAAAAAAGACGACAAGCGGCTGCACCCCAATTGCAGCCCAATAAAGAAACAGACAGTGTTCAGAATCTCATAGTGAATTCATACATTGTACAGCTAGATTTCCCAAACCACCACAAAGGATGAAAATCTTTCTCTGGCCAATGTCTTTGACTCTGCACTCCCTCACCCAATTCATTAAAATTTATCCTTTACTAACAAGGCCAGAAATCTTTAAATCATCCTTGTCTGAAAACATTTTTCTTTCTGTCCTTCCTTCCCACAAATTCTTCCTCTCATCCCTCAGAAATCTGCCAGTTTCCATGGAACTAAAATTTACCTTTATTTTATCTATCCTTTATATGTAGAAATCCTTATTCATGCCAATCACTTCTCAACTCAACTAGTATAATTCCTTTTCTTACAGTCTTTCTAAACCGCAACTCTTTGAACTCTAGGAGATCTTGAATGCTGCAGCCAGCATATTCCCACTCCAGAAGGTGGGAACACACCAGTCCATTCTCCATTATTTTCCTTAAAAGAAAAAGGCTCCTTAAAATTGCCTTTCTGGTTTTCAAAATGGCCCTCTGACTCATAGATTGGATTCATCCTAACTTTTTGATGTTATTTCCATAGTACCTGCTTTTCAAGTCCTCTCATGGTCTAGTCTCTTTTTTACTAGAGATGCTCCAGAATTAATAGGGCAACACAAGAAAGTGTGCTATCTCTCTGGGAAACTCTTCAGAGAATGAATATAGATGTTTACTGATTTTGTCTCTCATAGACAATTTTTTTTTTAAAGACCGAGTAAAAAAAGAGTTCAAGCATGTGCAACATTCCTAAAGGGATAACTCCATCCTGAAAATATTTTATAACGGTCATCAGAAGTTGGGATTTCTGATGGCAGCCATCAAAAGAATAGTGTTCTGTGAATCAAACAGCAACTAGTGCTGAGAAATTCTCTGTACTTCTTTGCTTATTAATTTACACTTTTTCCTGCCAATCTCAGTCTTGATGCTATATAACTTGTAAAATAACAATATCCAGTATAAAAATTGAATACTTCCATCCACCAAACAGATTCAGCACAAGCAGTTGCAGAGCAAGCGTCCTCTCATAACCCTATTAACCCAAATAAGCCCTGACCTATGTGGATCACTTTTGCAGATGAGAGAGTGCTTAAACCTCCATGTGAACTCAGTTCATGGCTGCACTTCTTGGCATACTAATGAGAGTGCTAACTGTGGAGTATGGGTGACAAGAAGATATGTTAGCTCAACACTTGATTGTAGTCACCAACTCATTTCATATAATCAGACAGCTATCAAATGGTAGTAACTGCCATTCTCACTACTGTTCTGGTCTAGATTTGAAGCCAGGATAAAAGGCTTTATATCTCATTACCAACCCTCTGAGTCAATTGGTTCACCAAAGTCTCCCTTCTTAATGATAGTTATCATACAAAATCTTGCTGAACCAGAAGGCCACTCATCTAATGTACTCTTTTGATGCACTACATTTTAAACAGTAGTGCCTTCCATCACAGAACATGGTGCTTCAGAAAGAAAAATGAACTCCAGTGCAAACTGGAAAGTTAGTCTAGGCAAGGCAAAGGAAAATACTCTTTTCAGAATTTTCTCAGGATGGGATGTGACAGATAAGTATTGTTAAGAATTACTGAGGACTCATGCTACAATCTCTCCAAAAACGTCTCCTTTCACAAAGTTATCATCAGGGGTCTGGATATGTGAAGAGAACATTGTTCTCAGTAACATTAACTCTCTTAACTCAGTGTGTAACATATGTTGTCACATAGCAACTGCTCTCTGCAGAAAGGCAATTGAAAGGTTCAGGTGTGCAGAATACCCTCTTTAAATCCTGTATTTTAATAAGAATCCTCACCAGTTGGAATCTGTAACCTGTTAATTGCCTGAGCCTCATTTATATGATAAGTGGTTCATTTCCTTTATTGTGATTGAATCCCCTCCCTGTATTCCAGGAAAAGTGGAGCTGCAGAGAGTGGTTGATTGGATTTCATTGCTGTAGGCCATTTCTTAAACAGGTTACAGGTTGACAAACACAGAAGAGGGATCAATAGCCATCCTTTGCCTCATTGACAAGCTAATCTTTTCAGTAAACATTTCATCAGTACCTGCCATTTGTACACATACCTGCCACATGAGGACTGGAGAAAGCACTGCTTTATATGGTTTAGGCAACTAATAAATGAAAAGACAACAATACAAATGGGGCAAATCAACACGATAACATTTTTCTGTAAATGGCCTTTTGGTGCCTGCAGAACACACCCAGGCACATTTTAAACAATTCTTAATGTTAATTATGGGGGATTAGGCTCCAAACCTGCGTAGACTTGTCTTTCTGTAATTTAACTTGTTTTGTTATATCTAAAAGATCTAGCTTCTCAGTCTAAAAACTGGAGCCATGTTACAAACAACTTTGAAAATCACTGTTGTTAAATTTCACGAATGTTGACAGGTTCAGATAATGTAACAGTGGACTGTTAACTTCCCCTTTACATGTATAGGGCTTCTGCTCTCTCTCCCCTTGGTGTACTTGAGGAGTAACTCAATGAAGTTATAGTGTAGATGAGAGTGGAACCAGACCCACCTCTCTCGTGAAAGACACGTGGAATGTGTAAAGAGGAATTCAGTATTGACCACCCCAAGTGTTCAAAACTCATGAGTCAGGCTCCAAAAAAAATCATGAGATTAAAAAAAAATATTTTTTTTTTAAGTCAAAGTAATAAAATTTCAGATTCTTGTATTTGCCTTTTGGTTTCTGAGCCTTTAGATAACGCAGGTCATATTTTTCAGCTTTTCTCCACAAGTGTGTGGAACAGAAACTCTTTTATTTAAAGAGAAAGCTGAACTTTTTACTTTATCACAGGATTACAGCAGCCAGGGCTTTAAGAAAAACACCAGCAAGTGTGAAACCCAGGATAAAATCGTAAGAAGTGGCAATGCTAGATGGCAATCCAGCCTGGTGGAAGAACAAGAACGAGCTTACTTTGGAGTCTGATGCAAGAGAGAACAGGCATATGAACTTGCACCTTTGGAGCCCATGGAAGCTTGTTATTGCTAGTTTTATTGTTGATACTATAGTAATATATTTATAACCGCCTATCTCTTATATTAAAGCCTGTAATTACTGATGCAAACAGGCCCTCAAAGCATGACAGATAATCAGTTTCTTTTACAATGCATTCCTCTGCGTCTAAGATACAAGATACACACTGGCTGCATATGCACTAAAGAAATGCACCATTTCTTTCTGAGCTGGTGGAATTCAACCAGGACAAGCCGCAGTCAGTCAAAATGTGCACACTAGGACCTCTGCTAACGCTTTAGGGATATCTCCCAGCATGGCTCAAGCAATAGTATAGTGCCGCGAATGCTAGCAATGGTGGGAGCAGTAGTGTCAACCAGCCCTCTCTGATCAGGGTTATATGACATGGCGGTAAAAACTCTTAGGGTCTGTCTACACTGCAATTAGACACACATGGCTGGCCCGTGCCAGCTGACTCGGGCTCATGAGGCTCGGGCTGCGGGGCTGTTTAACTGCGGTGTAGGTGTTCTGGCTCAGGCTGCAGCCCGGGGTCTAGAACCCTCCCACCTCACAGGGTCCTAGAGCCCAGGCCCCAGCTCGCAGTTAAACAGCCCTGTAGCCCGAGCCCCACAAGCCTGAGTCAGTTGACATGGACCGGCTGCAGGTTTTTAATTGCAGTGTAGACAGACCCTTATAGTCTAAACTGGATTAGACTAGTGCTGCCACCATTGCTAGCAACAGGTGGAAACTTCACCGGTGCAAGAGCAATGGTGGGAGATTTCTCTGAAAACTTCAGTTGCAGATATAGCCTGGAGGGGCATCTACATTAGGAAACGTCTTGCCAGTTTGTCAGCAATTGTGACATTGCATTAGTGCTACCAGGGGTGTATGCCCTAGTGTAGAATGAGCTCAGGCATTTTCACCACCATTTCATCTAACTCTGTTACAAAGCCCTTAAATCAGAACAATCCTGTGCACTATTTTTAAAGGCCTAACAAATGGATTGTCATTTTTTTCCACTTTTATTTTTTTGTTCTTGAGATGGTGCATAAGGGAGTGCTCATTGATTGCACACTTACACTCATCTGTTACACCCTCATTGCAGACAATCCCAGAAACATAGCACTGTAACTTTGCCAGTCTAGTGGTGCCCTAAATCCATATTTAGGCATCTAAATGAATTGCATAGTTTTTAAAGATGCTGATCATTGATGTTAACATGAGCTGCAGGTGGTCAGCCACCTCTGAAAATCAGATCACTTAGGCGCCTAACTTTTGACACCCAAGTTTAAATACTTTAGCCTTGCTAAAGTTTTCTGTCTCATTTCTGGCCTCACTGTGAACGTATATGATCTGTTCACCTGAAGTGTCTAAGGGCTTGTCCTCACGGCACAGTTAGTTCAAGGTGTAACTCAAGTTTTTCCCTTAACCTGACTCCCATCCATACACAATCTCCAGCTGAAGTTAAGTGGTGCTTTAAGCATGAGGTAGCTGCTGAGTGTTGCTGAGGCTGAAACTAGGGTATTGCAGTGGGGGTGCAGTAACTAGTTACAACAGCTCATCAACAGCTAATCCAGTCGCTCCGTACATCTTGAGTATTGTTTTGCAGTGTGATCATTCACTCGTGCTAGGCTGACTCAGTGGAGTAACTCCAGGGTATTCACTCAAGTTACCTGTTGCAGTGAAGGCAAGTCCTACGAGTTGAACTGGGATACAGATGATTGGCAGGCTAGAGCTCTACTAGTGAGCTAGGCTGAATTCTAACAGCTAAGGGTGACATCCTCACTCCCACTCTGGCCTCTTTTTTGCCATTCTGACCCTTTTTACTCAGAACAAAGGGGCCCTAATCTCTTGTTCTGACTATGGGAAGATCTCTTCTCTCCTCCCCCCCTCCCCCGACCCCTGGCTGAAATTACACAAGACAGCCATAAGATTGCTCTCTGAGGACCCCTTGCAAGCCCCAGTGCAGGGAGTGTGCTGGCAGTGGGAGGACACTGTCCGGGAGGGTCTGTAGTATGCTGTCTGGAGATTCCGGGCAGCAATATGGCCCATAGGGCAGCCCCAGGCTTTCTAAATTACACCGAGTCTTATCCAGTACCCAGAACAGTCCAGAATTGGGAGGGCACAAAGGTGACTTAAAGCCTCCTTAGCCCCCATCCCTCTGGGCTGTGAGTTCTGTGCCACACCTCTTAGAGTTGCAGTAAAGGATCTCACCTAACTTTGTAAAAGCAGAACTAATCTTTGTTCAGCCGAGAAGTAGTAGGACTAATAAGCAGAATTGGGTTTCTGTACTTGCCTATAAAATCTCCTATGTCTGACGTGCCCAAAATCTTGATAAAACAATCAAGCAATTTCACTTCTTACCTTTCTCTCATAAAAGTCTACACATTTGAGCTCACCAAAACACTGTGGTTATGTCTACCTAAACATGGCTTATCCTTGCAGCTCAGTATGCAAAGTAGTCTAAATGAAATGCATTAGAAATCTTGCTAATAGTTTCCCTATGCCCATCACAATGGCTGAAGAGTTAAAACTGCTAATGATCTTTCCAACAGCCCTAGCGATTTTTCAACTGTTCAGCAAGGCCATTAATCAACATAACCCAGACTGCTTGAGCAACATTTACTAGCAATTAACCTACAGTTATGGGAACTATTTCTTCTTCTGAATACACTAGCCTAATCTGCTCATCCAATTATTCTAAATGAAAGTTATAAGCAAACAAAGCTTCTATTAATTGGAAAGGTTATAAAATGAAAGTTCTCAGACCAACATGGACTACTTAAGATGAAAAGGTTTCATATTAAATCCTTCTCCAGACTGTTATCTATTAAGTGAGCTTTTCAGGTGCAATCCATGAAGATACCTATCCCCTAAATCCTGGTTTTAGGCACCACTGCGACCCACAAAACTCCTACAGGGTTCAGAAGCAGCCAAGCAGGTGCCTTAATTCACTTGGCACGTCAGTTTTTGTCTCTGAGCATGTGCACTGCTCCTTACTCTAGGCATCTGGGTGCCTATCTCCAACCTAAACCCCAGAGGGGTTCACAAACTGGGAAGACAGGCATTTGGCTGCCTACATTGCATGCGGGGGCCCAATCTGGTAGGAGTGCTGGGATGCTGTATCCCAGTTCAACTCGTAGGACTTGCCTTCACTGCAACAGGTAACTTGAGTGAATACCCTGGAGTTACTCCACTGAGTCAGCCTAGCACGAGTGAATGATCACACTGCAAAACAATACTCAAGATATACGGAGCGACTGGATTAGCTGTTGATGAGCTGTTGTAACTAGTTACTGCACCCCCACTGCAATACCCTAGTTTCAGCCTCAGCAACACTCAGCAGCTACCTCATGCTTAAAGCACCACTTAACTTCAGCTGGAGATTGTGTATGGATGGGAGTCAGGTTAAGGGAAAAACTTGAGTTACACCTTGAACTAACTGTGCCGTGAGGACAAGCCCTTAGACACTTCAGGTGAACAGATCATATACGTTCACAGTGAGGCCAGAAATGAGACAGAAAACTTTAGCAAGGCTAAAGTATTTAAACTTGGGTGTCAAAAGTTAGGCGCCTAAGTGATCTGATTTTCAGAGGTGGCTGACCACCTGCAGCTCATGTTAACATCAATGATCAGCATCTTTAAAAACTATGCAATTCATTTAGATGCCTAAATATGGATTTAGGGCACCACTAGACTGGCAAAGTTACAGTGCTGGCAGTTACAGCGCCACTCAGAGAGCACCGAAGGAAAACAGCTGTTGTGTGTTCACACAGACAGCTGCCTGCGCAACAGCATGTTCACACTTGCGGCGCTGTTCGGAGCGGTGCACTCTGGGCAGCTATCCCACAGAGCACCTCTTTCTCTTTTGCCGCTAAGACTTGTGGGAAGGCAGAAGGGGTCACGGGGCATCCTGGGTCCTGTCCCAATGCCCCATGATGCATTGTTTCGCATCCCAGCAATCCCTGTGCTTCCGTCAGCATTTGGCACCGTCTTTCAACAGTTTGTGTACTGCGCGCCCTGCCCTGCCTCTTTCTGGCTGCAGGAATGGATCCCAAGCTGTTGACCAGTATGCTGCTCGCACTGACCAACACGTCACAAATGACAGTGGAGTTATTCCTTAAACTACAAAGGCAAGGGGAGTGCGACATTGATCTCGCCATACGTAGTAGCTACGACACAAGATTGCTTGTGGCATTCACAGAGGTGCTGACTACAGTGGAACACCGCTTTTGGGCTCAGGAAACAAGCACTGAGTGGTGGGATCACATCGTCATGCACATCTTGGATGATGAGCAGTGGCTGCAGAACTTTTGGATGAGAAAAGCCACATTCATGGGACTGTGATGAGCTTGTCCCAGCCCTCTGGCGCAAGGACACGAGAATGAGAGCTGCCCTGTCATTGGAGAAGCACGTGGCGATTGCACTGTGGAAGCTGGCTACTCCAGACTGCTACTGATCGTTCACTAACCAGTTCAGAGTGGGAAAGTCGACCACTGGAGTCGTGTTGACCAGGGCCGGATTAAGTTTTTGTGGGCCCGGCACCAAACATATTTGTGGGCCCCCCTGGGGAATAATTGTAAAAGGGGCCAGGGGTAAAAGCACAGTGGAGCAGGAGCTAGGGTTGGTCTCTGGAGCAAGGGAGGGGTCAGGGGTAAACTGCAAGCACAGCAGGGCTAGGGAGGGGGTAAACAGGATCCCTCCCCACCCCTGCCCACATAGAGCAGGTACCTACCTGGTTCTAGCCCGTTCTCTTTGTCTCTCTGCACTGAGCTGCCCCTCCTCGTACAGCAGCAGGACAGGTTCTCTTCCAGCCCTCTGGGGTGGGTGTTGGGAGTGGGAAGAGCAGAGGCTAATGTGGTTACTCCTATAACCGGACATTTAGTTTCCAGTCAAGCAGGGCCGGCTTTAAGCCGATTCGGCCGATTCCCCGGAATGGGGTCCCGCGCCTAAGAGGGCCCCGCAACGTTCACCCAGGCCGGCAGGAAGCTGAGCGGGGCCAGTGGCCGAGACTCTGGCTGGCAAGGGGCCTGCAGCTGAAACCCCAGATCATCAGCGGGCTGAGCAGGGCTGGCGGCCGGGACCCCAGACAGCCCACTGCTGGCCCTGCTCAGCCCGCTGCCAGCTGAGTGAACAGAACCCCAGGTCAGCAGCAGACTCAGCAACAGCCGGGACCTGCAGCCTGCCATTAAAAAAAAAATCAGCTTGCGTTCCGCCTTTGGCATGCGTGCCATAGGCTGAGGACCCCTGTTCTAGTGTATACTGTACTTTATGGTAACTTTCACTATACGCAATTTTCCTCTTACGAGGTGACTTTAGAACCTAACCCCCGTGTAAGATGGGACTCCACTGTAGTGTAAAAAAAAATTTGGGGCACCGCTTTTGGCACCCCCAAATCTTGGCACCCTAAGCGGTCGCCTAGTTCGCCTAGTGGTTACACCGGCCCTGACAGTATCCCCAGCCCAGGTGACGTGACAGCCAGTGGTGGATTTAGCATTAGTGGGGCCCCCCAGCCCTGTGCTCAGCTTCATTTTTGGGGCTCCTCCTTGGGACCCAGCCAAGAAAAAGAACATTCTCTCTTATCTCCCCCTGCCCCCGTTTTTCATTCTTTTTTTCTTCATCCTCCTCCCATAAGTAATAGCAAGTAAATGAAAATAAAGTGAGGTACCTTGATTGTTCTTGTAGTCTAACTTATTTTTCCACAGACCACTTGAAAATCACAGAGGATCTCAACGGACCACTTAATGATCTTTCCAAATATTGTAAAAAAATGTTTGGGTGCGGGGGCTGGCCAGGAGCTAGGGCGAGGGAGGGGGCTCAGGGTTGGGGCAGGAGGTTGGGGTGTGGAGCGCTTACCTGGGGCAGCTCCTGTTTGGTTCTCAGGATGGGGGTGGGGATGTGGGGGGGTGCAGGAGTCAGGGCAGGGGCCTGTGTGTGTGTGAGGGGGGTGTAGGTTTCAGGGCAGGGGCTGGGGGGCGTAAGGTGGGTGTGACGTTGTGCAGTCTATATGGTTTTATAAAAACTTGATAATAAGCCAATATAATGTAACTGGGATAGTTTTAGAGAAAATATGGTAATAAGTGAATATAACGTAACTGGGATATGCTTCATGCAAAAGATCTCTTGTAAGGTATCATTACAAAGCTTATAATCTACTGAGTATGATCATCTGATTTGTATAAATGTACCCCTCTTGTATCTAAAACTAGAAATATAAAATGTAACTCTGAGGGCCTATTGTAATTATGTAACGTGTGGTCCATTAATGATGGTTTGGAATCTTGATGACTCCCGTTAACCAGGACCATTGTCTGCAGATGGTTGTGTTTACCTGTTAGTCTTCCTGTATATGTGTGTGCTGGCAAGTGGGCAATGAAGTCTTGCAGTAACATGTGATCATGTCACCTGAACTGGAATCCATCTTTAACCTGGTGCTTTTCCAGTGAGGGGGGGGGTGGAAACCCAGAGGGACAAAGGGTTCCCACCTTATGCAAAAGATATATAAAGGGGTGGAAGAGAACAGAGAGAGGGAGGAGCCATCATGAAGAATCCCCTAGCTATCACCTGAGCTGGAACAAGAGCTGTACCAGGGGAAAGAATTGTGCCCAGGCCTGGAAGGTGTCCAGTCTGAGAAAAACTTACTGAAGCATCTCTGAGGGTGAGATTATCTGTATTTAGTTTGATTAGACATAGATTTGCGCATTTTATTTTATTTTGCTTGGTGACTTACTTTGTTCTGTCTGTTACTACTTTGAACCACTTAAATCCTACTGTCTGTATTTAATAAAATCACTTTTTATTTAGTAATTTACTCAGAGTATGTATTAATACCCCAGGGAGCAAACAACTGTGCATATCTCTCTATCAGTGTTATAGAGGGCGAACAATTTATGAGTTTGCCCTGCATAAGCTTTATGCAGGGTAAAACGGATTTATCTGGGTTTAGACCCCATTGGGAGTTGGGCATCTGAGTGCTAAAGACAAGCAGACTTCTGTGAGCTGTTTTCAGGTAAACTTGCAGCTTTGGGACAAGTGATTCAGACCCTGTGTCTGTGTCTGGAGCCAGACGGGAGTGTCTGGCTCAGCAAGACAGGGTGCTGGAGTCCTGAGCTGGCAGGGAAAACAGAAGCAGGGGAAGTCTTTGCACATCGGGTGGCAGCTCCAAGGGGGTTTCTGTGATCCAACCCGTCACAGTGGGGATGCAGGGGTCAGGGCTGGGGGCGTGTGAGGGGGTGAGAGGGGGGTGCAGGGGGCTGGGGAGGTGTGAGGGAGATGCAGGAGTCAGGGCAGGGGGCTGGGGAGGTGTGGGGGGTGCAGGGGTCAGGGAAGGGTGCTGAGGAGGTGTGAGGGGACTGCAGGGTCAGGACAGGTCCAGGGACTCAGGGGGCTGGGGGGGGTGCAGGGGTTAGGGTGGGCAGGGGGCTGAGGGGGTGGGCTGGGGTCATGGGGTTGCTCACGCAGGGGGCTGGAGGGGGTATGCCCCAATTCCAGCCCCTTCCCCAAGGCCTCACTCCACCTCATCTTCTCCTCCTCCCCGGAGTGGTATGCTGAGGCTCGCTCCTCCTTGCCTCCCTCCTGCCTGCAAGGCTGATCCAACTGACCAGCGGGGCGGGGGGGGGGGGGAAATGTAGCACACTGGGGAAAGAGGCGGGGGAGAGGCCTCATCCCCGCCTCTTCTTCTCCTCCTCCCCCCCCAGAGCAGCATGCTGTGGCTCCCTCCTCCCCCTCCTGCCGGCTAGCAGCTGATCCAGCTGATTGGCCGGGGGGGAGGGAATGTAGCACGCTGGGGAAAGGGGTGGGGCAGGAGCCAGGCTTCAGGCAGAGGCTGCCACGGAGCCGCAGCATCCTGCAGCGTCAAGCTCTGACCCCACAGGAGAGAGCGGGGGGGCGGAGGAGAGCGAGCCGGGTCCCCTTTCAACCGTGGGCCCGGCGCCATGGCGCCACTGGCGCATTATAAATCAGGTATTGGTGATGACGGAAGTGTGCAGGGCCATTAATCGCATCCTGCTCCGAAAGACTGTGACTCTGGGCAACGTGCATGACATTGTGGATGGCTTTGTACAAATGGGCTTCCCTAACTGTGGAGGGGCAATAGATGGCACGCACATTCCAATTCTGGCACCAGACCACCTAGCCACCAAGTACATTAATAGCAAGGGGTATTTCTCAATGGTTCTCCAGGCGCTTGTGGATCACCGTGGGCATTTCAGAGACATTAACGCAGGCTGGTTCAGAACGGTGCATGACGCCCGCATCTTTCGGAACACTGGCCTGTTCAAGAAGCTGCAAGCAGGGACTTTCTTCTCGGACCAGAAGATCACTGTAGGGGAAGTCGAAATGCCCATTGTGATCCTGGGAGACCCCACCTACCCCTTAATGCCGTGGTTCATGAAGCCATACACGGGGCAACTTGACAGCAGCAAGGAGCGGTTCAACAACAGGCTGAGCAAGTGCATAGGTATCATAATTCCTACGGCTGGAGCGCAGCTGGGACTGGACAGTCTCCTCTCCCCAAATGCCGATGAGGTCCAGCAGCTCGGCACTGCTCCAAGCGGGGGATCGGCTTGTGCGTGGAGCAGACATGGCCACCTGGAAAGATGCGATGAAACCACTGTACACATCACCGAGCAAACAGGAAGGGGACTTTCAAATTTGCAAAGGAATTTATGGGGTGGGGCTGATGGTTGGTCACCTGAGGGCAGGGCAGTAGAGTTCAAACCGATGGCCAGAGAGCTGAGAACAGGCAGTGACTTTCACTAGAGTGTGAGCTCTGATAGACTAATCTCAGAGACCAGAAAAGCAAACTCCACCTTGGGGCAGACAAAGGTCAGAGAGAGGCACTTAGAAAGAAAGAAGTAAGTTCCTACTATGCTGTTGGTGAGGCAGTGTGCCCCATACTGTAGCTAAATGTAATGCATTGACTCCAACCATTTCTGAGATTCTGTGCGTGTAAAGAGCTAATTGACGCTATTTTATGGGAGGGGGGGGTTGAGGGGCAGAATGTCTCTTTGGACCCTAAATGGATACTGAAAATCTAATTTGCTTATGAAAACCCAAAGACAACCCTGCCTCTTCCACCAGCAAGACTGGGGATTTTTCACTATGCAAGCAGGGAGAGGAGAGGGGTTAGATTTGGGAAGCTTGGATGGAGGGCTCACTATCTGCATATCAGAGAACTCACCTCCCTTGGAGCTCCCTGCATGTCCCGTGCTGTGGGATTTAAGAGGAGGACAGGAAGAGATGGGAAAGGAATGGGGCTGTGGTGGTGGATGATCTGCTGTATAGATCCATCAGCCTTTCCCTCCCATAGAGTGGGAGTGCAGGATCATCAGGGGCCCCTGCAACAGGCACATGGAGCAATTTTGCCACCATGTCAGAGCCTGCTGGAGAGGATTCCTTCCAGCCACTGGAGCTTGGCCTGGAGGTTCGGATTTAGCAGCTAGCTTTGCACAGGCCTTGTGAAAGAGAGAAGGAGCTGAAAGAGCTTGATCAGTGATGGACCTCCTAGTAAGCGCTGAAGCAGCTTCTCAGGACAAATGGCCATTTTGACATTCATGTCTAATAATCTTGTCCTGGGCACTCCTGTTGCGCATACAGTGTCCCTTGTCTGCTTCCATTCATGTTCATCTGTTTAGATGTCATCATGACCACTCACAGGTTGGTTGAAGTTTTGCTCTAGGGCATAAGTGTCATGCAAAGCAGTTAGACAACCTATATAATGCTCCTGTCAAGGCTAATTCCCCACTTTGTCACTCCGAGTGCAGAAGGTGGGGCCTCGCAAGGATTCTAAAAGTTAATACTGGCCACTCCAGGCTTGTATTAAACTCCCAAGGTTACAGCTTTTTTCTGACCTTGGATTGGTAGATGCTACCATCACCCAAGTGCAGAACCCCTTTGAGAGCCCAGGAAGGCACACTTGGGAATTCCTTTCTGTGGGGTACCGTCAAGTCCTTTCACACTCACACACCCCTTCAGGGAATTGCTGAGGGGGGGAAAAAGGGGAAATCAGCTGTTGCCACCAGCTATTTAAACAACATGTGCACAAACCTCTTAAGACACAAAAATCCAATTCTGTTCTTAGAAAGGGTAAATTTTATTAATAAAAAAGAAAATACACCTGGGAACTCAGGCTATTGCTAGATTTTAAAAGCACAACTACAAGGGTTAAGCACCAAAAATAGCTTTCTTGAGGTCCAACTTAAAGGTTACAAGCAAAACAAAAGCACCTGGGGTTAGCACAGAGGAATCCACAAGCCATAATGAAATAAAAAGGATAAACCTAATCAGGTCTTCCTAGACATTTCCTGATCTATTTACATATCTGGAGTTGAAAATGAGTAGTTTCTAGGTATGATACTGATGATTTTTTCATGCCTGGTCCAAGCTTCTTACAGCATAGCTGCTGCCCTCTCCGCCTCTCTCCGGGAGAGCAACCACAGACAGACAAAAGGGGAGTCTTTTCAATTTTAAAAAGTTCTAGCCTTCCCATTGGCTCTTTTGGCCAGGTGCCCACTCACTTCCTTTTACCAATGCATAGCAGTGAGACTTAACCCTTTACAAGTAGAGCAATTAGAGAACAGCTACTAAGAGGGATTTTATAGCTACTGGCTGGCTAGGTGTCCGTAAAAGAGAGCTACCCCCCCACACACACACACTTCATTTATCACAGCTCCAAATAACATCTTTCGGCCCCTCCTCTGTGCCAGCACTGAAGCATTTGTGCCACATGCCTCCGTGGACTTGATCACCTCTATTAACATTCAAGTACCAACAGGAAAACTTGAATTACAAGAGGAAAAGATGACAAGAAGCTGAAGGGTATGTCTGGCTGTTAATGAGACAAGCTAAATTGCACCAGGTGCCCGGAAAGCTCATCATGAACGATTCTTTACAGGGTGACAGAAAGTATGCAACAGGAAATTACTGCCTGCAGACACTTTGTTCACTGCCATTTCCCAGCCAAGAATGGGAAACAGAGGACAAACTGAAACAGTTGATCAAAAAATTCTCCAAGTACTATACATAAGCTAGACACTTGTCTGTGAGAGTGGGCAAGCAGCCAAAGGAGCATGATCAGGGCCACTGAACTTGAACCTGTATATGATGGAAACCACTTCAAGCTGCGTTAATCCATAATTAACCAGCGTCTATGGGCATGATACAACAATAATGATCAACTGCGAGTGCGTAATGGTCATGTTCTTTCTGTTGGAGAAACATCTCTTACTAAGGCCTTGTCTACACTTAAAAGTTTGACGGTATACCTATAACAGTACCACCCTCCCTCCCTCGTGTAGATGCAGTTATACTGGCAAAAGAGTGTATTTACTTGTACTGCTTATTCCAGTCCCCTGAGCAAAATTAGCTATGCCAGCAAAAGTACATTTTTTGCCAGTATAACTGCATCTACCTTATGGCTTTTGCTGGCACAAAATTATATACATAAAAAAAGCACCCTTAACCAGCTATGCTGGCAAAACTTCTAAAGTATAGATCTGGCCTAAGCAAAAAACTAGGCAAAAAGAATAGTAACCAAGATATTGTAAGTAATTTGTCTCTTAGGGTATGTCTACACTACGAGAGTAGTTCGATTTTACTTAAAGCGAATTTGTGGAACCGATATTACAAAGTCGAACGTGCGTATCCACACTAAGGACAGTAATTCGACTTTGTGAGTCCACACTAACGGGGCAAGCATCGACATTGGAAGCGGTGCACTGTGGGCAGCTATCCCACAGTTCCTGCAGTCCCTGCTGCCCATTGGAATTCTGGGTCGAGCCCCCAATGCCTGCTGGGGCAAAAAATGTGTCGAGGGTGGTTTTGGGTAACTGTCGTCATTCAACCCTCACTCCCGCCCTCCCTCCGTGAAAGCGCCGGCGGGCAATCAGTTCGTGCACTTTTCTGGTGATTGACAGCGCGGACGCCACAGCACCGTGAGCATGGAGCCCACTGTGATCATCGCTGCAGTTATGGCCGTTGTCAACACCTCGCGCCTTATCATCCACCTTTTTCAGAGGCAGATGCTGAGAAATCAGACGAGGAGGCTACGGCAGCGCGGTGAGGACATTAAGTCTGAGAGGGGCACAGACCTCTCACAAAGCACGGGACCCCGCGCCGTGGACAGCATGGTGGCAATGGGTCATGTTGATGCTGTGGAACGGCGATTCTGGGCCCGGGAAACAAGCACAGACTGGTGGGACCGCATAGTGCTGTAGGTCTGGGATGAATCACAGTGGCTGCGAAACTTTCGCATGCGGAAGGGAACTTTCCTGGAACTTTGTGAGTTGCTGTCCCCTGCCCTGAAGCGCAAGGACACCCGGATGCGAGCAGCCCTGACTGTCCAGAAGCGAGTGGCCATAGCCCTCCGGAAGCTTGCAACGCCAGACAGCTACCGGTCAGTTGCGAATCAATTTGGAGTGGGCAAATCTACCGTGGGGGTTGCTGTGATACTAGTAGCCAACGCAATCGTTGAGCTACTGCTCTCAAAGGTAGTGACCCTGGGAAACGTGCAGGTGATCATAGATGGCTTCGCTGTGATGGGATTCCCAAACTGCGGTGGGGCTATAGATGGAACTCACATCCCTATCCTGGGACCGGACCACCAGGCCAGCCAGTACATTAACCGAAAGGGCTACTTTTCAATGGTGCTGCAAGCACTGGTGGACCATAGGGGACGTTTTACCAACATCAACGTCGGATGGCCGGGCAAGGTTCATGACGCTCACGTTTTCAGGAACTCTGGTCTGTTTAGACGGCTGCAGGAAGGTATTTACTTCCCGGACCACAAAATAACTCTTGGGGATGTGGAGATGCCTATAGTGATCCTTGGGGACCCAGCCTACCCGCTAATGCCCTGGCTCATGAAGCCCTATACAGGCGCCCTGGACAGTGAAAAAGAACTCTTCAACTACCGGCTGAGCAAGTGCAGAATGGTGGTGGAGTGTGCTTTTGGACGTCTGAAGGGGAGATGGAGAAGCTTACTGACTCGCTCTGATCTCAGCGAAACCAATATCCCCATTGTTATTGCAGCTTGCTGTGTGCTCCACAATCTCTGTGAGAGCAAGGGGGAGACATTTATGGCGGGGTGGGAGGTTGAGGCAAATCGCCTGGCTGCTGATTATGCCCAGCCAGACACCCGGGCGATTAGAAGAGCCCAGCGGGACGCGCTGTGCATCCGGGAAGCTTTGAAAGCTAGTTTCCAGAGTGACCAGGGTAACCTGTGACTATTACGTTTGTTTAAACAGAAGCTGAACCTGCCCCCGTTTCTTTACCCAGTTAATGTTGACTATCCTTTCCAGTTACCAACCCCCTTCCAACACACCTTTAAAAATAAAATAAATGAAACTTTGTTCATTAACACCGTTTTCTTTATTAAGGATTTCGCGGTAAAGGGTTGAAACTGGGACGCAGACTGTGGTGGGGAGCGGGTGTAGTGATGGAAAGGATGCTTCTAAACTCGAGGAATGACAGGCTCCTGCTCCTAGAGCGGTCCGCAGTGGTGGACTGGTTGTTTCAACAGAGCCTGCCACCCCTCCTTTTCGGGACTCTGTGTGTGGGGGCTATGTGACTTTGTGGCGGGGGAGGGCGGTTACAGATCCCCTGCTGCGTGGCTCTGTCATCCAGGCTAAGGACCGCTGCATAAGATCTGTAACCGCCCTCCCCCGCCACAAACTCACATAGCCCCCCCACACAGAACATGAAAACCACCTCCCAGACTGACCAGTGTGCCTAGTGACTGCAGTGTGTGTGTGATCTTCTGCTGAACCTGCCCCCGTGTCTGTACCCTGGTAAAGGTGACTGTCCTCTCCAATTACCAACCCCCTTCCCCTCCTTCAAACACACTGTACTCTAAAAGAACATGACAGAAACAGTAATTAACAGAAACGTATTTTTTATTAAGAACTACACAGTTAGGGGATGAAACTGGGACAGGGGCTTGGGTGAGGTGCATTTGGAGGGAAGGAAAGGACGTATCAAATCTTTGGGAATGAGAGCCTTCTGCAATTTGAGCAGTCTGCAGGGGTGGAGTGACTGTTTTCACCGCCCCTGCCGCCCCTCCTTCTTGGGACTTTGGGTGAGGGGGGGATGGGACTTTGTGGCGGGGGTGGGCGGTTAGCGATAGAATGCAGCGGGGCTCTGTCCTCCTGCCTCCGGTCCTGCAGAACATCTACAAGGCACCGGAGCATGTCCGTTTGCTCCCTCATTAGTCCAAGCAGCGTTTGAGTCGCCTGCTGGTCTTCCTGCCGCCACCTGTCCTCCCGTTCACTGTGTGATCGCTGGTATTGCGACATGTTCTCCCTCCACTGGGTCTGCTGTGCCGCCTCGGCTCGAGAACAGACCATAAGTTCTGAGAACATGTCGTCCCGTGTCCTTTTCTTTCGCCGCCTGATCTGCGCCAGCCTCTGGGAGGGGGATGCCGGGGTAGCTCAGGAGACACTCGCAGCTGTGGGATGGGAAAAAGGGAGTGAATTCCTCAAAAAGATAAATTTTTGCAAACAATGAATATAGTCTTTCTCTGTGAACAAGACCATGCACAGTACCTATCACATGTGCACTCAGTACAAGGTCGAATTTTCTGTCTTCACATTGAGTGCCTGGGGTCTTGCTGTACAGATCACACAAGCGGGGCCGGACAACGGAATTCTGCTAGCAGGCGGCCATGGTAAGGCGTAGACTTTTGGCTGCTTAAAGCTTAATTTACAGCAGTGCCCTCCTTTCACGTTCCAAGCAATGCTCCTAGCGTTGGCCAGTTCATGCTGGCCGGATCGCCGGCAGAAGGAACTCTGCCCCTGTCCCACCCCTGTCGCGGCTGTCCCCAGGAAAGATCCCTGCATGCTGCTGGCGAACCGCTCAGCAGGAACGGTTCGCCTCCCCGCCCCCACCACGTGGCTGGGCTCGGGAAAGATCCCTGCACGCTGCCGGCGATCCGGCCGGCATGAACTCTGCCCCATCCCACCCCGTCGCAGCTGTCCCCAGGAAAGATCCCTGCATGCTGCCGGCGAACCGCTCAGCAGGAACGGTTCACCTCCCCGCCCCCACCGCGTGGCTGTCCCCGGGAAAGATCCCTGCACACTGCCGGCAAACTGCTCAGCATGAACGGTTCACCTCCCCGCCCCCACCGCGTGGCTGTAAACCACCGGTTACAGTTATTTAAAGGAACAGGCAATCAGTCCCCATACTAAAATTCCCCTAATTCAAAGCAGGTCACCATGAGTGATATCACTCTGATGAGGATTACGGAGACAGAGAAAGACCGCATGCTGCGTGAATGCCAGCAAACACCAGGGCCGTATGCCGCCATGGTTTGCCAGGCAATGATACCGGAGTACCTGCTGCTAGCCTGGCGCGGAAAAGTTTCCTACCATGGAGGAGGCAATAAGGCCGCTCTCCCCAGGAACCCGATGCAAAGGCTTTCACATTACCTCCAGGAGAGCTTCATGGAGATGTCCCTGGAGGATTTCTACTCTATCCCCAGACATGTTAACAGACTTTTCCAGTAGCTGCACTTGCAAGGACTAAAAAGTTAAGCGCCTAGGGCAAACTAATCATTAAAAACCCATTGCTAACATACCATGTCTATTCTATTCAAAATAAATGTTTAACACACTTACCTACTGATCCTTCCCCTGATTCACGGTCCGGGTTACCGCCTTGGGAGGGTTGGTAGGGGATCTCCGTGAGGGTGATGGAGATCCTGGCTGTCGGGGAAATCAGCGTTGAAAGCGTTGTCGACTGCCTCGTCCTCCTCATCTCCTTCCTCATCTTCCCCGTCCGCGAACAGCTCCGAGGAAGCGGCCGTCGACAATACCCCATCGACAGAGTCCACGGACAGTGGTGGGGTAGTGGTGGCAGCCACACCTAGAATGGAATGCCTGCCTCGTAGAAACGGCATGTCTGGGGCTGGGATCCGGAGCGTCCATTTGACTCTTTGGTCTTCTGGTACCCTTGTCTCAGCTCCTTGATTTTCACGCAGCACTGCATTGCATCCCGGCTGTATCCTCTCTCCGTCATGGCTTTTGAGATCTTCTCGTAGATCTTCGCATTCCGTCTTTTCGATCGCAGCTCCGAAAGCACGGACTCATCGCCCCACACAGCGATCAGATCCAAGACTTCCCGATCAGTCCATGCTGGGGCCCTCTTTCTATTCTGCGATTGCATGGTCACCTCTGCTGGAGAGCTCTGCATTGTTGCCAGTGCTGCTGAGCTCGTCACAATGTCCAAACAGGAAATGAGATTCAAACTGCCCAGACAGGAAAAGGAATTCAAATTTTCCCGGGGCTTTTCCTGTGTGGCTGGTCAGAGCATCCAAGCTCGGACTGCTGTCCAGAGCGTCAACAGAGTGGTGCACTGTGGGATAGCTCCCGGAGCTATTAGCGTCGAATTCCGTCCACACTAACCCTAATTCGACATGGCCATGTCGAATTTAGCGCTAATCCCCTCGTCAGGGAGGAGTACAGAAATCGATTTAAAGAGACCTCTATGTTGAAATAAATAGCTTCGTTGTGTGGACGGGTGCAGGGTTAATTCAAATTAACGCTGCTAAATTCAACATAACCTCCTAGTGTAAACCAGGCCTTAGTTATAGCCCACTTACAAGAAGCTCGATAGAGAGGTTTGCCACCATCATAATCCAGAGCCTGGAAACTCTTCTTTGAAGAGCATAGCATGTTACCAGTGAAATGCTCCACTGGACTGACATTCCAGATTCTATCTGAGTGAAATCATTTCCTCTCTCCCCTGCAGAAAAACCATGTACATTTGGCAAAATATATAGGAGTTGCTGGGGAGGCCGTGGGGAAGCTACCCCGTGAACTGACATGGATAAGCAAGAACATAGAGCACACTGCACTGTCTTCAAAAGGTGATGGAGCTACCAATCCTGCGTGTGCACTTTTGCGGGCCCCAGAATCACCATTCAGTCCAACTTCCTCCAGGAATCTGCACACTGCCATTTCAGTGAGTTATCAAAAGCAGACCCCTGCCACACTAACTACAATCAGTACCGTCTAATATAGAGTCAGTGTTACTAAAAATGTTGAGAAAAAAAATATATGAACTAGAATGTTGTAATACAGGATTTACCAAGACAAACACGTCACAAAACAAGCTTCATTACTTCCTTTTCCTGTGCTGCTGTTTAAAATGATTAATGGCAACATTTTTAAACTTATGCAAATGAAGCAGCAACTACTAGACCAAATATTCTGACCAGACACATAAATGATCTTATAAAAGAGAAGGCAGTACAAAATATAAACCTCCTTAATGTTCCAAGCACTATAGCCTTGTCTAGAATCGGTTAATTAAACCAATTTAAAAATCACACCTTGAGTTAAATCCATGCAACTTTGAATATAACGTCTCTGTTTCCTCTGATGTTGTAATTGATTATATACATGTTCAATAATGGTATTAAGAATATCAAAAATGAGGCTTTGTTAGACACAAAATGTTCTAATTTTGTAGAAATTACATTATACTACATTATGTTCAGTTATATCCCAAACCAAAAAAAATAATGGTAAATTGTCTGTTAGATAGTATGATACTGCACATTACTTTGGGAAGAGCAAAAGGGAAGAGCAATACTGCCATCTAGCATAGAAATGTAATCGGACTTCATTTAAAATGCCTTTTGGTGTTTATTCACTGGTATGTATTGTCAATCCAAAGCATTCCAAAATCATGAGTCAGGGCCCCAAAATCATGAGATTTTTTTTCTAAAATGAAAAAATGTGGGATTCTTTTTATTTGCCTTCTGGCTTTTGAACCTTTATGGTGCATTTTCAAACTTTTCTCTGCCACCAGAAAGCTAGAAACTTACTTGTTTAAAAAAATTGAAAGCTGAGATTCTCATGTAATTACATGATTCCAGGAGGCAGGGCTTTGGGAAAAACACCTAATATTATGTAACCCTTCTGCCCGTCTGAGTTGGCAGCAACAAGGGCCGGGTTCAGTATCTAGGGGTTCCGTTTCAATAACACAATGCAAAACCGGCTCAAGCCCCCACCCAGTGACCTGGGACAATTACATACCTGGGCGCCTCTAAGAGGCAATACTTCCCCTCTCTCAAGCACGGAGTCTGAGTGTAGCAAAAAATGTTTAATAACATGAGGTAAATTACATCATCATTAAATTGGGAAAACAGCACAAACAGGATTCATAGCACAAACCATGAGCAATAGACCCACCCCCAAAGTCCCAAAAGTCCAACACCCCAAAAGTCTCTTGAGTCCAGCAACCCAAAAATCACCCAAAAGTCCAACAACCCAAAAGTTTCTGTCCCTGGTCAGTGCAGCCCCAGAGTTCAAAAGTTTATCTGCAGAGTCTTAACCCCCCTCCCCCCCGCCACCCAGGCTGGGTGGAAATGGGGGGGGGGAAAGAAAGGGGCACATGGGGTATTAAGGGGCACCTTACGTTGTCCGAGGCTGACTACCCGCCTCTCCATGGGGTTCTGCTGCAGCCTTCACCACGAGCCGCTCCACTCCACCAGCCGTCCCGTGAGCCACTCCAGCCGTCCCACAAACTGCTCCGCTCACCATCCCGTAGGCCACACCAACTGTCCCACAAACTGCTCAGCTTGCCGCTTAGCAATAAATCTTCAGGCTCCCCCACTAGTTAACACAGCACTCAGTGATCTCAGCTCATAGTGATTTCAGATTGTAGTAGGGGAGCCCCAGTGCTAGTGCACTAGTGGCCCAAAGTGAATTCAGCATAGCCACCTGTAATTAGACTCTTAATGGAATCAAAACTAGCTCTGCTATTCAACAGTGGAGAAAGGAGGTGGTACAATTGGCATATCAGTCCCTCAAAAGGGGCCCATACCATCAGGTACAAATACCTGTCCCCAGCCTCTCTCCCTTCACTGGGTTTTGTAACCCATGCCCCTTGTCTAGCGAGTGCTACTTAGTTAATGGTGAGTCCCTCTGTCATACAACAGTTCCACTGGCCTTGATTCACAGAATCAGGGTAACAACACTTTATTCTTCCTGCCCCAATAACAGAGAAACTGGGGATCCCACACCAGCCAAAGTAACCACTTTCAGTTGTTGTTGTCCCAGGCTAGGCCGGTGGGTGTGCCTATGCAAACAAGATCAGCCCCTGAAGTTCTTTTCCACCCTCGCCATAATTCACCACCAGATGTCAGGGTAGAACTCATCCTGACTCTGCTTACAATTATAACAGGCTTGCATGAAGATTGTGAGAGTTGGAAACACTGTCTCATACAGTATCTGAAAAGGATGTTGTGTGTTCCTGGAACTCCAATTGTTTCAAGCAAGACAAAAAACAAACAAAAATCCCTCCATCCTTCCTGTAGGCTCTGACTCAGTGTTAGTCTGCTACTTTGGCATTTTGATTATATGAAAACAAAGGGGTGAGCTGGTGTTACGGAGAGAAACAGAAAGGAAAGAAGAAAGGCTGAGAGAAAACAACTTCACGAGGAGCTAAAAATGCAGAGGAGCAATGAGGGGGGTGGGAATGTCCATCCATCTCACTGAGTGTTACACTCTGGCTTAGAATTGCCCTTGACTCCCTTAGATTGCATCACTGCAGTATCTGAGCACCTCCCAAGTATTCTTCTTCTTAGCATATGCACAACATGCCCCAGGTGGCACGTGACCAAGATTAATCACCAAATTTGGTCCTATTGTTGGATCATTAGCTTCCCCGACCTGGGTACTGACAGGGAATGAGACGGGAGCACTGATCCATGCCCCCTCTCCCAAGTACTTAAAAATAGGGATAACTAAAGCAAAATTTCTCTGTTGTTTACTTATGCAGCATGTAGCTCAATTAGTTTTTGTTTTTTGTGTGTGCGCGTGTCTGTGTATTTATCAGATATTGGATATTTAATGCTCTGGAGTTTAGGAGGGAGGTCTGCTTGCTGTTCTAAGCCTGGCTAAAACTGTTCTGCTTCTGTCTCTGGGCTGTACATTCTGCATGCACCTTGCAGCAAGCATCTTGAGGAAGGGATCAGAAACTAGAATTCCTAACTGCTCCACCCCATGGTGCTTCTGTCCCTGCTAATTTCCACTATCAAAGGTGGGGTGGAATGGGGTGAGAAAGAATTATGTCTGCATGGGGCAGAGTGAGGGAGGAGATGGCTTCCTGGCTGCTCCAACTCACACTGTGGAAGGTGGCTAAGCTTCCCTCCTAACAATACGACTACTGCTAGAGGGTGTGTTTAGTAGAGAGGTGGATGTATAGGTTCAGATAAGTGTCCAAGTTTGAGGATATTTAGCCAAACTCTGAATTTGAGGGGCTCTCCCAGCCAGTGGCAGATTAGCCACTGGGCCAATGGGGCCCGTGCCCAGGGACCCCAGCCAATCAGGGCCCCTGGAAAAATGGGCTCTTCTGCACTCTAACCCCATTTCCCCAGCAGGAGCGCTTGGGGGGGGGGGACCTAAAGGTGGAAGGGATGGGGAGGGGTCCCATTTGCTCTGGCCCAGGGTCCCACAAAACCATAATCTTCCTCTGCTCCCAGCACTGCTTTTATATATATTTTTTGCTACACCAGTGGTAAGGTTCATGAGTTCTTACATTATTGCAATCCTGAGACAGTCATTGTGACAAATCAGCTTCATGGACAAGCAGCAACATATAGTTCAGCATAGAGAATATGGGGGTTAGTGGATTTTCCTAGGAAACAAGAACTTTAACAACAGGCCAAAAAAAAAAAAAGTATCATATTTGAAGATGGGATAATTAATGCTCTGATCCTGCAAACACTTAGGCACATGCTTAATTTTGCCTAGTATCATTCAACTCAGTAAAATTAAGCCACATATGTAAGTGTTTGTAGAATTGAGGCCCATGTACAAGAGTCTTGTAGCGATTGCATCCCTGTGAGATCATAGAGTGCTTTAGAAATAACCCTCTATAAATGAGGGCAGAGTCTTACCTCTATCAGTCAAGAGATTTCCCAAACCACTCCTCGCAAAAAGCGAGTCACGCTAGAAACGGAGCATACCTCAGGAGAAAACACGGGGTGGGGAAGAAATGACTAGAACAAACTATTATTTGTTATTTGTGAGTAATTCCATGCTGTTATACATCGCTCCTCTTTTCCCATGCCATATCTGAATCCCCTTATTCTGCGAGAGCAGTAATTGTGACATCTAACAAATAAACTGCTTGCAACACTCCGGAAGAGCCACATGGGGGTAGGCACAACCTGTTTATGCTGCAAAAAGAAAGGTAAGGGAGACACAGACATTGCCTAGAACTACAAGGCCTCAGTAACCTTCAGCATTTATTAAAGATTTCTTTTGTTACACACACAAAGTTTACCTAGCTTCCCAGAAAACCAGAGGTCATGATTTTTTCCAGCTTGTGACATGCTCAAGGTTCTTCACAAAGAAGAGCTCAGGATGAGCCAAACCCCTATATAATCCTGCCAGAACGCACCAAAACCAACAATACCAGAGAAATAAATCCATCAAAGTATCTGAACAAGCAACAGTCTCCCTGGTAAAGCTCTGGAGAATAGGAAATAAACCACCACTCTCCTTGGAATCAGAGCATGCCCCCAAGGAGAGCTCTGGAACACTGCAAAAAGTGTTTGTAAAATTCATTCCAGCAGCCTCCTTCCCTCACCACCTGAAAAAGGGCAATTGAACAAAGGTGGCACCGGGCATTCTCTGAAGGGAGGATAGACAACTTTTTGCGGAGGTTGTGGGGGTGTTTACAGTTAAAAATAACAAATAATAGCTGTTGAATATCAGAGGGATAGCCATGTTAGTCTGGATCTGTAAAAAGCGACAAAGAGTCCTGTGGCACCTTATAGACTAACAGACATATTGGAGCATAAGCTTTCGTGAGTGAATACTCACTTTGTCAGACACATGTGGTATGATATCTGTCTGTACTTGTGCAAGTTTCTTCATGAGGTTGATGGATTTCCACTCCATATGGCTAAATGCAGTGCCTTGCATGGTATAAAGTATCAGAGGGGTAGCCGTGTTCGTCTGGATCTGTAAAATGTGACAAAGAGTCCTGTGGCACCTTATAGACTAACAGAAGTATTGGAGCATAAGCTTTCGTGGGTGAATGCCCACTTCGTCAGGGTATTGACATTCAGCTGTTGAATGTCATTTTTACACTATCTAATTATTGTAGCGGGAACAATCCCCTGTAACTCAGCATTTGTTCTCTTCAGCCCAGGCGGGAACACCCCTCTGATGGTCTTTACTGCCTGAAATCCTTCTCTTCCCCCAAGCTGACTCTTAGTAGCTGGGACTGGATTGAAGAAGCAGGATTGCTCTCCTGCAGCAGCTTCTGGCCTCTTTCTTCCCTGGCTATGAAATGGCTCAGCAAGCAGTCTATTCTTCTTGGGACATTCTCTTGGTCTGGGTGAGGCTCACCTGTCTGTGCTGCTCCTGCTCTTTCTAGAGCCAGTGTAGCTATTTCCCTACTTTGAGGAAGGCTACAGATTCTCTAGCTTTCAAATGAGCTGTTCTGCTCCCTTTTAAATCCTCCCCCAGTCGGTGTATCCCCTGCAGGTGTGTTGGGGTGGGGCTGGCTGAGGCCAGAGCAGCTCCTTAACCCCTTCTTGCCCAGTGTGGGGTTTGAATTCCCCATCACAAGTCCAAACAGAGGGGAAAACCTTGAAGTTACAGCTTTCCATACTGTTAACGGCTAACAAGCCCAGCAGGCCTGAGGGCCTATTTTTGCAAGTGGAGCTTTTTGCTATATTGGCTACATTGATCTAATGCTGCAGATGCATATTTTGGGTAGCAAATTATTACCCCACCTAGCAGTAACAATGTGAATTTTGAATCCGTTTTAATCTTCGCTTCTTCTTAACTCCTTGGAAGGTGACTTTAGATGATGCTTCGTGCAACAGGCATTCTTTTGCCCAGTGTTGTCCTGGCTTTTCTGTTGCTGGGCTTGGGAGGAAGGTTGGGTTCAATCCACTCTGCTGCCTGCAGAAGGCTGCATTCTAATACAAGAGTCTGTTAATTTTCGTCCTGATTTCCTTCCGCTCCTGGAAGGCGATGTTTGGAAGTTTTTCATGGAGCATGAATTCTAGATGACTTTTTCAGATTTCTGAGTAGGGAGAACTTTTGTAGACCACCCTCCCCCTGTCCCCGGTAGCTTTATAAAGCTTTGCACTCACTGATGTGCTGTTCATGCACCATTTCCCTGAATAGCTCCTCTGCATACTTTGAGGAGATCCCACCACTTGCCTTGAAAATTTCTAGGTTTTCCAATATTTCTAAAATATTAAGGGCTTCCCCTGCCACAAACAAAGTCAGAGCCAGTATTGGTAAATGTCCCCAAAACACAACTTCTGCCTATCCTGCATCAGCCAGATC
Source organism: Emys orbicularis (assembly GCF_028017835.1). Lineage (NCBI taxonomy): Eukaryota > Metazoa > Chordata > Testudines > Emydidae > Emys > Emys orbicularis. The sequence goes on from NC_088684.1 coordinate 178,672,135, forward strand.
CAGCTTCTTAATTTTTATATACCTTTAAAGTAAAATCAATGTTACTCACACACCTGCATCGGTTGGGCTTGTGCGTGTGTGGATCTTCCAAGGACAGAAGTGAGATGGAGTGTACATGAGAATTTATGAAAGAGAGATATAGAAGCATTCAACAGTATTGCAAATCATGATCTTGTGGACAGACAGAAAGCAAAGCGGGGGATTTTTTTTCTCCCCCCCGCCCATATGGCAATACAATGAATATAGCCTCTGTTTCATTCCATTGGAAGACACTTCCACACCTGCTGGGCCAAGCCTGCTGCCTGGGATTGCGGGTGCTACAAGTGGCCAGCAGTGGGCCAGAAGGAGGAGGACCGCGCTGGAGCTTTTGGAGATGGGGCAAGGAGGAGCAAAGAGCACCTTTCTTTCATAAGAGCCAAGGAGGAGAGGGACACGGTCCATACAGAGAGACTGCTCCAGAAAATCACGTTCACCTGTGGGTGTCTGGCCTGAAAGCCTAAACTAGTTGGACTATCTGCACCATCATCTAAACTGCCCTGTCTTTTCCAGTAACTGCTATGAAAGGTGCTGAAGACACAATGGAAGACGAAATTCTTTGGACTGGATTTAAATTATTCCAACTGAAAGTGAATGAGGGAAAATAGGCCAAGAGTTATCTTCCTAGCAGCAGAAAAATGTTAAGGTCAGAAAGGACCATTCTGTCCATCTAGTCGGCCCTCCTGTATAACACAGGCCCTAGAATGTCACCAAGTGGTTCCTCCAGCAAACCCATGACATGTGACTGAGCCAGAGCACGTCTTTTGGAACAACATCCACATGCATTAGAGCCAACTGGCTGACAGAAAATCTTTCCTCTGCAGTGATGTGAAGTTAAAGGACATGGAGAAGAAGAAAACCTGTACTTGGGCTGTGACTAAAGTTTGGAGCAGAGAGGCCAGGATAACCAGGGCTAGGGCCCAGGATTGGCTATCAGCAAACCTGCTGTTTTCTATTCTTGGCTTTTTGACCATGAGCGAATCCCTTTGCCTCTGTGTGCCTCCGTTTCCCCAATTATAAAATGGAGCTAATCAAGGTTTTGTTTATTATTCCCATTTTACAGAGTGGGAGGCTGAGACACAGTTGGGGCCTGTCTATACTCTAGGTCTATAGCCCATTTGTAAGCTGCTGACTCCCACATGTTGTTCAGAGCCTATCGACAACACAACTCCTAAGCATGTGTTTGTTCTGTGCTTAGCCCCTATGGAACAGCTTTTCTCACTGTGCTGGGGGGAGCAGGTACTGGGCACTAGGGATCTGAAGAGGCTCTCAAGGACTAATTCTTGAAAATAATTGTTATCAATGAACTGGAAGCCAATATAAAATCACTGCTGATAAGATTGGTGGGTGACTGGCAGAGTGGTAATTAATGATAAGGACAGGGCAGTGATAGAGAGCAATCCAGATTCCATTCAAACAAAACAAGTGTAAACAGCGCCAAATGCAAGCTCCTATACCTAGCAACAAAGCATGCCAGCCACACCTACAGAATGGGGAAGTGTATCCAGGAACGCAGTGACTCTGAAGGGGATTTAGAGGCCATACTGGGCAAACTGTTCAACATGAGCTCCCAGTGTGATGCTGTGGTGAACAGGGCTAAACCCATCATTAGACATATGAGCAGAGCCGTGAGTAGGATAGGGAGTTGACACAGTATCAGTGAGACTGATATTGGAATACTGCATCCAGTTTTGGTGTTCTCATTTGAAAAAGATGTTGAGAAATTGGAGCTGGGGCAGCAAAGAGCCACTAAATGTTTTGAGGGCTGGAGAAAAATGCCTTATAGTGAGCTATGGAAAGAGCTCAACCTGTTTAGCTTATCAAAAGAAAATTGAAAGGTGACTTCATTGAAGTGTTGAAGTGCCTTAATGGAAGAAAATATCGGGTATTAAAGGGCTCTTTAATCTAGCAGAGAAAGGCATAACAAGACCCAATGGCTGGAAACTGAAAAGAGACCAATTCATATTACAAATAAGGCACAAATATTCAACAGCGAGGATGATTCACCACAGGAACAAACTACCAAGGAAAGTGGTGGATTCTCCATCTCTTGAGGTCTTTTAATAAAGACTAGATGCCTTTCTGGAATGTGTTTGGTCAAAAACTAGCTACTGTGCCATACAGGAGGCCTGTGATATGCAGAGGGTCAGATTAGATGCTCTAATGGTTCCTTCTGGCTCGAAAGTCTACTAATTTATGAAAAAACTCAGTGTAGCATGGGGAGCAGCCTCTGATGTTTTAATGTGTAGCCTGATGGATCCCCAGAATCAACAGTCATTGAGTGGGGTGTTCCACAGGGAGTAGCTCAAACATCCAAAGGGACTGGCCAGGGTGGGACATCAGCCCTGCAGGGGAGAGGTGGGTGTAGCAGTGACATCACAAGGGCCATTGGCAGGACCTCAGCCTATTGGTCAAAGGTGGCGGGGAGGTGGTGACCTCACAGAGAGATGCTGACATCAGCCAGGCAGGACCAGGGTGCAGGGCCAGGGAAACCTTGGAGATCCCTGTGGCTTTGCTTCAGCAAGTCTCCTTCTCGAGGTCTCTCCTTGAGGACTGAGAGAGTATTAGGGTTCACGTACGTGAGCACGAGGAGGAACCTCTTTCGAGTTTTCTCCTTTTCTTTTACTGATTTTACTAGAAAACAGACCTCCCTGTTTAGAAGGTAAGAGCCTCCAAGAGGTTTGGAACCTGTTCAGTCTGATCCATCTGGTGCCAGCTGAATTCTAGGCATGGAAAACACTAGCTTAAGGTGGCAGAATTTTATTCCCCACCTAGGACTTTGTCCCTTAGAATCACTGGGGACATTGGGGTTTGTCCTTTTTGGTTTTACCTTTTCCTCCATCCCTCCCTCCTTTCTCTTCTTCTCTTGCTTCTTTTGTCCTTTTCCCTGCTCCCGTCCCACCATCGGGGCTGGGGGCCTGGGGAAGTTCACTGCAGCTCCCATTCTGGGAGGCCCACCCACAAATGTGGGGCTGGAATATTTACATCTACAGTGAACCCCTCTGGTGGTGACCTGGGCCATCCTTTGGGCTATTTGGTGAGAACGCTCAGCCTACCACCCCTCAGTCTCTACCCTGATTGGATGAGCAGGGGGCTATTGACAGGGAGGAGACTCAGGTCCTTGTTGTTCTCTTTTAAGACCAAGCAAATAAGTCATAACCAATTAGCAGTTTGACTAATTTTGCTGCTTCTCTGGATTAATTGTCTCTGACAGGGCCGGCTCCAGGCACCAGCTTGGCAAGCAGGTGCTTGGGGCGGCCACTCCGGAGAGGGGCGGCAGGTCCAGCGATTCGGCGGCAATTCGGCGGACGGTCCCTCACTCCCGCTCGGAGCGAAGGACCTTCCGCCGAATTGCCGCCGCCACAGATCGCGATCGCGGCTTTTTTTTTTTTTTTTTTTTGGCTGCTTGGGGCGGCCAAAACCCTGGAGCTGCCCCTGGTCTCTGAGCAGTTCATGATTCTCTCTAATGTTCCAGTTCTCCTAAAATACTTGCTGAATAATTACTGTGGACTATTGTTGGTCTGAAGCTTTTTGAGAGCACTTTCTTCTGATCATTCAATGTATGAAATTCAAGATGTGATGGTTAGTTTGAAAGTCAGGACTCCTGGGTCCTATTCCCAACTCTGCCACTGACTGGCTGTGTGATCTAAGACAAGTCACTTCTCCTTTCTCAGCCTTAGTTTCTTTTCTCCCTCTGTCAAGTAGAGATAACAATCCTCTCCTACCTACGTCACAGTGGGTGGAGGTTGGGGATCCATTGGAGAGTGTGACTGGGAGCAGTGCAGAATATGAGGTATCCTATCACATTGAGTCACATATTATGACATAATATAATAGCTGAAAGGTTCTATTTTATTTGTATTTTATTATTTTGAAATTGTTAAGAGCAGCAACTACTTAGCTCAGACTGAAGCATCTCATCTAATTTTCTAGATCAAAGTGTCTCCTCTTCATGTGCGACGAGACACTTTAACACACTTACAAATATTTTTGCAAAGAATTTTCATCCAACTTGTTACAATTTCAAAAAAGAAACTAGTTTAGTCTGAATTGGATTTCCTGACAGAAAACGGTTTCAATGAGAATATTCCCACCATCTCGATTCCTGGGCTCTATCCCTGCCTCTGGGGTGGTTGTTGTCTGTTAGAACAGGAGTCAGGACTGGTGGCTTCTCTTTCCGGCTCTGCCACCGCCTGGCTGTGTGGGACCTTGGGTAGGTCACTGCCCTTCTCTGTACCTTAGGCTCCCCATCTGTCCAATGGGAACAGGCACAATTCTCTAACTCCGGGCAGCAGTGAGCCTGGGTCAGATAAGGGGCGTTAAAGCCCTCTGTGAAGGAGAAAGGGGTGTTTCCAGGTGTTGAGCACCAAGGAATTCTAAACTTTGGTAAAATGTCTAGTCTGCGGAAACAAGAAATGGTTGGGGCCAAATTTTAACCATTGTCTTTTTTAAAGCCCATTCAGGGATCTGAATTCCACAGAGCCATAGAGAGGGGGAGCAACTTGCCCAAAGTCTCACAGGTCAATAGGAAAACCAGCAATGGAACCCAGGAGTCCTGCCTCCCAATGCCCTGGTCCAGTCACTACAGCAGAGCACACTCCCTCTCAAAGGCAGGGGGACCGGACATAAGAGCCTGGTTGTAATTGCCAGCTGTGGGAGGGAGTGTGCAGCAGTGGTTAGTGAAGGAGCCTCGAAATAAGGACTGCTGGGTCCCATCCATGGCTCTGACACTTGGTGTGACCCTGAGCCAGTAGCTTCCCCTCCTCAAGTTCCGTTTCCCATCAGTAGGGTTGGGGTCCTGTCCCTACAGCCCAGGGGGGTTGGGAGGCTCCAGGAAGGTGTGTGAAGTGCCGGGATGTCAGGAGCTGGGAGGCGCTGTCACCCCCGCACTAGGGCTGTGTTCTGCACCCACTGCTGCTGGCCGAGTTTCTCCCTCCTTTGGCAATGAGACAGACTCTTGTTTTCGCAGCCAGTCAATCGCCCAGTGTCATCACCCTGCCTGCTGGCTGGCCAGGGTAACTCCTCAGGTCACCACCCTCTCCAGCCTGCCTTGGGCTTGGAGAGTGAGGAGGAGGGCGAGGGACGGCTGGTGACTCTGAACATCCGCCATCCATCGCTCCATCCCCTAGAGCAAGTGAGTGGCATTAGGGTTCCTCTGTGGTGTCCCCTGTCTGCCTGGAGGGAGGCAGAAACAGGGGGAAAGAATCTCTCCCAAAGGAGATTTGATTTGCAAACTGCCCCCAGGAGCCCCTCGCTCTCAGACCGGGGAGGGGCTTCTCCAGAGCCATCTCTGGTGTGTTTGAAAACGTCCCAGCAATGGGGCTCCCAGCCCTTCTCTTGTGGGAGACTGTTCCCCAGGCTGAGAGTCCTGTGAGCTGCCAAGCATGGAAATCAATGGGAAACAAGGGGGCCCTGGGCTTCCTATGACTTGGGACTTTGTGACTTTGATGTGGGGAATGGTTTCCCAGGAGAAGTCAGGCAGGACCCCTGGGTTCTGTTCCTTCTCTAGGCTGGGCAGGAGTGGGGCCTGGGACAGCAGGAGGGGGGTCCTTGTCCAAAGTAACCGATGGTCTTTGTGACTGACCCCACTGCTCTAAAAGGATGAGACTCCCTGGGTATTGCAGCACCAGGGATGATGAGGGGGAATGTTGGGAGCAGATCATGCAATGAACTCCTGCCCGTGTATGTAGCTTGCACTCCCTGCACCCCTGTGGGGGGAGGAGGAGCTGCTCTGGCTGGGGCAGGGATGGGGAGGGAACCGAAAAGGCCCATTAGTGTGAGGCTGCCTTGACCCCAGACTCACGCCTGCTCCCCGCTTGGTTCCAGGATGGCCAGGCTCCTGAGGATGTTCAGGAAGAAGGCTCTGCAGGTGGCCCCAGAGCCTGAGGGAAGCAGCCACCATCTTACCCAGGAGCAGAGGGGCCCCTCCGTCCCTGCTGGCGGGGAAGCAGCTCTTGGCCAGGCCAGGAGGTGGAAGTGCCCAGCCTGCTGGTGGTGGAAACCCTCAGGCGCCGAGGCGGGAGAGGCAGCAGCCAGGGCCCGATGGAGCTGGCCCAGGATACGGCTGGGCAGGCGGGACCCAGCCCAGGAGGGGAGCCGGGCAGGGTGGCTCTGGGGCTTGTTGTGTGGGCAGCAGCAGCCCCAGGAGCCCAGCCCTGATTCCCAGCAGGAGGCATCGGCCTGCCCAGTCACTGAGGACCTTCCCAGGGCAGGAGGTGGAGGATCCCTGTCCCAGCACCAGCAGCTTGGCCCGCTCCCCATGGGACAGCAGCAGCGCCTGGGACTCTGGCAGCAGTGAGGCTGATGGATGCTGCTGCTTTGTTCCAGGTGAGGAGCCAGGCTGGGCTCAGGGATGGGTGAGGACGGGGCTGTGAACACCCTGGGCCCAGGCCCTCGACCAGTGCTATGGGGGTGGGTCCCCAGCCCAGGTGTCTGGCCTGAGCCACACAAACCCCAATGACGCCAGCAGCAGTCACACAGCTGCCCCTGCAGCAAGGGAAACTGGGAGGTGGGGCAGTGGCGTAGCCAGGTTCTAACATCAGGGGGCACGAACACATAAAAAAAAGGCGCCATCCAACATATCAAATTACTAATTACATACTTTTAAATTCGTTATACGTATTTGTTTTGTACTTAAAATAAAAACACAAGAATGATATTGTTTTACAAGTACGTGAGCCCACTTGACAAATTTTATTGTCCTTGGGTCTGGCTTCCATCCCCTCTCCAACTGTTGCAGCTGTCTGGAGGTGCTGCCTTCCAAGCCTTCCTCATCCACACCTCGGTCATTCGACAGGGCAATTGATTAAGGGGTGGGGGAAAACTTAGTCTATTCTTAGCAAAGAGACATTTTTCTTCTATCTTATTCTATCCTTAGGGGCTATAACATTATACCAAGGGCAATGCAAAGCTTCTACATGAGGCTTTGATACAAAGTTTTCATATACCAAGGCTCTCAGTACAAGGTTTCTATATGAGGCTTTGATACAAAGTTTCATGAAAACAAAGGTCACACGTGGGTAGACCCACTACAAGGTTATATGAAGAGGCACAATGTAAAGTCATATGAAAATTATCAGAGATTTTTCTACAGAAGCCCATCATTGGGGAATCATGGGGAAGAGGGGGAGCTGGCTGGCCCTGCTGCTCTCCTGTTCTACAGGAACAGAGGTGACTCTAGGTACCAGAGCCATCAATCCATCACCTCTCTCCAGTGCGCCATTCAGTCAAAAACAAAAACAAAAAACCTCCCAAGTTCCATTTACGGCAGCAAAATGTCTTCAAAGGATCAGACAAAGGTATTACCAGTGACATCCGCAGAATATCAACTACAAACCCATTCAGGAAGGCAGTGAGCAATTCCAAGTGGCTGAAGGCTTAGTGCAGAGAGGCAAGAGAGATGCCTGAGGGCTTGAATTAGGTGTCTCGGTTTTATTGCTGAAGCCTACATTGTGCATAAAAGAACCTGTGGCGAGGGGTGCTGGGGAGCACCCCACCAACCCAGATATACAGGGGGACTGCATGATATGTGAGAGGGATTCAGTAGGGACCAGGCCATCTTCTGTGCCGGCGTGGGGGAGGGGGCTGATCCTGGATGTATTTTTAGTGAAGGGGGGGGAATCAGATTCACTCATCTATGGGTGTAACCATTGGGTAGGCTGTGGGAGTGCGGTGCCCCCCAGTGGCTGGTTCCACTTACTCACAGCCAATGAGGTAATTCCCTTGGCTCAAGGGGGTTGGTACTTGTGGGGCTACAGGTCCAGGGTACAAACTCTGCAGTGGGGGGGTATTGTAAATATAGCATTTAAAGCAGCCAATCCTGCTGCTGCTAGAGAAAACTCAGCTGCCATCTTGGAAAGTGTGGGTGGCAGACATGAGCTCTGGAGCATTTCCCATTCTTTGGGGGCATCTGCAACTTAGGGGATGGGCTTCTAGATAAGGCAACAGACTGGGTCTTGGGAGATGTAGATTCAGTTCCTGCTTCTGCCACAGACTCCCTGGGGGGACCTTGGATGAGTCACTTAATCTCTCTGGGCCTCAGTTCCCTGTCTGTAAAATGGGGATAATACTCCATCCTCTGTCTGTTTGGAGTGAGGGGACTGTCTCTTACTAGCACAATGGGCCCTCATCTAGCTGGAGCCTCCAGGAGCTACCTTCCCAATACCAGAAGGGTTTTTTCAGACCGTATAGGCCCCCTTCCATAAAGGTGACCTGAATGAGTGGAACAAGAAGGGATCAGATGGGGTATAATCCAAAATTCATTTGCCACTTGTGGTTGTTTTGCATGTCAAGTCATATTTCTGCATTTCAGTGTCCAGACTATACGGAGTCTCAGGATATTTTTATTGTTGTACTTTTTAGCCGCCTCTGCTAGTTTTAAGAGATTTTCTCAGCTTGTAATAATATGAGAAACTCAAATTCTCTTGGCTTCCATCTTGAGAAGAAAATCAGGGGCCTGATCCTGTATTTTTTGTGGAACCAAGACTCCCGTTGAAATGTATGGGAGTTCTGAGTACATGGAGAATGTTGGATTGGGCCTGAAATGAAGGAGTGAACACAAATCCCCTTGCTGAACACCTTGAAAATCCAAAAACACTAATATAAATCGTGAGCTTTTGACTGGGGTAAGGGTTATGTTTCTTCTAACCAGATTGCAAATAAACTGGACTGCAATCGAGAGATCAGCTGTGGCTTATATTTTCTGACATGTCAGAGATTTGGTGACTAACTGTGTTGTCTGACACCAGGATCATTTTTAACTTCTCTGCTGCACTGCCACCAAGCATCGTCCTGCAAATGTCAATTGCAGCTGGGAGAACCAGTTTTTCCCCAGTTGTGTAAGGCTTTTTATTCTTGGCAATATGGTATGCAACTTGATACGATGCTTTTAAAGCACTTGCAGGGGTGGAGACCACATTTTTCATTGTGTTTTTTTGTTTATTAATTTCTTGTAGCTTTCGTTTGGGAAAAAAAATCTCTGTTTTTTCCTACCAGATCCCTGTGTTTTGTTTCCACCCGGCCCTGCCCCGACTCCGCCACTCCCCACCCCTATTGGACCCCTTCCCATATCCCCGCCCCTGGCCCCGCCCAGACTCCGCCCCTCCCTGCCCCATTGGACCCCTCCCCAAATCCCCGCCCTGGCCCCGCCTCTTCCCCAGTGCACCATGTTCCTTCCCCCTCCTCTCCCCTCCCTCCCAGGCTTGCTGCGAATCAGCTATTTCGCGGAGCAAGCCCTGGGAGCCAGGGGGAGAAGCAGAACATGGCGGCGCCCAGCGGAGGAGGCGGAGCAGAGGCGGAGGTGAGCTGGGCGGGGCGGGGACCGGGGAGCTGGGCTGCCAATTTTCCCTGTGGGTGCTCCAGCCCCAGAGCACCGAGGGAGTCGGCGTCTAAGGCACCACTTTTGCAGAATGTGGTCAGTGGGGGAGCGGCCGCTCCCCCTGCTCCCCCCCAGCTACGCTCCTGGGGTGGGGGCAGCAGGAGCTGCTGCCACTTTGGTTACTGCTGCTCCGGGGGAGTCTAGGATGGGGGGGAGGGGCTGTCTGCTGGGGCTCTTGAAGCTTTTGGGGGCTGAAGGCATCCCTGAGAGGGGGGAGTGTGGGGCCCGATCTGCCCTGGGTCCCAGAGGTGGGAAGGGGGGACATTAACCCTGCTCTCCCCACCACCCCCCTGTCCTTCCCCCGAGTGGCAGCAGGAGTCACCCTGTCCCCTTCTTTCCCTGCTGCAGGGACCCCCAGGGACTCAGAGGACGAGGAGGAGGAGGAATGGGTGGACGTGGCCACAGAGGAGGCTGCTCTCAAGAACATCCGAGAGCAGCTCCAGGGCAGAGAAAAGGTACAAACATTTCCCAGCTGGGCTGGAACTGAGGTTGTCCTGCCCCCTCCCACCATCCGAACCCCCTGCAGAGGGTCTTGTCCCTGATGATCCACCACCCCTAATGGGGACCTTTCTCCTCCATGATCTGGGACCCCCAAGGTGGGGGTGTTTGTCACATACCAGCCGGGGTCTCTTTCCCCCACAGGCACTGTCCCAGTTCCTGGCCCTGCTTGTGTAGGAGTTGTGGGTGATTTGGACAATGGGTGGGTCCCCACTATCCCCCATTCAGGCCTGAGTCCTGCAGCTGGTGTGGGTGGGCCAGGGAGGTCCGTGGCTAACTGGCTCTCTCTCCCCTAACCCCACTCCTGGTGGGTGCAGGATGAGGCCCAGCAGCTCATGTTCCTGCACGCCATCCACCCCGCGTGTCTCGCTGCACAGCAGAGAGGGCAGGACACGCTGGAGCCACACTGCTACAAGGCAGCTGTGGTGGAGAGGATTGTGGTGAGTGAGACACAGCACCCGGCAGCTGGAGGGAGGAGAAAGACATGTGACAGGCAGGGGTCTCCCCGGGCCAATGGATGGGGGCTGGGTGGTGCTGGAGGGGGCAGCAGAGGGCAGGGATTGCTGGTGCTGAGGACTGGGAAGAAGAGATGGGAGAAATTCTGAGATTTGTCACTAGTGGGCAGTGGGGGAATCATGGGGCTGGAGGGGCAGCTGAGGCTGGGGGACAAGGAATCAGATGGTCCCAGCTCGGTAGTCAGGATGGTGTTGGATGGGGGCAGTTTTGACAGGGAGGAGGGAAGAAGGGGAAAGGGACAAAGCTGGGCAGGAATCCTGGGAGGGGGCCAAGTTTGATGGGCAGGAAGGAATCAGAGGAGCGGGAGGCAGGTGGGGGGATCCTGCTGGCTGTGTGGGGCGCTGGCTGTGTAATCTCCTCACTGGGAAGTGTCAGTGGGGCCCGAATCTCACATGCTCCTTTGTCTCCTTTGGGTCTCACAGCAGCTCATTGAGGAGCTTCCTGATGACTCTCCACCTGGCGCCGTCCTGGCCAACTCCCTGATTGCTGTGGGCAACCTCAGGTACCCCCCGCTCGGCTCCCCTAACCCCGGTGCTGCTCAGGCCCTGGGCTGGGAGTCACTGACTCTCCCACTCCCAGGTCTCCTCCCAAGGGTGGCTCCTCTGGCAGAGGTGGCGGGAAGGTTCACTCTCTCCTGGCTGGGCTGTTCTTTTCATGCCAGCAACGTTATGGGGGCCTTGGGAAGACGCTTACTCCCGGGATCAGATACAGGAGGGGCAGCAGGGTCCAGGGAACAGGCGCTATTCCTGCCCTGCCACTGTCTGTCTGTGAGGCCTTGGCCTTATCATTCCCTGGCTCGGTGCCTCGGTTTCCTTTCTCACCAGCCTGTGCCTATTTCCTGCAGTTTCACATCCGCATTGGTGCCAGTCCCACCCCCGCACTGCACAGTGTAATACCGGCTCCTCTCTCTTGCCAGCACCATGACACCTGCCCTGGAACCAGAGTTGGAGACGCAACTCCTGCAAGCTGCCCTGCATGCCGTCTTCACCCTGGGCATGGAGAAGGACACCACCCCAGTACAGGTAAATCATGCTAAGATCATGGATTGAAGAGCCAGCTGTCATCCTGCCGCGAATCCTTGCTAATTGCCTGCAGTGGGATGTGAATGAGAGAGGCCAGGATATGTATTTGTGGGTCTCATCAGTGCTTCCCAGAGACCTCTCTTCCCATCCCCAGAGATGTCCTCGAACCTGGGCTCCTGAGAGCGTTTCTGGCAGGAGGCTCCAGCCCCGCAGGCATGAAAAGAGCATCCTGCAGTCTCATTCACATGGCATCTCCACTCCCCAACTCCACTTTCCGCAGTAGAACAAACAAACCCATCAGCTCCCAGAATCCCGACTCTTTGAGCTCCTTCTGATAAGCAGTGGGGTTTCTCCAGCCCCCTCACCACACCTGTCAGCCTCTGAATGATGAAGGGCCTGAATGTCAGAGTCACCAGAACAAGCAAACTCCAGTTCCAGGCAGTGGGGCCTGTGTGTACTCAGCCCCTCTGGAAATCAGGTCTGAAATGGGGAGCAAGGACCCCAGCCCAGTAACAGCAGGACTGGGCAGAGCAGGCCTGTACCAGGGTGCTTTCCCCTGGGCTGCACACCCTGGGGATTAGCCAAGCTGATTACAGAATGAACCCTAACTGAGAGGGACCATGTACCTCCCCCTAAAGAGCCAGACTTCAGTGGTGATAAAACCCAGCTGGGCTCTGAACTGGACTGAGAACGAGGTAGGAAGTTCAGAGCAGCAAGGAAAGCCTAGAGGGAAACTTGAGAAGAGAGGTAGGAAGTGCCCAGGGAAACCTGCAGCAAAGAGAAAGGAGCAGACTTAGCTGTTGGGTACAGGGCCCTGGGCTGCTACCAGTGTCAGGGTGGGGCTGGGTTCCCCTACTGGCCCCAAAGAAGGGGGCATACACACACCCGGAGTGGGTTCCAAGCCCAACAAGGGGGCTGTAGGCTGAGCTGGAGCCCCAGCGATGGCAGAAAGACTTCTTTCTGTGGGAAGACCTCTTGGACTTTTAGTGTGAGACAAGCTGGGCCCCGTAAGGGTGAACTAAAGGTGGTGACCGGGCCAGAGGCTGAGTTACCAGGCAGAGAAACTGCCATGGTGCTGGAGGGACCATCGATGGGGGACGCTAGCCCAGCGAGAGGGCTGTGATTCCGTGCCTGGCCAAAAAGAGCAGACACGGAGGAGAGCATGCCTGGGCTGTGCTGAGAAGGTTAGCCCAGGAGAGCAGGGCATGAGAAAGTGTACAAGCGTAGCCTAATGCCAAGATGGGGACAAATGTTCTTTGTTTTGGGTGCAGAGAAGCAGGCCATATCAAAAGACACGGCCTGCTTAGGAAATTGCTGAGTGGCAAAAGGAGGGGCCAGGGCCCCAAGAAGGTAGAAAGAAAGGAGAAGGTTTCCACTGGCACAAACCCACGTGAGGCAGGCAATGTGGAGGTGGCAGGGATGGCCGTGGACCTTGCAGACCCTCCACCAGCACACCCAGTCGGGTGCTGCAGGGAGGTGAAGGACGAAATGGTTGGCACCGAGATGAAGCAGACTGAAGTAGGGACAAACACAAGGGTGGAGCAGTCCCTGGTGGGTTCTCAGACCCTGACGGAAAAGGTTTTGGCGAATGCAGCGGCAGTAGCAAAAAGGCTACAGAAGAAGCTAAAGGCTTCAGAACAGACTCTGCAAGCAGCTGTCAATGAGAATGAGGGGCTGCAGGAAGAGCGTTGGGATACTGCAGAAGAGAAGGATTGCCTCTTAATTCTGGTGAGCGAGCTGGCAGGGGAGCTGGAGACGCCGAACACCCAGGCTGTACAAGCGCACAGCCTGTGACAGCGACAAGATGGTGAGGGATGAATCTTGGACAAGAGTAGAACTTGCCCTTGGTTTGGGCTGGATTTTAAGGAGGGTATATAACAGGGTGGCTTGGTCTGTCGGCTGCAAAGCCTGGAGCTAGGACAAATTGATTACAAAGTGAGCCCCAGGCCCCCACCTGAGGAGAAACCAGGGAAAACTGCAGGAAAAGTAAAGGAGCAGACCTAGCAGTTCAGTACAGGGCCTTGGGCCAGAACCTGGAGTCCAGGGCAGGACTGAGTTCTCCCACCGTCCCCAAGGAAGAGGACGTACAAGGCCATAGAAAGGGCTACCAAGCCCAGCAAGGGCAGGCCGAGCTGAAGTCAGGCTGAGGAAGTGCCCCCAAGAGGGCGGAAGGCCTTGTTTCTGTTAAAGACATTTTTGGACTTTTAGTTTGGGATGAGTGCGACCCAAGAAGGAGCGGACTAAAGCACAGTCACCCGGCTGGAGAGCTGAGTTCCCAGCCAACAAACTGCCAGAGTGACTATCAGCAGGGGTGCTAGCCCAGCAAGAAAGCTGTGACGCCAGGCCTGGCCAGAACCTAGCGGTGAGTGAACTCTGGTACAAGCCTGCTTCCATTATGGAAACAACCTGGTATTGGAGAGTGGTGGGGAGAATAGGGAGATGGGAGGGGCTGCTCAGGCTGAGGTGGGGAGGAAGCTGTGGGGCTGGGAGGGGATTAGAGATGAATTTACTGGACACTCACAGAAATTATTAGGTTTGCTGCCTCCAAAGAGACGGGGCACACCTCAGCCTGTTAGGTAGGCTGGAGACTCACACTTCACTTGAACACAGCACTGAGGTGGTTTGAGAAGAGTAGTAACAAAGAACAGTTTTAAGTGATACTAAGCAAGAGAAACAGATAAGTTTGGTTACAAATGAAACAAAACACGCTTTGTGGTGACTAAAACTGAATCTTAGCAAGTCACAATCTTTGCCAGAGCAGTTTCCAGACTAACATCAAGTTACCAGCATCTCCAGCCCTCCAGGTGCTGTTCCCTCTCTTCCCTACGTGATGGAGAACTCAAATGTCTTTTGCTCCCCTTCTATTACCCAAAGTCCATTGTCTGTGGTGCCAGAGCCAGGAAAGCTTCCTGGGGTGCAGACTCGGTTCCCCGGTGTGCTCCCCAAGCTGCTGCGTGTTAGCTTGGTTGCTTTGTTTACCTTCGATGTCAATGGACTTTCATTGCCTATGGCTTGCAAAGCTTGACCCAGACAGATAAAGCCACATTCCTGTCTCTAAGCCAAACTTGTTTATCAAGTCTGATCCCAAATCATATTTTAAGAAGCGGTTTCCAGCACACATACACAACTCATTATACCCCACCCGGGCCTACATCACACAAGGATATTCTTGACCAATGTGTTCTCAGCGTTCCTAACAGACCTTCTTGATGTCCCTGGATGGTACAATAATTCTCTATCGAATCAGTTGATTTAATTGCTTAGTCTTTTGGTTTCAGACCCTCTGTTCTCCCCCTGGGGTGCCTGGTCCCTGATTGTCACATTTGTCTTCCAGGCTCTGTCCCAGCCGCTCACACAGATGTATCCTGCAGCCAGCCCAGCTCAGGAAGCAGTGATTTCATCCTGTCAAACCAAGCAACACAGGTCTCATTGAGGCTTAGATGGAAGTTCCCATGCATCTCCTGGAGGTAAGGACCGTTCACTCTTCTGGGCACTTGGGGCTTTTGCAACAAAGAGGGAGCTCCTGCTCAGTGATTTCCCTACACCCCCCCCGAATTTCCCCAACATCCCGCCCCCCCCCCAGTTTTGTGAACTAGTTACATGCCAATTTAGTAACTGTTTGGAAATTTGAATTGAAATTGAAACATTAATACACCCTTTAAAAGCATATACAGTGTATGATAAAATACATGTATCTGAAAAAGTATAATAGATTTGAAAAGTATGAACATAGACTAGCTTCCTTATACAGCTGTTGTTTTTTATGACAATGTCAGTGCATTCATTTTGGTGATGTTGGCCAACCTAATAATTTCAAATGATGATTTGTAAGCAAAGTCTAAATGAGCTCTCCCTGACAGCTAGTGATGAGCTGGGGCTGGGGGGAAAGGCTTCAGGACCAGATTGTATTTACATTCACACCTAATCTACCTAGGTATCCAGCAAACAGAGCTGTGTTGCCCAAGTGATAGATTTTGGCTGGGGTTGGGTTACAAATCACTTGAATGCGGGGGGGGGGGGGGGAGGGAGGGAATGAAATGGTGTTGTTCTTATTGTATGAGTAAAGGGCAGTAGAACTGTACTTAGCCTGTGCAGATTGAGGGCATCAAGAGAGAGGGTGGGGACCTGTCCCTCTCCACTGTTTAAAGACAGAGCTGATTAGGCTCCATAGATAGTCTTTTGTTCTGTTAAGTGACCACTGCAGCTGAAATCACTGATAATCAGGTCTAAGTGCTTAGGCCTGCTGTGGGGACAGTGTTTCTGTGGAAGAGACGGCCCAGACTGCACTAGCAGCGAGGTTTCCCCACTGAGAGCTCAGCTGAAATCACTGAGAGCTGGGTGGAACCTCAAGAGACCAACTTGCAGAGGTCACAGTGGCAGGTGGCAGCAGAAGGTGACTGCACAGGGCCATTGGCAACAGAGTGGTGGAGTGAACGGTGGCACAACAAACAGCAGTGGCCAGAGCAAACAGTAAGCAGTTGGAGGAATGAGCAAGGTGCCTTCTTGCCCCCCACCTGGGAGATGTACTCACGTGAAAGCACCTCTGAACTCTGAGTCTCCACTGACCAAGGACAACACCGGTGAGTGGGGTGCGGTGGAGGGAAAAGTGAGGGGCACGTTAAATAAACATTTGTTTGTTGGACTATATTTTAGTGACTTTGCTCCAGAATGCTAGATTTGTGACTGGGAATGGAAACTTATATAAATATGTTTCCTAGTAGGCCAAGATTTTTAAAATGCATTATTTGCCAAGGTTGTTATCTCACATCGTTGCTATCTTGAGAGGTCATTATGCTGGGGAGTTTCTATACTAAACATTTTTATTATTATAATTAATTTTTACATAAGAATGGTCATACTGGGTCAGACCAATGGTCCATATAGCCCAGTATCCTGTCTTCCGACAGTGGTCAAGGCCAGGTGCTTCAGAGGGAATGAACAGAACAGGTTGTCATCAAATGATCCATCCCCTGTTGCCCATTCCCAGCTTCTGGCAAACAGGCTAGGGACGCTCAGAGCATGGTGTTGCATCCCTCCCCATCCTGGCTAATAGCCACTGATGGGCCTATTCTCCAGGAATTTATCTAGTTCTTTTTTTAATCCTGCTGTGTCTTCTATAACTTGAACATCTAGAAATGCATCTACTGGCCTACCCCTGACATCAACATAAAGTACACAGTGGCTTAATACTTGATGCCTATTTGCATCGGTGCATTCATCAGCCATGTATGCAAATTTTTTGAATGTGGTGAGAGAGTTCTTCACTTTTTCAACTGTTGAGTCTTTCACTGTTGCACCACATGCTTCTAGACAGTCAGTTGAGTTTCTTGCAGAAAGATAGTGAGCATTTGCTGGTCTTGTTCGGAACCAGTGTTCAACTTCAGGATGAACAAGTGACAATGCACTTAACATTGGCCTCCAGTTTATAGTGTGTGGTATCTCTTGCTTAAATAGAAAGTAGGATGCCACAGCAGCAGGAACAGGAAGCTGTCTGAACACCCAAGCTCCTCCCTCTTCTGGACCGTGTGCTACCTGTTCCTGCTCCCGCTGCCCCGGCTTGATTTCCTGGCATCCAGACTCGGTGTGACTCGTGGCATCCGATTTGTGGTTCTGATCACAAGTTTGTCTTTACTTAGGACCTTCCAGTATCCTGACCCAGCTGACTCTCAACTCCTGTCTTGTGAGTGTGGACTCTGGCTCTGACCATTAGGTATGGCTGCCCCTGACCTGGCCGTGACACTGACTTTTGTACAATTTCTCCAATGCCCTTTTCTGCTCTCCAGCTCTGCTCCCTCCAGCAAGACACACCAATCCCTTGGCTCCCAGAGTCCTTGTTGTCTGCTAGTCTAGGGCTGAGGGGTAGTGCTTGTATTGCCCCCACCACCGCTGCTTTTCCTATAGGAATCTCCCTAAAGTGGAGGAGAAATCTCCTCTTCTCTTAGAATCAGTCCCAGCAGTAATTTCATCCATCCTGGCCTCAGCTGAGCTATTTTCTTAACCTGGGATCAGGGACCACTATTGAAGCCCTTGGCATGTGGGTGGAGGTGGGGGCAGAGGCTGAAGCTCCAGCAGTTCTCACCAGAGGACACCACCCTGTCTTTCTATGGTTTGACTAGGGCTCACCATCCATCCTGGAGCTGAACACCAGATGGGAGCTGATAGATTGTCCTTGGTGGGCCATGTCCCGGTGTGTGATGGAGCTGTGTGCTAGAGAGGGCCAGGAGCAGATGCTCCATGCATGGCCAGGAATGGGCTAAACTGCCTTTAATGCCAGGTGAGTACAACCATGGCCACATACAGACACCCTGGGCATCCATGGGGACTGAATCTGGGCCCTTTGCTACCAAGAGCACAACTCACTCCAACTTGAGCCATGACAGTGGTGACCCCTGCCAGCCCCTCTGAGGTGGGTCAGTATTATCCCTGTTAGCTGGGGCACAGGGATAGAAAGTGATTGGCTGCAAGGTCACCCATAATGTCACTGAGAGAGGCAGGACCAGATACCAGTCCAGCTCCAACCACTAGACCACACCCGCTTCCATAGCCAGAGAACCCAGGAGCCCTGACTCTGACAGCCAGTCCTTAAATGACAAGAGCTGACTCCCTCCCTTTCAGGAAGCCATAGAAGGGACCATGTGCTGAGCCCCCCTCTGCAATGCCACTATCAGAGACCATTGCTAGTGGGTGCCAAGTGACTGAGCAGGGAGCTCCTGGAGAGACTCCTAGGGGCTGCCCAGTCATGTTTCCCTGTGACCCTTTGGGAGCCATGCAAAGAGTGCAGCATTGACGAGACTCTCCTGCTCTAACAAAGGGTTTCTGTTCTCATAGATAGTCAGCCAGTGAGGCCAGTTTGCAGAATGTGGACGAGCCATTTGGCGATGGATGGAGGATTCACCATGTAGGTGGCCTGGAGTCCCCATGGGCCAAGCCTCCACTCCTGACACTCCAGGCTAATCTCCCACTGCTCTCAGTGGGGCTTTGGCTTTAGCTGCTGGACCTACGTGCCTAGACAGAGGACTCAGGTATTTCCATCAGGCTGCTCAATGGCAAATGCAGCCATCCAAAGAAGTGAAGAATGGAAGCAAAAGAGCAAAGCTGGACCATCCGCTGAGCTGCTGCAATCAAGTGAGCACAGCCGGGGAGAGAAGAGGGAGAACTCGAAGGTGGCTGGTGGCTGCAGGAGGAAAAGCAGTTTGGGAGCCAGGAGAGTAGAAATAAATAGTTAATGATGAATACTGCTGGCTTTGTCTTGTGTGGTGAAGGGTTTACAATGGGTCTCTTTACTATCACACCAAACTTTAAAATAGCTGTGTATGATGAAAGGGCAGGTCTATAAAGGTAAGAGGTCACACTAGGAGCTTGAAGTCTCAGATTCTGTCACTATTGCCTTCTTCTGCATCCGAAGAAGTGAGGGTTTTACCCACAAAAGCTTATGCCCAAATAAATCTGTTAGTCTTTAAGGTGCCACCAGACTCCTTGTTGTTCTTCTACCAGCTGATCTCAAATCCCTGAGGTGGTAGCAGTAGTGAGCTCTTGTCCTCTATTTCTGGACTAGCCACCAAAAAAACGACATGATACATGTGGCCAAGGAAATAGAGAGGCATGGGGGTCACTTGCAGAGTTGCCTGTTAATGCGGCTCTTGTGAGGGGAGCATGGCAGGGTACTGTGGACTTGGGCACCATTTCAGATTTTGGGGAGGGGGGGCAATTTATCTATGATTCCAGGGTGTCACCATGCTTTCATGGGTCACAACTGAGAATACCAAATTCAGGACAAACTGCTGAGAAAGAGGGCAGACACCCCCCAAAACTGGTGGCTATTCTTCCATGAGGTATACCAAACCAGCAACAAAATTTAACTTCTGTCTCACCACACTGGCTAACAAGAAGTCAGAAATGCAGCCTCCTTAGGTATTCCAATCCTGGATTCAACACCCAGACACTGGACTTAATGATGAATGGTTATTTAAAACCAATTTCATCAAACAAAAGGGTTCTTCTGATCCCAAAGGACCAGCCACATACCCAGGTCATTATATAACTCAGACCTTATCCAACAATCATGCTGTTGCCAATCCTTTAGTATCTAATATCTAAAGGTTTATTTATAGAAAGAAAGCAAGAGGTGAGAGTTAAAATTGGTTAAAGGAATCAAATACATACAATAATTGCAAAGTTCTTGAATCAGGCTTGTAACAGTGATGGAATAAACTGCTGGCTTGTTAAGTCTCTGGTTGCTTGCAAATCATTGGAAGGTCCTCAGTCCCTTGGTTAGAATGCTCCCATTAGTATAAATCCATAGTCCAGAGGTTTGAGCAGAAAAGAGGCAAAATGGAGATGTTTTCAGGGCCTTTTATAGTTTCTGCCAGGTGGAGGGAAACCCATTGTTTCAAACAAAACCCTCAGCACAGTTAGTGGAAAATCACAGGTAAAAAGATGGGGTTTGGAGTCACATGAGTGAGTCACATGCCCATGCATGCTTCGCTTAGTCATAGTTAGAACGTTCACAGGAAAGTCCATTAAGTGTAGATAGGTGTCTTCCATGGTCCATTGTGAGTTAAGTATACCTGGATGAGCCATTTAACGTGAATAGTCCCTTCAAGATGTGCAGGCTAAATACTTTATAGGTGTTACCACAGGAACAAACATTTGGAATACAGGTCCATAGTTAATATTCATAACTTCAGATACAAAAATGATACATGTATACAAATAACATAACCATATTCAACAAATCATAACCTTTCCATAGACACCTTACTTGAAATATTTTTTGCAAGATTTGTTGCAATTATATAACAGTGGGAGCAACAATGATCTACATGGTCATATTTTAACTAGATAAAGTCACACAGGGGCTATTTAGGCACCTGAAAGCTCTAGTTTTGTGTGTGTGTGTGTGTGTGCAGATAACTTAGTAATTAGCTGTCAGGAGCGCTGTATCTAATTCCTATATAAAAGAAAGAAAATTAAATAAATATTAGACCCACTGAGCTCTAATAAAAACAACGAGGAGTCCTCGTGGCACCTTAGAGACTAACAAACAAATTTATTTGGGCATAAGCTTTCATAGGCTAAAACCCACTTCATCAGATGCATGGAGTGGAAAATACAGTAGGCAGGTATAAATACACAGCACATGAAAAGATGGGAGTTGCCTTACCAAGTGTGTGTGTGGGGGGGGTCAGTGCTAATGAGCCAATTCAATTAAGGTGGAAGTGGCCTATTCTCAACAGTTGACAAGAAGGGGTGAATACCAAGGGAGGGAAAATCACTTTTGTAGTGCTAATGAGGCCAATGCAATCAAGGTGGCCCATTTCAAACAGTTAACAAGAAGATGTGAATATCAGCAGAGGGAAATTACTTTTTGTAGTGACCCATCTACTCCCAGTCTTTATTCAGGCCTAATTTGAATGTTCTAATTCTTGATGTGTGATTTGTGTCCATTTATTCTTTTGTGTAGAGACTGTCCGGTTTGGCCAATGTACATGGCAGAGGGGCATTGCTGGCACATATCACATTGGTAGATGTGCAGGTGAACAAGCCCCTGATGGTATGGCTGATGTGGGTTAGGTCCTCTGCCATGTACATTGGCCAAACCGGACAGTCTCTACGCAAAACAAATAAATGGACACCAATCACACATCAAGAATTAGAACATTCAAAAACCAGTCGGAGAACACTTCAACCTCCCTGGACACTCAATAACAGACTTAAAAGTGGCAATTCTTCAACAAAAAAACTTCAAAAACAGACTCCAACAAGAAACTGAAGAACTGGAATTAATTTGCAAACTGGACACCATCAAATTAGGGTTAGGGTTAGGATTGATTGCATTGGCCTCATTAGCACTACAAAAGTGGTATTTCCCTCCCTTGGTATTCACCCCTTCTTGTCAACTGTTGAGAATAGGTCACTTCCACCTTAATTGAACTGGCTCATTAGCACTGACCCCCCGCCCCCACTTGGTAAGGAAACTCCCATCTTTTCATGTGCTTTATATTTATACCTGCCTACTGTATTTTCCACTCCATGCATCTGATGAAGTGGGTTTTAGCCCATGAAAGCTTATGCCTAAATAAATTTGTTAGTCTCTAAGGTGCCACAAGGACTCCTCATTGTTTTTGCTGATACATACTAACACGGCTACCACTCTGAGCTCTAATACTAATGTATTCTGACATCTTGTGGCAAGTCACTTAAGCGACATTGGTTAAAATTTTAATGTATTTTCTTACTTTGTTAGTATCTCTGCAGACAGAGAGAGACCCTATCAGGACTCCTGGGTTTTATCACAGCTCTGGGAGGGGAGTGGGGTCTAGTGGGTTACAGTGGGGGACAGATACATCTGGGTTCTATATAAGAACATCAGAATGGCCATACAGGGTCAGACCAATGGTCCATCTAGCCCAGTATCCTGACTTCTGACAGTGGCCAATACCAGGTGCTTTAGAGGGAATGAACAGAACAGGCAATCATCAGGTGATTCATCCCCTATTGCCCGCTCCCACCTTCTGGCAAACAGAGGCTAGGGACAAACAGAATATGGTGTTGCATCCTTGCCCGTCCTGGCTAATAGCCGTTGATGGATCTATTCTCCATGAACTTATCTAGTTCTTCTTTGAACCCTGTTATAGTTTTGGCCTTCACAACATCCCCTGGCAAAGAGTTCCACAGGTTGACTGTGAAGCAATACTTTCTTTTGTTTGTTTTAAATCTGCTGCCTATTAATTTCATTGGGTGACCCCTAGTTCTTGTATTATATGAAGGAGTAAATAACATTTCCTTATTTACTTTCTCCAAACCAGTCATGGTTTTATAGACTTCTATCATATCCCCCCTTAGGGTACGTCTTCACTACCCGCCGGATCGGCGGGTAGTAATCGATCTATTGGGGATCCCCGAACGCGCTCCCCGTCGACTCCGGAACTCCACCGGAGCGAGCGACCGTAGCTCAGTTGACGTAGCTGAAGTTGCGTATCTTAGATTGATTCCCCCCCCCCAGTGTAGACCAGCCCTTAGTCATTTTTTTTCTATGCTGAAAAGTCCCTGTCTTTTTCATCTCTCCTCATACAGAAGCAGTTCCATACCCCTAATCATTTCCGTTGCCTTTTCCAAATCCAATATATCTTTTTTGAGATGGGGTGACCAGATCTGCATGCAGTATTCAAGATGTGCACATACCATTTATACAGAGGCAATATGATATTTTCTGTCTTATTATCTATCCCTTTCCTATTGATTCCCAACATTCTGTTCACTTTTTTGATTACGACAGCACATTGAGCAGATGTTTTCAGAGAACTATCCACAATGACTCCAAGATCTCTTTCTTGACGGGTAACAGCTAATTTAGATCCCATCATTTTGTATGTAAAGTCGGGATTATATTTTGGCATGTGCATTACTTCGCATTTATCAACACTGAATTTCATTTGCCATTGAGTTGCCCGGTCACCCACTTTTGTGAGATCCTTCTGCAACCCTTTGCAGTCAACTTTGGACTTAGCTATCTTGAGTAATTTTATATCATCTGCAAATTTTGCCACCTCACTCTTTATCCCTTTTTCCAGATCATTGAGGAATATGTTGAACAGTACTGGTCCCAGTACAGACCCTTGGGGGACACCACTATTTACCTCTGTGACAAAGTTCCTCCTCTATCTTGGTGGGTCCTGCGCTTATTGGCGGATTTTCTTGCCTCAGAGATTCACCATGTGGGTTGGGGAACAGCCCAGAGGCCTTCCCCTCTGGAAGAACCCACAGTCCAGGTCAATTGGGAGGTTTGGGGGGAACCCGGGCCCGCCCTCTACTCTGGGTTCCAGCCCAGGGCCCTGTGGACTGCAGCTGTCTATAGTCCCTCCTGTAACAGCTGCATGACAGCTACAACTCCCTGGGCTACTTCCCCATGGCCTCCTCCAAACACCTTCCTTATTCTCACCACAGGACCTTTCTCCTGGTGTCTGATAATGCTTGTGCTCCTCAGTCCCCAGCAGCACACCCTCTCACTCTCAGCTCCTTGTGCCTCTTGCTCCCAGCTCCTCACACTCGCCCCACAAACTGAAGTGAGCTCCTTTTAAAACCCAGGTGCCCTGATTAGCCTGCCTTAATTGATTCTAGCAGCTTCTTCTTCATTGGCTCCAGGTGTCCTAATTAGCCTGCCTGCCTTAACTGGTTCTAGCAGGTTCCTGATTACTCTAGTGCAGCCCCTGCTCTGGTCACTCAGGGAACAGAAAACTACTCATCCAGTGACCAGTATATTTGCCCTCTACCAGACTCCTGTACCCCACTGGTCTGGGTCTGTCACATATCCCTCCCCCCTCCTCAATACCAAGGGGTTGGGTAGCTTGGGACGCCAGACAGTGCACACGTGACAAGCCATCGGCGTTGCCATGACGGCTCCCTGCTCTGTGTTGCACACGGAACTGGAAAGGTTGGAGGGATAAGAACCATCTGGTCACCCTTGTGTTCTTCTCCTTGTTCCGCTGCATCCATTGAAGAGGGGCATGGTCGGTGATGAGGACAAATCTGTGCCCGAGCAGGTAGTAGCGCAATGTTTCCATGGCCCATTTTACAGCGAGGCATTCTCTCTCCACCACTGCATATTTTTGTTCCCTTGGAAGGAGTTTCCGACTGAGGTATAAAATTGGGTGTTCCTCCTCCCCGACCATCTGTGATAGAACGGCCCCC
Source organism: Emys orbicularis (assembly GCF_028017835.1). Taxonomy (NCBI): domain Eukaryota; kingdom Metazoa; phylum Chordata; order Testudines; family Emydidae; genus Emys; species Emys orbicularis. Next base: position 178,696,273 of record NC_088684.1, read on the forward strand.
AACCCTACTTCCGATGCATCCGTCTGCAGGATAAACTCCTTGGTGAAATCAGGGGCTATCAGTACGGGGTTACTGCAGAGGGCAGTCCGTAGGTCTGTGAATGCTTCCTCTGCTGCGTCAGACCATCTCACCAGATCAGGTCCACGGGCTTTCACTAGGTCTGTCAGGGGGCTTGCCCTTGTGGCAAAGTGGGGGATAAATTATCGGTAATACCCCACCACACCTAGAAACGCCCGGACTTGTTTCTTGCGACTTGGTCGGGGCCAGTTTTGGATGGCCTCTAACTTGTTCACTTGGGGTTTTACCAGACCTTTTCCCACAATGTAGCCAAGATATTTGGCCTCTGTAAACCCTACAGCGCACTTGGCAGGGTTTGCTGTAAGGCCAGCTCGCCTGAAGGTATCGAGGACTGCCTCCACCTTCTCCAGGTGGGTTTCCCAGTCTGGGGTATGAATGACCACATCGTCCAAGTAGGCAGCAGCATAACTGTTATGCGGGCATAATAGCTTGTCCATGAGGCGCTGGAATGTAGCTGGGGCCCCATGTAGTCCAAAAGGGAGGACAGTATATTGAAAAAGACCCTCTGGTGTAGAGAACACAGTCTTTTCCTTTGCGTCTTCTGCAAGGGGAATCTGCCAGTACCCCTTTGTCAAGTCTAGGGTAGTCAAGTACCGGGCATTACCCAGACGGTCCACTAGCTCATCTATGCGAGGTATGGGTTACGCGTCGAACTGGGATACTTTGTTTAGTCTCCGGAAGTCATTGCAAAATCTTGTGGTGCCATCAGGTTTGGGCACCAGCATGATTGGGCTGGACCACTGACTGTGGGATTCTTCGATGATCCCCAACTCCAGCATTTTTTTTACTTCTGCTTTTATTTCCTCCCTTTTTGCCGCTGGCACCCGATAGGGCCTCATTGTTACTCTGGCCCCAGGGTTCGTGACGATGTGGTGATATGTCTCGGTTGTTCGACCCGGTTTTGTCGAGAACACATCTTGGTTCCGGAAGATCATCTCAGACACCTCATTCTTCTGGTCTGGTGTTAAATCGGGAGACACTCTCACCTGTTTGGAAGGCTTGTTTTCCTGGGTTAGGTCTTTTTGGACCGTTGTGCATGCCTCTTGTACATGCCAGGGTTTCAGAAGGTTAACGTGATAAATCTGTTCTTGTTTTCTGCGTCCTGGCTGCCGCACCTTGTAGGTTACTTCCCCCACGGGTTCAACCACCTCATAGGGCCCCTGCCATTGGGCCAGAAGCTTGCTTTCTGCCATGGGTACCAACACCATAACCCGATCCCCTGGTTGGAACTGTCGCACTTTTCCCTGGCAATTGTAATGGGTTCGCTGGGCCTCCGGTGCCTTCTCCAAATGTTCCCGTACAATAGGGTAACCCAGGCTATCCGGTCTCGCATCTGCATTACATGCTCTATTATATTTCTCCCCTCATTGGGTTCCTCTTCCCAGAGCTCTTTGGCGATATCTAGTATGCCACGGGGGTGACGCCCGTATAATAACTCGAAGGGGGAAAACCCAGTTGAGGCCTAAGGTACCTCCCGGATAGCGAACATAAGGTAGGGTGTCCCAATCCTTCCCGTCCCGACTTACCACCTTCCTTATCATAGCCTTGAGGGTTCGGTTAAACCTTTCTACCAACCCATCAGTCTGCAGATGGTAGACCGAAGTTCTCAGGGTATGTATATGGAGCAGCGTACAGAGGTCCTTCATTAGCTTTGACATAAATGGGGTTCCTTGGTCGGTTAATATCTCCCTCGGTAGCCCCATTCGGGCAAAGATCCCCACCAGCTCTTTGGCTATAGTTTTAGAGGCCGTGTTCCGCAGGGGGACGGCTTCTGGGTAGCGAGTAGCATAGTCCAAAACAACAAGTATATATTGGTGGCCCCGAGCCGTCTTCTCCAGGGGTCCCACTAGGTCCATGGCTATTCGCTCGAAGGGGACCTCTATGATGGGAAGGGGTACTAAAGGTATCCTCAAGTGGGGACGGGGACTGTGCAGCTGACACTCCGGGCAGGAGGCACAGTACCTCCGCACTTCTTCATGTACTCCGGGCCAGAAGAACCGTCATAGGACTCGTGCCAGGGTCTTCTCTACCCCCAAATGCCCCCAAAAAAGATGACTATGAGCAAGACTTAATACAGCGTTCTGGTGTTTTTGAGGTACTAGGATCTGCTGTACCTTCTGCCCCTGTACTGGTGCAACCCGGTATAAGAGATCCTTCTTCATTATGAAGTAGGGTCCTGGTCCCTGGGTTTTCCCTTCCACGGGGACCCCATCTATTTCAGTCACCTCCTTCCTAATGTTGTCATACCTTGGGTCTTCTGCCTGGTCCCGTCCAAAATTTCCTCTCCCGGGGCTAATCTGCCCAAGATCTAGGGGCCCAGTCTCTGTTGCCTCTACTGGTTCAGAAGCATTAGGGTGGGGGTCAGACTCAGGTGCTTCTCCCTCCTGCGTGGCCTCCTTTTCAGCTGCGCGGGGCCGCCTACCTACAAGAGCGACCCTCTGGCTTTGGGTCAGTATTCGGGTTCCCTAGGGTTACCATACGTCCTCTATTTCCCGGACATGTCCGGCTTTTCGGCACTCAAACCCCCGTCCGGGGGGAATTGCCAAAAAGCCGAACATGTCCGGGAAAATGGCGGCTCTGCTCCTCCCCTGACTCTTCGGCTCTGTTTAAGAGCCGAGCGCTACGGGCTTTGGGCAGCCCCCATACCTCCGGACCCTGCGCCGCCGGAGCCCGGGAGGGGAAGTGCCCGGCTGGGGGCGCAGGGTCCGGAGGCATGGGGGCTGCCCAAAGCCGGTAGCGCTCGGGCAGCTCGGCTCTTAAACAGAGCCGAAGAGTCAGGGGAGGAGCAGAGCCTCCAGCCGCGGCGGCTCTGCTCCTCCTCTGACTCTTCGGCTCTGTTTAAGAGCCGGGCATGGGGGCTGCCCGAAGCCGGTAGCGCTCGGGCAGCCCGGCTCTTAAACAGAGCCGGGCTGCCCGAGCGCTACCGGCTTCGGGCAGCCCCCATGCCTCCGCACCCTGCGCCGCCGGAGCCCGGGAGGGGAAGTGCCCAGCCGAGGGTGCAGGGTCCGGAGGCAAGGGGGCTGCCCGAAGCCCAAGCGCTACCAGCTTCACGGTTTGCCGGGCAGCCTCCAGACCCTGCGCCCCCGGCTGGGCGCTTCCCCTCCCGGGCTCCAAACATGGTCAGTCCATGTGAGCATGCTGAGTACAAGCCAAGCAGCAACTCTGGTGGGGTGGGGGAGAGGCACATGAGCCCACATGCTCCCTCCCCCACGCATCTCCTCTGCAGATGACCCTCCTGCGGAAACACAAGTGTGTACTCAGGGGAATGCTGTGCTATGGTGTATGTGCCCTGCAAGATACTCACTTGTGCAGGGAAGCAACACTGCTGTTAGCACTGGAGTCTGGGCAATACAGAAGAGGAGTTGGAAATTCTCAACGAGGAGGGGAAAGTGGATAGAACTGGGAAACCTGGTGGGACGATGTGTCTGACTGGAATGTTAGTGTTGCTGTTGACAACCCTTATAGGAAGGGGAGAGAGGATCAAAGTGGTGGGCGTGGTGGCACTTGACATTAGACACATCATTTAAACAGAACCTGTTTAAAGTTCTTGGTTATTGAGAACCCCAGGACTTCGAATGGACAGGGATCAATCTGCTAACTCACACAGCCCAGCAGGGGAACCAGTGTGGGGCTGGTACAGTTCACTGAATCCAAACCAGAGAGCAGGTTCAGGTTCTTCTTTAGCACCTGTCTGTGACCTGTGGGTAGACAATTGGGTTCGCATGGGGCACTTTCTATTGGGAGACAGATGGGGGAGGTCTCACGTAGCCAGTAGTAAATTATCCTCAGAGATTTAAAACAATTATTTGGGCTTTTTGTAATAGGTGTCATCAGACACCCAGCTCTGAAGGCAGTGCCGCCAACAGTAGCAGTGCAGAAGTAAGGGTGGCAATATACCATACCACTGCACCCTTATTTCTGCGCTCTTGCTGGCGGCAGTGCTAGCTTCAGAGCTGGGCGCCCGCTGTCACCTATTACAAAAAAGCTCAAATAAGTGACTGTCAAATAAGATAAGCCTGCAACCTGCAACTCTCATAAAATTAAAGTGCCTTTTTTTAAAAACAAGCCAAATTCTGCTCAAGGATTTCTGAACCTCTCTCTTTAGGAAGACCTGGGACAGGTCCAGCCCACTGCCACTTATAGCTCAGTGGTTTGAGCATTGGCCTGCTAAACCCAGGGTTGTGAGTTCAATCCTTGAGGGGGCCATTTAGGGAACTGGGATAAAAATCTGTCTGGGGATTGGTCCTGCTTTGAGCAGGGGGTTGGACTAGATGATCTCCTGAGGTCCCTTCCAACCCTGATATTCTATGATTCTCTGGGACTAATGAGAGCTTCCTGATTAGTTCTTTTCTTCTTCCCCTCTGCCCTCCCTGGCATGAGTTCCATGGGTTCTTTTCACAAAGGCAGGTGGAACCCAGACATCATAGGCCCCATGATTTTGACAGTCCTTTTGCAGCCTCTGACCCCAGTCCCATCATGCCTGGAGGGGTAAAAGATTCTCCACCTGCCATCATATTTCTAGTCTTGTCCTTATCAGAGTCTCTGGGTGAGAGAGGAACCCTAGGTTACATAAGCAAAATATAAAAGCAGTTATTTTCCTGTTAATCAACAACTCAGGTATAAGCTGCTCCCCTGTTTCATTCTGCCACATTCCAGACGGTTCTACAAAGAACATAGTGACATTACACCATTCTGACTGAATACAGACTGAGTGTGGGGAGGGATAGCTCAGTGGTTTGAGCCTTGGCCTGCTAAACCCAAGGTTGTGAGTTCAATCCTTGAGGGGGCCATTTAGAGATCTGGGGCAAAAATCTGTCTGGGGATTGGTCCTGCTTTGAGCAGGGGGTTGAACTAGATGACCTCCTGAGGTCCCTTCCAACCCTGGTATTCTATGAACTACAAAAACAAAGGGTGTATTTTCAAAGTGCTAAATGAAATCACTTAAATTCTGACTGATTAAAAAGGAGGAAACTGCACTTCCAACAAGGAGTGGACCAATTTCTGCTGCTTGTAGTCCTGAGTTGTCTCCTCTATCACCTGCAACAGGAACCAAATGCGAGTTGCCTGATAATTAGCATTTCTGAGCCACCACATCAACCACCACTTAAGCCTTTCCCTGGGCATTACTTTGGAAAATAAGGCTGTTCTTTCTGCTTATCCTGGGTTGATGATTTTGAATGGTGCCATGATAGATTGATTACTCAGCCTCGTCTCTTGCAAGCCAACTGTCAGCTCACAGAACAAGCACTGAAATCAGTTCAGAAATAGCTTAGTTTGCTCAGCCAAACTGAGTGCTGGCAGATTTCCAAAGTGGTGAAGTTGATAAAAATGATTTTGATGAACTGGCAACCAGTGCTATAAGTGAGCATAGTTTCAGTGCTCTACATCATATTAAAAAATGGTTTCTAATTACAATGTGACAGTCACAGCTCAACAGGTGTATGACTTTACATGTACATAAGGACAAAAGTGCAAATGTACAGCTTATAGATGTTGCAGAAGAATTCATTTCACAAACCCAGGGGGAAGAGCAGTGTTTGGAACTTTTTCAGCTTTGGAAGTCATTCATTTTCTTAAGTTTTAAAAAGTAATGCTATAATTAGTAGTACTGTAGCATGACTAAATATGTCCACTTCTAGTAAACTGGGATAAACGATGTTCTGTGCTAAACTCAGCGTTTCCTTTATTTATTAATGCAATCCCTGAATTTCTGGGTGGGGAGAGGCTAAAGCCTACAGTTGTCTCTACACCCATGGAAGGCAAAGTGGGGAGGCTACCAAAATAAAATGGTGATTAGAGGCAGGATTCCCCTCCAGCATACTTTGTGATCAGGAGTGGGAGAACATTTACCCATCCTGTACATTTTTTTTTACTATGTAGCTTGGTTGATTGGAGATGGAGGCCAGGTCTAGTTAGCATCCCACCTGTGACTGCATAGAGAAAACTTAGGGTTTGATCCTGAGCCGAGCAAAGTCAATGGGAATCTTTCCATTGATTTCAGTGGCATTAGATCAGGCCTGTTCCTAGACTGTTGCAACTCTTGCTACAGGCATAGCCCCAAAGAAGGAAGCATTGTAAACACAACTCTACATTAGTACAGCCTATAACTACTGTTACCATGCTCCCAATCCCCCAGTCAGCTTCATATCCCGCTAAGAGAAGGTGGGAATGGTTTGCCTTACATAAGTTGACCTGCACTGATAAACATGATCGTTTGGAGGTTATTCTCTATAGGCTCTGACTAGCTGGGCTCGATCATGGAACTACACAAAGCTCCAATTCTCTTTGGGAGGCCCCCATCAATGATGCTACCACTCCCAATGGACATGGAATCAAACCTGGACCAGGATTTAGGGTGTGGACTGAACACATTATGCACACACTCTGTGTATCAACATTCCATGTCTTATGTGTGGGGCACTGAGAACTAAATTGGCATTTCTTGACTGCTAGCCATGTTTAAGAACTTGCTTTGTAAACATGGAACTGGCTTATTGTGACTGTGCTGTAAAGTTGTTTGTGTCTGGATGTCTTTATGTGTTTTTCAATTTTTATTCTGTTTTGCACATCTAAGCTGCCACAGACTGCTATTTCTAAACAGCTTATGAACCATTTGGAGAACAACTACTTATCACTAAATTTTTTAAAGAATGTTGCTAGGTTTTGATTTTCTCCTTTATCCTTGTCCCTATCCCCCTAGTTCTCCATGATACTTAGGAAATTGTTAGCAGGCAGAGAAAGTTCACTAGCCAATTCTTTTACTAATGATTCACACGAACAGATCTGGCCAAGTTTTCCCGGGTCTAGTTCCTTGTTCAAGAGACAATACAGCCAGTCTCAGGGCTGTCAGCAAGTATAACAAGCATATATTTATTCAAATAAGGTAATAAAGTTGGTGTTGCAAATTATCAGTTTTGTCTAACATTTTGTTAAAATTCTTCCATTTTCACCTCTGGAGGGGATAGTATGTTGCACGGATGGTAGTAGCCTGTCTGGAGTTGTTGGTTCCAGCATTTCTCAGACTGAGTTCTTGGGCACAAAGTCCCCAAACTTGCAAACACTTAAGTGCCCTATGTAAGAGTTTGCCAGGATCAGGGCCAAAGTGAGAATCTTCTACTGAGCATGTGTGAAATTAAAATAAACAAATAAAAAGATGAAAACAACATTGTAACAACTCCTGCTTCTAAGATGTGTGCAACCTTGGACCCATCTGGGAGCAAGTGTTAATTCAGACCTCATACAGGAGGTATGCGATATTTATGATCTGCTGTATCATTTACAACTTGTTGGGGGTTCCCCCCCTACTCCTTTCTTTACTGGATCAAAACAATCACCACTCCTGTGCACCGCATTGTAAAAGTTATAACTATATAATTCATTCTGAAAATAAAGTGTCTGGATTAGTTAATATAGACTGAGGTAAACGACTCAAATTAGTCTACAATTACCTAGAAGTAATTCATAAGAAAAATATTTATTTTCATTTTCAGATTTTCATTTTTGTGTGTTAAATTCTTGGGTTACAGCAAAAGGAATCTAACACACTACCACAGTGACATATAACTAAGCCATAACATTGCAATATACCAAAATTGTGTAAACAAAAAGCCTTTCCATACTGGTACTCTCTGTGGGCCAGATTCTGACCTACAGAATCCCACTGAAGTCAAAAGGAATACTTATGAAGCACAGGCCTACCCAATAGGAGTCAGGGTTTCAGCACCTGGCCCTGTAGTGCTGGGATAACACTGATCCCCTTTTTATATTTGATCAGGGGGGGAAATGCCTGCAGCCAGTTTTTAAAGAGATAATTATTTAACCTTGGATTGGTTCACACATCCATCCTGCACAGGAAAATATTATTCTTATTGCCTAGTCCAAACTCAAAGTAAACTATGTGGACCAAAGTCTTGCCTCATTTATACCCAATGCAACCCCATAGGATTTTGCTAGAGGATAACAGAATAGGACTCTGGAACATTATTGATCTTCTAGTATGAGGCATGTACCTGATATTCATTTGGAAGCAAATATTAGTTCATTGAACAAAAATGCAAAATCCAAGATGCTCCACTGAAGTTCTTCTTCTGGGGCCCAGGTACTAAGTATTATTCCCTCTGCATGGAAGCACGAGCCATCTGCACCATCTCTGGACCTATGTCAGGCAATAGATGTCTAAGAGAGAGTTTAGCACATTTTGATGGTAAGTAAACTAGCAGTTCCTTAGATTAGGTCTAAAACCGCAACTTGTGGCAACATTTAGTGAGTCAGAGAGAGAGTGCAAGAAGCTAAAGAAAGGGGGATATTTTGTTTTTCTGTAATGAAATAAACAGGACATGTGCACTTAATATCTATCTCCAATTTGATGTACATTATAATAAGGCAACATAAGTACTGTAAAATCTAAGAGATTATTTGAATTGGAAATATAGTCCATTCAAAAACTATTTTAGCTACTAATACTTAAAATCTACCAGTTGAATATAAACATCTTTGACAATGTACTAGACATTAATTACAGAGCAGATTGGTTTGTATGGTTTCACCTGCTGTGTTTTGGATAGCATTCAACAAGATTTTTCTCTTCATAGAAGAGGGTGGGTCTGGTCCCACCGCCCTTACTCGTATGTAACTTCCTATTGAAGTCTAAGGGAGTGTTGCGTGTCTCAAGACTGCAGGATTGGATCCTAAAACAGTAACATACAGATGGCGTCTCATTAAAAAATACTGGAAAACTGGAATACAGTGATAGATAATTACAAGGTGATATTTTTAGTTAAAAAGTTACAAAGTTACAAACTTGTTTGCTTTAAAAAAAAGCCACACACAGTTCACACAAACTATTAAAAAGCCACATAAATTCTTGCCCTTTACATGTTTGGCAAAATCAAAATCTTGGAGTTTGCATATACCCATGCTTTAGTACTTTTCAAATGAATTAGTTCAGAACAAGAACATATCTCAGAAGCTGTATAGATCTACTGTACAGACTCATTCAAGTAGCATAGTTGTTGCTTCGTAGTGACAGGTGAATGGTAGTATCAAGCATGGACTATCATTTGATTTTATTTAATTTTAAAGATGTCTTCAGTCCACAAGTACACTTTTCATTAACCAAAAAAAACCTGTCTTTTTATTATTTCTTTGGAGGAAGAACATTTTCTTCATAGAAACCTGGATTTACTACATTTCCAGGTGGATCGTATCTGGCCACCACAAATGTGGAGCCATCATTTGCTGTGGCTTTTCCAACTCCCATCTTCTTTGTGTTCTTCCAAACCATTGCTGTAAAGTGACCTAAGAGGAAAAAGGTCAAATAAACACATTAACTTTGGACAACAAATCTGAAAAATTATTTCTAGTGATTGAGCAAAAACAAGTCACACCAAACTAAGTTAGTTTCTTTCTCTGACAGGATAACACGCCTAGGGGGTGAAAAAGAAAATGCAGCTGATCTAATAGTTTGTCTTTAGAAAGACAGCCAACATGGTTCTCCACTGCACTCATGAGCTCCTTACTCTGTTCCAAAACCAAAATACATAGGAAAAGTTATGTGAAAACAACCAGGCCTGGATGAACATCAAGTACAAAAGCCCCAGATCCAAGGCCCTGGGTACACACCATACCATGCGCAACAATGATCCCAGCCCTGTCACTCCCAGCAGTATGGCTGACAAAGTAACCATCCTACCACTGATTGTTCCCCACCTGCTTCAACGTTCTGATCACCCCGATTATGTTTCTATGGTGCACAGCATAAGTTAATAGCATTAGTGAAACATTAACTTCCCAGGCTTTTTTCTAGTCCCTTATGACAGTTATGGAGTAGCGGTCTCTCAAAACCTACTCCACCAGCTGTTCCCTCTATGCACAGTTACAGATAAATGAAACTTTCCTATGAAAAAAGAACAGGAGTACTTGTGGCACCTTAGAGACTAACAAATTTATTTCAGCATAAGCTTTCGTGGGCTACAGCTCACTTCTTCGGATGCATAGAATGGAACACAGACAGAAGGTATTTATACATACAGAGAACATGAAAAGGTGGAAGTACCCATACCAATTGTCTTACAGTTGGTATGGGTACTTCCACCTTTTCATGTTCTCTGTATGTATAAATACCTTCTGTCTGTGTTCCATTCTATGCATCCGAAGAAGTGAGCTGTAACCCATGAAAGCTTATGCTGAAATAAATTTGTTAGTCTCTAAGGTGCCACAAGTACTCCTGTTCTTTTTGCGGATACAGACTAACACGGCTGCTACTCTGAAACCTTTCCTATGAAACACTTCTGAAATCTCTCTCATTGTTTCCTGCCAATTCCAAGAACAATGGTATTTTCATCTCATACTAAATTGCCAATAGGCAACTAAGGAGCCAAAATTTGGCCCCAATTTACACTCTAGGTAACCAGGGCTGGCTCCTGCTTTTTTGCCGCCTCAAGCGGCGAAGCAAAAAAATAAAATAAATAAAGCCGCAATTGGCGGCACTTCGGCGGCAGCTCTACTGCGCCGCTTCATTCTTCGGTGGCAATTCGGTGGCGGGTCCTTCGAGACGGACTAAGGGACCCTCCGCCGAATTGCAGCCGAAGACCCGGATGTGCCGCCCCTTTCCATTGGCCGCCCCAGGCACCTGCTTCCTTCGCTGGTGCCTGGAGCCGGCCCTGTAAGTAACACCTCATTGACATCAATGGGATTAGATGGTACAAGAGGTAAACCAAGGCAGACATCAGCACAGTATCTTTAATTAAACAGCTGTATAGTTTCTATTATTACAATTTTGATATTTTTTGTGGGAAATAAAGTGCATTTGTCCTCAAAACCAACACCTTTTAATACTGATGGTTGAAGGAAAAAGACTGTAGAATTTTTTTAAGATATATCTACTTTGTTTCTAATACAAATTTTGTTTACTTTCTCATTCCGCTCAGAATCACAGTTTCCTTTTATCTTTACAGTTATTGTCATTTTCCTGAGAGCAATTCTAACATTGGTCTTTTATACACACACACACCTTAATTTTTTTTTAAAAGCTGATTTTTGAAAAATAGTGAGAAAGTAGATTTAACAACTTTTTAAAGTAAGAGCTGCATCTTTGAAGGAGCAGTGCCCAGCCTGAGCTCACCTGTCCCAGAAGAAAACCCCGGATTTTGAAAGCTGTAATTTTTTATTTCAGCGTACCATCTTTCAGCTACTTCCTTTCCTGCAAGACAAAAGAAATGATGCTGTAGATTTGCAACAGACAGAGTGAACTCAGCAAACTGCAACTCACATCTCCCTGCCCACAAGATTCTTCTGTTAATAGCTCAGCAAGAACTGTTGATGCTTAAATGGAGTCATATAAACATGGAATGAGTAACAATTTTAAGCTACTTCTTGAATCAAGAGAAGTTCTTAGTTACAAGTGGCCTTCCCGCCCCACTCCCCAGTTACCATCATAATCAAATATAGCATTCCATTATAAAAGGAACTAGAGCAAGAAAAGAGAAACAGAATGCTGATGGATGCTTTCTATAACAGAAGAAAACCCTAGGCCCTTTATGAGCAACAGCAGCGGAAAGAGACATGAAAGGCCACACCCTAAACAGGATGATGTACTTTCAGAGAGAATTAAAATTAAAAACCACAAACCTACCCAAAAGGATGAGCACCAAAGTGAGGTTTCAGAAAGATTAACTCATCCTGTTGGCTGATGGCATGTACAGTAAAATTATCCACTGTTTGTATTATTTACACAGATCACGATAAGTTAAGGATGAAGTGCTGGTCTTTTACAGAGGGGTTTCTGCTCGGGGATTTGTGGACAGGATGCCACAAAGGCACTGCTCCCACCACCCCCATTTCCACATTTCTGGGTGATTTCTGGTCTTATTTATTCCCTGTGGTCCAAATAGCAGAGGGCAGTGTGATTATTATTACACCTGGCAAATTTATCCACCAATTAAAGCAGAGATACCCCTTCCCCATCCCCACCAAAAACCCCAGTAGTAATCCAAGCCTGGCAAATTTATAACCCCTCAAAATTGGAAAACATGAAAAAATAGAAAAGCAATAAATCAAAAGCAATGATAATATTTGGTCCCAATATAAAGCAGTTACCAGCAGCTTTAAGGTAATGCACTCACTGGGAAAACTTAATTTCCCTGAAATCTTTCAGGCAATTTCCTCTGTCTCAATGAACTTCGGCTAGAGAAAAATATGAAAAGGCTTGCAGTTCAAATTATTGGGCCCTCTCTGGATGGCAGGTGTGATCCAAGAACCTCTTGATGTCCATTGGCAGAGGGCGCAGGGGTTCACCAAAGCAGGTCAGATAAAATCTTTGCTGAAAGCCTGTGTCACAGTGGTCATCAAATCATTGTGAAATATATGGGCAGAATGTATTAATATATACTGAAAATTATATTCATAAGCCTTGTAGTTAAAGGCTGGTCACTTAGAGGTAGTGTGCACTGAGACAGACTTCTCCGGACAGGAGGTGGGAGATGACCATTGTGAATCTTACAAAGGAAGTCTTTCAATCAGACTGCGAGTGCTGCAGGAAAAAACAAAACCAGCAGGGGTTATCCTGTTTATGAGTAAAGACAATGAACTTTGGGGGGCAAAACTGGGGGTATGGAGGTACATCAGGTATCCTTCAATCTGTGAGGACACGCTGCTAGCTGTATTGATCTTATGAAAAAGGGTCTCAGCCATTCTGGTTGAAAAGGCTGGGGAAAGGACTTAGGGGAAGCTAACCTGTATGAGGCAGGGCTATTCGTCTTGTGTGTTATAGGCTGCACCAAGCATATTATCGTTTTGTTTTACATGTTACCAGTTGTTTCCAGTATTCTTTCTTACTATCATTTGAATCTCCGTTCTTTGATGACAAACTTGCTTTCACTATAAATGTATCTAAGTTCTGTGTGTTAAGTGGAGTGGTGATCCTGAGGTGAAACTAGTAAGCTGCTGTGTACTATTCCTTTGGGAGTAGCCAACCTGATAGTTCTGTGAGTGTTCAGTGGAATAAGGGCTGGGCACTGCAGAGGTATGCACAGAGGACTAGGGATTGGTGTGTGCCTATTGCTAATCCATACAGAGAGAGTGAAGCCTATGGAGGCCTGGAAGGCAGTGCTTGTGTTGCCAGAGGCTGGTGGAGTCATGGAGCTCATCCACACCAGGCACAGACAAAACTTCCTCATGCTAAGGGCAGGTGGCAGCGAGGTACCTCACAACCCTGGGTACCCTGGGAAGCATTACAGCAGGTCCACTCCAGAAGTCAGTCAGGAAAAAGTCACAGAGAGTCAAGAAGGTTCCTCCATCCACCACCAAAGAAAAGGCAGTTGAAGGAAAGAAGGAGCCACTTGAGACTCTACAACAAAATTCAAAGCAGGACTCCCCTGCAGTATTCTTTTGATCAGGGATAAGTGTAACACCACACACACATACACACACACACACATTGTAAGCACTGAACTTACCGATACTGTGCCTGTGCTGTACAGTTTGTGTTGTGTGTGTGTTTTTCAATGCTGCCTGTTTTGCAGTCAATCCCCGACCCCAGCGTTTTAATTCTATACAGCTCCTGCACCATTTGGAGAACATCTATGCGGTCCAATTTTCTTGTTAACCTTCTGATACAGTCAATTACTACAGCTGCTCTTCTAAATTTTTTGAATGAGTTATTAAAGACACTAGACCCGATTCTCCAGTGCTGTGCAGGTGCTTGGGGCCACCTGGAAAGAATCGTCTCGCTCTAAAGCAGTGTAAGTGAACCAGGGAAGATCGGGTCAGTGCGAGGGAAATCCTCTGGTGGAACAGAGCTGAGGTAGAGAGTCCTGCACCATTCCCTTTCCCTGCTGCAAGTAGATTAGGGAAAAGGGGACATGGCAAGACACCCCTGTGATACATCAATCTTTGGCTGCAGTTAAAATCCCCGGGGCCATTTGTTAGAGTAGCCTTCAGTTCACAGGGACTAGCCCTGCATAAAGCCAGCACCAGGATCAGGGAGGTAACAATGTGAGCTTTAAGCTACCCTGGCTGACACACCTGAACTGTGCTGTTCACCTCCACCCCAGGAGCTATCTGACCAGAACCACATTTCAATACCTGTTTTTACTGTTTACCATCTTCTGCTATTTTAATCCATGTTTGTCCCGCAATAAAATTAAGAAACTTTGATTATACTACACAAATCCTTAGAACAAAAAAAATGACCCAGGCAAGCTCTGTCTTGAGTGAAGAGTTTTATCATTTGTTAGTAACACTGCACAGTGCTTTGTTAATGTTTATAGCCCTGTGATCTGTTTATTCCCAGCCTTGGCAGAACAAGGCTTGCAGTTTGTTGGAGCTCAGAGGTTTTATATGAAACAGATTGTGTTTAATGGGGCTAACTGATCATTGACTTATATACCATGTAGTTCCACTAAACTCTATGGGAGTGCATGGAGCAAGGCTGGCCTAGGTGTTTTCCACCCAGGGCGGAAAATGTTTTTGGCTTGCATACACACATACAAGCAGATCAGCTGAGAAAAAAGTTGGCATCCAACTTGCCTGCCTCAAAGGCTGGCTTTCAGTTTATGTAAGTGATGAATTTGGCTCTATTTTCTTTCTTTGTTTTGGGGGAGGAAGGGGTAAGCTGTTGAGGATGGAAAGTTTATTTGCTCTTCTGTTTACTGTCAGGTTCTTTTGTGTCTGCAACTTTGAGGAGGCCAACAGCCATTTCATTTTGCTTCTCTGCCATGAGGGGCCAATCCTGCAAATTCACCATTACTTCCTGACAGTTGTTAACTGATGGAATTCAAAATGGGAGTTGAGGGTGCTTTGCACCCCTCAGGAACCAATCGAGAACTTGCAGGATCAATAAATTGAGAGTGTCCTGGGGGACTTGCAAACTCAGGTCATAGGGAGTCTAGCTGTATTTTGGTGGCTTCCACAGGTACTAACTGAGTTTTGAGCTGCCTCTCCACACCTCTGAACTTAACTGGGAAGATCCTGAACGCTGCAATCACACCTTGGAGATTACAACTCCCATAATGCCTTGGGGAAGGGAGAGAGTCATCCTCTCCCAGGGAGTGCAGGGGGAGCGTGTGGTGGGCTCCATTTTTGGGAGAGGACCTGAGATTGCTTTTGTGGATCTCTGTCCATACCAGGAGCTGCTGCTAACCTGCTGCCAGGAAGCCAGAAGCTACTACTGAGAGCCTGCTGCGGCTTTGACCAAACAGAGAGCCTCAGAGGTGGTTGGTGGCTTCACTGGAGCCAGGGAAGAGACTGTTACTGTTCCTGGAGCTGACTGAGGTGGGCCTGAGGTGAAGGCAGTGTGCGAGTAACCACTAGCCTGGTTTGGGAAAGCACTTGTACGGGAAGGGGCACAGCAAAGAGACTCTAAGGGGTGGCCTGAGAAGAGGCAGAGTGATCTTCTCATCGAACAAGAACCAGGGTTGCTGACATTTGGTTAAAACAATCTTCAGAGGGGTTGTGCAGCTTGTTGCCTTGGCTGGATGGATTCACTGGACCAAGAGAGTGCTATCTCCAGTTTCAAGATCTCCAAGCACGCCCACGCAAGCAAGTGTTGAGAACTCTGAAATCCAGAGGAATGTCCACTCCGGGGAGGGGTAAATGGTGGCAGAGTAAAGGCAAGTTAGATAAGTTTTTTTGTTTTTGTTTTTTTAAGAGAAGAGAAGGGAAGGGAAAAGGGTACCTAACTAATACTGGTAAGCTAAACTAAGAGGGAAAAAAGTTGAACAAGGGAGAGAAGAAATTCTCTAACGAGTCTGCTGAGCTCTGTCTCAGGCAGGGGACGGTAGAGAAGGAACTGAGGAGACCGGTCGTGCACGCATACTATTAAGTACACTCGGGGAGGGGGGGGCAGGCTCTGCGCGTGCTTGACCGGTACGAGTACTGCTGTAAAAATCTCCGAGCGAAGGTGCAGGGACGCACCAACACCTGGAGTGGAGCACCCACAGGGACATCTCTCGAAGAAGAAAGGTTTTTTTAAACATAATTATGATAATTTATGTGACACCACAGATGAATATCGCTCTGTATACAAGGAAAAGTTTATCAAATAAATAACCCTGCTCTAATTTATGGTTTCGTGTATCTGGTTTCCCAGTCAATTCATCTGTAATAAGTAAGGCAGAACAGAAAATACTGAAAGCAGGGTCTCCAAACACAATTTGCAGATGCAAAGCACTCTCTCTGAAGTCTATTTTAAAAAAAAAACCCACAACCATAGTTTGCAGAGATTGCTTATAACAAGCATCAGAGGGCCGAGATTTGTCTCCCACCCCCATCAGCTATGTTGTCTCTGCTTAACATTCCAGGAAGTAGAGTAATAAGTCAGTTGATGCTGCCAAAGCTGTTAGGCCTACAAACATGCACAATGTTGGGCCCTAGTTAATTCTCTGACTGCAGAACAGCAATGACTCATGTTTTGCTACGTCCCTCGGCCCGTGCCGCTTCCAGCAGCCCCCATTGGCCTGGAGCAGCGAACCGCGGCCAGTGGGAGCCGCGATAGGCCGGACCTGCGGACGCGGAAGGTAAACAAACCAGCCCGGCCCGCCAGGGGCTTTCCCTACACAAGTGGCGTCCCAAGTTTGGGAAACACTGATACAGAGAACTCACCACCGCATTTCTAGTTAATCTGCCTGAATTGATTTTGTATTGAGCTATGTAATTTTATATTAAATGCCACCATTTTACTTTACATTTGAATAAACCTTTTGTAAAACAACAGCAACAACAAACAAACAAAACCCCAAATAGGAAACATTTGGCTGAGCTGGCACTCGTAAGAAGTACATTTTAGTTTAAAGGAAGAAGCCAAACAAACCAACCACACCCAACCACCCTAGATGACAGTTACCAGATCATAGCAGAAGTGGTGGGTGCAAGCAGTGTGCAAACAGATGTGATCTCTTTTTAAATCACTTCCGGAGCTTCCTTTCTGCTGGACTTAGTTGCAGAGCAATGCGCTAACACTTTAAAAAAAAAATACTTTACTTGATTTTACTGCTGTGAACCACAGCTGAAATTGCAAAACTTTTCTAAGGAAACACAGCTGCTGCTGACAATGTCTGACTGATGGCCCCTACTAGACAGCAATCCTGGCCTGCCTCTCTGAAGTGTGAACTGAACAGTCTGGGATGGGTTTCGACATGCCCTGGCTGTGAGGACAAGCTGCTAAAATTCCATATCGCATGTAGATGACAGAACATGTATAATAAGAACAGGACAATCTGATAAGCGGAAGCTTTAAGTTCTAAGAGTTGATACTGCTCTATTGTGGTGATGATAATGATTTTATAGTGAAGATGAAGAAGAGGTATGCATTATACTTAGGGTTACCATACGTCCGGTTTTTCCCGGACATGTCCGGCTTTTCGGCAATCAAACCCCCGTCCGGGGGGAATTGCCAAAAAGCCGAACATGTCCGGGAAAAATGCCGGCCAGGCACTTCCCCTCCCGCGGCTGCTCTGCTCCTCCCCTGACTCTTCGGCTCTGTTTAAGAGCCGAGCCGCCCGAGCGCTACCGGCTTCGGGCAGCCCCCATGCCTCCGGACCCTGCGCCGCCGGAGCCTGGGAGGGGAAGTGCCCGGCCGGGGGCGCAGGGGCCGGAGGCATGGGGGCTGCCCGAAGCCCGAGCGCTACCGGCTTCACGGTTTGCCGGGCAGCCTCCAGACCCTGCGCCCCCGGCTGGGCGCTTCCCCTCCCGGGCTCCGCTGCGCTGGGGAAGCGCCGGCCGGGGGCGCAGGGTCTGGGGGCTGCCCGGCAAACCGTGAAGCCGGTAGCGCTCGGGCAGCCCTTTTCGCGTGGCTGGGAGTGGGAGGGAGGAGGGGGCGGAGTTGGGGCGGGGAAGGGGCGGAGTTGGGGCGGGGCTGGGGGTGGGAAATGGGCGGGGCCAGGGCCCCGTGGAGGGTCCTCTTTTTTTATTTGTTATATATGGTAACCCTAATTATACTTCTCCCTCTAAAACCTCTTCTCTCTCTCACTCGCTTTTTTGTACACTTCCTTAATATCTTGTGGTGCCTTTCCTCACACTGAGTAGTAATTTACTCCGTGAATAATCCTAGTGATTTTCATAAGTAGACTAACAGAGTTAGATATTATTCCATGTAAAGAAAAGCAGCAGAATTGGGCTCGATTAAAAAAAAAAAAGTTGTAACATTTTTCTAATTTCATTTTTAAACAAAAACTGTCTTAGAATTTACCAGTTCCCACAAAACACAGAAAATTAGGAAATGTAGAGTTGTTTCCTCTCAAAAATAAACCACATATTTGCTTAATGTAACCAATATTTATTTGTAATATTGAACCTTTCTTTTCTGCCAGCCCTCTTTGCGTGCTTGATTGGGGGGGTGGGAGCTGCCTGGGGCCCCGTGGTTGCTGGGGTGGCACAAGCAGCAGCGCACGGCCCAGGACCCCCACTGGTGCTGAGGGGGGGGAGTTGGTGGAGGCGGCAGGCTCCCTACCTGGCTCTTCCCCCCCCTCCCCCCAGCAGCAGAGTTTGGGTGTGGGAGGGGGCACAGGATGGGGTGAGGCGGGCTCTGGGCAGGGCTTACCTGGGGGGCTCCCCGGAAGCGACAACACTCCCCTCGTACAGGTCTTTCTAGTAGACGTGCGGTAAGTGATGCTGCAACGCACCAGGTGCTACAGCCTCTACAGACCTTTATACTGATCAAGCCCGTAGGGTGCAACTCTGCACTGAGTGGTAAGGAGCCATCCATGCCATGAGGCGTATTGGGGAGTCTCAAGGCGTGCCTGCTACTACACTCCTTTATTGCGGTGAAGCTTGCTCCCTTCTGCATGCTGATCCATCTCCATAGGCTAGGCCCTGCATCCTTCCAATCCTCTGGGACATCATGTGTCCCCCGGAACAGTGAAGTCCCTTTTCTCCCCAGAGTGCACAGCCTGCAGTCCTCTATGGCCATTTCACGGACCACAAGATGCCCTCTCATACTTCCCACCACATAAGGTCTAGTCAGAATTTCGTCCTAAGCGTCTCTAGTACCTGCCTTCAAGTTCACAAGACACCTGGCATGCCATCAGGTGTTTGGTGTACCAGAGCAGCCCAGAGAAGGGAGAGGTAGAATACACTAGGTAACTGTGATTATGCTGTCACTCATCTGACCATAGAAAAAGAAAGTCTGCAACGCAACTTCCTCAGGATCAGAGGAAGCAAATGACTGACGCATACTTGTTAGAATACAGGGCTAAATAAATTTCAAACAACAGCCATAGACTGTTAGCTGGAAATCTTATAATGAAATTTAAAGAAATTCTAAAAACTCACAGTTAAGGCATTACATTTTCAAACCCTACTTTTCTTCTGACACATGAAACCCAACTATGCCAGCATTCTTGTTGAACACCAAGAATCCAGCAGTGCAACAACTCTTTTTAGAGAGACTGTATGCCAAGTTGAAGACTTACTGATGTTTCCTTCATCTGGAAAGGAAATTGGAAGACACTAACTCCCTTTGTTAACTACTTGACTAGAATCCATAATACAGCCAGTTTCCAGCCTCATTCAGGTTGACGCAAATTAATTATCAGGATGGAACTGGACAAGGAAAAAAAATGGAAAGAGAACCAACTCCACAGGGGCATAGCCTAAGCCAACAGCTGAGAACAATTTTCTGCACACAACTAGCTTTCACTCACAAGCACTTAAAAAGGCCCTGCTCTATAGGCAATGTAGTTGACTCAAAAGATTTGTATCATAAAAGTTATCATTTTGGGGAACAAGGAGAGGACATGGCTCAGACGGACATGCAATGCTGTAAATAAATAAATTAGATACAGCCATATAAAAAGCTCTCCATGCAGATTAGACAAAACACCCGTGGAAACAGCATGTAGAAGAAAAAACTGCTCCATGAAGGAGTAAGGATTATATAATGTAGAGGTTTTTTTTTTCCTCGCTAAGTTGTCGAACAAAGTCATCATATAAACTGTTAAAAATGTTTGTGGAACATTAGTGCTAATAAAAAGGAGGAAATAAAGTACAGCTAGCAAGGGACAAGCCCTGTGCTAACTTCACACAACTATGCTCCCCCGGTTGCCCCAAAAGCATGTTTCATGCTATTCCAAAGGACATCATGCTAATAGTTCTGAAATGAGCCAAAGTGTGTAATGATTTTTTTACTATGAACGAATATCCATTAAGGGATAGGTCTGGGATTTTCAAAGGTGCTTAGAGGCCTAATAACAATGGGATTTGGGTTCCTACCTCCCCAGGACTCTTTTGAAAATCCCGGTCTAAGGTGACAGTATGAAACTACTTTTCTTCTAAGTCAAATGTTCTCTGGAAGGGATAGAGTCCTAACCTACTGCATTGCCTGGTCCCTGCAGAGGGAAAGCAAGCCTTAAAGTCACTAAAATAAGGGACTGGAGAAGGGATGGATGGGAGCTCAGTGAAAATTGTTCTTCCTGACCACTCACCACATGCAGCCTATGTGAGATAGTTTTACTAAGAGCTCGATTTGTCACATGTCTAAACTAAACCATATAAAAGTCATTTCTCTTTTAGGTCAGAAAGTATTTGCACTGGTGATTCAAGAGGGACCACAAAGCTGTTGACACAAAGGTCTCTAGAAGTGATTTATTCATATAGCAGTTCCCACACTTGGAGAGGAGAATGCAGGAGCAATTAGCATTGACTTAGGGCTGATCTACACTGAAATCCTACATCAGCATAACTACGTTTCTCAGGGGTGTGGGGAATCCCTCCCATTGCTATAGTGTATGTCTACATGGAAGTGCTGCTGCAGCTGTGCCAATGTAGAGTTTCAAGGGCAGACAAGCCCTTAGGCTTCTTGGCAATGTTGGGCCAACGACTCTCCTATGTTGTGCTGGTGCAAAATTGGGACAGGGAATAGAGAAGGTGTAGGAGGCTTCTTTCCCCGAAGGGGCATGGCCTGCTACTCACAGCATGCAGATCCAGCCCACCAGCTGTCTGTCACCTGCCGTTAGCAGACCATGCTAGCTGCAGCAGGGCCGCCCAGAGGATTCAGGGGGCCTGGGGCAAAGCAATTTCAGGAGCCCCTTCCATAAAAAAAATTGCAATACTATATTCTCGTGGGGTCCCCTGCGGGGCCTGGGGCAAATTGCCCCACTTGTTCCCCCCACCCCCGCCGGGCGGCCCTGGGAAAAATAAACCTTCCGCATCTCGGCACAAACCCAGTTTGAGAAAACTTCTTTACAAGCTATCACTGGTTCTCAGCATCAGCTAGTGCTAAAAGGCACTAAAGCTCATTAAAAGGGTTGGACAAATATTTTCCGTCAAAACTTTTTTTGGATCGAAAACTAGGGGTTTTTAAAAAGCAGAAAAAATCACGGACAATGTCTGCTTTCCTTCAAAATTTGTTGTGGTTTTTTTAATTGAAAATCTGAAATTAGTCTGCCAAAACCTGAACATGGATGGGGTTTCAGAAGTGTGTGGCCAAATATTTGCTGCTTGCTGTGTTTGATTGTTTAAAGAAACAATAAAAAAATTCTGCTTAAAAAAATCCAAAACTTTTGAACCACCTCAGCTTGTGACCAAACGCCTGAGCCCATCAGTCAGAGATGTTTCCAGGTTTCTGATACTCTGCTGGCTTCCTTGACTCCTATCTGTCTCCATAACTTTGGGTTCATTTAGGTTAGAACATAAGAATGGCCGTACCGGGTCAGACCAAAGGTCCATCCAGCCCAGTATCCTGTCTACCGACAATGGCCAATGCCAAGTGCCCCAGAGGGAGTGAACCTAACAGTGATCAAGTGATCTCTCTCCTGCCATCCATCTCCACCCACCCTCTGACAAACAGAGGCTAGGGACACCATTCCTTACCCATCCTGGCTAATAGCCATTAATGGACTTAACCTCCATGCATTTATCTGTTTCCTAGAGACTGGCTCCATGGGGTCCCTCACAAACTGGAGACGGTTACTGTGGGTTTGTCTTTAGTATAGCTTATGTACATACTCCACGAACTGAGCATTTGAGCTTGTTCTAGAATCTGGGATGAGCCTATGTTGTGAAAATTGAAATGCTCAAAATAGCACATGCATGTGAATGGACACAAGGTGCTAAAATTAAATTAACCCAGGGGTTCTCAAACTGGGGGTCAGGAACCCTCAGGGGTCACAAGGTTATTACTGGGGGTCGCGAGTTGCCAGCCTCTATCTCAAACCCCGCTTTGCCTCCAGCATTTATAATAGTGTTAAATATATATAAAAGTGTTTTTAATTTATAAGGGGGGGGGTCGCACTCAGAGGTTTGCTATGTGAAAGGGGACACCAGTACAAAAATTTGAGAAGCACTGAATTAACCCCTCTGAAGCCTCAGGGAATGCAGGGGAGGGCGGTCTCCCTTGGTAGGGTTGGGAAGGAGGTAGGTGGTGTAGGATATTGCTCTTCTCATGTGATCCCTCCCCCAGTGGCTAATTTTAAATGAAGCTACCCTCCCCTGACATGAATCTCCCTATGGCACTGACGTTAAATATAGACTATAATTTGGCATTTGAGAAGTGAAAGGGACGGCAGCAGTGGCGTAGCCAGGTTCTAAGAGCAGGGGGAGCAAACACATAAAAAAGGCGCCACCCCCTTGGCTCCTCCTCTGGCCACACCACACACCCCCCTTGGCTCCTCCTCCAGCCGCCCCCCCCCCCAGCTCCTCCGGCCGCTCCACACACACCCCCTTGGCTGGCTCCTCTGTCCGCGCCCCCCCCCCCCCTTGGCTCCTCCGGCCACGCTGCGGCCATGCTATGCCCCCCCCTCGCTCCTCCGGCCATGCCACCCACCCCCATGGCTCCTCCAGCCGCGCTGCGGCCATGCTGCACCCCCCTCGCTCCTCCGGCCGCGCCCGCCACCTCCCCTTGGCTCCTGCGGCTGTGCCACCCCCCCCATGGCTCCTCTGGCTGCGCAGCCCCCCCCGGCTCCTCCGGCCGCGCTGCGGCTGTGCTGCACCCCCCCTTGCTCCTCCAGCCGTGCCGCGCCGCCCCCTCTTGGCTCCTCCGGCTGTGCTGCACCCCCCCTTGGCTCCTCCAGCCATGCCGCCCCCTCCGCCTCGCTCCTCCGGCCGCACCCCCTAGCTTTTTTTTTTGCTTGGGGCAGCGGCAAAAAAGTTAGAGCCGGCCCTGTGCTCCCCGTCCCAGCTCACCTCTGCTCCGCCTCCGCCTCCCTGGGCCTGAGCGCGCCGCCACTTGCTTCTCCACCCTCCCAGGCTTCCCACGCAAACAGCTGATTCGCGGGAAGCGGGGGGGGGCGGAGAAGCAGAGCAGGGCGGAGCGTTCAGGGGAGGAGGCGACCCACCCACCAAATTTTGGAGCACCCACGAGTCGGCGCCTAAGGCACCACTTTTGGATATGTGCTCAGTGGGGGAGCGGCCGCTTCCCCTGCTCCCCCCCAACTACGCTAGTGGACGGCAGCCCTAATGGAAAAGCTAACAGCTTGGCTCTTCTGCAAGCCTCAAACTGCTGAATGAGCTTTAGGGTAGGGAAGGCTGTGCATCCCAAACAGCCTGGCCCTGCCCCCTATCAGACCCCACCCCTGCTCCCTGTCCCCTGACTGCCCCGACCCCTATCCACCCCCCCCCGCCGAGTCCTGACAGACCCCCGGAACACCCACGATCCAACCCCCCCCCCCGTTCCCTGTCCCCTGACCGCCCCCCCCCCCAACCCCTGCCCCTTATCCAACCGCCCCGGCCCCTTACCCCCGGGCCTCCCCTCACCCGGAGCCTCGGCGCGCCGCATCCAGGAGCGTCCCTGGACAGCGCTGCAGCGTGGCTCCGGTGGGGCCTGAGCTCCTCCCCACTAACAGCCACGTGGTAAGGGGGCGGGGCTGCAAGCTCCAGCGAGGCCTGAGCTCCTGCCGTTCGGCCCAGAGCTCGCAGCTCTGCCCCCTTACTATGCGGCTCTGAGCGGGGAGGAGCTCAGGCCCCTCCGGAGCCAGGGACGCTCCTGGATGCGCTGAGGCTCCGGGAGAGGGGCAGAGGCGGGGTCGGGCCGGGGCCGGGGAGGGAGCCTCAGTCGTTCTCGTGGGGACCCCTGTGGAACCCGGGGCCTGGGGCAAATTGCCCCACTTGCCCCCCCCTCTGGGCGGCCCTGAGCTGCAGCATGCACATCTTCTTTTCAGCACAGCAGTTTAAGTGTCCACCACTG
The DNA here is from genome assembly GCF_028017835.1 of Emys orbicularis. Classification (NCBI taxonomy): domain Eukaryota; kingdom Metazoa; phylum Chordata; order Testudines; family Emydidae; genus Emys; species Emys orbicularis. The sequence goes on from NC_088684.1 coordinate 178,720,466, forward strand.
CACATCCCCTAAGCCAGTCCCATGGAACCAGGTTCATACTCTCAAGATTTCTGGAGCTGAGGAAATATCTACCCGTGTTCTTGCTCTGAGCCACCCGACCAGCCAGGATGGGATTTGGGCCTTTGTATTAAAAATATTTACATGCCTAGTTCAAAGTGACTAAAGAGGCTTGTTTACTTAATATCGATGAGTTAGGAGCAAAGACCAAACTTACCTGGCTGATCATAGGAAGCCCACGCTAGATTTTCTCCACATTTTCCATTTGAAGACTCAGGGCTGTGTTGGAGGACCTTGGTGCTAGCCAGTGTTGCTGCATACCTAGCAAAGGAATCATACACCAGTGACAGAGCAGTACCAGCTAATATCGCATGCAGATAGCAGTCACACTGACCTGAGGGTTTATAATCCTGTTACAGAATTTCCAGGTGCCTAAAATAGTGGGTGCTCCGAGATCAACACAGATCTCAGCAGCATGAGGAGAGGAGACCAGAGGCCTTCTGCCTTCTTATTGCCTCTAGGGCCTCCCCACTTCTATACAGCATGACGCTCTGCCACAGAGAGTCTGGTACAAAGCCTCATGTCACTGAGATCTGTGTCGATCCTGGAGAATCCAGGAGCTGCAGCTTCTGCCACTTCTGTGTACGGAGAAGAAAAAGAACCTGCAGAAACTGCTGTAAGTGCCAATTCCTATAGTTTTTAGTCCTCTACATGGGAAAAATCTGCATAGGGACAATATGAATTATTAGGGTTACCATATTTAAAAATGAAAAAAAGAGGAGACGCCACAGGGCCCTGGCTCCGCCCCTGCCCCAAGTCCGCCCCTTGCCCGACCGGCCCCGCCCCAAGTCCGCCCCCTCCCCTGAGCGCCCGCATTCCCCCTCCTCCCTCCCAGCCACGTGAAACAGCTGCCCGAGCGCTACTGGCTTCGGGCAGCCCCCAGACCTCTGGACCCTGCACCCCCAGCCGGGCACTTCCCCTCCCGGGCTCCGGCGGCGGCTACTGCGTGCTGCTCCCTGACTCCTCAGCTCTGTAAGAGCCGAGGTGCCCGAGCACTATCGGCTTCGGGCAGCCCCCATGCCTCCGGACCCTGCGCCGCCGGCTGGGCACTTCCGCTCGGGGGGCGCAGGGTCCGGAGGCATGGGGGCTGCCCGAAGCCGGTAGCACTCGGGCACCTCGGCTCTTGAAGAGCCGAGGAGTCAGGGAGCACAGCAGCTGCCGGAGCCCGCTCTAAGGTAAGCCAGGGATGCCGGAAGCTGGGAGTATTTTTCCCGGACATGTTCGGCTTTTTGGAAATTCCCCCCGGACGGGGGTTTGATTACCAAAAAGCCGGACATGTCCGGGAAAAATCGGACGTATGGTAACCCTACGATTATAAATTAGAATATATTTGGGGGGGGGGTTCCCAAGTCCCAGCCAAGAAGTTATAAAGAGAACAAATTAATCGTGGCATGAGAGGTAAATAGTCATGGATTAGAGATTGTTTAAGAGACCAAAAACAGTGAGCAGGAAATAAATAGTCAATTTTCAGTGTGGACAGAGATGATTTAAAAGAATTTAAGCCCAGAAGGACCATTAGATCATCTAGTCCAGGGGCTCCCAAACCACAGTACATGAACATGGTATGGGAGCCTGTTGGAAGGGTTACACCCAAAACTCTAAAAAACCCTTTCGGTTCCAAAGGAACAGTCATTTCCTGCACCGCGGAGGCCAAAAAATGCCCAAGAAGCAACATGTATCAGAGGGGTAGCCGTGTTAGTCTGTGTCCACAAGAACAACGAGGAATCTGGTGGCACCTTAAAGACTAACAGATTTATTTGGGCATAAGCTTTTGTGGGTAAAAAAACCCCACTTCTTTAGATGCTTTTGTGGGTAGAAAAACCACTTCTTCGGATGTATCTGAAGAAGTGGGGTTTTTTTACCCACAAAAGCTTATGCCCAAATAAATCTGTTAGTCTTTAAGGTGCCACCCGACTTCAAGAAGCAACATGGTGCTTTCAGCCACAAAGGTGAACAACTTGCCCACTGCGCCGGCACAGTAGTTTTATTCGGTGGTGTGTTGAGCGTTGTGGCTGTCCACAGGGATGCTCTACTCTCACCAGGCACCCAGCTAGCTCCCTTTCTGCTATATTATTTTGCGTCACTGTAGTGCCTAGGACGAGGCCCCAGTTGTGCTAGGCGCTGCACACAGAACAGAAGGCCGGCATAGTCTTCTACTTGTACAGGGCTACACTGCTCAAGTTATTGTAGCAAATGTGCAAAGTTCCCTGTCGTGCCACAAGAGCTCCTCTCATCCGAAAAGACACGCACAGGCCGGGCTGGTTCAGGGCGGCTGCAAAGCTCACAGTCACAGGGAGCCACGGGATTGAAGCCCCCTCACCCCCACCACACACATAAGTAACCGCTGCAGAGCAGGAGCTTCCTCTGCACTCCCTGCCCCACAGAGGCTGAGGCCTGAGGCCTGACCCCTGCAGGGCTGGAAGGCAGGGGATGCATGGAGAATTCCCCCTGCCTCTGCAGGGAGGCCGGGAGGGTGGGGTGGCAGCTGGTCAGGTCCAGTGAATAAAAGCCTGGCTACAGGACTAAGCAGAGTCACATTGCTCTGGCTGCAGTCTGAGCCTCATCCTAAGAACGGGGCCACTGTGCAGTTTGTCCAGCATTGCAGATGTCCAGGGGCCATGTTTGGGAGTGGAGGCTAGAACTGAGGAGCAAAAGACCTCCTGGAGCTGCCAGGTACCCACATAAAGGCCCCAACTTCCAGCGAAGACTCTTCCACCAGCACTTAAAGTGGAGAGGGCAGGAAGGAGCATGCAAAAGATCACAGACCTAGTAAAAGACATTTAAACTCAAGCTGGGTTGCTGGGGGGTGCACTGTAAGCACTGTTTTACCAAAGCTGCTGCTCCCAGGTTAGGATAGAACCCCCACCTCTTCTTTCAGACCACTTTAAGCACTGTCCTCACCTCTCTACCCCACCTGCTGAGCCCCCCTGCCCTTTCACACAGATATGTCCCCTTCTCATTAATAGCACTCTTCTTTTTCTCTGACAGCTACTCAAAGTATTTTGTGTTTTTCTTGATTTACATCTTGCAAAAGGAAAGCAACATGACCTTTGGCTTGTGTTCAACAACCATCCAGATAAGAATTAGCAGGAACTCTGAATTTAAAATGAGATGATTTAAAAAGTCAAGCCATTGCATGTAGTACAGCCGCATACCAATACAGATCAATGCATCATGGATGAGATATGTAATTGTTTCTTGTAATCTGAGTACTATGAAAGGCCAATAATAATAATGGCTGCCTCAATGTGCTGCTTCTTGTTGCACTGTCTAAAAACCTGAGATGTTTTCAAATATTATAATCAAATATTTGAGGCTTCTGTATGCATTTATTTTTCTATAGAATCTGGAAATACATAAGGTAAGCCTCCTAAGGCCTAAAATAAATATGCACAACAAGGACAAATTTTCATGTGGTACCTCAAACATCAGTTTTTTTAGGAAGGTAGTATGTGAATCAATCCAGTTTGGGAGCCACTGATCTACTCTGACCTCATGTATATCACATGGCATTTCACCCAGAGACCTCTATACTGAGCCCAGTGATGTTTTAATTAAAAAAAAAACATGTCAGTCATCAGGAGACTAAACTATTGTGTGCCACAAGCAGGGCCGGCTCCAGCATTTCTGCCGCCCCAAGCAAAAAAAAAAAAGCCGCGATCGCGATCAGCGGCGGGACAATTGGAAAAAAAAAAAAAGCTGCGATCGGCGGCGGCAGTTCAGCGGCAGGTCTTTTGCTCCCAGAGGGAGCGAGGGACCTGCCGCCCCCAAATTGCCTCAGGTGCCGCCCCTCTCCCTTGTCCGCCCCAAGCACCTGCTTGTTAAGCTGGTGCCTGGAGCCAGCCCTGGCCACAAGCAGAGAAGAGGAGAGAACAAGGTGCCACCAATGCCCAAGTTTTCTGTGAAGTCTTCTGCACAGTGTGAGGCATCAGCTAATGACAGGGAGTTGTTTGATTGAGGGTGTACAGCGAAGTTGCCCAAGGTGCTCTACTAGGACCAATGTTTAATATATTAATGATTGGAATAGGGGCTTACATCTGCAATGACACAAAAGTTATTAGGTGCTTGTAGTGCCTGTTTACACTGGTATCTGAGTGCCTTCCAAAGTTAAAATAAATATATCAAGGTGACTAACATCAGTCAAGCAAAGGTTTCTCTTCATTCCACACCATACAGGGAAAAGTTAAGTGGTAAATTAGTCAAGAACAGAGAGGATTGTGAGGAATTCCAGAGAGACTTAACAATACTAGGCAATTGGGCAGCACAATGGCAGATGACATTCAATAGAGACAAATGCGAGGTAATACACATTTGAAAGAATAATTTGAACTATTCATAAACATTGCTGTGGTCTATATTAACTGTAATCATGCAGGAGAAGACCTGGGGTGGCTGTGGACAAGTCAGTGTAAGGCAATCAGTTAAAATACCAAAAATTTAGGATGCATAAAGAATGGGTTAGAAAACAGTAAGAATATTACTGTTTGTATACAACCAATGTGTGGCACCACCTGGAATATTGGGCTAAGTTCTGGTTATTGCATCTCAAAAAGAATATGCCAGAAGTAGGAGGAGTCCAAAAGTGGCCAATGAAAAGGATTGTAGAAATGGGGCGGCTCCTGTAGGAAAGACTGAAAAGAGCAGGACTATTCATTTTAGAGAGAAGACAAATACTAGGGAACCTGAGAGATATGTACAATAATTAATTGTGTAGAGAAAGGCAATTGGAAGCTTCTCAAATAAAACAAGGGGACATCAGATATAATTATAACACAACAAATTTTGAAGCATTTCTTAAATCAAGGCCTAATTAACCTGGGGTACTCACTACCGCAGGATTTATTGTGGTCAAATTTTAGTAATACTCAAAAATGATTTATTGATATAGATAACAAGAAGACTTTTTTACTACACAGTTACATTAGAAGGATAAAAGCATATAAGGTTGCATGCTTTAAGGCACAAACCAACCACTATCTATCTGTCAGGAGTAGGAAGAAACTTATTTTAAGGGTAGGTTATTTCACATATTGTCCATTCTCAGATTTTGCATACCTTCCTTTGTAGCATCTAGTATACCTACTTTCAGGGACCCTAGAAGAACTAGTGTACTGATGCAGTATGGTCGTTCCTATGTTTCTAAAAGATAATTTCTTCCATCCTCCTTCCCTCAGAGCACAAAATAGTAGTCTCACAAAAATTTATATTAATCAAAGGTCTGGCGTTATTATATTAGTCAAAGCTCTGTGAAATTATTGTATCTCTCCACTATTCCATCTCCAGAATTGGGTACTTTTGCAGATGACAAGAGTAGGATCCTGGGATGCATAGACAGGGGAATCTCAAATAGGAGTAGAGAGGCTATTTTATCCCTGTATTTGGCACTGGTGCAACCACTGATGGAATTCTGTGTCCAGTTGTGGTGCCCACAATTTGCAAAGGATGTTGATAAACTGGAGAGGATTCAGAGAAGAACCACAAGAATGATTAAAGGATTAGAAAACATGCCTTACAGTGATAAGACTCAAGAAGCAAAATCTATTTATCTTAAGAGAAGATTAAGGGGTAACTTGATTGCCATGTATAAGTACCTATGTGGGAAACCAATATTTAATAATGGACTCTTCAATTTAACAGAGAAAGATGTAACATACTCCAATGGCTGGAAGTTGAAGTTAGACCAATTCAGACTGGAAATAAGGTGTAAATTTTTAAGGGTGAGAGTAATTAACCATTGGAACAATTTTACCAAAGGTCGTGGTGGATTCTCCATTACTGGCATTTTTAAAATCAAGATTGGAAGTTTTTCTAAAAGATCTGCTTTAGGAATTATTTGGGGGAAGTTCTATGGCCTGTGCTATACAGGAGGTCAGACTAGACTATCAGAATGGTACCTTCTGGCATTAGAAGCTAGGAATATGAATACCACCACCACCAAGAGAGATTCACTGGTACGGAAGCATCATTTATGGAAGCATCATACATGAAGGCAACACCTCAACAAAGGACAATACGTATCAAAGTGCACATATTTCTGGGATATGCATAGGCAGATCCCGGTGCTGGGTAAAAGAATAGAATGCGCTATGCTTAATTCATATATGTGATAAAAGTCTCATTACAAGAAAGGAAGGGTTGAACTCACTGTTGTGCTCCACTGTTTAACTTCTTGCAAAGCTTCAGTGGTGGAACGCCATGCTTCTTCCTGTAGTCATTGTGGGCTTTTAAGACCTCTTCAGCAAATTGTTTGGAAGCTGAAATAATGCAAAATATTGGAGAGGTCTATCAAATACAGCCTTCATTAAAATCAGGAAAAGAAAACTTGAAATATATTGGGAAGCTGGTACAGCACTCTGAATGAATCTAAAGAATACTGTGTACACTGTTCAGTGAAATAACAACAGAGCTGTACCACCCTAATTACCTACAAGCAGAATGAAATGAAGCCAGAAGTATAGCAAGTGCTTTGTATCTCAGAATTTTGAAAGTGTTATATATATTTAAATACCTACCTGCGACCTCAAGAGAGTGTTATGTGGGTTTATTGATTAATGCCTGCAGAACACAGACCTTATTCTCATCAACAATAAGGCTCTTTTACATAGGGTGACCAGACAGCAAGTGTGAAAAATTGGGACAGAGGTGGGGGGTAATAGGAGCCTATATAAGACAAAGCCCCAAATATCGGGACCGTCCCTATAAAATCGGGACATCTGGTCACCCTAATTTAACACCTCAGTAGCAGTATAAAGAGGTCTTAAAGTAAGCGTATTTTAAGGCCCTTTTATACCGTTAGGTCAGTGTGAAGGGGCCTGAGTGTAAATGAGAATCAGGCCCTTTGAGATACTTTGTTGGAAGGACACGATATAAGTAGCATTATATTATGATGATGAATAAAAATAAAGGTTTTTTTTTATACAAGACCTTTCTACATATGTCAAAACCCCCGGTACAGATAGTCAAAAGACTACGTGAATGTTCTTCACAGTTAAGATATATGCAAATATTTTGAAACATACATTGCATAAGGTCACTGTCCCTGCCCCCACCCCCACCACTCCCCATTACTAGAAAAAAAATGTATGAGGAATTGAAAATACGACTCAGGGGTTAAAGACTGAAACAATCACCACAATTATTGAGAGGCAAGACAGGAATGGATTGTTTTGTTTCTTGTAAAAATCTGATTTTTTTCAAAAACTTTAAAATGTTTATTTTTATACCCTGGTAATCTTCAGCTTTAAGACAGCACACAGGATGAATAAGCAATGATATATGGTGTCACTGGAATAGTGAAGCAGGAGCAACTCACTTTGCTGACAGAAGTCAGAAGTTTGCAGAGACTGGAGTTTCCGAGATGCAATGAGCCAAAAAGCCATTAGGAGAGGTTTCAAAAAATGAACAAGGGAAATTTTGAGACATCATAGATTTACAATGGCTTTGCTGAATTTTTTCAAACTTCACCGAGGAACTCTACTTTAGGATAAGCTGTGGCATGTGAAGTTTCAGTTTCTTTGGGTGACAGTTTGGGTTTCAAAAAGAAAAAAATATACACAAACCTTAAATGAGAAGTTAGTTTCAACTTTAACTATTGCTGCTCCACAAGAAGACAAGTCCCATTAGAATGTTAATTCTATCTCCCCAGTGATGCAGGATTGTTCACTATTATCCATTTAATTATGTTTTATCAAGTCTATTTTTAAATATCCTAAACAACAGGACTTCCAACACTCCCCCTGTAAGATCATTTCTAGCTTAATTCACCTCCTGGTTGGGAAGTTTTTCCTGTTATTAACCTTATGGTTTCCTAAATTTCTTCTCAACACACCGCCTGCAGAGGTTGGGGAGCTGCGCGGGCTGCTCCGAGCTCTGGGGGCCCCACTGCCTGTGGGGGCTCAGAGCTCTAGGGTCCCCCCACCACCTGCGGCAGCTGGGAGCTTTGAAGGACCCCCAGTGGCTTGGAGCTCCTGGGACCCCTGCCCCCCCGTGGCAGCTAGGAGCTGCGGGGGAGCCCCTGTTGCCCGCAGCTGCTTGAAGCTCTGGGGGCCCCACCGCCTGCATTGGCTGGGAGCTGGGGGGGACCGCCGCCCGAAGCACCTCAGGAACTGCAGCCCCGCCCCTGCGGCAGCTGGGAGCTCTGGGGGGCCTGTGGCCACGGAGGGTGGCAGGAGGACCTGCAGCTCCTGGCCAACAGGGCTGAATTCATGGAGGTCACTGGAAGTCACGGATTCCATGACTTCCACGAACTCTGTGAAAAAATTGTAGCCTTAGTTATGTACAGTAAAATGACAGGTGTACATTCGTCAGAAGACAGGTATGAATGAGTGTTGAGTGGCGGAACAGTATGATTTGCACCAGTTTGACATTAAATAAACATTAAACTAATCCCTGCAGTAAAGATTAACAACTTCCACTGAAGTCACTGTGACTTGTGTTCACTTATGCCAGGTTTGAATTTGGCAATGGGAGTTTTCTGGGTGATGTAACTTTATTAAAAGAAACCAGCCTAGCAGCCTCCCCTGCATCTTCCTGTAAGATGTTTTTCCTTCCATACCTCACCTTTCCCCCCCCCCCACTTGTATTCTGTACTCACTTTCAATACCTTTAAATGCCAAATTGGTGCAGTTTATACCACTTTGCCTCTTAAACTCACATGCACCCATTTTCCGAACAATTTACACCACCATTTTTGTTATCACTGAATTTGGCTTAGAGATTGATTTAGAGCAGTGTTTTTCAACCACTGTTCCGCGGCACACTAGTGTGCCGCGAGATGTTGCCTGGTGTGCCGTGGGAAAAAAATATTGCGCACTGAATAAAGTATTTTATAATTTTTCATATTTCTGTTTACTTACTATTTCATAATAAAGTAATTATAAAATACTTTCTTTGTGTTTATTTGATTCCTATTCAAGAGAATTACTTTATATATAGTCAATATAGGCACAGAGTTAAATTTTTTAACATTTTCTAATGGTGGTGTGCCTCGTGATTTTTTTCATGAAACAAGTGTGCCTTTGCCCAAAAAAAGGTTGAAAAACACTGATTTAGAGGTTGCATCTGCATGTTCCACGCTGCACTTGCCGGAATGAGATCCATATTACTGCATGCAACAACTAATCAAATTCCACAATGACTGACTGATGTCATCGACAGTGGATTATCACTTCTGTCCTGCATCAAACAGTGGAAAATCTTGGACCGCAAGGGAAAGAGCTTTTATTCAAATACAAATTGTGACAGATGCTTTTGAAACATGGACTATTCAATGACTATTGTATTAATGTTATAAATTTTATATATATCTTCGTGGGCTTGCAAGTGAGCATCCCTGGCTCAATGGGTAAGTTAAAAGATGTTTCCTGCAGTAAATTAATGGATGGCAGTTAATGAAAATCCCCAATGCTGAAACAATGCAGAGATAAGTTTTTGAAGTTATGGCTCCTTGCAGAAATATCATATACTGGTTTGACCTAGTTCAAGAAGCTTCTGAATACAGAGCAGGGCCGGCTCCAGGAACCAGCTTAACAAGCAGGTGCTTGGGGCGGCCAAGGGAGAGGGGCGGCACCTGCGGCAATTCGGGGGCAGCAGGTCCCTCACTCCCTCTAGGAGCGAAGGACCTGCCGCTGAACTGCCGCCGCCGATCGCGGCTTTTTTTTTTCTTTTTCCCAATTGCCACCACCGATCGCGATCACGGCTTTCTTTTTTTATTTTTGCTTGGGGCGGCAGACATGCTGGAGCCGGCCCTGATACAGAGGATCTGAAACGGTACACAGTGACAGCCCTGACCTGGGAGAGGGTCACTGACACTTAATCAAAGAGCTGACATGAGTTTGTGCCCATAGACAGGCCCTGTGAGAGGACCTGAAGTGCTTTAAAGCCTGCCAGGGTTTCCATATGAAAGATGGATGACCACCTGGAAAACCAGACATGCATATAAGCTGTTTATTGTTTTTAAGATATGTTTGAACTGAAATGTTTTTGTTCTAAAAAAAATAGCATGCTACTTTATGAGAGCCGGTTGGTCACTGAATATCTTTGTTATTGCCTCTGAAGTGAGAGGTGCTGAGGTGATCACAGAATGACAGCTATGCACCCATGTCTGGAGGGAGAGGATTGTGGGATCTTACCTTGAGAAAGGTGAAAGCTAGAGGCCTAAGAGCTAATGAGCTACACTCATGGGGACCATGGAGGTTTAGAAGTACAGTTAACTCGGGAACTGTGACACAAATATCTCCAATAACAGCAAGAGCAAAAGAGAAAAATACTAGACAAAGAGTCCAGAGATTTACAGGATCACGTAAATAGTCACTCAACACATTAGCAGAAACATAGCACCAAAAATTGTTTTTCCATTCACATTTTGGCTTACAAAAGCAAATAAGTAGCAGGCACAATTGACAATACTGACAATTTCCTCAAGACTTAGCAAACAGGACTTAATTTTTGCCTAGAGTTACTCTGTGTCTCTTTCTCTGCCCTTTTCCCACCCCCACAAAAAAAGCTACTATTGAACAATTATATAAATGAGTAATTATCCACCATGATCTCAAGGTCATGTATATTTTTGCCTTTTTTTTCCTCCAGGATCTGTGTGCTCTGATATGCAAGTAGAGACTCCACACTGCCAAAAATCTTCTAGTTTGTTTTGGAAGGAATTCTATTTTTTCCATTTTAGTGACATGCCATTAACTAACTGAGAAGCCAGACACTGAAAGTGAGAGTTAGTGGGAATTTCCAGGCTTGTTCCCAGCTGGAAATAGCTTTTGTGCCTCCCTGTTCTGTGCAACTGGGTTGCTTAGGCCCATGGAGAAAGTTACTCCCTAATCCCAGTCAATTAAGATTCTGTTTTATGTCATGAAGTTTTAAACCCTCTAATTAAAAAAAATCATCCTATCAAATGTTACTGTAAGTATCTAATCCTTTTTTGAATCCTGAGGTCTTGGCCTCAGCAATATCTTATAGCAATGAGTTCCATAAGTTAATGATGTGTGGTGTGAAACAGTATTTCCTCTTGTCAGAATTAAGTTCTGCTGCCTTTCAATTTCCTGGACTGTCTCCCCATTCTCATATTATGAGAAAAGGTAAATAGGAGCAATTTACCTTCTCTGCACAATTTACTATTTTGAATACTTCTGTTTTGTCCCCTCTGTTAACCGTCTCTCTAAACAGTGCCAATCTATTTAGTATCTCCGCATATGAAAGTTTCTTCATTTTCACCTCTGAACCCCCTCTATTTCTGCTCTATTCTTCTTGAGACACGGTGATCAGGACTGACTATAGCAGTCCAGGCTGTTGACTGCCCCAGCTCTGACCGCTTTGTGCCACTTCAGCAGCCATAAAGAAGTCATAATCCTCAGGTGGTGCAGAGCTGCCATACTTCGGTTGTAAGTTCCTTGGGGCAGGGACTGTCTTTGTTCTTCTGTGTTTGTACAGCACCTAGCACAATGGGGTCCTGGTCCATCATGGGGTCTCCAAGATAATAGAAATAATAAATAATACTGTGCGATGTTGGGGTGGAGAAAGGGCAGTGAGGGGGCATCCCAGGGGGAGAGTGCATGGTGCGCCACCTGAATCCTGTCCAACACACTGGCCCCTGTGGGACCCACTGCAGTGAGTATAATTTAGAAGCAGCCCCTAGGTTTTGCTAAATTATTCCAGGAGCTCTCTTTGGTCTCTGGCTGACCCAGGATCAGGGGATTAGAAAGGTGCTTCAGAGCCTTAGCAGAAGCCATGCTGGTTTGTACGTGTCATATTGTGTTCACCTATGATAGGTATTTTATAATTTACCTTTATTGTGAAAATGACCTTTTATTAGTAAAGCTATGACTGAAATAAAAATAAGAATATCATAATACATAGTACAGATATAATTAAATGTACTGGGACCAACATCCTACTCTGAAGCAAGACCAGATACAGTAATCTTTATTTAATCATTTTATTCCCCTACAATAACAGCCCTTCTGTGGGCAAATACCTGAGATTTCTGATTTGGGTGAGAAGTGAAAAGCCCATAGCTATACCTATCCTTTGCCTCACTTTGTTCCACATGCCCAAGGTCACGAAGGCCTCAGGATGGTCTTTATAGACTCACAGACTCTAAGGCCAGAAGGGAACATTGTGATCATCTAGTCTGACCTCCTGCATGTTGCAGGCCACCTAACCTCACCCACCCGCTCCTGAAATAGACCCATAACCTCTGGATGAGTTACTAGTCCTCAAATCATGGTTTAAAGACTTCAAGTCGGGCCGGCTCCAGGAGAAATTCCTTCCTGACCCCAAATATGACAATCAGTTAGACCCTGAGCATTTGGGCGAGACCCACGAGGCAGATACCTGGGAAAGAATTATCTGTAGTAACTCAGAGCCCTCCCCATCTAGTGCCACATCTCTGGCCATTGGGGATTTTTGCTACTTTAATGACGAAACCTTTCGGAATGCTAGCAAGGAGTTAAAAATTCATATTTCTTACTCCATTTTAATATCAGAGAATCCCTCCTTCCCTTCATTTCAGAACTTTGAGTTTTCCCACTGTTAAGGCTCCCCTCTTTCAAATAAAAATAGTTGCAATATTTATGGGAAACACAGAAGAAATAAAAGTTATGTACGCACAGGGCGAAGGATGCTGTATTAGGAGAGCAAAGAGGCACTTTCCAGAAAGTGGGAGGAGCATCCTTGTAACTTCCTGCACAGGGCAAGAGTTAAGAAAAAATACCTGCGGGTGTGGTATCTCAAATTCACAGAGAAAGTATTGCCAAAAGGCACTAGAGGTTTTGGGGTTATAGTTATACATGAACTGGAAGGGAAGTAGTTTCCAGGAACAGTCTTTTTTTTTTTTTTTTTTTTTTTTTTTATGCTGGACTTTCTTGTGTGTTAGACCTGCTCAAAATAGCATTCATTTCAATCTAGGAGATCCCTTTTGGTGAGGATTTTCCTTGATCTATTTTTGCATTTTCCCCCCCTCCCATCTTGCCTTTTCTTACACTTTTCTCACCATGGGGCTATATTTTCAGTGAGGCTCGTGTCTCTCAAGCTCTTATTAAAGTTAATTGACGTTAAGACAGAATCTCTTCTCATCACACTATTTCTTTCTACGTTACACTGGCTATGCAATAGTCTTGTATATGTGCCACATCATGTAACAAGGTGAGTAGTCACGCTACCAGATAACTGTTTTGGCAGGCTTCCCCCACTTGAGGTATATGGTATGAAGTGTTATAGTTGGTATACAGTGTTTCTTATATTTTTATGCATAGCATTAAAAACATTTGAAAATATATTAACTGCAAATTCCATTTTTGTTTAAATCAATAACAGCCTTTATATATTTTCTCAGTTAAGGCTTTTTACTAACTAAACCACTGCCCACACTTGGCATGCAACAGGTGAAAAAATACACTTGTTAACCTGGATGTTGGGAAGAACGGCCCTTCCCAGGATCATCCACTTCTGTAGAGAGATTTGGGGAGCTCAAAAACACTTGCTGGAAGGAATCAAGAAGTTTGTTTGTTACTCCTTGAGAGGATTTAGAACCTTCTGCCAAACAAACAAAGCAGAAGCCAGGCTAATGAGCATAGATTCCCCAGACCTTGAACAGTTGTTACACCAAGTTTCCCACTTTCATGGCATAAGCAGACATGATTTCCTTTGTGTATCAATGAAGAAGCTAGCTACTGAACCACTAACCAGCCTCCTTCATAGATAAGTTGCCATACTTATGGTTGGGCCTGACTACTTGCTGTATTTGTAGAAGCCAGTGCTTGCCACGCCATTGCCACGCTGCCAAAAGCCCTTGTTTACTGATTAATGATTAATTATTGCAAACAGGCCACATGCAGAGACATTCTGCTTTTAGAAAGCTGGGGTGGGAATAATGCATCTCTGAACTTCTTAGCCAATCTAAGATGGTGGAAAACATGGTCAGGCCATTAACTCAAAAGAGGAAGCTGCTGCCTGATTAAGAAGAATCCCAAGAATTCCTTGTGAGTTATCATGCCAAAAATTCTCCAAGGCCCAACCACACAGTAAAAAATTTCCCTGAAAATTCATCACTAGCTAGCACTGGATTATATCCATTTGGTAGAGCTGAGACAGCCAGTGGATCTCCTATATAGGCAGAATGAAGCAATCATAATGTTTTCCTCTTTTGATTTCACCTTCTTGTAGGGTCACTGATCCAATTCTGTTTTCTGGTGCTGGAGACTTCCCTATTTCCAGGGGCAGTAGTAGGTAGGGTTACCATACGTCTGGATTTTCCCAGACATGTCCGGCTTTTTGGTCCTCAAATCCCCGTCCGGGGGAAATTGCCAAAAAGCCGAACATGTCTGGGAAAATGCTTTGCCGGCATCCCTGTCCCCTGCTTACCTTAGAGCAGCTCCGGCGGCGGCGGCTGCTGCTGCTCCCCCCAGACACCTCAGCTCTGTGTAGCTGAAGAGCTGAGCTGTTTGAGCGCTACCAGCTTCACGGTTTGCCGGGCAGCCCCCAGACCTCCAGACCCTGCGCCCCCGGCCGGGCGCTTCCCCAGCGCAGCCGGAGCCCGGGAGGGGAAGCGTCCAGCCGGGGGCGCAGGGTCTGGAGGTCTGGGGGCTGCCCGGCAAACCGTGAAGCCGGTAGCGCTCGGGCAGCTGTTTCGCGTGGCTGGGAGGGAGGAGGGGGAATGCGGGGCGCTCAGGGGAGGAGGCGGAGTTGGGGCGGGGACTTTGGGGAAGGGGTTGGAATGGGGGCGGAGTTGGGGCGGGGCCAGGGAAGGGGCGGAGTTGGGGGGAGTTGGGGCGGGGCCGGGGCGGGGGCAGGGCACTGTGGAGTGTCTTCTTTTTTAAATGTTTTAATATGGTAACCCTAGTAGTAGGAAACATTTTCATACATTTTTAATAATATTTGTGAATGCAATTCACCTTAATGTGAATTTAAAACACAATTTTTATATGAACAAATTGCATATTGCTTCATTAGCAAATTTCAGTTTTAAGCTAGATTTCTCGTAAATAGCTGTGCACCCCAATATGATAAATATTAAATATTTGTATACATATTCATATCCAAGGAATGAATATAAATGACACATCTGAATTTGTATTATTCAAAAGTAGTAAATTGCATAAGACGTTCACTGTATTCTGTGTTTACATTGTTTTCTAGACCACTACATAATCTTGCTACCTAAACCTTATTTTGAGCACAGATTTCAATAATTTGTACTGGTTGCTTATGTTTAGAAGGAATATAAGCAGGGGGGAAAGTGAGCCAGTGCGGGCCGGTACAGCGTACCGGTAAGGAGCCGGTACCGGCCCATACGCAGCCTGGGGGTGGGGTGGGGAAGGGGCAGCAATGTTAAAGCGCTGCTGCGGCAAAGGACTGTCCTTAAAGCGCTGTCACAGCAGCGCATTAACGTCGCTGCCCCTTCTCCGTCGGCGGCCCTGCCAGTACGGACCCTACCGGCAGGGCTGCTGACGGGAGAGGCAAAAGGGGCAGGGACGTTAAAGCGCTTTATGGGGGGTCCTTTGCCGTGGCAGCGCTTTAATGTCATTGCCTCTTTCCCCCACCCCGGCTGCTGACGGGCGGGGGCAAAGGGAGCAGCTGCCCCAGGGCCAGCGATTTAAAAGGGCCCGGGGCTCCGGCTGCTGCTGCTGCTACCATGGGCCCTTTAAATTGCCCCTGGAGCCCCAGGTGGCACAGGCCATGCAGCGTGGAAGGGCTGGTTGGGGGATGCTCACCCCAGCCCTGCCCCTTCCGCCCAAGTCCCCGCCCCTTCCCGGGGCTGGAGCCGGCCCCCATACCGGTAAGTCTTCGGAGTTACTTTCACCCCTGAATATAAGGAAGCAATTTATAAAATCATGCCATGAATAGATAAACAACATGACTTGTGGCACGATCTCGAACATATGGTATGTGCAGTCATGCCGCATGGAGGACACCATTTTGTACTGCAAGTCTGTTGGGGAGATGGACACATTTGAGGGATGGAGGGAATTGTCCCCTGGGCTGGATCTGACCTGTGGGCCACCACAGTCTTACTGCTTGTCCATGGAGATTTATTGCTCCTTGTTTCCAGTTTCTATATCACATTAAAATAAGCTTAAAATACATTAAATAGTTTCCTAACTTTTCTTTACCACATAGACAATTGTAGTTGCCACAGGGAGGGAAAATGTCCATACAACACTCTGTGAAGATGTGGCCCAATTTATTTCATTACAGTATCGGTAGGACCTAGAGGCTCCAGCCAGGATTGAGTCCCCATCTGGGCTAACCACTGTACAAACACATTCAAAAGCAGTCCATATCCTAAAGAGCTTTTTTCTAATTATAAAATGGTTTGTGAACTCTCCATCACAGTAAAATCTGCGTAAGACTCCAGAGCGATGGCACAGGTTATCTGCCAAGTTACCTTATCATACCATAATTTATTTGCACAGTACACATGACTGTGTGAACCGGTCAGACTGATGCCTGAGACCACATGAAAATCACATGGTTTCTATGGAAATCTAAAACTCGTTCTGGTTCCTTGTCAGTGAACCTTAGATAGTTGTGTTGGCCTCAGGCAGGCCCAAAACCTCTTCCTCCAAATGACTCAGCCTGCTCCTTCCTTATTTCGATCTTCTGAGGGTTTGGGGGAGAACAGCAGCCTTTGGCCCCCTCTCTCACCTTCATATTTCTTTAGGGGAGCAGCTAATTGACATCTGGCCCTTCACTTGGGGAGGAGAGTGGGGAAAGGAAACTCAAAGGGGGAGGGGGAAGGGGCACCATGGGATGAATCTTCAAAAGGAGTTGGAATTTCTACCTTGCCCACTCACATCCCTGGATTTCTGCTGCACTATGAACCTAGAACTATGAAATACTGCTTCAGTCCCACTGCTAGCACTTATGTGACTTACCTCACTCTGGGGTCAGATAACACAGAACACTCCGGAGACACAATAGAGCCCTAAAGGCTGGATCATAAGGGCCTGTCAGCAGTTTTTGCACCAAATGCTACCTCTACTGCTATGATGACCTTCCTGAAGGTGGGCACACTCTTAGGTCTGCATGGCACACGTACAAAATAGCACACTCTCCCCCACCCAAATTTCTGATTCTCCAGTGTATATGAAGCAGTGATTATGTCCAAGTCAAACGCACACAAGCGAAGGCAGAAACTACCACTGTATTAATAAATAATAATAATAATACCTCATGTTCATATAGCGTTTTTCATTACTAGATCTCAAAACAATTTACAAAGAGATGAATATCATTACCTCCATTGTACAGATGGGCAAACTAAAGCACAGTGTTGAAGTGACCTGCATAAGGTCACCCAGCAAACCAGTAGCACAGTTGGGAATAGAATCCAGGTCTCAATCCTAGTCCAGTGCTCTGTCCACTTGGCAACACTGCCAGAAGACTCATTTCTTGGATGAATAACTTTCACCTAATTTTAGTAAAGGAAAATTTTTCGTGGTGCCTTATTAACTTGTTGAAAAAGCCCAACAGTTTCCCTTTGGATTAAGAGAAAGCAACAAAGAGAGCATGTTTTGAAGTTCTACTTTATGAAGAACCTTGAGATAGAACTGCAGACAAGTACAGTCTGTCTTGCTCTTTTAAATTGCTCGGATATATTTGCTCTGAGCATTTATCAGTTTTGAGCATGGGTGGGCTTCACTTAACCTTCAATAAACAAGAAGAATTAGAGATATGCCACAATCTACTGCAACATTGGTGAGTCTCATGTTTAAAGGGCAAGTGCTGTGCAAAATTAGAGCCAAATTCTGCACTCTCTTACACACCATGCAGCTCCTTTGACTTCAGCAGGGTTACAGGGAGTGCAAGACAGATTTTGGCTTGAAGCGTTGTCTGCTGGTTAGGAATACTGCATTTTGATTTTTTTTAAATATAGCATCTCTAATCCTTTGTTTGATTTAGGGCTTTTCCACACAAGGAACAGACTAAAAGCACATGTGTGTGTTTTTAACTGGGTTAAGTAGCTTGATTTTAAAAAGCACTTTTTTTAGTCTATTCCTTGTATAGAAAGACCCTTAAACAATAAGAGGAGATAACATTTCGAAGATCTGCAATTGCCCTAATGTTCCTGAACATCAGGAGGGGAGGGATAGCTCAGTGGTTTGAGCATTGGCCTGCTAAACCTAGGGTTGTGAGTTCAGTCCTCGAGGGGGCTGTATAGGGATCTGGAGCAAAAATCTGTCTGTGGATTGGTCCTGCTTTGAGCAGGGGGTTTGATGAGATGACCTCCTGAGGTCCCTTCCAACTATGATATTCTATGAACACCTTGTTGCTAACAACAAAGACTAATTCATCATCTCCTGTCTATCCTCTCTGGTCCTGTAAAACATACAAACACAGAAAATGAATTATCATTTTGGTAGTCTGTGTGCATAAGGTTTCACAGAAAATTAATAGATGGGGTCTCTAGTGAACTTTTGATACTTTCCTTAAGAACTAGAACAAGGCAGTTGCAACAAGTGTCGAAAGACATTTTGTATAACAGCTTCACAGAACAGTGACATGAATTTTAGCTCACTTTAAGATGTATCTCACTTTGCATAAAGAAATCAAAGGCATTTGAATATTTCCAAAAGTTGCATTTATCCCACATTACTTAATGAGAAAAATGACATTTGCTTCTAAAGCTGTAACCGTGTTTAAAACAAATTTTTAAAAGTGATTTGTTTTTCTTTTGTAATCATTTGTATTCTTTTTGGATCTTATCAGTTATTTATTTGTTGTACTGGCTCAATTGGCAGTACAACCTAGGATACTCCTAGTGCTCACTCACTTCTCACGGATACAGTTCTTTTGTTTTGAATTCTGACTCATATTTACAGAAGGATATGTAAGATGATATACAACAGTGGTTTTCAAACTGCGGGTCAGACCGGACCTGCTGCTGGCCCCTTCTGGGGCACAGCGTGGTCTGCGGTGCCAGGACAGGCAGGAAGCCTGCCTTAGCATCCCCACTGCGCTGCTGCCCGAGAGCTGCCTGAGGCAGTGCCGGGTGTGACAGTACCTCACATAAGGCTTTATGGAAATATGCTTAGAATGTGTTTTATGCTGCTACATATGCCATGTAACATATCTCCGTAAAGGTTATGATCTACTGAATGTATTAATCCTATTTGTATGCATGTATCATTTTTGTTTTCGAAGTTATGAATGTTGGCAGTGAACTGGCTTGATTTCTAAATAACCTTAGTAGAGCATTTGGTCAGTTCCTGGAGAAAGGAATGTTTAAATTAAGTACCTAATCAAGAAACACTTAAAGGACAATGGATCTTGGAATGCTCCAATCCACATAAGAAGTCTATTTGAGGACATTCAAGGTAGCATGTAAACAATGACAGGTTTCAGAGTAGCAGCCGTGTTAGTCTGTATCCGCAAAAAGAACAGGAGTACTTGTGGCACCTTAGAGACTAACAAATTTATTAGTTAGTTACTGTTCTTTTCATGTAAACAATGGGTGCTACCTGTAAAAACTGTGAGTCATGCATGGACATGTGACTTGCCCAGGTGACTCCTAAACTCCATCTTGGAGCTGGACTTTGCATAGGAGTGAGGAGGGGGACTCCACCCACAAGAGAAAGTCTATTTAAACCCCTGGGAGACCCCTCCATTTTGTCTTCAGCTGGCTAAAGAGAGAGCCTCTCCACCCCCCCCCCAGGATACTTGAAAGAAACTGGAACAAAGGACAGTGTGCAAGGGGTGTGAGTGACTGCTGGACCCAGGCTAAAAGAAGATTAGTCTGTAAAAGGGAGCATTCTAGAACTGGTGAGGATCTTATCTGTATTCAGTTTGATTAGACACAGATTTGCGCATTTTATTTTATTTTGCTTGGTGACTTACTTTGTTCTGTCTGTTACTACTTGGAACCACTTAAATCCTACTTTCTGTATTTAATAAAATCACTTTTTGCTTAGTAATTAAGTCAGAGTATGTATTAATACCTGGGGAGGCAAACAGCTGTGCATATCTCTCTATCAGTGTTATAGAGGGCGGACAATTTATGAGTTTACCATGTATAAGCTTTATACAGGGTAAAATGGATTTATTTGGGTTTAGACCCCATTGGGAGTTTGGCATATGAGTGTTAAAGACAGGAACACTTCTGTTAGCTGCTTTCAGGTAAACCTGCAGCTTTGGGGCAAGTAATTCAGACCCTGGGTCTTTGTTGGAGCAGACGGGAGTGTCTGGCTCAGCAAGACAGGGTGCTGGGGTCCCGAGCTGGCAGGGAAAGCAGGAGCAGAAGTAGTCTTGGCACATCGGGTGGCAGCTCCCAAGGGAGGTTCTGTAATCTAACCCGTCACACCGGGTTTACAATGGCGCCAGTGGCCCATGCTTATAAGGGGCCCCAGCCTGCTCCGTTTGCACTGCGCCCGGGGATCTCACTGGTTCCCCCCACCCACCACTTGCTCCTCTCGGCCTGCCCGCCGGCTGGCTGAGGGTTTCTCTCGGCCCCCTGGCCCCATCCGCCTGCTCCTCTCTGCCCCCTGGCCAGACCCCAATGCACCTCTGGCTCCAGGCAGTCTCTGCTTCCCACCATCTGTGGGGACCCCGGAGCTGAGCTGCCTGGGACTGGTACAGAAGCCCTGCCAGTCTCAGCCAGGTGGGGGTGGGGGAACAGTGGGGGGGGCTTGGCTGGGCCCCTCCAGGCAAGTGCGTCTTGAGGGAGCCCTGCCAGGACAGGCCCTGGCTGATCACGTCACTCCCAAGGGGCCAGAGCAATTCCCCACCCCGGGACCAGCCCTGGCTGTGCTGCCATCTCAGTCTGGCAGACACAGTCACCTCCCAGCAGAGCAGGTGAGTGTGGCCGGGAGGCAGGGCATGGGGGAGTGGGTCTCTGGGGTATGCGTGTGGGGGGGAGGGATGGGCTGTGAGGGACGGGGAAGATCTCTGTGTGTTGGGGCACTAGGGAGTGGGGGTTCTGAGGGGGTGCTGGACAGTTGTGGTGGGGCTGTGGGCAGGGGGGCGCTGGGCAGGAGTAGTGTTGTGCAGGGCGCTGTGCATTTGTGGGGTGGAGGGCGCTGGACGTAATGGGTCCAGGGGGCTCTGGCCATAGGGAGTCGGGCAGGGTGTTGGGCGCGGGGGGGAGCTGTGTGGCACGGCATGGACCTGCCCCTGAGGAGAAGGGGCATGCTGGCAGCACAGGGCCAGGTGGGCCACTGTGTGTCTGGCAACTGCCGGTTTGTAAATAGTGGCCTTGCACTGGGCTGGGGGAAGTGGGTCCACCCCTGCCCTGCCCTGCCCCATTGCCTCTGGCTGGCCCCTTGCTCTGGGGACTGACCTCCCTGTGCCATGCACCATTGCCTCCATGGGGGCCCACAAATATGTTTGGCACCAGGCCCACAAAAGATTAATCCAGCCCTGGCCCGAGGTAAGCCCGTGCCCTAATCCCCTGCCTGAGCCCTGAGCCCCCCCAACCTAGAACCCCTTCCTGCACCCCAAGCCCCTCATCCCCAGCCCCACCCCAGAGCCTGCACCCCCAGCCCAGAGCCCCGACCCCCTGCCTCAGCCCAGAGCCCCCTCCCACACTCCAAACCCCTCCGTTGGGTCACGGGCATCAACAATTTTCTTCAGCTGGGTTGCCAGAAAAAAGTTTGAAAACCACTGATATACAATATCTACTGAGTCACTCCTTATTGAATCTCCCCCAACGTGATGTTATTTTATACCACATTAACAAGATTCCTTCAAAGAACAGTTAGTGACAGATCTCTGGGCCATCCCCTCTGCTCAGGAGTAGAGAACACTCAAATTAAAAAAGCCTTTCTCAGAGCCTGGAAAGTGGGGAGGGGGAGGGAGAGAAGGGAAGTGCGATTTTTGCAACATTCTTCCACCCCTTCAGTGGTAGGGTGACCAGATAGCAAGTATGAAAACTTGGGACAGAGTGTGGGGGGGTAATAAGCACCTATAAAATCAGGACATCTGGTCACCCTATTCAGTGGGGACTGTTAGAAGCTTATTTATGGGTTCTCAGCAAGGATCAGGCTCCTCAGAGCCTAAGGGTGGGGCTGGCAACCAGCTGCTCTCTGAAACATCATGACCAGATGGCCCTACAGACATGCAAGTGGCAGTTATTGGGAGTTAATGCTGCAGAGTCCCTGCACAGCTGCAGGGAATTCAGCCATTAGGAATCTTGCAGAGCAGCATAGAATTGCCTGCCCCTGGGGTGGTCATTTCTTGTCAAGAAGCACTGAGAGAGTCTCTTCCTTTCAGATCCCCAGGATTCATGGAGTTGAAAGACTGCCCCAAATATTGTCCCAAAAGGAATGATTTCCTGAAAATGTAGGCAAAATTTGGGGAGTTTCCCGACCAGTGTATCATTTTCATGGGAGGGGATGTTCTAGTCCTGACAGGGGAATATTGCTATCATGTTTAATGTTCTAAAATTACCAAGCGAGAAGGCGGTCTGACTGCTAGGCTAAGAATTTAGAAATATTGCTACTAGGGCTTGAAAAATCCACTCACCCACAGCAAATAGCAATCTTTGCATCAATTTCTGCAGAACCTCAGCTTACATTTTTTTAAATGCCCTTAAAGTTTCAAACAAAATCTTCTAAACATAACCCCATGCAGTGATATCTGTCGGCAGGCTCAGACAGATGGCTCTACCACCCACACCACTGTTTGGGAGCAGGGTGAGCGCAACTACCTCTGTAAGGGGGGAACCTGGCTGGCATTGCAGATAAGACAGGGGTGCTCAAACTGGGGGTTGCGAGGTTATTACATGGGGGGGGGGTCCTGAGCTGTCAGCCTCCACCTCAAACCCAGCTTTGCCTCTAGCATTTATAATGGTGTTAAATATATTGAAAAAGTGTTTTTAATTTATAAGGGGGCCGCACTCAGAGGCTTGCTATGTGAAAGGGGTCACCAGTACAAAACTTTGAGAACCACTGAGATAAGATGCTCGGTAGGAGGGGCACAGCTGCTGCTGTTAGGAGTAAGGTTCTTTGGCCAGCCTGTGACTCTGAACTGAGTGAATCATTGATTATTTTTTTTTGGTTCCATGGGCAAACTGGAAAAAAAATGTTCATTTCAAACAGAAACAACTTTTTTGTTTTTTCTCAGAACAAAAAAAGTCATTTGAGTTGAAATGGAACATTCGGAATATCAATTTGAATTGGCATTTCCAAAACAAACTGTCAAGTCAAATCTTCATTTCCTTCTGAAATGTCAATTCAAAACATTTCAATGTTTTCACAATTTTTGTTTTCTGGCTTTTTTTTCCAGGTCAAACTATTTGCCACATTTGACCTGAATTCATAAACAGTTTGGGTGCCTCCAAAAATGCATTTTTTGGTAAATTTACTCTTCATTTGAAAAAAAAAAAATTGTCTGGTTCTATGTAGCTCCTGGAGCAGAAAGTTCTGCTTGTATGGGGGGCCTCCTGCCAATACTGCCCCATCAAGGGCTGAGTAGGGGAATGGATGGAAGCCTCCTGCCCTATCCTCCCACCAGAAGGTTGCATGTGTAGGGCCAGCACAAATCAATTTGTTGAGGAGGTAAGGGCTGTTTAGCATTGACTTGTTATAGGGAACTCAAACTGATTTAGTTTGTAGCTGGTGAGGAGGTAGCATTAATTGAATGATTTGGTATTTGGGATGAGGAGTGCGATTTGTGGAGCACATTACATTTGTACAGGAGTTGTATATTTACCTAAAGAGCTTTACAAATATTAATTAAGCTTCACAACATCAGATATATACTAGGAATCAGTTCACCTATCACCGAAATGCAGCCACCTCTTTATGGAACACACCGTTATTTAAAGAGAAAAGACCACAGAATGGTTCAGGACAGGAAATGAAGAATACTACATCAAATTGAAATTGCACAGAGAAATTAGTCAGTGAATGTAATTGTCTAAGAGGGAACAGGGCAGAACATAGGGGTCAACACCTCTACTCTTATTGTATGCCTGGAAGATTTTTAATTATAGATGGTCAGAATCTCCCGTGGTGCTGGAATAATTTGTATAGTGGGGGTACTGAGAGCCATTGAACCAAACTGTAAACCCTGTATGTGATAGAAACCACTTCAAGCCAGGGGTTGTAGCAGCATCTATGAGGACCTCAGTTATAGATCATATCTGAATGTACCCCCAGCAACATACACTGCCCACTGATAGCATGCTGGGTCACCCAGTGTTGATTCAAAAGGAGGAGTACCACCTATTAAGTAACCAAAGAAAATCCACTTCTGGGATGTATTTGTATAATGATTATCTAAAAATTATACCCACAAGAACTATCAAGATTGGCAAACTAACAAAAACCAGTAAGAGACTGGAAGTAATTTCAGAATAAAAACCACAACTGACTGACGCTCAGTAAGTGTCAGGGAAACATAATCTGTTATTTATTACAGAGATTAATCTCATCATCCACAGAATTACCAGTATTCAAACATGGACCATGTCCATGCCAAGATAAACAGATTTTAATCAAATTCTAATTGGATTGCACCTATTTTGATTTCCACCACTTTTGCCCAATTAAACATAATCTTTACTGGTGTAACACTGGGTTGTTAATTTATCTGACAATTGTCCTTTTTATTCTACTAGCATAAAAGTGTTATTCCAACCTAAAAATTATATAGTTAAATTTAGAAGTGCTGAAACAGGATAGGAATTTAAATCACAAACATATTTACTAAGGACCTAATCCATTTGAAAACATCTGTAGCCTTCAGAGCCATGTGACTACAAAGAGCACTCACATTCTAGCCATGTAACATCTGACATAGAATGTATGTATCCTACCTCCCTCTACTGGATGGATTAAGTCCTGCTCTGGTTTTTGCAATTGTCTCACCTTTTATGACCAGATTTTCTAAAGACCTCAGCACTCAACATGATAAACTGTTTGAAAATCTAATCCTAATTATGAGTGCTGAGTGGTTTTGACAATATGGCACCTGGTGTATGGTCTTCCAAGGAGTAAAGGCCCAATTCAACTCCCAATAAACAGTAAGGTCAAAAAGCCCTATCATAACTGACAGCTAATGAAGATGTTTCTTGAGCTTAACTGGGAGAGGCTTGCACTTTTAAGAACTGAAAGTCCTCTGTTCTAGTTTCTAGGCCCTATATATGTCATTTATTGATGACCATCCATTGTTTGCTGCCAAAAGAAATGATTCAGCTTCACAGCAGCGAGCAGTGGGAATATGTAAATGAGCTCCCCCATTTTTCTCAGAACAGTCAATATCCCCATGTGAGCAAGAGAGTTACAAGTGTTCTAGTGTTGGAGTAACTTCTCCTGTGTGTCCGCCAGGGGACAGAATGATTGAGGCCAGGCCTGGCCTGGCCTATGCTCAGACTATTTTTTTTCAAGTTACCTATTTGTATTAGAAGGAACTTCTGTTCCATCATCTAAAAACTATTTTACTGGAGTCAGAACTCCTCTTCTGCTATGTTTGGTTCCCAGGTCCTGTCAACTGTGTGTGTAGGCAGAGCATTAATCTTTAAATTGCATAATGCCCTTCTTCCCCTTCTCTGAAATGCAGTTTCAGTGAGAGAGTTTAGTATCTTTGGGGCATGAGCCCTTTCAAATTCTTCAGACTAACAGATATAAAATCAACCAGGTAAAACTCATATCCCCTCATTAATAGACTCGACTGATCATAATAAGCAAATCTCCATTGGCTCCATAAATCTGATAACTAATATAAAGACACCATGATGGGCTTAGGCCCAGTTCTGATCGCACGCTGGTGTAAAACTAGTGTATTTCCAGTGACTTCAGTGGAATTTGTTCTGATCTACACCAGCATAAGAGATCAGAATCATATTGACAGACTTTGGCCATGCAAAGGATGACAGCTGTGGAATGTCTAATGCAACAATCCATGGCCGGCAGAGAGGGTAGATTTCATCCTCACAACAGGGAGGAGGATACACAGCTGTGAAACCTATGAACCCTGCAAAGCCAGAGACTATATTCTGCTGAATTGTAGCTAAAGGCTGATCCTAACAGTTTCCTGAATATGGTCATCTAGGCAAGAAGTACTTAACTTAATGCAATAAGCATATTTATAACTACATGATTTGCCTCAGTTATGCTTACGGAGCCACTCACCAACTGCAGTTTCACAACTAAGGTGCTTATAATTATAAATATCTTGCTTCAAGTACTGTATAGCTAGTCTAACTGCATACATCAAAGCAAAGCTACCTTAAATATTAAAGTCACCATATATAATAAGGTAACTGGTTTTATCTTATAAATTCTATACAGTATTTTTAAATCTAATGAAAACATTCCTTTGTCACAAAACAAAGAAACTCCCCCTGGATTACTGTATGCATAAAAGCAATCAGCTCGTACAAGACAAAGCCACTACCATTTTTGCAATTCTTAAACCATCAGGAAGGATTTTGGCATACAAGCTTTGTTTACATAATCTACAGATTAAGTATTCACAACAAGCTCTGTATAAATATTCACCAACCTGACTTTCCCATGACCTCGTTCTTGATTGTTACCTGAAGCTGCTTCTGTTGACTTAGTTACTCCTATAAGAATTAAGATGTGTTTTGAGCTGACTGTAATTTTCTTGTAGAGCTCCAAGCCTGCAGAGACTGTCTGCAGAGCTGACAGTGCTGGAGTGAGCTCACAGCACACTGAAGTGTAACTACACCCTTTCATGAGCCTGCCCATGCCTTATAAGGAATAAGGCAACTTTTTTTCTTAGCAAGATTCCGGCTTATGGTCAGGGGTTATTTATCTTCCACAGAAACCAAGCAGCTCAAAAACCACCATGTGGGTCTACATGCCAATTTAGTTTAGTAATAACAGACCGTTTCTGATACATTAAGTTGTTACAAACAAAATACTACACCATATGTGAACTGGCACAACAGGCTTCACAACAGTACAACAATAAAAAAGAAGTTAACTTACTTTAAATTGGGTAATGTGTCAACTTAATTAAGGTAAAAATAACTAGGTATTTTAGAGTGTGACTGGTGTCCTGGGGGCATGGGTGGTGGGTATGGTAGGCAGGGGGAGGCCTCCTCAAACAGCCTAGCGTGGCCCTGCCAACCCTCCACCCCCAGGCCAGGTCCCCCATGCAGTTCCCAGCGCTCTGCCCTGGATGGCTGGCCTGCCTCCCACACTCAGAGCTCAAGGTGGCTGGTGCTGAGGCCGCGTCGCCTGCCGCACCAGGGCTGGGGACGCTGCAGCTGTGCCAGCCAGCACTCTGGGGCTGGCCGCCCGGCTCATGGGGCTGGGGGCGCTGCGGCCACACCGCCCAGCCACCCAGAGCCTGTATAAACAGAAGAAATAAGAATGTAAATCTAGCAAAATTGCCAAGTCATTGTATAAATGGATTTTGAACTGGGGAGTCATCCTATCACATCCCTCATATTAAAGTTTTCATGTCTCCTACTGGTTTGTTACACTATCTCCTCAAACAACCAGTTGTTGTTTTTTGTTGCTGTTTTTTTCTTTTTGGTACATAGACATTCAATTATGAACGTTTAGCACTAAGGACCTTTCTTTCCTATGTTTGTAAAGCATACTACACATCTCTGGCATTATCTAGATAGTGTACCTAACTTTACAGATCCAACAAGAGTTTGCCTTATATTGTGCAGTATATTGATACTTATCTTCAACTCCTTTGATGTTGAAAAGGGATGTCCTCTTGAACAAAAACAAATTTTCTTTTGCCTTGAAATACATTCACAGAAAATTAGCAATGAAAAGACCTTTGAGGTCATCTAGCTCACCCCCGGAGCCACTGTAGTGTATTTGCTAGGGCTTTGTCGCATACAGTTTAAAGTCTCTAATGATTTTTTGCCATTCCTCTAGCAAGATCTAGTTTACTACAATCTTACTGTCAAGTAGTTATTTTTTGTTGGTATTGTTGTTATTCAGGCTATGTTTTCACTTTAATATCATTCATTTATTCCTATTTGAGCCAACCTCTATCACCCTACATTCTTCTCTTTCCTTGGTTTTTACATCCTTCAGTTGTTGGTGGACTTATGTTCTGACCTTCGGCTTAGCTTAGTCAAACTGTACACAGTTGTATGAGATAAGCATAGTCTAGTCTAGTGTTTAGAAAACAGGACTGAGAATCAGGAGCATAGGTTCTATTTACCTGTTGTGTTACTGGACAAGTCATTTAACCTCTCTGTGCCATAGGGTTCATCTTCACTGCAAAAAAAAAAAAAAAAAAAAAGAACTGCGGCAGCAAGTCTCAGAGC
The DNA here is from genome assembly GCF_028017835.1 of Emys orbicularis. Taxonomy (NCBI): domain Eukaryota; kingdom Metazoa; phylum Chordata; order Testudines; family Emydidae; genus Emys; species Emys orbicularis. Next base: position 178,748,733 of record NC_088684.1, read on the forward strand.
TTGGGTCAACTGACCTGGCATGGGTGGCACATGAGCCGCCTGTTGGGGGAGTCTAGCCCCCAGCCCCACCTCCTCTGCCCCTGCCGCCCCCATTCCTTTGCCGGAGCTCTGAGCCCCTCCTTCCTCCTCACAACTGCCGGCTCCACTGCACCAGGCCCGGGCCGCACTGCCTGAGCACCCTGGAGCGCTGGGCACCGTGGGCCCAGTGCCCCCAGCCCTGGAGCGCTGGGTGCTGTGGCCCCTGTGCCCGGGGGCCCTAACCGCTCCGAGTCCCGGCCGCAAGCCAGCTGCCCTAGCCCCAGCACCAGCCTGCTTCCAGGAAGAGGAGCAGCCTGCCTGGGCTGGGGCCAAGGGAGAAGCAGCAAGCAGGAGTGGGCAGGGCCATGCAGGGCTGTTTGGGGAGGCTTTGCCTCTCCCAGCTACCTGGGCTTGTGGGGAATCATACTATAGGGCTAAAATAGCAGTGTAGCTGTTCCTGTTTGAACTAGAACCCAGGCTCAGATTCTGGGCTTCAGTTGACCCAGGGTCTGAGACTTGCTGATGCAGGGGTTTTTTTGCAGTGTAGGCATACCCATAGTTTCCTCGTGAATTAAATAGGGATAAATGCTTTACTTATTGCCCCAGGGTTATTGTCAGGCATTAAATTTCTTTTTGGACATTTATTGGATAATCTAGATCAGTGGTCTCCAAAGTGGGGTGCGTGCACCCCAGGGGGTGCGCAAGAGGATCCTTGGGGGTGCGCAACAGGAGGAGCACTTTTTTTTCTTTTTTTTTTTTGCTTTGGCAAAAATGGTAGAGCCGGCGCGGCAGGGGGTGCGTGCTCAAAATTTTTTACTGATAGGGGTGCGCGATCAAAGAAGTTTGGAGAGCACTGATCTAGATCATCTGGAAACAAAGAACATAGGTCATACTTAGAGGATGGGGGTGAGGGGCTTTCTCCTGGAAAGCAGAGACTCTGAAAAAGATTTGGGGGACAGGGTGGATAATCTGTTGAACATGAGCTCCCAATGTGATGGAGTGGTCAAAAGGGGTAATTCGATCCTTGGATTCATAAACAGGGGAATCTTCAGTAGGAGTAGAGGTTATTTTGCCTCTGTATATGCCACTGGTGCAACTGCTGCTGGAACACTGTGTCCAATTCCTGAGTCCACAGTTCAAAAATAATGTTGATTAATTGGAAAGGGTTAAGAAAAGAGCCATGAGAATAATTAAAGGATTCAAAACATGCCTTAGACTCTAGGAGCTCAATCTATTTATTTTAAGAAAGAGAAGGTTAAGGGGTGACTTGATTACAGTCTGTCAGTACCTACACAGGAAACAAATATTTGATAATAGGCTCTTCAATCTAACAGAGAAAGGTATAACACAATCCAATGGCTGGAAGAAATTCACTATAAAAATTCAGACTAGAGACAAGGGATAATTTTTTAATAGTGGGAGTAATTAACCATTGGAACAATTTACCAGCGATTGTGGTGGATTCTCCATCACTGACAATTTTTAAATCAAGTTTGGATTTTTTTCTAAAACATATACCCTAGGAATTATTTTGGGGAAGTTGTATGGCCTGTTATACTAGATGATCACAAAGGTCCCTCCTGGCCTTAGAATCTATGACCTGATCAGAGAATCTTAAACTATGGTTAATATTTCCTCATAAATCAGTCCCTCCATATTGGTAACTTTTTTTGCTCTTTCCTGAATTCCAAATGATCTATAACTATTTGTTTAGCTGCCCAGAACTAAGTATGCAGAATTCCAGGTGCAGTCTCACCAGATTCATGATTCACCTTCCTGGTCTATGCAGGGAGTCCATAATTGCACTGAACTCTTTTCTGCCCGGTTCCATTGTAAACTTATAAACTAGTTTGCAATGTTCTATAATGCTATCCAGGTCTCTTTCAACATTGCTGCTTTCCTATTGTCTTCCTCCCACTGAATATCTATGTTTCATATGTTCCTCCCTGCTGCATTAGTTTGCATTTTTCTAAATGTAATCCCATTTGTGCAATTTCCTGATCATGCTCTTTATTTCCTTTGGTATTATTTCTTGTTCCTCAGTGAAATATTTCTCATTTTAGTACAGTCTTCAATTTAACCAATATGCTGTTTAATACCTCTTTCTTATCATCCTTATAAAGCATGTACCTAACACCCACCTCTACATTTTGGTCCAGTTTATACTTAAAAAAAAAAAAAAAAAAAAGTTGTCCTTGCTTATCCCGTTTTAAAAAACAGGTTAAGCCTGAGATTCATTTAATTTCTTTTGCTTTGTCACTATGGGCCTCACAAAAGTCTAAACTGGCTTTTCCCCCCAAAAAATCTTCCAGTAATCGTTAACACCAAAACAGCTTTATAGGTAGTAACAACGCTGATATAGACAAGGCATCAGCAGTCAGTGGTGTTTCAGCCATTGTGTTGAATGGACTTCCTCTGAACAGGTTAAGACCTGGTCTGTGCTAGGAATTTACATCAGTATAGCTACATCTCTCAGGGGTATGAAAAATCCACATCCCTGAGATATGTAGCTATACCAACCAGTGTAGACAGTGTTAGGTCGACAGTCAACCTGGCTACTGCCTGTCGGCGAGGTGGATTACCTACGCCAGGGGTAGGCAACCTATGGCACGTGTGCCAAAGCGAGCTGATTTTCAGTGGCACTCACATTGCCTGGGTCCTGGCCACCGGTCCGGGGGGCTCTGCATTTTAATTTAACTTTAAATGAAGCTTCTTAGACATTTTTAAAACCTTATTTACTTTACATACAATAGTTTAGTTATATATTATAGACTTATCGAAAAAGACCTTCTAAAAACATTAAAATGTATTACTGGCACGCAAAACCTTAAATGAGAGTGAATACATGAAGACTCGGCACACCACTTCTGAAAGGTTGCCAACCCCTGACCTACGCCATCAAACTGGGACAATGTATCTACTGGGGTCTCACAGGGATCAGTCTTCATCTAGTACTATTCAATATTTTCATTCATGATTTGGATAATGGAATGGAGAGTATGCTTATAAAATTTGCAGATGACACCAAGCTGAGAGCAGTTGCAAGCACTTTGCAGGACAGGATTAGAATTCAAAATGACCTTGACAAACTGGAGAATTGCTCTGAATTCAACAAGATGAAATTCAATGAAAATAAGTGCAAAGTGTTTCATTTAGGAAGGAAAAATCAAATGCATAACTATGAAATGGCTAGGTGGTAGTACCGGTGAAAAGGATCTAGTAGTCCTAGGGGATCACAAATTGAATGAGTCAACAACGCCGATGAACTTGGTATGTAAAACACAGGAGGTAATTGTCCTGTTCTACACTCTGGTGAGGCCTCCGCCGCAGTTCTGTGTCCAATTCTAGGCATCCCACTTTAGGAAAAATTTGGATAAATTGGAGAGTCCAGAGGACAGCAACAAAAATGATAAAAGGTTTACAAAACCTGACCTATGAAACAAGTTTAAAAACACTGTGCTGTTTATATTTGAGAAAAGAAGATGGGGGAGGGGACCTGATGCTCATCGAATATGTTACGGGTTGTTATAAGGAAGATCATACTCATTTGCTCTCCATTTCCACTGACAGTAAGGCAAAAAGTAATAGGCTTAGTCTGCAGCAAGGGCGATTTAGGTTAGCTATTAGGAAAATCTTGCTAAATATAAGGGTAGTTAAGCTCTGGAATAAGCTTGCAAGGGAAGTTGTGGAATTCAGTCATTGGAGGTTTTTAAGAACAAGTTAGACAAATCCATCTGGCGTAGTTTAGCGCAGAGGTGCTCAACCAGGAGTACGTGTACCTCTGGGGGTTTGCAGAGGCTTCCCAGGGGGTTACTCCTGAGGGCATTCTGTGCCAAAAAAATAAAAATTCTGCACACAATATTTTAAAATTCTGAAAAATTCTGCAAGTTTTATTTGTCAATAAGTAAATGCAGAGGCTCCAGCATGGCAGTACATGAAGGTGGGAGATAACCCTGCAGCCTCCCCACCCCCAATCCCAGAGACACAGACTAAGTGGTGAGGCTGCACCCGACCCTGACACTGCACAAGGCCTGGGCCTGCCCCAGAAACCCCTGGGACCCTGCCGCTCTGAGCCAGGTACGGGACAGGCAGGCTCAACCAGGCAGGATCTAAGTGTGGAGGGGCTCAGTGTGGGGGATCCAGGTGTGAGGTGAGAGGATTCTGTGTGGAACAATCTGGGTGCAGGCAGCTCAGTCTGGGTGCAGGCAGGGGGGTCTAGGTGGCAGGGGATCAGGATGCAGAGAGGCTCATTTGGGGGTGGGGGGAGAGGTTTCCAGGTGTAGAGGCAATGGGACGCTGCCAGGGCTTCCATGTGAAAGTGGTTGGGGCTCAGTGGAGGGGTCTTGGTGTGGGGAATCTAAGGGGGCGCAGGGGTGTGGGGATCATCAGAGTGGGGGTTTGAGTGCATGGAGCTCTGTGGGGGTGCTCTAGGTGCAGGGGTGGGGGTCTGGAGGCAGGGGGTCTGGGTGCAGGGGTTGAGGTTCAATGGAGTGGGGTTTGGGTATGGAGGGCTAGGGGATTCTGGGTGTACGGGGTGAGGCTTGGTGGGGGGGTATGGGTATGCACGGGGGTTGGGCAGATGGGGGAGCAGCTCCCTGTACAGTGACCCCTCCCCCACATAGCTGAGGAGCGCTGGGGGCAGGAAGCTGGGGAGGATGCTGAGCTTCCTGCAGCTGGGGGAGGGGGTCTGACAGCCTCAGCCAGCATTGCAGGGGAAGAGAAAGTCCCGTCCTCTCCTGCCTCCAGCCCAGCCGGGATTAGCAGCTAATCCCAGCTCAGGGTAGAAGCCACAGGCTGGGGTGTCCCCAGCTCTGCGGTGATTTACCTCTCTGCCAGCTGCTCGATATACCTGCTCTGCAAGGGAGTGGTGCATGACTGCTCTTGCAGCTTCCCTGTCAGAAAGTCATTTTTCTGTGGGGTAGCAAAGATAGATGGGGGGACATGAATTCTGCACACGTGCACTGGTACAGAATTCCTCCAGGAGCAAGGGGGTACATCAACTCATCTAGATATTTACAACAGGCAACATAAAAAGCAATAGCGAAGTGAGTACAAATTTTCATTCAGACAACGACTTGTTTCTACTGGTCTATGTACTATATACTGAAATGTAAGTACAATATTTATATTCCAATTGATTTATTTTACAATTATATGGTAAAAATGAGACCATAAGCAATTTTTCATAACTAGTGTGTTATGACACTTTTTTGTATTTTTATGTCTGATTTTGTAAACAAGTAGTTTTTAAGTGAGGTGAAACTTGGAGGTACACAAGACAAATCAGACTCCTGAAAGGGGCACAGTAGGCTGGAAAAGTTGAGAGCCACTAGTCTAGCAGCCATTACTTGGGCCTGGCATAGCACAGGGGCTGGCCTTCCACGCCTTCTTGAGGTCCAGTCCTACATTTCACTGCAGTTTGTGCTGCCCACCACAAATCAGGATTTGCACTGGTGCCGCTTCCCCATGCTACAACCAGCCCCAGTATAGGCAGCGCCTGAGCCAGGGTGGCTGCAACTTGCTCCAATTACACAGGCTAGTGGCTTGGCCGCGCCACGGGGGGGGACCCGCCTCCCCCGTTCCACCGCAGCTCGCTCTTCCGGCTCCCCCGGCACCGCTCCCCGCAGGAGCCCGCCCCGCCCTCACCGCGCATTCTACTGCATCGCCGGGGGGGGGGGGGGGGGGCGAGACTGAACCTCGGCGCGAGCGGGCGGCGCCATGGCGCTAACGGCCCCTCCGCGGCCCTGGGCCTTCCTCTGGCTGGCGGCCGCGGCGCTGCTGCTGCCGGGGGCGGCGGGTGAGTAATGGGGCGGCTCCGCCCCCAGAGAGCAGGGAGTGAGGCGGGGCCTCTCCCGAGTGACGTGAGCGCCCGCCCCTCCGGGAGATCCTCAGGCCGCGCTTCCCTGGCTCCAGCCGGCGGCCCCGCCTAGGGGCCAATTCACAGCGGCGTCTCCGCAGGCGGGGAGAGTCCGGAGTGCACCTGCGCTCCGCACGCTGGTGGCTCAACCGGGCGCGCGCGTCCCTCGCCCCTCGAGGAACGTCCCGGCGTGTCAGTCATCCCAGGCGGTGCGGGGAGGACGGGGCACCTGCTGAAAGAGCCGCTGGGCCCGGCGGCGCCAGCTCCTTCGCCTCGCCTCCCTCTGCCGCGCTTCTCTGGTACGGGAGCTCCGAGGAGCAGCTTCGTGATCGGTGCATTTTAAAATCGCCGAGTTGCTTAAGGGCCCTTGGCTGCCGGCTGGAAAGGTTGGCGCAGTTTTCCCTCCCACGCCCCTCAAATAGCGGTGAGACGGGCCGGTGACCGGCTCATGGCCATTCCGTCTTCTGCATCGCGCTCAAGCCGCTAGTTGTCCTCGCTTTTGTTGCTTCCCTCCTTTGCCACACTCTTAATCAGGGATGCCTGACCTCGGGGTGCAGGAGCACCCCCTGGCTTGAAGTAGTTATAACAACCCAAATACATGGTTTCCGCCTTTAGCGCCCCCACTATGAAAATTGTTCCAGCACCACTGCCCTTAACAGGCCCAAAACTTTGGCCTTTTTCTCTCATTACTCTTCTCTTTGGTTCTGAGGCATTTTTGATTATTCTTCCCCTTCCGCCAGACTCCTTTACTTGCGCATGTTCAAAAAACTAGTGGAGACCCACCTGCAGTGCAGCCAACTCAATTTTATCAAGAATCTCACACTGTGTTCTTAAAGGCTCAGCTTCTGGAGTTACTGTATGAAACTCTCAGCGTGCTTTCTTTTTCTTTCTTTCTTTTTTCTTTTTCAAGGTAAATTTTTAGCCTTCCTGGTTCTCGAGAAAAGCTTGAAAATGTGTTCAAAATGTACAGTGAAGGTTCAAAACCAGATGGCAAACAGGAAGGAGCCAAAATGTGTATTTGGAATATCTCATGATTTTAAACCACTCATGACTTTTGCACAACTGGGATTGGGAAGCAGGTCACTTACTTTGGGAAGCATTTGAGTTGGACACATATCTTCCTTTCTTTGTTGTTTTTTGACAAATGTTTGTGTGATTCTGTAATCTATCAACACGTCTTTTGACTCAAAATTCTCTTTGTCAGGAAAGCTATTAATTTGTAACCCATTTTACTTGTCAGACAATGAAATGTACATATATTGTGCTATATAACCTTATGTAGCCCTTCTGCCAGGTGCTGCCAGTAGCAACCAGGGCAGGGTTCAATATCTAGGGGTTCCTTTCTATTGGTACAACACAGAACCAGCTCGAGCCCCCATCCAGTAACCTGGGACATTTACACACCACCCCTGGGCACCTCTGAGAGGCAATACTTCCCCATTCATAAGCACAGAGTCTGATTGTAGAAAAGAAACTTTTCATAAAAGGAGGGAAGTAACTCGGCGTTAATTTGGGAAAACACTGCAAACAGGGTTCATAAACATAAACCATGAGTAAAAGACCCACCCCCAAGTACAGTAACTCCTCACTTAATGTCACCCCGGTTAACATTGTTTCGTTGTTACGTCGCTGATCTATTTGAGAACATGCTCCCTTATAATGTTGTTTGGCAGCCACCTGCTTTGTCCACTGTTGCAGGAAGAGCAGCCCATTGGAGCTAGCTGGTGGTGGCTTGGAACCAGGGTGGGCTGGCAGCCCCCCATCAGCTCCCCTAAATTCCATGTGCGGCAGCCGCGCAGTAGGCTATCAAGTGTCGGGCATTTCAGGTGTCCCTCCCCCCACTGCCGTGTGCTGCTCCTGCCTTAGAGCTGCTCCCAGGAGCCTCCTGCTTGCTGGGCAGGGGGGTGGGGAAAGAGGGGTGCTGATGTCAGGGTGTCCCCCTCCCCCCACTCCTGTACCCCATCTCCACAGAGTGCGGGGGGGGGATACATGACGGCTCAGGATGGAGGGAGCTTGCTGGCAGCAGCTGCTGTCTCAACTTGCTGATATACTTAAAAAGGCAGTGTACTTAGAGTAGGGTCAGCATATTTCAAGGGGCAATGAAATATGCCTCTGTCTCTCTCTCTCTCTCTCTCTCTCACACACACACACACACCCTGGCACTTTGGAAAGTGGAGGGAGTGGTGAACTCCAGTGGAATAGTGTGGGTTCATCATCACGTTCAGTTTCCACAGGGAATGTTTGCAGCCATTGCCATGCGTCTACTGTGTCTCCTCCCTTCATTTGAGCTGCTTTGTAGAGTGTGAAGCTACATTAACAACAATGTGTTAACCCTGGAGGGCTCAGTCAAGTGTTAGTTCATCATTTAGCAGTAAGGAATTCCCTGGGAAATATCCCCCCTCTGACTCCACCTCAACCAAGCTTCACAATCATCATTGCTGTGTACAGTATTAAATTGTTTAAAACTTACACTGTGAATACTCTCTCTCTATAGTCTTTTGTCTGGCAAAAAACATTTCCCTGGAACCTAAACACCCCCCCCCCTTACATTAATTCTTAGGGGAAATTGGATTTGCTTAACATCATTTTGCTTAAAGTAGCATTTTTCAGGAACATACCTACAACATTAAGTGAGGAGTTACTGTAGGTTGGGCAGTGTCTAACCCAGTCTAGGGAGGGCCCTTGATGAGGGCATGCAGCCTCCTGATTAGAGATACCTGTCCCCACTCCTCTTACTTTCACAGGGCTCTGACATTTGAGCCCCTGGCTTAATGAGGTTCTTTCAACTGAGGGTGGCCCCCTCATTTGGGACAGGTTAAGCACAGTCCTGCTTTCCTGTATTTCTACAATAATTACAACATTGGTAGCCATATTTCACTACCCCTGCTTTCTATAATAAGGTGATTTGTACCCAACACCAGACAAAGTTGATCACTTTGACACTGCTGTATCTGCTGAATATGTAAGCAAAGCAAGAGCAAACTGTATTTACCTAAACATACCCAAGTGATTTCCCATCCCAGCTAGCTGTTAGGGAAGATTCATTCGGACCCTGTTTACACTTATAATAAAACTTAATAGTAAGAAAAAATTGTTGTATACTTTGATACCATATAGATAACCTATTTGACTGAAAACATTAGCAAAGCATGCTTTCTGCTGTAGCGTACTCAGAGAACTTCATAGTCATATATTTGAAAATATCCCCTTTTTATCAACTAAACAAAATTCATATCCCCCCCAATCTCCAAACTAAAAGTATGGTTAAATTAAATTCAGCAGTGCTTCAGTTTTGTTTAGTGGGCTATGATGTGGGCTTTATGTATGATACTCTGGTTTTCATGTCTTATATTTTCATCCTTGCTTAGTGATCAAAATTTGAGAATCGTTTATCCTTGTTGTTCACAACAGGGGTGGCAGGTTTCTAGAAATTTTGGTGATGTCCAGAACACCCAGAGCCCACCCGCCCAAACTCCGCCCCCCCCCACCTGCCTAAGGCTCTGGGAGGGAGTTTGGGTCAGGGGAGGAGGTCTGGGGTGCAGGCCCTGGGCTGGGGCAGGGGATTGGGGTGCAGAAGTGATGCAGGGTGCAGGCTCTGGGATGGAGTTTGGGTGCAGGCTGCAGGTGCAGGAGGAGGGGTTGAGGGATGCAGGCTCTGGGACAGAGTTTGGGTGTAGGCTCTGGGCTGGGGCAGGGGATTAGGGTGCAGGCTCTGGGAGGGAGTTTGGTTGCAGAAGGGGTAAGAGGTTGGGCTCTGGGAGGGAGTTTGGGTGGGGGAGGGGGCCTGTGGTGCAGGCTCTGGGATGGAATTTGGGTGCTGGGTGCAAGCTCTGGGCTGGGGCAGGGGTGGGGGTGCAGGAGGAGGGGTTGAGAGGTGCAGGCTCTGGGAAGGAGTTTGGGGATGGGAGGGGTGTGGAGGACGGGGGTGCAGGCTCTGGGAGGGAGTTTGGGGGTAGGAGGGAGTGTGTGGGAAGGGGAAGGGGGTGCAGGCTCTGGGAGGGAGTTTGGGGGTGGGAGGGTACAGCGCTTACCTGGGGCTCCTAGGCAGTGCGGGCCGGGGGGCCTCCGCACGCTGCTACCCCCAGGCACTGCCCCCGCAGCTTCCTATTGGCCGCAGGAGCGCTTGGGGCAGAAGCAGCGCACATAGACACAGACCCACCTCACCCCACCCAGGGGCTGCAGGGAGGGTCCAGCAGACACGTGGAGCAAGCAAGCAGGAAGCCGCTCAGCTCCGCTGCACTGCCAGTGGTGGGTGGGGGCTCCGGGCCATTTTAAATCACCCCGGGGGACGTGTCGGGGGGGAGAAGCGCCCGGGGGCGGAAGGCAGGGCTGAGGGAGAGACCCAGCCTCAAACATTGCTGGAACTAGGCCCCGGGCCATGCATATTCCTGGTACCCAGGCACCACGGGCCCATAGAACTCGCCGCTTATGGTTCAGAAGGCTATAAACAGAGTAATTACATACAGTTAAGATACCACACAGCTCTTCTTAAGCAAGCACATTTATTCTTAAGGTGAAAGGCTTACAGAGAAAATAAAAGAACCTGCACACAGGCTTATAAGCTTTCCCCCTGACTCCAACAAGAACTTTGGCAGATGAACAGTCCCTGGGTTTTTCTCTGGTCACAAGTTCATAACACCTTTTAGCTAAGAACTATCACCCCCATGAATCTGTGAGTCATTCTTTGATCCAGTTTGGTCATCTGGTCTGGTCCTCATGTAACTGGCAATCAGCAGACATTAGGTTTCTCCTCAGGCTGCAGCTGTGAAAGGATGACTCTGGTGGTGGGAAGTTACCTTCCCCTTCCAAGTATTTCCTAGGAATCCCACTTAACATTGTTTGTCTAGCACATTGTTTCAAAGAGTCCTTTGAAGCTCATAACACTTCCCAAGATTTACATTAGTCATGTCTCTAAATTACATTCAATCCCACAATAACACATAAACATTTGGATTTTTTAATAACAGTAAAATTTAACTTAATTCAATGAGGTTTATCCAGCATATTGCAGGAACTTGTCATATCTGTCACAGCCTCCTCAGCAATATAGGCTAACAGAAGTATTTTATCTCTACATTGCTCATTCCACTGGTTCCTTATTGAACATCACGTTAAATTTAACAGACTAGGGGAAAATCTTGGCCCTACTGATGTCAATGGCCAAATACCCAAGGTTTCATCTTTGGTCTTTATTTTCAAAATCCTCAGCGCGCTGGCCCCAGGATACCTATAAGACACCTTCTATCCAGGGCCTTCATTGCCCTTAATAGCTTTTTTTCTCAAGAAGAATGAAACTCTATCTCAAGTATGTTGAGATGGAGATTTCTTGACAGCTTGCCACAGATTGTGAAATTCACTCTTGCAAGAATTAAGCAAAATCACAAATGTCATCACTTAAAGCTTATGTCTTTTACCTTGCTTTTTCATAAAACAACTCATAACATTTTAAAATGTGCATATGGATAAAAAATGTACTCCCCACAAATGTGAGGATGGAGAAGAATCTTTATTTTGTGGCTGTAACTCATCTGCTTTTTTTGGTTATTTTTTACTCTGAAGGTGCTCCTCTAGTACAGTGAAGGTGCAGTAGAAAGCTGCATATCCTCTACAAAGTTTAGTTGATGTACATTATGTCAGCTTACAGCTGACAACTTTTGTATATCACAAGGGCACATACTCACTTGGCTGCTTGTGTCAGAGCTGCATGGCCTCACCAAGAGTGGTTATGTCGATAGAAATGTGGTTCTCCATGGGTAGGTATCCTAGTGTGCCCTGCGCCTCTGTCTGGTACAATACCTGGTGGGACATTTTCATAGTGCTTTGTGGGATACCACAAAGGGATTTCTAGGAACTACAGGTCAAGGTCCCAGAATTCCACTTTCTCCCTCCCATAATGCTTATTCCATCCCATAATTTTCATGTCATTAAAAAAATTCCCACAGTCCTGCACATCACTTTTTGGATAGAAAGCTGGCTAGATCATCGGGCTCAACGGGTAGTGATCAATGGCTCCAGGTCTAGTTGGCAGCCGGTATCAAGTGGAGAAGTGCCCCAAGGGTTGGTCCTGGGGCTGGTTTTGTTCAATATCTTCATTAATGATCTGGAGGATGGCGTGGATTGCACCCTCAGCAAGTTTGCAGATGACCTAAACTGGGAAGAGTGGTAGATATGGTCTCCCACAGTATTCTTGCCGGCAACCTAAAGAAGTATAGGCTGGATGAATGGACTATAAGGTGGATAGAAAGCTGGCTAGAGTGGTAGATGTGCTGGAGGGTAGGGATAGGATACAGAGGGACCTAGACAAATTAGAGGATTGAGCCAAAAGAAATCTGATGAGGTTCAACAAGGACAAGTGCAGAGTCCTGCACTTAGGACGGAAGAATCCCATGCACTGCTACAGGGATCGAGTGGCTAAGCAGCAGTTCTGCAGAAAAGGACCTAGGGGTTACAGTGGACAAGAATCTGGATATGAGTCAACAGTGTGCCCTTGTTGCCAAGAAGGCTAACAGCATTTTGAGCTGTATAAGTAGGAGCATTGCCAGTAGATCGAGGGAATGTGATCATTCCCCTCTATTCGGCATTGGTGAGGCCTCATTTGGAGTATTGTGTCCAGTTTTGGGCCCCACACTATAAGAAGGTTGTGGAAAAATTGGAAAGAATCCAGCAGAGGGCAACAAAAATGATTAGGGGGCTGGAGCACATGACTTATGAGGAGAGGCTGAGGGAACTGGGATTGTTTAGTCTGCAGAAGAGAAGAATGAGGGGGCATGGACTTCCTGTTTGCCACCCACAATCAAATTCTCTAGTGGTGGAAGCAGCAAACCACTGTGCCAAACAATCTCAATACCGCTCTACACCACAGGATAAAGACCCCAAGCATCTAGACCTCTTGGTTGCAAGGTCAACACCTCCTCGATGCTACAATTCTGCATTGCCAACTTCAGTGCCCTCTCGGCTAAATATGACTTTGACAATTATCTCTTTGAGTTTACCGCGGACATACCGGAAGACAGGAGAGCACAATTTAAATTAATCCTGATGGAGGGACAATTGGTTGCCAGGACAGCCTTACTGGCCTCCCTGGACATCGCTGATACTGCAGCCCGTACCACGGCTACAGCGATAGTGATATGCAGAGCCTCGTGGCTGCTATTGTCTGGCATACCAAAAGAGCTCCAACTAAAGGCTGAGGATCTACCTTTCGATAAAGACAAACTATTTTCAGCAAAAACTGATGAAGTCGTACACACCATGAAGGACTCTCAAGCGACCCTTCGTACACTTGGCATATATACACCGCCCCCAAAAAAGGAAGTGGTACCAACCATACCAACGAAACAGGGATACTCAATACACCCACCCTCAATCCAGGCCTTATGAGGCAGGCAGACACAGAAATAGACCACCTTGACACCGGCAGACACAACCTCAACAAGCGGAGTCCCAACCATCAGGGAACAAACCAGTTTTGAAGGCTTGGTCGAGGGTCGGAACGACCTCCCCTTAACACCAGCACCTATCTGCCCATTTGGTCACCGCCTACAGCATTTTTATCAAGCTTGGGAGCATATTACACAAGACCGTTGGGTTTTACAAATAGTTCAATCGGGCTATTCCATCCCTTTTACTTTTTGTCCCCCTACTCTACCCACCTTCCCGTCTTGGGACCGTTCTCACGAGCACCTTCTAAGACTGGAAGTAGATCATCAACTACAGCTAGATGCCATGGAACCAGTACCAACACAATACAGAGGGAAGGGTTTTTATTCCCACTATTTCCTAATCCAGAAGAAAAGTGGTGGATGGCGACCGATACTAGACATTCGAAAATTCAACAAATTCATATGCTCCCAAAAATTCAAGATGGTTACTTTAGGCACAATAATCCCAGCGCTGGAATGGGGGACTGGTTTTCAGCCCTCGACCTACAAGATGCATATTTACACATCTCAATACATCCGTCTCACAGACGATTCCTCCGATTCACAGTGGGACATGACCACTTCCAATACAGAGTGCTCCCATTCAGACTGTCCACAGCACCAAGGGTGTTCTCCAAAACCCTTGCAGTAGTCGCAGCTCACCTGCGCAAACAAGGGATCATATTTTTCCAATACCTAGATGATTGCCTTATCAAAGGACACTTGTAAACAGAGACAGAAACAATTATACAATAGATCATCAACCTCTTCCAAAGACTGGGGTTGCAAATAAACTTTCAGAAGTCCACATTGATACCCACACAACAACTAGAATTCATCAAGGCACACCAGGACTCAACTCAAGCCAGAGCCCTAGCCATCAAACATCTCATAGACATCAGATACATCTGTCCAATAATCGAAGCACGGACGTGCCTACAATTACTAGGACACATGGCCGGCACCATGTTCATGGTAAAACACGTCAGATTACACATGCGGTGTCTTCAGGGCTGGCTGCGTTCAGTATACAGACCCACCAAACACAGCCCCAACATGGTGGTAACACCACTGACCAAGGTTTTAGCATCCCTACAATGGTGGACAAGACCAGAGAACATCTGCATAGGGGTTCCCTTTCACCACAGCCTCCTTCAATCATGATCACAACAGGTGCCTCTCTACTGGGCTGGGGGGCACACCTGGACCACCACACAACACAAGGCAGGTGGTCGCCATCGGAAGCACACCTTCACATAACCTGCTAGAACTCAGAGCAGTAAGATACGCCTGTCTTCACTTCCTACCACTTTTAAGAAACGAATCAATTCGAGTGATGACAGACAATGTTGCAGGTATGTTCTGCATCAACAGACAAGGGAGGGCACGATCCCACTCCCTATGCACCGAAGCCATGAGACTATGGAACTGGTGTATCCAGCACCACATCAACATCTCAGCTTCTTACCTACCAGGATGCCAAAACACCATTGCTGACACATTAAGCAGACGGCTCTCACAAGAGCACGAATGGGAACTGAACCCTACGATCTTACAACAGATATTCTATCAATGGGGGTTCCCATCTATCGACTTATGCGCCACAGCACAGAACCACAAATGCCTGCTATTTTGTTCCAGGGCGGGACTTGGTCCCCTATCCCTGGGGGATGCTTTCCTAATCCGGTGAGACAAGACTCCAGGGTGGGTGCTATATTAGGCCTTACTGTCCTTTCTGCTGCTGTTATGCACATAACTCCAAAGTCTCCCCCCAACCATAGTGGGTACTGCTCTACATTCACCTGAAGTGGAGCACCCACAGGGACAGCATTCTAAGAAGAAGAGAGGGTTACTCACCTTGTGCAGTAACTGAGGTTCTTCGAGTTGTGTCCCCCCGTGGGTGCTCCACTATCCACCCTCCTCCCCTCTACTTTGGAGTTCGACATGTGGACTCTACGGTAGAGAAGGAACTGAGGGGGTCGGGCCGTGCACGCGCTGAAGAGACTCCAACGGCACCACGAGACAGTTGCTGCGCATGCGCGGCCTGGCCAGGCAATGCTACTGAAAATCTCCGATCAATGGTGCCGGGATGCACCGTCACCTGAAGTGGAGCACCCACAGGGGGACACATCTCGAAGAACCTCAGTTACTGCACAAGGTGAGTAACCCTCTCTTACATAGATTCTATTTGAAGAGCTCTTATTGTAAAAATAGTTAAATATAAAACTAACATGAGGCACCTGGTTCTGATCTCACTTAAAAGCAGGGCTTCTGATTTTCAGTTTTATCCAATAAGCACTGATAAAACACCCCTGATAACAAAAAAAATAAAATTGGTGTTTATCCACTAAACACTGGAAAAACACCAGAAATGGTTACTTGCATCTAAGGGCCTGTCTACACGGATCAATAATGCATACTACAGGGATGTGATTTCTAAAGTGCACTAACCTGTTGCGCATTAATTGGTCCATGTAGAGCTGCTGGTGCTTACCAAAGATTCCCTAGTGCATTTTAATGTAGTGCTGTTTGAAGCAGCACTATGTTAAAGCACACTAGAGAACATTACAAAGAGACTACTCATTACAGTATATACAAAGAGGAAAGCCCTGAAAAAACCTGATTTTTGACATCTTAAAAAAACCTCAAATTGCAAAACATAAACACTGAAAAAATGAAATAAATAAGCCCCCAAAAACAGAAATCCTGTTTATAATGAAGTAGTACTATTGACTTCAGTAGAGTTACTGTTAGTGTATATTGGAGCAAGTGAAGTCAGAATCAGGTTTCAAGAGGCATCAGAATCAGCTACAGTAGAACACTGTAAATGTTCCATTATTCTTATTTTTATTAATGTAGCAACTAGGAGTCCTAGTCATAGAGCAGGACCCCATAGAGCTAGGTGCTGTACCACTGCAAATCAGTTACAACTCCATTTAAGAGGGCTGAGTGGGCAGCGGTACTCAGAGAAAGGGCACATGATATAGATGTTGGAACGACATGAAACTGAACGTTTACGAATCTAAAGGTAGGCGGCTTTTAAGATTTGGACGTTATTGATTTCAGGCTAGTAAAAACAGAAAATATAGGGCCCAATTCTCCACTCGGTTATACTATTTTTACATTGATGTAAGTTAAACTGGCGCAAAAAAAAAAAAAGCAGTGGTATTGGAGAATTAGGGCTTCTTCATTGGTTTGAGCTCTCTCTCGCTCTCTCTCTCTTTTTGGTTGCATTCCTGTTTACTGAGGCTAACCAAGAATGACTTACTTTTGGGTGTATCATGAGGAAGGGGTGGAGATACATATCATGACTGCATTCACCATTAGATTGAACCTAGAGTCCTTGTTGGTATGTATGAGAGAGTTTAATTTTTATAAATTCTTAGACTTAAGGGCTGTGTCAGGGTTCCCTCCCCACTCTGAACTCTGGGGTACAGATGTGGGGACCTGCATGAAAGACCTCCTAAGCTTATATTCCACCAGCTTAGGTTAAAAACTTCTCCAAGGCACAAATTCCTTGCTCTGGGATGGTATCGCTGCCACCACCAAGTGAGTTAGACAAAGATTCAGGAAAAGGACCACTTGTAGTTCTTGTTTCCCAAAAATATCCCCCGAAGCCCCTTTACCCCCTTTCCTGGGGTGGCTTGAGAATAATATACCAACCAAATAGGTAACCAAAGTGAGCACAGAGCAGACCCTTGGGTTTTTAGGACACTAAAAACCCAATCAGATTCTTAAAAAACAGAACTTTATTATAAAGAAAAAAGTAAAAGAAGCACCTCTGTAAAATCAGAATGGAAGGTAATTTTACAGGGTAATAAGATTTAAAACACAGAGGATTCCCCTCTAGGCAAAACTTTAAAGTTACAAAAAAACAGGAATAAACCTCCCTCTTAGCATAGGGAAAATTCACAAGCTAAAACAAAAGAGAATCTAACTCATTTCCTTACTGTTTCAGTAATATTAGACCTGTCCTCGCTTACAGACAACCCCCAAACCTAAAGCAAATACTCACCAGCAACCACACATCACTGAACAAAAACACTGACCCAGGAACCTATCCTTGTAACAAAGCCCGATGCCAACTCTGTCCACATATCTATTCAAGTGACATCATCATAGGGCCTAATCACATCAGCCATACCATCAGGGGCTCGTCCACCTGCACATCTACCAATGTGATATATGCCATCATGTGCCAGCAATGCCCCTCTGCCATGTACATTGGCCAAACCGGACAGTCTCTACGCAAAAGAATTAATGGACACAAATCTGACATCAGGAATCATAATACTCAAAAACCAGTGGGAGAACACTTTAACCTGTCTGGTCATTCTATGTCAGACCTGCGGGTGGCTATCTTAAAACAGAAAAACTTCAAAAACAGACTCCAACGAGAGACTGCTGAGCTGGAATTGATATGCAAACGAGACACAATCAACTCAGGATTAAATAAAGATTGGGAATGGCTGAGCCATTACAAACATTGAATCTATCTCCCCTTGTAAGTATTTTCACACTTGCTTCTTATCAAACTGTCTGTACTGAGCTATCTTGATTATCACTTCAAAAGTTTTTTCTCTCTTACTTAATTGGCCTCTCAGAGTTGGTAAGACAACTCCCACCTGTTCATGCTCTCTGTATGTGTGTATATATATCTCCTCAATATATGTTTCACTCTATATGCATCCGAAGAGGTGGGTTGTAGCCCACGAAAGCTTATGCTCTAATAAATTTGTTAGTCTCTAAGGTGCCACAAGTACTCCTGTTCTTTTTGCGGATACAGACTAACACGGCTGCTACTCTGAAACCAGTAATATTAGATGTATCATTTCAATAGGAGCTGGATTACTTGCTTGGTCTCTCTCTTTGTCTCAGAGAGAACAACACACACACACAGAGCACAAAGCAAAAACCTCCCCCCACAGATTTGAAAGTATTTTCTCCCCTTATTGGTCCTTTTGGTCAGGTGCCAACCAGGTTATTTGAGCTTCTTAACCCTTTACAGGTAAAGGAGGGATTTTATGCTACGCTTAGCTGTATGTTCATGACACGCCCTCCCCCCCCCAAATCACAGACGGTGCTGGACAGCCTGCTCCACACTGCCTGTGATTTCTTCCTGGAGCTCTGTGTCAATGGAATGGTATGCCCGTTCGGTCCGTCCTGGGGTGGCTTAGAACATCGGCACGAAGCTAGTGCACAGTTCCTTGATCTGCTGTCGCTGCATATGTCCAAGGATCATGGAGAGGTTCACCTCTTCCACGCCACTGTTAATTTTCCTTCATAGTAGACACCTTCAGGGCACTTAGCGTCATCTCCTCCCTGGGCTGTAAACTGACAAACCTTTAATTCTCTGGAATAAAAGGGCTTTAGAGAATTAACATGGTACACCTTAGGCTTTAGGTTTGAGGTGGGGGATGCTATGAGATAGTTAACAGCTCCCAGGCACTCTTGGACCATGAATGGCCCTTCCCACGACGCTTCCATCTTATGAGCCTGGAGCGCCTTCAAGACCATGACCTGGTCCCCTACTTTGAAGGAACGCTCTCTGGCATGTTTATCATGCCAGGCTTTTTGCTCTTCCTGAGCATCTTTTAGGTTTTCTCTAGCAAGGGCTAAAGAGGTTCAGAGGGTGTTTTGTAGGTTGTTTACAAAGTCCAGAATGTTAGTTCCTGGAGAAGGCGTAAACCCCTCCCATTGCTACTTCACCAACTGTAATGGCCCCTTAACTTCGCGGCCATACACAAGTTCAAATGGTGAAAACCTTAAACTGGGATGTAGTACCGCCCTGTGGGCAAAGAGCAACTGCTGCAACACTAGGTCCCAATCATTGGAGTGCTCATTTACGAATCATGGCCCCCAAAGTTCCATTAAACTTCTCCACCAGGCCATTTGTTTGATGGTGGTAAGGGGTGGCAACCAAGTGGTTCACCCCATGAGCTTCCCATAGGCTTTTCATGGTCCCTACCAGGAAATTAGTTCCCGAATCTGTAAGGATGTCAGAGGACCAATCTACCCTGGCAAAAATGTCTGTTAATGCTTGGCACACACTTTTAGCCCTGGTGTTGCTTAGAGCTACTGCTTCTGGCCATCGGGTGGCAAAATCCATGAAAGTCAGTATCTCCTGCTTTCCTCTGGGTGTCTTTTTTGGAAAAGGACCCAGAATATCCACAGCTACTCGCTGAAATGGAACCTCAATTATGGGGAGAGGCTGGAGAGGGGCTTTGACCTGGTCTTGGGGTTTTCCCACTCTTTGGCACACCTTACAAGACTGGACATAGGTAGAAACGTCCTTGCCCATTCCCTCCCAGTGGAAGGACTTCCCCAAACAGTCTTTGGTCCTGTTTACCCAAGCATGGCCACTAGGATGATCATGGGCTAAGCTCGAGAGCTTTACCCGATACTTAGTGGGAACTACCAACTGTCTTTGAGGATGCCAGTCCTCCTGGTGCCCACCAGAAAGAGTTTCCTTGTATAAAAGTCCTTGTTCTACAACAAACCAGGATCGATTTGAAGAGCTGAGAGGCAGTGGGTTGCCCCATGCTGCCGTCCAAGCTCCCTGGAGGCTGTCATCTGCTTTCTGCTCGGCCTGGAACTGTTCTCTTGATGCTGGAGACATTAATTCCTCACTGGATTGTGGACTTGGGCTTGATCCCTCTGGAAGTGATGTAGGTGATGGGGCTGTTTCCCTTGACTGTGAACCACTCTCCGTTGGTGCACTAGGTTGTGTTTCAGGCTCCGGCTGAGCCTCTTGCGCAGGTTTAGCTGCTGCTGCCAGTGTAGGCTCGGTGGTGCCCTCTGGCGTTGGAGTTGTAGACGGGGTTGCAAGCACTGGATTCAGTGCTGGCAATGGTTCTGGTGCTGGTTGCTCTGCCAGTTCCGGTTCTGGGCCTGGCTCTGGCTGGGTCTCTGCGACTGGATCCACTACTGCTGTTGCAGACGTTGGCATGGGATCCGGTTCCACCACCTCAGTCTGGGTCTCTGGTTACACAGACTGGGCCCTTGTAGAAGGCTCAGGAACAGAGCTAGGTGTGGAAGCTTGTTTAGCCTGGCTGCGGGTGACCATTCTCACCCTCTTGGCTAGCTTCACATGGTTGGCCAAGTCTTCCCCCAGCAGCATGGGAATGGAATAATCATCACAGGTGGCAAAAGTCCACATTCCTGACCAGCCCTTGTACTGGACAGGCAACTTGGCTGTAGGTAAGTCAAAAGAGTTTGACTTGAAGGGTTGAATCGTCACTTGGGCCTCTGGGTTGATGAATTTGGGGTCCACTAAGGATTGGTGGATAGCTGACACCTGTGCTCCAGTGTCCATCCACGCAATAACCTTCTTCCCGCCCACACTCACAGTTTCCCTTTGCTCTGAGGGTATCTGGGAGGCATCTGGGCCTGAGGACCTTTGGTGTGACCCCAGTGCAATGAACTGTAATTGTTGGGGTTCTTGGGGCAGTTCGCCTTTACATGCCCCAGCTTGTTACATTTAAAACATCATTCAGCTGACTGGTCACTGGGGCAAGGTGGGTTGCTGGAGAATGGTGTGGTGGGACTATAAGGTGTCTGGGGTTTTCCTTGGGGTGTAGTTGGGGCCTTGGGCTGGCCCCGGTGGTATGGTGTGGTCTCGGGGTGTCCCTTCTGGTATCCACCCAAACTGCGACCAGGGTTGTTCCTCTGTGCTACCTCCACCCATTTTGTTCTGATTTGCCCCACCTCTCTGACTGTCTGGGACTGCTCGTATTGATCAGCATAAGAAGCAAGACTTTCTGCTGAGTCCATTTTCTTATCCCATAAACACTGTTTTACATCATCATTGGTCAGGAACTGCTCCTGGACAACCAAGTCACACATTCCTTCAAAGCTAGTTACAGCCCTGCCTTTGACCCATTTATCTAAGGCCTTGGCTACACTTGGGAATTCATAGCACTGCCGCGGCAGCACTGTGAAGCGCGAGTGTAGTCGCGCTGCCAGCGCTGCGAGAGAGCTCTCGCAGCGCTGTATGTACTCCACCTCTCCGAGGGGAGTAGCTTGCAGCGCTGCGAGCGAGCGTGCAGCACTGCAGGCGCTCATTACACTGGCGGTTTACAGCGCTGCACTTGCTGCGCTGGCGGGGGCGTTTTCACACCCCTGAGCGCAGCAAGTTGCAGCGCTGCACAGCGCCAGTGTAGCCAAGGCCTAACAGATCCTTCATCTGGTTTACATAAGCCACATTACTTAGTCCAGCCCCTCTCTTAAGGGCTCTAAATTTTACTCTAAGTTTCAGGTGTAATTTGAAATTGTTTCAAAATCAAATCCTTAAATTAACCATAGTCAGAAGCATCCTCAATAGGCATCTTGTTGAATATGTCCAGAGCTCTTCCAGTCAATTTTGCTACCAATGTGGTCATCTTGTGATCGTCAGGAATTGCATGGAGGGTGCACAGTTTCTCAAAGGTGATGAAATATTCAGCAATATCACTGGATTCATCATACTGCGGACATAGTCGCTCCCATTTGTGGATTTTTGGGGAAGTGGAGCCAGCTGCTGAAGGGTTCCGTCGTTTCCACTCCATCACCTCCAGTTCATGCTGCCTCTCTCTTTCCCTCTCCTCCTCAGAATGCTGCCTCTCTCTTTCCCTCTCCTCCTCAGAATGCTGCCTCTCTCTTTCCCTCTCCTCCCTAGCAGCTTTGTCTCTGGCCACTTGTGCATCAATCTCCATCTGTCTCAGTTCCAGCTGTCATGTTCCTTCTTTCTTTCCTCAGCTTCAAATCTGGCTAATTCCAGTTTTTTCTGGACATCACTTTCTGTCATCCTAGCCTTTCTGCGCTTGTCATCCTAGCCTAACCCGAGAGTTTAGAAAGAAAACAAAACAGCTTGTGAATTCCCTTGCAGGACTTAGCTACTCTGCCCTGAGGCAGAGAGGAAAAAAAACCTCCAGCTGCTCTCAGCTTAAAAAAAAAAAAAAGTGTCCTTTGAAAAACCAGGGAGGTTTTTTTTTTTTAAGTCGGCCAAAAGAAAAAATGTTTTTAAAATCCTCAGGTTTGTGCTTCTGGTTCAAAATGATCCCACCGCGCTGCCACCATGTCAGGGTTCCCTCCCCACTCTGAACTCTGGGGTACAGATGTGGGGACCCGCATGAAAGACGCTGTAAATTTATATTCCACCAATTTAGGTTAAAAACTTCTCCAAGGCACAAATTCTGTGGATTATTTCCTCTTCATATAAGTTCTCACTGATATATACAACATTTTAATAACTGGAATTGCCAGGATGTTTGAAAGTACAAGTTTTTTCAGTTTCTTATTAACTTAATATAACATCTAAAATATTAAGATATTTTTTTAACTGTGAATGCACACTCTTCTCTATTGTAAGGAACTGGAACATCTGGTTGCATGGGAAATTGCTGTCAGGAATCAATTCTTGTAACCAGAAAGCTATTTTAAAACTACATTTAGTTTAGGTCATGTTAGTGTGTTTAACTGTATTGGGCTATTGCATTATTAAGTCATCAGTCTCTTATTTAATTCAAAAGGACCCAACATAACTTCAAAGGTTCCTCATGCACAAACTGGATGGTAGTGTAATTGATTAACATGCTGCTGTTCCTAGAATTGAACTTTTAAGTGCTGAAATATTGACTTGATGAAATCAAGAGAAGCTGAAACGTTAGAATTTCTTTGATCTCTTAAGTAACTGTAAACATTTAATTGCTTTAAGTACTGTAGCTGATTTACACAGCTGATTACCTGGCTAATTTTTAGTCAGCCTAGGTGATCTGCTCCTTTTTTCCAGATTTGTAATGTGTATTTATATGGAATTGTATTTTCCAGACCACCCCTCTGAAAAGTGACACAAAAATTTACTTTATAACTATATTTTAGAAGGATATTAATTCTAGACTCAGCATTCTGCACATTCTTTATCATTACTAATATGGATCATGATGACTACTTTTCCTTTTCCTGCCAGATGTTGGCTCATATATACTGTTTACAACCCCAGTGCCAGGTGGTGCTGACAGATAAAAGACTATATGGTTTTCAATGCTATATTTTTTAGTATGTAGTCCCCATAGTTCAACTACCTGCCTTTCTTATGCCTGCCACACAGTTATGTCTTGGAGGTTGAAATGTTTCACATTGTCCAGCTAATGCATTCTATTTTTCTCTGAAATTTTAATATCTTAAATATGATTACAGTACTACATCAAACTACAATTAGATAATGAAGATATTGATGGTGAAATACATTGGCTAAAGAAATACAAAGAATGAAAAATGAAAGAAAATGATGATGAGCATCTGCTACAGAGCACTAATTGCATAAGAGAGCACATTTGATAAATTCCTGGTCTTGTATTATTTGGTCTCCTTTTACGTGTGATAAGATGAAGTATGAAAACCCAACAATGTGGAAGAAGGCTAGGCAATTTGTGATGCTATTAGGCAAAACACAATAACTGTGAAAAATTGCACAACAAATAAGAAGTGGCCACAGTGACTTTGAGGGTACTCAAAAATGTGAGGTTAAAAAACAAACTTGTGCTGTATTTAGAAAAGAAGAAAGATAACTAAATAGGAATATGGGAGGGATAAGAAAGGGGCAGCAAAAAAAACAGTAAGTTACCACAGCGCAAAGGTGTTCAGCAACTTAAGAATGTTTTTTATAAATTTATCAGGTGTTCTAAGAACATCCCCTGGCAGAGAGTCTTAAGAAATCTTATACTCAATATTAATTCAAACCAATGAGGATACAATCAATGTTGTATGGATTAAAAATGACTGAAAGACTATAAATGAAGGTTAATGATAAAAAGCAACATACTGAACTGGGGAAAAAATCTCTAAAGCTTCATTAAGGGCCCAAGTCTACTCCCACTGAAGTCAACAAGAGATTTAGGAGAAATGGCATATTAATGAAATTCACAGAAAGAACTAAATACAAAGAAATTACAAACATGAGGATCAGTGGAGGTAGAAAAGTAGCTTAGAGCCACCTTTGGCTCCCCACATCCTGGCACAACGACACCAAGAATACGTTTGACACAGTCAAGAAATGAGTCCACTGTAATTTACACAGGTCTAATGCCTCCAAGCATTGCCTCTTCAGGAGAGTGCCTCCTCCTCCTCCTTCCCAGCATGGCTTTGTCTTTGCAAAGGCTTGAGCTCACAATGCTGGTCCTTAAGGACTAGCGTAACCGTCATTATCTATCTAGCTTATCTCAGTATCTTCAGTATTCCCTTCTACTTCTCAATACTTATTCTAAGAAATATCTTGAATACTGAATGTTTTTTGTTAATTATCTAAGAAAACTGGCAAACTTTTTAAAGGGCCACTATACTACATATTCAAAGTACTGTAGAAGAATTAATTCATAGTAATAGATTTTTCAATTGTACCAGTGTAGTAGATTGAGCTTTTAATACAAATAAGAAGTGAGGCTGAATTGATTTTTACTGAGACCATATAATAGCTCTACTATAGTTAGCAAGGATTAGCACCAGCTAAATAAAAGAGTGTTGTTCATTGGCAGAATTGAACTCTAGTGCCATTATAGGGTATAAAACTTAAGAAGGGTATATATTGCTTCTCTAATAAACAATTCTGTTCAGCTGGAGTGACTCCAGAGCTGAGGGTGTATTTGCACTAAATGTAGGATAGTAATCCCTGGGTTGCACACATATAAATGATTGAATTTAGTATCCATATTTTACATTCTAACTCGTTCTATTTGCATTTTTCTCTAATATTGCATTTTCTATAATTTTTTTCTAAAAAAATGAACTTTAGCAGAGGAAACATTTTTAAATGCTCCCTTTTTTGAAATTTGGCCCTGAGAGTCCCTTTTGTTCAGTCTCTTGTACCTAAAGAACCAAAGTTATCACATACTCCAAGCTTCATTCACATACACATTCTGATCAGAGATGGGCAATTTTTCATATATTTATATACAACCCAATAACATTTACTATCATAGTTTCACTTCCTATTTTAGCCCTACAAAGAGTAAGTGACATATCCATTTTCTAATGCTGCTAGCTTACCTCCTGGCTTCAAGCTCCAAGGTGGACTGAATTTTTGTTTCAGAGTACTAGAAAGCAATTAAAAATGTAAAAACATGACACTTCATCTTATGTAACATACAGTAGAGTACAAATGCAAAATTATGCTATTTCAGTGTTACAGATCCCTAGGTATTTTAGAGCACAACTGCCTTTACTTTATTTGTAATGGTTTACATTTTTATTTATGTTTTGTAATACTGTTTTTTTTCTTTCTATTGATCTAGCTGGAAGTCCTTGCTTTTTGGATAAGACTCATCTTATAAAGAAAGGAGCTGCACGCTTGAAGCGAGAAAATATAGATAGAATTCATGACTCAGTGGCCTTTTTTGAAACTGGTGGAGTCGCATCTATTCCAGATGCTCCGCAAATTTCTGATCAAATACTTGGAATAGAAGGATCAACTGGTAAGCCAATAATACTGGGAGAAACCTGATTATTCATTTATATTAATCAGTGTTCCAACACTTCATAGAAATTGTTAATCTAGAGTGTTTTTGTTTTGATCTCTTCCCCTCACATTGCTTATTCCCTAACACTGGGTGATAATTCTAGTCCTAGATTCACCTTTCTCAAACAGGCTGGACGGACAGCATTAGAAACCAAAACTCTTTTTGTGCCTACACAAAACAAGATTGGGACTTTTGGCATTGTCTTCAGTGGGGTCAGTATTTCACACTCAGAGCCTCTATGAAGTAGTGATTCCTTTGCCGCTCGGCTACAGGGCCAATCCTTGTCTATATTCATTTTGATGTCAGTTTGTCTACTCTTGTGTCTAATTATATTCTAACATTTTTTCTGTTTTAGTTCCAGTGTATGTTCTCATTAATTCCAAAGACTTAATTCTTAAGTGTTTGACTCAAAAGCTGTTAAAGCAGAGAATCATTGATCCAAAATATCAGTGGATTGGTCCCATAGGATTGATAACCAAAGGTAATTATATTTTTAATATTTGCAGCCAATTTACACCTTCTAATTTTACTTTTGCATTGAGCTGAACTGTAATAGAATATGCAAACAAGAGTAGTTTGGATAAATGTATTGCATTTGATAGGAATCATAAATGGATTCTGAGGAAAAATAACCAATCAGGAGTAATATAAGTAGAAAGCAATATAAACAGTTTGAAGGGTATATTTGGTAAAATTGTAAGTTTGAAATTAGTGGTATAAAAAGAAGAAAAAGTTTTATTTTAAGGAAATATTCATCTATGGGGCAAATGTGGATCCACATCTATTTTAGATTGTACAGTTTGAGCTGCTGCCAGCAACGCAGACAAAACAGCCCTCTAAAGTTATGGGTACATAACTAGCTGAAAAGAGAAACTGCTTAAAACCATATGATTCTGGTCATCTTCCCATTGCAGTTAGGCTCCATGTTTTACTCCTCGTGGAATTCTGTGCCAAAAAATTAAAAATTTAGTGCACAATATTTTAAAATTCTGCAAAATGCGGCATATTTTATTTGTCAAAACACAATATAATCACACCAGTTTCAATTATATTTGGTCATTTATTTCAAAATATCTGTCAGCAAATATGTCTGTAACAATACAGACAACAAAAAAGATTCAGGAAATGCTTTTTGACAAATAGTTTCCTTAGTAGGCATATTAGTACAGCACTCTGAGTAATAATTAATTTAAACTACAATACAGAACCATATTTCACGCACCCCTCAGAAGCAGTGTAAAGGCTTGGGGGAATCAGGGGTAATGGAGGAGCTGAGGGAGAGGGAAATAAATTGCTGGAAACTTGGAGGGTTGTTGGGTATGGGTGGGAAAAGTATGGAACAGGTTTTTTTGGGAGGCGGGGAGAGATTGTTAGGGAGCGTCCCCCATGCAGACCCTGGCTGACCCCCCTAGCCTCTCCTATTCAGTCAGGCACATCTGCCCCTGTCCCCATGTGTTCCTGCGACCCCATGTGTCCTTGCACCCCTTGTCCATATGTGTCCCCCCACTCCCACTCAGACACCCACTCCCCCCATTGCCATGTGACCCTGCACGCCCTCCCGCTGTCCCTATGTGCCTCTGTGCCCCCACCCTGCCTGCTCTGTCTCTATGTAGCTCTGTACCCCTTCCCCAATCATCATGTGGCCCTGCACCTCCCTCCCTCCATGTTCCTGAGCCTCCACTCCCATTCAGCCCCTGCCCCAGTCTGTCCTCCCCACTAGTCCTTATGAGCCCCTGGATGACCCCCCAGCACGCCACATTGTCTGTCTTCCCATAGCCCTGTCTCCTCACCTGGCCTGACAGGTACTGCAAAGAAGGCAGGCTCTTTCTCTTCCCTAGCTGCCGGGAGCTGCTGCTTTATTCTAGTGCCACAGGGCCCTCTGGTAGGAAAAAAGCAGAACTGCAGCAACATTTCAGCAGAAGCTTCTTTCTGCACAACAAATTAAAAATATGCACAGCTCATTAATTATGCATGTACGCAGTAGCGCAGAATTCCCCCAGGAGTAATGTTTAGACAGCTTGACATAGAAGGAAGTTGACTGTTTGTAAATAGTGTCCTTGTGTTTGCAGTGCTCTGTATATAGGAGTTCTTACAGAAACTGTCTAGAATGTCGGTCTGATTTGGAGGGAGGAAGTAAAGGAGAGAAGGTGCTTTAAATGTGGGAGAAAGACATAAAATATGAAAGAGGAAGTGCTAGAAACAGTGCAAAAAAAGAAAAAGAAAGAGAGCAAAGAAGAAAAGAACAGAGAGAAATACGATGGTAACAGGAAAAATGGGAAAAGAAAGGAAAGAAGAGAGCAGCCAAATAGGGACCAAAATGAGATGATGAACAGAAGATGTGAGGAGATAAAAAGGAAGGCTTTATTTTTTTTATTGAGCTCCCAAAACCTCTTCCCCATCCATCCTGGCTGGGCTCACTGTTTTGATTAAACTGAATTTTCAAATATAAGAAGACATCAATATTGGGAGCTTCAGGCTTGCTTTTCACCCAGAGCCCAGTAAGGGAACAGCAGTGTAGGTATGAGCTTTTTCAATAAAGCCTACAGACACCTGTACAGAGTTTGAATCGAGGAGTATATTGGAA
Organism: Emys orbicularis; assembly: GCF_028017835.1. Classification (NCBI taxonomy): domain Eukaryota; kingdom Metazoa; phylum Chordata; order Testudines; family Emydidae; genus Emys; species Emys orbicularis. Next base: position 178,777,104 of record NC_088684.1, read on the forward strand.
TGACGATTTTGATTTAGTATTTCCTGTATTTCTGCTATTTGTAGCATTTGATGTTCATATGTACAATCTTAAGAAAATCTAAGGAAGATTATTATTCATGTTGAGTGGAGGGGTAATTGTAATTTGTAATTATGATCGGTATACAAAATTAAGGTCATATAACCACCTATCCAAATAAACACTTTCATTAATTTCAATGGGAATTTTAAAAAAAGTTCAATATATTCCTCAGGTATAATAAGGCCTCGAGTACTTATCACTTCCCCATGGAAAATCCCTGTGTGAAGGAAAAGTGCTTTTTCACTTTCTTTTTAATCTCTACTATCTAAAACTTCTTAATGTTTTAAACAAACTTTGCAATACTTGAAGCTATACTAGACTTGTGAGACTTCAGAGTTCTTCTGTTAAGAGCTTACTTATCTGGTAAGTTCTGCCAGGCTGTCTGAAGTCCAATGGAGGAGCTGTGGACTGAGAGTCAGGAGATCTGGGTTATATGCCCTGCTGTAACACTGACTTGCTGTGTGTCTTTGGACAAGTCACTTCCCCTGTATGTGCCTCAATTTCTATTCATGGTAAAGTGGGAATAATATCATCCTCTGTGTAAGGCACGTTGAGATCTACAGATGAAAAGTGAAATACGGGCCTGATCCAAAACCCACTGAAGTCCATGGAAGTCTCCCTAAGGATATGTCTATATTGCAATCACAGGGAGTGATTGCAGCTCAAGTAGACATACATACATACATAGCTTTAATCTAACTAGCAGCATGTATTTCAGTGAGGGCTGCACAAGCCTGCCTGGAACCCTGGGTTCACCCAACAGGGCTCACCCATGTTGAAGCGTGCACTACCGCAGTTTCACTGCTCCAGTACACAAGCTAGCTAAACCGAAGCTAGCTTGGGTATGTCTACGCAAGCTGTGACTATAGCCCATGACTGCTGTATAGACATACCCTGAGCCTAAAAGCTGAATAATAATTATTATTTATTATTTTGTATCTAACATAATAGCCTACTTTCATTTCATTATTTTATTGATTTGTATTCACTAAGTAGTGGAATCTGTGTAGTAGACCCCAATGTAAAGAAAAATGCTATCATATTTAGAGTTCTCCAAATAATTTTTCACATATCCCACCATCGGCTTATCCTTTCCTCCTTAGATATTTATTAACATCATTTATGTTTTGAGAAAAATGGAATGTGGGGATTGGACCATTTTCACCCATCATCAGTGTGATGCACTGGAACCCACGGAGCAAGCATAACTGTTTTACTTTCCTATGTGCCCTGTATATTAGAGGTGGCTGATGAGAAGAACGGTAGTATGGATTTATGGAAGAATCCAACCATACAGGAGGCTTCAACTATGGTAACACCATTAGTTACTTTATATCATTATTAATTTTAAAATATTTTATTGTAAATTTTTATTTCTAGAATCACAAAGGTTTGTTTTAACTGATGACGGTAGCCTGGAAATTTATAATATTCATGGAAGTGACTCTGGAAGTTACATCTGCAATGTCATCTATGTTCATAATAATAAATATGTGACAACAGAAATCCGTTTCATGGTCTATGGTAAGTGAAGCTTTATTGCTTTTGTTTCTGAAATGCTTTTACTCAAATGCTGTTTTTTTTTCAACGTTCATTTCAGGTTTGTTATTAAAATACATGAATATTCAAATGATCTGGAAGCATAATGCCATAAAAGTACCTAAACATTTAAATTGTATGCTAGTACCCTTTAAAGAGAATGCTTAGAGAAAAAACATAAAATTATGTACAGAGATAGTTATTTCTCTGCTTACATGGTAGACATGTGGCTAATTATTTCTAGTACACCTTAAAAAGGAAATGATTACAAAAAAAGAATTGTGAAGTGACATTACAACACTGGCAAAACAAACTTGTCACAAATAAATCCATCACTGGAAACTCCCTCTTGGTTGCATGAACCTCATAATTAGGTTGACCAGATGTCCTGATGTTATAGGGACAGTCTCAATATTTTGGGCTTATTACCTATTACCCCCCCACCCTCTGCCCCGATTTTTCACACTTGCTGTCTGGTCATCCTACTCATAATGCATAATTTTTTTCTGACTTGTGAAGCTCCAGAGCAATTCAAATCTTGTGCACTTTGGAGCTGAAGAGGTACATTATACATGCTGGAGAATAAAAGGTTTATACCAGAGTGAGATTGGATTGTAGTGCTATTGAGATATAGAGTAACTGCCATGGCTCCTGAAATCCCCAGAGCCAGGTGCCTCTGAAGGACACAGTTAGTAACTCAGAGACTTGATTAAATGTATGGGAGGAGTGATTGTTCACAGGGCAGAAGTTGGGAGATATTAGACTGGTGTCATGGAGAGCAAGAGAATTTGAGGGAAACTTACGAGAGAGTTGGAGATGGAGTCTCAGTTATTTTATTTGAATTCAAAATTTGCTTGATTTGAAATATCTGAACTCATTATGATTAAACTGAACTGGTTAGAAAAAAAGTATGGCGATGCCCTTAGAGTCTAATAAATGCACTAGATTTCTCCCTACTTACAGTAGGTTTCTAGAATTTGTTAAGAAGTGTGTGAGTTTCTCTTCCTCCTTTTGTCTTTTCTTAGCTATTGTTGTAGGAAAGCAAGGCTAAAGAAGTGTTTTTTGTGCTTTTGTTCCAAGGGGAAGGAGGTCTATGATCATTCTCACTTCTTCTAGAAGGGCATTCCACAGTCTCAGATCAGCTTCTGTAAAAGCTCACTTCTTCCCTCTCGCCTCCAAGTTTGACCCTTTGTGTTGACCGTTTTATTGTTATTATGGAACATATCTGTCAAGGGAGGTAATGAGCTATTGGGACTTCTGGGTTGAAATCTGAAGTTTCATGTCCAAGATGACAAAACTGCAAGGGAGGTACATAATATTGATTGGTATTTTAAATGATACGCTAACATATCAAATTATTACATCCTAAATTATGCTGATGTTGAGTGTTTCCTAGTGTGTATTTACAGAATGAAAAAGTTGGAATATAAAATCTCTTTGCTTCCAAATTCAAAGCAGCTCAAGCGGTAACTAAACTAATGCTGCACTGCCACCTGGTGGACATATGAAGGAAATAGAACCATGCATGCTATCTTGATCCATGACTCAGGCTTTGTCTTCACTACCCGCCGATCCGGCGGGTAGCAATCGGTTTTTCGGGGATCGACTTACCGCGTCTAGTGAAGACGCGGTAAAATCGATCCCTGATCGCTCTGCCGTCGACTCCGGAAATCCACCTCGGCAGGAGGCGGCAGCGGAGTCGGCGGCAGCGCGGCAGCGGTCGACTTTCCCGCGTCCTCACCGCTAGGTAAGCCGACCTAAAATACGCAACTTCAGCTACGGTATTCACGTAGCTGAAGTTGCGTATCTTAGGTCGGACCCCCGCTGCAGTGTAGACCTAGCCTCACTTGTACATTGGGATTCCAGTTTTATTTCAAAACATACAGAATGATTTGCTCACAAACCTGCCAGGATAAACCTTTTTCCAAGGAGTCCCTGTGTATGTTTGCATTTAATTGCAGGAAAACTTGCACTACCTTCAAATGGAAATTTAATGCAACAGCTCTGAGGGAACACAAACATCTGAGTTGAACACCTTGTGCGAGGTGCTGAGTGTCTCAAGTCCCTCTGCAGTCAGTGAGAGCTGAAGGTGCTAAGCACCTTTTAAGAGGCACTCACTACTTCACAGGATCAAGACCAGAGGTGAAAGTAGGCTGGTAAGGAGTACCGGTAAAAAAAGGTGCAACAGCGTACCGGCAAATAAGTGGAGCATTCAGTACTGGCTTACTTTCACCTCTTTTGGCTGCACAAAAAACAGTTTAAACTCAAAGCTTAATAAAAGCCAGTGGAAGGGGAAAACTCACTGTCACATTGGTTTCTCTTCCTCCTCCTCCTCCAGCCCCAACAACTGAGTGAAATTAACAAGGATGCCAGAAATGGCCCCTAATCCCGCGGGTTGAACCAGGGAGTGAACAGCTGAGTTTAAACTGTTCCTATGTAGGCAGCAGGCGTCCCGGGCAGGCTTCTCCCTCAGCCAGTCCCCCTGCTCCCTGCTGCAAGCTAGAGGGGAGCTGCTGCAGCCCCTGCTGAGTGCCAGGTTAGGGGTAGGGGAAGCATGGAGCCTAGCCCCCTCGGCAGCCTGGCTGGAGGAGGAGGAAGAGAAACCAATGTGACAGTGAGTTTTCCCCTTCCACTCGCTTTTATTAGCTCTGGATTTAAGATGTGCAATCAAATACCTATTGTATTCTGCCCCTGCCTTGGTCTCACCTCCCACCCGCCCAACAACTGTGAGTGAAATTAACAAGGATGTCATAAATGGCCCCTAATCCCGCAGAGTGAACAGCTAAATTTAAACTGTTCCTATTCAGGCAGCAGGCGTCCTGGGCAGGCTTCTCCTTCAGCCAGTCCCCCTGCTCCCTGCTGCAAGCTAGAGGGGAGCCGCTGCAGCCCCTGCTGAGTGCGAGGGGTCAGGGGAACGCGGAGCCTAGCCGCGTCGGCAGTCTGGCTGGAGGAGGAGGGAGGACAAGGAGAAAAATGTGACCGTGAGTTTTGACTTTTTCAGGCTTATTCCAATATTAAAGTTTTATTACAGACAGTACTGGTAGTAGTTGTAGTAGTAGCTTTATTTTCTATATTGAAGTCATGCAATGGGAGGTATGAAGTATGTAGGAGAGGTGGGTTGCTTGCGTTTGGACTGTACCAGTAAGAAATGTAACTTACTTTCACCCTGGACCTGCCCCTTCCGCCCGAGGCCCCGCCCCTTCCGGGGCGGGGGGGGGAAGTGGGCTCCGTACGGGTAAGAGCTGTATTTTACTTTCACCCCTGATCAAGACTGTTAAAAATACCTGGAATGTAAACTACAATATTCCTTTCAAGATAACTGGGGCATAGTAGCTGTGGTTTAGACCCTGTAGAAATTATTAAAAATGTATTTTGATGGAGGGGGTATACATAGTCCTTGAGATTAGCATCATGATGTCACAAATAAGATCCAGAATTTTAAAAATGGATGCTAAAGTGAAGCTCCTAAATCCTGATTTAGGTAAGCAGTGTGGTTGATTGGTTAAGCAGTGTTTTTCAACCACTGTTCCGCGGCACACTAGTGTGCCGCGAGATGTTGCCTGGTGTGCCGTGGGAAAAACATATTAAAGTATTTTATAATTTTTCATATTTCTGTTTACTTACTATTTCATAATAAAGTAATTATAAAATACTTTCTTTGTGTTTATTTGATTCCTATTCAAGAGAATTACTTTATATATAGTCAATATAGGCACAGAGTTAAATTTTTTAACATTTTCTAATGGTGGTGTGCCTCGTGATTTTTTTCATGAAACAAGTGTGCCTTTGCCCAAAAAAAGGTTGAAAAACACTGGGTTAGGGCACTGACTTAGGAGTCAGGAGATATGGGTTATATTCCTGGCTCTTCCACTGATCTCCTGTGTGATTTTGGGGCAAATCAGTTATTCTCTCCATGCTTCAATGTCTCCACCAGTAAAATGGGAATAACCTCCTTTTGTAAAATACTTTTAAAGTTTGTGGATGAAAAGTGTTAGACAATAGGTTGTTGTTATTATTTAATAAGTGTCTTGATTTTCAAAAATGCTGAGCACTTAGCAATTCCCTTTTAGGTTTACTTAACTTAAAGTGCTTAACACTTTCACTTTGGTAATAGATAACAGTAAGAAGCTGACACTATCAACTTTAAACATTATTACTGAGATAGTCAGCTTCAGTATTTTGCAACGTATCAGCAAATTGAGAGCTGGATTCTGCATACAACTGTTGAATAGGGACATTATGCCCAAAGGACAAAGTGAAATGCTCTTGGCTGACAAACATGGACTACCAACAGATCTTCTAGGGGAATAAGTTTACAGTATAACAAAGAAAAATATGTAAAGAATGAATGCCGTATAGTCTGGATATCAGTTCTTGTTTAATTTATTACAAGCAAAGTAAAGGAGAGGATAAGTCAAACTATATAGGTGCATCTAGTTTAGTGCATAAGTATTGTCAGACTATATTAAGCTTCCCAAAGTCACTAAAGCGTGTTGATGTGTCTTTGCAGAAACTAGGATAATAAAAACCAAAATCTCTAAGATAAAGAATTACTAATATAACTATTGAGATGAAAAGGAACACTAATACCCCTAGTTAAAGAACAGCTGCAAATGTGTGAGCTAGCCAAAGCTGTTTCTGTTAGGGTCTGGTTTAGACTGATTCACTATTCACACATTACTTCTTAACTACTGCATAAAATTAAACGATAGAATTTTTTTAATACTCCAGTTGCTACACGCATGCTGTTGTTGCCTTGCTCCATCTCACCTGGGAGAGTCTGTCTGCAGACAGCAATACAGTAGGAAGTTAACCAAGCCTATTGCTCTCCAACTGGAGTGGATACTGAGCATTAACACCGTGAGAACAAGTGCTCAAAAGTTAGGACATTCCAAAAGTTTAAGCTGCTCAGGCAATGTTAACACAGCTGTGTTACTCATGGTTATTTTCTATTCCTGATTCACTTGCTGAATATACAACTTTAAATTATTACTTTCTTCTCATTGTAGACCGTAAAATCGATACAATTTGATTGCCCTTACATTACCAGAGCAACCTTAGTTTCTAAGATTTCCAGACTTTTTAGTGTTTGGTTTTTGCAGCAGTAACATTTGATTGCATTAATTCTAGGGTGTTTTCCCCCATTTAATACCTTTTTGACTATTATCAAACAAATTATCAGGAATTATACATAACAAGAAAATATATACCAAAAGCTTAGCTACTATAGTGTCAAGCACTATATATTTACTAGTAGCTGAAAGCCCATGCTGTCACATGGGTGTGGCAGCTGGGCCAAGCAATCCACCATCTGTGCAGTTTTTCATACAACCAATGAAATTGTTGCATGCAAATTAGCTGTAGAGAAAGGATGGTGATTGGTTGCGTTACCTCTGCTATTACAATAGTCTAGGACTCTTGACAAGGCAGAGATACATGCTTTGCTGTCACACAGGTGTAATTCATAAAGTCAGAATGGCTGAGAATTTAACAGTTGGATCCTAATGGAGCACAAATTCCCATGATAATTGGTGATATTTTGAATAAAAAGTGCTCTCAACCCTGTTGTAGCTGTTTCCATCGTTTGACAGTGACTCAACAGGCATTCTGGGCTTCAGAGTGGCACACACAATGACAATTTTGTATCTTAATACATGGATATATATAGCTAATTAGAAGGAGATATATAGATGAGATACAATAGAAAGTTTATATAATTGAGAGAGAATTTTCATTTTTCTAGTATATCATAAGCCAGGGAAAAGTATACATCTGTCATCTGAATTCAAAACAGAAACCTGTGAAACCAATGCAGTTGCTTCATTTGAAAAACAACTATTAGAAAATATGGAGAACTTAATCCGTGATCTTCAATGTGAGATCCGGCAGTGGAACACACAATGCCATGCAGCTACAGATACAATGGCGATGCTAACACACAAACTTACATTTCAGTTTGTGGGTAAGATATATATTTTTCTATTAATTAAATATTCTGTTACTTACAAATGACATACATGAGGAAATGTTGCATGATTTACATATAGCAAAGAAGGAAAAAAGATACATGATATTTGTGGTAAAATACGTTTTTGCATCTGTTTTTCCATGTCAAAAACTATAGATCATATACTATTAGAAGTATCTCGTTTGCCCTCAATTTTCACAACTCAGTTAGTTCTTTTGATTCTGATTCTGCTCCCATTGAAATCAATGTCAAGATTCCCCAGTGATTTCAAAGTACACCATCAGGTCATAAATACTTTAACTTCAGTCTTTAGAGTCTAGTTTGAGGTTTAGCCCAGATGCTGTGGTAATAGATTCTCCAGAAATACCTTAGATTAACTTAGATAGAGGGTTAGACAATTAATTCCAATGTATAAGGATCAGCTTTTACACCATTAACTAAGATCATAGGAGCTATCTATCTTGATTTTTGGTAATTTTATGTACAAAAAATAAAAAAATCGCTGAGCATAAAAAGAAGTAAACCTAACCCACAGAAGCTGGATATCCAAAATAAGCTAGATTCAGAAAACTTTTTTATATTGGAAATATTAGTTCCAGTGTAATATATATCAACATTAAAACTTCTACTTGAATTACTCTCCTACAATAATTTGTATTTATTTTACAAGGGAGGGAAAAAAACTTTCTTTCCTCCCCCCGCCATTATTTCAAGCATCATGCAAACAAAGAATCAATCAACTTATGGATGGTTTGTTGTTTTTTAATTTGTTCATTGTTTTTTGTGAGATCTCTCATGCATATTCAAATAACAGTTCTAAATTAAATAGAGATTTTGATTGATTCTTCATTAAATAGGTTAAAGCAATTGGGAACATTTACCAATTGACACAGATCAAGAAAGCTCATATCTGCAATTTCCAATTGTTTATATGATTATCTGTCTGCACCTACATGCTATACAGTGGTGATAACCATATTATAAATACATAGAATGGATAGATTAAATAAGAAATGTTGGATGAACTCAACTGTATTAGGTTACTGATCCACTCATTTGGGGAAAAGATCAACATGATGAAATAGAGATAAGGGATTCAGATCTGCTGTCACAGTCTGTTCACATTCTGTAAGTTAAATGAGGAATTTCAAAATGATAGATTTACATTGCTCCAAAAGTTTCCATATTAGAGCAGACCATACTGCATTCAATCTGGTTATCCTGCCATTGGGAATGGTGATTCAGAATAAAGTGAAAACATTTGTACTTGCAGTGAGTCACTTATGCAACGCTTCATCATGCGGGGGTGTGTGTGTGGGGGGGGGGGCTTCTTTCTTCAGTCCTGCAGGCAGTTAATTTTAGACCAAAATCATAATAGTTTCTCCGACCAATCTATTTTTTTCATCCTAAATCAATTTTAAAATGGAAACTACCAGCTTAGAGTAACTGCTTGTGTTATACTTCTGTATATATATGTCTAGTCTCTTTAGCTACCTTATCTGTTAAAATTAATTATGGCATCTATTCTTGGATTCCATGCTTGATGACCATTACCAAGCAACTAGAGTGCAGATAAAAATGACAAAAAGCAGATTTTTTTTTCCAGACAGTTTAATTACACCTCACCCCACTCCCACTTTCTACCAGCCCTATAAACTCTCGGAATTTTCAAATAGACAAAACTTTTTAGACCCCTCACAGATTAACATAAAACATTCAAATTAAAAGATTAATATCCTTCTTTCTCTGTTAATTTCCAGTTTTTCCTTTTGCACTGGCATTTGCAGAGTCCTGTAAAAGTTCAAAATGTGAAAACTCCACCAATTACATCAAAAAGGTACAACTGTTTTATTAAGAAAATAATAAAAATGCAATATTTTGAAGCATTGATTCTTGATCACATTTTTCTCACACTGTTAAAAGTCATGATAGATAGAAAAGGACTCTTACTGCATTAGTATTGCATTTAATAGGGAATCTGAGGTACTTCCGTGAGAGTTTGAAACAATGGCACTTTATACTTTGGTGCTTTTCTAGAGACTGATTCATTCTAACATCACATCCAAAAATAACCCCCCTAAACACTTTTTTGTTAACAAACCAAAATACTTGGTGGCAACCATAGTCACAGTTGGCATTAATTGGCACCCCTGTTGTTAAAATCAACAGGAAAACCAAGAATCAGTTAGGCCTGGAGATCAAACTGCCTTCTCACCCTAGAACTGGCTCCTCAGAAACAAGCTTGAAGCCCTGCTGATGCCCATTTTTTGGCTAATCAGAGGCCTTCAGTCTCCAGGGCTGTCATTTTGGTACCTTTCCCAAGTGTTCTATTACTTTTGGTTTTTTTAAATATACCTTTACAGTATAAACTGATTAATTCACTGCTGCCCTAGCTGAATAATCGTGCCCTTTATCCTCTCCTGTCCCATTATATTTCTGAGCATCATAATTTGTTCTTCTCTGGAGCTTTGGCATCACCATTATACTTTTCTCATCTTTCTACATGCAAGTAAAGGTGAAACCAGTCTTGTATTGAATGGCCTTGTCCACCTCTTCTGGGCAAGACAGTAGACAGGGTATCTCTGAAATAGGACTTCAACAACTGGGCCACTGAGTATGCGACAAGTGCAGGATGATGTACCTGGTACTGTGTGTTGAATTCTTGAATAGCCATGCACTGGTCTAGGAGAAATTCACTGTGTCAGGTACAGCTGTAGCTCCTTCAGAATGTGACATGCTGATTAACCAAAGTTAGAGTCAGCCTGATCTTGTGCACTGTAATCAATATTCTGTGTGTACCCATTAATTTTTTCCTTCAAGGAACTGGCACACAATTACATTCATGAAGTGTATACTCAGAGGATCTGATCCGCTATTCATCTTTTTTTCTTTCTCAGCTGATTGGACAGATTTTGAAAACTGTATATGTGATGTGATGTGCAGTCTGCTGCTGCTACTAGTAACGACCCCTTCCTCCCTGCCCACGTTTCCCCTTAAGCTGACCCAGTGGGTCAGGAGTCTGACAGCTGGTTGACACAACTGTTCCGACTTCACATACACACAACAAACGAGAATACTAGGAAATTGAATGCCAGGGTGCAGGAAGAATAGAATTGATGCCATGAAGAAAAGACAGACAATAGCCTGACAATAGCTCAAGGAATTTTTCTTCTGCTTAGTCCAAAAGGCTTTTTTGGGGGGGGGGGCGGGAAAGAGTTATTTCAGAAATGACTTATTTCCTCATGTTTCTCAGAAGCCTTGTCCCCTAGGCTGTCTGATGTTACTCCTGTGATAGTCTTTAAGGCTTTCTTATACATTTTTAAAAACTGTGCAAACCTTGTGTTTGTGCCATGTGATAATTTTGGGCTCAGTTATGGCTTTGCCGTGAGCCCAGAATAAGAGGCAATGTGGTATTGTGCTGATCCAAAGTATCTTCCCTCCTGGTTCCCCTTCTGCTCCAAGGGAGGACAAAACTGTGCCGCGCTGTACCTGGTACAGCATACGTTCCCCATTGAGTGACTGGAGATATGCCGGCTGGTGCATTGGGGGTGGAGACGTACGGAGCCAAGGCTCTGCCCAGTCCTGGTCCCATTCTGCCCCCTCCAACCCACCTATGCAAAGGGGGGGAGGGCTCAGCACTTCTGCAGAGCCTATTTCTCCTCCCAATCCGATAGCCATGATGCTAGTATCCAGTGCAGGTAGACGGAGGCATTTTGCTCTCTCATATGTTCCCGTGCTGCCATGCTAGATGTCTTGCGATTTGAATCTGAATAACTTATTTCTTCTTGGTTTTTTTTTTTTTTATTTTTTATTTCTAGGCATACACTAAGATTAAACAATTCTTTGAAGTACAAAATACTGAATCAGATCACATTCACCAGATACATTATATTTCTGGCTCCCTTACTGGTAAGAAAGTGGATCACTGCAAACCAGGATTTGGTAAAAATATAAACAACAGTACACTGTGTCCAGGATGCTGTGGTGAGTGTCCAAGGCTTGTTTGGAAAATAATATCGAATTACTTGCCTCAAGAAAAATATGGTGTTGCCATTCCCATCCTGCAAATGGAAGACATCCTAATAATTAGCAGTATGTTTACATGTACCAGGGTTCAAGGCTGTGGTATAAACAGAGATCTTCAGTCTCTGGGCCTTGTCCACCCTAGGATAAAAGGTATATTTTTTTGCAACCACATTACCTATAATGTTTTAAGACCCTAGTGTAGACAGGGAAAGTTGTGGTGTGACCCATGTTAGTTGGTCCTGGTGAGCCCTATAGAAAGCCTAGCTTACAACAGAATCAGCTAATATGTTAAAACACAGATTGCCATCTCTACACTGCGGTTTTAAAATGTGTTAACTAATGAGTTTTGAAAATATACTTTTTATCCTCAGGTGGACAAGCCCTGGGACTATAAATCTGGCATTGTCCACGTGCACCAAACTCATTTTTTTAAAAATGAAAACGGAGAGGATTTGAGTTTGATTCTAAGGCAAGTAGACCAGGACACAGAGCAGACTCCATATGCTCAAAACTAGAAAGAAACCTTTAATGGGGCATATTTTTAAAAGCCTTTAAGTGTGTGTCTTCACTTTCAAGTTAACTCAGTTATTGGAACTCATGCGTGAGCACTCGTCTTGTCCTAGCGTAGGTGTGGGGCAGCCACACTGCAAAGCCATATTCTAGTGCATCCACTTAACTGGTGCTGTACGCATTTTGTGAGGTGCTAGGATTTCTGAGGGGCATATTCCATGGTTCTTAGCACTGCAGTAAGATGGGCGGCTTTGGGTCTTTCCCAGAAAATTGTGGGAGAACTTGTCTGTCCTTCTGGGCACACAGGGAATTGTGCAAAGGCACTGAAGGACTTGTGATGGGTTGGATCACAGAAACCCCCTGGGAGCTGCCACCTGATGTGCCAAGACTACTTCTCCCCCTGCTTTCCCTGCCAGCTCAGGACTCCAGCACCCTGTCTGGCTGAGCCAGACACTCCCGTCTGCTCCAACAAAGACCCAGAGTCTGAATTACTTGCCCCAAAGCTGCAGGTTTACCTGAAAGCAGCTAACAGAAGTGTTCCTGTCTTTAACACTCATATGCCCAACTCCCAATGGGGTCTAAACCCAAATAAATCCGTTTTACCCTGTATAAAGCTTATACATGGTAAACTCATAAATTGTTCGCCCTCTATAACACTGATAGAGAGATATGCACAGTTGTTTGCTCCCCCAGGTATTAATACATACTCTGAGTTAACTAATAAGTAAAAAGTGATTTTATTAAATACAGAAAGTAGAATTTAAGTGGTTCCAAGTAGAAACAGACAGAACAAAGTAAGTCACCAAGCAAAATAAAATAAAATACGCAAATCTATGTCTAATCAAACTGAATACAGATAATCTCACCCTCATAGATGCGTTTTATCCTCAGACTGGACACCTTCCAGGCTTGGGCATAATTCTTTCCCCGGTACAGCTCTTGTTCCAGCTCAGGTGGTAGCTAGGGGATTCTTCATGATGGCTCCTCTTCTCCCTTTGTTCTGTTCCACCCCTTTATATATCTTTTGCATAAGGCGGGAATCGTTTGTCCCTCTCTGGGTTTCCACCCCCTCCTTCTCAATGGAAAGACACCAGGTTAAAGATGGATTCCAGTTCAGGTGACATGATCACATGTCACTGCAAGACTTCATTGCCCACTTGCCAGCACACACGTATACAGGAAGACTTACAGGTAAACACAGCCATCTGCAGACAATTGTCCTGGTTAATGGGAGTCATCAAGATTCCAAACCACCAGTAATGGCCCACACTTTGCATAATTACAATAGGCCCTCAGAGTTATATTTCATATTTCTAGTTTCAGATACAAAAGTGATACATTTATACAAATAGGATGATCACACTCAGTAGATAAGCTTTGTAATGATACCTTACAAGAGACCTTTTGCATGAAGCATATTCCAGTTACATTATAGTCACTCAACATATTTTTATAAAATTATATAGACTGCAACGTCACAGGACTATCAGCACGCAAGTGTTTATCCTGGGTCGACACTGCAAAGTGGGCAGATTTCCAGCCCAAGTGTAAGCAGCACTCAGGCTGGGCCAGCTGGCCCAGATGTAAAGTGAGTGAGGAGGTTTGTTCTGTGTGGATGGGAGCCAGATAAGAGATAACACCCAGGTTAAAAGCCCAAGTTAACACTGCAGAGAAGACCAGCCCTAAATGGTCTTGGGACAGAAAGGGGGGGACTGTGTAAAGTGGAACACAATTCTCCATTTTGGGGAGCAGAGAAGGCTAACAAGACATTAATGTGGACTGCAGTGTGGAGGGTTAACAGCCTCATCTGGACAGGAAAACTACAGAAACTTCTGTGGTTGGAAGATGCATATGTAGGTAGTGTAACATTTCCAACTATGTTAAAAATATTGGAACAGTTAAGGGGGAGTGGAGACATGAATCCAATGGAGCCCACTCAGGAAAAAAGAGATGGAACTAATAAAAAACATTAATTCTGTGACACCACACTTTTCTGGAATTCTTGAGGTAGCACACTCCATGCTGCAACTTCCATAGAAGAGCTGAACAGACAAACTGACAGGATAAAATACATGTTCTTCCACACAAAGAGAGCCTAAGCTTCGAAGTCTTTTTGAAAAATATTCAGTACTAGAAAAGTGTTCTTATAAATTCTTTGTGATGTGGGTCAGATACATTGCAAGTGGCCAAATGGGTTGCAGTTCTTGATTAATTTAGCCCTTTTATGTTTGTGTATCCACTGAACAAATCAAGATTTTTACAATACGTTGTTATTTACAATTGTTCAATAAATAGTTTAGGTAACCAAATTTCAACCTATGGATTGCTCATGGCATTCTATTATTAGATATCTAGACTTTGCTATTCCAGTGTTGCAACTGGGTCCCTAAATCACATGGTATTTTTTTATATTTCCTGAGTTGATAATCTAATCCTTAACAATTTCATTCTATCACAAAATAGCTTTAGTGTTTTACTTAAGTAAGTCTCAGGTACAGGTCTGAAATATGTTTTCCAGGAACGCTTGTATGAACAGAACTTTGCTCATGAAAATCAGACAGGAAAGGATGTGAACATGGGCAAATAGATGTGATATTCAGATTTTGCAAAAGTGTTCACAAATACTTTCCCCCAGCATCTACCCAGCACTCTCGTCAAGTAATTCATATCATTCTCACTAATTTCCTCATCACTGGAGGGACCTGAGGCGCTTTGGGCCTTTGGGGCTTGTCACTGGGTTTCAACAGCTAGGAGGGGGGCACCTTAGGTTAAATTTGTCAAAACATACTTTTGGCAATGATCATTCTTTAAAGGTAATGTGTAAAGGTGGGGGGTATGTTTTTGAGTTTTTCCTATTTTTATAGTGTATAAAGAAGGCTAGAATTGAGTTTTATTTTTTTATTTTTATTTTTTTTAAACAACAGAAACAGTCTTGCCTACCCTGTTTTCTCAAGAACATGCTATTAATAACCAGTGAGCTAGTATTATTATGACTTTGTAATCTGATTAATTGGGAGGGGAACTGATTTAAAAGTCAGTAGGATTTGTTTTTTGAAAATCCTATTAAACCTAACTCAAATACCTAAAAAAGTTGAAAGAAAAACTGCTAAAATTTCTCAGCCCCATGTCTTCAACTACTGACTGAGAGCCATTCCCAATCTCCTCTCTTTCCCTCCTCACTCTTCCAGTTATTAAACAACAAAAATCCATTTAGGTCTTGTTTAGACATCAAACCAAGGGGGAAAAGGACCAAACCTGTTTTTTTCCTCTTTGCAGGTCTCCTTTAAGGTGGAAATCTTCCACACTTAGCTTCAATCTCAGTGATTTCTTTCTTTTTTCCTTCTGTCTAAACTAAATTTGAGCTTTAGATTACTTTTTATTTTCAAATCACTGATAACCAACTTCGCCTTAAAACCCCAAGTTCACCAGGCCTTTGGTCAGCAAAGGACAAACATTATTTCCTCTTATACAGGCCAATAATTAAAATTATTCAAATAAAACAATCTAATGTATGTTTATTAAAATCCATTTTTACTCTATTGTACATTTTTTTTAACTAGTAACATGCCCACCTGGTCGATTCAGTGCAAGATATGATACCACATGTATTCTCTGTGCATCGGGGTCCTATAATAAAAAGTACGGGCAGACTGCATGCAAAAACTGTCCAAAAACACAAACTAGTGATAGAAGAGGAGCCAAAACTGAAAGAGAGTGTCATGGTAAGTTATTTTCAGTAAAGAAGTACACTGGATTGACAATGATAGAAGTGGTATGGAATTGCTAGTTTTTAATTATTCTTATCGCAAATGTATGTGTTTTCTATCCCGAGCTAACAAACTTCTTAGAAATCTCCCCTACCCGACTTATTCAGTGGCCTCATCTAGTATCATGCTCTAGAGACAGAAAACCCGGGTCCATTTCCCAGTCCTTGGACCCAAATCCTCTCTTGCGCTGTGCTTGTCTGGTCATTTACACCAGGTCAAGTGAGTGCAGAGAGGGTGTATAATTTTACTGAATCAGAATGGTAATGATTTACACTCACTTTGCACTAGTGTGCAGGACAATGCAAGATGGGAGAGTCACTGAGAATCAAGCCCCTTGTTTCTTGATTACCTGGTCAATGTGCTGTCATTAACAGAAAGAAAATACAGCATAAGAATGAAGCCCTATGGCTAGTTGTTGAAATACTTCCAAATTAACCTTTATGATGATTTCTTTTGGGCTCCCACACAAATATTGAGTTTCAGTCTTACCGTTCTGGCTCCCCATTCAGACTGTCCATATGCTACAAGACAAGAGGAAACAAGATAAATATGTGAAGTGCTCTTTTCTATTGGTTTTATTTTGTTTTTGTTCATCTTTTTCAGGAACTCTGCAAATCTGGATTGTTTTCTTAATTTCCTCCTTAGGAACAAGCCTTATCCTAGTGACATCTTGGGCGTAAGAACCTTTATGGCATTGCATCTATTTCTATTATGCTTTAATACTGTTTGTAGGTAGGACCCCTGTACATCCCTTCACTTACAGAAACTGAAGGGAGCCTGTGACAGTGGATCTGATCTTGGAATACAAATGAGGGAAGTGCTGTTTCCATAGGACACTCTCCCCCTCTTCTCTTGCCTCTAAGCATTGGGTGCTAGATGCACAGGAGATGGTAGATCTTCACTTGATTCTCACCCACTCAAATCAGCACAGGCAGAGAGTATAAGGCCTTGGCTACACTTGCAGCTGTACAGCGCTGTGAGGTAAACCTGTCTTCGTACAGCTGAGTAGGGAAAAGCGCTGCAGTCTGTCCACACTGACAGCTGCCAGCGCAGTGGTGTGGCCACACTTGCAACATTTGCAGCTGTGTTGGGAGCGGTGCATTATGGGCAGCTATCCCAGCATTCATGTGGCTGCAACGTGCTTTTCAAAACGGGGGGGTGGGGTGGATTGAGACAGGGAGTGTGGGGGGAGAGAGTGCTTTTTGGAGCGTGTCAGCTCTCTATTTTGCAAGTTCCAAACTCCTGGCCCCCTGCTCATCCATTCACTCACTCAAAGCAAGCTGCAAACTGTTTGCTTTTCTCTGTGGTACGAGCTTTGAAACCGGCACTTCCGCATTCCTGCAGCCGGTCACAACAATGGAGAGGATTGGCCACTTGACAAGGTGATTAAGTACAGCGCTGCAAGCGTTTACACTCACACCCGTGAGTCGTAGCCACTCCGCTGCAGCTGTTATTCCTCTCGGAGATGTGGAGTACCTGCAGCGGTGTACCCAGGGAGATACAGTGCCCTGCCAGTGTGGACGGGGAGTGAGTTACAGCGCTGGGGGAGGCTTTACAGCGCTGTAACTTGCAAGTGTAGCCAAGGCCTAAGTTGCTGCAGACAGTCAGCACTAAGTTATCCTACTTCCTCCTCTGTACTAGCAAACCCTTCCCTCCCTAAACCCCTTGAAGGGACTTTCTGGAGCAGCTGGCAACCACAAATGTTGCTGGACGCACATCTTGGGGCTATAATAAGCCAATAGGGTTGGGCAGCTGTGCACAGGCCAGAAACCTTTGCAAATGTCCTTGCATTTGGTGGACCTTGGATATCTGTGGTTTGCAGAGTACAACCTCCATCCTTTGGTGCAGTGAATGGAAGAATGCTATGGAAACTGTGGAGAGTTTGTGTCAGGGTAACCAAATTATGAAAGTGAGACCCACACGCACAACTTGCCAGGAGCCAGAGGTCTCCATCTTATCAGGATACACATTTATATACATTTTGTACAGAGGTGAAAGTAAGCCGGTACGGTCTGGTACGGTGTACCGGCAAGAGCCAGTACCCCGTGCCGGATGGCACCGGCTTCCACAGTGGGGATTTAAAGGGCTCTGGGCTCCCCGCCACCCTTTAAATCCCGCCCGCAGCTACGGTAGCTGGGCTGGGGCCGGGATTTAAAGGGCTCAGAGCTCCCTGCTGCAGCGGGGAGCCCAGAGCCTTTTGAATCCTGCCCGCAGCTCCGGCGGCTGGGCTGGGGCCAGGATTTAAAGGGCTTGGGGCTACCCGCAGCCGCGGTAGCTCCGGGCCCTTTAAATCCATGCTCGAGCCCGGCTGCCGGGCTGGGGCCGGGATTTAAAGGGCCCGGAGCTCCGCGACGGCCAGAGCCCCGGCCCCTTTAATTTGCCCCTGAGCCCCAGGGGCTCCCAGCCATCTCTGCAGCTGGGAGCCCCGGGTTGATTTAAAGGCCCTGGGGCTCCCAGCCACAGCTGGTGCCCCAGGGCCTTTAAATCTTGAGAGCCCCCGCCTCTTCCGGTTGAGGCCACGCCTCTTCTGGATGAGGCCACGCCCCCCTCAGGACTCCGGCAGTACCGGTAAGTCCTGTAAATTACTTTCACCCCTGATTTTGTATAAAAATAAATGCAGAGGCCCATATTTAGTTTGTACCAGAATTTTGTTTGATGGATTAATCTCGATGCTGGTTATTGGCTTATATGGGAGTTAGATCAGGCCTCTACTGATTAAAGGTCACCAACAATCTTGCTCAGGATGAGGGAGGCTGCATTTAGCCCTCAGGCTGCCCTGGGTGTCCCTAGTTTGACATTAATTTGTTTTCTAACATTTATTTCATTATATTACGTAGTTCTCTGCTGCCATGATGCAGGGGGGTAACTTGCTTCACTCACAGTGAAGAATTTCTTACCTGATAATTTTCAGTTACCAGTTGCTCTCTTCATTCACCACAAAAGGGTCATGCACCTCACCTGTGCAATTCAGAGGCTGTCCAAAGTTGCTGTTGCTGGAGGCACAAGGATTAAGCCACACCCTTCCATGCAGGCCACCAGAAGAGTTTGTCCACTGTTGTAGAAACCCTTCAGCAGCCAGTTATTAGCATTAAGACAATAAGTAGAAATTACATTAACTAACCCCTTTAGGCAATTCTATAGGTAGGGCTTCAAAGGGGAGTAAAAAGTTCAATTTGTTACAAACTGGATTCCAGTTATTTACCAGACTACTAGGGTAGATTGAATGAGGAGAGAAGCTGCTAAAAGGAAGAAAATTATTAGGTGAATTTCTCATTCTGCTGTAGTTTCTCTCCTCCTTCACCACTAATGGGAAAGCAGTGAGCAGACATTCACAAAAGTGGAGTGGGGGAGGGGAGAGGCTAAAGCAGAATTTTAACAATTATTAGAGTAGGATAATAGGTAGAAATAGAGTTTCCCCCATATAAAGCAAAAGCTTTGTAATTTAAGGAATTATTTGAGATCCAGCCCCCTGGCATCTCTTTACCAAAGGATGCCTCTCCGAGGAATGACGCCCTAATAGGAAAATGTTCCTCAGATGTGGCTCAGATACTTTGTTCCCACAATGCCATTAGGGACCTTACAGAAGGAGCCTTGATTCCTTTCAGAATGGTCTCCCAGATGCCAGTTGGTACAGGATGTTAATATGTTGCTTGCAGCAACTTTGAGGTCCAAAGGCCTTGGCATTTTAGATAGAATGAGATGCACAGGATACAATTGGCATATATATGATGCTTCATGTGTATCTGTAAAGCTGTAGCAATACCCATTTATGCCCCACATTCTAAAGCAGTTTTAAAGATTGGAACAAAATGATGGGGAAAGTATCTTCCAGGAGTTATGGAAAGAAATAGACTTAGGCAGAAAGATTTCCGGAGCTATAAGCATAACCCTTTCCTCACAACAGCAGCAGTGTGGTTCTTGTATAGAGAGAGGAATTATGGTCACAAGTGTGTCTAATCTGGCCTGTTTGATTAATTTTGACACCTGATGATCTTTACATAGGGACTCCATTGTGCCAATTTAAAGAACACTGTGAGGACTGGTTCCTACTTTTCTTTAGTGCTAAGCTATAGGACTCTGCCAACCACCCCTGAGAAACTCTCAAGCAACTAATAGCTCCAGAATGTTGTGGTGATGATAATCAGTATCATCATTATTACTGTTATTACATAACAGTCCGCTACTAAGTTGCTTTCTCTGAGGCAGCTGGTACTGGCAAGTGTCAGAGATAAGGAACTGACTTAATGGGCCACAAGTCTGATCCTATATGGCTATTCCTATGTTTTGTTCTCACACTTCAGCGGTTGAAATGAACTAAAAGGATTCATGTGCTGAGATTTTGGAAAATTGTACAACACAAGCTGTGAGCTGGAGCCTGCTTTTCGGTGAGAACCCATAACCCAAGTTGTCTGGTCTTCCAGATTGTCTCCCCACCCTGCAAGGCATGCTTCCATAGTTTGTATGCAAGAATCTAGAATGAAAATTGGATTGAATTAATGTATGTACCTGTCCATAAATGGAAATTCAGACATGATTTGGAAATGCCTAATTTTGCATTGCAGCTGTTCTGCACAACAGATTTTGTGAAATCCCAGCCAGGGGTGAAAGCAATGTGTAGTGCCAGCAAACCTAGTTGATGGAGACAATTGGCTGTAGATGACCACTACCAAGAAATGACTAGTGCAATGAAAATTTGGATCTTTGTAAATCTTTACCATGGTGGTAAAATTGTTGTCAGACCTAGGCCGATTTTGACCTCTGGGTGAACAATTTTCTGTTAGGCTCAAGCTAGTCTTGATTTTAAACAACTGGTGGGTTTGAATAGTTTCTAGCAGCTGGCAAGTTAGGAGTAGCTCTGTTTCCCTGGCCAGCCATTCCTTAGGAGTGGAGGTGCAGAGAGTAGATCAAAGGAAGAGTCTTGTATAGGCATTGTAAGCTCTCAAACTAAAATGTTAATTTTTTGTTTGTCATGCTGAGGATTTTATTGGTTTGGAAAGAGAGGTTTCCCTGCTTCAGATTTTTCCCTCTCATAGAGAACAGTCCTTTCCTTCAGCAGCAGTGGTGCTGGTAGTGACTGACAGATTGCTCTGCTGGTTTGATAGTGAGGACTCAGGCTTCTCTGCATTCTCAGCTACTAATTTCTCTAATGTTTCCCCCAACATTCTCACACCTGTGAATTTGGATGCACAGAGTCCTTGTTTGGGGAATCTGGGTATGATTGTTGGCTACTCAAGTGTTTAAGCACTACTTTTTTTAAGTTAGGAGCTATTGCTCGTCACAAATCACTTAGAGCCAGGAAAGGTTAACAAGGAAGAATATTTTACACACCACTGTAAGGATTTGACTATAATATGAACTCAAGATATCTTGCACTCCAAGCACAGACCATACCCCTAGACAACAATCCAGTTGTTTGCCACCAAGTAGGTATTCTCTGCTCTTAATTAAGAATATTTTTGGTCTGAATGGTTATAGCCAAGGATTTTACATTTCTCAGTAGAGTGTCCTCACTCTTATGGTGTAAGGCATCTTTTGGAACAAGGTTTGACTCGGTCAGTGGTGTGGCTATTGCTTTACCCAACCTTAGGTTCTCAAAATTTATGAAGTATCCTGGTGTGTTTATGCAACATTTTAGTTTAACATTTAGTTTTAACCAGATGTCCACGTTCTAATTGTATGATGTCTTTACAAAGGAGAGTACAGGAAAACCTGTGTCTCATTATTGCTTGAAGGGAAGGTATTTATTATTAATAATGAGCTCGTTGTGAGCCACTGGCTTCCTATCCTGGGAGAACCATGTGAGATTTTTCTTTTTTTGATGGTATGTGTATGCAGTGCTTCCCTTGACTGGAGGGCAGTAGCACGCTATTCATCCTGGTCTTGGGATGCCCCAACCAAGGAGAATAGCCCACTAGGTGGCCCTGGTAGCCCGACATGAAGCTTCTGCAGGCTGGCTAGGACCCTAGTAAGTTCTGCAAGAGTGACCTAGTACCACTCAGGGCTTTATACTCAGTAAATCAGGAGCTCTTGACCATGGGAAGGGATTTCTCACTTATGCTCCTGTAATTCCATGATGGTGCAGCTGCATGGGAATAAAGTCCTCATGTGCCTCAGCTTCTGGGCACAGGCTGCCTCTAGTGCTTCTTATCCTTTCATTGGGTTCCAGCCATAGAGACCGACTCCTTCCCACATTTTAGTCTCTGAGCCCCTTTCCCTGGCAAAGCAAGGGCTGGCTGATGATCACAAGGCACAAATCCCATTCCACTGCTGCCTGACTCTTAGCACCTTTCCCTGGCAGAGCGAGGGTCCCTGAGTTGAGAGCCAGCCAGGTACAATTCCTAGTAGGCTGCAGCCTGAGACAGGGCTGCACCGGAGGAACAGGCTTCTCGCATACCCAGACATGCTGCATGGTGCACTGTAACAGCGTCTGGGAGAAGAAAAGCCTCAGCAACCACCAAGAAAGGGTTTAACCCTGATTTTTACCCTACTTGCTCATTAACATTACAAACTGCTGCCTCCCAAAGGGGATGTCTGCTTTTGTCTTTTTGGAGTCTCTGGAGTTTCCTGATCTTAAACTCCAAGCAGGCTGTGAGGAGATCTCCCTTCCCTGGGAATCTTCATGCCCATGGTTAATCCTTCCTGTGGTGGAGTTGCAGTTGCAGGGGATTTGGCAGGGTCCTAGCATACTGATCTGACTCAAAGACCCTATCAGAGCGAGGGTTGGCAGTTTACAGCAGGATAGTGGAGGATGCCTACTAGACAGGCGCTGTACCAGAGGATTTAGAGCCTTAATACTCCAGTGATTGCTCACCTTAGAAAAGTTGAAATGAAGTCTCTCTTCTACACAAAAATGAATAAAAATTAGACAAAATGGTCAGGAGAAATCGAACCAACCATGAACCTGTTCCGCTGCCAGAGGCAGAAATTCTGGTGGCCTGAGCTGAAGGGCAGGGCTTAGTCCTCAGCCCTCTGGCAACAACTTTGGGACCACCTCCGAATTTCACAGGTGAGAGATTACCCAGTCATTATGAATGAAGAGAGAAGTTGTGCAGCAGAAATCTGTTCTGCTGTTCACTCTGTGGACATTACTGCCTGACAACATTTTTTTAAATCCCCAGAATAATACATAAATGCTGTAGAAGAACATTAGCAGCCCGATATATAGAGGACGCCGAATCTGAACTTAAAACCAGACTGAAAACATTTGCCAATATTGCAAGTGATGCAGAGATTGAAGAGCAAAGAAGTAAACTAAGAAACCCAGACAGATCTGAGAGAAAGAATCTGCCAAAATATAAAGTTGGGTTTATAGAGGAAGAGTCCATAGGATTATTAAGCAATGATGGCATAACAGAGACATCAACACCTGTTGGCTCAAATCCATCTCCTGACCGTACATGGCCAAGTGAAGTAGAAACAAGCTTTGAGGAAGGCAGATCACAGGGTACTTTGGAAGAAGAAATCCACTGTGTTTCAAAAGGACTGGTTTCTAATCCACAAAAGTTTAATACAATAAACCACAAATTGTCTTAACTTCTCTGTGTGATGTAGGGTAAATTGTAAAGCAAAGTACTGATCATCTGTTGCAAAATGTGG
This sequence comes from Emys orbicularis, assembly GCF_028017835.1. Classification (NCBI taxonomy): domain Eukaryota; kingdom Metazoa; phylum Chordata; order Testudines; family Emydidae; genus Emys; species Emys orbicularis. Next base: position 178,800,570 of record NC_088684.1, read on the forward strand.
AGTTAAGGACCCTTCTAAAAATATTCACGTCCATAAGGATATTATCTTAAGAGTTATCACTGTTATTTTTTATCTACAATAAGGTGTATACTTTATAGTGGTGTGTTCTGGCAGCTGGAAAAGCAAAAGCTGTTTAAAAGATCAGCATTCTCCTTCAGGCAGACAATTCTCCTTAAAAATGTGTAGCACTTAGCAGTTTTAGGAGCTCCATTCTGCGGAAGCATACTGAACCTTCCCTCCTCTGCAGAAGCATTAAATACTTTCTACAGGTGTGTGTTAACATATATTTTCTTTTTTCATATGCAAGCTATTCAACCATTTGATAATGGCTCCAAACTAATTAAATTTCTTACTTTCTAAGAACTCTACAGAACCAAAATAGAAGCTAAACATTAACTGATATAATTTGATATTATGATACTATACTGTCATGTTACATTTTTCATAACCTCAATGCAAACTACGTGTACAGTATTTTAATATGTGCTACATGCTTTGCAGTGTGTATTATGCTCAGAATAAATTTAGAGAAATTTTAAACTCATGTTATGCCTGTTCAAAACTGAAGTTCATGTGAACAAAAATGATATTGGGACTTCAGCCGGTAGCAAATCCACTGGATGGTTTCAGTATTATGAAGGTGGGAAATGTTTTGGTCTGTTAATTTATATAATAAAAACAAGAATTTGAAAACAAAATTTGGGACAGACATCCTATCAGATAGTTCTTAGTATTCATTTAATATCATTTGAACATTTTCACAATGAGCTAAATATTCAAAATGCTGCATAACTGTTGTGCAGCTAAAATCAGTTTTTAATCCATGGAAACCTAGAATTTCCCCTTAAACATGCCCTCTATGCCAAAAAATAAAATAAAATTAAGAACCTTTTATTTACTCACCATTTCATCAACAGTAAAACTAATCACATATAACACACACATCAGGTATGCAGCTTAAATATTAAAAATATGTTCATTCAGCTTCTAAATTGGTTCCCTAATTTGCATAGGAATGTCCAGTTTCAAATGTATTTGGATGCCCATAATTTCAAAACAGTAATCACAGAAAGTAAGCTGCCTCCATGCATTATAACAATAGCAGTAGACTTCAATGTGTTAGTCAAGCACAAGGAGCAGACAAATATTGGAACCCCTTTTTCCAAACAGTTTTAAAATCAGGGTGAGTCACACACTGGGCTCTACAATGACTCGTACCTACCCTTGGAGAGATGGAAGAAGCAGCATGAAACGAACAGTGGATCCTGGAGACATACCTGTGCAGTGGATGAGCAGGTATAATGCCTCAGAGGTGGTTGGTGGGTCCACTGTTAGAGGATTGTTGTTAAACCTGTTCTACAGATGTAACCTGCATTCATTCATCCCAGTGAGGGAATAGGTGAAGTGCACAGAGCTACCTTTTAGGGGTACAAATAAACTTTTCAAAGAAAATGGGTGTAGGTAAAGTCAAATCCAGCAGAGCAAAAATAGATTATTGAATCCCACAAGTACGGCAGACTAGATTACCTAAAAATGAAAAATACGTAGTTGAAACAATGCTTTACCTGATCCAGATGGAAGAAACAGCTTTGCAGTCTAATCTTCTTCAAGTAGGAAGCACCTAGGCCCCGATTTTGCAAAGAACTTAACCACACATAACTTTGCTCATGTAACCTGTTCCAGTCCATTCTTAAACAGTGGCCAACAGGCTTGTTGAAACCCCTCAAATAGCAGTTTGTAAGCGTTAACAAAAATATGATCTTAAGAAATAATTCCAAGGAGAATCCGTCCCTATGAAAGTTACAACTTGATACACAGCTGCAAAAGCAAGGCCTGCATAAATGTCAAAAGGATCAGTGGGCATATATAGGCAATACATTTGGAGAACTCCATTTGCTAGTTAACCTTCCTTTTCCCATCAAGAAATGTCTATGCAGATCCCCAGTGTAGGACAATGACAATACAATAAGTCAGGAAGATGACTGAAGAGTACTCAGTTAAAAAAAATAATTGAAGCACCATTCTCCTGAACCAAGCATTGGTGCTAACTCCAACTTTGAGCCATGGATCTAGCTCCAGACACAAGAAAATAATGTTTTGTGAATGTGTCAATTGAGTCATGTTGGCCCAACAATGGGAAGGTACCACAGTTTCTCATGTTTTTCAATTTTGCCTTGTGTGGTTCCAGTTCTTTATTTGACCAAACCAGATTTCCACTGACCTTGTGATAAAAGTGTCCTCAACCTGTAACTTGTCAAGCTCACCCGAAACCCATATTTACAGTCTCCAGATAATGCACTTTTTTCTTTCTCTGAAGGAGTCAAAAGTCTTGTAAGAGTCTAGAAAATCTTCCACAAAGTAGTAATATACTTTTTAAATAATTATTTCCTTGTTTTGATCCAACAGTGTGGGGGAATAGCCTAATACCTTGTAGTTTCCTAGGAGTCTGACAGTCTATTGTTCTTCAAGATTTCAGAATCATTTTCAGCCTCAGTGAAGATGTCCTGAGATGGTATGCTGAGCTATTTACTATCTATTCAAAGATCTTCAGTATTTGCTCATCCAACACACACTTTTAAAAAGGTGCATTATACAAACCATGGTTTGTGAACCTACAAATACTTGGGACTTGAATTCTGCTCTTACCAGATTGAATCTCTGGGAGTATGTTTTCTGCACTCTCTCTCTCATTGAAGACTGTTTTCTTCATGGCTATAAAATCATACAAGTACCACACATGCTATTCCACAAGGAAAAGATGGTTTTATGGCCTCATCCAAATTATTTTTTTTTTAAAGTGGTAAATAGATTTTCATATATATTATATAACTCCCCATTTTTCTGTAGACCTCATGATCTGTGTGCTGAAGCAAGATTATATAGGCTAGATGTTGAAAGGTTGTTTGCTTATTTATTTGTTAACAAGTAAGGCATTCAAAGAAACCTTCCCAATTGTTTGCAGCTTTTGGTGAGAAGTCTAAAGTCCAAAGCCTTTTTAGTTCAAAATCTTGTCAAGTGGACTATGCTGTTATCAACACACTGGAAGACTCCCAGAAACAAATAGATTAACAGCATGTTCTACAAAACAATGACTGTAACTGTTGTTTGTATCAAGAGTATACTTATCTATATATTAGTCTTTCCAGTGACATTTGGTGGGCGCACTCAAGCAGATTGCCTACACGGGCATCCAATTGCCAGAAGTATGTTGAAATTTGCACTGAGCAAGAGGGTATTTTAATCAAAATATAGCATGCTCTTTTCACAACAGACTGTACAAAGAAGACATACACTTATAAAAGCACTTGGAGGAGGTTTCAGAGGGACATGTCAGATTATAAAATGAAGTCAATGGGACTCTACAGGCGTAAGAGCCTGACTGTGTCAATCTGCTTTGCAGAACTACACCCAAAAATTTTAGTTACTAGTGGGAGCTTAATTCTAGCGTTGATCTTTGTGCAAATCTCCAGCTGATAGGTGGAAGATCATCTGTAGACTGAGGATTATATCTGACTCTAATTTTGCAGACCTGGAACACAATAACAAAACAACAAATGTGATTCAGCTTTCCCCACGAAATGAGTTTGACACGCCTGCTATAAGGGGAATACAAAATGTTTAGACACCAATAGAGCGACAAAACTACTCTAAGAATCGTAACTTAGAATTTACTTACTTTGGTAAGTTTTAAAATCTAAACATAGCATAAATGTATATTTTTGCATTTAATTTTTTCTAGGAGCTATATCTGAAAGGAAACAAAAACACACTGAAATATGTGGAGGATTTTATAAAATTGCATATATATTTTTAAGTATACATGAGAAAATAAACATTCTTTTTATTAAAATAAAAAAAGCTTTGATACATTTGCACTGAAAATATTTTTTAACAGAAAATAATTGCTACAAACATGCTACAGTAACATACAAAAGGTTCAAAAAGTTTTCAGTGCCTTCTTTTAAAGTTCAACATTTTGGCAAAAAAGTTTTTCTGTATAAACTTCAAAAGTTGGCTATTATAATACTGATACAAAACACTTCATGTAGATTAAGTTAATGTGCATAAAACACAACAACTTTTAATGTATTGTTTGTATAAAATCAACATATTTAAAGTGTAAATTTCATTAGATAACATGCAAATACTGCAATATTTAAAATGGCACTTATAAATAGAGGCTTTATAATTTTGCATCTAATAAGAAAATCAGATAGAATACATGGTATTTGCAATGTACAGAACTGTAGAAATGAATACATTTCTCCATTTCTTAACGTAAATAAGGTTCTGGCTTAGAAAATGATTGTCATTTTACAAACATGGGGCCCAATATCCTGCAAGCACTTAAGCAGGTGAGTAAAGCTACTCAAATGTGTAAGTTTGCTGGGATAGGCCCATGGCTATTTAGCTTTCTTCATAATAAAATACAAGATAATATATTCACACAAAAAATTACTCAATTCGTTTTTTGGTAAATTATTTAAGTAGCAGCAATTTTTGTTTCTTCCAAAAATTGATGTTTAAAATAGGTGCATACTTGTCATAATTCTCAAGGATATACATCTGAATAATAACAAAAAAACACTTTTCAAAAATCACAATATGTTTGTTCACTGCTGAAAATTTTTGTGTAACAACTTCCTTTCCACAGAATCACAAGTTTAAAGATTTGTACAATATTTTTAAGGTATGTGTGCATAAAGAAAATGATTTGTGTTTGAAAAATCTTTTGACTAGTGATTTTAGTGATTAATAGAGTTTTCTTTTGGATTATTTCAAATATTTTAAAATTCATTTTTAATGAAAAAATGTAGTATATTAAAACCTTTTTCTGGAATTTTGTTGAACCAAACTGATATATATTTTTCTTTCTGGTTAAAATATATTTTGCTCTATTAATAGATCAGCAGTTCTGAATGTCCTTCGCAATATAGAAAAAATACAATAGGATATTTATTTTGCACATTTTCTAAGCAGTTATGTATTGTAGATTGATGCTTGCAAGGTCAATATAAGGCTCAAGAGCAGGGTCTGCAATACAGGCACAGCTTTAACAGAGGAAGAAGATATACTACAGGAAACTTGCACTTGGGATGTGATAAGTGCGGATAACGGCACATGGGATGCTAAAGTTGGGCTGTCAGAATTTATCAGCGACTCTATCTTTTCTGCTTCTTTATTGCAGGCTTCAATCTAGAAAAAAATTCCAACAGTTAGTTATTAAAATCTCTTCTCTTTATCCAGAAGATTAGTATAAACATTTAGGATGGTGAATGAAGTTTAGGATGGCAAAGCCACAAGCGAATCATACAGGTCAGCTTTTGAGAGTTTTTAAAAATTGTATTTTATGTCTCTGTCAGGTGTCTTAGTTACTTATGAATCCTACCATGGAAGCTTCATGGGGAGAAAATTATAAACCTCAAAAATGGTTCATCACAATTTTGTGATTTTTAAGGCCCAAAATCTCATCGTAGACCAGGATTAGAAAGCAGGGCCTCACACCACTGGAAATCATGGGATTTCTCTCCTGGTTCACAAGGTGCTGCACTGAGGTCTATGGGAGTAGAGAACCCCCAGAGAACCTTAGGAGACTCAGTAACCCTCTCAAGGACATTTTCCTTTTTCTCCTGACAAGTCTTTATAATGTTCAGGTTACATTCTGAGGCCCTTTGCACAAGGACATGGGCGAGAGACTTACTTTTCTTAATAAAGGAAAACAAACAAACCAATCTTCGTTTTTCAGAAATCCTTTTCATAAACTCACCACAGATGATGCTTCACAACATTCCAAGTTCAGAATGTAATAACTTTTGAAAATAGACTATCTTGGGGTTTTGGCAAGGGAATATCTACAGGGCAAACTAAATTTTATTTTCTACAAAGTAGCAAAAAAAAAAAAAAATAGATTTTTGATTACTGGTAAACACCTCCAATTTTAAGGTGTTAACTTAGAAACCACTTGTCTGATTCAATTCAAATTTTATAGAAAAATTCGAAATAGTATAGTTTCAGTCCTAGTCTTCAGCCTGCCACTTTTACAGCCAATTTATTTATTTTTTGAGATTTTAAAGGTGGGGATGGAAGAGAAGGTTACTCACCCTGTGTAATAACTGAAGTTCTTTGAGATGGTTGTCCCAGTGGGTGCTCCACTTTAGATGTTCTTGCAGCCCCGCACTTGTAATCAGAGATTTGTGGCAGCAGTGCTTGATTGGGTCAGACAAGCACAGTCCCAGTCTTGCGCTGCTTCAGTTATCTAGCACCGTGTGACCAACCCCCCCCTTCCGACCCCCCCCCCCCGTTCCTTCTCTACTGCAGAGTATGTAATGTGAAGTAGAGGGGAGGTGAGAGGGTAGTGGAGCACCCACGGGGACAACCATCTCAAAGAACTTCAGTTACTGCACAGGGTGAGTAATCTTCTCTTCTTCGAGGAGTGTCCCTGTGGGTGCTCCACTTCAGGTGATTTCAGAGCAGTGCTCTTCAGTGGAAGGAAGGGGCTTCAGAGTTGAAGTCATGGTAGATGATAATACGGTAAGTCCAAATAGCACATCAGACGCTGAATGTTGTTCTAATGCATAGTGTTGTGTAAATGTATGGGCTGAGGCCCAAGTTGCCACTTTATAGATGTCCATAATGAGGACACTGTTAAGAAATGCTATCGAAGCCAATAAAGCTCTGGTGAAATGTGTGTGGGTGCCCACTGGGGGTTGAAGATAGATTTCCATGTGCTATCGTCAAAAGTGTTTGGACAGTCTCTGTTTAGATACGGCATCTCCTTTTGATCACTTTGGGATGGAGATGAATAATTCTGGTGACTTTCGAAAAGTCTTTGTTCTGTCTATATAAAAGGCTAGTGCCCTTTGGACGTCTAGGATGTGAAGTGAGGACTCTTGTCTATTCCCATGGATGGGAGGTGAATGAGTTGGTTGAGATGGAAAGAGGAGGCAATCTTAGGTAAGAACTTGGGATGAGATAATAAGGTAACTTTATTTAAGAATATCACGTATAACGGATGTGCCATGAGGGCCCCTAGCTCTCCCATTCATCAGGCAGACGTAATGGCGATGAGGAAGGCTACCTTCACTGAGCGGTGAAGAAGTGAGCACATCGTTAGCGGTTCAAATGGGGTTCTGGTGAGGCCCCACCATACTAGGTTAAGATCCCATGGTGGAGATAGGGTTTATATTTCAGGGTAAATGTTGATGAGTCCTTTGAGAAAGTGCTTGGTGACTGGGTGAGCGAAAAAAAAATAATCAGTAAATGTTGCATGTTCTGGTGGAACGCTGTGATGGCTGAGAGGTGTACCCTGATTGAGCTCATGGAGAGGCCCTATTTCTTAAGTTCTAGTATGTAGTCTAGACTTAAAGGTAGAGGGAAGGAGACCGCTGTGATTTGTTTATTTTGGCACCATGTAGAGAATCGTAGCCATTTGTGTAAGTATGTATGATGGGTAGCTGGTCTGCGACTATTTAGTAGAACGTCCTTTACTTCATCGGAGCAGGTCATTTCAGGTCCTTGGAGCGACAGAGTAGCCACATTTTGAGATGGAGTCTTTCTAGATTCGGATGAAGGAGTTGGTCTGCATCTTGAGAGAGGAGACAGGGTACAAGAGGAAGGGTGTGCGGTGTGCATGCTACCATTTTGAGAAGGGAACCACATTTGTCATGGCCACCTGGGGGCTATCAGAATGACTTTGGACTTGTCCAATGTGATCTTGTGTATTACCCAGGATAGGAGAGGGATGGGAGGGAAGGCATATAGGAGAGGAGCGTCCCATCTGATAAGAAAGATGTTGCCCATGGAGCGAGGGCCCAGACCTGCTCTGGAGAAAAACAGAGCATTTGGCATTGTGTGCCATTGCAAAGAGGTCTATAGTTGGGAACCCCCAATCTTGGTATACGTTGTGTAGCACCCGTATGTCTAATTCCCACTCGTGGTCCTGAGAAAAGTTCCTGCTCAGTGCATCTGCAGCGGTGTTTTGGCATCCTGGTAGGTAAGAGGCTGAGAGGTTGATGTTGTGACTGATGCACCAGTTCCAGAGTAGCATGGCTTCCGTGCACAGGGAGTATGAGCATTCCTCCCTTGCTGGTTTATATACAATATGCATGCAACACTGTCTGTGAGGATTTTTATGGTCTTGTTTTTGATCATGGGCAGGAAATGGGAGCACACGTTGCAAATGGCTCGTAGTTCCAGTAGCTTTATACACAGGAGGGATTCAGATGGGGACCAACGGCCCTGGATAATATGAGTGTTCAGATGTGCTCCCCAACCTAGTAGTGAGGCATCCTTTATGATCATCACTGTTGGAGGGTTCAGGACAAAGGTGGCCCTGGCCCAAACATTGTCTGGTCGTGTTCACCTTTGTAGGGAGTCTTTTACTTTGTTTGGTATTGTGAGGTGTTTGTTCATGCTGTGTTTGAATGGAGTGTAGGTTTTCCGGAGTCAGGCTTGCAGACACTGCACGTGTAACCTCGCATGTTTGATGATGAATGTTGTTGCAGCCAGGTGGCTCAGCAGTTGTAGGCAAGTCCTGGCCATTATCTGAGGGCTGTTTAGTGTTGGGGAGATCAGATTGGTTAGAGTAATGAATTGCTGTCGTGGTAGAGAGGTCATAGCCTCTGGAGAACTGAGGTAGGCTCCGATGAATTCTAATTTTTGCACTAAAGTTAATGTTGATTTTTGTATATTTGTAGGCCTAGGTGTGTGAAGAGAGCTACCTTGCTTCTAGCGCTCCTTGTCATGTCGATGCTTTCAGTAAGCAGTCATCCAATTATGGGAATATCATAATTCCCTGTCTGCAGAGGTAAGCCACGACCACTGCAAGAATCTTGGAGAATACTCATGGGACAGTGGATAGGCTGAAAGGCAGAATTTTCTAATGAAAGTGATCTGCTCCTGGAGCAAATCTGTAGAACCTCTGATGTGATGGATGTACTGTTAAATGAAAGTGTGCGTCCTGGAGGTTGAGGGCCAAGAATCAGGCCCTCCTTTCTAGTGCTGGAGTTATGGTTGTCAACGTGACCATCTTGAAGTGTTGGGTCTTCACGAATTTGTTGAGTCTTCATATATTGAGAATGGGTCTCCACCCTCCATTTTTTTTCTGGGTGAGGAAATAATGTGAATAGAAACCCTTCCCTCTGTGTTTTGTTGGTACCAGTTTTACAGCACCTAGATGTATGAGGTGGGTTACCTCCTGTCACAGTAGATCTTCATGAGAGGGGTCTCTGAAGAGGGATGGGGAGGAAAGATGGGTACAGGGAATGGAGATAAATGGGATGGAATACCCAGACTTGATTATATCTAGTACGCATCTGTTGGATGTGAGGGTCTGTCAGATTGGGTAAAAAGGGGTGAGAATCTCTGAATGGCTGGGAGATGACAAGTGTTTCCAGCACTTGAAGTTGTGGGGGTCTTGGACCTTCGACCAAAGTCTCAACATTGCTGTCTTGATGGCAGTGCTTGAGACATAGAAGGCTGAGGTGGAGGCGGTCATCTCCTCGTGGATCTCAGTTTCTGCCCTTGTTGCACATATGCGCAATCACACAGACAATAAGGTGTAGACTGGAATCTTTGTGAGGCATAATATTTGCCCTCCTTTTTCTTGTTCCTAGGCATGTAGATGCCCAGGGACTTTAACATCCCCCTTGAGTCTTTGAGTGTGTGGAGAGATTCATCTGCTTTGGCTGCAAACAATTTAGGACCTTCAAATGGGAGATCCTTGACCATCAATTGTACCTCTCTGGGGAACCCAGAGAGATGCAACCAAGATGCTCACCTCATCACTATTGCTGTGGCTACAGACTACATTGTGGTGTCTGCAGAGTGCAATGCAGCCTGCAATGCTGTTCTGGCAAGATGATGTCCTTCAGAGATTATGGTCCTGCACTGTTCTCTTTTCTCTTCTGGAATGAATTCAATACATTCTGACAACTCTGAGTAGTTTGAGTGGTCATATTTGGCAAGAAATGCCTCGTAATTGGTAATCCTGAGGTGTAACGTTGCCAAGGAGTAGGTCTTACAATCGAAGAGATCTAGTCTCTTCCAATCTCTGTCATATGGTGTGTTTTGGGGGGGTGTTATTCTCTGCCCTGTTCATTTACTGGATCCACCACCAAAGAGTTGGGTGTGAGAAGAGGAACTCCATTTCCTTCACTGGCACATAATATTTGTTGTCAGACCTCTTGCATGTAGATGGGATTGTTGTTGGGGTCTGCCAAATCGATTTTACGGGTTCCATAATCATGTCATTCATCAGTAGAGTGATTTTTGGAAGAGGTTGAGGTCTGTAGGATATCTAATAGTTTATGTTGTTATTCCTGGACTTCTTCCAGTGAGATATCCAATGAGCCCGCCATTCTCTTAAAAAGGTCCTGAAATTGTTTCAAGTCATCCCCCATGTTGGGAGGTGGGGGCATGATGGTGTCATCAGGGGAAGATGACAAAAAATTGGCTGCTGGTATCACCTCCTGGTCCAAAATCTCCTCCTCCTCTTTGGCCACATCTTCTGGGAGCTCAGAGGGTCGCCGGCACCGAAGGTGAGGGTGAATGACGTGCGCTCACCCTGGGTGGGCTGGAAGGTTTGTGGTGTTGTGGGGGGTATGCCACCCATGGGATCCAATAAGGCCCCTGAGGTTGAAAAGGCATCGGTGGCATCCCATGGGTGTCCATACCACTTTTGATCTTTGGGCCCAGTATAATAGCCCCGTTCTGTGGTGGATCTGATCTGGTAGGTACACAGATGGGAGAGGAATAGTGAGAGGAGTTTATTTCTCCTTCATCCTCATCTTTCTCGTCGCTTGATAATGGAGGAGCAGATCTAGATGGAGTGGTGAGACGGGTGACGTTGGTACCGAGAACAGGAGTTTCCGGCATAGAGGTCCTTCTAGCATAGGAATTGCTGCAGTGCTAGTAATATTGGTACCATTGAAGATGGAATGGTCGATACAGATTGCTTTGGTGCAGCTGTGAGTGTTGGTGCGTGCACTGTGTGTGTTATGCCGGCAGCAGATGGCGCCATGAGGTCTGCAGTGGTGCCGAGCTGCTCAGTGCCAAATGTTTCATCGGCTCTAATGGTGCTGAGGCAGAGGGTTTCAATTTCCCCTTGCTGCCCTTGTCTGAGCTAGCCCGCTTAGGTTCTTTTGCTCTTATGGTACCCACGATACTGGAGGGTCCCACTACTTCGGCAGTAGAGATACCAATGGAGTTTGCTGGTTTGGGGAACACGATTTCTTGGCAGATTTCTGAGCTGCAGAAGTTGGAGCCCAGTTTTTGGCCACCTTCTTGGCGGAGTCGTCTTTCGGGTGAGCCGATAAGGAAGTTCCTCTGTCAGCAGTCGGGGACCTATGTTCGGGGGGGGGGGGTCTGTGATTTGGGCTCAAATGCTATCCGGAGAGACCTCTCCACCATGAGGAATTTGAATGGTAAGTCTCTCGCCTTCCTGGTTTGGGCTTTTAGATTGTGACAATGCAAGCACTTTTGAGGGATGTGTGTCTTGCCGAGGCAGCGAACACACTGCGAGTGCCCGTCTGACACCAGGACAGAAAGGCTGCAGGTGAGGCAGCATTTAAAACCTGGGGAACTGGGCATGCACCTCATCAAAGTGTCCCCCCCACCCCCAAGGGGAAAACTAATGATTCTAACCTACTAATGGCTAACAGCAGAAACTTAATCTTCTAGTCTGAGAGAAAAAACTTTTTTTAAAGGAAGAAAAAAAATTAAACAGGAAAGAAAAGTTAGCTATAATCCAACAAGAACGAAGTCTAAATTGTGAAAAAAACCCTATTCTAATAAAAGTAGGCATAGAGGTGCTGCTAAGTGCTCTGACTCAAGCAAAAGGCAGTAGAGAAGGAACTGAGGAGGGTTTGCCACACGGCGCTAAATAACCACCTGAAGCGGTGCGAGACCGGGACCGCGCATGTGCAACCCAACCATGCACTGCTACCACAAATCTCCTATTACAAGCACAGGGGCGCAAGAACACCTAAAGTGGAGCACCACAGGGACACTCCTCGAAGAAGAAATTGGATTTATAATGGAAATTTAGCTGCAGCATTAACTACGGAATGTAAAAAACACTCCATGGTCAGTAAAAGTAGATAAATTCAACAGAACGCTAGCAATTATAGGTATCTTGATAGATGAGGCTAGACAACACGGCTTTGACGTAAAGCCAAATTCAGTCACAGTGTAAATTGGTGTATCTTCAATGCAACTGATCAAATTCTGTCCACTTAGAACAGACTTAACTCTGGCCCATACAGGAAGCAAAACTGAATACACAAAATGAGTTTGGGAAAATAAAAAGGAAATTGGAGGCAGACTTTCCTAAACCAAACAATTTGAGGAAATGAAATTGCCCGAATAATATTTGTGTTGTAGAACGAGCAGAAAATGTGGATTCCAGTCTGCTTCTTCTTACTCACTCCCCCCTTTTATATTTTAAAGATTAACCTTCATTTTAAAATAATGCATGTTAAGAGCATCAAATTGGTCAGCGTGAATCCTAAACCCTGAGGGAACTTCATTATAAAAATGTGCTGTCACGAGGGCAGGGAAAGGCGCTTAATAAAAGTACAGGAGTTTTTTGGACTTGCAGAAACCTAACCAAAAGAATGTCAGAATAAAGCAAGAGTTCTAGGAAAAAGAAATGCAATACATATTTGAAGCTTTTTTTTTATTGTAGTAGTTCTGAGTTGCTCCAAGCAAAATAGTATAATGGCTTTTGTGTGGGTTTACTAATCCACATATAGAGTTTAGGGTTGCCAGCTGTGTGTGTAGGTCTTTGCTAGCACAAAGTAGGTGTGTCACACCATTATTATGCTGGGGAACACACTGTGACTTGATGTCCTTTAACATATTCTGAAAAGTATTTGGGGACTTTGTAGCACACTGATAGCTAGTTTTGTAAGAGAGAGGATCCCCCTATCAAAACTGTGATGGTCCCAGAAATATAGGAGCTGATATTTAGCTGGTATGGTTCCATTGAAGCTATGACAATTTCCAGCAGCTGAGGTGGCAGCCTAATACATATCTATGGGCTGGTCCACACTAACCCCCCACTTCGAACTAAGTTACGCAACTTCAGCTACGTGAATAACGTAGCTGAAGTCGAAGTACCTTAGTTCGAACTTACCACGGGTCCAGACGCGGCAGGCAGGCTCCCCCGTCGACGCCGCATACTCCTCTCGCAGAGCAGGAGTACCGGCGAGCACTTCCGGGATCGATTTATCGCGTCTAGACAAGACGCGATAAATCGATCCCAGAAGATCGATTGCTTACCGCCGGACCCGGAGGTAAGTACAGACGTACCCAAAATGTAGCATCAAGACAGACAATGGTATAACCCATTCATACACACCCAGGTGCATTTTTTAAGTAACAGACCAACGGCTCGATACTAAAAACGTATACTCCAAAGCACATTTATTAAATGCATGACAGTCACTCTTCTAAATATATTTTTTCTTTTTGAAATTTTAAATGAAAAATCTTTTGTATTTCACTCAATTGATCTATCTGCTATGCGATATAATTCACAGAAGGCTAAAGTATTGAATTTTATATTATTTTATTGCATTTGATTGTATTTAAAATTACAAAATACCACAAACTCCAGCAAAATGGAGAGTTTGTAGTATTTTCTCTTCCATGTGCTGTAGTCTGCTGTGTGCTCCAGCATACTCCGCTAGCATCCACAGCTAGAGCTGGGTGAAATTTTTCAAACTTTTTTTGCTGAAAAATTCACACTTGGGTCAACCAAAACACTGTATGAATTCATGTCAAATTTGCCAAATTGTTTCAGCCATAAAAGAAAAAAAATTCCAAAAGTCAAAATGAAACATTTTGATTTATTAATTCAAAATGACTGTTTTAAAAATTTTGCTTCAATTTTATTTAAAAAAAAAATTACTAAATGAAACATTTTGCTTGACCTGAAATTAACTTTATTTTTGATTCAGCACCAAAGTGAAATATTGGTTATCTGCACAGCTATATTCAGAACCTCTTACAAAAACAGTAAGTGTTAAACACATCCACTTTATCCTTATAATAGAAACGCTTAGGCACAAATCACCAGAGAAGTCTCAGAACAGTCATCACCCAGTAAAAAACAATGAGACAATTTTATTTTTATTCTTGCCATCTTTCACTGTAGCTTTTCAAGTGTAAGTTGAAAGTAAAATAAATGGTACATAGCACAGATTGTAAACATGACAACCTGTATTGAAATAAAATGGAACTGTATTGACTAAAGAAAATAATAATAAATTCTACCTGCAATGGTTTGGGGTTTTGATCAACGGGTATGATGAGAATCACAATTTCAGATTCTATGCTTAAGTATCCGAACACATCGCATTGTGGCACTGAAACATGTAGACGGATTTTTTGAAGTACTTCAAGTACAGTTATTGGCTTTTTATTGGTTACCTGGAAAAAGATTGAGTACTTTATTATTCATGCAAAATGAAATTACATTTGTCCTCTTCAGAGATGTAAATAATAAGGTTATGTCATACTAGAAAAGTTGTTTGAACATACTCTATTTTAAACCAAATTATCAAACCCAGTCTATATAAGCAACGAATAAGCTTTAAGTGAAGGGAAAGAGAACACTTACTTATCTTCCAGTAACTGTGGTTCTTCAAGATGTGGTGTCCATATATATTTCGCTATTGGGGCACATGTGCCCCATGTGCTTGCGACCAGAATCTTCTGGCTACACTGTCCATTGAGCCTGTGCATGCACCTCACTTAGTGTCCTTGTGCTTCTGTACTGAGGGCATAAAGGGTGATGCAGGCCAACCACCACTCATTTTCTTCAACACTGTTGTAGTGGGGAAGAAGGGCAGGTCATGGAATACATTTGGACAACACATCTCAAAGAACTCCAGTTACTGTAGAGACAAAGAAAGATGCTCACAGAGTCCATCAGACAGCTGAAGCAGGTCTATGTGTCACTGCTGTCTCAGCCAAGATGGAGCAATCAGGATTATCCTTCCCCTGTCCTGACATATATTCCTCACCACCTTCTAAATTAATGGAAAGGGAGGGAAGAATACAGAAGGCCCTCTCCCTAATGCAACACAAAAGCATCCAATATGGACTGACTGTCCCTTCCCACTCATGAACAGACGAGATGATACTTTTTGTTTAACCTGGTTGTAGTCAGGTCTACATCAGGTCAGCCCCAGCTGGAGAAAATCTCTTGTGCCACTTGATACTTCAGGGATTACTCATGCACATGAGAACTGTCTCTGATAAGCCAATCTGCTAACATATTGCTCTTCCCTGCTAGATGCCTGAATAGATATTGTGAAGAATGCAACAGTCCCATAGATTGACTGTCTCAGCACACACCAGGGAAGAATGGGCACTTCTTTGTTTGTTGAAGTAATACATAATGGTTGTATTGTCTGTTGATACCTGAACAACCTCTCTCTTTATGTGAGGAAGAAAATATCTGACAGCCTCATGAATGGCTCTTAATTTGAAAACATTTATATGCAAATTCTTTTTTTTGAGATGCCTGGTGGCCCTGAACTGAGCAAACCCTGCTGAGCTTCCCATCCATTGTCTGATGTGTCGGAGGTTATTGTGACAGATGGCAAAGGGTGTTTGAACAAAACACCTCTGAGAACATTTTAACTATCTATCCACCACATCAACAAATTTAGAATGTCCTGAGGTGTGGTGACTGACATCTGAACACTGTCCAGATTCAGTTTGTAAACCTGAGCCATATAGTGCTGCGCTGACCTCATTCTGAGGCATGGAAATAGAATAACATACGTAGTCACTGCATAAAAAACATCAGACCCAAAAAGAAAACCAGTTTCTGGAGCTGATAGTGTCATATCTAAAGCGCATTGCTCTCTCTTCAGAAACCTTTTTTTCTGGAAGGAAAGCTCTTCCTGCTACTGAGTCCAATACAGAACCTATTAAATTAATTCTTTGAGTCAGGCAAAGATTTTACTTTTTGACATTCAGAAGCAGTCCCAAATCCGTAACGAGGGAGGTTGTAAATGTAAACTAGATCTTTGCGTGAAGACTTTAGCAGCCAAATTGTCTAAATCTGGGTAAACAAAGATAGCCTGTTTTCCGAGGTGCACCATTACTGTAGAAAAGCAGTGTTTTTGTAAAGACTCTTGGCATTATTAGAAAGGCCAAAATGGCAGGACCTCGTACTGGAACTGTGTTTGTGCCAACACAACACAAAGGTACTTCTGATGAGCTGGCTGGATAGAAATATTTAAATATGTATCGAGAGTTGTGAACTTATCCATAACTGAAATCAAGGGCTAATATAGAGACTAGAGTTTGCATTCAAAACTGAAATTTCTTGATGAACCTATTCAGTTTGTTTAAATCTAAAATTGGACAGAACCCACCCCCAATCTTTCTTCTGAACCGGGAAGTATCTTCAATAAAACCCCGATCCCTCCCCACAGATGTTCAGGTTTCTCTTCCACAGCATATTTTAGGAGAAATTTCTGAACTTCTGATAGGATAACCTTGTGAGAAGGTTCTATGAAAAGAGAAGGGTACGGGGAATTGAAAGGGGGTAACTATTATTTCTAGGACTCTCTTGCCCGATGTAACAAGCCTCCAATTGTCAATGAAATGGACCAGTGTCTCCAAACAAAGGAAGCGACATATCCTTGCCAACTGGTCCCCAAGTCTTGATTCTAGTGTTAAATTGGAGGCCATGTATTATGCAAAGAGGAAGAGGAAGTAGCAGATTGTTTTGACTTAGTTCTGGATCTGAACAGTTTCTTTTTAAGTAGAGACTGTGATGAAGATGTAGTTTGCTGATGTTTCAGCTGCAGATGAAGAGTCAGAAACATCAAAAGAAGCACGAGAGCATGCTTCGCCACATTTGACATCTTTGACATCAAACTGCTTTGATCATCTTGTAGTTCTTGTACAACGCAAAGCCATCTTCTCCCAAAATGGAATTGGTACCAGGCCATCTGTGCCTGGTAAATAGCCACCCTTATTCCTAGAGAAGAAGAAGAAAAGAATCACCCTTTCCCCCCCTCTTTATCTGCAGGAGTTGCACGGGCTTGACCAGACCTGAACCTATTACTGGCTGCAACAACTGCCAGAGAATTTGGCATGGGGAGAGTATGACAGTACATAGGATCTGGCAATGCTAAAAGTGGCTGTCTTCTCCCTGGCCTTTTTCTGCAGCATTGACACAGCCAGAACGGTCTGATCATAGGCTCCTTAGCTGCCAACTGGACAGATGGCGCCTTCAACACCCTAAGAGCTTTAACAGGAGGATCTAATGAAACAGGAACAGGAGCCAGAACCAACAAAAACCCTGATCCACAGGATTCTTTAGTCACCTTAGCCTTACTAGATGAGGCAGCTGGAGCCAAAAAAGGCCTTTTAGTCTTCAGATCCAATGATCTCTTGGAACCTGATGCCTTAGCAGCAACAGCTTCTTTAAGCAGGGGTACCTGCAGTCTGTTCTGCCTCTCCGGTTGTGAAAGTCTGACAAATAGAACACCCAGAAGAAGAGTGGCACTCAAGGCATCTAAACGACAGCTGGGCATGAAGTGCATCTCTTAAAATCCAACTTCTTCTTCGGTTCTGCCATTCCATGTAACTGAACCCTAAAAGTAAACTAAACTAACTAGAACTACAAACTACAGTAACTCCTCAATTAACGTTGTAGTTATCTTCCTGAAAAATGCGACGTTAAGTGAAACGATGTTAAGTGAATCCAATTTCCCGATAAGAATTCATGTAAATGGGGGGAGGGGGGGGGAGTTTAGGTTCCAGGAATTTTTTTTTTTTTTTTTTGCCAGACAAAAGGTATTAAACAAGCAATTTAATACAGGTATATGTTTTAAACAATTTAAAAAAAAACAATTTAATACTGCAGTCATCACTGCTGAGTAGGAAGCTTGGTTGAGGTGGTGGAGTCAGACAGTGGAAGAGGATTGTCCAGCTGCTCCTCTTGCTATTTTTGCAAGCACAGGCACTGACTTTGCCAGGGGCAGGGGGCTCAACCCTCAGCCCATCCACCCCACCCCTTCCCCCAAGCCCCCACCCTTGACCCACCTCTTCTCCCCCCCCACCTCTTCCCCCTTTACTTCACATGCTGTGTCCTCGCTCCTCCCTCCCCTCCCTTCTGAATGCTGCAAGCCAGCTGATTGCCATGGGCAGGAGGCAGGGGAGGCGCGCTGAGTCCTTCCTCCTCCCCCCTCCCTCCTGCCTCCTAAACGCCGCAAGCCAACTGATTGCTGCGGGCAGGAGGCAGGGGAGGGAGGAGGAGCCTGCGTGCCGAGTCCTCGCTTCCCCCCCCCTCTAAACGCTGCAAGCCAGCTGATTGCCACGGACAGGAGGCGGGGGGAGGTGCTGATCTGCGGGGTCTGCCGGCGGGCGGGAGGTGCTGTGGGGGGAGGGGGATGTCGGGCGGCTGCCAGCTGTGGAGAAAGCAGGCAGCCAAACAACGTAAGAATGGAGCATTGCACAACTTTAAATGAGCATGTTCCCTAATTGATCAGCAACATAACAATGTTAACCAGGACGACTTTAAGTGAGGAGTTACTGTACCTTAAACTCAACCAATGCTAAAACTAAAACACAACAACTATCTAAAAGGTACTAAATAAAAGAGAAACACCCAGATCCGACAGACTGAAACAGTTCATTTCTGTCTGGCACAAGCAGTTGAAGAGAACTGAGGCAGCAGAGGGCAAGGAATCCCTTATATAGACTCGCTTTCAGAACATTCAGTGATGCTGAGTGAAGGAGTAAGAAGGGGGTGCATGTGCACTTTAACATGCACTGCTTGGAGAAGGTTCTATTGTTAGCCGAGACCAGTCAGTGCATTACCCGTAAGTGGGAATATGCACAGCCACTCGAAGAAGAATGTACATGTAAACATCTTGTAGGTCGAGAGCCACAAGCCAGTCTTGTGGATCTAGTGATGGAATTATGGAGGCTAGGGATGCCTCTGAATTTGAAGCAGCAGATAAAGGTGTTGAGCCCCCTCAAGTCCAGAATCAGGTGCCATCCTTCCTTTTTCTTCATTTGGAAAGAATTAGAATAAAAGCCCTTCCCCCAGAACTGTAGAATAACTTCTTCTATTGCACCAAGAGACAGAAGTGACTGTCTCCTGATACAAGTCTCTCATGAGTGAGGTCCCCGAGATGGGATGTGGGGTGGAGGACAGATGTAGTATGGAACAGTAGAAAGTATCTGACAGTGCCTAAAACCCAGTTTGGTATTATGAGGTTCTATGGCACTTTGAAAAAATGAAAGCGATTCCCAAATCAGGGGGAGCAAGGGTAGAAATCCAGCAGACTGTTTACAGAGCAAGTCCCTACCAACATTAGCTTTCTCTCAGAAATTTTAACTCCTTGCCCTGCATTTCTGTGGGAGTTTGTCAATAAAGTCTGAGAATCTGTGGCAATTCATAAAGTAATGCCTGATAATTAGCAACCTGGAATTGCAGGCTAGCAGATGAATAACTCTTATGTCCAAATATATCAAGCTGCTTCTTTATCTCTGGAGGCTGTTGTTGCTAGCTCCTTTAACTAGCTGCCACATCAGTAGCAAGCCAGGTACTAGGTGAGTGTATATTTAAACTGTCGGGATGGCACCTGGTACCTCCTATCTCCCTTTTTTAGAAGTTGTAGTTCCTGATGCTGGTGTTTGCCAGCTATGCTTTGCTGACTGTAATAGGACTTCGTTGATGGGCAGTGCTAGACAAATGGCACAGAGACATGAAGAATATTCAAGAGGTTACAGGAGCTCTCTTGTACCACTTCCATTGGTATCTTAATAGATTTTCTGTGTGCCTCAGCAGGTCTTGGAAGCTCTTGTTGTCATCTGTGAGGTAATGTAGATGTGACCACTGCCTCATCCGGGGAAGAAAAGAATATAGTAACTGGCTTTGTCCGCTATTCTGTCTGAGGATACTTCTCCTCAGATAACTCCTTGGGGGCAAGGGGGAGCAGATGCCAGATTCATTAACTTCAAGCTAATACTCCAAGTTCCCTGGGAAGGTGCAGGAGAGGAGGCTCTAACCCTGGAAAGTGCTGATGAAGTGTGGTGCCTTGTATGGTGAAGACCCCAGGGGTTCCAATAGGGCCATAGAAAAAGGTACCAGATTATATGCCTACTGTTCTATTCCATATATATGGAATATATTTTCCATAAAATAAATTTCCATAAAATATAAATTTTATGTTTATTTATATATATTTTTATATATAAATATATATAAATAAAGCCCTCTCTTTCATACTAACAAAGGATCAAATAGTCGGAGGGCCCCGGTGAATATTTCCTGCTGTTTTGGGAATCTGACGAGGAGAAAGAGCACTCTAAATCTAATGTGGTGGGCTTCTGAAGCTGGGGTTGCTAGGCTGCACCATTAGCTGAGATGTAACTAGCAGCCAGTACTGCCAAAGTAGAGGGCCATCAGCACTGTGGTTGGGATATTTAGTCCTGCAGAAAGCAGTGGAGAGTCTAGCTCATCAATGACATGAAGATCCCTCAGGACCACATATTACTTCAGAATGGAGAATGACGGTGCTATAAACTTCAGTGCAGACAGTGCTGATGCACTCAGCATCAAAGCAAGTAGTACTGAAGAGATTGGGACCACAGGGGTCAGTACCAAAGTGCTTGGTGCCAAGGTAGTCCCTGATACTCTGGTATTCCTGAGATAGTGCTAGAGTTCTGACACCACACTCCCTCAGAGCTCCAGTAATGCCTGACTTGAGCCAAGAAATCTTCTTTAGATCAGGAGCAGTGAGGTGACTTGGACTTCATTTTACTGGGAATTTCTAGCAGCTCCTTTTCCCAGAGGAGCGATGCTCCTTCTTTCTCCTAGGTTCTGACACAGAGGAGTGTACCAAAGAGCCTGTCCCGGAGAGACCCAAGCTTTTTACTGCTTCAAGAGAAATCACTGGAGTCCCTCCCTGACTCCATACGGCACCCATGCAGAGGAAGGGGAGAAGGAGAAGAGTTGAGCCTTTATTATGACCAAGGTGAGAAGATGAAAAGTAATACGCCTGCTCCAATAGGTGGGGCTAGTCTTTCTGGTATGCTAAGATGCTCTTGCATCCCTTGCACCTGGATTAGAGACATAGATGATGCCGATGTCTCAACAGCTGTATAGGTACTGTGGTTCTGGTGACTGGAGGTCTAGTTAGCACTGCTGACTGGGTTCACAGACTGTTCTGAGCTTGTCTACAGTGCAGCTGTACCGCTACAGCGGCACTGCTGTAGCGCTTCAGTGTAGACACTAACTACGACGATGGGAGGGATTCTCCCATCAGTGCAGGTAACCCACATCCTGGAGAGGCAGTAGCTAGGACGATGGAAGAATTCTTCCATCAACCTAGTACTATCTACACAGGGACTTAGGTTGGCTTAACAACACTGCTCAGGGCTATGGATTTTTCACACCCCCGGTCGACATAGTTAAACCAACCTAATTTTTCAA
This sequence comes from Emys orbicularis, assembly GCF_028017835.1. NCBI lineage: Eukaryota > Metazoa > Chordata > Testudines > Emydidae > Emys > Emys orbicularis. Next base: position 178,822,045 of record NC_088684.1, read on the forward strand.
TGTAGACCAGGCCTCTGTGCTTATAGACCTTAAGCTCCAAAAAGGGAATGTACGTACAAAGATGCTGGCCACTAACATGTGGGAGCTGCAGATACAGTACAGACCTGTTTACGCACGGATGCCGGGAGTCAAGCCATCACGACCATGTGTTAACGGACCGTGGGTTAAGAGGGCCATGCTGAAAAAAGTGTCTATGATTCACTTAGAAAAAAACACCGTTATTTTCTGCTCTTTTTGGCTCATATTTCTTTCTTTCTTTCTTTCTTATGAAGTCTGTCATTTGCCGCAGATGAATGATTTCGATATTTTCCGCATTTGGTCCTCCATAAATCTTACAACAGTTTCTACAGCACTAAGGGCTTCTGTGGGCGAAATTTTGACCTTTTCAACGACATCGTCGTCGTCATTGTCATTTAGGCCTGCATTATTAGAATTCTCGCCACTACTTTCGCGGTCTGACGTAGCCTCGCAGCTTGTTAACATTTCTTCCTCGGACAGAAATTCTGAAGTCGGGCAATCTTCATCCAGCTCCAGCCACTTGGTAATGATTTCCGGCGATGTATCCAAACTAAAATCTTTTATCATTTGAAAGAGAAGTTTACCTTTATCCTCTTTTGTCTGCGTGCGTGTTTGTAGGACGTCTTCTTCTGAAAATCCTTCAAAGTCTGGCTCTGAATCAGTGCCACTGCTGGAATTTCCAAGTCTGAGCCGTCTTTGACAGAAAAGGCATCACCGAGAGCCTTCATCCAGCAGTTTTCAATGGACTTTTGTTTTACTCCGTCCCAAGCTTTTTTAACTAAATAAATAATTTCTTTCATGTTTAACAGTTTCAGGAATTCGGAAATGCCCAAAAACATGCATGCCACAATCGCCAAAATCAGCTCCCGTTGATAATTGTTTTTAAAATTCTGAATAATGCCCTGGTCTAAAGGTTGAATTTCTGATGATGTATTGAATGGTAGGTATAGCACTCGAATTTTTCCATCGCTCGATACCAGTGATTCGGCTGGAGGATGGGCTGGACAATTGTCAAGTAGCAAAAGTGCTTTGGCTTCAAGTTTCTTCGACCGCAGATGCTTACGAACAGCTGGAACAAAGCTGCTGTGGAACCAGTCGTCGAAAATGTGTCTCGTCATCCAAGCATTTTTGCTCTTAGCGTATATTACTGGCAGTTTGGCTCTATTGAGGTGATTAAAGCAGCGAGGGTTATGAAAGCGGCCAACGAGAAGAGGGGCAAGCTTATGGCTGCCTGTCTTATTACTACAAAAAAGAAGAGTCACATGATCTTTTATCTTTTTAAATCCAGCTGTTTACTGTGTCTCATAATTAAAGGCTAAAGTCTTATCAGGTAGCAGTTTTGCAAATAAAGCTGTTTCATCACAATTATAAAGTTGTTCTCTGTGGTAGTCTTCATTTTGTAAAATAGATTTTAACTCGGCGGGAAATGCATTCGCGGTCGATTCATCGGCTGATCGGCTTTCTCTAGAAAATAGATACCTGCGCTATGCCATGACGCTTTTTAAAACGACTTATAAACCCCTTGCTGTCTTGGAATGATTCATCCCCCGTTAAATTTCCAAATTTTGTCGCCTGAGCTTGAAGAATTGGCCCACTTAGCGGCTTTCCTTTCAGCCTTTCCTGAGCAAACCACGTGCGCATGGCTTTGTCTATTGTGGGTTTTTCTGAAAAAGCACACATTTTCGCTTAAGCCCCACGGCAGAATTGATATTTTGTACAAAGTCATTCAGTTTAGAATAGTTTTTTAGCCATCCTCGGAGAGTAGATTTGGCAATCCCAATATCTTTTGAAACTTTGGCCTGGGTTTCTCCACTATTTACTCGATCTATTGCAGCTAGCTTTTCTTATACAGTGTAGAAACGCTGACGCTTGCCCTCTGCCATTATATTAGGCCTACGGTTAAAATTTTCTAATGTAGTATATATATTACTATATAACTACTATATACTGTATTATATATCTCTCTAGCGTGACAATGACTAAGCATGTGTGATACGTCTTTACTAATATCGGTAAAGTCGTACAACACGTTTCTGCTCCACACTTCCTGTCGATTTCTATGTCAGTGAGTTAGTGAGCAAATCTACATAGCAAGTTCCTGTACCGCGTGTTAACGAGTCTCGCGTGTTAAATAGGTAGCACTGGGAGGCATGGTGCAACCGCGCTTTAAGCGGATTCATGCGTAAATGGGTCTGTACTGCATCAAGCTGCTGGGTACCAAGAAGATCAGCGCCAAAGGAAAGTAGGCAGCAAATTTAGCTGGTACCATAGGCACTCATCATAACCAATATTGAGGCAAAATAAGGATAAGGCTGCCCTTCAGCTGCAGAGCTTGGGATGAGTCTAGCACTCTTGTGTCTCGGCTCTGAGGGTCCAGGAGAGGGAGATTTATGTCTCATCTCTGAAGTAAAAGCTCCTTCCTACCCCTTTTTGAAAAAGTCAATGTGTGGATCGAGATCAACAAGTGAGGTTTATTAGGCATCTCAGCCCTGGAGCATAGGAGGGAATTACGGCTTGCTGGGGCACTAACCAAGAAGGACTGGAAGGAGGACTGAGCTTTAGCTATGTCCTTATCTGTGTCAGAGATGGTTTTCATAGAGTGCTCCAAAAGAAATGACTTTAGGCATTTATCCCTAGCCTTCTGAGCCTGCTTGGAAAAAGAATGGCAGATAAAGCCATGGTCAGGGATATGCCTTTCACACAAAAGAAAAAGAGTGCTCATCATTGAGTAGCACTGAAGCATCTGAGGAGGGGCATGTCTTAAACCCCAGAAAGATAGCTGCCACTGTAACAACAGCATAAGTCCTGGTATGGGGCAATGACAGCTCCAAGTTTATCTATGAATAAACTAGTAAAAGGTTCTCTCTCTCTTTTTTTTTTTTTAAACCAACAGGCAATCTAAAAGTTTACTAATTAATTACTATCACTAACTACAACAGACTCACAGAGAAGCAAGCAGACACTGTAAGGATTCAGTCTCGCTGCCACCAGCGGTAAGAAGGAACTGACATATGGTAGAGCCCACTCCATCTTTTATGCCCTCTGGTGGTGGTGGTGGGTTGGCACAAAGATATCTAGCATGCAGTCATGGCCCCAAAGGACACTGCTGGCCAAAAATATCTGATCTCATACGCACAGGCGCAAATGCACCAGAAGTGAATCCATGTGGACAGTCACTCAAAGAAGAAGAGAAGGTTACTCACCTGTGCAGTAACTGATGTTCTTCGAGATGGTTGTCCCTGTGGGTGCTCCACTTTTTTGGGTATTTGAGCGCCCCTGCGCTTCTAGTCGGAAATTTAATGTAGCAGTGCCCTGGCTGGCCACGCACGCGCTGCCGCCAGCAAATGCTGCTCTGAGTAAGTATTGCCCGTGCAGTCAACCGTCCCCCAGTTCCTTCTCTGCTGCAGAGGATCGAAGAGAAACTCCGAAGCAGAGGGGAGGGGTGGTGTAGTGGAGCACCCACAGGGACAACCATCTCAAAGAACATCAGTTACTGCACAGATGAGTAATCTTCCCTTCTTCTACGAGGAATGTCCCTGTGGGTGCTCCACTTTTAGGTGACTATAGAGCAGTACCCTTCAGTGGAAGGAGGGGCTTCGGAGAGGTTTACTGAGTAGTGGATAACACTGATTCTCTGAAATGAGCATCGGCAACTGATTGCTTCTCTATGGCGTAATGTCTGGTGAAGGTGTGGGCTGATGCCCAGGTAGCTGCTTTACATATATGAATGATGGGTATATCTTTAAGAAAGGTTATTGAAGTGGATATAGCCCTGGTGGAGTGCGTGTGAAGACCAGAGGGGGGTTCTAGGTCTTGTTCGCAGTAGCATGATCGAATGCACTCCGATATCCAATTTGAAAGTCGTTGTTTGGAAATGGTTAGTCCTTGAGATCGTTTCGTTGTGGAAACGAACAGTCTGGTGGATTTTCTGAATGTCTTTGTTCTATCTATATAGAACGCAAGTGCTCTATGAACGTCCAAGACGTGAAGAGATGCTTCCCTGCTGTCAGCATGCGGCTTCAGGAAGAATACAGGTAAGTAGATGGGCTAGTTGAGATGGAAGGATGAGGCCACTTTAGGTATGAATTTCGGATGTGGGCAAAGGATTACCTTGTCCTTGAGGAATATGGTGAAAGGTGAAGTTACCATCAGGGCACCAAGCTCTCCAACCTGTCGTGCCAACGTAATTGCGACTAGGAAGGCGACTTTAATGGACAAGTGTAATAGTGAGCAGGTAGCCAGAGGCTCAAAAGGTTTGCTCATGAGGGTACGGAGGACTAAGTTAAGGTCCCACATAGGGGTAGGGTCTCTGACTGTAGGGTAAGTATTCTGTATACCCTTGAGGAAGCATTTAGAGAGAGGATGCGTGAATATAGTGAGGCCATCTACTTTGGAATGGAAAGCTGTGATTGCAGATAAGTGTACCCGGAGTGAACTGATAGAAAGACCCGATTTTTTTAGGATCAGCATGTATTCAAGTATTGTAGGTAATGGAGCCTACAAGGGGAGAGTTGTTTGTCTCCACACCATATGGAGAAACGACACCACTTTTGAGTATATGTTTTTCATGTGGTTAATCATCTGCTTTTCATCAAAACATCCCAGACCTCTGTGGAACAGCCGGCCTCCAGAGGTGTCAGCCACAGATTAGCCATGCCTTGAGATGGAGGATCAGGAAGTTGGGGTGACAGAGATGACCTGAGTCCAGTGTGAGTAGGTGAGGTATGAGTGGGAGGGGTCACAGTGGTGTTGTGATCTGGTTGAGGTAGGGAAACCAGGTTTGTCTGGGCCACGTTGGTGCAATCAGGATTACTCGGGATCTGTCCTGTTTTATCTTGTAAAGGGCACGAGATATCAGAGGAATTGGGGGGAAAGCGTACATTAGAGACGCTTCCCATTTCACAAGGAAGGCGTCCTCGAGGGAGTTTTCTCCGAGTCTTGTCCGGGAGCAGTATTGAGGGCACTTGGTATTGTGGGGCGTTGCAAAAAGGTCTATTGTGGAGAAACCCCAGTGTTGGAAGATAGTGGTGAGGATTTCCGGGTCCATTTCCCATTCGTGTGTCTGGGAGAAGTTTCTGCTTAGCTCGTCTGCTGTGCTGTTTTGGCTTCCCGGCAGGTAGGCTGCTTTGAGGTCTATGTTGTGGGAGATGCACCACTCCCAAAGCTGAACCACCTCTGTGCAGAGCAGGTAAGATCGAGCCTCACCTTGGCGATTGATATAAAACATGGTGGCCAAATTGTCCGTAAGGATCTGCACTGTCTTGTTGTGAATGAGGGGCAGAAAATGGTGGCATGCATTGTGGACCACCCAAAGCTCCAATAGATTTATGTGGAGCACGGACTCCATGGAGGACCATCTGCCCTGGATGGTATGTTCGGACAGGTGTGCCCCCCAGCCCAGGAGAGACGCATCCGTGGTTATCGTTACTAATGGGGTGTGTTGTTGGAAAGGGACACCCCTGCAGATGTTGGAATGGTTTGTCCACCAGGATAACAAATTCTTTACCGTGGTGGGCATGGTCAGTCGCTTTTGAATGGAATGTCTGTGATGAATGTATACTGTACGGAGCCATGCCTGAAGGTACCTCATATGACGTCGTGCATGTTTAAAGACAAACGTGGTTGCTGACATGTGTCCTAGAAGTTAGAGGTATAACCTGGCGGATGTCTGCAGGCTGTTTTGTATGGTTGCTATGAGGTTTGTTAATGTCAGGAAGCGTTGTTGGAGGTAGACTTGCCAATGCCATGGTGCAGTCCAGGTGGGCACCTATGAATTCCAACTGTTGGGTCAGAATTAGGGTGGATTTTAGGCCATTGATTTGTAGGCCTAGTCTTCTGAACAGAGTTGCAGTGAGTGACAAAGCGTCCACCACCTGTTGGTATGTAGAAGCTTTCAATCGTCCAGGTCGGGGAATATAATTACCCCCTGTCTGTGAAGATGGGCTGCAACCACAGCAAGGACTTTGGAGAAAACTCGCAGGGCCGTGGAAAGTCCAAGGATGTATGGTAAGATGGAAATAAGCATCCTGGAGGTCGAGGGTTGAGAGCCAATCTCCCTTCTCCAATGCTGGGATTACGGTTGCAGTGGTAACCATCTTGAAATGCTGAGTTCTGATAAACTTGTTTAGCTTGCGCAAGTCCAATATGGGCCTCCATCTGCCCATTTTCTTTTGGGTGAGGAAATAGCGTGAATAAAACCTGGTCCTCCCGTGTTTGGGAGGTACGGGTTCTATGGCACCGAGTTGCAGGAGGTGATTTATTTTCTGCTGTAGTAGGTGCTCGTGAGAAGGTTCCCTGAAGAGGGATGGGAAAGGGCGGTGGGTTGGTGAAATAGAGGTGAAGGGGATGGAATAGCCCTTGTGTATAATTTCCAGAACCCATGATTGCTCAGACCGGATAGAAAGGTGTTAGGAGGTCTCCAAATGGACTGGAATCAGGAGATGCTTGTGGCAATGGAATTTGAGGGACTCTCATGCCCTCGACCAATACTTTAAAATGCCTGTCTAGAAGTAGATGGTTGGGACGTGGTGGATTGCCCCGGTGTCTATCATCGTCTTGGCTGACGTTGTTTGCGACGTTGGTAGTACTGTCTCTGTGGCTGGGTATACAGAGCAGTACGGAAGCGCTGGGTGTAAAATGCGCCCTGTTTCTTTTTATCAGGTACGTGAATTCCCAAGGTTTCAGCATGGCACAGGAGTCCTTGAGCGTATGCAAGGCTGCATCCGTGATGTCTGCAAAGAGTTTCTGTCCCTCAAAAGGTAAGTCCTCGATCGTGGCCTGGATTTCCTTGGGGAAACCGGAAAGGTGGAGCCAAGAGGCCCTCCGCATGACTACTGATGTGGCGATGGAGCGAGCCGCCGTGTCTGCAGAATCCAATGATGTCTGCAAGGCCGTCCTGGCAATCAGGGAACCTTCTGAGATGCTCGCTTTGTATTGTTCTTTTTTGTCTGTTGGGAGATGCTCAATAAACACAGACATCTGTGCAAAAATGTTGAGAGTGTATTTGGCTAATAGCGTGGAGTAGGTAGTGATGCGTAACTGAAGAGTCGCTGAGGAATAGGCCTTTCTACCAAAAACAAGTCAAGGCGTTTCCAGTCTTCTTTCGTAAGAGGTGGTACGAGCCAGGTGTGGTTTTCCCCTTTGATTAATGGCTTCCACAACCAGTGAGTTTGGACTAGGGTAAGTGAAGAGGAACTCAGCCCCTTTTGCTGGCATGTAATACTTCTTGTCTGAACGTTTACAAGAAGGTGGGGCCGTGGCCGGTGTCTGCCAGACCGTTTTTGCTGGGTCCATAATGGCAGAATTAATAGGCAATGCAATCTTGGCTGTAGAAGAGGCATGGAGAATGTCAGTGAGCTCATGCTGTGACTCTAGCAGCTCTTCTAAGCAGATGCCTAGGGAAATCAGCCACATGCTTGAATAGATCTTGGAAAGATTTAAAGTCGTCCCCCGGTGTGGGGGGAGGCATGATTGTATCCTCCGGGGACGATGAATAAATATGGGTAGGAGGTAGGATGTCACCCTCTATTAAGTCCTCATTGCCCTCTTGTTCCTCCCCAGCAACTTCAGGGGAAGCTGGGGCAACCAGTGAAGTAGATCTAGCTGATCTTGGTGTTCTGGACCTGGATTGGTTAGAAGGCTGAATATTGTGAGCCCTGTACAGTGCCCATGGGCCTCAGTTTGGTGGGAGGGCCATTGGGGGGGCATCCATTGAGGCCCTGGGGGTTGCCACACTGTAGATTGTAGCCCTGAGGTTCCAGGTTTGGGCGATGAATGGCATGGGGTGCCCATCCCTACAGCCACTTCATCCTCCTTATCGCTTGAGAGAGGAGGGGCTGAGCTGGTCTGCCATCTGTGCCTAAGAGAGGTGTGCCCAGGGTGGAGGCAACAAAAAGGTCTGCCTGGCTAATGAAATGCTACGGCACCGGGAACTTAGGTGCAGGCATAGGAGGCACAGAGGTTAGTCAGCATCTGTGCTGCTGGTGCTGTGGGCTTGCTGTAATACATAGGAACAACAGGTGGCGCCATAGCACTGCTCGGTGCCGAGGGCTTCAGCTCTCTAGGCTCTGAGGGAACAGGCTTATTAGCTTTGCCTTGGCTGCCTGTCTTAGAGCTAGACCGCACTGGGTCTTTCGCTCCTCGGGTTGCCTCTGCACTGGACGAACCTGGTGCCACGCGGTCCGAGGCTCTGCATGGCGACGGTACCGGGGCAGATTTAGCCGTCAGAGATCACTTTTTGCATGGCGATTCTCCCTGGGGGGGGAGAGGGGGGGGAAGGAGTGTGACCGCTTGTTTTCATGGGGGCTGGATCCTTTGTGGTCATCTTAGAGGAGGATCCCATGTCCGACACGGCAGTCGGTGAGTGAGTGAGCGAGCTGGTGGGGAGAGGTCCCCTGCTCAGGGTCAGATGCAGGACGCAGGGGACTTCTCCATAAGCATCAGTTTGAGCTGAAGTTCCCTAGCCTTTCTGGTCCTTGCCGTTAATTTTTTGCCATGGTGGCACTTCTGCGTAACGCGAGTCTCCCAGGCAGCGAACACACTGGGCGTGACCGTCAGAGACTGATATTGACAGTCTACAGGTGAGGCAACGTTTAAAGCCTGGGGAGCCAGGCATAGCCGTTTGAAGAGTCTCTCTGGTTGTTTTTTAAATGGGAAGGGAAAAGACAGGAACCCTGCAGGGAACAGGAAGGGGGTAATTTTGGGCAAAAAGGAAAGGAAAAACTATTCTGAGGAAGATTATTCTGAGGCGCTGCTGTTGTTCCAACCGAAACCAACGGCGGCAAAGGAATTGGGGGACAGTTGGCTGCACGTGCGCGATACCCACTGAGAGCAGCACAAGCTGGCAGCAGTGCGTACGTGGCCAACCAGGGCACTGCTAGCTTAAATCTCCGACTAGAAGTGCAGGAGCACTCAAACACCCAAAAAAGTGAAGCATCCACAGGGACATTCCTCGAAGAACTACTAGTATTTCATGATTCCCTTTAGGGTCTGTGATGTGGTGTAAAAACCCCACACTGAGCACCAAGAGGTTAAGGGATTATTTTGGGCTCAGCTAGCCCCACCCCGCCACACCTGCAGCAAATGCTCCATATGCTAGAGGAATTAAAAGGCAGGGAATTAGGTCATTCGGGTGGCAGAGCTGGAGGTGAGCAGACATGCAGCCCACAGCTCCAGCAGAGCAGAGGGAAAGCTAAAGGCTCTGACACCGCTGCCCAAAGGGGCCCTCCTTGAGGGAAGGGAGGACCCACAGCAGAAACAACCAGAGAGGGAAGTATCCTTTGACCTTGGACGTTGGTAATGCCCTCTTATTTCTTTTGGTTTGGATTTCCCCACCAGGTGAAGGCCTTGGACTGAGCTGACCCCAGGGGGGAGACGAGAGGAAGAGGCCCAAGGAAGACAGCCTTAAGCAGCCTTTGTTTCCAGATTACTGGTAGGCCAAAGGGCCCTGAGTCAGGGCCCGGGCTCCCCTCCCCACAACCCCCTTAGCAGTCGGGGGTTGTGGCTGTGACCACTAGGCCACACTTCCCAACCAGACCTCAAGTGAGGACCATTACAGGGTCAAATTTGGGATTTACATTATTTGACAGTTTCATTAAGCCATTTTGTAATTATTCTTCTTTAACTCAGAGAGTACAACATATAGAAGCAAACTGTTTAGAAGAGGTTGTTTGCATACTGCAGACACTCTGGAAAAGTATTGAGAAACTGTATCCTGGATATGAACACTCATCACAGGAAGAAATTGCATGCTTGTAAATAATTAGCATAGTTTCCACATAATTGTCTAAATATTGATATCATGTTTCAATTGTTGTTGGGGAGTTACTCTGTTTCATCTGTTGGTTGTCTTTTTTGAAAATGAGAAGCACCGTGTTGATAGGGAAAAAATGTTCCCTTTTTTCATACCAGACCTCATTATCACAAGATATAGCAATGTGAGGTGGTACCAAATGTTATTTTTGGCATCACACCATGGGCCAGTAGGGAACATAGCTCCTGTATACACTGCATTAGGGAGGCAGCATCTCAAATGCTGTGTTGAGTTCTGGACACTCAACAGCAGAAAAAAATTACCACCAAACTGGAGGTTTAGAGAAAGGAACACAGGGAGAGGAAGGAAGTCTTACTTATGTGGAAGTTAAAAAAAGTTAACTAGGAATAGTTTGGCTAAACAATGACTTAGATAATTATCATAGTTTTAAAGTATCAGAAGCGTGTAAACAATCAAAGTTAGAGAATTTTTTTCAGGAGGTGTATCAGGAGGAAAGAGATTAAATTAAGCAGAGGAAAATATTAGAGTAAAGGTACATAGAGAGAGATACATTAACAGAATATATTTTCCTACTACTTCCCAGGGCAGTAGTAGGAAAATATTAAGTAATACTACATCAAATTCTGAAAGCTATAAAGGAACAATCCCATCACTGTTACAGAACGGACAGGATGTTCTTATAGGCATTTTTCTTCTCCAATTTAAATGATTTAAGCTGCTGCTATCTTATATCACAAAACTACTGTAAAATTGTATGGCGCACATGATAGTATTTGTTTGGACCTTCTCTATTACAATTCAATTCTTACACCTTAATACCAATGACTAAAACATACTGTAAAATTATTAAGACGATGAAAAGCAAACCAAATGCTTCCTAATTATGAAAAAGGAACCATTACAGAGTATTTTTAACTTTCTGGTTTATTACACTTTTTTTGGTGGTTAATACTCCAATTTTTTAAAACAACCGGCTGTCACAAACTGCCCTTCAACATTTTCAGGCATTTTACATGGGAAATGGCTACAGTTCTTTACCTTAGCAAAAGTGTCCAGCTTGTCTTTATCGTATAAGACTCTCAGCATTCCAGCACACAGTGGGCAGCAGGCTCCTACATGACACAAACAAAAGCAGGTTGCACTTCAGTGTTTTAATTAGATCCTTCAAAGCAAGTGAAGGTCAAAATTAAATGGTAAATGATATACACAGTAACAAAACTCCCAAACCCAAAGTTTCCTTTATGAAAACAGACCTTTCCAGTCAGTGGTTGGGTTATGAAATTTCTGTGCAATTTTTATGTTTAACAGCTGCAATTCAAAAACCATCCAATCCCACATGCATCAAATGCTATTTCAATGTGGAGTCATAGGATCAACTTCTAATCGCTTCAATATGGTATCACATTGCTATGAAGCTACAAAAATATGCAAGTACATGCTAAGTCACAAGGCAAGATACACTACATGTGCACAGCTCGGGAAAGGGCATACCCCAAAGTCTGTAATAACTACTGGGATGGAGGCGAGGGGGAACTAGAGCAGCAACAAAGATACCAGATTATTGTAACTGTTATAGATGCAGGTGGAAAGAGCTTGATTGCATAAAGCATTAGTGTAATCAAAAGACTGCAGTGTAAATGCACAGTTTTAACTTGTTTACACAGTTATGACATGTTTGGATTTAGGTTCTCGGCTTGTCAGGCAGATTTCTTCTAAGATTTCACATTATTTATCTATATTCACCTATACTTGTTTTCCTTGTTAGCCATCTCTCCCCTGGGGCTCCTGGTTTACCACCTACCTCTGGCTCTACTACTCTCCCCTCTCTCTTCAGGTGTCTGTCTTCCAGAGCTGTTGTTACTTCATTCCATGAACTAGCTTTCTTCATCCAGTCCTCCGCACCACCTCTGCAGCCCCACCCAATTGCCCCATTACCACTGAACACTCCAAAGAAGAATTCAAGAGCCAGAAGGGTGACTAAAGACAGTCTTGAGATAAAAGTTAAAGCCTCTTCCCCACTTCTGGGTCTGTCCCACTCAGGAAAAAAAAATCACAATATATTTCATCTTAGGTATTTAAATAGTCTCAACTACATGAACACCTGAGCACTTCACATAATCTTACATGCATTTATCCTCATAAAACCCCTGTGAGATCGTACTTATCCTATTATCCCCAGCTTACAGACAGGGAACTGAGGCACCGAGAGGGTATGTCTACAGTTTGAGTTGGGGGTGTGATTCTCAACTCAAAGAGACATACTCTCGTGCATGCTCTCATCGAGCTAGCACACCAAAAAGAAAATGTTGCCACGGCAGCGCAAGCAGCCACCCCAAGTATGCACCTAGCATCTCCAATGGGCATGTAATCAGGGTGGCTAGCCCCTCCTACCTCTTGCACAGTTGTGGCTACTGTCTATTTGTAGCTGGCACGTTCAACAAAAGCTAGCGCACGTCTCCTAGAGATGGGAATCACCCCCAGCTCAAAAGCACAGACATGCCAAGAGACTAAGGCAAGATTTTTAAAGGTATTAAAGCACCTACACCTAAGTAGCTTTAAAAACTTGGCCCTACGTGACTTGCCCAATGTCACATAAGAAGTCCAGCAGAGTGGGGATCTGAATCTGGGTCTCTAGAATCTCAGACTAGCACTCTAACCACTGAACCATCCTTCCTTACAATCCATACACTTTGAGAACGTTTTACTTCTGCATATTTAAATTATTTGGTTTCTGTAGCATGAAAACATGTATGATCTGTTAGCTCCTGTACTTTTGTGAAAAGGCTGATCGCAACCTAGTGTGACTTAACAGTTGGTAGGCTTGCTTTTAAATCACAAATCTTGCTAGAGAAAAATAGCTGAGTATGTGAGCTTTCCTAAAGTAACTCTTAGAGGGGACTGTTTGCTAAAGCTCAGATTTCTAGGGTACAACTTATGGCAGTTCCACACAAATTTCCATAAGCAAAATATTTAGCAATACTTTCTTATTAATGAAAATGGAAACAAAGATTATTCTTGGACATAAGTTATTTCCAAGACTCTCTGGCAACAAATGGGGACAAATATGTATCTCACACACCAAAATCTCTAGGAAGTTGTTTGGCAGTTAAAGGAGAATACTCATATCTTTCAGATGGTTCCTTCTGCTGAAGCTCTCCATGCAATAAAATAAATGTTGATATCTATTATGTAGCCATACTTTACTTTCACTGTTAAATTTTATATGTACAACACACACACACACACGAGACACAAACATTTTAATTTGCTTGACTACGAACCTGCCTGAAGGGATAGTAAGAATCATATTATGTATTTGACATTGCATTCTATATGTTTATGGAAATATGCTTATAAGTGTAAATAACACAACTGGAATATGCGTTATGCTAGATATGCCATGTGACATATCTTTGCAAAGGTTATGATATACTGAATGTATTCCTCCTATTTGTATGCATGTATCGTTTTTATATGAGGAGGTTACTCACCCTGTGCAGTAAATGACGTTCTTCGAGATGAGTGTCCCTTTGGGTGCTCCACTCCAGGTGTTGGTGCGTCCCTGCGCCTTTGCTCGGAAATTTTTGTAGCAATACTCATACCGGCCACGCATGCATAAAGCCTGCCCCCCTGCTCTGAGACTAGGCTAATAGTGCGCATGCGCGGCCGGTCTCCTCAGTTCCTTCTCTACAACGGAGGCTACCCCAACTCCGAAGTAGAGGGGAGGAGGGTGGGTTGTGGAGCACCCACAGGGACACTCATTTCGAAGAACGTCAGTTACTGCACAGGGTGAGTAACCTCCTCTTCTTCGAGAGAGAGATGTCCCTGAGGGTGCTCCACTCCAGGTGACTTAAAAGCAGTGTGTCTCAAGGAGGTAGGGACTTCGGATCTGATAGGAATGCCGTAGATAGTACAGCTCTGCCCAATCGTGTATCAGAGAGAGGGCCCTGAATAAGGGCATAGTGTTTAACAAATGTGAGTTCAGAGGACCAAGTGGCTGCTTTACAGAGGTCAGCCAGGGGAACTTTGCGTAAGAAAGCCACAGAGGCAGCCAGAGATCTAGTGGAGTGAGTTCTGATGCCGGCTGGAGGTGTAACCTTCTTCATCTGATAGCACAATCGGATGCACTGAGAAATCCAGTTTGAAAAAGTCGCTGGGTAGAAATAGGAGTCCCTTTGGAATGCTCCGTGATGGAGACAAAGAGTCTAGAAGAATTTCTAAAAGGTTTGGTTCTATCCAAATAGAAGGACAAGGCCCTACGTACATCTAATGTATGCATCGTGGCTTCGAACGAGTTTGCATGTGGTTTCGGAAAAAAGGTTGGTAGGTGTATCGGCTCATTAATGTGGAATGAGGAATGCACCTTTGGAAGAAATTTGGGGTGTAATCTAAGGGTAACCTTGTCCTTGAAAAATAGCATATATGGTGGGTCTGCCATAAGAGCTGCTATTTCTCCTGCTCGTCTGGCGGAGGTAATTGCCACTAAAAATGCTGTTTTCATTGAAAGGTGTAAAAGGGAGCAAGTGGCTAGGGGCTCAAATGGTTGTTGAATTAGCAGGTTAGTACTAGATGAAGGTCCCACGGAGGGGTAGGTGGTTTAATGTCTGGGTATAGGGCTTGGAGTCCCTTGCGGAAACTCGTGGTGATTGGATGAGCAAAGACAGAGGTATCATCAATTCTGTCATGAAAGGTTGTAATAGCAGCTAAATGGACTCTGATGGAGCTGAAAGAAAGGCCAGATTGCTTGAGGTCCAATAGGTAGTCAAGTATGATCGGGAGAGGTACCGACGTGGGACAAGTTGTTTAGCTGAACACCAATGTGTGAATTGTTTCCACTTTCGTAGATAGGTGGTGCGAGTAGATTGTGTTCTGCTATGTAGCAGCACTCTTTGAACTTGTTCAGAGCAATCTAGTTCGTTTTGGGAGAACCATGTAGGAACCAGGCTTTGAGGTGAAGCATGGACAGGTTGGGGTGGAGAAATCAGCCGTGTTGCTGTGATAGGAGGTTCGGGATGAGAGGCAACGAAATTGGTGGTTGAATCGACATTCTGTTGAGGAACGGAAACCACGGTTGTCTGGGCCATGATGGGGCAATCAGGATCACCTTGGCATGGTCTGTTCGTATTTTTATCAGGACCCTGTTGAGAACCGGTATCGGGGGAAACGCATAGAGTAAGTTTCGGTTCCATGGAATCATGAATGCGTCTCCCAGGGAACGTTTGCCCAGTCCCGCTCTGGAGCAAAAGTTGGGGCATTTCGTGTTTTTCACAGTTGCAAAAAGGTCTATGGTTGGATGACCCCAAATGCGGAATATGTTGTAAATGGTTTTCTCGTCTATCTCCCATTCGTGATCCCAGGGAAAGCGTCTGCTTAGTTCGTCCACTGTGGTGTTCATCACTCTGGGAAGATAGGCAGCTGATATCCGGATGTTGTTCGAAAGGCAACAATTTCAGAGCTTCATAGCCTCTGTGCAAAGCGAGAGGGAGCAAGCCCCTCCCTGCCTGT
This sequence comes from Emys orbicularis, assembly GCF_028017835.1. Lineage (NCBI taxonomy): Eukaryota > Metazoa > Chordata > Testudines > Emydidae > Emys > Emys orbicularis. The sequence goes on from NC_088684.1 coordinate 178,837,340, forward strand.
TTACATAGAACATGCATGCAATGTTGTCTGTCATTATGCGTACATGGTGATTCCTGATTAGTGGGAAGAAGTGACGGCACGCATTGCGTATGGCTCGAAGTTCTAGGACATTTATGTGCAGAGAGGTTTCGGTTGAAGACCATAGCCCCTGGACTGTGTGGTGAGACATGTGTGCACTCCATCCTGTCAGAAATGCATCAGTAGTCAGTATGGGGGATGGAGCCTCCTGACTCCAGAGCAGAGGTTGGAGTGAACTGTCCACCACAGCAGAGAATCTTTGACTCGGAAGGGTATGGAGAGAGTCTTGTTTAGAGAGTGCACATTCGGTCTGTAAACCGTGGCCAACCACGGTTGGAAGCACCTCATGTAGAGTCGTGCGTTTTGGACGTGGCACGAGGCCACGTGACCTAGTATTTGTAGACAGTCTCGGGCAGTGACCTGGGGACTGTTGCGAAGTTTTGTGGCCAGTAGGCTTATGGAGTTGAAGCGGTCGGGTGGGAGAGATGCCAATCCCGTCCGGGAGTCGAGGTATGCTCCTATGAACTCCAGATGTTGGGTGGGGCATAATGTGGATTTGTTTTTGTTTATTTGCAGGCCTAGAGATAGGAAACAATCGACAGTAAGTTGCATGAATTGGAGAGCTTCGTCGAATGTTGAGGCTTTGAGGAGGCAATCGTCGAGGTAAGGAAATATTACGACCCCTTGTTTCCTGAGGTAGGCAGTGACTACGGCTAGGATCTTGGAAAAAACACGGGGGGCCATGGACAGTCCAAAGGGGAGAACCCTGTATTGAAAATGTGTTAAGCCAAGGGTAAAACGTAGGAAACGTCTGTGGGCCGGGTGTATAGTCACATGATAATAGGCGTCCTGTAGGTCGAGGGCTGAAAACCAATCGCCCTGCTCCAGCGCTGGTAGTGAGAGTAACCATCTTGAACTTTTGCTTTTTGACAAATTTGTTGAGCCGCCTGAGGTCGAGGATTGGTCGCCATCCCCCAGTTTTCTTTTCTGTTAAGAAATAATGGGAGTAGAAACCCTTCCCTTTGTGTCGTTCGGGCACAATTTCTATTACTCCCAGTTGGAGGAGATGTTGCACTTCTTGGAGGAGTAGTTGCTCGTGAGAAGGGTCCCTGAAGAGGGACGGGGAGGGTGGGTGGGTGGGAGGCAAGGAGAGGAAGGGGATGGAGTAGCCAATTGTAACGGCCTCTGTAACCCACTTGTCGGTGGTAATGTTCTGCCATTGATGGGAGAATGGTCGTAGGCGGTGTCCAAAAATAGGTGTACTGGCTGAAGTGGGAACGCTGTTTTCTAAACCTTCGACCAAAGCTTCAAATTTGCTTATTAATTGGAGGGGGTTGAGGTGCCCCCGCAGAATTGGGACGACGACGCTGGAATCTCAGTCTCTGGCGTTGCTGCTGTTGTTGTTGCTCCTGTGATCTATGGAAGTGTTGCGTATATGCGGGGTAGCGTGGACGTTGGTAAGGTTGGTATCTATATTGTCGCTTTCTGGTCATAGTTGTCTGGAGACCTAAGGACCGGAGGGTTGCCCTGGAGTCCTTCATTGAATGAAGCACATCGTTCGTGGTGGAGGCAAAGAGTGTCACCGTCAAAGGGAAAGTCTTCAATGGTACTCTGGACCTCTTGAGGAAAGAAAGAGGAGGAGAGCCATGAACCTCAGCGCATGACCACTGCTGTGGCGGTCGATCTTGCTGTATTGGCTACATCGAGGGCCGCTTGAAGAGCGGTACGTGATAGGATTTGTACCTCGGAAACCAGAGCTGTGAATTGTTGTTTCTTCTGTTCTGGAATGTCATCAATAAAGTCCATGAATGTATTATAGTTTCTGTGGTCATATTTTGCAAGAACTGCAGTATAATTAGCAATACGAAATTGTAGCGTTGAGGATGCATATACTTTGCGACCGAAGAGGTCCAAGCATTTACTTTCCTTGTTGGCCGGGGTGGAGCGGGAAAAAACGGTTACTTACCTTCTGTAACTGTTGTTCTTCGAGATGTGTTGTTCACGTCCATTACACATTAGGTGTGCGCGCGCCGCGTGCATGAACGTCGGAAACTTTTCCCCTCAGCGGCTCCCGTCGGGCTTGCAGGGTCTCCCCTCCCGCCAGAGCGGCGCCCCGCTCTAGCGTATATATACCCCTGCCGGCCCGACCCTCCCTCGGTTCCTTCTTGCCGGTGACTCCGACAGAGGGGAAGGAGGGTGGGAAGTGTAATGGACGTGAACAACACATCTCGAAGAACAGTTACAGAAGGTAAGTAACCGTTTTTTCTTCTTCGAGTGATTGTTCACGTCCATTACACATTAGGTGACTCACAAACTTACCATTGGAGGAGGGTAGGAGTCAAGGAATAATCGACTGAAGCACAGCTCTACCGACCGCCGCGTCCTCTCTGGTCTGATGATGGATTGCGTAGTGGGCTGTGAACGTATGCACCGACGACCAGGTGGCCGCTTTACAGATTTCCTGGAGTGGAACCTGCACCAAGAACGCCGCAAAGGACGCTTGGGCCCTAGTAGAGTGAGCCCTGATCTCCAGGGCTGGTACGTTAGCGAGCTCATAGCACGTGCGTATGCAAAGCACAATCCATGCCGACAAGCGTTGCGTCGAGATAGGTTGGCCTCTAATTCGCTCCGCAATGGCAATGAACAGTTGAGTCGACTTGCGGAATGGCCTGGTCCGTTCTAGATAAAAAGCCAATGCCCTACGGACATCGAGGGTATGCAAGCTGCGTTGGCTCGGGTCCGAGTGTGGCTTAGGGAAGAACACCGGTAAACAAACGTCCTGTCCCATATGAAAATGCGTGACCACTTTCGGAAGGAATTTCGGGTGCGGTCTGAGTTGCACCTTATCTTTATGAAAAACTGTATAGGGAGGTTCCAAAGTGAGGGCCCTCAACTCCGAAACCCTCCTAGCTGATGTGATGGCCACGAGAAACGCTACCTTCCGTGAGAGGTGCATGAGGGAGCAAGAGGCCAGGGGTTCGAAGGGCGGCCCCATGAGCTTAGTGAGGACCAGGTTGAGATTCCACGCAGGGACCGGCGGGCGCGAGTAGGGAAACACCTTGTCCATCCCTGTCATAACTATAAAGGGAAGGGTGACAGCTCTCCTGTGTACAGTGCTATGGAATCCCTCCTAGCCAGAGACTCCAAATCCTTTTACCTGTAAAGGGTTAAGAAGCTCGGATAACCTGGCTGACACCTGACCCCAAGGACCAATAAGGGGACAAGATACTTTCAAATCTTGGGGGGGGAAAGGCTTTTGTGTGTGTCCTTTGTTTAAGGGGTTGTTCGCTCTTGGGACTGAGAGGGACCAGACATCAATCCAGGTTCTCCCCATCTTTCTAAACAAGTCTCTCTTATTTCAAAATTGTAAGTAAAAGCCAGGCAAGGCGTCTTAGATTTACTTTGTTTTCTCAACTTGTAAATGTACCTTTTACTAAAGTGCTTATCTTGTTTGCTATACTTTGAACCTAAGACAGAGGGGATTCCTCTGAGCTCTTTAAGTTTGATTACCCTGTAAAGTTATTTTCCATACTGATATTGCAGAGATGATTTTTACCTTTTGCTTTAATTAAAAGCCTTCTTTTTAAAAACCTGATTGATTTCTCCTTGTTTTAAGATCCAAAGGGGGTTTGGATCTGTATTCACCAGGAGTTGGTGAAAGGAAGGAGGGGGGAAGGGTCAATTTCTCCTTGTTTAAAATCCAAGGAGTTTGGATCTGTATTCACCAGGGAATTGGTGAAAGGTTTCTCAAGGCTTCCCAGGGAGGGAATTCTTAAGATGGTGGCAGCGGACCAGAGCTAAGCTGGTAGATAAGCTTAGAAGTTTTCATGCAGGCCCCTACATTTGTACCCTAAAGTTCAAAGTAGGGATACAGCCTTGACAATCCCCTTGAGGAATCGGGCTACTGTGGGGTTAGAGAACACCGAAGCCCCCAACTCCCCAGGGTGGAACGCCGATATGGCAGCCAGATGCACCTTAATTGAGGCGGGGGCGAGCCCCTGATGCTTGAGGTGCAGCAAGTAGTCCAGAATCGATGGGACTGAGGCCTGCCGAGGCTGGATGTGATGAGGCTCACACCAGTGGGAGAACCGTTTCCATTTGGCGAGGTAGGTCGCTCTTGTGGAGGGCTTCCTACTACCAAGGAGGACCTGCTGGACCTGATGGGAGCACCTGTGCTCCATATCGTTTAGCCAGAGAGAAACCACGCCATGAGATGTAGCGACAGTAGGTTCGGGTGGAGTAGGCGACCCTGGTCTTGCGTGATGAGGTCGCGATGGAGGGGGAGGGCGATCGGAGTGGTCACGGGCAGTTCCAACAGGGTCGTGAACCAGTGTTGGCGTGGCCACGCCGGGGCGATGAGGATGACTGTCGCCTTGTCCCTGCGGGTTTTGAGGAGGACCCTGTGGATGAGCGGGAATGGGGGGGAAGGCATACCTCAGGCTCCCGCCCCACGGAATTGCGAAGGCATCTGCCAATGAGCCCGGACTGAGGTTCTGAAATGAACAAAACTGAGGGCATTGGCTGTTGTCCTTGGTGGCAAAGAGATCCACCTGGGGAAACCCCCACCTCCAGAAGATTAAATGCAGGACGTCCTGTCTCAACATCCACTCGTGCATGTGATAGGACCAGCTGAGGCGGTCCGCTAACCCGTTTTGGGCCCCCGGGAGATATGTTGCTAGTAGGTGGACTGAATGGGCTATGCAGAAGTCCCAGAGGAGGAGCGCCTCGTGACAGAGGGGAGAGGACCGGGACCTGCCCTGCTTGTTTATGTAGAACATGGCGGTAGTGTTGTCAGTCAGAACTGACACGCTGTGGCCTTCTATGGTAGCGTGAAAGGTCTGACCGGCGAGGCGAACCGCCCTCAGCTCCTTCAGGTTGATATGAAGCAACTTTTCTTCCCTGGACCATAAGCCCTGAGTCCGCAGGTCCCCCAGGTGCGCCCCCCAACCCAGGTTCGACACGTCTGTTACTAACGTCAGAGCGGGTTGCGGGGTGGCGAAAGGGACCCCTGCGCAAACCTGCTGCCGATCGAGCCACAAGCGGAGGGAGTTCGACACCCGATCCGGGATCGTCACGACCAGGTCTAAGGGGTCTCTGTTGGGGCGATATGTTTGGGCCAGCCACAACTGCAATGGCCTGAGTCTTAGGCGGGCGTGTCCGACTACATGTGTGCAGGCCGCCATGTGCCCCAAGAGTTGCAAGCAACATCTGGCCATGGTCGTGGGGAATTGCTGGATGGAGCTCACGACCTTCTGAATGGCCAAGAACCGCGATACGGGAAGACTCGCCCGTGCCGCCACTGAGTCCAGGACTGCCCCTATGAAGTCCAGTCTCTGCGTGGGGACCAGCGATGACTTGGGTACATTGACCAGTAGACCGAGCTTGCGGAACACCTGTAGTGCCAACGTCACATGGGAGCGAACCTCGGCCTCCGACCGGCCCGCAAGGAGCCAGTCGTGCAAGTATGGGTAGACGCGCATCCTTCTTTTTCGAAGAAAGGCTGCCACCACGGACATGCATTTCGTGAACACTCGCGGGGCCGTTGCCAGGCTGAAGGGCAAGACCGTAAATTGAAAGTGGCGCTGGTTGATGGTGAAGCGCAGGAATCGCCGGTGGGCCGGGCGGATGGCGATGTGAAAGTAGGCATCCTTCATATCGAGGGCAGCGTACCAATCTCCCGGATCCAGGGACGGGATAATAGTACCAAGGGAGACCATACGGAAACGTGTTTTGAGCAAGTATTTGTTTAGTTTGCGTAGGTCCAAAATAGGACGGAGGCCCCCTTTTGCTTTGGGAATGAGGAAGTATCTGGAATAGAACCCTTTCCCCCTGAGGTCCGGAGGAACCTCTTCCACCGCTCCTATTGTGAGGAGGGTCTGCACCTCCTGCATGAGGAGTTGCTCGTGAGAGGGGTCCCTGAAGAGGGACGGGGATGGGGGGTGGGAGGGAGGGGGCGAGGAGAACTGAAGGGTGTAGCCCACCTCCACCGTGCGCAGGACCCAGCGGTCCGATGTTGTATGTGACCAAGCACGGTAAAAATGGGACAGGCAGTCCCTGAAACACAGAGGGGGATCCGGAATAGCGGTTGGTACTCTGTCCTCGATCGCAGCTTCAAAACCCTTGCTTGTTTCCCGGCTGCGGCTTGCCTTGGCCATGATTCTGGCCCTGGTTAGGCGTGTTGTTGCGTCTACACCTGTTATCCCTGCTCCTCCTGCGGTACGGTTCCTGTCTAGGACGAGGGTGGTACTGTCTCTGCGGAGGTTGGGGCTTAAAGGGCTTCCTCTGCGTCACTGGGGTGTGCATCCCCAACGACTTGAGGGTAGCTCGAGAGTCCTTGAGGCTATGCAGTCTGGCATCCGTCTGGTCCGAGAACAAGCCTGATCCCTCGAACGGAAGGTCTTGGAGGGTGTTTTGCACCTCTGGGGGAAGGCCGGAAGCCTGTAGCCATGCCGAGCGTCTCATTACCACTCCTGCCGCGATTGTCCTAGCGGCTGCGTCCGCGGAGTCAAGGGAGGCCTGTACAGAGGTCTTGGCTACTGCCTTCCCTTCGTCTACTATGGCCACAAATTCGGGTTGCGAGCCCTGAGGCAAGGCTTCCTTAAACTTGGAGACCAATGCCCAGGAATTGAAGTTGTGTCTGTTCAGAATCGCTTGTTGGTTTGCGATCCTCAACTGGAGGCCTCCGGACGAGTAGACCTTTCTCCCAAGCGTTTCGCCTCCTTGGCCTTGGGGGCCGGGGCTTGCTGGCCATGTCGCTCCCGTTCGTTGACCGCAGAGACGACCAGCGAACATGGTGTTGGATGAGAGAAGAGGAAATCAAACCCTTTAGATGGGGCGAAGTATTTCCTCTCTACGCCTTTTGCAGTAGGCGCACTGGAGGCTGGTGTTTGCCATACTGTCTTATAATTGGACTGGACCGTTTTTATGAGCGGGAGCGCAATCCTGGAGGGGCCCTCCGGGCTTAGAATGTCGACCAAGGGGTCCTCCTGCTCAACAGTCTCCTCTGCCTGCAACCCCAAATTGAGGGCTACTCGGTGGAGCAGGTCCTGGTGCGCCCGATGGTCAATCGGGGGAGGGCCGGACACGGTTGTGCCCGCCACGGCTTCGTCTGGTGAGGAGGAGGAGGTCATGGCCTTTTGCGCGTCTTCCTCCTCCTGCAACTCCTCATCGGCAGGGTGCTCCTCTGGAGTGCGTTCCCTGACGTGGGTCTGGGACGGTGCCGGGCTCGGTGCCGAGTCAGCCCTTTCCCTCTCTGGCGGCCTGGAGACCGTGGCCTCTTTGCGAGAGGGTGGGCGCCACTGTGGAGAGCGGGACCGGTGTCCCAAGGGGCCAGATCTCGAGGTCCTGGACGGGGGGCCTTGTTGGTGGTAGGCCCAAGGGGTCCAGAAAGGCCATTGTCCTGGATGTCCCCACTGTGGGTGCCAAGTGGCTTCGTGCTCCCTACTGGCCTGTGCTCTGTGGGCATATCTGCTGGAATGGCCCGAGTCCACCTCCGAAACTACGGACGGTGATCTAGAGGGCCACGGCGGTGCCGTGGAACGGTGCCGGTCCGGGGTCGGAGAGCGGTGCTTTCGTGACCGGGACCAGGAGTAGCGCCTTGCTGACCTGGACCTGGATCGGTACCGGTGACCCCGGGACCGGGAGCGACTGCGGGAGGACGGTCTCGGGGATCGCGCAACCGACACGTCCCGGTGCCTACTCGAGCAGGGCTGCTGGGTCGGTGCCTTGCGCTTGTTAGGGCCCGACGGTTGTGCGGCCCTCTGCGCGGAGGGAAGCCGGGAGTCCACCGAGGCGGAGCTCGACCGGGACCGGCGCAGTGAAGGCGACCATGATGGGCGCATCATTGCCGGCTTCTCTTTGGATGGCAGTCTCGGCGGAATGTCCTTAGCGCAGAGGGTGCCCTCAGCGGACAATTCAATGAGGTCCTTTGCTGCCTCAAATGTGTCCGGGGTGGAGGGCTGTTCCAAAAGTTCCTCCAGCCCTTCCTCCTCACTCGACGCGCCTATCCCGGGGCTCGACGGGCCTTTCGGCGCCGGAGCCACTGGCACCGGGATCTGTGCTGGGGCTGCAACGGCCTTAGGAGCACTTGCGGTCTTCGCGGGCGCTACCCTCTTGTGCGGGGAACGTCTTCGGGCCTTGGGTTGGCCCTTCGATTTAGCCGGCGAAGACGACCGGTGCCGGAGGTGTTCCCGCTGATTCGGTGCCGTGGGCTTAGGTTGCCCCGCCGACGTCGGATCACGAACCGATGCCGGGGCACTCCGCACCGAGGTTGACGGTGCCGTTGAAGTGGAGGGCTGTAACGCCGTCTCCATGAGCAGCTGCTTCAAGCGAAAGTCTCTCTCTTTTTTTTAGTCCTAGGCTTGAAAGCCTTGCAGATCTTGCAGCACTCCTTTTGATGTGCTTCCCCCAGACAACGGAGACACGAGTCGTGTGGGTCGCTTACTGGCATAGGCTTGCGGCACGTGGCACAAACCTTGAAGCCTTGGGCGTGCGGCATGCCCCGCCGCCCAGGGCCGGTGCCGGGGTTGGTCAAACACCCGACACAAAGAAGTTTAAGTCTTTCTAAATAGCCAGGGGCTTAACACTAACTACTGAAGAACTGATAACTGAAGATAACACTGAGTACTATGCTAAGGGACACTCTCAGGCGAGAGATAGAGTTGTTCCAACGTCGCCACGGACGGTAAGAAGGAACTGAGGGAGGGTCGGGCCGGCAGGGGTATATATACGCTAGAGCGGGGCGCCGCTCTGGCGGGAGGGGAGACCCTGCAGGCCCGACGGGAGCCGCTGAGGGAAAAAGTTTCCGACGTTCGTGCACGCGGCGCGCGCACACCTAATGTGTAATGGACGTGAACAATCACTCGAAGAAGAATACTGTTGTTTGGTCCTTTGGTTCGCTGCGTCTACTACCAACGAGTTTGGTGCTGGATGGGTAAAAAGGAATTCAGAGCCCTTAGAAGGGATGAAGTACTTGCGGTCCGCTTGTTTACAGGTAGGTAGGCATGTAGCTGGAGTCTGCCAGATGGACTTAGGTTCTAAAAGGGCTATGTTGATTGGTAATGCAACTCTAGAGGAAGAAGAGGGCTGTAGGATGTCCGTTAATTCATGCTGTTGTTCAGGGACTTCCTCCAAGTTAATTCTCAAGTCACTGGCAACTCTTTTAAAAAGGTCTTGGAATTTTGCGTAGTCATCCGAGGGTGTTGGAGGAAGGGGAAGTAAGGCTTCTTCAGGCATTACCTCCGGCTCTACTGGAATAGGAGCAGGACTTGGTTGACCCTGCAAGTGTGACGATGCTGCCTGGTGTCTTGTGTCATTGGCAGGTTCGTCAGGTGGTGGTGCTAGACCGGTGTTGCGCCTGGTTGAGGTGGAGTAGCGCGTGTGTTCTCGAGGGTACGATGCCCATAGTGCCCAATATTGCCATGGTGGTAGGTAGGGCATAGGTGGTGCCATCCGGGGGTTCACCCCCCAGGGGGCAGGATCCTGAGAATAGGATGAGGTAATTTTTCTATGATCTCTGTTGACTGGGGTCTGGGAATGGGAGTCTTGATACGGTGAAAAATCCCCGTGGTCCAGCTTCCTCCTCACTGGAGGAAGGCTGTTCAGATCCTGACTCAGCCATTGGGGAGAAGCAGGCATTCGGCAGGGGTGACTGCAGGATAGGTGACACAAACAGATCTCTTGCCTGAGTAAACTGAAGTGCTGAGGCTCCTGTGTGAGGTGAAGGCTGGGTAGGAGGAAGCTGCAGTGAGGAAACATTCCTCTGCACCGGTGTTTTGAGTCTGGGCTCACTGCCGGTCAGCCCAGTGGGTGTTGGTGCCGTGGCCGGTGCCGGGAGAGCAATCTCAGCCTGCAGGGGGTCAGGCAGGTTGTGGGATGTCGGCACCGTGTCCGCCGCGGTGCCGAACGGTGCCAGAAGACAGGCAGGCAGCTGGAAGCCTGAAGCCTCGGCACCGGAGCTTCGCGCCACCGCCGCAGCCTCAGGCGGGTTTCGTGCGGTGCCGGAGGAGCCCGGCTCGTCAAATGTGCTCAAGCGGGGGAGCACAGGCAGGGAAGCGGTAAATCTGCCCGGGGAAATCCTGTGTCGCAGGGTTTCCTTTGAAGCTGACAAAAGGTGCCCTTTTTTTGGAAGATTTCTTGTGCTTCTTTGAGGTGGGGGGACTGTGGTGGGCAGCAGAGCCGGAATCAGCGCCTGGGTCTAAAGCTGCGCCTAGGGATTTCTGGAGGAGGAGGAGCAGTTTCAGTCTAAGCTTCCTGTCCTTCCGTGCCCTGGAGCTAAGTTTGCTGCAGTGGGCACATCTTTGGGGAATGTGGGTCTCCCCCAAACATTTTATATACTGTGAGTGGCCATCTGACAGGGGGATAGCTTCCTTGCAGTTAGAGCAGCGCTTAAAGCCTGTGGAGCCAGGCATGTCCGAAGCGGCTGCGGCTGACAGGAATTTTTTTTTTTTTTTTTTTTTTTTTTTTTAAAGAGATAGAAATGGTAACTAACTATAACTAACATCGAACTAACAACAAACAAACTAACTAGAAGGGTAATTGTAACAAGAGGAAAGAATTTTCTAACGAGTCTGCTGAGCTCCATCTCAGGCCGGGGACGGTAGAGAAGGAACTGAGGAGACCGGCCGCGCATGTGCACTATTAAGCTAGACTCAGAGCGGGGGGGCAGGCTCTACGCATGCGTGGCCGGTACGAGTACTGCTACAAAAATCTCCGAGCAAAGGCGCAGGGACGCACCAACACCTGGAGTGGAGCACCCACAGGGACATGTCTCGAAGAAGAACTGAAGTTATGAGCATTGGCTCTATGCTTGTATTTGAAGTGTGATTTTCCACACCCCTGAGTGACAGTTATACCAACGTAAGTTTCTAGTGTAGACTAAGGGTACGTCTACACTTACCGGAGGGTCCGGCGGCAGGCAATCGATGTTCTGGGATCGATTTATCGCGTCTGGTTTAGACGCGATAAATCGATCCCGGATCGATCCCGGAAGTGCTCGCCGTCGACGCCGGTACTCCAGCTCGGCGAGAGGAGTACGCGGCATCGACGGGGGAGCCTGCCTGCCGCGTCTGGACCAAGGTACTTCGAATTCAGCTACGTTATTAACGTAGCTGAATTTACGTACCTTAGTCCGAAGTGGGGGGGTAGTGTGGACCAGGCCTAAGCCCGAGCATCTAATTTTAGGCACCTACTTTGGAAAACACTGGCCTTAATGATTATCTCTAAATTTTCAGCTTCCTCTTAGAATCTTGAAATATTAAGCCCTTATTGCAAACTTCTTGTTTACAGTAATCATGGAACCCTTTCACCAGTGTCCACTTGACTTCTTAGCAAATAAGTCAAATTCATATGTCTACATGTGCAATACTAAGAGCAGACAGATCATGTTCCAGATCAATGGAAACATAAGAATGAAATGCATAAAGTTTTTGGATCCTGGACTCTTTGGCATTGTAAATTATCTTCCCATAAATTACTAGATGTAAAAGCAGCATGTCTATGAAAGCTTCCCCACTTCCTTGCCTTCCCCACAATATTTTCTAGTGTTGATAGCTGCTAACATGAAGCCTTTTTCTCTGCAGTACTACCCAGAGACACCTGGTGAAAACACACCGTTGAATGCAGGAGCATGTCACAATATCAAAACAGTGACAAGAGTGGACTGCAGAAGAAGCTGGCATTGGGATACAGAGATTTAATTTAAAAGGTATGTCTCTCAAAAGGGCCCCGAGGGTCAGGTACTGTTGTGTTTTGGAGAAGAGGATGACAAGTCTAGGATGGGACGGAAGATTCATTCTTCAAACTGAGTCCAACACTAGTTGTTTAAATACCCAAGGATAATGCAATAACTGGAATGATTTTAAGAAATAACATTCAATGAAAAAGTCCAGCAGACAGCAGGTTGATGTCACTCAAATTTAGTACACAAGTCAGACATTTTGTGGGAAGCCTCCAGATCTCACAAGAAACAGCAAATCTCTAAAATGGTTTTAACATGGTGGCTGAAATTTTTACCTTGTGACTAGGCATTTTATCATTCCTCTGCTCTGCCTTTGAAATAAAGCACATTTCCCTTCTTGTCCCAAAAATGTAGTTTTCTGCTGTTGCTATTTTAAATACAGTTTGGCACTACTGTGTAGTATCCACATTACGGATTGTGGAAAACTGCTGTATTTTCAACAGCTAAATATTTATGTATACAAGTGAAGCACTAGTTCAATACAAAGCACATTCTGACTAAAATTGTACTCTAATGCAGAAGAGGACATACATTTTATATTTCATGATATGCATTTTTTGTGTGTCTAATTACAGCCATGCACATTCTGCAGTAAGCTGGATCGGTCTGGATTGTGAATTTTACCACAGCAGACTAGAAATTCAGTGGTAGCTTTCCCCATAAATAAATAAAAATGGAGATTCTGAATCCATAAATTATGAAACTGAGTAATACAATCAGTACAGTGGCCCATGTGTTATTTATTTTGCTATTAAATTCTCCATGTGAGATATGAAAGTCTGTTAAGAGATCAAACATCAGCAGCGAAACAGTTAAGAATGTTAACATTTGAACTGTCATCTTTTAGGTTTCAAAATCAGCCCTCCACTGGAATGAATGGGGAGTTCACACACCTTCCAGAAATAACTGCAGGTTGCCTACAGATTTAGGAAGACATCACCATACGATACGATAACAAATTAGGGATACGTGAGACCAGTAGGTTGCAGAGTCTAACACCTTTCACTGAAAATGCCCTATGACAAGCCCCCTACTATTTAACTCAGGGTCTATAAACTTGAGCTCTTCAGATCATTACAACTGCCAAGGGATCACATTAAGAAAGAGGCAACCTTCAAAGAAGTAGGACTCAAACCATTTAGGGCATTACATGTCAAAAACACCAGCTAACTTCTCACAGAAACCAAATGAAAACCAATGCAGACCATGGGCATAGCAAGTCTAGCAGCATATTCTGCACAAGCAGAACATATCTTATGTCAGTTCAGTCTCAGCCAGCTAGCTCATATTCAAACCACACTCTGGGCTATACACTGGAAAAGTCACTCATCTGCACCATGTGTGTCCAGTGAAATGGAGACAGCTCTGAAGGCACATCTCAATATTAATGAAATCCTCTTTGCACAAAGGTCTATCAGAAAGCTTATGTACCACGTAAGTCCTAATTAAGTCCTCAGAATAAGTCTTGTAATGGTCACACACACACACACACACACACACACACACAGAATAGAATATATTTTTCAAATAAATCATTTTGGTCCACACCAACTTGCTTATATGAGTAGCCTTCAGACACTCATATACCTTGATTGAGCATTAGCAACAAACATACCTGGTGCAACAACTGGTTTGCATCCAGTTGCAGAAAGAGGAGGACATTTAACAGAGGTGCATTCTGTTTGTAAACTATAGTCTGAGACAACTCCTACAGCTTGACAATGTCCATAGTAGTCCACAGCCACACGGTCAGAATAGGCAGCACACACATTACTGTAGGTTTCACCATTATGTCCACATACTGGTTCCACTGATTTGCAGAAGGGCTGAAAAAGAGTTTGTAAAAAAGTGCAAAAAACTTGGTTTATTTACATTGGAGACAAGACTTCAGGATGACCTTATAGTAGTTTTAAAGTTGATAGGGATACACTGCTCATGCTAGCAAAGTGTGTCAAAAGTCAGTAATAGAAATCTAGAGTAAATAGCCCATGCAATTCTATGCAATGTATAATAAACAAAAGGAGTAAGTTACAAGAGAAGACAACAGAAGAATATAAATACTGTAGGTTTAAGAGGCACCTAAGATTTACTTCTGTTAAGGGACAGGAAATGAGGGTGCTGTTAAAAAATCAGGTATTGGGAAACAAGCACTAAAACAACAAAAAAGGGGGAAGCGTAGCAAATTCTGGATGTATTTTTCACGTTCTTAAAATTACTTTATAAAATAAAGGGTTTAGAAAGATATAAAACTATCAACATGAGGTTATTTCAAAGGAGTAAAATTTATTACTGTTATTACAGATTTCAGCCCAACATATGTATATTTGTTTGGTGCTTGGTTTTGTTGTTCTTTTTGTTTGTTTTTTGTATTGTTTTTTATGTCGCTATCATGCCTTCTAGGTATACGTACAAACAACCATAAAAATTAATACATTTTTTCCAACTGAACTAGTGCCAATTAACAATAATTCCCCAATGCCTCCCCAAAAGAAAACCAACATAAACAAACCAACACACTCAGGAAAAGTGTACTCGAAAAGCCAACAAATTCAAATTGTTGGACCAAGGGGAGAAGTGAATTGAGTTCAAAGTCCCCCCCAGAGTACTCCCAGATAAGCTGTCACCCCACGCTATCCTCAGAGTCCTCTCAAGTGGAAAAAAAAAAAAAAAAAAAAGAGAGACAAGCCCAACTCCATCTTCCCTTGCTAGGGACTACAGCCCTGACAATAATACCTCTGCCAGCAGCATCAAAGGTAGCTGACATCATCATGGACATTTGAACTTTGTGCACCTTGTAAAGAATTGTATAATGAACTGTGTTAGAAAAATAGACATTGTATATTTAATAGTGTTCTAAGAAAATGTAAAAGGGAACTTTGCTGCTTTCTGACTGTGTCTTCTTGACATAGCTATTAAAACTCTACTGAAACAACTTCTAAGGTAGTAAAAATAAAAGCTGGTTTGTGTCTTATCTACAGTGAATTCTTGGTCTGTATAGATAACAAGACAAAGCAAGCCACACAAATGTCTGATTTACTAGACAGGTGCAGATCTCCCTAGTAAGATAAACTGAGAGGATGGTACTGAGTGGACAGAACTAGCCAACCAGCAACTCCAAGGCCACTGTCAAGGACAGTGGGTCATGAACCCTGTTACACGGGACTCTCTGGTGCTAGCAGCTTCCAACCTGCCACCCAGGGACCTGCTAACTGTTGTCAGAATAGGAGCTGAACTCAGACAGAGGACCCCAATCTTAGGAGCTGTTTGGCGGAATGCTGAGGGTCCTAATTGGTTCACAGCTTCTATTTATACACAGCGTAGAAACAGGAAGTTGCCCATGCAACTGGGATCCACCTTGCTCTGGACTCTCTCTCTTGTGCTTCCTCCTTGGCCTCCTGCTCCCCTGGCTACCCTTCCTGGTACCCTGACCTGGTCATCGATCCATAGTTCTGCTCTCAAGTTTGTCTCCTGCTTCTGATCTCCTGGTAACTGACTCTGCCAGTCTCCTGACAGTGGACTCTCAGTTTGCCCTCTGGCCTGTCTCAAACTCTGATCTCCTGGTATTTGACCTGGCCTGACTCCCAACTCCTGCTCTGACCACTAGGTCATACCATCCATTTCCCAGTCATGACAGCCACAAGAAGCAGATAAATAAGAAGACAACTGTAGTATGAAATAATGGAATACATGAAAGCAATGAAGAGACAGCTGGGTTGAGTGAGTGAGGAGGATAGCAAAGGCGAAAATATATATACAACATATTGCTTTTTTTTTAAATGTATCAGTTAAAAGGATCTGTGGTTAGTCTGTATGAAAATATACCTAGAGAAAATATATTTCATTCAAACAGCCCTGTTCTATCTAGCAAACACCATATTTAGTTAGCTATCCAAGATACTGTAACTAATCACTGTAATTTTCCTTTAATAAGAAAAATATATGGCAAAACCTGATGCTAACATGATCAGAACATATACATAAATAAGCATACCTAAAACTTTTGATTTGTCCCCAGAGCCCAGGAGTGAGCACAGCTATGAAACTTTGAATTGACAAAAAAATGGCCATAATATACAGTGCTTATTTTGCCCATGGCTTGGCAATCAAAATTTTGCCCACTCAATCCTACTTTTATTTTACTTCAAGGTGGATAAAAATCCATGATTTAAAATAACAAAACAAAAATATCCAATTTAAATTTTTTAAAAAATCCTTTAAAAAAAATTAAATTAAATACATTAAAAAAATAAACCTGTTTCAAATTAAATTTGAAATTGACAACATATGTTAAGGCCAAACTTATTATAATCTATTAATATCATTTAAATTAAATGCAAAAATAATGTTAGGTAGTAAATATTTTCTGCCAAGTTTTAAAATAAGGCATATCACTGAACTATTGGAAGTCATTGTTTAAGCACCAGCTTTTGACAGCAGTAGCCTCTTTGGCAGGTGCAGAGAAAATAGTTCAGTTCAATGACTGGATCATTCAAAGTTAAGAAACCAGTTGGCATTTGAAAAAGCAGGAAAGATTGCTTTGCTCTTCCAATCTATGAATCAAAATAGGTGTGAGGATGAGATCTACTAGATCTAAAATCTTGATATGGTGACCAAAACCAATCAGTCTTGCGTCTGATGAAGTGGGCATTCACCCACGAAAGCTTATGCTCCAATACTTCTGTTAGTCTTAAAGGTGCCACAAGACCCTCTGTTGCTTTTTACAGATTCAGACTAACACGGCTACCCTCTGATACAAAACCAATCAGTTCAATTCACCAGCTAGAGCTAATAAATAATGAATCAGTTAAAAAAAAAAAACATGTTTGCATTTAGAACTAACTTTTCTTATTTTCCAGCATATTTAATGTGGTTTATTTTTTTGTAAATTAAAATATTTTGTGCATTTTAATTAGATTTAAATTTCTAGCCAGAACTTGAAAAAAATTTAAAAAATCTCTTGTAAATAAGAAATGCATTATTCACCATTTTCTAAAATAATAAAGTAAAAATTAAGAATTTGAATACATTTAATTTAAGCTAAATAAATGTGTATAGATGTGTATCTTCCTGGTTAGCAAAAAGAGCACCAAATTTAGTGTAAAGTCTATATTTAGTTGCAAATTAATAAATTTTAATCATTACCAATGAGAATCACCATTTCTTTAAGAAAATAACTAAAAAGTACAAATGCAAAACACCATTAAAATTGATTAGTTAAGTCAAGGTTTCCTGATTGCTTATTTAAATCATGATTAAATTGCTTTGATTTCCACCCTGTTTTTTATATATATTTTATTTTATTGAGTGCCCCAACTCAGATACTATGTTTTTGAAAGCATTACTTTAATGAGAATTTTTTGTGAACCAGAAATAAATTCTGGTTGGACATGACAAATGAAAATGGAACATTAAAGAATGCTGTTGAACATCTGGTAAATATTGCAAAAACTATTTCATACCTGGCATGGACCCCTGTAGGATACATTTTTTCCTTTTTGGTACAGAGTACACAAGTTATTATATTCCATATTATCTGTGTCACAAACAGGATCCCGTAACTGGTCACAATTGAATTGTCTTGGCACACATTCATGCTGGCTACATCCAAACTTCTCAAAACTCGTTAAGCAAACCTGCTGCTTTGGAATGCACCTGCATAAATTAATAACATTTTCACATTATGTAGGTTTATTAACTCAAAATATTCAGGGGAACATTAACTTTTGGCATACTTTCACAGGCTTTAGAGCTAGGTATGGCTAAGCAGAGTTGTAGAAAACTTGTGTAACAAAATATTTCAGGTAATCTAGTTTCAGGGTTCATTACAAACCTAGTACTGCATAAAATTTTGTCAAGGTATATGAACCCGAGATGAGATTCAAAACACAAATCCTCCTCTCCACAAGTGTTCTGTCCTGGGTTTGGGGCAAACCTTGCTAGAACTATCAGTTTCTGAGTTTCACTTTGCAAATATAGGTTCAATCAAAAGTCAGAGTATGAATCCATCTGAACCAATACCAAAACAACAAAAGCAAAAAGTTAACTGAATTTTTATGAACAGAAACAGCTATGTTGCACAATTCTAGCTCAACACTGCCCTGAGATAGTATACAATTACCATTAAAAACAAAGGACCAAATTCCATTAATTATGTTCAACCTAGGATTGGAAAAAAAAAATAACTGAAAAATTTAATACCTAATATAACTTCTCCTCTGACAGTGACATCTCCCCCAATCTGTCACTGAAGGGAAATACAGAGCAGCAAAGAACAGAAATAGAGAGGGAAAGGATGCTAAGATAAATTAACACAAATACTTTTTTTAATACAAAGTTCTTTATATGGAAATTTATCTGGGAGTCACTGTTTGCAGCACCTTCTTACCAAGATATCCCTCTGCTAAGGGTAGAAATTCCAACCTGTAGTGTGATGAATGTACTGATGGAAAGCCAAATGGCTGTTCTACAAATCTCCTCTA
Organism: Emys orbicularis; assembly: GCF_028017835.1. NCBI lineage: Eukaryota > Metazoa > Chordata > Testudines > Emydidae > Emys > Emys orbicularis. The sequence continues at coordinate 178,855,574 of NC_088684.1, forward strand.
TCTGCTCATAATACTGCCAATCATTTTGTAGAGCGTGCCTTAATTGTCGCTGAGGCCTATTACCTTGTGTTCTATAGATTTTGCTGATAGACTGAAAATAGAGAGACACTAATATTGGGAGCTGTGCATTTTATTTATTACTTATCTTTAGTTTTCTCATCAGTGGTATTGTGCCACATTTTTGTTTATGTTCTTTTAAAGATTATCTGACTGTCTGTTAGAATGAAACAGCAGGGACTGGACAGAGACTATTGAGAGATTTCACAAACTAGCAATACAACAACACTTAGCACTTATAGAATGCCTTTCACCAGAGAAGTTATAATTGCTTTACAACAGTGTGTATTGTTTCTATTTTACAGATTAAAAAAAGGCACAGATCACTCCTGACTCAGTTCCTTTCTTTAGCCATTGGATTGAACAGACATCAGATGTATCTTGAACAAAGGTTACAAGGAGGTAAAATACCCCATATCTTATTTCCAATACCATAAACCATCCAGTCCACCCCTTATCACATTTATATAATAATTCTGTTTTATTTCTAAAAGTAGAATCTGCAGCAGGCATTTTAAAGAAAATGTTAACATTCCAGAAATAATCAACAGAACAAAATGCAGACACTTATTGCAGTCTGTGAGTACTGCAAAATTAGAAATTAGGTATCTCACAAATTCCCACGTTTACTCGATTTGTAAAATATTGCTATAATTACAATATATAGTATCATTGCCAGGGAAGGAAGTATAAACTGATTTATCAATTAAAAATGCCAAATATATTTACATATTTAATCTTTACCTCTGATTTTTGGTACAAGGGTTAGGGTTACAAGGATCCTTGGAGATACATGATCCAAATTCAAACTGATTGTCCTGGAGCCCAACACATCGTGCTATGCATGCACTTGGATATGTGCGTCCATTTTGCCCACACACTGGGACAAACTGATCAGCACAGTTACATGGTAGACCTGAAAAAATAATATACAGATCAGTAATTTGGCTTGTATATTTTCATTGGCAGAAAATGTACAAAATATTAGAGTATGTGTGACCAGCAGGTGAAGCAAATAACTGAGCTAGCTGTATTGGGACAAGTCATATGTAACCTTGGACAAGTCATTTGACCTTCTTTGGCCTCAGCTCAGTGCAAAAATCTTAGAGTATGTCTACACTTAAAACACTACAGCTGAGGTTGCACCGCTGTAGCGCTTCAATGTGGACACTACCTATGCCAGTGGGAGGGTTTCTGCCATTGGCATAGGTAGCCCACTCCCCTGAGAGGCAATAGCTAGGTTGATGGAAGAATTCTTCTGTCAGCCTAGAACTGTCTACACTGGAGGTCACATTGGTATAGCTATATCTGTCAGGGGTGTGAAATCCACACCCCTGAGAGATGTAGCTATAACAATATAAGCTTCTAGGGTAGACCAGGCTTTAGTTTAAAAACAAACAAACAAAAAACAAAAAACAGAACCACAGTGAATTGCCACTGAAATTTTGAAATTTTCTGGACAAACTGCAAGAAGAGTTCTAAGTCAGCCTTTTACTTTACTGTTAGGACTCAAATGAACATGTAAAGTTTCTGGATTTTGGAAAACGGTAACGGTACCTGTAAACATACGACGTTCCTCTGCTGAGTTATGCTCATTAAGACACTGACGAGTGGAACATATCAAGTTTCCAGCGAAACAAGAACAGACATTACAATCTATGTTAAAGGATGTTCCATGGCCTTAAAATAAGAGAGAGAAGTATTTTATGTGTATAATTACAAATGAGTACAGACATTCCCCCCACCAAGAGACACTATATAAAATAAAAGACTTATTTTATATAGTTAAAGCTGCAGACAGAATTCCATTATAAACTATTCCCCATTTTTCTCATGTTCATGAAACTTTCAGAAATGGGATTGTTTGTTTGAGCTGAAAATTCTATTCTTGGTCAGAGTTCAGAATGTTTTTGCATTTAACTTGAGGAAAATCCACTCACTCGTGTTTTTGACTAATGGGAAAGTGGGGAAAAATACTCAGGCAGTTCCTTTTTTTTTTTTTTTTTTTAAATTATAAATAAAATGCTAAAACCTATGTAAAACTGTAATGTTAAGGTTGCAAAAATAAAATACTCAGGAAATGAAAATGCTAAAGCTCTCCAGATTGGTGTAAAAATGTTTGTAACACCTTGGCTTGTGATCTTTTTTTAATGTTTGACTTTCTTAAAGATACATTTAAAGATACTTTTCTGTTGAATTGCACTTAGGTAAACTCCAGGCAAGTTTGCTAACTTTTGTATTATAGATTTTTTTTTTCCTGAATAGTATTAAAATTTCTGTTTAAAGTGCGAAGTAATAGACCATCACATCCTGAGCTAGATCCTTATTTATGAGCCTGCACCCTTTGCACTGCTCACTTCCCTCCCCGGTGTGCCCTTTTTATGAGCCGAGAACATTATCTCAGTCTAACCCATAGTCAATAATTTGCAAATGTTATTTATGGTCTTAAACTAGCTCCCAGTGCACATCTGTCCAAGTTAAAAAAACCCAACACATCACAATCTGGCATTATTAGCTGCAGGCAGCTGTGTCTACTCAATAGCAGTACGGAACAATGAGTGTTTACAGTCACTGCTGAGACATACTGGCAAAACAGTATAGAGGAACTTAGGGCCAGATCCTTTGAAGGGATATACATAAACATAAAGGCCTATCCTCAGAGTTTTCAAGACTGAGCCCTTAATATTGCAGCTGCCAAGACCCAATTTGGTTTCAGGCAGGGTGATCAGTGTTTTACTTTCACAGTCACTTAGGGTATATCTACGCTGCAATTAAAAATCTGTGGCTGACCTATGCCACCTGACTCAGGCTCGTGAGGCTTGGGCTAAGGGGCTGTTTAACTGTGGTGTAGATGTTTGGACTTGGGGTAGAGCCCGGGCTCTAGGACCCTGCGAAGTAAGGAAAGAAAGCAAGAAAACAGCCCCACCGCCTGAGCTCTGTGAGCCCAAGTCAGCTACCATGGGCCAGTTGCAGGTGTCCAACTGCAGTGTAGACATTCCATAAAATTCAACAAACTAATCACCCCTTAATCTAGAGGGCAATCCTTCACAACAAATAAGCCAAAATTAGTAAATGCCATTTCTGTAATGAAATACAGATAAATGTAACAGTATGAAAGCAGACTAGATTAAGGAGTGATTAGTTTGTTGAATCTAAGGGACTGTGAAACAACTTATTTATTTAAATTTGCAACATTAACATTGCATCAATATAGATTTTTTCACATAATATGGTAAAAGGTTATCTGAAGATCAATTCCTACATTGGACCTGATCTTGCAAACATTTATTACAGACCATAATGGTTACTACTATGAGTAACCCATTGTAAACGCCAAATAAAAAGACCTGAAAAAAAATGAATGTTAGAATAAGCAATTCCTGCCTTTATGAAAGCAAAATAAATATTCCGTTGTCATCATTCCATGAGAAACTATGACAAATGCTTTACAAATAGGTTTTTTTACTCTAACTTGAGCCATAGCATTATTTGATTTAGCTAAGTTCTAATGAAGTTTCTAAACCAAATACAAAGAGAGGCACTTGCAAACTATGGATAAACAATGGGTAAACTTAATATATGCATCTTAACTGTAAACAATGAAATCCATGGAACTACTTAGAGTATACTAGTAGAGTACTGAAAGAAAAACTTTCATAAAAGCAGTCACATAGGGTTACCATATTTGAACATTGAAAAAAAAAAAAAAAAAAAAAAAAAAAAAAAAAAGAGGACACTCCACAGGGGCTCCCGGCCCCGCCCCAACTCCACCCCTTCCCCACCCCCATTCCAACCCCTTCCCAAAAGTGCCCGCCCCAACTCCGCCCCCTCCCTGCCCCATTGGACCCCTGCCCCGCCTCCTCCCCTGAGCACACCACATTCCCCTTCTTCCTCCCTCCCTCCCAGCCACGCGAAACAGCCGCCTCCTCCCCGGGCTCCAACTTTCCCGGCTCCCGCAGCTCTCCAGCCCGTGCACCCCCAGCCAGGCGCTACCCCCGCACAGCAGCAGCCAGAGCCGGGGGGCGGGAAGTTGCTTCGGGCCCCGGGCCTGCCCTCGAGCTGGGCATCACAGCCCCAACGCGCTTCCACCTGTTAGGCTGCATCCCAGCCGCAGGCTCTCTCTCTGGCCAGGCTGGAGCAGGGAAGTGCTGCGTGCGTGGCCCGGGCCTCACCCCCGGGCTCAGGGGGACCTCCACCTCGCTCTCAGCTGGACCTGGCAAGGCCGCAGCAGCTCAGGCTGGGCGGCTGCGGGAGGCGCTGCAGCACGGGCCCTTCTGGGGAGAGGGGGGGAGCTCAGGCTCCCAGGAGCCACCACCGTGCGCTGAGAAACTTTCCCCTGTGCCGGGACCCTCCCCCCGGGCAGCGGCTCCACAGGGAGTGGGGAGGGGGAGGCAGAAAATACACTCTTAGTTTGCAGAAACTGAGTCTAATCCTGTACTTACTTTTCCTTTGTCCTCCAACAATACATGACTTTTGGAGGTCAACACAATGCATCTCCATACAGTTTTCTAACAGTCCACTCTGTCCACAGGTACAAATTTTGAAGCAACCAACATCTCCTGCAGATGATGGAACCTGAATAAGTGTACCTTGGCGGACAATAAAATCTGAAGCTTCTCCCAACTTGCAACCTATGCACACAAAAGAAACATTAGCTCATTAAAAATGAATTACGTTTCAGAAATGTTTAGGGATAACAAATACTCTGTATGAAGAAATTCTGATGGTGAAAAATCACTTCTGAGGATTTGTGGAAAAAATATATACATCTTCAAATTTCTGCAAAAATGGAAAGCAGTTTTTGGAGGAAGAGGAGTGTCATTTTGCATCCAAAAGTGGTTCTCTTTGTGAATAATAACATTGGTACAATCCATAATATTGCTCTTGGGAAAGGATTTTACCATTTTCAGGATCAATGATAACTGGCAGAAATGTGAAGAATTTGCCCAAGATAAAATTCCTAAAAATACATGCAGAAATACTACTTTTTGCATGTAAATGCCAAAAGAAAATGTGTAGTTTCACATCACTCTAATCAGCTCTCCTAGTTTCCCCATCATTCTGCGGCAGAATACATGGACATGACAAATGCCACACACTTAAGATACACCAGCTCCTAACTTGTACTAAAGTCTGTCAGCTAAGCTCTGTTGTTTCTCTTTCCTGACCTCCTTTCCTTTTCCTCGCTTCCATTCTTGTGTGCATTTTGAAGACACTCAATAACACACTATGAAAATATGTTAACAAAATAAAAAGGAATAAAAAAGTTAAGAGAAAGAAAGAATAAGGAAGAGGAAGAGATAGAAAAACAACAGTGAGATGGAGAAAGGAAAAGGAAGAGGAGGATTAAAAGCCAGGAGGTGCAAGGGATAGTGAAAGGAACAGGAAAGAAGAGATTACTTACCTCTACAGTAGTTAGAGTTCAAGATATTTTGTCATTGTGGGTGCTCGATGCTAGGTGTATGGCATGTATGTGCACCTTTGATTGGAAATTTTTCATCAGTAGTGTCCGCACCTGTACCCTACACATTCTCATGCTCCAGAACGAGGTTATATAGGGAGAGTTGGACCTGCCGCAACTCCAGCTCCTTCTCAACTCCGAAGTTCAAGGCAAGAATTCCGAAACAGAGGGGAAAGGAGGGAAGATAGTGGAGCTCCCAGAGGGACAAAACACCTTGAACTTCAGTTACTGCAGAGGTAAGTAACCTCTCCTTCTCCAGGCTATTGTCCCTAGGGATGCTCTACATTAAGTGACTCCAGAGCAGTACCTTAATTACAGTGGTGGGTGTTGAGGAGATGAGTTAAGAACAGTTCACAGAATGGCCTCAACAAAAGCTGCATCAGGTCTGAAAGTGTGAACGATAGCATAGTGCTGCAAAAATGTGTGCACTAATGATCAGATGGCAGCCTTGCAAATGTCTGCAATGGGTATGTTCTTAGGCAGAGCTACAGAGGTGGACTGAGCTCTGATGGAATGGACTGTCACCCTAGGTGAAAGGTGCACCCCACAAGCTTTGCAACATGTTAGGCTGCACCCTGAGACCTATTCAGATAGACTTTGTGAGGAAAGAGGAGTTCCTTTTATTCTCTCAGCAGTGGAGATAGAGGGTCTGAGAAAGGATCTGAAAGGTTAGTCCTGTGGCAATAAAAAGTGAGGGCTCTTCTGAAAGCTAGACTGGCCTCTTCCCTTGAAGCATGAGGTTTGGGATAGAAAACCAGTAGCTGGATGTCCTGATTGACATGAGAGTCCAACAAGAATGTAAGCAGGAAATAAGGATGAGGACAAATAGTCACCTTGTCTCGACATAGTGTAGAGGTGGATCAGCCATAAGGACTCCCAGTCCACTTATTCTTCTGGCCGAAATAATGGCTACAAGGAAGGCTGTTTTAAGAGACAAGTACAGAAGAGAACAACTGCACATGGGCTCAACGGGTTTTTTTTATTCCCTCAAAGCATTAAGGACGAGTGGGCTGTATTACAGGAGGAAAGAGGTTGGTCAAACCCTTCAGGAATCTTTTAGTAAGGTAAGGTGAGTAAAAACTGAAACCCACTCAACTGGTTGGTGAAAGGCTGTAATAGGAGCCAGGTGGACCTTGGTTGACCTGAAAGATAATCCCAGGGTTTTTAATTCAGCAGGTAGTCCAGTACGATAGAGAGAGAAGACTCAGACAAAGACAACGACCACTGTGCACACAAAATGCTTTCACTTCTGGAGGTATGTTTTCCTTAGGACGTGCTTCTTACTGTTTAGCAGCACAGACTGCACCTCAGGAGAATTGTCCTGTTCTAGACCAGAGAGCAATCAAGAAGCCATGCCCAAAGGTGTAGCAATGAAGTTGGTGTGGGTTACACAGCCTGATTTCTGGGTCAGGCAGTCTGTCACCAAAGGGAGGAGAAGAGGTGGTCTCAGCACTAGCCAAATCAGGTGTGACAACCATACCTGTCTTTGCTTTCTCCCTGTCTCTGCTTGTTTAGGACTTTGAGAAGCAAAGACGTTGGAGGGTAGGCATATAGCAGCACACACAGCGTGGCAGTCAGGAGAACGTCTTCCAGAGAGTTGTGACTAAGCCTGACCCACGAGCAAAATGATGGCATTTTGTGTTGAATGGGGTCACAAAAAGATCTACCCCTGGGGAGCCTGACGTGAGGCAGATCTTCCAAAAGATATGATTGTTCAGTTCCTATTCGTGGTCCTGAAGGAAATGCCTGCTCAGATAGTCTGCCATGGTGTTCTGCAGACCTAGTAGGTATGCTGGAGAGATTGATTTGGTGGATTAGACACCAATTCCAGAGCTTTATTGCTTCTGCAATTAAGGACAGGGATTTTGCTCCTCCTTGGTTGATGTAGTACACCATTGCCCTGTTGTCTGTCATACTACTTACAAAGCGGTCCTTGATCTTGGATGAGAAATAACAGCATGTGTAATGGACTGCCTATAGCTCAAGGATTCCTGGGGGATCCACGTGCCTCGTGCTATTAAGTCCTGAAGGTGAGCTCCCGAACCCAGCATAGATGTGTCTGAGGTGATGGTCCTTATGGGAGGTAGACATGAAAAAGATGTCCCAATGCAGACCCTGCAGGGGTCCTTCCAGCAACTGAGAGAGTCCTTGACTCTCTAGAGAATGGACACCTTTGGACAGGCTGTGTCTGTTGCATGTATAAACAGTTTGAGCCTGACTTGGAGGCATCTGGAGTGAGGCATAACAAATGTGCAGGCTGCCATATGGCCAAGGAGCTGTAAGCAAGACCTCGCTGTGGTCTGAGGGCTCTGCTATAGAGTAGATGAGATGGAGTGTGGAAAATATCCGGTAGGGAATGCTGGGCCTCCTGAACCTTCTCAAGGGAATTTGTAGTGTCTCAGCCACTCTCTTCATCAGATCCCAAAAAACTTTAAAGTCATCAGTGCAGGATGATGGAGGGGACAGGACTGCTTCATCTGGGGATGCCAATCATTTATTGGAAGGAGGCTCCACTGGCTCCTGATCCTCTGAAAAAAGTCTCCCTGAGAAGGTAGCTTGCTGTGGAAGGGGTATTCTGGGCCTGAAGGCTCCTCTTGGCGGGCCTTTTTACATCAACTCTCCCTGTAAAACTGGTCAGTGAAGGGGCCCATGTGGTAGAATGCCAATGTGGTGAGGCATATGGAAAGGGTGTGGGACCCTAGGGATGTTCCTGCCAACATTGGCAGGGAGGATGATGACTAATTCCCAGAGTATCTTGTCAGGGTACATAATAAGGGACAGAGGCTGTAAGGGAAAGGTAATCAAATCCTGGACAGAGATGTTTGAGTCTGAAGACGTATCATCCCACGTCCAATAGAGGAGCTAGAGTAGTTGGTACAGGCAGATGAGTCGGTACCAGTGGTAGAATAGGTGCCGGCATCCAAGTCCAAAGTTGGCAAACCTGTGCCCAGGGAAAAATAAGGAATACTAAAATAAAATAAGATACAGAGAGCCAGAAAATAAGCTAGTGGACACTGCAAAGTTCTGTGTCTAAACGCAGATGATTGAAAAGGAACTGAGTAGCAGTAAGTCTGACCCTCCCTATATATCCTTGTTCTGGAGCACATGGAAGTGAAAGACGCAAGCATGGACCTACAGACCTGTTGAACAAATCTTCGATGGAAGGTGTATGGGCATCTACATGGTGTACCCCTAGAGACAGTAACTCAAAGAACTAAAGTTGGGATTTTTTTTTGTTTTAAGATAGATAAGAGAAACTGATTAATTACTAAACTAAACCCATGGATTGTCAATTAATTAAAAAATTATGAAAAACACAAGGAAGATGTTAGAGTCACATTTCAACCTTCTGAGGACTTTCTGAAACAGAGTTTCTGTCTCCATTAGCAATTGAATCACTCTCTTTAACAAAGTCAGGCCAGTGCAATCCAGTGCAGTGGAATCCATCTTTTTCAGCCTCAGGGCCAAACGTGCTATTTCATAAAGGTCATGGGGACACAATCAATACTTTTAACTAGTTCTCTAGGCTCAGGCAGAGCCACTCAAGCACCTATCCATTCTCTCTCTCCAGGGCTCCCACAGCCCAGCAGGGATGTAGGTATTGGAACAGCCGGCCAGCAAGCTACCCTTCCTTCCTTTGTGATATAGCAGATGGCCAGTGAGAGAAACTACTGAGCAGCTGCAGGAGTAAAGTAACAGCAGCTGTTCAGAACACTCCCAGCTCTCATCAGAGATGCTCCTGAGGCTGAGAGGGAAATAGTGGGATGTAGCTGGGGAGGTGATAACCTCTGCTTATTCCCAGTAGCAATGGAGCTGATTCAAAACCTTCAATTAAATCAGTCTCTCTCTCTCTCTCTCTCTCTCTCTCTCTAGGGGACATATTTTCAATTCACAATCAAATAAAAATATTCTTCCTAACACAATTGTCCTCAAGGGAAAAAAATTTAGGGGCACAAGTGGCCTCCAGGCCACAGGTTGAATCTTGCTTCTTTAAAGGGAACTGGAAGAAATGGTGGTAATATCTGTCCATAAGATTGATGGTGTTCAGCCACCCTTGGTGACTGGGTTTATGACTTGGGAGTCTGGTAGCAGCAGTCAAAAAGGCATTTTACCATATATGGATACGGCCGTATCTTTTAAATGAGGATCTTGCTACCACAGATTCTAGGACTGGAAGGGACCTCGAGAGGTCATCGAGTCCAGTCCCCTGCCCGCATGGCAGGACCAAATACTGTCTAGACCATCCCTGATAGACTTTTATCTAACCTACTCTTAAATATCTCCAGAGATGGAGATTCCACAACCTCCCTAGACAATCTATTCCAGTGTTTAAGCACCCTGACAGTTAGGAACTTTTTCCTAATGTCCAACCTAGACCTCCCTTGCTGCAGTTTAAACCCATTGCTTCTTGTTCTATCCTTAGAGGCTAAGGTGAACAAGTTTTCTCCCTCCTCCTTCTGACACCCTTTTAAATACCTGAAAACTGCTATCATGTCCCCTCTCAGTCTTCTCTTTTCCAAACTAAACAAACCCAATTCTTTCAGCCTTCCTTCATAGGTCATGTTCTCAAGACCTTTAATCATTCTTGTTGCTCTTCTCTGGACCCTTTCCAATTTCTCCACATCTTTTTTGAAATGCGGTGCCCAGAACTGGACACAATACTCCAGCTGAGGCCTAACCAGAGCAGAGTAGAGCGGAAGAATGACTTCTCATGTCTTGCTCACAACACACCTGTTAATGCATCCCAGAATTATGTTTGCTTTTTTTGCAACAGCATCACACTGTTGACTCATATTTAGCTTGTGGTCCACTATAACCCCTAGATCCCTTTCTGCCATCATCCATGTCTTTGCCACTTCAGAGTTAAACTATTGCAATGTACCCTATATGTGAGTCTACATCTCAAATTCATGATTTGGAATTTGGACTTGGTGCAAAAGGCAGCTCAGGTGGCATTCTATAGATGACACCTGACACTGCTCTAGGACCTGCACTGTTTACCTGCGAGTTTCTGGAAAGACTTTAAGGTGCTATTTTTGACCTATTAAGCTTTCTATGGCCTAGGACCAACCTACTTGAGATACCACCTTTCACCTTTCTCAGGCATTTGCCATAAGGACCTCCAGGGCTCTTAGAATGTTCTCGAGACCCTCATCTGAAACAGCCGATATCTGAGGACTTTCAGGACTCACTGCAGGGTCCATTTGTTTCACCTGGCTGGGAAGTAGGGAAGTAGTATTTGATTGTATGCTGCTGCTTGCTGAAGGGGTGAGTTGATTCGTATTGCATTATGTTTTTGTAATTTTAAATAATTGGCATGATGTCAGAGGCTACATAAAGGCACTTTTATTTATTCTAAACTGAAATAAAATAAAAAACTTTCAGATCTCCTACCGGATAGAAAATTCCTTAAACATGTGTCTTTTGAGGGAAGGGAGAAAAATGAAAAAGGGAAATGAGAAATTCTTGGGGAGATCTAAAAAAAGTTGAAAAGACAACCCCCCCCTTTGTGGGAAAAAATGGTAACCGTGACAATCTTAAAACAGTTTTTCCTTTTTTGGAATATTACCAGCACATTTTAAAATGTTTACCAAAATTTCTACAATTCACGTTTAACTAACAGCTAACGTGTAAATAGCAGTCCAAACCTCTTACCTTGAACACAAAAATAGGGAAGACAGGGTTCTCCAGACTGACATCCTTTTCTATTTACTTCACACAACTGATTGGCAGCACAAGGATTTGGATTACATGGATGTGTAACCTCCTCCACAATGTTACCCAAAGAACTCGGGCCTGAAATTGTAATTACAGATCAGCTGCAGTGATTTAAATAATAATGAGGTCCATGATAATTTTTCTAATAAAGCATGGCATTTCCTATTTTGAACACTGAATTTTATTCTGCCACATACAATTCCTTGAAATCTTTTGTTCTCCACTGTTGAGAATGCTTATGTAGAAGCTTGAAATGAGAGGTTACTTGTAATGGGTTAACATATTAAGCCCTTCACTCCTGAAAATCCTGGCCCAAATTCTACTCATAAGTAACCATGTGTTTGATCAATCTTGTTCCCCAAATAAGTTTTGTTTACAACACAAAACACAAATTGGGACTGATTGGCAATCTCTAATCAAGAGAAACCCCATGACAGCAACAGCAGGGTTGTTAAAGGACAGCCTTAAGATTAACTGGAAACGTACATAGTTTCAGCCTGAAGATGAATTGGAAACATACATAGTTTCTTGAAGACAATTTGGTGTCACTGGTGAACTGTTAAGATTCAACTCAGTTTCCCTCGACTCTGTAGTAATGACTTCCTTGCATAAAGAGAAAAAGGAAAGTGAGGAGAAAGGAGAGACAATGACATGGGAAAGGTAACTCAAATACAGAAACTTGATGAGAGGAGGATGTTGTGAAGGATGCTGGGACAGATATTGCATTCACATATTGTATTTTATGTTTAAAGCACAAAAACCTCAACAACAACAAAAACCCATTGTAACTAAGATAGGCCAGACAGTACGAGCCGTAAAGTACTCACAGCCCTTTGTATCAAGCTAAGTGGTGGGTGGGGGTGTGAAAAAGACTTTCGCCTACCAGGGCCTCTTGTACAATTTCTGGTATATTTAGTAAGCATGTAAATCCATGAATAGTTTTATGTATGTTTTCTCTCTGTCCTTTTACCCCAATAAATATACTCTGCTGAGAATGAGCTGTGTGATCACTTGAAATGGCTGGCACCCACTGACTATAGCCCTCAGAGAGAAAGCACAGCAGAAGTACTGGCTGTTCAGCAGACTGGCTTGCTGGGGATATCACAGTATATGGCAGGGGGCTGCGCAGCCTCAAATCTCTGCTCAGATGGTAGTGGAACAACTGAAGGCTTGAGACCTGAATGAGCATTTCTACAGTGGAGAAATGCAGATGCAGTTACCCTGAAACTGTGACAGATGTCTTTTGTTGTGTAAGGAAATGGGGGATCATGTTTGATTGTCTTCTTGTTTCTCAATACTTTGGGGTGTGAAGGGGTTCTTTCTGATACATAGGCTACTTAACCTTATAAAAATACATTATTATTTTAAGGAATATTAATATTAAGATTCAATGGGCCAGATTTTCAGCTAATATAAATCAATGTACATCCATTGAAGCTGCAGAAGTGTACGAGAAGTGAAGTCATGCTGGGGTTCTGGTCCAATATATTAGATTAAATACTTTCAGCTGAACAATTTCATGTGATTCTATTTTAAAAAATGAAATACCAATTTTTAGAATTCAAAAGCATTTTACATTCCAACCCTGTTGCACAGATATTTTGGTACTTACTAAGGTATGTATCCAAAGGGATACAGTTCTCAAAGTCATCTGTTGGAGACAGAAGTTCACAAATGCTTTCAGCTGTGTGGCCCTCAGGAAATTTATTTTGGTCTCCACATTTCTTGAGAATTTCCACACAATCTGATCTTCAGAGAAAATAAATAATTATACAGAATGAACACACTACTGGAGGGAAAAAATTTTTGTAAAGAAGCACAAAAAAATTAATTTCCCCCAATCATTTATACCATTCATCGCTCACAAACATACAGAGAGGTATAAATTTATGGTAGGAAGATAGGAATTATAGAAACTTATTGCTGAAACTGCAGTTTTTTTCACCCTGGGTTTGGACAGTTTGTTTTGTAACTGTGCCAAAGCAACAACAACAAGAAAACCACCAAAAACCTCTGTGACCTTAAGAGCCCCTTTATGCCAGCTGGCAAAGGGCACACACACAGTTGTCAGGATATTTAGGCAAACAGTCTTGTAAGATAGTATATAAGAACTGGTCACACGCTGGTCATGAATAACATTGTGTGATGTATGTATGGTTTCTGTATGAAAAGTTATGTCTATGTGCTGGAAATGTTTCCTAAAATATGTTTTGGAGGCAGTGGATAAACAAGGCTGCCTTACGCAAAGGAAAAACAGTTACCAACCTTTCCATGACTGTTGTTCAAGATGTGCTGCACATGCCCATTCCACTTTAGGTGTTTGTGCGCTCCAGTGAACAGTTGTCAGAAACTTTTTACCCCATCAGGGCAGGCCAAACAATCTCTGCTGTCTCACACACATCACACAGGCATAAAGGGCTAAGCTGCCTCAGGCCCCCCTCAGTTCCTTCCCTACCAGAACAAATCCAATAGAGAGGGGAAAGAGAGCAGGTCATGGAATGGACATGTGCAACACATCTTGAAGAACAACAGTTACGGAAAGGTTAGTAACTGTGTTTTCTTCTTCAAGTGATTGCACCATGTCCATTCCACCGCAGATCACTCACTAGCAGTCTCATGTGGAGGTGGGTTCAGAATCCATTTAAACAGTGACTGGATGACCACTTGTCTAAATTTAGCATTGTCTCTAGATTGCCTTCCACTGTGCAATCTCTCAACAAACATGTGACATGATGACCAGGTTGCCACTTTGAAAATGTCTAATATGTGCGCATGAACCAGGAAAAGGTCAGAAAAAGAGGCCATTTGAAATCTAGTCGAATGACTCAATACGCTATCTGGCGGCTCCTCGTTAGTCAACTGTTAACATAGACAAATACAACTGGATATCCATGAAAGTACTTTGCATGGAAACCAGACTGTCCTTCATTCTGTCTGCAAATGCAACAAACAATTGAGACAAAGACCTGAAAGATTTAGTCAGTTCCAGATAAAACGTTAACACTCTAACGTCTTGAGTATGCAGTGTCTCCTCTCCCTTATTACCGTAAGGCTTAGGGAAGAAAGTCGGTAAGAAAACTACTTGGTTTGATAAGAAAAGAGGAGACCACTTTTGTAAGAAAACTTTTATGGGAACAAAGGTAAATTTTATCTGTGTAAAAAACCATATATGGAGAATGTGATCCTAATGCCCTCAACTCCCCTATTCTCCTGGTCAATGTAATGGCAATTAAAAGTGAAAAGTGTAACAGAGAGCAGGTTGCTAGAGGCTTGAAAGGAGGATCCATCCGCTTTGTTAAAACTAAATTCAGACTCCAAGATGGATTAGGGCTCTATGTGTGTGGAAACATCCTATCCAAGCCCTTTAAAAATCTTACAACCATCAGGTTAGAAAAAAGGGAGTGGTTATCCACAGAAGGATGAAATGTTGATACAGCTGCTGGGGGGGACCTTAACTGAGCTAACTGCTAATCCTTGATGTTTCAGATTCAAAAAATGTTCCAGCACATGGGGAAGAGAAATCACTATCTCTTGCAGCAATATTTTCTCACAAGGGGGTCCCTGATAGGGATAGGGAAGGGGAAGGGAAGGATGGGGTAGAAACAAAATGGAGCATATATCCCACTTCCACCATGCTTAGAATCCATCCAACTGTTTTGATGTGGGCCAAGCACGATGGACGTGGAACAGGCTGTTTGCAAAAATTGAAAAGAAAAAGAAGATGTCATTCCCAGAACTGACAGACTGCTCTCAACCTGCCCATCAACATGAGCTCCTGGAAGATGCCACCTGCCTTGACAAACTAGCAGCAGCTGAAGCAGAGGGTAGTGGTGGGCATCTTTTTCCATCTCTGTTCCTTCTCCTTGGTAGTTCTTGGGCTCAAGGGGCAAACCACTGAAAATGATGAGATTGTTGAGGGTAGAAAGCCTTCCACGTCCCTGCTGGGGTGTAAATTCCCAGGGATTTCAGGGTCGCTCTAGAATCTGAGACCGATGGCCCTTTACTGTCCATAGCACCTCTTGAGGGAGACCAGAAGAGCGTAACCAGGATGAGTCTCATCATGATAGCAGAGGCCATGTTGCATACTGCAGTATCTGCTGCATTGACTCATCTGCAGAACTGTTCTGATTACCAGCTTGTCTTCCTCTAATAAAGTCAGGAGCTCATTTCACTTCATCTGGGAGTTGGTCTTTGAACTTCGAAACAGCATCCGAAAGGGTGAAATTGTAGCATCCCAGCAAAGTTTTCTGGTTTGCAATATGAAGCTATAATCCACCTGTAGAATAAAGCTTCTTCCCAAATACGTCGTCATCTTGTCCTCTATATTTTTGGGGGTGGAAGCCTGGTGGCCTTGCATTTCCTTTTCATTGGCTGCTGCCACTACAATGGAGCTTGGAGGAGGATAGTTATACAGGTGCTCAAATCCCTAACAAGGGAAATAGTACCATGTCTGCACTCTTTTTGCAATTGTATTCAGGGAAGCTGGGGTCTGATAGAGGATCTTGGTAGGCTCTAAGATAGTTCTACAAATAAATGAGGCTATTTCAGCTGGAGCCACAGATGTCAGAATCAGAGGGGTAGCCATGTTAGTCTGAATCTGTAAAAAGCAACAGAGGGACCTGTGGCACCTTTAAGACTAACAGGAGTATTGGGAGCATAAGCTTTCGTGGGTAAGAACCTCACTTCTTCAGGCATCTGAAGAAGTGAGGTTCTTACCCACGAAAGCTTATGCTCCCAATACTCCTGTTAGTCTTAAAGGTGCCACAGGACCCTCTGTTGCTTTTTACAGATGTCAGAATGTCTACCAGCTTGTGGGATTTTTCCTGGACCTCCTGTGGATGAATATCTAGGGCCACAGCCATCCTCCTCCACAGCCTTGATGAGTCTTAAAATAATCCAGAGGTAAAGAAATAGGCTCAATTACAATTGCCTCATCTGGGGATGAGGAAGAGAATGCTAATGGTACCAGGGCTAGTTTAGTTTGTGCTCCTCTTGCAGCTACTTGTGAGATGGATCATGACTCTCCTGAGTGCCAAACTCGGTACCAACACTATGGTGCTTGTGGCAACGATGTTCCTGACACTCAGTAGATGGAGAAGAGATGGCTCAATAGATGACTGGGAGGGAAACCCCACAGGTACTAAAAGGGCCACTGGTACAGCCCCCAACCCCAACTGTGAGTAGCCCAAGGTCCCTCCTATAAGCTTCCTGCTGGTACGGAGGCAGAAACCAGGGCAGGCAGGTAATATAGTGAATGGATAAGTTGGGATACATAGGATCCCACTTCAGAGTCTGATGAGGAAAAAGACCAAGGTGGTGCCGTACCCATTGGTACTGCAGAAGGTGGCTCAAGCTCTGAAGAAAGGGGAGCTGGGGATACTACCTGCAGCTTTTTCCTGGACAGTACCGGCCTCACTGGTACCCTGATGGCCATGTGCAGTGGAGCTGCTCAATGCTGAGATGAAGTTGCTGGAGGCGGTACCTTTGGAGACAGTGCCAGGTGACTCTGTTGAACCTCTGGTGATGGTGCAACTGAGAGGTTCAACAACTCTCTCACAGCCTCAAATGCCTCGAGTAGATAGTACCAGGAAAACACTCCGCAGTACTGCGGTGTGAGAAGTTGCTGATGAAGGTGCTTCTGAAGCTGGTCTTGACAGGGCCACATTGTGCTTTGCAGTCAACGAACTCCGTTCTTTAGAAGTGTGCTCTGAGAAGTGCGCTCTGAGAAGTGCTTCCTCTTTGCATGCACTCCAGAGTCTTCAGAAGAGTTCATCCTCTTCAAGTCTTGTGATGACTCTAATACTGAGTCCGATTTCCAATGCCTCTTCTTCAGAACTAGTGATACTGATCTGCTTCTTGGAACTCGTAATGCCAGAGATGCGCCACTGAGAGATGCAGAGGTCCTTGATACTTGGACAAGGTAGAGGGCTCAGATGGAGGCCTCAGCACAGAGTCCATCACCAGACATTTTAACTTGGCGTCCCTGTCTTTTTTCAACAAGGCTTAAAGTTGTTACAAATGCCACACTTGCCTTACATGAGCCTCCCCCAAGCAAATAAGGCAGCTAGGGTGAGGGTCACTATCAGACATAGCCTTACCGCAAGAGCAGCAGGTCTTGAAACTCAGAGAGCGCAGCATATCTCCAGTACCGGGACTGGTATCCAAACTGGGTGCCAGAACCACACAAAACTTTTTTATTTTCATTTTACTAACTAAACTAAATTAAACATGGGTACTATAAAAAGGTATTGAGAAAAAACTTGCAGAAGGACAGGGAGCTCTAACAACTATCACAGGCAGTAGGAAGGAGCTAAGCAGGCCTGGGGTATCTTGGCCTTTTATGCCTGTGTGATGTGCATGAGACAGCAGAGGGCGCTCAGGCCACCGACGGGTATTGCTAAGGCTAAAAACTCTCTGACAACTGTGCACTGATGCACACAAACATTTACAGTGGAATGCACATGTGCAATCACTTGAAGACGAGTGTGGATTTACCTTCTGCCTGGCTTCATTACAGGCAGTGGACAAAGAAAGTACATTTACATACAAGGAAAAAAAGCAATCAGGCTAACAAGAGCTGGAGGAAACACCTGGGTGAGCACACCAGGGGAAACACCAGACTCTGAACCCCAGGAAGTCTTGGCTCTTTAGACAAAGACTATAGACTTTAGAAAATACAAGGGGAGGAAAAAGACATTCTAGTTATCCATCACTTAGAGGACAAAGAGCCAGCATCCTCTCATTCTGTGACTGCTAGATTCTCCTACCCAACGGTTGATGATGCCAGTAGCTTGAAGTAAGCAAGAAAGCTGTTTAAACCAAGCTTTAGTAGCTTGCTAAAGTTACAGCTTCAACACTAGAAAGTGTGTTTTATTTTGTTTTGTTTGTAGCCATACCTGTCTCCTTTTCTCTTGCTTAGTATCACTTAAATCTATGTTCTTTATTAATACATTTATTCTAAGTTTTACTATAAATCATCTCAGTGCTGTTATAATGAAGTAAAGTGCAAGTCCTCAGCTAAACCAACAGGCGGGTGCGTGCACTGTCTCCTTGGGGGCAGAAAACTTAATTTCTGTAAGTGTTCAGTGAGAGGGACTGGACACAGCACAGAGACGTCCTGGGAAACTCGGGAACCTGTTCACTGGTTTGCTGGTGAGGTGGACAGACTGGAGTGGCAAGGAGCTGACACATAATTTAAGCCCCAGAAAAACTCACTCTTGCTGCTGCAGAGAGGCAACACAATGGCTTATGGTTCTGGGTGCTCTGCGGAGAGTGTCACAACCCCCCACATACTTAGCATGCATGTGGAGCTCAAAAAGAATGGTTGTGTCTTCCTTTGCAGCTCCCGTCAGAGGCGGTGGTTTTTCCCCTTTACTACTGATGTGGCCCACTCCTCACTTTCACTCTTAATGATTGGAAAGGGTGAGAACTAGGACAAGATGACTCATCCAGCACCATTTGTGTGGGAATTATGGTACCCAGGGGTGATATCACCCAGAAAGCATCCACAGAGCATTGGCTGCAGTCAGAAGCCAATACCAGCCGGAAAATACAAACTGTGCTCCCTCAAGAGCGATTAAGAAAACTGAAAAGTTATTAGTACATGTGGGGAAATAAGGAAGCTAATGACAGAGAAAAAAAGATTATGGTGGAGAGAAAGCATGGGGACAGAAAACAAAGGGGACAGGAAAACAATAAAAGGGGAAAGAAAACAATGGAAAAAGAAGAGGAAGAAAATGTTCTGTATTTAAAAGAATGACAGTGGGAGATGATAGAAGACGGAAATCAAATGAAAGAATGGGGAAAAAACAATTTGAAGGTTAGTAAATTATGTTTTGTTACTTGTCCTACATTTGACTACAAACCCCCACACCATGAAAGGGGAAAGAGGATGATCACATCACTAAAAAAAGAAAGAATCTCTCTACTGAATGCAATTCAGGTAGGAGATGAAGAGTTTCCACTCTCCCCCAGTTCAAGCACTGCAGGGATCAAGAAACAACAGACATGCAGTAGTCTTGCAGGGAAATGGTTATATATAATATATATAATTTAGTCTGCCTAGGAGAGGCAGAATGGTCTAATGGAAAGAACACTTTCCTGGGAATCAGAAGACATGGGTCTTCTCCAATTGTTACACTGATATGCTGTGACACCTTGGACAAGTCTCTTCTGCACCACTGTTTGCCCTTCCAACCTCTGTCTTGTCTATTTATATAGGTAAAGCAGGATGTAAAAACCTGAAAAATGATCTTTATAATAGAAACACGGAGAGATTCTTCTCTACACTCTATTCAGGTAAGGGCTTAGGACTTTCAACTCCCATTGACTTTACTGGAAGTACATCAACTATTCAATATCACATTCCTTCTGTGTTTGCCTTTTCTAACACAAGTCAAACCCAGTACTATAGTAGATTGTGGTTTTGGTTTATATGTAAACTGAAAAACTACTGAAGTTAAAAAGACTTATGAATGTACTTACTTGCAGATAATACTTCCTCTAGATTTACTATGACAAGGTTTAATCTGCAGTGAGCAAGCAATTGCCTTCCATGTTTCTGGTTGGCATTTTTTAATGTCAAGAACAGGAATGTTTATAAATGGCATCTTAATACTTCCTTTCTCCCAAAGCTTCATGTCATTCATGGCTCCTTGGTCTGACTGAGCATTGCAGCTTCTAAAAAGTTCTGTTGGTCTTAAAGGAAAAAGTTAATATAGCATCTTTATACAGAAGGGAAAAAATAAATTTACTTTATACAACAAATTCTAGAACCCTATGATGTGTGTCATAGTGGTATAAAAGACAATTGTGAACACCTGAAAGGAAATGATTTTTAAAAATCATTTCAAGAAGCTACCTTAAAAGTAATAAAAATGAGAAAATAAAGTGTTCAAAGGATTTCACCTGTTGTGTCTATATCATTATCTGTAATTCCTAGACAAAGATGGAGGGATCTAACTCAGTGACAGACTTTCATATATACATTTAAAATTGTTGATGTATTCATTAGTGACCCTGTACCTTATTTTTACATATATTATATAATTAAATAAGGGACAAGGTTAAAAACGAATACATTCGTATTCTTTCAGAGCACATTCACCACCATAACAATCCGCTGGGAAAATTCAATTTTTTTTAAAAAGCTCCCTGAATACAACTCTGATTTTTACATTTCTGAAAGAATAAGAATTCTGAAAAAGAACAGATCATTATGAGACATTCTAGTGCTCTCAGGAAAATTTTAAAATGTAATATGAAAAACTATGTATTTTTGGCTACATTTTGCACCATATGGTATACATTATTTAAGATAACCCAGTTTTTTTTGCTTTTAAGAACTGAAGGTTTATTTATAAATTGACAATTTGGTCTCCGAAATATTTCAAAACTAAAAAAATCATGAAAATAATAAAAAAGGTCCAGGTTTTGTTTCATAAACGGCAGAGCAATGAATTTTAAGAACATTTGTGGAAACTGTATTCTTCAGGGTTGGCTCCAGCGTTTTTGCCGCCCCAAGCGGCGGAAAAAAAAAAAAAAAAAAGCCGCGGTCGGCGGTACTTCAGCGGCAGCTCTACCACCGCCACATCATTCTTTGGCAGCAATTCCACGGCAGAGCCTTCCCTCTGAGAGGGACTGAGAGACCTGCTGCCGAAGAGCTGGACGTGCCACCCCTCTCCGTTGGCCACCCCAAGCACCTGCTTGCTGCGCTGGTGCCTGGAGCCGGCCCTGGTATTCTTATGTGTAGAACTAGATACATATCTAGAACTTGATACATCTCTAAAACAAAACAACAATGAGCAAGCAATGTCTATTTGTCTGTACAAGGAACAGTCGGGGAAACGTTTTACTAATGAGTAGCAAGATTTGACTATACACATGAACTTTTATTCCAATCAGCTGCATCATGATAGCATTGAATATGTCTTTTTGAAGTGTGCTTTGTGTTTCTAAATTAAACACTTTCTCAAAAACCTTTCTAAAGAGATTTTACTTTAATGATTAAATAAAAAGTCACTATCTGATTACAAAACAATCTTTGGGGAAAAAAACACCTATAACATGAAGAATATTAATCTGAAAAAAATTTACTCAACACACTGGAATTGCTTTATGAAATATTTAATACATTTCTCCTACCTGTTATTAAAATTAGTGCAGTAAGTGAGATTTCTACAGCCCAGCTGACAAGGTTCGCGTACGTCTGCTAAACAGGTCAACATGGAAACTTCAACTGGGCTGTACTCACAAATGCGATCAAATTCTTGCCAACTCTGTGTATTGCCCCAGCTTGTGCTATAAAGTTTAGTGCACAACTCCCTGGAAAACAAATTAAAATAAAAGCAATTTTTCAGAAGTCTTGTACCATTCAAAAAGAAACTACAGGTCCTCATCATGATAGCCCACATCCTTCAAAATTCTCACTGAAGTTTTTGGTTTTTGACATCCAGACAGTTTGCAGGATTGGGCCAATATGTGGATGCAGACAGACCATTCAGATGTTCTTCAGAGTGCAGAGCTTTCATTTAAAAAGCAAAGTAACCGTCTAGCTGTGATGCTTGTGAAGAAAATGTCAAAATGTGAAGTGGGTACAACCAATGCAAAGATACCTACTGAAGTTTGCAGAGAGCCTGAAACAGTAACTCTGAGGTGAGAATCGCCCCACCCATTTCTGTGGGTGATAACTCAGATAGCAACAAGGAGGGGAAAATTTCTAACCCTATCCCTCAATTTCAGGTTATATACACTCGTGTCCAAAATGGGGAGCAAGAGAAGATGTTCGTCTTCCACCAGTACCCAAAGCTTGAGGCAGTTCAGCTGTTTTCATGGTCCAAAAATATCCACACCACTTTACACACATCTTGGGTGGCAAACACTACAGCTGTCCCTTACCCAGCTATCAAGACCTCCAACTTCCCCTCCCAGACGACTACAATACAATTCCACATTGAAATAAAAATCTGCAGCGTATTGAAAAACTGAAGGCAGACTAAAATAAATTGAGAATTTAACATCAATTTAAGTAAATAACAGAAGGGATACTATATTAATTGTTCTGTGCTGTACTGTTCTATCTTGGAGGAGAAGCAGCATTCATAATTCCAGGACATTTCCCATTATAAGATCCTGTTTTCAGTTGCTTATAGCTTTGCCAAACATACCCATTTGGGATGAAATTTTACATACTTTATGTCTCCCTCAGGCAGAATTGTTTTTAGAAAATTTCAGTCAAAACAGTTTAGCTGTCCAGAGAAGGAGATTGGGGGGAGGGGGGAACACATTGTTTTACCCACGTTAAACTCTGGTGACCTTTTTTGAGAACAGCTCTAGCGCCTGCATGCTTTGGAGCAGGGACTTGAAATTTGGCTAGGGAGGTGACCTTTCTATCAGGGTTGTGTATTTTGCCATCTCCATGAAAATTCACCCAAATTTTGCCAAGTTATAAGCCATTGAAAAAAATTAGTTTGTACATGCTCAGTAGATTTCTTCAATTTTATCAGCTAAAATTGCTGATAGAACATGCTCAAGTTTGTTACATTTCTAGTGTGGAACAGACTGCGCATGCACCATCCCCACAGAGCATCCTCTTACATAGAAAACTAAGGTTGTACAAGCAACCTTATTTCTGGCATTTCCTGATTTTTGACTGCTTGACTCTGCAACCTTAATAATGTTCTTTTAACATTATCACAGCTTGAAAGCCTAATGAAAAATCATAAAATTAGCCATAGGCATTGAATCTTTCAGGTCTTTGAGAGCCTTTGCCCAAACGCACGTTAAAATAAAGCAAAACATTAAGGCTAAATTCACTGATATCCCTGAAGGTGTTTCTGAATCATATGAATTCCAAAAAACCCCAAAACAGATACCGGCGAAAAGTTGTTGCTTTTTTTTTTTTAAATAAATACATGCAAAGAATCTTCTAAATGTCCAAATCAGTTTTGCTCATAAAATTTGCAAATGGGTAATCTCTTGCTGAGCTTAGATTTTACACCGTAAATTAAGTGGCTTTGCAGGCAAATGTTTAATTTTGAAAGAAATAGTGGCTTATTATTGAAACCTTACCTACTATACCTACAGTTTTAACCAAATGTAATAAATAACAGCTGAGAATCAAATACAGAGGGAAAACTGAATGGAACATTTATAGAAGATCCAAGGAAGCAGACAGAAAAAAAAAAAATCTCAAAATATACATTGAATTCAAAAGTGAATTTTTGTTTTACTGCAACCATTTGGGGTCTGCTTTCTGTGGACATTAATACACTTAAACTTTATTATGGCAAATGTTTGCAAAACATTTTTTAGCTTGAATATCTGCCACAAGCAAATTTCAAATTGTTAATGATTGTAAAATTCACAACTGACACTACTGATAGTTGCTTAGGTTACATAGTATTGTTTCTGTAATCTCACTGGATGATTTAGCACTCCAACATGGGGTAAACTGGGATTATTATAAATTACTACATAATTTGTACAATAATTTTGGTAACCTATGTCACAAACTACACAACAGTTATGTTTAATTGATTCAATTCATGAATCATTTTAATAATTACAAATTAATTATTCAAGCATTAAATGGTGCATGGACACATATGAGACCAGAAAAGACTCATGCTATTAGAATAAATTGTATGTTGTGAACTGTTTGCTCAGTTCTAATTCAGAATCACTACACAGCTTTCGCTGGTCAAGGCCATATTGGCAAGTTTTTCAAGAATATATTTGTGGTGGGTCAAATTGGAAAAAATATATGTAGTTGAAGCTATTCTTCCTCCATTAATTCTTATCAGCAACTAAATGCCCCACTTCATCCTGCCCCAGTATCTGCCACTGCACTCAGCCGCCATGGATACAGCATATTCATTGGGCGTTTCTCCTAAATTTGGTTGGTACTCACCTGAGATAAAAGGAATAGCTCTCGCCTGAAAGATATTGTTTCATGAAAGTTAAGACTGGAGCACAGGATGACTGACATCATGGAGGAGCCAATTTGCTGAACTTGTACAAACCACCCCAATTTGAAACTTGAATGAGAACATCTGTCACCTGGGAAGCTTCTGGAGCATTTTCACTGTTAATTGTTTATAACGAGGGAGGGGTAACAAAAAAGGCTACTGACCTACATGTGGACGTGTTTGCTTTAGAACAGCAATGCAATTTAGCCCCATCAAGGCCTGTTGAAGGAGGAGGATGCACAGTGACGCCAGGGTGAACAGACCTTGAACTCTCAAGAAAACACTGCCAGAGTGGATCTTGAGGCAGAGGCATTGTTTTACATCCTTCTATAAGTCCATCAACAATTTCAAGTTCTGTTTTCTTTGACATCAGAATCTTTTTACAAGCACTTTGGCAGGTATAATCTTCTGCTCTGTCACAGCAATACAAACCTAAATATTCAAAAGAATAAAAATGGTCATCTATCAGCTGGCAGCTATGTAATGATAATAACAAATGTATTCTTTACCATGGTGCTTTACATTAAGACGTGTTGATAAACATTTTTAAATAAAATCATCAACAATGGCAAGCAGATGCTTCTTTAGTTTTAAATACTAGCAGACTGAACCCTCTGAAGAAAAGCAGAGAGTGATCTATGGCATTAATAGATTATAACAATTAACATTCACTCCAAAATCTAACAATATATTATATATTCCATTTCAATAAAATCATTTTTTTATTTTTGAATGTTATAAAAACATTTTAACACGTTTTACTTACTATCTGTAGGGTTTCTCATTGGATATGACTGCGTGTAGTTGTTCACGCAGTGTATTAACTGAGGGCTAATAGAGGCACAGTAACTTTCAACTGCTTTTATTTGTGAAGGACCAGGAGAAGAGTCTGTCCGAAAAATTGCTTGACAATATTCCCGGCAGTTTGTATGATGTCCTGCATAACTGCAACAAACTGATCCCACTGGAAACACATGAAAAAACAACTGTGTGTTCCTGTGCACATAAATAAATATATAAAAACAACATACGTACTCCACCAATACATTCACTTAAAGACTTAAAATGACATTCATACTACTTACTATTCTAAAAAAGGACCCCATTTTTGCAAACTCTACTAAAATAATTATCAGACACATGGAAATTGTGTGTGTCTGCAGGCTGGTAAAGGGGCCAATATTTTCTGGGTTTACCAAGGGTGGAAAAATCCTTATAGCTAGTGTTGGGCTCGAGAGAGTTTTGGTGACACAATCAGATTTTAGTTTCAGTTATTTTGCTTTTACATATTTGTAATACAACCATACATGTATTGTAGTACAATTAGAATATACACACACTAAGGACTAAAGAGAGAAGCTGACCCCTGTAACCTATAGGATAGCTTAGGTTAAGAAATAAGCAGAAGTTAGGTTTGGGGCCTAAGTGTAGAGGGGTCTGGAAAATGGAAGTTGCTAGTTTGAGAAAGTCAGAGATAAATTGGAGATACAGTGTTATGGGAAAGTAAAAGTTAGCAGGAACATGACCCAGGGTAATGTTACCGTTATGGTTTGCTTATAACAAGCTTGAGCAAGCTTTTTAATGATTGTTTTTAAGAATTGTGGATGTTTTATTAAAATGCTATCTGTATTGATAGTATGGGAAGGACTTTGGCCCAGATGTTAATTTAAATAATGTGTGATGTAAAGAGCCAATAAGGAGGCGGCAAATTATCCTATGGGGCAGTTTAAAGTTAATTAGTATTATAACAGATTATAAAAGGAGTAGTTTTGCTAAATTGCAAGAGCGCTCCAATTAACATCAAAAAGGATACCACTACGTTCCAGGAATATAAAACTGTACTTCAGTCAGTGGACTGATCACCCATTAATAAACTCAAAGATGAAAAAGCGTAAGTATAATTGTTGTATTGTGTAAGAGAGAATTGCATGCCTGTTTG
Organism: Emys orbicularis; assembly: GCF_028017835.1. Lineage (NCBI taxonomy): Eukaryota > Metazoa > Chordata > Testudines > Emydidae > Emys > Emys orbicularis. Next base: position 178,881,717 of record NC_088684.1, read on the forward strand.
TTTAACTAATCATTTTCCTTTTAAATAAAGGTTGGTTTTATCAAAGTGTCAATCAGTGATCTAAATAATTTTTTCTGTAACCGACCTAGATCTTGGAACCTGAAAACTAGTTGGGTTTTATTGCACTCTTATCTTTAACAACTTAATATTAATTGGGAACATTTCAACATAAAAGTTACAAAAGGTTACACCCCAATTCAAAAAACCAGAGATCGAATAAATCTGGATCATTCACATAAAAATATTTGTTGCCACATTATTAAATACACACAGACACTTCCTGGGAAATGTTTTATGAAGAGAGAATTCCATGTGTGTACCTTTTTTCATTTCTTCCCCTCCATCTTTTTTCTACTAATAGAGACATTTGTGGCAAGACAGTAACTTTGTTGATTGAAGTTTCATCTATGTCTGTTACTTATTTTTCACTTTAAATCATAAAATGGAGTAAAGTAGCAGAAACAGATGAACTTCTAAGGGTATGTCTACACCCAGCCGCTAGTTCGGCGGCTGGCAATCGAAGTTCTGGGTTCGACTTATCGCGTCTTGTCTGGACGCGATAAGTCGAACCAGGAAGTGCTCACCATCGACTGCGGTACTCCAGCTAGACGAGAGGAGTACCGCGGAGTCGACGGGGGAGCCTGCCTGCCGCGTGTGGACCGAGGTAAGATCGAACTAAGGTACTTCGAACTTCAGCTACGTTATTCACGTAGCTGAAGTTGCGTACCTTAGTTCGATTTGGGGGGGTGAGTGTAGACCAAGCCTAAGAAACTGTTCAAATACCCCAATAATAAAAAAAATTAGAGAAGATAAACAAATATAGACATTTACATCTGTTGCAAATGTGATGCTGTTGCAAAAAAAGCAAACATGATTCTGGGATGTATTAACAGGTGTGTTGTGAGCAAGACACGAGAAGTCATTCTTCCGCTCTACTCTGCTCTGGTTAGGCCTCAGCTGGAGTATTGTGTCCAGTTCTGGGCACCGCATTTCAAGAAAGATGTGGAGAAATTGGAAAGGGTCCAGAGAAGAGCAACAAGAATGATTAAAGGTCTTGAGAACATGACCTATGAAGGAAGGCTGAAAGAATTGGGTTTGTTTAGTTTGGAAAAGAGAAGACTGAGAGGGGACATGATAGCAGTTTTCAGGTATCTAAAAGGGTGTCATAAGGAGGAGGGAGAAAACTTGTTCACCTTAGCCTCTGAGGATAGAACAAGAAGCAATGGGCTTAAACTGCAGCAAGGGAGGTCTAGGTTGGACATTAGGAAAAAGTTCCTAACTGTCAGGGTGGTTAAACACTGGAATAAATTGCCTAGGGAGGTTGTGGAATCTCCATCTCTGGAGATATTTAAGAGTAGGTTAGATAAATGTCTATCAGGGATGGTCTAGACAGTATTTGGTCCTGCCATGCGGGCAGGGGACTGGACTCGATGACCTCTCGAGGTCCCTTCCAGTCCTAGAATCTATGAATCTATGAATCTAAACTAAATATATATACAAAAATACACACAAAGCCTGATCCTGCAAACACTTAAGCATATAACTTTACTCATGTGAAGTCCCATTTATTTCACCCATGAGCTCCCTCCCACACACCCCCACACACATCCCTTGTAGGTGTAGGGGTGTAAATACTGAGAATACAGAAGGGAAAATAAAAATGGACAGAAATAAATATTAATAAATTTAACTATATAGAGAATACTTACTCTCGTTTCTGTTAATGCAACTAAAAAGAGCATTCTGTAAACAAAACAAAAAACAATTACCAAAAAACAAAGCATTTCACATAGCAATAAAAGTGTTCAGCAATTTCTTAACGTTACACATTATTTGTTTAACAAAATGGAATTCATTAAAGAAACATTCTACGGTTAAGTTGTATCTAAATAGCAGAAGTAGAAGTGTATAATAGATAAAAGGGCATATTTGCTTAAAAAATAAGGAAATGAGGTAAATAAAAAGAATTTAAAAGACCATGTATCATTCCAAAAGGTTAAAAGGTACAGGGAAAGACTGTTTGAGGTCACCCTGCCTTTTATACCTCCAGGAGTTGGGGAAGGATACTGACCCAACAAATGCTGCTTTCTAGAAGGCTCTGAGTTCACATACCCAAAATGCACTTATCCCAAGAGTGGGAGAATCTTGAATTCTTGGAGAACTGATTAAAAAGCAGAACCTTCAATGAAAACTAGATGCTGTATAGGGGCTTTCTTAAATAGGAAATAAAGAGCTATCAGGCTAAAATACATAGATCCCGATGACTTGGAAGAGAAGAAATAAACTGGGGAAGGAGGAATAAACTGCTAAGAAATGAAATTTGTACATTTTGCTTCAACTGATTCAAATATGGACATATTAAATAAAGGCACATGACAGATGACCATTTTCCTTCATTAATGTCCCAATCTTGCTCCCTGTGAAATCAAGTACAAAGTTCCCATTTTTTTCTTTTCTCGGGAAGATATTGTAAAATGATGTTCTATATGTAAGACTATTTTAGATAAGAAAACTGAAAAACATTAATGCTGCTCCCTTTTTCCCTTTCTTGTTCCAACTCCTTCTCTTCCATTTCAACCCCAAACACACCCATGCTAAAGACATTCATAAGTAGCCACATGATCTTCACATTCTGTCATACTTTCCCATAGCTATCCCACACCTTTTGGTCTTTTTGGGGGGGAGAGAGGGGGGGAGGATTGTTTATTTTTGTTTTCTCTTTGTATGTCTATTTAGATTGCAAGCTCTACAGAGCAGGGGTCATGTCTTCCTACATGGTTATGCAGCATCTATTATATTGTGGAGGCCATAAAAATAACAACAGTAATATGAGAAATTGGTCTTCCCTAAAGTGTAGCCATGATTACATAAGAGGGAATGCATCTCACTGGGTAGCTATACCCTGCATGAGACCTATCAAACCAACAGTAAGATCCTGGTTCAGGAAACCAGAGGAGAGAGAGGTGCTACCACTGAAACTTATCAGCACTCTCCTCAAGAAACTGTCACTGATATGTAAGGCTAATTGCTATCAGGAAGTTTTGTTATCAGAGAGCAGGGATATAAACTCAGTAGGAAAAGGACTGTATAGTTCTACTGGGAGCCAGAAAAAGAGAAATGAATTCCTTACTGAACTGAGAGCTGTAGGAAATTTACTCCTACTGAGTATGAGTTATGAGACATTCAAGCATTCTTGTTTCTGTTTGAATCCTGCCTGACATAAGGGTTTATTTTATGTTGAGGCCTGAACTGCAAGTCCAGACTTTTTCTCTCCTTGGTGCAGTCATCACACTGATCCAGGTATCAAAATACTGTTTTCTACATTCTAATAAAACTGATAAATTATCTGACATAATCGACTTTCACTCTCAAGGAGACAGAATCTAGCCTCTGGCTGTTAATTAAGGAAGACAGTTCTAACATTACATTTTATAGCTAGACAGGTCCACTTCTTCTGTTAGTGGTAGAAAATGTATTTATTGTATTAAAAAAACAGATGATACAGTGGAAAATAACTGCAGTAACAAACACATTTCTAACTTCAAAGTGTTACTATAATAAATTCATGTTCATGAGTTATTGAGATGTCAATCATCAGCCATTCTAGCTACAAGTCGTCATTATTGATGACTTCTTATTCATAGAATGGCTGATAATTGATGTCTCAAGAACTCATGACACCAATAAAGTATACAATTACTAAAAACCATTAAAACAACATATCTTAACCACACAGAAATTCAAAAGATCAGAGGGGTAGCTGTGTTTGTTGCCTTTTACAGATCCAGACTAAGAGTCCTGTGGCACCTTATAGACTAACAGCTGTATTGGAGCATAAGCTTTCGTCGGTGAATACCCACTTCGTCACCGTCTGACGAAATGGGTATTCACCCACAAAAGCTTATGCTCCAATACATCTGTTAGTCTATAAGGTGCCACAGGACTCTTTGTTGCTTTTTACAAATTCAAAAGACTATCTGCTCAGCATAATGGTCCACAAACAAAAAATAATGATTAATACCACCACCACCCAGCTCTTATTATACCACTTCTCATCAGTAGATATCAAAGCTCTTTACAAAGGTCAGTATCATTACCCCAAAAAGGCATCCAAGTTTTATGTTCATTTTTTCTATTATTCCCCTAAAAATCTTTAGTAATGTTACTGTTTTAATATTTACTTCCAAGTACACAGCAGTAACTCATTATGCCTCCATCAGTTGTTTTCACCATTGATGGCTGAGAGCTTTCCACAAACTATTGCTGCTGCCACATCAATTTTCATTTCAGTCCTCTGGGTAGCAATTTTTCACCTGATTCACTTCAGATTTTACCCCTTTCCTGCGTGTGAGGCAAATCCTGTCCCTTTCACCAAATCAAGTAATTGGGCTGAGGCAGTGGTGCAAGTAGAATACATTTCTTACCAGTACACTGCAGGGCACCAGCTAAAGGAGGGGCATGTGACCTCCCTACATGACCCCTCCCCGCCCCCAGCCCAGGGCCCCGCACTCTCCCCGGCCCCTTCCCATGATCCATCCCACGTTACCTGGGGGTGGGGCTCTGTCCTCCTCCCGCTGCGCCGGAGACTTCTGAACCACAGGGTTCTCCGGAACCACAGCAGCGAAAGGAGCAGAACGTGGGGCCGCCGGCAGCTCCTCTAGCGCAGCTGTCGTCCCCCCCAGCCCTGTCCTTCGGCGGGGCTGTACAGACTCCAGACAGGAGACGCACCTGCGTGGAAGGGCTGGGGGCGGTACAGCCACGCCAGAGGAGCTGCCAGCGGCCCCATGTTCTGCTCCTCCTGTGTCTTTCGAGTACGGAGTACCGGCTATAAATATCTTATTGGTATGGCATACTGGACCATACCACCGTATTTCCACCACTGGGCTAAGGAAACGGAGAGAACTCATGGCGAGAGGGTTTGTTACAGACAGAATTATCATCTTATAGCTGCAAAGTAAAAACAGAGCAATTCTATTATTGCTACTAAAGCCTCAAGGTTGCAATAATGACCTTGGAACTCTTTCCCATCCCCGCTGGTGCAGTAGCAAATTGATCCACATAGCCACAGATCCACTGGCCCTGCATAGCCACAGATCCAATGGCCTCACACCTTCAGCATGGTGGAACACAGGGTGCCCTCAAAGGAGCTGTGCTCCACAACAAGTGTGGGGTATGGACCTACAGGGTCCCAACATTTCCCCAACCTTATGTTGTGGAACCACAATGGGCCACTTTTAGATATGAAAAGGATAGGGTTTGTCCCTTTATCAAAGACACAATTTTGTGGGTTAAGGTGGTAGAAGATCACGGTCTGTGTGAGACTTAGGCTGCTTTTATATCATAAAAAAAAGAAAACACTGTGCTCTCTTTTCAAATTACAGTTAGAGCTAGTCAATATTTTTAAAAAAAAATTCATTAAACATTTTGTAATTTGAAAATTTTGTAATTTGAAATTTAATTCCTGAAAATTTTCATTTTTTTTATTAAATTGAAACAAAAAGATTAGCATTTAGAAATTTAATTGTTCTTTCCTCACTTTTTTCCGCCACTGGAAAAGACAGAGGGAAAAGCACACTTTTAAAAAAAACCTTTTTTCCCCCTCTTGAAAAGGTGGGTGTGGGGCTGAAAAAACTAAACTGATTCTTCCACAACCAAAATTATTTATTTAAAAAAAAAAGTCAAAATTTGCCAAAAATCAAAATAGATTGTCAAAAAACACTGTAAAAAATATTAACAAAATTTTGACTAGCTCCAACTTGTGCTTTTTAAAAAATAATTTCAAAGAAGCATTCTAGAATCAGCTCAGAATCTTAATACACCTTAAAACTCCCTTTAGTACTGTGTTTCATTTATGATAATTTTATATGAATAAATAAATAAATTAGGCATTAAATGATAAAGCATTCCAACATGTCTACTTAGTGGTGGTGTTTTTGGAAAAGATACTGTTCTTCTCATTTGGTTAGAGCTATAAGACAGCAGCTTTGTTTCAATGAAAAAAAAAATGAATATACTTTTAGGTTACAACCCCTGCACTTCTCAAATATAATGGTCTCATTTAAATATTAACAAATCTGTGAAGAGGGTGAAATGCCTCCAATCTCCACTGAGCCCCAATACCATGACAGGAAAGTCCCATTTAGAAATGAAAGGCCTGTCCTGGAAAAGTCAGGAACATGAAGTCATTAGTCTACACTTTCAAGAGTGACTAGCGATTTGGGGCACCTCAAGTTTTGGACAGCTAAGGGGACCTGATTTTCAGAAGTCCTGAGCACTTGCCCATAGAAAATCAGGCTCTTACACAGGGGTCGGCAACCTACGGCACTCGTGCCAAACATGGCACGCAAGCCGATTTTGACTGGCATGCTGCTGCCTGCCGCGGTCCCGGCCCCCAGCCCCACTCAGCCCCCACACCCACCGCTCTCCCCTGCGGGGGCAGGAGGCAGAAGCTTGGTCCTGCGGCAGCCAAGCTTCCCCCTTCCCCCGCTTCTTCCCCCAGCGTGGTGCTTTCCTGCCCCTCCTCCCTCTCCCAGCCGCCGATCAGCTGATGGCCCTTGCAGGGGGGAGGGGGGGATGAGTGGCAGCGTGCTCGCTGCTCCATAGAGGAGGCAGAGAAGAGGTAGGGACGGGACCTTGAGGGAGGGGATGGAACAGGGCATATCCCTTCCAGCCCCCTGCCACAAGCCGCTCCACACACACCCAGCCTTCTGCCCTGACCCCTGAACTCCCCCCCACACCCTGCCCTCTGACCAGTACCCCCCCACGCCTCCAGCCCTCTGCCCTGAACGCCCCCACACACCGAGCCTTCTGCCCTACACCCCCCCAAACACCCCAGCCCTCTACCCTGACTCCTGAATCCCCCACTGCCCTCTGTCCTGACCCCTGAACCCCCCCACACACCCAGCCTTCTGCCCTGACCCCTGACCCCCCCACACACCCATCCCTCTGCCCTGCACCCCTACACCCCCAGCCCTGACCCCTGAACCCCCCCACACCCCCACTGCCCTCTCTCCTGACCCCCCCCCCCACACAGCCTTCTGCCGTGCACTCCCACAGCCCCCATCCCTCTGCCCTGACTCCTGAACCCCCCCACGTCCCCAGCCCTCTGCCCTGACCCCTGAACCACCCGCCCAGGTCTGGGGTCCCGGCTGCCGGCCCCTTGTCAGCCGGCATCCCAGCCGCAGGCCCCGCTCAGCCCGCTGCTGGCCTAGGTGAACAGAACCCCAGGCTGGCAGCGGGCTGAGCAGGCTGGCGGCGTAAGATCAGCATTTTAATTTCATTTTAAATGAAGCTTCTTAAACATTTTGAAAACCTTGTTTACTTTACATACAACAATAGTTTAGTTATATAATATAGACTTATAGAGAGAGACCTTCCAAAAAACTTTAAAATGTACTACCGGCACGCGAAACCTTAAATTAAAGTGAATAAATGAAGACTCGGCACACCACTTCTGAAAGGTTGCCTACCCCTGCTCTAACATGTTTCAAACTGGGCACCCAAAAACACTGGCACCCAAAATCACCAGTCATTTTTTAAAATTTAAGCCATTGTATTAGTGCACATCCATTCTAAGTATAATTATGTTTTGTAACCATTTTGTCATAATCATCTGAACTGATTACAATAAACGTTTTAATTATATCCACACGTCAGCTTTTTTTCTACAATACAACCATCTGTCAGCTATGTTTTTGCATCTACACCAAATAAGCTGCCTGATCATGTTTGTATCAATGTATACTGGGAAAATCTGGGCAGCTATTCAGTACTACCTAAAGGGGAGCGTGCCCAGAAAATATACACAAAGGTAGTAAACTCTGTGATGTCTGGTTGTACAGGGAGCTAGAGGGCAGAAGGATCAACAAACCAGTCACTTACGCACGGTTAGCAGATTCTGTCCATATAATAAAGCAACTGTGTTACAAACGGATTACAGTAAGACAACCATGTGACAAAGTAGGCTGCTGGCAAGGATGCAACATTATTAGCAGCCATAGTTACTAACTGAATATTGACTATGTTGTGTGTGGACACAAACCATGTTTAGTTGCAAACTCATTTAAAAATTGTAGAGAATAGGACCTTTACAACTTTTAGGCCTGGTCCACACAGTAACATTTAACCATTTGTACTCAGTTAATGGGATGGTTTGCTCAGACTGTGCCTTCTGATCACACAGAATGCGACCAATTTTTTTCTGAGTAACCATGACAGCTACCAGCATTTCTCCTCAGCAAGAGACCTGTACTGGGATATGGTTATCTTCATGAAATTGGTTCAGCACACTTTTTTTTCCCATTTTGCAAGACGGACGGGACCCCTTAACCGTGTCTGTGTCCTCCTTCCTTTACACTTTCAGTCCTCCTTCCTTTACACTTTCTGGATAGTAGAGCATCTCAGAGTGCATTACCCACATGGTGCAGCTCTCTGCTGCTGAGGATTAGCCAGTTTCCCAGAAGGCACTGATACAGTTAGGCAACATGGTAGGATGCATCTATACAAACATGGTTAGGATGGCATTTTAGAGAAAACCAGGCTGAGGGTAGAACATGATACCAGTCTTCAAATATGTAAAGAGGACAGTGATCAATTGTTCTCAATGTACACCCAGGGTAGGATAAGAGGTAATCAAATTAGTTTGCAGCTAGGGAGATTTAGGTTAAATAGTAGGGAAAACTGTGTAGCTATAAGGATAATTAAGCACTGGAACAGGTTATCTAGGGAGGTTGTGGAATCCACGTTACTGGAGATTTTTAATAACAGGTTAGACAAACACCTATCAGAGATGGTCTAGGTAGTCTTAATCCTGTCTCAGTGCTGTGGATTTGACTAGATGACATCATTAGGTCTCTTCCAGCCCTAACATTGCTATGATTCTAAAAACTGCTATATGGTCATATATTGAACTGTGTTATTTGTAAATTAAGCTGACCGTGTCTTTAATTGTAGTTTGTCTTAAAAGGGCTATTAACCATGATTTTATAACTAGAGGCATAGTCACAAGTAAGTTATCGAGTGATAAAAAAGCTGCCATCACAACCATCTTCCTGAATCTACATTTACCATAATTAGTTTCTAACAATGCACTGTGAGAGAAGAAAGCTGATAAGAAGGCAAAAGAGAAGGTGAAGGAAAGGACAAAACAGAGATATTGAGGGGGGGAGGAGGAAGGGAAAGAAGACGACAAAAAAAAGTGAGCAGAAAAAGGAATATGAAGAGCAAAATCACCTGTCAGATAGGAAAATGAGGCTAAAAACAATTTTATAGAGAAAGAAAAGCACATATGGTGCTCCATTTTCAAAATACTCATTTTACATTAAATGATCAAAGATTGCAAAATATAAATGTATAACAACATTATCACAGAAGTCTGATCTCTGTTTTAAAGGAATCTATTCTGACCGCTTCTTCTGTATGTGAAGTTGCAATCCTGAATTTGTAATACAGTATTTTCCACAAACAATTATGATATCACCAGTATAGCATAATGACTTCTAGGGAGGAATAAGATTGGTCATACATGCCACTTTATACTAGTTAGGCTAAATTAGTAACAAAAAATGTCTCAAGTAACGACAGCTAGTTAAACAAATAATGGAAAAGGCAGAGTTTATTCTGCAGAGATATTTTTCAGATTTCTCTGTGGTATCAGGAGATCTTTGAAGTTCTTTTGTCCGGTACAGCAGGACCTACTGGTTTTGCTCTTTTTGGAGCTCATCAGCTGCAGGCAATGGCCTAATTAGGGTGTCAAACACACTGTCTACATAAGGAACCTTCAGTATCAGAAGAGAAGCGTCTGCATTTGCAGTGCTGAATACAATTTTTTTTTAATTGTTGAGTAACCTGCATCTTGAATGAAGAATGACAGCTAATGGAATTACTCTTACAGTGCAAATGGGAAGTGCATGTGGTGTTTGGTGCTTAACAGTCCTGCATTAGATCCCCCACTGACCATCATGGCATCTGTATTATGTTTACCATATGTGGACATAGTTAGCTGGTGAAATGAGCTCTTACTGTGCAAACACCGGTTAGGACATAACCAGTTTGAAGGAAGAGACTAACCAATTTAAATAATTTCCATTTAGGCATATACCCAACTACAAATACTCTAGAAAACTTGTAATAGGGTTTCATTCTATCAAATTACTAACCAAAGCCTTCTCAATCTCTAAATTAGTTGGTAAGTTGTGAGGTTGAAGAAGAAAGCTAGGAGGTAAATGTACTGGGTTTAGTAACTATCTTCACCAAGAATTTCAGATGTGGGTGTAAGACCACTTAAACCTTATGGAGTACAGGAAAAAGCCTAGAGCTTATTCACTTTCCTAGATGATGTAAAATAACAATAAAAAATATTTTCAGAAATAGACTGTATAGAGAACCCAAACAACCTGATCTTCAATTTTGACAGGATAAAAGGGAGGCTTGTTTCCAACCCCACAGGTTCTTTACAACACCTGTCTTTTAACGGAAGAAAGAATGAAGACAAAGAGCCCTAAAAAGTTAAGTGATGACAACACATAAACTAGTAGATGTGTCTTGATAGTGGCCAAAGCCTGCCCAGGCTTACTAAAACTAACCAGGTCACCTTTCATATCAAAATATTAAGATGCAAGGTAGACAGAAGGCTTTAATTGTTTTAAGCTTGCACCAAAGGTAGTCTCCATTTCAAGGAACAGGTCTCTTCTAGAGCTTTTACAGAAATTTGAATAGTACTTTTTCCACTTCTGGTAATCATTTATTGTTTAAATTAACCATGCTGCTTTTGGCAGGAGGAGTGGGGTCAGTGGATAGGGTTTTAATTAAGGATCTGATCCTTAATCTGAAATAAGAGCCAAATAAAATAGGCAGAGTGAACTGTGGTTCCATTGACACGGCTAGAAAAGCAGAACATGAAAATTGGTAGCTTACCTCAGAAATATAAGATTTACATATACCATGTGTCTCACCTTCTTGATTACATTATGAAGACGACACAGAGAATGAAAAGCTGAAGGAAGTACTCTAATCTAACAGAAAAGTATCTGTCACTGAGTGGATGATTTTCCAGTCTTGAATGGGACAGACAACAGAATTGTCTCTGTGGAAATTATGGTATCACCATTTCGGGGGGACAGTTTTGGCTACAGATTCCTTCCTTTACTGATCTTCTTGCCATGTCTCAAGTCATCTGCAAATAAATCATGATTCTCCACAAAATGAAAGGCAGCTTGAAAAACGCGTTTTATCCTTCACACTCAGATTCATAGTCTCCCATCATCACAGTTGGATGCAAGCTCCTTTTCCTCTACCTTGTCCCTTTTTCATATCAGGCAGAGTGGGGAATTGAACCTGGGTCTCCCACATCCCATGGGAGAACCCTAATCACTTGCCTAAGGGTTAGGGTACTCCCATGGGATGTGGGAGACCCAGATTCAATTCCCCACTCTGCCTGATGTGGAGAAGGGATTTAAACAGGGCTGTCTCCCACTTCACAGAAGAGTGCCCCAATCATTGTGCTATGGGATACTCTGGGGAAGCTCTATCTCAATCTCTCCTGTTGAGGCAGTTCCACTTTATTCAAGTATTTAATACAGTCATTGGGCCTGAGACCGAGAGAATAACTCTATAGCCTGGTGGTTAGAAGATTCACCTTCATGTCCCTGCTTCAACAGCCAGTGAATTAAAACATCATTCACCCACTTCTAGAAACAAAGGATCTCAGAGATAAGCATACTGACCACTTAGCTTCAATACATTTATGTTCAATCTGGTTCCTATGAACATTCAAAAGCCAAGAACAGTCGCATGTTTTAGGGGTATGTCAAACAATTTATGAGCCTTTTCCTCTACTAATGAAAGTTCTAGATTTAGAGGACCCAAAAGCTCTTTGAATTGTTGCTAATCTGAGCATGATACTGAAGCTACAATGATACTACCATCAGTAAATGTAGAAATTGTTTGGACAGCTTCAGGAAACTCTGAAGGCTCATCATACAACTGCTCTTCGCTACCGTTAATAGCAGTCTTCGACAGTATATGCTAAACACACCAGCTAGAAGTGGTGGCGGTGACTCTTTGCTTGTGAGACAGGGACAAATTCTGTATTTCCCTGCTGAGAGCAAAGGGGATCATATTTCTCTGAGGGCCTTTTTGGGGCACAGGAAAGCAAGGAAGCCATTGGCATATTGGTCACTTTACCCATTTGGCCAAAAGCCACCTGGGCTTAGGGTATAAGCAAAGCCCACAGAGGAATTCATCAAGAAACTTCAGAATGGAAAGATGATCTGGAACCAACAAAAGAAAAAAGATCTAACATCTCTCTATGATCTTCACTCTGGGGATTCTCTGATCAGATTCCATTCCAGATGAAGCAGAAGACAACCCAGAAAAGCTCTCAAATCCAAACCCTCTGAAATGGGAGTAGCATCCTCCCTATAGAAGAAGAAGAATGAAGTGCAATGATTGAGGAAACCGGATTACCTGGAGTCAGAAGAGATGCATCACTGTCTCTTAAGAGGTGGTAGTGAAGGTTGCTCCTCAAACCAAAGACACAACTGTGCCAATACTGGGGACTAGTCAGAACTAGGAAGGCCAACAGAACAGCAACTGTTTGATCCTCTAGCACAGGATTAGGGAGTCACCCTCAGCTGCAGCCTTCAGATCCAATGATATACTGTCCCTGGACCTATTGGATTCGTAGATGGAAGTCCAAGTGAGGTGTCCAAGAGAAATGGTTTGACTGATATCTTTATTTTAAAAACTTCTGACACTGTTCCTAATGCTCCAGTATGCAAAAAGTAAATGTGTGGACCAAGCCCTAGGACACAGAACACCTTGGGTTAAAAGAACCATGAGATCAGGCTGATTTCTTGGGGCACATCAAACTGACCAAGACTTGAATCCAAAAGATGGATTCGCTATACCAGCCAGCCATGCTTTAGCACCACCTCCATGAGAAACAGCCTAAGCCAACACTCCTTTTTACATTTGGCCACAGGAGCAAAACTGGCAGAAACTAACCATTACACTTCAGTGATTGCACCTGGCTTTAAGCAACAAGGTTGCTGGTCTGTAAAGGGTATTTTTAAATTACAGGAAGGCCCACACTTTCTTTCAGGCTTGACCATGTCAGCCCCTTTGAGACGAGATGAGTTTTCCAGGGTCAGGACCCACAGTCAGTCAATTTATTCATATATTAAGGCTAACAGAATTAGCCATGACTTGAAGTCAGAACCACAAGCAATCAAATTGACAAGCAAATTGGGCTGGTTAGAGTCCTGGTAACTCAGACCCAGTATGGAGCTGAGGAGGATACCAGTACCAAATGGCACCTTGCAATGGTATAAGCTGTTAATAATTCTAATGAACACCTTTTTTTTGCTCAACAATCCTAGATCTAATAAATACACTACTCTGACAAGTAAAACTTGCAGTGAAAACAATAAAATTTGAGCCAATGTTCTGTTGAGAATGATGATATTTACGAAGTCTATGGTGGTGACAGAGGAACTGAGGACATTTGGGGACATAGTGACATATGTGCCCTTACACTGAACATTTAGATACAGAAGGCATGTGCATAGACCCAATGATTGCCGCTTTTAGATGATTCCATGCTCACAGTAGGGAGGACATGAACATCTCAAGAGCGAGAGCATGCAGAGGAGATCAGATGAGAACCAAAAGTTTCAGGCTGCATTCTTTAAGGGATATTATCAGCAATATTCATTGATTTCTCAGTCATTGACTAGAGCAGGATTCTATTATCCTATGATCTAGAACAAAAAGTACCAGTACAGTAACTTCGAAGCTGCTATTCACGGAGTGTAAAAAGGTATGTTTGAGACATGATATTTTTCCCCATACAGAGCACAGCATTTGAAGCACATGCTCTTGCGCTGCTTTTTAAAATGTTTTATTTAATGTAGGAAACATGAAAAAGCTACACAAAAAGAAATAAAATGTTGCAAAAATTAAAGGAAATAAAAATACCTTTTAACTGTCCCAGGAGCACCAGGAGGAGTGCCCAATATTGTTCTGTTTAAAAAATAATTTTTACAGTGAATGCGAGGAACAGAAACTAAAAACTAAGGAACATTTCCACTTACATTTATCAAAGATGGCTGCTGCTATTGCTACCAGAGTTATATTATTATTGGTAGATGTCTACAAGACACATTGAACTAAATTAAGAGAAACTTCAGCCAAGACTTACGAAAAGTGCACTGCATTTAGCAGGGGGGAAAACAACAAAATGGAGTTCTTAATGTGTAGGGAAAAGCATAGTCTGCAGTGTGTAGGACTGACATTTGTAGAGTATAAAGGAAAGTTACAGTACTGCTCCTTCAACACAAAAAGTGACCTCAAGTAGGCAATTATGCCCTCCCAGCCTATTATTTCAGGCATTATATCCTACTTTGTCATATTCTCAACATAGTAAACCTCAACTCTACACACATCTTAATAATAAAAACTCACATGCAGTTCCCCTCCCCTGCCCTCCATCCCTTACTTGTCTTTTACCTACCTTTTTGGAAGGAGATGAACAGGATAGTAGAGAGCTGGAAGAAGTGAAGAAGGAAAAAGAAGAGATATACATAGGTAGAAAGAGGATGAAAGGAAGACAAGAAGAAGCAGCTGAAAAGGAGCAGAGAAAAAGGACAAAAAAAAAAAAAAAAAAGTTGAAAAAACCCCCAATGAAAGAAAGTGTACTTCAGCTGCATTTTATAAATATTTGGATAGCATTGTTAAACTTTTAAAAATGTATTGATATGTTACTTGAACACAATAATAAATATTTAGTAGCTAAAGAATAGGTGCTTTACATTTTCAAAGCAGTCAACAAAACTTGTTTATAAACCCACAATTACAAAATCCACAACTGGGATGCAAATATACCAACCAAGACTTACATATGATTCACACACATTTAAAGTGACTCTGATCCAGCAACATTTACGGAGGGAAAAGTGTCTTCAATAAGCTCTGAGAAAATTGTCACTTTGGTGACAAAGTGAATCTATTATGACACCAACTTGTAGAAAATGGCCTCTTTGGCAACCTCGTTTCATGTGCCCCCCTCCTATTTCCTCCCTACACATTATGCTCCATCTTTGTGGTCTTACCTCACTCTTCACACTTATTGGGCTGGTGGGAGGCTGAAAGGAAACTCAGATGCAGTTGTTCCCTTAGCCCCAAGCCTCTGCTGATTGCTAAAAAATACTAGTGCAGCTCATCTGACTGTATCTAAGAGGCATCTTACGAAAGTTCTCGGGCGATCTATATATACCAGTATTATGTAATAAGCTATGAACATTTGAAAAGAAGGAATTAATTACACTTCAGGCTCTTTTATTTAAGTTACCTAGCTTTTATATGATTTGTACTTAAGTAGAGAGTGTGAGTGTGAGTGTGAGTGTGAGAGAGAGAACACACCACAAGAAAGGAAGCTGAGAACAGGAGAGATTAAGTAGAAAGTCAGTGCTAGAAAATTAATTCTAATTTGTCTTTGCATTAAAGAAATACCATCAACATATCACATGTATAAAACAGACTCAGATGTACTGATACATGCCAAGCCTCACACACTCATTATGTGCCATATAGATTCTGTTCCAGATTTCACAATGATTTGACTTTTGACCAGCCACTCTTATCAACTATTCTGTTGCTCTTCCATCTGATTTCATATCCAAAACCAATACGAGGGAAATGCCTCCAAACTATAGGAGACAGTACACCTACTTTCAGAAGATCAAACAGTTTGTGTAACATCTCACCCTTACCTTTGGCAAAGCTTCCTTGTATTTGGTACAACGAAGGAAGCAATTTTCACAATATAGAAATAAATAAAATAAATAAATAAAATATAACCTATTAGTACCAGTAGGTCTGACTTTAGATATAAATTAATCATTACAGGTTGTCCAACAAAAGATGACAAAATCAATAATTACTGAAGATCCATCATGCCAGATTCTTCATTCAATCCACAATATATTATCACTAGCCCATTATTTCTACCACCTATTATTTAACTTAGGCATATTTGCTCTTTTTCCACCCTATCCAATTGATCTCCCCTTTCAACATTTAAGAACTTGTCCTTTCTCTCCTCTTTATTTATAAGTTGTTCAGTTAGAAGTTGTGCAAATAGTCAAAAAGAACATTTTCTGTCCAACTGAAGAGAGATCAATCTAGGATAAAATGGAGAAACCATTTTGTACAATTCCAGCCAAAAACAGTGCAAAGAAGAAATGGGCAAAGTAAACATTCTCAGTAACGAGGAGGGTGTTCTGGCACCATTTTGTCATTTTTAAGCCTCTCTTACCTTTTAAATTTCCTCTCCCGTTCTCCATCAACACATATTGGCCAACCTCCAACAGCAATGCAGAAATCCAGAAAAGAAAAGGAAACACACCAGCATAACAGAGGAAAAGGTTGCAGATGTGGAGAGCATAGTATAAAACAGCAGTAGAGGAGAAAAAGATGCTTAAAATAAAGGTTCTTGTTCAAGAGAATTCAAACTATGATAATTCCAGTAGGAAAGAACTGGAGAAAAAGATTTTTTTTCCTAACATTTCTTTGACAAAAGAAATGAAGCAAAGTTGTGTTTAATTTAATAAGGTCTTCTGCAGATTGGGCAAAGCATTACATTTATTCCCTAATTAGAAAAGAAACAAAGAAAAGAGAATTGTACAAGATTATGCACAGTTGATTACGAAAGGTTACTATATTAACCTAATTTATGAAGGACTGTATAATTTGGGGGGTGGGGAGGTGGACTTGGATTTTAATTTGGAAACCAGAGTGAAAGGAAAGAAAGATAATCCTAGCATGATCACTTTTCTTCCAAACAGGAGAGGTAAGTAATAGCTTTCTCAAATTTTCAGGTGTTGAAAGGCGTGAATACTAAAGAGAAATTCTGAAAGTATCATCGTTTCTTACCTTAAGGACAGAACTTTTAACATTAAAAAAGCTTTAAGATGATTGCTGATGTCTACAGTAGCATTGCAGTTACTTAAATCACTGAAAAACTTCATATTATATATAAACACCTCTAAAAGGTATCTTTTGCTATAATCTCCTTTTTTAAATAAAAGCCTATATTTTGAAGTTAAAATATTTCTTATAAAAGAAATGCTCATTTACTCTGAAGAAAAAACCTCATATGCAATTAGAATTATAGAATTATTTTAGAACCTTCATTTTTGCTAAGAAAAGTGTTTTCTTTTGAGCCATAAAAATTAGTAATGTATTTTTACAAACTTGAGCAATAACTCTGTGGTTTTTGTAAAAATAAAATAAAATCTCTGTTGTATTTGTAAGTGGCAAATAGTACATTTTGGAATAAAAGTGAAGACAAGTTCTTGTAGAACACACATGTTGTATACATTCTACAAAATATAATCAGACAGAACACTTTAATTTTGTAATTTAAAGTATGTATACCTCATATTCTTTTCTGCAAACTTTCAAAATGTCATTTTTTGAAGAAGCCTGAAAGATAATTAGATTTCTTTATTAACGTATAGCACAAACTAATCAATAATGAAATCATGCAGCAAAGAACAAAATATAGTAAAAGTATATTTAGATAAACTGAACTTTACTCACTTGCACAGTTTCTGCTAGAGAAAAAGAATTATTAAAGGTTTTATGGTTCTGGGACAACGTGAGGGGCAACTTTCACATTTTATTCAAATCAAACCATGTATTTATCCACCAAATTGGTTAGAAAAAACAAAAATACCACGAGAAGCATCAGAATTTGCATTTATCTGAAAAGTGGTTTTTTCCTATTAGTTCTAAAAAAGATAAACCACAATTTTTAGCAAAGGGAAAAGCCCATACAGACCAACATGTGTGCACTAAAAACAAATTCTTAATACCACTTTCCTCTTTCCCCACCAATCACACCACTACATCCCTTTTTCTACAAAAGACTCTTGATATCACTGATAAACTAATCTCCTAAAGATAGTGCCCTTGTATTTTACTTGTTCTGCAAAGCATCTCACATACCTATTCCTGCTGTATCAGTAATGATAAACATTTCAAGTATCAATCTTGAAATCTCAACAATCTTTGCTTCAGTTGCTTTCCCTAGTAATTTAAAGCAAAGGAAGGACTTCTGCACTTGTGATAATGTTCTTTGAAATACGGTATGGAAAGGACTGTGAAATGAGAGTCTATGTTGCAAGATTCAAGAATACACTTATTTTGCTATTAGCCCTTGTGATTACAGTCTTTATACTACTACTGGCCTGACCTTTTACTTAGGCAACAGAAAATCCTGTAGCAGTCAACAGAAGCTGTGCTCTCTTGTACCAACGCTGAGCTTGGTCTTATGCCTCCTCGTAGAATTTCCTTTTGAATGCTGGCAACAAAATCTCAGCTCTTAAAATCTGAATTTAAAAGCGAGCAGTACTGGAGTCAAAGCCAAATATTTTCTCAAAATACTTGGCAGTTAGATAAAATATGAGCACTACAATTTAAATGCATATTCTGGAAAATGCATCTCTCAAACAAATAAATGGAAAAGTGGTTATGGAAAAAATATAGATAAGACAGTATGATGGTGCAGATAGTAAGCAATATTGTTCAGTAAACAGAGAAAAAAAGCAGTGATCAAAGAAGCAAAACAGCAGCCAGAGCCTCTAAAAATCCCAAAGTCTTTGAAAATGAAGCACAAGCCACGATCCCTCTTGAGCTTGTCACTGCTTTCTACTTAGAGAGAGGTTTCCTTCACTTCTGAAAACAGAAGGAAACATAACAAAAAAATGTGACTGACCAAAAATAGAATTTCACATAAAATGGTGGTTCTGTGTTTTATTTAAAAATAATAAAAAAAAAAAAGTCTGGGAACAATCATGTCTTTCACAGAAGACGACCAATGACTACGTACTCTGGACTTTGTAGATGTTTATATACATTTTAGCGCTGTTTTTTCTATTAAAAACCTGAAAAGCATTCTGTGACTAATTCCACTTATTGCTTCTAGGGTTGTCATTGGCACATTTAGATATGGTAACTTCAGATCAAAGGCTCATCAATATCTTGGAAGGGATCCAAAGAAAAGTTCAATAGGTCAGTGGACCTATTTGATGCCGGCATCTTTAGGATTCAAACTATCCATAGCAGGGCTAAGAAACAGCCAATTTGTGCCAATACGCTGTACCTACACCTCTCCGAACCTACTACATTGCTCTCCAGAATCATAGCATTCATTAAAAAAATAAAAGCAAGTAATCAAACACAGAGATGTCTACCTGAGTGTGAAGTGAGCCTGGAACTATAGCTCTTAGACCTACAAACTCATTTTATTAAGATAGTAACTAAGCTGCACAACAATAGCTAACTGACATTTAAGTTACTTAATTCTTCATGTAAGAAAGGGGAGGAAGACATCACAGATCTACACAATTTATTGTGAGCCACTTATGTTGCAACACAAGTTAGTGGCATTTGGGAGAGTCCAACATTTCGTTCCACCCCTGACCCAGTCAAAAAGAAGCCAAGCCCAAACAGCCTTGTGGAGCCAATGGGGAATGCCCCCACCCTGACGTTCCTACCAGTTGAAATGTCTTTCATCATCTTGATTGATTAGTTATTCAGCCCTCATATAGATTGTGCCGATCACAACACATCTTCCATTCTTCTCTTATCCTGGCCTTCCTTCTCCATGTGCTGCTATGTCTTTTCATGATGAAATCTTCCTATCTCTTTGGAGATCAACCGAGTAGTTGTTTCAGTTCCCGTGGATACCACGCAGCAACCGCTGCAATCTATCGATTGTCAGTGAGCCTCGCTATATGCCCAGCCCATTGCATTTTACTATACCTGCTTCCAACAATGATGTCCTGCACTCCACTCTGTTGTCTGATCACTTCATTGGGGTCTCAGTTGTGAATTGAAATCCTCAGAATTCTTCTTTCCATCGCCGTCTCTGTGACAGACAGTTGTTGCCCCTCTATCCTCATCAGTGCCCATGTTTCACTGCCGTACAACGTTGCCGGCAGTACTGTTGAGTTGAAGAGGTTGGTGCATGTTGCCTTGTTGATTTTTCCTTGGAGGACATCCTGGATAGAACTGAATGCGTGCCAACCTGCTTTCTTTCTTTGGGAAAGACTGTGGCGCATGTTAATTTCTTAGCCCAAATACACATATTGCTCAACTTCTTCTATTTGTTCTCCCCAGACTGTTATTTGAGCTTTTGGCAAGGCATCAAATCAAAATTTCATCTTGGAGTGGTTCATTTTCAGTCTGACTTGGCTGCTTGTTGTGTTGAATTCTTTCAGCATTTTCTGTAGTTTGATAGTATTTTCGGCAATCAACACGATATCGTTCACGAATCTAAGGCGGCTTAACTACTCTCCATTTATGTTGATTA
The DNA here is from genome assembly GCF_028017835.1 of Emys orbicularis. Classification (NCBI taxonomy): domain Eukaryota; kingdom Metazoa; phylum Chordata; order Testudines; family Emydidae; genus Emys; species Emys orbicularis. Next base: position 178,902,094 of record NC_088684.1, read on the forward strand.
CACCCTTCCCATTCATCCGCCTCATTACCATTTTGAGGCAGGCTGTGAAGAGTTTTGGTAAAACCGTGTCTTCTTGTTTCACCTTTTTTAACTGGGATGTGAAGGGGAGTGTCAAACAGAGTTATATGTGTAGTGCAGTCAGAATTTGCTTCCTTTAGTAGTTTGATGTAGTTTGTGTTGATGCCCTTCTCTGCAAGAGCTTTCAACACTGCATTGATCTTGACGTTGTAGAACGCTTTTTCATAGAAAAAGAAGGCAATGCATAAAGGGAATTTGTATTCCCTTGAGCATTCCAATAGCTGATTTATAGTGAAAATATGATCCATTGTGCTGAAATTCCTTCAAAAACCTGCCTGCTCCTCATCCAGACTCAGAGTCGGTTTGTTGTTATTTTGGTGAACAGCTTGTAGACATGTAAGAGCAGGCCTATTGGATGATAGTTCTTTAGATCTTCATCATTGCCCTTCTTGTACAGCAAAATGGTGTTGGACTCCTTCCAGCTAGATGGCATCTTCTGCATTTCCAAATAATGGCTAAGCCTCTGAGCAAGGGTTTCCCAGAGGTCTTGGCCTCCAGCTCTTATTTCAGTTGTCAGTCCATCTTTTCCTGGGGCTTTTCCTTCCTTCATTTGATAAACTGCATGTCTAACTTGTTCAGCTATCTTAGATCTAAGATCAGCCTCCAACCTCCATCCTTTTTCAGTACTAGGAAGTATTTTGAGTAGAAACCCCTGCCCCTGTAAGGGCCAGCTCTATTGCTCCTATCCAGAGAAGAGAGTCCACTTCTTGCCTTAGTAGAAGCCCATGAGAAAGTTCCTTGAAGAGGGATTGGGGAAAAGGGGTGGAAGCAAGAGAATGACTGTATGGTGTAGCCTGATATTCTGACCTCCCAGACCCATTGGTCTGTGGTGATCCACTCCCAAGCCTGGTGGAAATGGACAAGGAGGTCCCCAAAAGGAGGGAAGTGGGCTAAAGGGTACAACTGTAAAATCAGAGGAATGGGAGGATTCCAACCTCCAATCAACCCATCAAAAGTGCTGTTTAGAGGATGCCTACGTGGTTGCAGAGGGCACATGGGTGGCCCTCTTCCTCTGAAACTTGTGTCTCTTTCTGGGGGGTTCTGCAGGTCTTTGGTACCCCGAGAACTGAGCAGGGCATGATCTCTGGGCATTCTGTGAGCTATTAAAACACTTCTTGCTCAGTGGTGTATAAATTCCCAAGGAATGTAGGGTAGCCCTGAAGTCCTTAAGCATGTGCAGAGAGTCATTCATGGTCTCGAGAAGAGTTTTGTGACCATCAAAGGGAAAGTCCTCTACCATGTTTTGTACCTCTCTTGGAACCCCCTAAAGCTGAAGCCAGGACACCCTGTGCATAACCATCGCCATAGAGATGGACATGGCAGCAGTATCCACGGCATCTAAGGACACTTAGAGCAGTTCTGGCCAACAGCTGACCCTCTGCAACAACAGACTGGAATTGTTCCTTGCAGTCATGCGGCACATGTTCAATAAAGGCTGTGAGCATGTTGTAATTAGTAACGTTATATTTGGCAATGATCGCTTGATAGTTCACAAGCTTGAAATGCAAGGTTGCAGAGGACTAAGCCTTTTGCCCAAAGAGGTCCAATCGCTTCTGATCCTTATTATAGGGAGTAGCCCTCCAAAAATGCTGACTACTCCGTTTATTCACAGCATCCATCCTGAGGGCGTTAGGTGGGGAATGGGAAAACAAAAGTCAAAGTCCTTAAAGTGGCACATAATACTTCTTGTCCATCCTTTTGCACATTGGTGGAATAGTGGCTGGCATCTGCCATACAGTCTTAGCCAGATCCAGGAAAGCCTCATTAATAGGTAGCGCCACTCTGAAAGGTGTTGCTGACTGCAAAATATCAAGCAGCCTGTGCTGCTGGTCTTTGACCTCCTCCAGAGGGATGTGCAGAGTGTCCAATATCATTCTATTGAGGTCCTGGAATTGTCTGAAGTAATTGGCAATGGAAGGCGAGAGAGGCCTGAGCACCTCATCCAGCGATGACAATGTCAATAGCACTTTGAGGAGTTGGAGGCTAGGGCAGATGAGGAATTCACCACTGAAAGGTCTCCTCCTGCTTTGGAAGGGTAGAGGAAGTATTTGGATCCCCAATTTCCCTAAGAGATGGTACTGGTGATTTATTGAATTGTTGCCGATAGGCAGCCCATGGAGCCCAATACGGCCATTGTGAGGGTGGCAGATAGGGTTGGTTCCACCGTGATTGATGTGCCACAAAGTCCTTCCTGCATGAGAGCAGATTCTCAAAGGGGTATGTAGGAGAACCCCTAACAGAAATCAAAGAGACCAACTGGGAGTCCTCTTCTTCCTTCCTGTCCTCCAATGGGGGTGGGGGGTAACCAGTGAGAATGGAGGAGAGTCCTGTGCCACAGAGTGGCCTGAGCTGCTACCTGAGCTGGTACCTGACAGCAACAGGGATGCTGGCTCATTCAGCACCGATAGAGCACTCAAGTATTGTAACTCCTGTGGTACCAGAAAGGACACCGGTACCGACATTGAAGCCAAGGTCATCATGGATGGAGCCGACGGTACCAGTAACAACGAGCGTACCACAGGCTCTGTCAGATGCAGATACTTGCTTGATATCAAGGGTATTGCTTGTACAGTCATCCCCCACTGAGCTCCTTGCATCAGTACCGATGACTGGGTTAAGGCCCACAACAGCACCAATGTCTGAGCTGAGTGCTTCAGTGCCAATGGCAGAGCTGAGTTTGATAGTACCGTGTGTTTCTTCTTACTGGTGGAGGATACAGGCGCCCTCTCCGTGCAGTGTTTCCTCTACTTGGAGCTTCGGGGCTTCGCAGGCCTGCCAGTACTGGAGAAAGAGTCCTTGGCCTCCACAGTACCCTCTGAGGACTTCAACGGGGACCTGGTCTTTTTTGGAGCTGGCTCCTTAGATATGGAGTCTATGCTCCTCTTTTTGGGAGCATTCCCAGAGTGTTCTAAAGTCTTCCCTTTCTTAGGAGAAAGCATGCCCCAAGGTTGACAGGACACTGTATCTGTCTGGGGACAAATGTACAAAAGGAGGGAGGAGAGGTCTCCTGACCTGGCTGAGAGGTTGCAGGGAATGTTCCATTGTCACAACCCAATGGCCCCCTCCCTCAGGGGGTCCCCCAGGGAGGCAGATTAGCATTGTATGTTGCTAACTCTGTTGCAAGATTCGCAAGGCATTCTGGGAAGGGTTAAAGTTATGAATGCGGAACGAAAGGTTTCTTTACAGGCGCGAAAGGCCGGAGGGGGAGGAAAGGAGAAAAAAACGGGTTAACTTGATGTTCCAGCTAAACCCGAAGATAAGGAGCTAACTCCAGCCCAAGGCCATTGCACACACTCTGCTACCTGCCAAGAAAGAAGGGGGGGGGGAGGGGAATCCACCCCACCCCAACCAGCTGTGAGGAAGGAGAGTTGCTGAAAAAAATTTCAGGGGCCGCGAAAAGGAGTGAGACAACAAGGTCAACGAGGGAAAAATAACCGTCTCATGGCCCTGAAGCCGGTGTGTTTTGGAAAAATTGAGGAAGCCACGGAAGGCCAGTTTGAACTGGTACACAGAGCATGGGGAACAAAGGTCCCTGAAGGAGACGCCCCCAAGAGACCCCAGGACTTAAAAACCCTCCTGGGAGCTGAGGCAAATCAGAGATCAACAGCAGACCCTGGACGACCCATGCACAGGACAAGAACTCCTGTCCACCCTTCCCCCTCTTCTTCTTACGTTACGCCCAGGCTTGCCCAGCCTCGGGTAGTGTGGGTGTGAGTATGAAAGTGGGTTAGGGCTTGGGGCACTAACACTTTCTTCCTTCCTCTGAGTGACATGGGGAACCCCCAGCGCTCTCCGCTGTTATTATTTTATCAATAAAGCTTTAAAACTCAGTTACTTGGTGTGCTCCGTCATCTCCTCCCCTAATGGTCCTGCGGCCTCAGCCTGATCACCTGACGCCTCAGGCAGATGGGTAACAAAAATCTGTCACACCATCGCCAATAGCATGAGCTTTATGTCCCTGTTCTTCCTAGCCCTGGACTTAAGGGCTAAACAAAAGGAGCACTTCTTGGAGATATGGGACTCCCCAGGCAACAGACACACTTCAAGTGTCTGTCGCTCACCAGTATAGCCTCCCGGCAGGAGAGGAAATATTTGAAGTCTGGCAAATCAGGCATATCCCACCAAGAGAAGACAAGTCTCCTGGGGGGGAGGGGGGGGGAGAGAATAAAAAAAAAGTCCTCTCACCTAAAACTAATTAACTGTACAAACACTAACAACTCCTCTAAACTAACTTTAACAGAAAAAAAGTGAAGAGGAAGGCAGAGTACGCTCTAGATTGGATCATGCTAGTTTCCCCGGGCCGACGCAGTAGAGAAGGCATGGAAGCGGTTTGCCCATACACCCAATATAGCCTTGGTGTCTGCCACAAGGAGGCGTAAGGCGCATGCGTGGGCCTAATGAGCACTCCTAGCGAGAAATCTCCTATGAAGCGTTTCAGAGGTGCATGCATACCTGAAGTGAAACGCCCATAGGGACAGTACTTGAAAAAGAAAATTGGATATTTTGGGTAGAAAATGGTTAAATCAATCAATTACTCTTTCTGTACAGTTAATTTACTTAAAGGAGGCAGAAATAAAATTACCTCAGTTGAAATTTTGTTACGGCACCAGTTTAATACAATTTTTTTTTTAAGTGTAATTGGATCTTCCATGACTACACCTAGTCAGGGAGTTAGTTCTGAGACACACCCAAAAGAAGATTTATAGACCTCTCTAAGCACCATTCAGGATAATATAGTTTGTTACTGACTCAATTAGAGTCTCTTTACTGAGTTACCAAAACCCCAGCAACCATAAAGGGGGTTTATCTAAGGAAAAAGTGTCAGGGTAGGAGTAAGACCAGACCTGAAATAGAAAGGACAGTTAATCAGGAGCATTGGACCACCTATATTCATTGACTGCCATTTCTATATGACAATGGACCTCAAAAGGTCATTTATCCTAAAGCCCGAATCTGTGCTTGCTTTGAACTACATCTGAACAAGAGTTATGTAGTCCCTGGTTTTATATTCCGTAATATGTTAATGAGTTCTTACAACGCATTCTTACTCTTTTCAGTCCCTAGAATAGACACATACCATATTTACTGCTTTGAAGCATTACATAAGCTGGTTTTGTTCTCCAATATGTCAAATACTTGTATAGTTATGGTCTTGCTCAAAGTTCACAAGATAGAAGAATTGTCTCAAACTGACTGCACATTGGACTTTTGACCAGAAGTCTCAAATGTGACTGTCAATTCATCCAAGGCTATTGTGGATGAACTTAAGCAGAAGCACAAAGATTTGGGAGGCTTGGTGACCTCAAGTAAAATGCTGCATTCCTTTGTCATACAGAGTTTCCAGCAGTCACACACACTTTTGCTGTTTAAGCTGCTTTCAGCTCCCCATAGAAATAGCACATTATTTAGGATGGATGTGGGGAAAGTGACCCTGGAGCTTCCAGAACCATGTAATATAAACATCATATTAATTAAGCATCATAAGCTGAGAAGGCTCTCTCAGTATCATAAAGAACTTGTTTATACTATAATCATCTGTGCTTCACTCAGTTATGCTGAATCGCTTTAAGAACAAATTATACCATGCATCCACACTAGTTATGGCTTTACCCATCTAAGTTTTGCTCTGCAACCACATTTGCACCATTTTAAGCCAATTTAGCTCTGGTGGCTTGAGGGTTCCTGAAGGGCATCAGAACAAAAGATATAAGCTACAATTTACCATTGCCTTAGCTGGTAAACCTCCTGCGTGTTCACTACCAGACTCCATTCTCTGCCCCCACAACCATGACCCCTAGTCATGCCTCACTACCCATACTCCTGCAAGGTAACTACCTCTCTGGAAATGCTCTCCCCAGGGTCTGCTAATAGTCCCCATTCCAGCTCTGAAAGTCCTCAGCCACAAATCCAGTACAACTCTTCCAACACAATTAAAAGGAAAACATACTTAGAAAGATACAAGATCATATAAATGTTTTCTTTCCTAATTTATTTTACTTATTTTACTAATATTTAGGGTTTTTTACAAAATATTTTTATATTTTATAAAATATAAAATAAAAATATTTTACTAATATTTTCTTCCTGCATTCCCTTTTTCCTCCAAAGTTCACCCTATTGTTATCCTGAACACTTTTAGATTGAAGAGCTATAAATCTAAATTTTGGCTTGTTAATTTCCAAGAAGAGAACTAAAACTGGTTTAGGTCCTCTCCCTCCCCAAAAAATACTGCAAAAGATTTGATGAGGTTCAATTTAGGCTTAAAAAAAAAAAAAAAGAGGCAGAGCTTCAGTTAACCAAGAACATGATGGTATGCATCACAGGTGTACACAGAAAATGATTTCTTGACCTATTTCATAGTTCTAAAAGTAATTGCAGAATATTTCCCCCAAAATTAAATAAAATGTAAAGGTGTAGATATAATAAATGAATTTAACTTGCCATATTACTGTTCACAAACTGCAGTGTTCTGTTATGTTTAATACTGATCATGGAAGAAAATTAGAAAACCTCACCTGTTTACATGCTTGTCGACATTCCACAACAATAGCTAGTTCACAGCAACCTAAGCCAACCCAACCATCAGACTTTTTCAAAACACCTTTAAAATAAAATGACAGCAAATATTATAGTAATACAGGCAGCTACAACAAAAATACCTAACTAACTCTACAACTAAGCCAAAGTAGCTAAGAGGGAAAATAACTAAAAAATAAACATTCCTCTTTTCTTTTAATGCCATGTCTCCTACATGTTATGGAAATCAGATGTGTGCCGTTTATTGTAGACTTTATTTAATAGTATATTTTCAATCAATTATTTAAATTAAAAGGAATGTAACCTATTAAATTTCTCTTGCCTTTGTTAAACCTTCAGTCCCTTCCTGGCTTCACTCCTCTCTTTTTCCTTTTTTGCAATAGATTTTGATGCATCTTTTTCTGAATTATGTTCAATAACAGTCTCCTATTTTTCTTTTGCCCCACCACAGACCCCTTATATAACTGCTTTTCCCACACCATATTCTCTATATTTCTCCCCAACCCCATTTTTTCCTGTTTCTTTCTTCTCCCACTTTTCCCCACAAAATACCTTAATACAATTCTCTTTTCTAATTTACACAATTTATCTCTTCCCCTGTCTCTCCGCATGCAGTTTATCATTCAAGGTTTTGTCCAACAAAGCTAAACACCATAACAAAGGACTGCCTCAGCTGCAGCAGCTTTTTGGGTGGAGGGGAGATGGTGGACCTGTAGCAGTACAGATCATATGAGCCCTGGATCCTGATGCAGGGTCCTAAAATCTGCTACCATTAATTTCTTAGGAAAAAAATTAAAACAAGTTTCAGGATATTCATGCATTATAGCCTTCCTCTAGGAAACAAGTTGCTAGTAGAGGTAGAACAGAAAACAGACTAATAAAAAACCCTAATATGCACATATATATCTTTTAGAAGATTCCTTGGAAACCTTCTTCCATTCCTATGGTCTTGGCTGCCATTTCAATTTACAACAGAGTTAAAAATGGCTGGAGGTCCACAAACTATGACAGAAAAGGCAGTTTGGGGAGAGATTAACAGTTTTTAAAAAGTGTTGCTTTTCCCTCTCCATTCCCTCAGCTGCCTTTTCATTTTCTCCCTCTCTTAGTTCCCTCACTCGCCCTTTCACACAACATGTATAGCAGGGGTCAGCAACCTGCGGCATGCGAGCTGATTTTCAGTGGCACTCACACTGCCCAGGTCCTGTCCACCGGCCTTGGGGCTCTGCTGCCGGCCTGGGGTTCCATTCGCCGGCCCCCTGCCAGCCAGGGTCCCGGCCGCCAGTCCCGGGGGCTCCGCTGCCAGCCTGGGGTACCAGCTGCCGGCCCCTTGCCAGCCGGGGTCCCGGCCGTCGGCCCCGCTCAGCCCGCTGGCGGCCTGGGGTTCTATCCACCGGCCCCTGCCAGCCGGGGTTCCATCCGCTGGCCCCACTCAGCCCACTGCCGGCCCCGGGTCCCGGCCACCAGTCCGGGTGGTTCCGCTGCTGGCCTGGGGTCCCGGCTGTCAGCCCAGGGCTCTGCTCCTGGCCTCGGCCTGGCACTCTGCAGCCGCCCCCAGCTGTGGCCCACTGGCCCCAGCCTGGGGCAGTGAGAGGTGCAGACAGGGGCAAGAGGGGACGCAGCTCAGCATCCCCACCTTAAAAATTGTTCCAGCACCACTGGGGTATTTTTAAGTCCTGATTTGCTGCTTACATCACTATCACGCCACTAGGAACAGCGCACTGTGTTTGACGTTGTGCATGCTGTCTGTCGCAATTTCTTTTTTCCCCACTGTGAGTTGAGAGATACATTTGACAAAATGTTAGCTCCTAAGAAAGCAAAGTTAGATGTCCGTTCATTTCAGCCTTCTTGGACAGACACATTTGGATTTATTCAAAAGAAGGACCGTGCTGTTTGTGCTTTCTGTTGTGAAAGTTTGTCACACATCAAATGTTCGACGACATTTTCAAACGAAGCATGAGAAAACCTTTCTTGACGAAGCAGACAAGACGGAATCGATCAAAAAGGCAGTAACAGGATATGAGAAGCAAAGCAGTGTTTTTAAATGCTTAAGTAAAAATCAAGCTACAGAAGGAAGTTACAAGATTGCACAGTGCATTGCAAAAAATGGAAAGATGTTTACAGGTTGGGAATATATAAAAAGTTTTTCTCAGAAGATCGGAGGTTTTGTTCAATGATTTGCCAAATAAAAATGCGATCGTATATAGAATAAAAGAACTGCCTATCTCTGCCAAAACAGCTGAGAGACACGTAAGCGAAATGGCAGAAAACATTAACAAAAAGCAGACAACTGAATTAAAAGACACAGCAGTGTTTAGCGTTGCAGTTGATGAGAGCGTGGATATAAACGATGTTCCACGTTTGGCAGTTGTTGCAAGATATTGTGCTTCCGATGAAATCCAAGAGGAACTTTGTTGCCTAAAACCCCTGCATGGCACAACAAAGGGGGAAGATATAGTGGAAAGTTTTGTAAACCATTTTGAAGAACAAGGAGTTAACATCAGAAAAATATTTTGTGTGACAACAGATGGTGCACCTGCCATGGTCGGAAAACAGAAGGGAACTGTAAAGTTACTTGAAGATCAAATTGGCCGCCCGACAGTCAAATTTTACTGTATCATCCATCAAGAAAACCTGTGTGCTAAAATTTCTAATTCAGAGCTTAATAATGTGGTGAATACAGTGGTACAAGTTGTGAATTTCCTTGTTGCTCGATCTGCTTTGACTCACAGACAGTTTCAAGCACTGCTAGAAGAGATGGACAATGCTTATAACGACATTTCACTTCACAGCAACATTTGGTGGCTATGTCATGGCAAGATTTCGGTGCGCTTTGTAAACCGTTTTGATGCAATCAAGGCCTTTTTAATCAGAAAAAGGACAAAACTACCCCGAACTGGATGATGACAAATGGCTGCATAAGCTCATGTTTCTAACTGACATCACCGCTCACCTAAACGAACTCAACCTCTGTCTCCAGAGTGCAGGGCAAATGGTTCTGGATCTTTATGAAGTCTGGAAGGTATTTGTTGTAAAACTAGCAGTTTTTTCTCGGGGTATTCAAACTTTGACTTTCTGCTACTTCCAACACATAAAAAAGAGCTATTGACACATTACACTGTCGGTGTCGATGAGATTGGAATGTACATGCAAGAACTGAAATCAGAATTTTCTGACAGATTTCAAGATTTCCAGCGATTTGGCCCAATGCTTTCTTTTCTAATTAAACCTGAAAAGTTCAACGAAAACAACTTGGATTTGTCTGTATTTCAGTGGATGGGAGTTGAAGATTTCGAAATACAGCTCATTCAGTTAAATAGCTCAGAACTGTGGGCAAAGTTTGGAGATCTGCGGAGTGCACTTGAAGCTCCCGAGAGAGATCATGCGGCCTCTATTCTGACCTGCTAGACGTCCATGCCAGTAAAATTTAACTGTTTGAATAAAATTGCATTTGCAATGCTTTCAGCATTTGGATCCACGTACCTGTGTGTACAGGTATTTTCACACATGAAATCTGTCCTCTGTCCCTTTCAGAGCCAGTTAACAACTGATCACTCAGAAGCCTGTGTGCAGCTTAAAGTATCCAAATACGGGCCAGACATTGGAAAACTCAGCAAGGAAAAGCATCACATTAAACTGATAAGATTCTGCATTTTAATTTAATTTTAAATGAAGCTTCTTAAACATTTTAAAAACCTTATTTGCTTTACATACAACAATAGTTTAGTTATATAATAATGACCGAGAGAGAGAGACCTTCTAAAAACATTAAAATGTATTCCTTAAATTACAGTGAATAAATGAAGACTTGGCACACCACTTCTGAAAGGCTGCCAACTACTGATGTGTAGGGATGTTGATTGCTTTGTTTAAGATCCATCTGCATGGAAGCCCCCGCCACACTCAAATAGTCTGTACTGAATGTCTAGAGCTATTAAAAAGACACATTTCACCAATATATACCAATTACTTTATCAAGGAAATATGACATACATTGTGTGACATAATTCAAAATTGTAAGAGTAAATAAAATGGATTCTTACTTAGACAGACAACCAGTTCATAGGAAAGTCACATGGGGTAAACACCCATCCACAGTTAATCACAGGGTTAGCTGCCTGCTACATGCTATTTTAGTATTTAATAATTATATAGCAGTTGTTTCTGTGGATCTTTTGCATGAACAATCTTCAGGAATGTGGAGCTATGGAAACAGTCATCTTAAGAATAAATCCATGATACTGACAGTTTCACTGAAAACTTCATTAAAAAATATCAATTGAAAAAAGTGAGATAGAGAAAAGAAATCTGTAAGATTTAAACAGTAAGACAAAATGCATGGCTACTGATTAAGGCTCCATGTTTGTCACAGAGGTCATGGATTCTGTGACTTCTGCAGCAGGCAGTGCGTCTGGCCCGGGGGCCGTCTGAGCAGCTCAGGCAGCCCCCAAGCCAGGTGCACTGGCCACTGCTGGGGCAGTCTCGGCCCCACCACCTCCCAGCAGCAGGACTTTGGGTGTTGTGGGGTCTCAGGGCTGGGGTACAGGGCACTGCAGTTCCCAGCCAATGGGGGCTACAGAACTGGGGCTTGGGGTGGAGCGGAAGCAGCACATAGAGCTAGGAGCGGGAGGTTGCCACTTCCCAGGAGCCAGGTAGGGAGCCTGCCCCAGCCCTGCCACCCCTCCCCCCAGCACCCATAGCACCTCCCGGGCCACATCCCCCCCCCTCCCCCGAGCACCCGTGACGCCCCCTCAGGCCGCCCCTCCTTCCAAGCACCCGCGGCACCCCTTGGGCCACCCCCCCAAGCACCCATGGTGTCCCCCGGGCCACCCCCCCAAATTTTACGCAGGAGTTCATAGTAAAAGTCATGGCCATGGGCCGTGAATTTTTGTTTACTGCCCGTGACCTGTCCATGACTTTTACTAAAAATACCCGTGACTAAAATGTAGCCTTTCTACTGATCAATCAGAACAAAACTTCCAGGGGACTGAAATCTCTGTTGCAATTAACTGGCTATGCCACACAGACAACACTAAGACCAATCCACTTTTACAACTGCAGGGGTATACTACTGGCATGAAAAACTGAGTAATTAGGCAACTATATTTTGCAGTAGAAGGAGTTTGAGTGTTTCAGGTGTAGTTCCACATAGATTACATTACTGTAAAACAGTGAAGTAATCCTATACAGGAACTCCTCACTTAACGTTGTAGTTATGTTCCTGAAAAATGCGACTTTAAACAAAACGATGTTAAGCGAATCCAATTTCCCCATAAGAATTAATGTAAATGGGGGGAGTTAGGTTCCAGGGAAATTTTTTTCACCAAAGACACTATATATATATATATATATATATATATATATATACACACACACACACACACAGTCAGAGTAGAAGTTTTAAACAAACAATTTAATACTGGTACACAGTGATGATGATTGTGAAGCTTGGTTGAGGTGGAGGAGTTAGAGGGTGGGATATTTTCCATGGAACACCTCACTGCTAAATGAACTAGCAATTGACTGAGCCCTCAAGGGTTAACTCTCACACTCTAGGAGGCAACAGGAAAGGAGGGAGGGCAGACAGAGACACACACCCTGTGTGTGAGAGAAAAAAATGCGCATTTCCCCTTTAAGTAGCTGAACCCCAGGCTTAAGTACCCTGCCCTGTTAATTATATCAGCTTGCTGAGACCTCCTGAGACCGCAGCTACTGCCTAGAAGCTCCCTCCGTAGTGTCTCCTCTCCCCCCCCCCCCATGGAAGATGGGGTAAGCAGGGTGCAGGAGCAGGGGGGAGGGGGAGACACTCTGATATTAGCCCTCCTCTTCCCCCCTCCTCCCATACAGCAAGCAGGAGTCTCTGGGAGCAGCTCCAAGGCAGAGGGCAGGAGCAGCACATGGCAATGGGGGGAGGGACACAGCTGAACTGCAGGCAGCTGCTGCACAGGGAACTTAGGGGAGTGGGGAACTGATAGGGAGGGCTGCTGGTCCACCCTGGTTCCAACCACCCACCAACTAGCTGCAACAAGCTGCTCTTCCTGCAAGCAGTGGACAAAACAGGAGGCTGCCAAACGACCTTAGAAGGGAGCATTTCACAACTTTAAACGAGCATGTTCCCTAATTGATCAGCAACTTAACATCGAAACAACGTTAACCAGGACGACTTTAAGTGAGGAGTTACTGTATTAAAGTTCAAGGTAGAACACACAAAGCAGCTACAGATACATGCCAAGTTAAAGATGCCACAAGAGCCTTGCTATGGTGTAAGTTTTATTGCATGTGGTCCTCTCTCAGGGGTATCTCAAAACCATCAGGTGATCTTGTGTATAACATCTGCTGCCACATCTAAAGTTTTGTTGAGTTATGCTTACAATGGCACAGAAACTGATTTTGTGACTAAGGCAATCTGAACATACATTAATGGAGTTGTAACTTCTGTTCACAGCAGTCTGGAGCATGTACTTCTAATATTTTTTTGTGAGGTGCTCAAATTGTAGAGATTAGTGTAGTATAAAAGAACACACATTACATAAATGGTTCCTAAACTATGGTCTCTGGACTAGTGGTCCACAGACAGCTGACTAGTTAGATGGTGCGGGCTCTCTTTCTAGCTGCTATAACATGTTAAAAGGCAGTTAAAAAGTAGAGTGGATTGATTTAAGACAAAGCAATTTAAATAACTGATTTTAATCATGATTTAAATGTGCAAATAGCAAACCTTGATTTAAATACCTGATTTTAATCTCGTTTTGTATTTGTACTTTTTAGTTACCTTCCTAAAGGCCAAAGGACCATTTTTATCAGTGGGAGGAATTACTGTATTATGATTACACATACAATGAAACTAGTTCAGACAATCCATCTGGACAAGTGATAGCGATTAAAAAGGCTACTCTGATAGATAAAACATTGATAATGAAGATAGGGATTCAAGTGGCAGTGAAGTAACTGTTACTTGAAGTAACAGATCCAGGATTTTATCTCAAGGGGCTTCCCTAGGGATTTCATGAAAATTGATCATGTAGAATGCTCTCAGGAACATTGAGCATATAGATGAGAGTCAATGGGACTTAGGTGCTTTTGAAAATACATATACAGAGTTTGAGTAACAGCCAGCTCCTATACAATCAGAGGAGCTAGCGAACAGGAGCAGCAAACAGAGGAGTTTAGAAAGGGTGTGTGAGAGGGAGATAGGCCAATCACCTCCCCAAAAAAACAAAGAAGAGTAAAAATAATGCAGGCAGCATTCCAGCAGCAAACTGGGGGCCATCCAGTTTATTGCACTGAAGGTAGCACGTATGATTACCTGCCTTGCAGGCAGATGGCATGTGTGTTCATTCGGTGCAAACATCTCATGGCCCTCAGAGACTGAATACAGGCTCTTGAGACTGAACTGGAGGAGCTAAGGGAGACAAGACTTCCAGGGACACAGTAGAGCAGTTCCACTCCCAGTCTGACAACCTTTGTGCTGTTGGTGAGAATGAAAGTCTCAGAGAAGGAGAACATAAAGCTGGAGCAGAGGGAAACCATCCTTCTAGATGATGTCATATCATCATCTCATACTGATGCTACCCCTCCAAGGGCGGGGACCCCAGTTACTAGAAAGAGACAGGTAATAGTAACGGGGGATCTGATTATTAGAAATATAGATAGTTGGGTTAGTGATGACTGGGAGAATGGCATGGTGAATTGCTTTCTGGGTGGGAAGGTTGTGAGCCTCAGAAGACATATAGACAGACTTTTGTACAGTGCTGGGGAAGAGCAGGTGGTCATGGTAGATGTAGGAACCAATTACATAGAGAAAGGTAGGACAGAGTTCCTGGAGGCCAAATTAGAGCTGATAGGTAAGAGATTAAAGTCCAGGACCTCCATCGTAGTATTCTTTGAAATACTTCCAGTTCCATGTGCAGGGCCATTTAGACAAGCAGGGGTGCAGGGTCTTAATGAATGGATGAAACAATGGTGTTGGGGAAAAGGATTTAGATTTATTAGGAACTGAGGAACCTTTTGGTAAAAGAGGAGCCTGAACAGCAGTGGTCTCCAACCTTTTTACGCATAAGTTCACTTTCTGAATTTAAGTGCGACCCAGGATCTACCATGCCCCTTCCCCGAAGCCCCGCCCCACTCACTCCATCTTCCCCTCTCTCCGTCGCTTACTCTCCCACACCCTCACTCACTTTCACCGGGCTGGGGCGGGGGGTTGGGGTTCGTGAGGGGGTGAGGGCTCAGGGCTAGGGCCGAGGGGTTTGGAGTCTGGGAGGGGGCTCTAAACTGAGCCTAGGCCAGGGGGTTGGGCTGCAGGAGGGGATGAAAGGTGTACGCTTTGGGAGGGAGTTTGGGTACAGGAGGGGGCTCCAGGCTGGGACAAAGTGGTGGGGTGCGGGGGGGGTGCAGGCTCTGGGAGGGAGTTTGGGTGCAGGAGGGGGCTCCGGGCTGGGGCAAAGTGTTGGGGTTTAGGAGGGGGCATGGGGTGCTGCCTCCGGGAGGGGGCTCAGGGTTGGGGTGCCGAGCAGCACTTACCTCGGGAGGCTCCCGGTTGGTGGTTCAGTGGGGCTAAGGCAGGCTCCCTGCCGCTCCCAGAAGGGGAAACTTACATGAGGTTAAAAGAGAGTTACTCACCTTTGTAACTGTTGTTCTTCGAGATGTGTTGCTCATATCTATTCCAATTAGGTGTGCGCGCGCTGTGTGCACGATCGTCGGAGAATTTTTACCCTAGCAACACCTGGTGGGTCGGCTGTGGAGCCCCCTGGGTGGCGCCTTCATGGCACTGGATATATACCCCAGCCGACCAAGCGCCCCCTCAGTTCCTTCTTGCCGGCTACTCCGACAGTGGGGAAGGAGGGCGGGTTTGGAATGGATATGAGCAACACATCTCGAAGAACAACAGTTACAAAGGTGAGTAACCGTCTTTTCTTCTTTGAGGGCTTGCTCGTATTGATTCCAATTAGGTGACTCCCAAGCCTTACCTAGACGGTGGGGTCGGAGTGAGACCTCGCTGAGTGCAGAACCACTGAACCAAATGCGGCGGCGTCTCTAGACTGCTGAACTAATGCGTAGTGAGCTGCAAAGGTATGTACAGATGACCAAACAGCAGCTCTACAACTCTCTTGAATCGAAACATGAGTCAGGAAAGCGGCCGACAAGGCTTGGGCCCTCGTGGAGTGAGCTGTGAGGCGCGGGGTCGGGACACCTGCCAAGTCGTAACAAGCATGGGTACAAGACGTGATCCACGAGGAGATGCGTTGCGAGGAGACCGGTAGGCCTTTCATCCGGTCAGCCACTGCAACAAAGAGCTGAGTCGTTTTCCTAAACGGCTTCGTACACTCGATATAGAATGCGAGGGCCCTATGAACGTCAAGGGAGTGCATGTGTTGATCCTGCCACGTGGCATGGGGCTTTGGATAAAAGACTGGGAGGAAAATGTCCTGGTTAACATGAAAGGTAGATACCACCTTGGGAAGGAAGGCAAGGTGGGGGCGAAGCTGCACCTTTGTCTTTGTGGAAAACTGTATACGGTGGTTCAGACATGAGGGCTCTGATTTCAGATACGCGTCTCACTGAAGTGATGGCTACAAGGAAGGCTGTCTTCCAAGATAGATAAAGGAGTGAACAGGTGGCCATCGGCTCAAAGGGGGGCCCCGTGAGTCTAGAAAGGACCAGGTTTAGGTCCCATGCTGGAACCGGTTGTCGTACTTGTGGGTAGAGACGATCTAGACCCTTCAGAAATCTAACAACGATCAGGTTGGAGAAGACAGAGGAAGCACGTTCTCCCGGATGGAACACCAAGATGGCTGCCAGGTGCACCCTGATAGATGATGTCGCCAGGCCCTGCTGCTTCAGGGATAGGAGATTGTCTAGGATGAAAGGTATTGACGCCTGTAATGGAGGCGTGGCGCGCTGCCCGCACCAACAGGAGAATCGCTTCCATTTGGCCAGGTACGTGGCCTGAGTGGAGGGTTTCCTACTGCCCAACAGAACTTGCTGCACAGATTGTGAGCAGAGTAACTCCGATCAAGTTAGCCATGCAGCATCCACGCTGTAAGGTGGAGGGACTGCAGGTCGGGATGACAGAGGTGACCGTGGTCTTGTGATATCAGGTTCGGCCACAAGAGGAGTGTGATCGGAGGCTCTACCGATAGCTCCAGGAGTGTGGTATACCAGTGCTGCCTGGGCCATGCTGGAGCAACCAGAATCATGCGTGTCTCGTCCCTGCATAACTTGAGAAAGACCTTGTGGACTAGTGGGAATGGAGGGAACGCACAGAATAGCTGGTCTTTCCATGGGAGTAGGAAAGCATCCAATAGGGATCCCGGAGAACATCCCTGGAGAGAACAGAATACCTGGCACTTCCGATTGTTGCGGGAGGCGAATAGGTCGACCTGGGGAAACCCCCACCTCAGGAAAATGGAGTGGATGACGTCTGGGCAAATGGACCACTCGTGAGGCCGGAAAGATCTGCTGAGGTGGTCTGCCAGCGTGTTTTGTACCCCCGGGAGAAACAACGCCACCAGATGTATCGAGTGGACTATGCAGAACTCCCACAGACGAACGGCCTCCTGGCATACGGGGGGATGACTGGGCTCTCCCTTGCTTGTTGATGTAGAACATGGCCGTGGTGTTGTCTGTGAGGACTGCCACACAACGGCCATGTAGGAAACCGCAAAACACCTGACACGCTAGGCGTACTGCCATCAGCTCTCGTACATTGATGTGCAGAGTTAGTTCGGATGCGGTCCAAAGGCCCTGCGTCTGGTGTTCCCTGAGGTAGGCGCCCCAGCCCAGAGATGATGCGTCTGTGACAAGGTATAAGAAAGGTTGTGGGGTGTGAAATGGTACCCCTTCGCACACCGACATGTGGCTCAGCCACCAGCTGAGGGAGGTCAAGACCGATTCCGGAACCATGACCACCATGTTCAGGCTGTCCCGACTTGGACAATATACCGTTGATACCCAGGCCTGAAGCGGGCGGAGCCGAAGTCTGGCATGCCTGGTTACGTAAGTGCACGACACCATGTGCCCCAGAAGGCCGAGGCAAGTCTTTATCGTGGAAGTCGGGAAGTTTGGAGGCTGCGGATGATGTTTGCCATAGCCTGAAAATGAGTGTCTGGCAGGAGAACGCGGGCGAGTCTGGAGTCTAAGACTGCCCCGATAAACTCTATTCTCTGGGTTGGTTCCAGAGTTGACTTTTCACTGTTGAGCAGGATGCCCAGCTTGCGGAACGTGCCTAGGGTGAGCCGGACATGGGATCGCACTTCTTCCCTGGTGTGGCCCCGAATGAGCCAGTCGTCTAGATACGGAAAGACCTGAATCCGTTGTCGACAAAGGTAGGCTGCCACGACGGCCATACATTTGGTGAACACTCTTGGAGCCGTGGACAGCCCAAAGGGCAGGACAGCAAATTGTTAGTGTTCATGATTTACCACAAAGCGAAGGAAACGCCTGTGCGGAGGGTAAATTGCTATGTGAAAGTACGTGTCCTTCATGTCGAGGGCGGCGTACCAGTCTCCAGGATCCAGGGAAGGGATAATGGTCCCCAATGAGACCATGCGGAACTTCAACTTTACCATGAATTTGTTGAGTCCGCGCAGATCTAATATGGGTCGAAGCCCCCCTTTTGCCTTGGGGATTAGGAAGTAGCGGGAGTAGAACCCCCTGCCCCTTAGTTCTGATGGAACCTCCTCGATCGCTCCCATGGACAGGAGCGTTAAGACCTCCTGTATAAGGAGTTGCTTGTTAGAGGGGTCCCTGAAGAGGGACAGGGAGGGAGGATGGGAAGGGGGGGGGGAATTGGAGAATATATCCCCTTTCCACCGTGCGAAGAACCCATCGGTCTGAAGTTATAAGGGACCGAGCATGGTGGAAATGGGAGAGACGATCTCGAAATGGAGGGAAAGGATTCTGGATGGTGACTGGTACACCGTCCTCGGGCGCACCTTCAAAAATTTTGCCTAGGCCCCGACAATGGTTTAGGAGGGCCTTGGTTCTGACCGGGTTGGTGGCCGGTGGATCTCTTTCTGCCACCTCGTCCATGTCTTCTGTAAAAGTCCTGCCTTGGACCGGGGGGGGGGGGGGGGGGGGGGGGGGAGGGAGGGAGGGTAGAACCTTTGAGGCTGTGGTTTAAAGGGCTTGCACTGGGTACCCGGGACATGCATCCCCAAGGAGCGCATGATGGTTCTGGAGTCTTTTAGGCTCTGTAATCTAGAGTCCATTTTATCCGAGAACAGGCCCTGCCCATCAAATGGTAGATCCTGCAGGGTCTGCTGCAGTTCTGGCAGTAAGCCAGATACCTGAAGCCAGGAGATGCGTCGCAGAGCTATTCCCAACGTCAGGGTCCTAGCTGCAGAGTCAGCTACATCAAGGGAGGCCTGCAAGGAAGTCCTAGCCACCTTTTTGCCCTCTTCCACTAAAGCCCCAAACTCATCCCTGGACTCTCGCGGAATCAACTCCTTAAATTTTCCCATGGAATTCCACGAGTTATAATCATAATGGCTCAAGAGCGCTTGTTGGTTTGCGACTCTGAGCTGAAGGCCCCCCACTGAGTAAATTTTGCGTCCAAACAAATTGAAACGCTTGGCGACTTTAGATTTGGGTGCTGCAACCTGTTGACCATGCCTTTCCCTTGCGTTCACTGAGGATGCCACCAGTGAACATGGCTGAGGGTGACTATACAGGTAGTCATACTCTTTAGAGGGAACGAAGTATTTTCTCTCTACTCCTCTGGCCATAGGTGGGATAGAGGCAGGGGTCTGCCATATTGTCTTGGCGTTGGCCTGTATAGTGCGGATGATGGGCAATACTACCCGGGATGGGGCGTCAGCTGAAAGGATGTCCACCACTGGGTCCTCCAACTCCACTCTCCTCTCCGCTTGGAGGTCCATATTACGTGCCACCCTACGTAAAAGGTCTTGGTGAGCACATAGGTCTATCGGAGGGGGACCCGAGGTAGTTGTCCCCGCCACCGCCTTATCTGGAGAAGATGAGGAAGATGCTACAGGGGCTAATGGATCCTGTGGCAGGTCCAGTTGCGAGGGGTCCTGATGTCCTTGATCCGCTGTGTCGGGGTCTGGGGCCTGCATTGGGGTGGGTGCAGGTGCTCCATACCCCCCGGAGGGGGATGACTGATGGTGGCCTCCGGTACTCAGGGCTCTGAATGGGCTGAGCGAGAGGCTGCGCATGGAACCCCTTGGGCTTGGTGGTACGCCCATGGGGTCCAGAAGGACCATTGTGCAGGCTCCTGGGTAGGGTCTTGGGCTTCGTCCTGCCATTGACCCAGGTTACCCTCTGCTTGGCCCGGTGCGGGATAGGCTAAGCGGGACGCGTCATCCGACTGTGAGGAGCGTGAGGCGGAGCGCGAGGGCCAGGGCGGTGCAGAGCATGCCTGTGTCGACTCTGGTGGGAATGGTGCCGGGCCACAGGAGAGCGGTGCCGGCACGGTGCCAGAGAGTGGTACCGGGATCTAGAACGGTGCCGATGGTCATACCGGTACCGGGATCCAGACCTGGATCACGATGAAGACCGCCTGCGGGAGCGGTGCCGGGAGCAGCTTCTCGAATGGGATCGGCGCTCTGACCGGTGCTGGGAGTGGCATCGGGAGTCCGAACGGTACCGAGGTCCGGAGCGGTGCCGTGAGGCGGAACGGTGCCGTAATAGAGAGCGGTGCCAGGACTGCGAGCGGCGTGGGGACCTGCTCCGAAATTGGGAGCGGTGCCGACTGTCCACGCTCGGAGATGGTGGATGTATTAGGGCTGGCTTGCCCCTAGACTGCACCGCACGGGTGGGATGCAGTGCCATAGCCTGAGCCGGTGCCGGTTCTGTAAGGGCAATGAGGTCCCTTGCCGTTGCAAACGTCTCCAGCGTCAATGGAAGTCGGGACTCAACCACGGCGTGGGTCGGGGAGCCAGTACACGCCGGAGTCAATGGCTCTTCCCTCAGTGCCGGAGTCAACTGTGCCGATATTGGGCCCTGTACCCTCGGTCGCTCCGGTGCCAGACGCGAGCCCGAGGTTGGCAAAGGGGGTGCCAGCGCCTGTTGTTGGGAGGCAGCCCCCTCCGGCTTGCGAGGTCTCTTCTGTCCTGGGGACAGGGAATGGCGCCGAGGTGCTTGCGCTGGATGCGGTGCCGGCGAGGACCGCTGCCGTGGGTTTCTATCCGAGTCTCCCCGCGGTGCAGTACTCGAAGTTGCCACAGGAGCACTGCGCACCGAGGCACTCGGTGCCAGAACTTGGCATGCCGAAGGAGGATCCAGGCTGAGGGCCGCCTCCATAAGGAGCTGCTTGAATCTACAGTCCCGCTCCTTTTTGGTTGGAGGCCTGAAAGCCTTACAGATCTTACACTTTTCGGCCTGGTGAGACTCCCCAAGGCACTTTAAACAAGAGTCGTGGGGGTCTCCCGTTGGCATAGGCTTCGAACAGACTGAGCACGGCTTAAACCCCGGAGCCTTGGGCATGAGCCCGGGCGGCACGCAGGGAGGAAGGGGGAGGGACCCCTTCCCGCCCGCTAACTTTACTTACAAAACTAAATTCTACAACTATCAAATTACTGTACTACACTAACTATATAACTATAAGAACTAGAACAATTATCTAAACCAGGAAGTAAAAGCTAGGGAGAGTGGAGGACAGCAATGCCGTGCTCCACAGGTCCAACGGGCGGTAAGAAGGAACTGAGGGGGCGCTGGGTCGGCTGGGGTATATATCCAGTGCCATGAAGGTGCCACTCCAGGGGGCTCCACAGCTGACCCACTGGGTGTTGCTAGGGTAAAAATTCTCCGACGATCGAGCACGCGGCGCGCGCACACCTAATTGGAATCGATATGAGCAAGCACTCGAAGAACTACTCTTATTACGCTGTCAATGCCAGCATTTTAAGATAAGACTGAAAGACATTCTCCACCTACCCTTATTGGGAAAGGATATGTGGGGGAAATGAAAGCAACCATAGACTGCATACCACATCTGTAACCTAGGCCCTCCCTCTCAGACCACGGGAAGAAACTACTATGGTATTTATTTTGTCCATCACCTTGTTATGGAGAGGGAAAACTGGAAAAAGAAAAAAAATCGCATCATGGACTCTCTAAGGTAACTGTGTCACCTGCACATCCTTAAAAGCAGCTGCAAAAAGTCTGTCATATGAGAACAGTACCAAACTGTCTAATGTGGAGGGATGTCCTCCATCTAGACACCAGGTTCTGGATACTACAGAAAGAAGACTTCACTCCCCTGATAAGATTATACTGTGACACAGACCATCTGTGATATGTTCAGCCTCAAAAGAAAGATTTCTCTGCTCCTAGGAGAAGAGGGGACTAGAATTCTACCTCAGAAACACCCTAGAGGCCTCACATTAGTTCAGAAAATCAAGGCAAACAATTAAAGAGTAGCTGCTCAGCACCGGTTTCCATCCTAGGAGTCTCCAAACAGCAGCAGCACTTTCTTTACAAACCTGTGTTCTAACAGTATGCATTCTTTTCTTTCAAGACGACCACTGCCCCTCAACCATTCTGTAATTCAAACAAGCCCTCTTAAGCAGGGAGACTAATATCTGCAGTCCACCCTGCACAAGTTGGTTTTCTAGAAAGAGAGATTTGATATTATCCCCAGTTGAAACATTAGCCACAGTCTCTGGAGAAAATACGAAATATTCCTATTTCATTCAAAGATTTCAAGGCACTTTGCAAAGGTGAGTGTTGTTATCCTCATGTCAAAGATGGAATGAACTGAAGCACAGAGAAGTTAAGTTACTTATCTAGGGTTACAATGTGCCAGTGGCTGTACTGGGCCTAAAGCCAGATCTCCTGACAGCTACTCATGTTCTAAACACTAGACAACACTGCCTCCCAAGCATTAGTTACAAAATAGTCTCACAAGATCCCCATTTTACAAACTGGAAAACTGACACAGACGAACACCCAGATTTTTAAAGGAATTTAGGCATTGCAGCACTGAGCATTGCCACACCTAACTGATTTAGGAGCTTAAGTCTCATTTTCAAAAGTGGTAGAGGCACTAATTAGGCTAAGTGCCTAAATCACTTTTGAAAATGAAACCGGCATTGCAATGCTGAGCACCATTTAAGCTTAAACACCATTGAAAATGTGGGCCGAAGTAGCATAAGCAAGGTTACATAATAAATTAGTGGAAAAACAAGGACTAGAACCTACAAGATTCCTCAGACCCTATGAAACTACTGGAATTGACAGTTTGACTCCTGAGAACAAGAAAAGCAGGTAGGCTCACTGGTGGCAGGTTGAGCAACCTGTAAGAAGAACAATTAACTGTCTTTTTTTCCCTGTTTTTCCACCTTTTCAGCTACGGTATGCTAATTTTACTCCAACTTTCTTTGTCCAAAAGGAACAGGAATGTGACTATTCTGTGACAAGGCAGAGCAAAATTAGATAATTTAGGAGAGACAGATGGGACTTAGAGCGCCAAACTATCTTTAATGAAACAGCTACTGCTGAATCTCAGTACGACATCATGAATCCCACCCCCATATTCTAGACTGAATAAGAGTGGTATACATTTTTAATTAAAAAAATTAGAAGTTAAGGTCTAGACGGGGACAGTATTTTAAGGGGGAAATAGGCAACCACAGGACATCTAGAATCTTTTAAAAAGGCAAAGGAGTGCTGACTCAAGGCTTTTCAATACTTTTAAGGACGAATCCCCAACCCTTGACCTTTTTCTTCAACATAGGCAAGAAATGGATAAGAGATATTTGAGTAAACATCAATGTAATACAACTTATACATTTAACGTATTTTCTACATGAGAAAATAGGATAAGAAAAAAAATGTATTCGCTTTTCAATTTTGACAAAGAGTCAAAGCACCACAATTTGGGGTAAATGAAACAAGCAAACAAAAACATTTCTGGCTTATGTGGAAGCCTTATCAAAGCAAAACTATTTTGAAACATGTACAATATGGAAACTAGACAATTTGTTGTTGAATTGCCTTTTATCAGCAAAGGCAAAATATAAATTAGAATATTCTAATAGTTCTTACCTGGCAAAGAAGAATTTATACAACCCCAAACTTCTCCCTGAAAAATAAAATGCAATTAAACAGAAGTCTTTATTTATGATAGATTAAAAGCTTTTAAATATAATAGAGGATTTGGCACCAATACAAAATAGTGTCAATACCTCTGTAAAATAATTGATCTCATGGAAGACCTCTGCTTCCTTCTCAAAAAACACAAAAATCAGAGACAAATGTCATCTGGTGTTCACTGTCAAGAAAAGGATGATGTGACCCAAAAGGACTCCTCTCTCTGGCGTATTTTAATTAAAAGTAGGGTTGGGGAGGGGGTTGTTTTTTGCAGGTGCAAAACATACTTTAGACAATGGCAAAAACTGAAAGCTATGGGTGTTTCTACATCCTGGAAGACGTGTGTGCATGTAGTAGACAACTCTGTCAAACAGTTACTGTAAGTAACTTCCCCTTCTTCTTCAAGGTACCCTCTGCATATTTCCAGCTGTGGAAATATAGCAAGCAGTACTACACCACTTGGAAAAAGTGGGCTGAAAGTGTCAGTGCTAAAAGGTTCAGAATTCAAACCAAGATGATGTATCATAGGGGTTACAATTGTACATAATGTTATTTGTTTTACCTCTTTCCTTTAAAAAATAAAATAAAATAAAATAAAATAAAATAAAATAAAATAAAAGCAATTACATGTAAAGAGTAACATTAAAAGGAAGATATTTAAGCTGCAAAGTCAAGTAGTTGAAAGTTAGGAATTGTTAGACTTCTGGCTGCCCAGGCTGTTTTTGGTTTGTTTGGGGGGTTTTTGGTGGGTGAGGAAGAGAAGGATTCTAGCATTAAAAGTGCAAACTGAAACCTAACATATATCCTCAACTCAAGATGGTTTCTGTTACTTTATCCTTTAAGCTCTCACCCTTTCCATTTATGTTACAAGAATCTATTTTGTACTGGATACGTATATTTGTCTTTTATACCGTCCAAGACCCATCTGTTCAAGGTGATCTTTTGCCACTTGCTGTAAAAATGGTATAATGATGATGGGCGATCACTCGTTACCGAGTATGATCATCTTCCATGGGAGTTATGGGTCCTCAGGTGGCTAATAAGGCCAATCCTTGAACCACAAGTTCTATTGCAATGAGGGCAGATGTTTCAGTCATGAGTGCAGCTGCCGAGATGCTCGACCCACCTCAATCCTCGAGCAAAACAACTGAATCACACACCCACCGCCTGTGTGTCGGTCTGCAACTAGGAACATCTGGATTTCACTGTCCTGTTCCCATCACGACTCGCCGATCACCACTGGACTTTTGACTTGTGCAATGTTATTTTTCCAAAAAACTGGAAGATGCCTGTGCAGGACTTCTTTTAAAGTGAGGAGACTGGTGCACAACAGTCATCACACTATCCTTGGCAGATAGAGAACTTGAAACCAATGGCATGGGCACCATGACGATTGAAGATCATCTATTTGCTGCAGCCTTCATCCATCTTCACAGCCATTGTAACATTACACAACAGTTTCACCTCCATTGTGCAGTTATCCTCCATCTGCTCTGCTGTTAGGAACTTCTTGGATCACACTTTGTCTGGAACCTCGCCCTTGACTGTTCTGCCATGGGTAGCCCTAAGGGAGTACATGACTCCAGGCAGCATCACTCTCGGGGTCATTGAGACACGCAAGCCTCTCCACCACTACAAGGTGGTGATCCATGGAGAGGAAAAAATGGTATAAACAGTCTCCAAATATTAGGGGAACAGAATTCAAGGACGGTTTGCTGCTCTCAAACTTCATGTCACACCTGAGGATTAACTGAAGGTAAAGTAGTAGTGGAGGATGAATTCTTTTCTCTCTTCTTGGATTTACAGGGACGTCTTTTATATTGCTGCTGAGAAGCAAAGGATTGTTGTTGCTGCTGATAGCATTGCCTGCCTCTGTTAACATACAAAGATGAAGAATAATTTGGATAATATTGTCTTTAGATATCAAAGGCAGGCACGAGAATTATTCTATTGAAAGGTGCAAGAGACCCAGAGATCCATCAGTTAATCTTGTGTCTCATTTTCTCTAATACTGCATCCATTTTACAACTAAAAAGTCCATCAATTTCAAATAGAAGGTCTTCAATCTTCAGCTTTGTTTCGTGAGGAAGAGAGGAACAGCATATCACTGCAGCTATTGATCTTGAATATGCACCAGAGACGAAGGACACACACAGCACATGCCTAGCAACGTTCTGGCCCTCCTTAATAAGGGCATAAGTCAGTCTTCAGCATTCATCAGGAAGATTCTTGGTAAAGATTGAAATCTTGTCCCACAGGTGAAACTGGTACCTCGCCATGACAGCTAGGTAGTTAACTACCCTCAGGTTTAAAGAAGATGAAGAGAATATTTCCCCCCCTGAACCAATCTATTTCCCCTCCCGCCCCCCCATCTCTGTCATTGGGAGGAGAATATAAAGATTCCATTTTTGATCGCTACATCACTACAGCCACCAAAGGAGAATTAGGGGAAAGATGTACATGGAAACAAGAAAACCCTTCATTCAGGATCCGATACCTTACCTGCTTTTTTAGCATTTGGTTGGCAGAAGAAACAGAGAAACTTTGTAGAGGTATTCCCCAGGATGTCAGAAAGAGGAGGAGTTTCCTCCAGTGAAACAGAAGGTAATTTTGAAGTAGAAAACTTCTGCTGACTAACTCTTTGAATTGAATAGCATCCTCAGATGGTGAGGGAGCTGAGGCTACACCACCATTGTCATCTAGAGAGGAGTTGCCTGTAGGTTCCTGGTCCTGATGCAAAATATGGATTTGTGAAGATGCATTATCTGCCTTGGCATATAAGATGTCTTGGATCAGTGTAGGGACTAACTCTTGGTACTGGATTCATTGGCATAGGATCTGAGTGTCTTGGATCTGTGGAAACATCCCTGCTTTAATGTGGAACCGAGATTGTAGCTCTCAAAGGAGTCTGATACGGAAACCTTGGAGTTGACTGGTATGGACAGAGCACCCAGGGAGGCACTTGCCACTCCTGTCAATTTGTCTAGTCCAGTACAGTCATAGTTAGGGGATACATGTATTTATCCAAAAGAATGGCACTGAGGTTGAGGGTCCAAATAAACAGTTGGATCCAACTCTTCCTCTGAATGCGATCCAAGCCCAGATCAGACAATGAAATAATTGGGGCTATCACTGAGGTAGATAAAGTTTCCATACCTACCCACTAGTGGATCTTGAGACAACAGACCTTTAAAATCTCACATATCCAAGACTGAATATTGCTCATCTTGCATTTTGGACCTCAGCACAGTTTCACTAAGATGGTTACGGCTGCCTGTGGTCGGAGAGAAAACTAAGCTAAAACTTTAAGTGGAGACTGAAGTATTGTGGTTAAGCTGCATAGTATTTCAGAAGGTCAAAAAATTGAAAGCTATGGAAATTTCCACATACTGTGTACTACAAGCTCAAGGGCTCAGATTTGGAGTCCTCTGAACAGGGTTTCTTTAAACAAAACATGGTTATATTACAGTTCACTAAATGGGACAAGTACGTACATAATGGTTACCCTTAAATTATTTCATTAGCATTAGCACAAAGTCACTGCAGTTAGTGCTTTTTAAGCAAGCACTAGAAAAAAAAAATTGACCATTTCTATAATACATCATATCAACTGAGTATTATGGCACCGAAGGAAGATTCCATAGAAGCAGAGGTATAGATGCTAGCAGGTCAGGGTGCTGGGCTAAACAATGAAGAGATAAAAAATGTAAGTGCCTACAAGTGAAGGAATGCTGAACATGTGCCTCTCGAAAGAGTTGTAAAAGTACTACGCATCAGCAGTGAAACAATAGCCAATCCTGGCAGGAACAAACTCCTTGTGGTATTTCTTTTTTAATACAGTACTTACATAGGTATATAAAAAGCACTTATCACCTTGCTAAGATAGTCAATATCAATTCCCTCTACTGGCCCTCCTCCTCCATCAGCCTCCCTCTCTAAATCAAAGCAGACTAGAAGCCAGCAAAAGGAGATACTGCTGCCATTAGGGGGAAAAGCTGGCTTCTGGCACTGCTACTAGTCACCAGAGGACTGATGAAAGGTACTTCCCTTTCTTTCCCTAAAAGATAACTGAGTTCGTCGTGATTACTGCACTGTTTGTGACTTCTGCATTGAACCCAATTCTCTAAGTTATTCCAAGTGGCCTCCCAGTCTGCCAGTGTCTGCATTCCACATTCTCCAATGAGTTGCCAGAATGCCTCCTCTACCCCACCATCTGAGAGATTTGGAGAGTAAATTCCATATATTCATGTTCCAGCAAGCAGAAGGCTATACTGGAACACATTTTGTATGTCTTTTGTCTAATGTTATTAACAGAGTACCCATGTAAATTTGACAGCAAATAAAAAAAAAGGGGGGGAGGCAATGTCTGAAAATAATAAGCACAGAGTTAAACTAAAACTGTTAAACTTTTTAAACAGAAAGATACCTAGATTGCTTTCTCTTTATCAAAGCACTATTAAAGATATGAAATACATGGTTGGGGAGCGCAATCACACTTTTAAACTATTACTATTTCATAAAAGTATATTCTATCCAGTACTTCCCCCTCCACATTCACCCCAAAAAATTGCTAGACCATCCCTTTTTTGTCCCCTACACATAGAAACTCCCCATCCTGGACTCTATATCACTCTTGAAAACATTTTCTTCCATGACATCAATAAACCCTAGTTGCCAACTCTGAGAAGCATTAACTCTGTAACATAACAAAATTTAAAATAAAAAGCAAAGTATCAACACAAATGCTATCACCAACTTGCAATCTGGCTGGTAACGGCGAACCACAGCCTCTGGGAGCTGTAGGCAGCTGTGCCTATGGACGGTCAATGTAAACAAACTGTCTCGCGGTTCGCCAATGGATTATCCTGATGGGCCGCAGGTTGCCCACCTCTGACCATCAGTATTCAAACAGTGGTTGTGGACCACTACTGGTCTGAAAGACTTAACTGATGACCCACAGAAATAAAACATTTAAAATCATGCCTTTGTGGATTGGGAGTGGAGGCAGTCCATGAGGGGGAGCACTGTAACGAAGTGGTTCATGGAACATTAGAACTAAAGAATATCTAGGCGTATACACTGTACATTTAGACAGTAAACTCTTTTGGGCAAGGACTTGGTCTTTACTAGTCTATCAAGAGCCTAGCACACTGCTGACACTATATAAAGTAATAAAAACTGATCAGTAAAGTAAGAAAATTAGAATTTTGTATTAGAATTGTCAAGCAAAATTGTTGCTGTTTTTCCAAGGCAGAAGGCTTTTGGATTAATTAATCTGAATATTACTTAATTATTATTTCTATAGTAATGTAACTGAACAAGCAGTAAGATACAATCCACTCTATAATTTTCTAGTAATTAACTGGAGAACTTTTAGATATCTCATTCAGATATCCATAGTTTTACTTAACCGATAAAAAGATTGTTCCAGATTTTCAGCTCTGACCTAGGAGTAGTTATAACAGCTACAGAGTTTTCCTTTGCACTACCCCAATGCTGGACAGGATGCATGACAGGCTTGTCCCCTGGTGAAAATTAAATAACCTGAAGGCTGCTCTAAATTATGCTGGCTGCCAACAATTCCAAGGAGAGTAATAGCAGCCACATCGCACCAGGCAATCTGGCCCACTATACACAAATTTACTCTCAACATAAGGCAGATCTCAACCTCCACTATCTCTTGTAACTTCCATGAACCCAGGACATTTCGCAAGATTGTCAACTCTCTGATTGCATCGTAAGTCTTGCAATATCTGGTCTTTTCTTAAAAACCTAGCTCCCAGAGTCAAGTGATTAAATGAGAATCTCAGCTTTCATTTTAAAAAGTTTTCTAGTCCTCACGCTTCGGGAGGAAAAGCTTGAAAACGAACCCTAAAGGATCAAAACCCAAAAGCCAAGTAAAATGAACCCAAAATGTATTATATTTAAATTCCAATTTTTAAGCCAAATCTCATGATTTTTGAGACCTCACTCGTGGCTTTTGAACGCTTAGGTTTGTCAATACTGATTCAGCAGTTTTACCAAAAACAGTCAAGGCTTACCATTGACTCTGGGCAATATTCTGGTGCCCGCTGCAGCAAATGTTTCAAACGGGAATCACTTTTAGAGGATAAAATCTGTTACAAAAAGATCAGAAGATAACATTTTTAAAATATCAGAACCAATTAGGAAAAAAAAGCATACATTCAAGCTCATTTGACTTCTTTTTTAATTTTGCTTTCCTAAATTCACAGTTTGGTTTTATTTAATTAGTAAGTTTTTGTGATAACTTTCACTAGCAGTAAATTTGTGTACCAACGTACATAACATATTCATATATAAAGAAAGTTTACTTGTAATTTGAGTTTACTGGACAATCTTTCAGACATACAGCACTTGTTTTTGGAGAGGGAAATAAATTTTCTTCTTGTTTCTAAAAATGGAATATATATTCTCTTACTCAGAAACTCTTGGTCCATTCAGCAGCACAAGATTGATAGTAAAAAGCATAAGTTAGACCAGGAGTGGGCAAACTTTTTGGCCGGAGGGCCACATCTGGGTATAGAAATTGTATGGTGGGCCATGAATGCTCACAAAATGGGGGGTTGGGGTCAATGAGGGGGTCAGGGCTCTGACTGGGGGGCCAGAAATGAGGAGTTCAGGGTGCAGGAGGGGGCTCCGGGCTGGGGCATGACAGGGGTGAGGACTCTGGCTGGGGGTGTGGGCTCTGGGGTGGGGCTGGGGATGCAGGAGGGGAATCAGGGCTGTGGCAGGGGGTTGGGGCATGTGAGGGGGTCAGGGGTGCAGGCTCCGAGTGGCGCTTACTTCAAGCGGCTCTTGGAAGCAGCGGCATGTCCCCCCTTCCAGCTCCTACGCGGAGGCGCAGCCAGGCGGCTCTGCGCACTGTTCCGTCCACAGGTGCTGCCCCAGCAGCTCCCAGGAGCCGTGGTTCCCAGCCAATGGGAGCTGCGGGGGCGGCGCTTGGGTGGGGAGCAGCATGCGGAGCTGCCTGGCTGCCCCTACGCTTAGGAGCCGGAAGGCAGACATGCCCCTGCTTCCAGGAGCCGTGTGGAGCAGGGCAAGCCCAGGACCCTGCTCCCTGGCGGGAGCTCAAGAGCCACATTAAAATGTCTGAAGGACCAGATGCGGCCCCCAGGCCGTAGTTTGCCCACCCTGAGTTAGACTGTAGCAAAAGTTATAATATGGAGATCTTTGGGGATTCAGAGAAACAAAGCTGCTAGGACCTAGTTTCACGCTTCCTTGCTACAAGATACATTTTATAATAACACTCCTGCTAACTTGTGACTGAAAGCAAGGAATTACTTTACTGCAGTTCCACTTCTCTAAATGTATCATTTGACTGGATTCCTACCCTTTGGTAAGGAGTGCCTGAAATTCATGTACCTTTCAAAGATTTTTTGGCCCTCTGCAGCATAGTCAAGCCAGTCTCATTCTGAAACCAGCTGCCAGTGCCTCCGTGCCCTTTAGAACAACCAATTTCAGTTCCTTGATGACTGGAAAGTAGAGAGCTCCCCAAGTTATTGAGCAGAAAATGGACAGCTCCCCAAATTATATATGTAACAGATGCCCAATTAATATTTATGACAGTTTCATCTGGGGGAGGGTGTCACTAAAAATATTACTCCCATTTCCCCCAGCCATGACAGTTGCAAAGTGAGAAGGAATCAAGGCAAATTATATCTTCAGACAATTTACTTATCTTACAGTGACTGTGGTTCTTCAAGACATGTTGTCCACATGGATCCCACTCTGTGTACACGTGCTCAGTGATTGCTTGCCAAAAGAATCCAGTGTGCATTAGGGCCATTCCTACACCCTGGATGCCCTCATGCCTCCTCACCCTAAGGCATAAAGTGTGGACCTGGCCCAACTGTCTCAGTTCCTTTGCCAATACAGAATCCTGGTAGTACAGAACTCCATTATTGTGGGGAAAGAAGGTGGGTTATGGAATCCATGTGGACAACATATCGAAGAAGCAGAAGTTCCAACAGAGAAGGCCCTCCGCTACTGCACACCCCACATCCACCTCATGGCAGCAGTTTGTCCTTGTTGAAAACTATACGCTGAGCCCTTGGAGAATACTCTTCCTTCCCACTCCCCTGCCATCCCTTTTGGCAATCACCTTTTTATTTTTGGAAGGCCTGGAAGCAAATTAGCTCAGGCCACTCAGTCTTGGAGATTAACAACGTGGGGCACCACATTCAGCTTCATTTCCTTCCTACCCTCAAACCCTGTGTCTCCCATTTAGCAGCAACGTCAGCTCATCATCCTTACGTCCAGGGTCATTTTACCACTCTACAGTTGCCAGGTTCCTCACAGGCCTTATTTACGCATTTCCCCCAGTCTAGGAGCCCCCTCTTTCCTAGGACCTAAATATCATTTTAGCGTAATTAATGGGACATCCATTTGAGTCCCTAGCAATGTTTTCCTCTATACCCGCAGGACACAGGTTGCCCACCACTGCTCTATACCTATGAAAATGACTTTTTCAGTAGCTATAAAATCAGCTTGAAGGATAGTGGAGATTCAGGCCCTCATGACTGGTCCACCTTATATGGTGTTCCTAAAGACAAAAGGGACCCTTAAACCTCATTCCCAGATTTTCATTTAAATATTGATTTCACAAATCCCACTCCAACCAGGGGAAAGCCAAATTCCATACCCTTGATGTGATTAGGGCTTTTCCATATTACCTTGAGAGAAGATGACCCCAGGCTGTTTGCTGAATTTGTAATGAGTAAAAGGTCAGGCAATATTCACCCAAAGACTATTTAACCGAGTATCTAATTGTATTATATCACGCAAGGAGTTGGCTAGATTAGATCCACCCATGTGGCTTAGAGCCCACTCCACCAAGTCTCATGCAGCTTCTCTCAGAAGCATACCAATTTCAGAAATTTGCAGGGCAGCTAAGCTGGGATCAGTACAAACTTTTCCCCAGCACTGTTTCTTAGCTGAGGCCTCAAGATCTGATGCCTGCTTTGGCATAGGCTGTCCTGAAAACATAATTTAAATAGGACTTCTAGCACCTACCTCCTGATTGGAATCACTGCTTGGGAGTCACCAGAATACATATGTACAATCATTTGAAGAAAGAATGGTTATTTATCCTCTGTGGTTCTTCCTCAGCAGCTCCAATTATATTTCTCAGTTATAGTAATAGGTGGAGAGCCTTTATCTAGAGGAGCTTTGTGACCTGGCTTGCTTTCTCCTGTGGGCTAGCGGATAGACTTTCAAGGGATGGGGAATGTCTCTCAAATCTTTCAGAGACTGGAGGGCTTCATCAGTTCTTGTATACAAGAGCTCACAACCTTCAAATGGGTGGTCTTCAAGTGCTGTCTTGACCTCCTCTGGTATTCCTGAAGATTGTAACCAAGAAACCCAGGACATCAATGGAGGTGGTCACTGATCATGCTGCAGTGATATTTGAACTACCAATTGTCCCTCAGCTACAGCAGACTTCAGTTCCTCCTAATGTTATTGAGGGAGTTTCTCAAACTGTGATACACTGTCCTAACTAAGATAATCATATTTTGACAAAAGTGCCTGGTAATTTGTAGTGCTCATCTGTAGGCTTGACAACAAGTACTTTTTCCTGAAAAATAAATCTAAATTTTTTATACCCTTGTCTTTTGGTATAAATTTTGGGGGTCCTTTATCAGGACCTTTGATACATTGCCACGGCTATCAGAGATCCAGAAAATGGGTGCATGTAAAGATATTCAAACCCACTTGAAAGGACTTTATCTATATTTTCAGAGGTAGATGCACCAGATGCCAGAGTCTGACAATTTTATTTTGGAGGGAGGGGGACTGATTCCCACAGTAATAAGTAAGTGGGCTGTAAAACTCTGGTCTAATTTCAGTTGCTGTGTTTAGTGTGAAGGTGCTGAGTGGTGTTGATGGCCACAGGAGGTCAGACTAGATGATCTGGTGTTCCTTTCTGGACTTAAACTCTATGACTAAGTAAAATCAATTTATTCATGTCTGAATGTTGGTGACATCATAGTAGAAAGAAGCCTTATCAATCTATCACTAGCTTCGTGCACTTAGCAGCTGACATCCCAGTGATCTGCCACATACCATCTCTCTCTCTCCTCTCTCTAGTCATCCCCTACTACAATGACCCACCACCATTCCTTCTATGATAACTTGCTTTAGGGTATTTCAATCTGTATGCCTAATGTGACCTAAGTTCATGCCTACTGATTTCTGACAACAAGGTCTGCTTCCCTCCAATAATATTTCTTACACAAGCATTCATCTTCTTTTCCATCCAGGAGATATGCATGAGTCTTTGGCAGCGCCACATCCTAAATGCTTCTGTTTTCTTCTTGCTAGCAGCATTAATTTCCCGTGATTCACATCCATAAGTCACTATGGAAAAAATTAAGCTTCCAATAGCCCCATGTTAATTGGCATGGCCAGCCTTCTAGGTATGAAGGAATGCAGAATGTTCAAAAGCTTATGTGATATTTCCTACATTAGCTCCAGGACTTCTAACATATCTGCCATGAACAATTTTGAAATCATCAAACTGAGTGGAAGTAGACAAAACTATTCCCTCATCTGGTGAAGAAGGGAAGACTGCTGCTGGTTTCAAGTGTTCCTTCATTCCAGGCGCTCTTCCTCACTTTCCTGTTCTTCCCGGTGTACAGTCTGAGTCTGTGCCAGCTGTGACTCAAGTCACTTTACGAGGGGAGGGATATCTAACTCTGGGAGGGGGGCAGGAAAAGTAGGTTTCTGCACCTGTTGCATCCCACAAGGGGCCCGGTAGGGCCAAGATTGCACATGTAGGGGATTAGAGGCTGCGGGCCACAGGGGTGGATACGAAGTAGGAAGAGTAAAGTATGGTATCCAACATTGCTCCTGATTTTACGTTCACAACCATTCACAGGAAAACTGTACTACATACGATCCAGAAGGAGGTAAAGGGTAAACTAAGAAATCAGTATCAGAGGGGTAGCCGTGTTAGTCTGGATCTGTAAAAAGCAACAGAGTCCTGTGGCACCTTTAAGACTAACAGATGTATTGGAGCATAAGCTTTCGTGGGTGAATACCCACTTCTTCAGACGCAGAAATTACTGTGAATCACCTTTGTAAGTTTAATACTTCTTGGCCAAATTCTGACCTCAAATAGGCACATGCATCTCCCACTGACTTCAATGTGAGTTTATGCATATATCAGTGGGAAGAATAGGTCTTTAAAAGTTAAGATCTGTTCATTAAAACAACAGAACTATTACATAGACTATCAAGGTCTCTTGTGACATTCAGTGTCTACATGCACTGAATATAACTGCTCCCTATGGGAGTGAAACACTTATCAATTTCAGGTCCACTTTTCAAGTAACTGTTATAATCTTGAATATACAAATTCAGAAGTGAATCAATTTTCTTGCTACTGCCCAAGTTTAAAACAAGCTTACCTGTTCACAAACATCACGGCACATTAAGTTATCCTTTGCATGATTACAACATGACATACCTACAGGAAAAATGAAGAATTCCTTAGCATCAGTAAAATAATTTAAATATATACAGTGAATTTAACTACCTTTTAAATGTTCCTTTGAAAAGTAACTATTTATGCTTTTCCACTCTGCAGTTCATCTTTAATGATTAAAATTCAGAACTCAAGAGATATACTGAACAGGCACAGAATGTGAACAATGCCTGCGGTGGTCCATCCAAGACAGGATTGAAGACTACTACCAAAGCAGTTTAGGAAAGCTGTTCCTGAAGTGGTTGTTGTACACATAGAGGATTTAGACCCCAGGGCTGATAACCCAACAGCTTTCGCTAGCACTAAATTCACTAAGATATAGACTTTAAAAATTTACAAAACTGCAAAAACACATCTGAGTAGACAATTTTGTGTCTTAAATCCATTTGGCTTATTATTAAACTAGCATAAGAAAAAATGCTAACATCCATTATGTATCAGATTTGATATATTTTAATATACATACAGGATGGCTCCTATAAATCAAAAAGCCAGAGGATCAGTTTACAAATATGAGTTCTTTGATTGGCTTTATAACTTTATTCTGCTAGGTTTAGCTTCCTACTTTAGATCATACTATCAAATATAATAAGGTCCTGATCCAAAACTCCCTGAAGTCAATGGGAGTCTGCAGAACTAGCAGAGAGTGTGTGTATATATTACACATTTTAAAAATTCCAAAACAAAACACTTCACTGCACACGCTTCTCACCCTGGAAAGAGATGAGAGAACACATATGACTGATGTTAGTCATGTTGCTCAATGTGCTACTCCAAGTTGCTCAGATACTATGTTGATGAGTGTGGAACAAGAACCTATGCAGAACAGAACAGAATCCTAAAGAACACCAGAGGTCAGATTGGGGGCTACAGTCAAGAGCCAACATATGGCTAGAAGCAGTGGGAGGGAAGGGAATTGAGGACAGAGCACTATCCATATCAGGAGGCAAAGAAAGAATGGAGTAGACCGGGGTCGGTAACCTTTCAGAAGTGGTGTGCCAAGTCTTCATTTATTCACTCTAATTTAAGGTTTCGCGTGCCAGTAATACATTTTAACGTTTTTCGAAGGTCTCTTTCTATAAGTTTATATTATATAGCTAAACTATTGCATGTAAAGTAAACAAGGTTTTCAAAATGTTTAAGAAGCGTCATTTAAAATTAAATTAAAATGCTGATCTTACGCCACCAGCCTGCTCAGCTCGCTGCCAGCCTGGGGTTCTGTTCACCTAGGCCAGCAGTGGGCTGATCAGGGCCTACGGCCGGGACCCCAGACCTGGGGGGGGGTATTTCAGGGGTCAGGGCAGAGGGCTGAGGGAGGGGGTTCAGGGCAGAAGGCTGGGGTGTGTGTAGTGGGGGTTCAGAGATCAGGGCAGAGGGCTGGGGGGGTGCAGGGCAGAAGGCTGGGTGTGGGGGGGTTCAAGGGTCAGGTCAGAGGGCTGGGGGGGTGCAGGGCAGAAGGCTGAGGGGCATGAGGGGTGCAGGGCAGAAGGCTGAGTGTGTGTTGGGGTGGGGGGGTGCAGGGCAGAAGGCTGGGTGTGTGTTGGGGTGGGGGGGTTCAGGGCAGAGGGGTGGAGGGTGCAGGGCAGAAGGCTGGGTGTGTGTTGGGGTGGGGGGGTTCAGGGCAGAGGGGTGGGGTGCTCGGCTCGTGGGGGTGCTCCCAGCCCCCTGCCCTGAGCGGCTCCTGGCAGGGGGCTGGGAGGGATATGCCCTGTTCCACCCCCTTCCCCCAGGCCCGTCCCTACCTCTCTCTGCCTCCTCTACGGAGCTGTGTGCACGCTGCCGCTCTTCCCCCTCCCCCTCGCTAGGGCCATCAGCTGATTGGCCAGGGAGGGAGAGGAGGAGGGGCCGGAAAGCACCACGCTGGGGGAAGAAGCGGGGGAGGGGGGAAGCTTGGCTGCCGCAGAACCAAGCTTCTGCCTCCTGCCCCCGCAGGGGAGAGCAGTGGGCAGGGGGGCTGAGTGGGGCTGGGGGCCAGGACCGCGGCAGGGAGCTGCATGCCACTCAAAATTGGCTCGCGTGCCATGTTTGGCACGCGTGCCGTAGGTTGCCGACCCCGGAGTATACTCTCTGAAGCAGTCTCAGGGGGAGAGCTAGCAGACTAATTCTGTAAACAGACTTTTTTAGCTAGGAAGAGAGAACCTGATCTGATGATTCTATGTAGGCTTGTCAGCCTAGCAAGGTAGACAGAGCGGCCCCTGGGAGCTGCGGGCGGCTGTGTCTGCGGACAGTCGATGTAAACAGTCTCGCGGCCCGCCAGCAGATTACCTTGAAGGGCCGCGTGCAGCCCATGGGCCGCAGGTTGCCCACTACTGATATATACATATACACAGGTGAGTAAGAGTGTGCATGGAAGTATATGTCTAAGCAATATAGAGGTTGCAAGCTGAAGCACTCAAAAGTCAGGAAATGCTAAAGTTAAGGCTGCAACTTTAACTACCAGTTTGCTGTGCTCTTTTTTTACAGCATAAATTTCTCCCTCATGCAGAGTACAATTTGGGTAGTGCAATTAATGGAGCAGCTGTTCAATATTTATTTTCATCCTCACTGTTCAATGAGTGGAACCTTAACTCATGCACATATTAATAGATAATAAAGAATGAAACAGCATTCCTTCAGCGATCTGCCTAATTCCACACACATACACATTAGAGCAGAGGTCCCCAAACTATGGCGTGCGAAGGAACGTTCGGGGGGAAACGGCAGGGGCCGGGACATCCCCCCACGGGGATGGGGAGGGAGTGTCACTCAGCTCCTCCCTACCCCCAGCTCTGTCCAGTCCCACCCCCAGTCGCATCCCTGGCTCCCAGCCCTGCGTCTGGCCCACTCCCAGCCTTGGCACAGCTCCACTCCTGCCCCTGCCCCCAGCCTCAGCCACTGCTCCATTCCCAGCATAGGCTGGGGGTGGGAGCAGAGCACACCTGGCTATGGACTTGGCTCTGGCCCCAGCCCCAGCCCCCGCCTCGGCTCTGGCCCCAGCCCCACCCTCAAGTGCTGTCCCAGCCTCAGCCCCCTTATCCCTGTCTGCGTCCCCCACAACACCAGCCGCAGCCCTGCTCCTGGCTCCGGGGTAAGGGCAGGGGGACATGGACAGGGATAAGGGGGGGCACGACCCTGAAAAGTTTGGGGACCACTGCATTACAGCATGCATGTACAGTGCCAACAGAACATTAAGAGAGCATTTCCACTCAACTACACGTGCATCTACGTGCGGTGCCAACATAATCATGCAAGATTCTTTTTTTTTTTTTTTTTTTTTTAAAGCAAAACACAACCCATTATTGTATAACAAAACCATGCACATGTATGCATACCAATGCATTAAACTCCTTGTGAACTGGTCTAAATGGATTTTACTGGACTAATAAAATGCATGTTACTCCTGGGGGCATTCTGCGTCAAAAATTAAAAATTATGCACCAAAAAATTAAAAATTCTGAAAATTCTGCTAATGTTATTTGTCAAAATAACACTACATTATCACACCAGTTTCTATTATTTTGGTAATTTATTTCAAAATACCTGTCAGCAAGTATGTCTAACAATACAGACACAAAAAAAATTCACCCAGGAGTAGAGAGTTAAAGAAACCACTATGACAATCCAGTTTCTTCTTCTCTGACCCCTTCCCTCCCTCCCCCCTGCCAAAGTCCAGCCGGTGGGCCATACACCCACAACATCTCCGCCCCCCCAGAGACCATCCACGGGCCCCCCCAGGCCCAGACACCTTCACCCAGGGCCGGTGCTACCATTAAGGCAAATTAGGCGGTTGCCTAGGGCGCCAAGATTTGGGGGCGCCAAAAAGCAGTGCCCCCAATTTTTTTTTACAGCGTTCCTACGCCCCCTCCCCGAGCGCGCGATCGCCGCTCCACTTCTCCCGCCTCCCAGGCTTGCAGCGCCAATCAGCTGTTTGGTGCCGCAAGCCTGGGAGGGGAGGAGAATTAGAGCGGGGGCGGCGTGCTCGGGGAGGAGGCGGAGCAGAGGTGAGCTGGGGTGGGGAGCTGCCGCATGGCTCCCCGGGCCGGGGGAGTGGGGAGCTGCTGCGGGGGTGCCTCAGGGTGGGGGGGGGGGAGCTGCCGCAGGGCTCCCCACCCCAGTTTACCTCTGCTACGCCCCCTCCCTGAGCACGCCGTCGCTGCTCCACTTCTCCCGCCTCCCAGGCTTGTGGCGCCAATCAGCTGTTTGGCGCCACAAGCCTGGGAGGGGAGGAGAATTAGAGAGGGGGCGGCGTACTCGGGGAGGAGGCGGAGCAGAGGTGAGCTGGGCTGGGGAGCTGCCGCACGGCTCCCCGGGGGGGGGGGGGAGTTGCCGCGGGGGGGGGGGCACCTCAGGGCAGGGGGGGTGGGGAGCTGCCTCAGGGCTGGGGAGGGGCGCAAGGTGGAAGTTTCACGCCCTAGGCGAAACTTCCTTGCACCGGCCCTGCCCGCACCCCCTCGTCCCCAGAGCCCAGCTGTGGGGCCCCCCAGCCCAGATACCTGTACCCCCCCCCCAAGAGCCCAGCCATGCTCCCCCTTGCCCAGACACCTGCTTCCTCCCCACCAGAGCCCAGGGATCCAGAGGGAGAAATAGCCTAATGCTCGGACCCAGGCTTGCACGGAGTTTCCTGTGCGCCACCCTCTCCTTCCCTCAGGGCATGCTGGGAACTATATTTGCCAAGAATCCTCTAGCTCCCTCCCCCCAGCAGTG
Organism: Emys orbicularis; assembly: GCF_028017835.1. Taxonomy (NCBI): domain Eukaryota; kingdom Metazoa; phylum Chordata; order Testudines; family Emydidae; genus Emys; species Emys orbicularis. The sequence continues at coordinate 178,941,947 of NC_088684.1, forward strand.
TCTTCTATGTGTGAGCTGGGCTCTGCTGGGTTCAGCAGTCCCTAGTGGCAGCTAGCAGCACTGCAGCCCATTTCTGTGGGGGAAAGGAAATTCTGCATGCACGTTAATTTCTGCAAAATTCTGCATTGCGCAGTGGCACAGAATTACCCCAGGAGTACCACGGGTAACCTACAGATGATATACTAGTCAAATGCCACATTTATACCTGTTCTCATTGTGTCAAGGAAAAAAGTCCTTGCTGACACTTCTGTCACTGCAAGGAATGAACAGATGTCACAGGTGGGGCGCTGTGAAGTCTCAAAGGAAGAGGAATCTTTGCAGCTTTGAGGGAGACTAGCTTCATCATAAACAGGTTGCATGATGTTCTTAGTTTAGTAAATATTTTATTGAGCTAAAGTATAATTAACAGCAGCTTTCCTTTAAACAGTCTTTTAGCATTTCTATTATAAGGCAGTTTTAGGAGTTTACAACTATAAAATAAATTAACTTCAGCTTGAAATTTGGCAAAAACAGTAACTTAGCCTTGAAGCAAAATATGTTTGTTTTTAAAAAAAATGTTTTATAGAGAAACAGATTCAGCTGCTAAGCAATAGAATTGCAAAAGAGTTCACTGGTTTTGAATTTTTTTAAGATTTTGTAATGGAAAAATCATCTAACAGGTCAGCAGCCAAAAAAACATAGGTAGAACCACTAATGGCTACTGGATAGATTATCTACTTAAAAGAAAAAATCAATCAAAAGTACCATAAAATATTCCATTATAAACACAGCCAGTAAGGGATATTGTCACATCTAGAATATTCAAGAATTAACAAACAACTTCATACAGTCCAAAATACAAACAGAATTCTCATAATAAACTATACTCCACAACAACTGAGATTTAATCCATATGAGTCAGCAGCATTTGATTTCCTAAAAGGTTTCCATTTGGCCTTGCTGGTATCCAACATATAAATCAAATGGCAAGTCATTTCATTTGTGTCTCTCCCATCGCTTTTATTCTATGTTTGTATAGCACCTATCACAGTGGGGTCTTGGTCTATGACTAGGGCCCCTAGATACAACAGTAATACAAATATTCAGCAACAGCCAGTTTACCAAGGAAAGTGTCCTTTTCCAAAACAAGGCCAGTCTGTATGAGCCTCACATAATGTGAGAGTTTGATAGGTAGGAAATAACTCCTTGAGGTAGGAAAAGGAAATAAGGCTTACCCCCGCCCCCAGGTTTGTATATCAAGTAAAAAGACAGAAGGGTCTAAAGGAATGTTGCCTCCTCTGTAATATTTCACTCTATTTATACACCCAGCAGTGTACTAAATCCTTTCTCTGTTTACAGTCCTGTCAGACATTTTTCGATCTCCATGAATGTGCTCAAAACCAAGAGATATTCTATCAAATGCTTTATTAAATTCTAAATGTACCTACTATACTCCCTATATCAATTAATTTGGTAATTCTATAAAAAGAATACAATTAACACGTTTGTCTACCACGATTTGTTCTTTATAAGCCTAATCTGTTTTCTGTCCATGGGTTCATTATGCTATAAATATCTGAAGAGGTTCTCTCTCAATGCGATCCATTATATTACTAAGGACTGAAGTTACACTTCCAATTTGACATTACATTCACAACTTCACATGAAACTAAGTCAGGATTGTAAACCTTCAAAACTAGTAAGGGAATATGAATGCTACAGTTTAATATAATGCTATAGCTGATGTTCACACATGGGTGGGGTCTCTCTGCCAGATGATGGTTGAAGCAGCGCATGAAGAGAAATCCTGTACTAAAAAGTGAGTATGGAGGAGAATGCACAAGGAAATCCATTTAGGGTATAAAGATCTACAGCAAAATTATTTGAACCCATATTAGTATAGCCTTGTAAATCTCCAATTACTTTCCCTAGGTAAGTGGGTAAATTGGGCATGCAAGTAGAAACTGACCCTTTACTTGGACTGCTGCTCTGCCAGTGGCTCTCTTAAGAGACACTAAATACTTGCAAGCAGCTCCATTCTTCCCAGGAACTCTGGACTCATATTACAACCTAATATCTATCAAGGAGTGGGGGAAAGGATGGAAGATGGATTTGTGGAGCCATTAGGACAGAAGCCATCTACTTTATGAAGCACATTGGGTTTGGGACTTGGACCATACCAATGGGCAGTAGGGGGAAGACAACCAGTAGGCCTGTTTTTAGAGACACACACACACACACACACCAACTTTCCCCACAGGTGCACACATCTTCTTCCTAGACTCCTCTTTGACAAGCCACCGCATGTTATCTTTTCCTCTGCCCCCCTCCTCCTCTTCCAATTTCAGGGATCTGTTCTTGCCCCAACTTTTTTCAATATATTTACAAATGACTTGCTTCCAATATCTTAAGTATGCAGAGGACACCTGCCTTGTTTCAAGAGATATACACCTCAAGAAAACAAAGGACAACCTAAATTAAGACATGGAAGCCATCACTGGCTATTGCAAGAAGTGGAGATTTAAGCGCAGTGTGTCAAAGACAGTATCGTCAAGCTTCCTTCCCAACCACACCAATGAACTCAACATCTTCTTGTATGGAGAATGACTGGCACATGACTCTAAGTCAGTATATCTCGGAGTAATTCTAACTCACACACTTACCTAACAAGGACCACCTAATTAAGGAAGCTCAGAAGATAAAGAGCAGAAATGGTCTCCTAAATAAGCTTGGGGGCTCAACTTGGGGATCTAATGAGTAAACACTGCACAGCTTGGCACTAGTTCTCTGCTACTCAGCTGGAGAATACAGTGCTCTTGTACGGCTAAACTCTTCCCACACAAAGCTAGTTGTTGTACAACTGAATCAAACGATGAGCATAACAACAAGAGAGACCAACAAACACCAAGTGATACCAGTCCTCTTTAATATCCTGTCTCCTAACATCAAGCCTTATATTACAGCAAAGAACCTCCTTGACAAAATTCAGAAGATACCACAACTACCACTTTTCAAAGATATATGGGAAGCCCCTCACCACTGACTCATCAGTAGAAGACCTATCCGTTTACTACGTTCCCAACCATCTCTACAGCAGACGCTGCCACTCCGTGACAAGCAGAATGGGAATGAGCTGCTCCCTCTTAAGAAACTCCCTCCTCATCATTCAGTCCTATAAGCAACTGCCTCCCTTCGAGCTGCCATGCTATCTTTGTTGCAAGCTCAACCATTTCAGATAAGGGTGGGTGAGGTATGAGCTGAATGACCACACCTGGGAGACTGAAACAGCCCTCAGTGCAGCAGCAGTGTGGAGGATGTTGCACACCTACTAAATGGCTGCTCATCTCGTGCTGGTCTACCAGGATGACTTTCCAGAATCCACACTGCTGACTCCAAGGCTACTGAATGGCTAAAACATGTGATGCCAACCTAAGCCCTTTTGACATTTTTCTCCCCCCCCCCCCCCCCATACATCTCTGTTTTATCTCCTTACTTCATATTTTGAACATCTTTACTGTACAACTTGTGCATTTGCTAATAAAAATAAAATAAAATGATCAAACATTAAAATAATAATAAAATTTACCAAAAATATTAGCTTGAAATTCTAACAATTTCAAAAACAGTTATGTCAAGGAATCTCAAAATTTGTTTTATTAGTCTTGAGTTAGTATTAGTACCTTTTAAGGTTGTTTGGGTTTTTTGTTTTTTTTTTAAGTTGGGTGATTAATTTTAGGGATAATCACTACAAACATTTAACCTCTGAGGACTCTAAAAGGTCCTTCAATAGACGTCATGCAGACTTTTCAATTATACCTCATAGATTTCCTAATTTCCTAAACTTTACCATACTCAATTCTAATACCCTAGTATTGTGTATCCTGTGAATGATTCTTTAGAATGGTGAATTCAGATAGCCCACAGTCACTGGTACCAAGATTTCACTTTACTCTCGATCAGTTCTCCTCTAGCTGTAAGAAATGGGTTCACGATGTCAACTTCAGATCATAAAATTGTCTTATGTAACTTATTAGCAGTTTTGAGCATTATGTTCAGCTGATATCTGCATAGTTAAAATTCCCCATGAAAACTCCCATTTCAAGTATCTCAATAATTGGCCTAGAATGATTTTGTAATTCTTCAATCTAGGAGATCTGTGGTAGATGCCCACTATCATTTCCAATCTCTCTTTAATTCTTTGGACCCTATTCACACAATTTCATCATTACATCATTTATTGTCTCATTCTCCGACATCCTTGATAAGGACAAATATAGATTGCACCATCTATACAGATATTCAGATTATGAAAATCATCCATCCATGTTAAATTTATATCAACTAAAATCAGGGGTTCTCAAACTTCTTAAAAATTGTGGCCCACATCCGAATAGAGAAATCATCTTTTGGATCATCCCACACCAATTCGTAATCAGATAATATTTTAGTGAAACTACAGCAGTTATTAGGAAAGAACTGTATATAGTGTACTTTTGGCTTTCAGTGCAATTTAGCAAGTAGAAACAAAGACAAGAGTTAACACCATGGACATGGTCTGCTGCACTGTGGAAATTTTTAAAATGCTAGACCGGGATTCGGCAACCTTTGAGAAGTGGTGTGCCAAGTCTTCATTAATTTAAGGTTTCGCGTGCCAGTAATACATTTTACATTTACAGAAGCCGGCAGACGGAACCCCAGACCAGCAGCGGGCTGAGCTGCTCACCCCGCTGCCGGTCTGGGGTTCCATCTGCTGGCCCCTGCCAGGCAGGGTCCTGGCCACCGGCCCCGCTCAGCCCACTGCCGGCCCAGGGTTCCGTCCATCCAGGCCAGCAGCGGGCTGAGCGGGGCCGGCAGCCGGGACCCCGGCTGGCAGGGGCCAGCAGACGGAACCCCAGACTGGCAGCGCAGGTGGCAGACAGAACCCCAGACTGGCAGCCGCTCAACCCGCTGCCGGTCTGGGGTTCGGTTCGCCGGCCACTGCCAGGTGGGGTCCCAGCTGCCGGCCCTGCTCAGCCTGCTGCCAGCCTCGGGTTCCGTTCATCCAGGCAGGCAGCAGGCTGAGCGGGCCGGCAGCCAGGACCCCAGCTGGCAGCAGAGTGCCACTAAAAATCAGCTCGCGTGCCGCCTTTGACACGCGTGCCGCAGGTTGCCGACCTGTGCTAGACGTTCTTCATTGCAAGGCCCACGAGCCAGTGGCGACTCCCATCGACCCTAAGTGCAGCTCCCTAAGTTCCCTCTGAGCTGCACTGCTGCACAGCAGGCTATAAATAGCTGCGCAGCAGCTCTAAAGGGCCACACAGCAGGGACCTGGAGACAAGAGGTAGGAGGTGGGTGGGAACTGGGGAGGGGAGCAAGTTGGGGCTTGCAGGGCTGCTGTGGGCCTCTCCCCCAGCCCCGGAGCTCCCTGCTGCCGGCAGGGGGGAGACAGGACCTCTTTCCCCCGTAGCTCCATGCTGCCTGTCGGTAGGGGGGAGAGAAAGCCCCTTCCCCTAGAGCTAACTGCTGCCGGCAGGGAGAGGGCTGGGAGGAGTCCTCTGGGCCCAGCCCTGGGGCAGCCTGCCTACACCCCAAACTCCTTATCCCCAGCCCCACTCCAGAGCCCACACCCCAGCCAGAGCCCACACACACACCCCCGCATCCCAACCCTCTGCCTCAGCTCTGAGCCCCCTCCTGCACCCTGAACCCCTCATCTCCGGCCCCACCCCGCAACACTCCCACATCCCAACCCTCTGCCTCAGCCCTGAGCACCCCCCACACTGCAAACCCCTCATCCCCAGCTCCACCCTAGAGGCCTCACCCCTGCACCCCACCCTCTGCCCTACCCTGGGCCACCTCTCACCCCTCAGCCCCACCCTATGTGGCTCTCACATTTAAGGTTTTTTTACCAAAGTGGCCCCCACTTCAAAAATAGAGAAGAGCACCGTGCTAGAGTGTTCATACTTGCAGAGTTGCAATAATCCCACTTGGAGACCTTGAAGGCCAGAATCACAGTGATCAGCCCTGAATCCCACTTGTGACGGGGACTGGGAAACTGGCAGGGAGTAACTGTGTTTGCAAATGGTTCTTTGCTTGATTCTTGAGTAATTAATGGAAATCATCATATTGGACAGTAGTTTCCAAGATCTATTGGTCTAGAAGTAGCCAATTCTAAAAAACCGAATCTATGGCATACATTACAAGTATATGTCACTCTCTGTCTTCCTGATGATTCCCATTCAAGTGCTTGTTTTCTTGATGGTGGACTGGATATTGCTAGCCTCAGTATAAGGCATTCTCTTTGGCAGAATTGCCTAATGCAGGGTTACTTTCACCTTCCTCTCTAGCAGCTGGTATGGCTAGTGTTAACGGTGCAATTTCTGGATTAGATAATCACTGATATAAACCAGTATGGCAATTCTACTTTTCCTAATTGCAACTGAAGCTCTTGCACATTTTCCTCCCTAATGGAAAAATGTTGACACTTCATATACATGTAGCTCTCATGATAATGTGTAAATAGGACACTGCACACATTCCACATGGAATTCCTGGAATCTTCCAGGAGCCATTTTCTATGTCATTTTTTGATTTTCATTTCAAGATAACTGGCCTCTTGTTGGATTTGTTACCACCTTAATTCACCTATTAGCAGTCTCCTGATTACTGCTAGGTTAACATTAAAAAATGAAGTCTCTGTCCCGTCCCTCAGTTCACCAGTTAGCACCTTAACTCCCACTCAGAACAAATTCCATTTATTTGGACACACTGTTTTATTCTGAAGCTAAATGCCCTCAGCTGGACACTCATTTATTTACACTGTAGCTTTCCAGACAAGCAGTAACCTCTAGATTGGTCAGTTCTTTGAACTGCTATTATTTTTACTGTCTCTTTAAATAACATTCCAGATAAATAAAAGACTTTGAAATAATTTCAAAGTATTAATTTAATGATGTCAGTTCAAGTTTAACACACAATGGCATTCCTAGGACCGCAGAAGACAAAAATGACATAACATAAATCAAACACTAAGAATCTAATGTCTGCAGACTACATATTTTGACATCAGTATAAATAAAAAATTGGTGGCTCACATGAAAATCAAATTAATTTCTTAACATATATGGACTACCAAAAATCAATGGTGGGCCAAAAAAATAAAATTGTCTTTTGGTAGCCCATGATGTTATCAAATTAAATGTTCACCCAAATTAGATTTGGAACCAAACTCTGCATTTTTCCTTAACAGAAGGAAAATTCCACTCAAACAGGAAGCTCAGGGAATCAATTTCTACAAAAATGTATCTCTTTAAAAAAAATTTGTCCTTAAGACTTCAAAGATAGCTCCCAATATAAGCCAAATAAAAGTCAATTGAATGTGGTCTTCTTGAGTCTACAAACCAGGTTCCCACTCCTCTGCTGTTCTTCATGATTTTCTCCAAGCAGCTTGAAATTAGCAAGACTCTGGTCAGTTTCACTCATCTATTTAGAACTCTACAGGCAATGTGAAACATATCAGAATAACCTAAATTCCACATTGCTGCTTTCCCAAGTAATAACAAAGATAGGGATGATGCCCCGCAAAAAAACTGGGGGAAATACAAAAGATTTAGCCCACTAAAGAAGGTCTCATATTCAGCTGGTACCAGCACCTCCTTCATGCTGCCTTCTCCTTCTACAGAATGTAATTTTTTTTTTTTAGTGAAAGCTAAGTCTCTAGATGTTATAATTCCAATACAGCCTCAAAATATGACCCAAGTGTAATAGATGCAGTGCCACCTGTCTGTTTGCAGGACTTAAAACTAAAGCTCTAAGGTATTATGAGCACCAGTCAGTTACATGGGTGCTAATTCAGAGGCCAATGATAATACTTTAAATGCTAACATTATTAACTCTTTCATGGTTCAAAGTATATAAGAAAAGAGTGGGAAGATCATATTTTCAAGATCTGAAACATCTAATGTGCCAGTTCATTTTGGCACTACCCATGGGTTCACTTGGTATATACCATGACAGAAGTGGAGCTGATATGTAATAATCTATAATAATTTTATGAACATTGTATGTGACAGGTGAGTGAGGGAAGTTATTCTACATTGGATTATAAAACTTTCCTGTGTGAATTCACTGATCTAATTTACACTGGGGCTGTGGGGGAAGAACAGAGAAGCAACATAATGGCTTCCCAGATAAGAACATCTAGGTACACAGTGGAAAGACAATGGACACAAGCTGTTAGTTTAAAAGTTTGTCACCAACAAAATGCAAGCCTTGTTCTGCCAAGGCTGGAAACTAACAGGTCACCGGGCTAAAAAGTGACTTTGCCATTGAGAAGGAGTGTGATCAGAAGGACTTTACACAACTTTACAAGGAGTCTCTCCCTGAGTCTGGATGAGAAATGGTTTGGGAGTTTAGGGAACTGAGTATGCCCTCCAGACCCTAGAGGTCTCAGAATCGTCTTCAGGAAATTCGACCAACCAGGGTCCCTGTGTGGAAAATGGTTAAATGACTGATAAACTAGGCTGCCTTATAGTTTTTAAGATACACACTACAGAGAAAACATTTGTTCTACATAAATAAAATTTTGCTTTAAGGAAACTGTTTGGCCACTGATTACCATTGTCATTGCCCCAGAGGGTAACAGAATGTCCAAGTCTGAGCTTAACTCAGACCTGCAGAGATGATCGAGGTTGATACTCAGGGGTCTAAAACTCAACACCCAGTCTGAGAGCAGAAGAATCACATGATTCCATCCTAAGAGAGAGGTGATGGCCAGAGGCCTGAGATATAAGGGGCTGGCCTCAGAGAGACCAAGAGAAGTCAGAGGCGCAGTTTGTCCAGAGACTGACAAACACCACCGTTTTTTTCTGCCTCCAGTCATGAAGGAGCCAAACCCAAAGAGCCTAGCAAAGCCCAGTGGGGATTTTAACACCCCTCCCCCAGGGAAAGCCAAGCAGGACATATGAGCTTCACCAAGGTCAAGTCAAGCCTGAAAAGCCCAACAGAGCCCATGAATGTATTCAGACTCTACTGAAAATAAGCCACGCCCAGAGAACATGCATAACCATATTTTGAACATCGTACAATCTACTGTGAGTGGTGTCTTAAAGGACAGAGCTTACTGGGTGAAGCTTGTAAAAAATACATCACTTTCCCCAAAATCTGACCCCTACCTAGATTCATTGAGAGTCAGTACTCTTGCAAAACTTATTGCACCCTCCCCATTGCCAGAAGCTAGGGATAGCTGAGGACCTGGACTTCTAGCCAGAGCATTTCCTGCTCATGAAGATCACTTGCACACCTCCCGCCTCCCAACAAGTAGTATTGGCCAATATAGCTACTGGATGTAGTGCTTTGACTAAAAGTTGTCTGGTAAATTTTTCAAACCCTGGCTTAATGAGCTAGCAAAGACCTTGAGCACTAGACAAGTGATTAGCAAGGTCTCAAGAAGATGACAGGATTTGAATAGTTCAGAGAACTATCAAGTCTAGTCTAGACCGAAGCCTTAAGTCAACCTAGCTACATCACTCAGGACTAAGATAAATTTCACTCCCTGAGCTTGACCTAACTATGGTGCTCAGGGAGTGAAATTTATCTTAGTATAAATTCTATACTATACTATACTAACCACTAGTATAGATGCAGCTAGGTTGACAGAAGAGTTCTTCCATCAACCCAGCTACCACCTCTGAGAGAGCTGGATTAACTACATCAACAGAAAAAAACCCTTCTGTGGATGAAGGAAGCTTCTACACTACAGCACTGCAGCTGTGCTGCTTTAGCGTCTGTAGCCTTACTGTCTCATTAAGAGAACTAGGTCTTGAAAGAAGCTGATTGACAAGTTATTTCAAGTTGCCAAGTTATGTGACTTCATAATTGTAGATAGAAATAAAAATAGTCTTCTGAAATGCAGAAAAGGGAATAAAAGATTTTTCCCTAGCAATTATTAAAAATGTGTATAAATGAAGGCAATAAAATGAAACATCCTGTCACCCATTTGTATATTTTGCATTTGTAAAATGTCAAAGTATAATAGTGGCTCAATACTAAGGCCCGGAGGGTAGGTCCTTAGATCATTACTCTCCCTTCAGTCTCAAAGTTCTGCTGAGACCTGGCTTAGCACAGTGCAAGAAAACTCTAGAGGAAAACATGAACCAAAAAACAAAAAGGGATGCATGAACAGAGCAAGTCTCTGAGCCTGGTTCAACTGACTCGGGCTTGCGGGGCTAAAAACAACAGTGTAGATGTTCAGGCTCTGGTACCTAGGAAGGCGGTAGGGTCTCAGAGCCTGGGGTCCAGCCCACTGCTATTTCTAGCACCCAAGAGCCTGAGTTGACCTGGGCTCTGCACACCACCACGGGGTCTTTTATTGCCGTGTAGACATACCCTGAAAGACCCAAACAAATTCACGCTGGGATCTGAGTGTCAAGCTGGGTTTTTCCCCCATTCTCTTGGATCACCACTACCACCAATAAAGCGTTTCTATTACCACCGTCTCCCAGCCCCACTGTCTCCCGCCGCACCAGCGCAGCCCTAGTGCTCCGGCGAGCTGGCCTGGGCGGGAGTGCGCGGAGCTCAGCGAAGGAGCCCGTGGCTGCGCAGGGAGGACACGGACCCAGCTCAAGCGAAGAGCGCCGGAGACTTGTTTTGCTCACTCCGGGGGCTGTGAGCTCAGGGGCCGGGCCGGGCCGGGCCCGACTGGCCGCTCCCCGCTCTGGGGCCCGCAGGGAGCAAGGCTGGGCCCGCCGGGCTCGGGATGCCGCGGAGCCGGGCCGCCACCGCCCGCCTTCGCACTCATAGCCGGCGGGAGGGTCAGAGCCGCCCCCACTCCTGGCTCGGCAGCATCGGAGCGGGGGGTCGGGGAGTCACCCCGCTGGGAACCAGCCCCGTCCGACCAGCCCCTGCGCCATGTTGTTGAAAGGAGCCGACGGGGACCCGCGGAGCCGCCCCGTTACTCACCCGCCGCCCCCGGCAGCAGCAGCGCCGCGGCCGCCAGCCAGAGGAAGGCCCAGGGCCGCGGAGGGGCCGTTAGCTCCATGGCGCCGCCCGCTCGCGCCGAGATTGAGCCTCGCGCCCCCCTCCCGAAACACAGAGAGACCCGAGCCCCTCCGCCGCTTCCCCCCATTGGCTGCAGCGGCCCCGCCAGTCCCGCCCCCTTCCCTTTAAAGAAAGAACCAGTCGCCCCGAGACGGCTCAGGGCCGACGCCGTTATCCCGCCCTAGGGGCCGCAGCCCACCTGGTCGCTGTCAGCGCTGCTCCTGGCTAACAGCAGCCGCTCAATGGAGCCGTCCCTTCATCCCACCTTAATCTGGCCCAGTTAGCAGCTACACACCCAGCAAAAGAAACATCAGTGCTGCTGCCCTACCCCCTGGCTTGGAGTGGTTGCCATCATATACAGGGTTTACACTTTGGTTCAATGTCTCTCAGTTCCCCTCCTCCCCCCCCCCCCCCCACACACACAAATTGTTCCAGCATGCTTAAAAAGAAATAATATTTATAAATTGTTATGCTGAAACTGACACCCTCTCTTGGGACAGAGAACGGGAGGCATTAAGGAAAGTGAAATCATCTACAGTTAGGGGTGATTAAAGTGGTCTCCATTTACGGCTTTACAGTTTGAGTCAATGGCTCTCAGCACCCCCTAAAGCTGCACAAGTTGTTCCAATGCCACTGTCTACAGTGTTAAGATAATTTGTGTTTTAACAGCTTATAAAAGCTATAACTTTTGAATTTCAATGTAGATTGTCATTGAATAGTGCCCCCCCATAATGTCCCACAACTATGAAAATTTAAATTGATAAAAAAAATCTGTAAAATGCTTAAAAATAAACAGCAATATTATCTGTTGAAATTATTTTTAAAAATGAATTCTGCCAAGTCTACTTTAGGGGCTTCCATTTGTGTTTTAATAGGGCCTCCAATACTGTTAAAGTTTCCTGTTCTAGTAGTTTGATTGTCTTATACAAGACTGTCAGGTCACCTCTCTGACTAGCAGCTTTAGGCTCTTCACATTTTCTATCAATATATGCCCTTTTGTCTTTTCCACCACTCCTTTTTACCCCTTTGTCTAAAGCTCTGTATTGCTTGTCTACGCATATGTATTAGCATTCATGAGTTTTTTCTTTACTCCAGTGAAACTCAGACAGACTTGGGAGCCGCTAGTGGCTCTTTAATGTGTCTCCTGCGGCTCTTTGCAACACATGATATTAAAACACTGTGATTTAATTATTAACCAATCTAAGTTATTAATCAATCAGGATGCTTTTACTATGTTACTAACCAATTGTAGAATACTTGGTAATTCATTTTGCGGTGAGAATAATATATATATAGTAAATGAAAGAATGAATTCACACTACTGTGGCTCTTTTGAGTAATGTTGATCACTAATTTGGTTTCTGAACCACTGAGGTCTGAGTATCACTGCTTTACACTTCTCTTTTCCATTGATGCCCAAATAGCTTCGCTAATCCGTTCTTCCCTTTTAGATTTTGTTGTTATTAGAGCTGCCTTTGCACTTTCTTGATAGCACTCTGATGTTTTCTTATTGAATATCAATGTGAGGAGTAGGATGCTGGTAAAAATATTCATCTCCCTTTGCGGAGACCTGCTGTCTTCTGTCTGCTTTCCTGCAGGTATCAGAGACAGAAGCTGGTGTGTGCCAGATTGATTTGTTGGTTTTCAGCAGCCCATCCCTGATTGGCATGGCCAATCTCCCTGGAGCTGTAGAGTGGAGAATGTCCAGGAGTTTATGTTGCTTTTCCTGTATTATCTCAAGGGGGATATCCAGACTGTCAGTTATCCATTTAATCAAATCCTGGAAGACTTTGAATTCATGCCAAGGCCAGTGAAGGTAGGTTGACCACTTCATTGGGGAAGAAGAGAATATTGGAGCTGGCATTGCTGCTCCTGCTCAGGAGAATGCTTTTCTTATCCTCTTTCTTTCTCTTGGCCTTTCAGCACATATGGATGGAGCTGAGTCATCTGAGGAGGCTGAATTTGCCTCTTCAGAGAAGGTGACTTGGCTCTGGAAACTGTTGAGACACCGGCTTTCTGGCAGGGCTGAACACTTCAAGGGGTCCAGCATGGTCAGGCAGTAGAGAGCATATGGGGGATATAAGAAGGAGAGCTCCCTACAATGACCTGAGGTTTTCCTAGCTCTCCTGAGTGATCTCTGGATTCCTTCCTGAATCCCATTGAGCTAGTGTGGGGCGAGAGGTGCATCTGGAGAGAGGGAGCAGAAGAAGGGATGATTCCCTGCTGTGTTCAGGGGAGCAAGAAGAGAAGAAATATACCTCCTACAAAGGAGGGACAAGACCTGTCAACAGTACCCTGCCAGGGATGTTTGGCATAGGGAACATTTCTCTGGCCAGGTGTGGAGGCTCTACAATAAGAATTTTGTAATGACCTCCCTGAGCCTTTCTAGTAATGTTGACTGTGGTTCCAGGCTCATTGACAGATCAGTTGGCAATTGCTTTATTGCTGAAAAGGTTGGTACTGACATCTTGGGTACCAAGGTAGTGATTCGTACTAAAGTGATGGCCACCAGATGGTATGGTCAGTGTGGAGGCACTGGGCATTGAGATACGTGGTGCCAAAGGGCCAATACCAGAGATGGTGTGGTCCTTGGGTTTAGAAGAAACCATCAATGCTGATTTCCATTTTGGTATTGAGGTACCAGCAAGGGTCTTCTCTGATTGACGACAGAGCCCAGGGAGAGCTAGGTTGCCAGAGAAGGCAACTGGCATCTGGGTTAACATCTAGAGAGGTGCTCCTTCCTGCCTCTATCAGATCTTGATCATAATGCAGTGGTAGACAAGTGGGGTCTTTGACAGGAAGTGGCCTGCAAGCTCTAAGTGGAGTTATGGCTCACAGGGGGGCTGAGGGAAACAAACTAACCTGTGGGCTGAAACTTCTCCAAAGGTATCCCAGAGTCTGAGAGGCCTGCATTGACTTCTCCATCAGGAAAAAGCTAGAGCCTCACCTCCCTCACTTGCTGGTGTGCTTTGCAAAGGCATGACACATGGAACAACATTTCAGAATGCATCCTTCCCCAAGGCATATCAAGTGAGAGTGCCCATCATTAAGCAGCATAGCAGAGTCACATGAGGGACCAGGGCTGGCCTTACCATGAGGCGAGCTGAGGCGGCCGCCTCAGGTGCCAGACTGTGGGGGAGTGCCACTAGGACCCAGAGTGTAGAAAATTGTGTCTGCTGCTGGTGCATATGTATTCTCTCTGCTCTAGATGCACAGAGATGGTGGAGTGCTGTGCTGGAGGAAGGAGGGCACAAGAGACATAACAGGCAGGCAGGAGAAAAGGTGAGAGGGAATAACAAAGCAGCAGGAGCTGCAGGGAGAGAGAAGAGGAGGAACCTCTTATGTATCTCTCTAGCACCCCCAGGAGCCTGGACTGATTAACACCAGCTTCTCAGGGAGCTTCCTGTTTCCTGCTGCTTCCCTGAACCCACTTGAGGAGAACAGGCAGTCAACTGAAGTAGTAGGAGCCAGTTAGGCCCTTAAGATGCTGATATCTTCCCTCACTCAGGCCCTGCTACCAGCCTGCTTATTTGTCCCCTTCAATTGAGTGTTGAGAGCCACTATAGCTGGCACAGAACACCAGTCATGAGTGAAAGAAGAAAACGCCCCTCTGGGGCAGCATTCAGAAAAAGAAAGAAAGCAAAGGAACTTTTCTATCTAAGCAGGAAGGATCTCTCCTGAGATACATAGACAAAAATATTCATGGTGAGCCTTCCGGTCCCAGTGAGGATGTGAATGGTGAGGAGATGCCTGATCTTCCAGTTAGTCAGAGTGCAGGTGACCTGGCAGCTACTGCAGCATCCATATCTCCATCTCAAATGGATGTAACCATGCACATTCCTGAAGAAAAGTGTAGATCAGAGAAGAGTGTGGTGGAGGCACAAGAAACAGCTGCTGCTGAGTTTAGTTCCTTAAGTCTAGATGATCCAGGACTGTGGACCCACTTGAGCAGTAGCCTGAGGGACTTCCTTGTACTGCATGGGCTACAGCAAGTGAAAAACTTCATGTTCCCCAAAGATAATGAAAATAGAAGTTTCCATCCAACACATTACTGGCGTGAAATCCCCAATGGTGACAAAGTGGAGAGGCCATGGCTTAGGTACACAGAAATCCAGAATGTTGCATATTGTTTTTGCTGCAAACTCTTCCAGTCTAATGTTCCAGCCATATTGGGTTCTACAGGAACAAAGGACTGGAAAAATCTGGCTAGAAATCTGGCATGCCATAAGAAGGCAGCAAATCACCAGAGAGCATTCCATAGGTGGAAAAATCTTGAGATAAGACTATGGTTAAAGGCCACCATAGATGATCGGCATCAAGAGAAGATTGCATCAGAGTCTCTTTACGGGCAAAATGTTCTGAAAAGGCTCATTGCCATTGTGAGAATGCTTGCTACCCAAAACCTAGCACTGCGTGGCACTTCAGATCAGCTATATGTGCCAACCAATGGAAACTTCCTTAAAATTGTGGAGCTGATGGCTGAGTTTGATGATGTACTCCAGGAGCATCTAAGAAGAGTCACCACCCAAGAAATGTACACACACCTCTGCCTTGGAAAAACAATTCAAAATGAGATCATACAGTTACTGGCAACAAAAGTCAAACAGAAGATTGTGGCAGATCTGAAGTCAGCAAGATATTACTCGGTTATTCTGGACTGCACACCTGACATCAGCCATACGGAACAAATGACTTTAATGGTGCGTTTTGTAACATCAACAGAACCTAGTGAAAATGTCCCTGCAATGGTGACTGTCAGAGAGCATTTTCTAGAATTTATTGATATTGATGATACTACAGGAGCTGGTATGACAAATGTGCTTCTTAAAAAGCTGGAAGATACGGGAATTGCGATAGTTGACATGAGAGGTCAGGGCTACGATAATGGTGCCAAGATGAGAGGAAAGAACAGAGGAGTGCAGACACGGATCCGAGAGTTAAACCCTCAAGCTTTTTTTGTCCCATGCAGTTCTCATTCATTGAACTTGGTGGTCAGTGATGCAGCATCAGCTTCTAGTGAGGCTGCTGAATTTTTTAATGTAATTCAAAACATCTATGTATTTTTCTCTGCATCAACTCATCAATGGCAAATTTTGAAGCAACATCTGAGAACATTCTCTCTGACACTGAAACCACTGAGTGCCACATGATGAGAAAGTCAAGTGGAGGCGATAAAGCCTATCAAACACCAAATTGGGAAAATAGATGATGCCATAGTTGCCATTATGGAGGATAATGCTATGACAGGAACTGTTCATGGGAGAACAGTGGCAGAGGGAAATGGAACCACCAAAAACATACATAACTTCAAATTTCTGTGTGGCTTAGTGTTGTGGTATGACATACTGTTTGAAATAAATGTTGTAAGCAAGAGACTCCAAGGTGTTGACCTTGGTATATCTGGAGAAATGGAACAACTGGACAAAGCAAAGTCATACCTACAGTCTTACCGGTCAGATGAGGGATTTCAAAACATTCTGAAGAGTGCACAGAAGTTGGCAAAGGAACTTCACACTGAAGCTATTTTCCTACCCAGTCAAGAATACGAGAGTCACCGAAGAAGAAGACATTTTGATTACGAGGCATGGGATAATCCCATAAAAGACCTCAAAGAACAATTCAAAATTGAATTCTTTAACCAGGTGCTAGATTGTGCAATACAGTCAGTTGAAGAATATTTCATGCAGCTCAGGGAACACAGCAGTATATTTGGGATGTTGTATGATATTCCAAAACTCCACGCTATACCTATGTTAGCAACAAGAAGAAAGTCAAGGAAAGTGTGGGCCCCTTACTGAATGAGGGAGGCAACCTAGTAACAGAGGATGTGGAAAAAGCTATGTACTCAATGATTTTTTTGCTTCTGTCTTCACGAACAAGGTCAGCCCCCAGACTGCTGCACTGGGCAGCACAGTATGGGGAGAAGGTGACCAGCCCTCTGTGGAGAAAGAAGTGGTTCGGGACTATTTAGAAAAACTGGACGAGCACAAGTCCATGGGGCCGGATGCGCTGCATCCGAGGGTGCTAAAGGAGTTGGCGGATGTGATTGCAGAGCCATTGGCCATTATCTTTGAAAACTCATGGCGATCGGGGGAGGTCCCGAATGACTGGAAAAAGGCTAATGTAGTGCCCATCTTTAAAAAAGGGAAGAAGGAGGATCCGGGGAACTACAGGCCAGTCAGCCTCACCTCAGTCCCTGGAAAAATCGTGGAGCAGGTCCTCAAGGAATCAATTCTGAAGCACTTAGAGGAGAGAAAAGTGATCAGGAACAGTCAGCATGGATTCACCAAGGGCAAGTCATGCCTGACTAACCTAATTGCCTTCTATGAGGAGATAACTGACTCTGTGGATGAGGGGAAAGCAGTGGATGTGTTATTCCTTGACTTTAACAAAGTCTTTTGATACAGTCTCCCACAGTATTCTTGCCAGCAAGTTAAAGAAGTATGGGCTGGATGAATGGACTATAAGGTGATAGAAAGCTGGCTAGATCGTCGGGCTCAACAGGTAGTGATCAACGGCTCCATGTCTAGTTGGCAGCCGGTTTCAAGTGGAGTGCCCCAGGGGTCGGTCCTGGGGCCGATTTTGTTCAATATATTCATTAATGATCAGGAGGATGGCGTGGACTGCACTCTCAGCAAGTTTGCAGATGACACTAAACTGGGAGGAGTGGTTGATACGCTGGAGGGTAGGGATAGGATACAGAGGGGCTTAGACAAATTAGAGGATTGGGCCAAAAGAAACCTGATGAGGTTCAACAAGGACAAGTGCAGAGTCCTGCCCTTAGGACGGAAGAATCCCATGCACTGTTATGGAGTAGGGACCGAATGGCTAGGAAGCAGTTCTGCAGAAAAGGACCTAGGAGTTACAGTGGATGAGAAACTGGATATGAGTCAACAGTGTGCCCTTGTTGCCAAGAAGGCTAATGGCGTTTTGGGCTGTATAAGTAGGGGCATTGCCAGCAGATCGAGGGACGTGATCATTCCCCTCTATTCGACATTGGTGAGGCCTCATCTGGAGTACTGTGTCCAGTTTTGGGCCCCACACTACAAGAAGGATGTTGAAAAATTGGAAAGAGTCCAGCGGAGTGTAACAAAAATGATTAGGGGGCTGGAGCACATGACTTATGAGGAGAGGCTGAGGGAACTGGGATTGTTTAGTCTGCAGAAGAGAAGAATGAGGGGGGATTTGATAGCTGCTTTCAACTACCTGAAAGGGGGTTCCAAAGTGGATGGATCTAGACTGTTCCCAGGGGTACCTGATGACAAAACAAGGAGTAATGGTCTCAAGTTGCAGTTGGGGAGGTTTAGGTTGTATATTAGGAAAAACTTTTTCACTAGGAACGTGGTGAAGCACTGGAATGGGTTACCTAGGGAGGTGGTGGAATCTCCTTCCTTAGAGGTTTTTAAGGTCAGGCTTGACAAAGCCCTGGCTGGGATGATTTAGTTGGGAATTGGTCCTGCTTTGAGCAGGGGGTTGGACTAGATGACCTCCTGAGGTCCCCTCCAACCCTGATATTCTGTGTCTATGATTCTATTCTAAGAAGACCTACACCAGCAATGCAGGGCACTACAGACAGTGTTGACACATGATGACATGCGCGATATTGATGCGCATGATTTAGGTGATGAACTGAAAGCCCTTTCAAGATACATTTCAGCAGGATCAACTTAAAAGGCTGTTCTGGAATATATGTGCACAAATAAGATGACCACCCTCTTTCCAAATGCTTTTGTTGCTCTGCGCATACTTCTAACACTTCCTGTAACAGTTGCCAGCGGAGAACACAGCTTCTCCAAGCTGAAGTTAATAAAAACACATCTACACTCCACAATGACACAGGAGAGGCTGGTTGGCCTTGCAACCATCTCAATAGAGCATGAGCTGGCCCAGGCTGTGGACCTTCAGGAAGCAGTTCAAATCTTTGCAACCAAGAAGGTACGGAAAGCAGCACTTTGATTATTCAAACAGATAAAAATGCCAGTGTGCAGACAAGAAAAGTTACATTTGCTGTTCAGGCATTTGAAAGTTAAGTGTTACTTAAAATTTTTGAACAAGGCATTTTAAGTTGTTAGTTCTCCTTTACTGGGGTAGGTAGCAGAGCAGTACCATGAGAGGAGTAGAACAGGAAGAAGGCAGAATTGAGACCTTTCAAAGTTTTGGCCCAAGCGAAGGGAAATGGGGGCGTCATTTGAGCTCCCCGCCTCTGGTGCCAAAATGTTGTGGGCCAGCCCTGTGAGGGACAGTTCTTAAACCCTGGTGACTTGGCTTCTGCCCTGGTCCTAATACTCCTATATGAGGGGAGAGAGTTCTAGAAGAAAATGAAATCTGATTAAACTATAAACTGTGGAGGGGGGAGTATTCAAATAAGCAAAGGAATCTTAATTAACTATACTAATGAATAACTAAAGCTAAAGTAAATCACATAGTGTGCTAGAAGAAGCAGAAACTGCCAGGGTTTTCTTCTCACAGACACTGTAGGTAAGAAGGAACTGAGATGCAGTTGGTCCCATGCCATCCTTTATGTCCCAGAGTGGAAGACAAGAAAGAAACCAAAGAGGGAAGGGTTGAGGACACTGCATGCAAGCTTGCTGGTTAAAGAGACACCGAAGGGTAGTTGGGGCTACTCACCCTTTTATAGCTGCGGAATCTTCCATGGGGTAATGTGAGGAGTGGGGGAACGGTCCCAATGGATGCTGCGTGCTAGAAAAATTATACAGCTCAACACCAAGGGATGCTATATGCCACAAGTGGGGGAAGAGTGGCCCCAAGGGACACTGTTCACTAGAAAAATTCCATAGCTCAACACCAGGGGTGCTATAGCCCACAAGTGAGAATATGCAGAGGCCACTCAAAGAACAGGCTTTTTCCCCCTTACTCCCTCATTTTATATCTCTCAGTCTTCGGGCTTGTCTACATTACCCTCTGGATCGACGGGCAGCGATCAATCCAGCGGGGGTTGATTTATTGCATCTAGTCTAGAAGTGCTAAATCGACTGCCGAGTGCTCTCCTGTCGACTCCGGTACTCCACCAGTGCAAAAGGTGCAGGCGGAGTCGACGGGAAAGTGTCAGCCGTCAACTTACCACAGTGAGGACGCTGAGGTAGGTAGATCTAAGTACGTCAACTTCAGCTACGTTATTCACGTAGCTGAAGTTGCGTAACTTAGATTGATCCCCCACCTAGTGTAGACCAGGCCTTCATCAGTGGGCTGCAACTAGAAGTGAAGCACATTAGAGGAGGTGTCGTAAGTTTTATTGAGTGTGAAGTTCCAAAACTCTTCCTCCTGGCACTAAATCAGTAAAAGTAACACTACTCTGAATAATTAGAAATGACACTGATGTGTGGTTCTACTATGAAAAATGGCTATGTAAATACAATAGCCTCTTACTCAACAGTTTTGCTCCCTGGATGTAATAAGAGTTGTATCTGCTTACTTTACTGACCAAAGTAAGTTTTTTCTACATTTTACTCCCATTGACATTGCAGAATCAACACTGCTATGAGATAGTAAGAGTCTATTATGGTTTATGCATCTTCAACAGAAATTACTGTTCAAAGTAGAACTGAACTTCTTAAAAAAAAGACATCAGTATTTCTAAAGGAGATTGAATAAGGGAATGGAGGACTATATTTAATCTATGAATCTGTGTAGGATTTATTAGTGCAGCTTTTCTGAGGAAACATGAGAGTCCAGTGATATCATGCCTGCTTTTTTAGCTCTTGAGATATTTAGGGTGGGATTATCATAAGCACTCAGTATTGACCTAACTCTCCTCCCATTGAAGATTTCAGTGGGAGCAGAGGTAGGATAATACTGAACACTTTTGAAAATCCTACCCTTGATGTGGCAGTCATCTAACTGCTACTTATATTTCCCCTTTAACTCACTGAGAGGCCTTCATTTATAAGTTCAAGTACTTCAGATTCTTGTTAACTGGAGGTAGATTTGTTTGAACCATAACCAAGGTATACAAACTGTTGTCCTAATGTTTCTTGGCATTAGTATATGCCCCTAGAGGATTGCATAAACTTTTGGGATGAACCCCTCTCAGCAAACAGACCCAACGGTCATACGTACACTTCCAGAACACGTTTGAGGAGTGTATTCAGGAAGAATTTCCATTCTATAATCTGATTGAATTGTTGTCCATGGAGGGACATGCTGTACATGTTTAATATCCCCCAACTTTAGTTAAACTAAAAGGTTCTAAGATTCTTTTAAATGACTCTTTGGGCCACTAAAAAGAAAGTTTCTAATATAAGAAGTAACTTTTCATCATTAAAGCATAGAAACTTTTGATGTGCTTTTCTGATCATAGTGTGTGCATATGCTTCCATTAAGGTCTGTTGATGCCAAATTGCCAATGAGCTATTATCACAAGGATTCACTTTGGAAACTTTATGTGATATTTGATACTTTAATCTTTTGTTTAAAGTCTACATCAATCTTTACACCCCTAGTTCTTTGGGAATCCCAAAAAATTCTGTGGCTTACTTTCATTATTTAGCCATTTGTTCTGTCTACTGTGGCTAGCAAATTAAAGTCAATATCTAGCACGTTCCTTTGTTTTGTTAAATTTTTGGATGTATGACTTATTTGATCTTATATTTAAAAATCCCTAAAGATTCTCAAAAGCATCATAACTTTGTGAACTCTATTACGCACCTGATCCAATATAGATTTAATCCATTCTTGCAAAAGGAGAGAGAAATGAATAAAGGAGACTGCTTATTAGAGAAAAACCAGCCAACCTAAATTTGGCCTGTTGTTGAGATCTTATAGTGTTTTTGTTTTAAAGAAAACCCAGAAAAACACAAAGACCAATAGATGTTTAAATGTCTTTTTAATTACAATGCTATTTTGAGGAGTGTGGAATAAATGCCTAGAGGGATAGTATGTTGGGACAGATTAAATAAATGTGGATACACAAAAGGACAATAAAGGGAACAGAGGAGATAAGATGAATAAAGGTGCAAGAAGTCATAATATAGTTTTGAAGAGGAACCTGAATTAATCTTGTGCACATCCAAGGAAACAAAATTGATTTAATATGCACTGTCCAAAACTCTTGCTCCCTTCATACGGTCTGTCCTCCCTGCCGCCCCATCCATCCCCCCAATTAAGTGACTCCCAGGCAAAGGCTGCCAGTCTAGGTCTTGTAAAGTATTGAAATCAATTCTTGAGTTTGAGACACAAATCTGCTGCTGAAGCCATGGACCTGGCTGCCGAATCCACTGCATCCAGGGCAGTTTACAAGGAAGCCCTCGCTACTGATTTCCCCTCATCCACCAGCAAGAACTCTTGCCTGGTCTCTTGGGGGAGCAAGTCCTTGAACTTCTGCATGCAGAACGGTGGCAGCCACCGCAGCAGTTTGGTGCGGAGACAGAACAGAAGGTCCCCTTCTAACTGACCCGAGGGAAGCCTGTGGAAAGTAAGCACGATGGCCCTAGTATAAAAGATTAAATAGAAATAAAGTTCATGAGTGTGTATACTTTAGATAATAAAGTTGGATGTCTGTGTGGGCATGTTTGTTACTATGTATAAAGTTTAGTATTTAATTTAAATTGCTGTCAGCGTTCTATGTGTGATTGATCACTGCATGGAGAATGTAATCACTTGACACCTCCAACTATATGACACTACAGAATTTGGGTACTTTTATGTATGCTTGTGCTAACAGAATTTGTGTTTATGTTCTCTATCTATAATTTTAAGATGTTTTGTATTAAGGAATATTGGTATGTTAAATAAAGGATACTTTGTTTTCGAAGATTATTGCCTGAGCATCAATCCATTGAGCAGAAGGCTGTATCCATGTCCTCCCAAGGGTGAACAGAGTTAGTCTGTTCTGGGGAAGTTTCATGAAGGGCACAGGAGAACCCCTGGTAAACCTTGGCAATTCCTCTAGGGTGGGTCATCGCCTTTCACCTACCAAAACAGGCAATTGAGTTACTGACATAGGCAAACAATAGTAGAAGTGCCTCAAACCATTGTAGAAATTACCTCACTCTGTTTTTGGGGTAACAATACTGCTGACTCCTGTACTGATGGAGATATCAGTAGCAACAGTGATAGCAGGCCTCTGGAAGCAGCAAACGCCTCCGGCGTGGATGGTACCACAATAGCACTTGGGACCATGCTGCAACCCCGAAGTAGAAGGTTCATCTGGTACCGAACTCAATAGTGCTTGTGTAAGAGCCGGAGTCAATGGTGGCACCTGCTGTGGTACCATGGCAGAGGAGTGATCCCGGCTTAGATTGCACTCTACTCTGATTCCCATGCCTGGCCGTCTTTGGTGCTGGGGATTGTCCCTTCTTGGCCGGCTGCTTCTGCTGCCTTTTCTTAGGCACTGGGGATGGTGAATGGTGCCAGGACTCTTGCACAGCAGGAGGAGCACTCTTTACCAACGCTAGGCTACTCTGTGGGCTGGTCTAAATTACACAGTTAGGTTGACATAAGGCAGCTTATGTCGACCTAATTATGTGTCTACACTATGGCCTTCCTCCCACCAATGTAAGTGCCCTTCTGGAGTGACATAACTCCACCTCCATGAGAGGTGTAAGGCTTATGTCGGTGCAGGTAGGATGATGCAGTGTCTCTATAGACATCCCGTGGGGCAAATGGATCCTACTCCCAGCTGGGAGCCAGGGCAAGAAGCTTGTCCCCCAACCCGCTCCATGCGGGGAGCCAGGCAGCCTTGTCAATTTCATGACTCAGTGAGCTGTGAAATTGACAAGGCTGCCTGGCTCCTGGTGGGGAGCGGAGCTGAGAACCTGGGGCAGCTGGCCCACTCCCCAGGGCAAGAAGCTCTAAGCAGCTTCCCCCCACCTCGGCTCCCAGCAGGGAACGGGAAGTGAGAAGCCCCGGGAGGATTCCCCCGTTCCCGGTGTGGAACAGGGGATGGGGCAGCCTGCCAGGAGCCAGGGAGTCTGTGGGGCAGCCGGACTACCAGCAGGGAGCTGCCAGTGGGGCTAAGAGACTGGGTTCTCAATCCCCCACACCGCCCCTTTTAGGTCAGTGGAAGCGCTCCTGGTGAGGACACACACCACTGACCCAACGAGGGTAGTGTAGACATGCACGACCGCAGTAATTACTGCAGTGGCTGTAAGTTGACTTACAGTAAGTCGACTTACGTTTCTAGTATAGACATACCCTGTGCCAAGTCTGACCATCTCAGCTCAGAGGACGGTCTCAGTGCCACCTCCAAGAGTAAAAACTCCAGCCTGGCCTCCCGGTCCTTCTTTGTGCAAGGCTTAAAGTCCCTGCAGATCTGGCAGCGGTCCCTGACCTGAGCCTCTCCCAAGCACTTCAGGCAGCTAGAGTGGGTTCATTCAGGGGTATAACCTTGTTGCAGAAGGCACAGGGCTTGAAGCCCAGTGACTGAGGCATGCCTCGGCACCAGGTACCATACCAAACTCTGCTAGCTAACTGAGAAACACAAACTATCCTAAACTGACTAAAAATTAACTACTTACAACTAACCAAACTATAGGAGTACTTGTGGCACCTTAGAGACTAACAAATTTATTAGAGCATAAGCTTTCGTGGGCTACAGCCCACTTCTTCGGATGCATATAGAATGGAACATATATTGAGGAGATATATATACACACCCATACAGAGAGCATGAACAGGTGGGAGTTGTCTTACCAACTCTGAGAGGCCAAACGTTTTTTTTTCTCTTACTTAATTGAAATGATAATCAAGATAGCCCAGTACAGACAGTTTGATAAGAAGTGTGAGAATACTTACAAGGGGAGATAGATTCAATGTTTGTAATGGCTCAGCCATTCCCAGTCCTTATTCAATCCTAAATTGATTGTATCTAGTTTGCATATCAATTCCAGCTCAGTAGTCTCTCGTTGGAGTCTGTTTTTGAAGTTTTTCTGTTGTAAAATAGCCACCCGCAGGTCTGTCATTGAATGACCAGACAGGTTAAAGTGTTCTCCCACTGGTTTTTGAGTATTATGATTCCTGATGTCAGATTTGTGTCCATTAATTCTTTTGCGTAGAGACTGTCCGGTTTGGCCAATGTACATGGCAGAGGGGCATTGCTGGGACATGATGGCATATATCACATTGGTAGATGTGCAGGTGAACGAGCCCCTGATGGTATGGCTGATGTGATTAGGTCCTATGATGATGTCACTTGAATAGATATGTGGACAGAGTTGGCATCGGGCTTTGTTACAAGGATAGGTTCCTGGGTCAGTGTTTTTGTTCAGTGATGTGTGGTTGCTGGTGAGTATTTGCTTTAGGTTAGGGGGTTGTCTGTAAGCGATGGTCACATAAATACCACCCTATACCAGAAACCTACTGACCGCTACACTTACCTACATGCCTCCAGCTTCCATCCAGGACACACCACACGTTCCATTGTCTACAGCCAAGCTCTAAGATATAACCGCATTTGCTCCAATCCCTCAGACAGAGACAAGCACCTACAAGATCTCTATCAAGCATTCTTAAAACTACAATACCCACCTGCTGAAGTGAAAAAACAGATTGACAGAGCCAGACGAGTACCCAGAAGTCACCTCCTACAAGACAGGCCCAACAAAGAAAATAACAGAACACCACTAGCTGTCACCTTCAGCCCCCAACTAAAACCTCTCCAGCGCATCATCAAAGATCTACAATCTATCCTGAAAGATGATTCCTCACTCTCACAGATCTTGGGAGACAGACCTGACCTGGCTTACAGACATTGGGGGTCCCAACCCACAGTTTGAGAACCCCTGTCTTAGATCATTAAAATTGGAAGAATGTTAAAATTCAAGTTCACTTTCTCATTTAAAGAGTTTATTTTTCACATTTTACTCTGCTTGGGCAATAAAACTAGACTAAACCAGACTTTAAAAAAAAAAAAAAAAAAAAACTCAGATGGGGACAAACTACATGACAGTGCCCTTTTAAGAGCTAGTTTTAGGGTTAGTCTAATGTATGACATTATGATAATAAGAAATAAGGTCACATCAGAAAAAATATCACAACAACAGATGGGTAAGGGTATCATCCTGAAAAGAAAGGACTGGGAGATGAGATGGTTCAAAATTGCTTGATCCATACAAATGGCTACAAGGTAAATCAAATACTATATTTCCTTCATTTATATTATGAGTTAGAGAGAGCAACCAATGCCTGCTGACCTACTCATATATATACACGATATTTTACCTGATTGTGTTTCATGTGAACAATCAAATTTGAATTTTAACAGAGAAGGAGAATTCAGCATTTGTTCTCTCTTTATCTACTATCCAGGAGATTAAATCAATAGTCCTAGGGCTAGTCTACACTAGAATCACGAATTACTCCACTTCCCCGAGCGGCGGCAGCTATGTCGTCGGGAGAGCTTCTCCCGTCGTCATAGCGCCGTCCACATCAGCGCTTAGGTCAGTGTAATTTACGTCACTCAGGGGGGAGGTAGGTGAGAAGCAGCATAGGCAAAATTTCATCCCCTACACCAGGGGTGGGCAAATATTTTGGCCTGTGGGCCACATCTGGGTATGGAAATTGTATAGCGAGCCATGAATGCTCACAAAATTGGAGGTTGGGATGCGGGAGGGCTCTGCTGGGGGTGTGGGCTCTGGGGTGGGGCCAGAAATAAAGAGTTCAGGATGCAGGAGGGGGCTCCAGGTTGAGGTGCGGGGGGGAGGGTTCTGGCTGGGGGTGCGGGCTCTGGGTGTGGGGCTGGGGATGAGGGGTTTGGGGTGCAGGAGGTTGCTCTGGACTGGGACAGAGGGCGGAGAGGGTCAGGGGTGCAGGCTCCGGGCGGCGCTTACCTCAAACAGCTCCCAGAAGCAGTGGCACGTCACCCCTCCAGCTCCTACGTTGAGGCGCAGCCAGGCAGCTCTGCATACTTCCCTGTCCTCAGGTGCTCTCCCTGAAGCTCCCATTGGCTGCGGTTCCCAGCCAATGCGAGCTGTGGGGGCAGCGCTTGGGGCGGGGCAGCAGGTGGAGCCACCTGGCTGCCCCTACGTGTAGAAGCCAGAGGGGGGACATTCCGCTGCTTCCGGGAGCCGCA
Source organism: Emys orbicularis (assembly GCF_028017835.1). Classification (NCBI taxonomy): domain Eukaryota; kingdom Metazoa; phylum Chordata; order Testudines; family Emydidae; genus Emys; species Emys orbicularis. The sequence goes on from NC_088684.1 coordinate 178,968,966, forward strand.
CGGAGTGGGGCAAGATCCCAACCCTGCTCCCTGGCTGGAGCGGGGCAAGCTCCAGACCCTGCTCCCTGGCGGGAGCTTGAGGGCTGGATTAAAATGTCTGGAGGGCTGGATGTGGCCCCTGGGCCATAGTTTGCCCACCCCTGCTCTACACCCACTTCATTTCATGAAACTAATGCATGTATCCCAAGAGATTTAAAAAAACAAGCACACACTGAACTAATCCCAGTCACACATATCAAAAAGAGTTGCATATAATATAACTACAGGATAGATATTCAAGAAGCTAACTTTTTAAAAGTGTTCAAATGCAGTAGTGATCTCAATTTAGTATAATCACATTTTAAAGTGCTTTCCATGCTCTAATACTGTTTACATCTCTTCTTTTCCTCAAAGGACATACACAGTTCTTGGTTAAATTTGTCAGTTATTAGCTAGTAAAATTGCAGGATTTTAATGTAGTAGTCACTAAAGTTTCTGAATGTATAAATTAATATTCAATTATCCTTTAACAAATAAGCGTACTCATGTAAACACAACCACAAGCACACATTTACCACACAAACCACTGAAAATCTCATTTTTTCTACTTTACTTTCCCCATTTTTCCTGAACTGCTGTTTGGAACTATATCATGTTAAATGGTAAAAGTTAAACCTATAATACACCTCTACCCTGATATAACGCGACCCGATATAACACGAATTCGGATAGAACGCGGTAAAGCAGTGCTCTGGGGGGGCGGGGCTGCGCACTCCGGCGGATCAAAGCAAGTTCGATATAACGCGGTTTCACCTATAACGCGGTAAGATTTTTTGGCTCCCGAGGACAATGTTATATCGAGGTAGAGGTGTATGTACCAAAGATTAAACAAATGTATTAATTGACATCAGTGTTTGTAATAAAAATGTTAGCAGTACTAAACTAAACTTTCTAATGAAAGTGCCAAAAGAGAGTTTTAAAGAATACTTGAATTTCAGTAAGTGGTGTATAACAGTTGTATGAGATAAGAGAATACTGCCATCATGTCATCTACCCATTTTGAAGTGTATTAAACTTCCATGATCTTCTTATGTACCCTGTCTAGCAGATTTCACCCATCTGTTCTCTGATGAATTCATACACAAAACAAGTCTTTTAGTAGTCTGCTTTTACTTTTTCCAGTGAATTGCTGATTTTAACTAGTCTTTCAGATGTGCAAAGCTGTAAGTCTTGCTCAGGGATTCTGATACCAGTATTCCTTCATCAGTTTTGCAAGAGCTGTTAGAGTCTAAAGCAAGCACAATAAAAATAAATATGTACTAGAGTTTGAAATGATTTTAGAAAAATCTAAAAGACATTTAGTCGATTTCACGCATTACTCCCAATATAAGCTATGGTTTGAGTCAAGTATCAATCATCTGTTCTAATATTTTGAACATAAACAAGTTAGAACCAAATGCTAACTCAAATATTTTAGTTTCTAATTTAGATATGCAGTGGAAAACTTACATATGCAGGGAAGTTTAATAGCAAAAGAAAGGTAATTTACCAGTAATGATTGTTCTCCTTAATGACATGGTACTCTGTAAATGCACACTACAGGAAAAGTTGGATGACCAACCATGAACCACAGAATGAATTTCAAAGTAGTTAACCAGTCTGGGTGTGCACACACCTCCTTAGAAAGCAGGGTTCAAGTTATTAAAGCCCCCATTCTCTACATACAGACTCCTTTAAATCTCTGAAATGGAAAGGTGGGAGGGAGGGCTAGTGTGGATCTGCTATGATGATACATTTAGAGTACAATTACTGACAACTCACTCTTTTATAACAATACCCTTTCAGATATCCAGGGTAGGCAGCTAGCTAGCAGTGACAGTCCTCTGGAGGGTGGTTCAGTGCAACTGAACAGAATCTAGTGCTTTGCCTAGATTAGACATTTTCCATAAGATTTCCTATTATTGCTACCACTGATGCAGGTCTCCTAGCAAGGAGGATCAACGACTGGAGGACTGCTGTGACAAAGGATGTGTCAGCTACAGAAGCTTGCACCAAGGTGTAATGTCTCACAAAGGTGCAAACAGATCCCCACATTACTGCTTTGTGGATTTCTATTAGGAGTAGGGTGACCAGATGTCCTGATTTTATAGGGACAGTCCCGATATTTGGGGCTTTTTCTTGTATAGACTCCTATTACCCCCCACTCCCTGTCCCGATTTTTCACACTTGCTATCTGGTCAGCCTAATTAGGAGGGATGTCCCAGAGTGAGACTAACAAAGCCATCTGGGTTCTAGTCAAGTGGTCCCTCACCCTGTATAGAGGAAGGGTAGCCTCTAATGCAGCGTTTCTCAAATGTGGCCACCGTGGCCACATGTGGTCACCAGGGGCTTTTCTTGCAGCCACAGCCTCCTGGGCAGTGGTTTGGGAGAGCGGCAGGCAAAGCAGCATCCCCTCCCCAGGGGCACCAGCAGTGGTTGGGCCCCACTTCCCTCTGGAGATACACAAGCTGGAGAAGCAGGCAGCTAGTGAGTTCCCCACCTTCCAGGGAGTGGTGGGGTTGGGCTTCAGCCCTGGGGTAGCAGACGGCAGGCTCCAGCCACGGGGCTTCAGGCTCTGTCCCCAGGCCCTGTCCCCTGGGTGTGGGGCTTTGGGCTCCATTCCCTGGCTGAGTGGTGGTGGGCTCTGTCCCTGAGCTTATCCCACCCCCATCACCTCTGGCCCCTGCTGCCTCCCCCAATGCCCCAAACCCCCCACTGCCTCTGTACCCACCTCTCCATCCAGGGCTTAATTTATCCCCAGGCTTGCCAGGGCTGAGTAAGTTTGCTGTGAAAAGTGATATTAACAAATATACAAATATCACTTTTCACAGCAGACTTACTTATAGCTAGCAAGTCTAAAAAAAAACCCAACAACCCAAAAAAAGCAAAAGAAACAACAAGAAAAAATACCAGAATGTTCAAAGCACCTTATTTGTGTTTCTATTCTGTTTTGGTCCAGTAAAGAATAGAGACAACTGTACATTATTTGTATTATTGAATCTGCAAAAAAACCAAACCCTACATAGATAAATTATAATGATTTGGACATGTACATGTGCATATTTATTTGTTTTTCCTAAAGTTAATTAAGTATTTTAGGAAAAATTGTCAGAGCGGCCACCAGCAAGAGTTGGTGGCCGCAGTCTGAGGCCACCAAAAAATTTGTGGTGAGAACCCCTGCTCTAACTAGTAACATAGCAGGATGCATCCCTAAATCCATTTGGAAACTGTGAAGAGATCCCTTCCCCTCTCAAACTTTCAGCAAAGAATACAAACTATCTAGGAGATTTCCTAAAAGATTTTTTTCTTTGCAGGTAGAACACAAAGCCTGATGGACTCTGTAAGGGTCCCTCGCTCTCCCGCTCGGAGGGAGGCCACTCTGTCTGGCCCCGTCTGGTCCGGACCAGAGTCTGCGGGTAGCTGGGAGCCCACAATAGGGCTGGGCGATCAACCGTCACTACCAGGCTTCGGCCTGGGCTGGGGTAGCTCAAGTAGTCAGCCCTTCAACACAGTCTATCAGGGGTGGCCCCAGCCAGGCCGGGGCCCAAGCAGCCAACAAAAAACAGTCTAAGGGCTGGCTCTGGCCTGGGTGGAGCCCAGGCAGCCAGCCAAAACAGACAGTCTTTCAGGGGGAACTAGGTCCCATATTTGAAGAGGCTCAGGTTATCAGCAAGCAGCACTCTCACAGCTGGCTTTGGCCTGGGTAGGGCTCAGGCAGCCAACCAACAAATAGTCTTGAAAGGGCTGGCTTTAGCTTGAGTAGAGCTCAGGCAGCCAGCAAACAAACTGTCTCTCCAGGTGAGTGGTAAGGGAGCTCCTGTCCTGGGCTAGAGCCTCCTTACACCGTGTAGGGGGTCAGCTATCCGGGGTGGGGTGGCAGGGGGATGCGGGCCCACCCTACTCTACCGCGTCCCAGCCCAGGGCCCTGGCAGGGGCAGGATTGGCTGCCCCTGTGTCGGCAGAGATCCAGCCGCAACACACCAACTGAGCCACGCCGGGCTCTGCAGCCGGCTGCTCCGGGGGCCCCTGGGCTACTTCCTGCCTCCCCGGGGTTTGGTACCTGCGGCCTCCAGGCCTCTTCTGGCTCTTCAGGGTAAACCGCAGCAGGTACTCCGGGCCAGTTGTCGTACACGTCTGGGGATTGGGAACAGCCAGGCGCAGGTTCCTCTTGGGGCCTCTGGAGAGCAGGCCGAGCGTCCTCCTCCATAGCAGGCTCTCCCCCAGCTGTGCTGCAGGGCTGGCCTTTTATACTTCCGGCCATGCCCCGGTCCTTCTAGCAAGGGGGTGCGGGGCGTGTAAGGGTCCCTCGCTCTCCCGCTTGGAGGGAGGCCACTCAGCCTCACTACAGACACCCAAAGAATTAAGTCTCCTGTCCTCACTAGTGATGTGCGGCTTTGGGAAGAAGACAGGTAAGTAAATTGTCTGATTCAAATGGAATTCTGAGATTACCTTTGGGGGTGAATTTAGGATGTAATCTAAAAGAAATCTTGTCTTTGATTCACCTTATGCAATCTTCCATAATCATAAAGCTCAGCTACTTTTCTAGTTGAGGTGATGGCAACTAGACAGGCAAACTTCACTGAGACGGGTTAAGGAGCATGAGGCCAAGGGTTTGAACAGAGCATTTGTTAATTCCAAAAGAAATAGATTGAGGTCCCATGTTGGGATAGGTCTCATCACAGGAAGAAGGATTCTGACCAGACCTTTCAGAAAACATACAGTCACAGGATGAGCAAAAAATAGAGTGGTTCTCAATCAGGGGATGGGAGAGTGGAGGAAGGGTGCATGTGCCAGGCACTGATAGCCACTAGATGCACATGTAGGGAGCTAAGAGACAGATCTGAGGTCTTTAAAGAAAGAACATATTCCAATATGATGGGGATGTCAAAATCCTTTGAGGTTACCTCAAAGGCTTACTCAGCCCTGGCAAGCCTGGGGATAAATTAAGCCCTGGATGGAGAGGTGGGTACAGAGGCAGTGGGGGGTTTGGGGCATTGGGGGAGGCAGCAGGGGCCAGAGGTGATGGGGGTGGGATAAGCTCAGGGACAGAGCCCACCACCACTCAATACTGACACTAGACAGAAGATCTTTTCCATTTTGCTGTATAGCACTTTCTTGTGGACTCCATCCTATTACTGTTAAGGATGGCTTGAACATGTCCTTTCTAGGTTTGACAGCCACCCAAATACCAGGCTACCAGGGTAGCCTTGAGACCTTGAGATCCCCTAGAACAGTAGACTGGGCACTCTGTTCTCTTGAGATCAAAGCGGCCCCAAGACTGAGACCCCCATCGTCAAAATATGTTCTGCGTACCACTGAATCATGTGGTCCTTGAAGAAATGTCTGCTGAGGCTGTCTGACAATGTGTTGTGTATCACTGGGAGGTGCACTGCAGATATGGTGATCTGGTGACAATATACTAGTTCCAAAGACTGGTAGCTTCTATACACAGAGGGGTGGACCTTGCGCCCCCTTGTTTGTTGATGCAGAACACTGCTGTCATGTTGTCTGATATCACTTCAGCACATAGGGTTTGTATGAATGGCTGCCTGCAGTTCTAGGAGGTTTATGTGCCACCAGGATTCCTGGGGAGTCCATATCCCTTGCACTACATGCTCCTCTAGATGAGTGCCACAACTGAACAAAGAGGCATCCGTGATCAACCTCTTCTCAGGTAGGGGAAGAATGAAGGTGCCCCCCTACACACACCTGCTCCCTCTTCTCCTACTAGGCGAGAGAAGCTCGTACTTTGTGGGGCAGTGAAACTAGTTTGTCCATACTCTATCTGCTAGGCACATATACTGTATGTAGCCAAGCCTGTCTGAAACTACAATGAAGGCTTATGAAGCATGTCAAATAGCTAGGGATACAATTATGTAACAGTGGTCAACACTGTCAGAACCTGTTCATTTTGTCATTTCTTTCAACTCCACTGTGAAAGGTCACCTCTGGCACAGAACCGTGAATTTTTGCCATTTATATGGACCAGGATGCCACTAACAGTTCGTTAGTTTGCTTTGATTTAATCTTCTTTGAAACAGGACTAGGTCAAAGCAAATGAACAAACTGTTAATGTGCGGCAGCAGGGGCCACACAAACAGTTAATTAGATCATTTTAATCAGCTGCCTCCCCCCCCCCCGCTACTGGTTATCTACCTCCATGTTCTGCCCTGCTTCCTTCCCTATCCCAACTGCTCTCTCCTCCCTTACCTGTTACCTCCACCTTCTCCCCCATTCATAACTCCCCTTGTGCACCCAATACAGCATCCCTTCTACCCACCACTACTCCTTACACATCTATCTGCTTTTTGCTCCTGGCCCGTCTGCCTTTGTCTCTAACCTGCCTCCCTACCTCTGCCCTTGCCTCCTCCCTCCCTTCTGCACCCACCCAGCCTCCCCTACTCCATTCCTGCCTCCCCCTGCATCTAACACCCCCCTCTGCCTTCCTTAGCTTTGCTCCCATCTCTATTCCCCCTTCCACTCTGACTCCCTCACACCCCACAGAGCCCTATCCCCACTGCAGAACTCCTAGAAGGGGCAGGGCTAGGACTTTGTCCCCCCCTCCCCCAAATCCTCTGTGGTGACAGCTCCCATTCTCTGCCATTTACCCTTTCTACAGCCTCCAGTTCTCAAACCCCATCCCGCATCCCCAGCTTGACTGATCCCCAAATTCCTTCTCCCTCCCGGTTCACCTGGTCCCTTATCCCCTCTGCCTGGCCCGATCCCCAATCCCCTGTCCTGTGTCCCTGACTCTCCCTCCCCCAGCTCCCCTGATCTCTGACGTTGAGGGAAGTGTGGCTGGGATGGGATGTGGCAAGCTAGAGCTGATCATTGCCAAGCAGCAGGCCAGGGCACTGAGCAGTGCCTCTCACTTCCTGCTGTGATGAAAGAGCTTCTCCAGGGTAGCTGGAGCCTGGGATCATCCGAAGAAGCACCAAGCCTGGGCACCAGGTCTGAGAGGTGGGCTAGGGAGAGAGATGGAAAAGGGAGTTGGAGAAGAGGGGAGCTGGAAGAGAGGAGGGAGAGGTCGGAGACTGGGGAAGCTGGAAGGAGAGGTGAATGGGGGTGTCAAGGACTGGGGGATTTACAAGGAGGAAAGAAGGCAGAGAATAGGAGCAGAAGCAGAGGACTCAGGATGAGGGTGGCAAAGATCCAGCCCTGCCCTTCTAGGAGCTCTGCACTGGGGACAGGGGTCTGGGGGGGTGGGTCAAGCACTGATTAATAGTTAGTTCATTCATTTGGATCTAGTCCCATTTTAAAGAGGGCTACATCAAAGTGAGCTAACAAAACTGTTAATGCATGACAGTAGGGTCTACAAGGTTGCTGTGGCCATATTGTGAAATCATCTGTTTTTTACTGTGACTGTGCCATGAATTATGCATCATTTTACCATGACAAAATCATATCCCTACACATAGACACAGGAAGCCAAGTGACCTAGAAGGACGAGACGTGTGGACTGACATGTTTGGGCTCAGGCGGAGCTGAGTGATAAGTTCCTTTATGGATTGGATTCCGTCCCAAGGTACGTAAACTCTGGCACTGATTCAGTCCAGGAGTGCCCTGATAAGCTCTGTGGTCTGTGTGGGACTAAACCAGACTTGAATGTGTTCATGCAGAGTCCCAGGGAATGTAGAAGATGGCGCAGGATTGCAGCAGAAGATTGCTGTCAGTACTTCCTGATGACATCTCCCCATCAGTAACCATCATCATAGTAGGGCAAAACTGATGATCTGTGGCAACAGGAGTGAGCTGCCACAACTGCTACCACCTGTGTGAATACCCTTGATGCTGTTGCAAGGCTGCAAGGGAGAACTCTGTATTGATAGTGGTTCATGCCTACTATGAACCTCAGGAATCTTCTTTGTATGGGGTGGATGTCTGTGAGGAAATAGCCATTCTTTATAGCAAGAGCGGTGAACTAATTGCCTTTGTTCAGCAAGGGAATCATTGCTGCTCAAGTGATGATTCTGAACCTTAATGTGCAGCTAAAGACATTGAGCTGAGATCTAAGAGAGGTCCCCATCCTCCCTTCTTTTTGGGGATGAGAAATATTTCGAGTAAAATCCCTTTGCCCAATGTTGAAGAAGTTCTATGGCTCCCAGAAGAAGGAGGCAGTCTACGTCATGACTGAGCATCCTCTCATAAGAGGGATCCCTGAAGAGGGATGAGGAAAAGGGGGGCAGGAAACTATGGTGTAGCTGGTATAAATGGATGTTGAGAAAACATTTGTCTGTCATTATATGCCAGGTTTGGGAGAAATGAGCTAGGCAGCCACCAACTTGGGTATGGAAATCCTGTATGGATGGATGTGGTAACCAGATTAATTTGCAGCTGTCAAAGGTCCCATCAAAAGTGATTCTTAGCAAGAGGTTGGGGTTGGAAGGCGGAATGCTTGCTACGTTATATCCTCCATTGTTTCTGTGGTGGTTCATAGCCCTCTGGTGATAAAAGGGCTGAGAAGCTGGTCAGTGGTTGTGGCCTGTGGTATGTCCTCGCTGGTGCTGGAGTGTAGATTCCTAATGAATGGACAGTTGCCCATGTGAGTCCTTCAATGAATGTAACAAGTCTTTTCACTGGACAGCTTGTTTCCCTCAAAGGGCAAATCCTCCATTGTAAATCAGTCTTCTTAGGGAACTCCTAGGATAGGAGTCACAACACCGGACGTATGAATATAGGCATTGCCACTGAACGGGTGGTTATATTTGCCGCATCAACTGAGGCTGGGAGGACTTACCTAGTGAGCACTTTCTTCTTTGATGAGCACCTAGATCAGCAGCCTATCCTCCTGGGGAAGTTTGTCAGCAAATTCAGCAAACAGAGTATAGTTAATGAAATCATACTTAGACATTTAATGTCTGATATTCTGCTATTCAGAACTGCAAACTGGTGGAAGTAAAAACCTTCCTTCTAAAAAGGTCCAGATGCTTAGTTTCCTTATCAGAATGGGTGGATCTGGGTTGATGCTGTCTGCCTATTTGCTTGGACTATTAAAGAATTTGGGACAGGGTGTGTAAATGAAAATTCTGCTCCCTTGGCTAGCACAAAATACTTTTCTGTTCTTTTTGAAGTGGGGGCCACAGGTGGCCGCAGTATACCAGACCACTTTGGCAAGTCCTAGGATGGCCTCATTGATGGGAAGTGTTATCTTACTAGGTCCCATAGTCTGTAGATGTCCAGAGATTTATGAGTTGTGTATTGCACCTCCAGTAGAGCAGTGGTTTTCAAACTTTTTTTCTGGCAACCCAGTTAAAGAAAATTGTTGATGCCCGCAACCCAATGGAGCTGGGAATGAGAGGTTTGGGGTGTAGGAGGGGGATCAGGGCTGGGGCAGAGGGTTGAGGTGCAGGGGTGAGGGCTGTGGGGTGGGGCCAGGAATGAGGGGTTCAGGGTGTGTGTGGGGGCTGTGGGGTGCAGGAGGGGGTTCAGGGCTCTGGGCTGGGGGTGCAGGCTCTGGGCTGGGAGTGGGGATGAGGGGTTTGTGGTGGCTCAGGGCTGTGGCAGGGGATTGGGGCATGGGGTTGGGGTGCGGGCTTACCTCTGGAGGCTCCCAGTCAGTGACGCAGCTGAGGTGCAGAGGCAGGCTTCCCGCCTGTCCTGGCATCGCGGACTGTGCTGCGCCCTGGAAGCGGCCAGCAGCAGGTCCGGCTCCTAGGTGAAGGTGGGCAAGTGGCTCTGTGTGGCTCTCACCCACAGGCATCGCGCGCCCCCCCACCCCAGCTCCCATTGGCCAGGAACCAGTGCAGAGCTGGTGCTCGGGGCAGGGGAGCCAGACCTGCTGCTGGCCACTTCCGGGGTGCAGCACAGTGTCAGAACAGGTAGGGACTACTAGTTTTTACTGGTCGGCCACCAGGGTCCCTGGGTGATGAGCAAGGCAACCCAATGCCTTGCATTCCGCGACCCAGTACTGGGTCGCGACCCGAAGTTTGAAAACCACTGCTCTAGAGGGATTTGGAGTAGGTCAGTGACCTTCCTTAGCAGAATTTGAAACTGCCTGTAGTCATCACGTGGGGTGGACAGTGCTTCCACATCATTTGGGGAGGGTGATGGTAGCCTCATTGGAGCTGGTGGTTCTGATCTTCTTCATCCCTGTGGCGGGCCTGGCACCGCAGCGCCCCTTTGTGGCAGGGGTAGGATGGGGTGTCGGCGTCTCACCACTCTTGAGTCCTTGCACCCGCCTCTCTGCGGGTGGCCGGTTACGGCCTCTTGGCCTTCTTCCCTACTATCACCTGTCTGGCGGGGTGGTGCAGCCTAGCGGCCAGAGTCCATACAATCCCCCTCACGAGCAGGGTAGCGTGGCCTAGTGGCTGGAGTCCATACAATCCCCCTCACGAGCGGGGTAGCGCGGTCTAGCGGCCGGAGTCCATACAATCCCCCTCACGATTCGGGGGTGAAGTGGTAGGGGGGGACTCATGCCCACCCTCTCCACCAGGTCCCGACCCAGGGCCCTGGTAGTGGCAAGCTCCCCTTGCCACTCGCTCGGTGGGGATCCGCCCACAACACGCCGAGCGTCTATGCGGCTCTAACGCCGTTTGCCTCTAAAGTTCCCCTGGGTCACTTCCTACCACGAAGGCCAGGTCATCTGCTGCGGGGGATCCTCCGGTCTGTTCTCCTCCTGTGATGTCCTCCTTCAGCGTCTCAGGGAGTGTACCGGCTTGGCTGGCTCCCGGATCCTGGCGCGCAGGCTCTCCCTCCTCAGGAGCTAGCAGCATGCCTCCTCCTCCTCCGGTGGTCAGTCCAGACTGAGTTGTTCTGCAGGCTTTTATACCTATTCTCCAGTTGGAGCATGCCCAGCAGAGCTTCTGGAGCGTGGCTTCCCCTGCTAGGAAAGAAGGGTTAACCCCTGCGGTACCAGTGCGGGGCCACTCTGCCCCGTCACAGTCCCCCATTGGCTTCTGACAAGTTTCAGGGTCCTTTCTGCTAGGGAGGTTTGTTTAGATTCCCAATGGGACCATACGGACTTAGGATATCACATGTATGGGTCTTATGGTTCCCAATACAGCCAGTGAGATGGATCAAATAGGAATTGAGGTGGACCCCACAGAGCAGTGTACACTGGTCAAGAAGAGCATAATCCCTTCTATTTGATCAGGATGGAGCTCAAGAAACACTGGATCCTCTATTTGGTCTAAGCCTTTGTCTCAACAGCAGTGGTAATGCTCTCCTACTAATGTCCCATACATCTGATGAAGACTATGCAGGCTCTGACTCAACAGGCGATGCCAATGGTACTGTGGGTCTTGTTATGACCTGGTTAGTAAAGGGCCTCAGTAAATGACTCTTCCCCCTTCCTTGCACTCCCTGTACCAGTATTGTTAGGATCTCTTTGTCAGGACTACAATATCAGAGATTCTGGGAGGATGATGATAACCTCAGGGGTAGTGTATCTGGTCCCAGGTGTGAAGGAGTGGTGAGGACTCCTGTCTTTCTATACCAGTGGATTTCAACACCATCAAGTCTTTATCAAGGCACAATGGTACCACTGCTGTAGGTGGCATTCAGGGCTTCTCACTTGTTGGCACCATGCATAGTCTCACTGTCATGGACAATGCTGGTTTCGGTGCACTCTTGCTCTTCAGAGCCAGAGGACTGGTACCATGCTCCTTGTTAGCTCCTGAAACTCCTGTGCTAGGGCACAGAGTCTCCCCCGAGTTGGAGGAAGTCTGAAAGAAGGTCCTTTTCTTGGAGGAAGATCTGGAGAGTAATTTATCTTGCCTCTTGTCACAGTGTTTTCTACCCTTCTCTTTCTCCTCTCTGGAGGAGTCCTTACCTCTAACTATCAGCTTCAGAACCAGAGGTAACCATGGTTTGGAAGTGCTTCCTTGCTGCCTCTGCCTGATGTACAGGAAAGGTCTGCCAGGCCAGAATTGGAATGGGGCCTCACTGCTTGATCCCAAAGGAATCGTCACAGTCTGTACTCAAATGCTTGACAGAGTCAGCAAATGGAGCACATTGGGAGGATGTGAGGTTCCCCAAGGCCATAGAGGCACATAAGGTGGTCATTGCTGACCAGGAGGGCCCAGAGACAGGAAACGGTTCTTGAAACCTAAGTCCTTGGGTACAGTAATGAGAAACAGGTAGGGAAAGACCTCCCAAAAGCCTAAATTGTACTCTAACTAAGACTATAAGAACTATAAAAGCTAAGTACGATTGTATAAACTATTTACAAATATTTACAAGTCCACATAGACCAATCCAGAGAAAACTGCAGACCCTGAAGAGGTTCCGTCTCGGACTACAAGTGGCAGAAATGTACTGAAGAGGCCATCTGTCTGCCCTGTCCCTAATGCCCTTGGTTCGGAGCACAAGGAGGAGAAGGGCACAGGCATGGACCAACAGACACTGCTAGTAAAAATCTTCCTGTCTCAGGCACATGTGCACCCAGAGTAGAATACACACAGGAACCATCACCCAAAGGAGAAAAGGTTATCTTTAAAAAATACTTACTGGATCTGAAAAACAACTGTTAGGGATGTTTGGTCTTTGCTGTTCTACACACACTACTTTCCTCGTGTGTTCAGAACTAGGATCACTTGGAACAAGGTCATGAAATGGTAGTTTATAATCTTCTGCAATCCCTTTAAAAAACCTGAATGGAAAATAGTCGGTTAACTTACTCATTCAACCCCAATCACCATAGTATACAACCATCTATTTGAAAATATTTTTAATTAACAAACTACCTGTAAATTGTTCTTGCTGACATAAGCACATGTGCACCCACAGTAGAATACACACAGGAACCATCACTCAAAGGAGTAAAAGTAACTAGTTTGCCCTGAAGGCTAAAGACAGTCATGGGAACATTGTTGATTAGGTTTTATATAAGCTTTTTACAAAATCTAAATTGTCTTAATAATATTCCTCTAACAGGAACTCTCCTTATGTGGCATATTTGAGATTGCACCTCCCAGTTTGTGTGTAAAGCGTGTTTGCTCACACCATGTCTTAAGACCAAATACCCTGATGTAGCCAATGTGTATGCTTTAATGTGTGCAAGAGCATTTTCCATTAATTTTAATAATTAATTAATTAATTAATGGAGACATCCCATCTCCTAGAACTGGAAGGGACCTTGAAAGGTCATCGAGTCCAGCCCCCTGCCTTCACTAGCAGGACCAAGTACTGATTTTGCCCCAGATCCCCAAATGGCCTCCTCAAGGATTGAACTCACAACCCTGGGTTTAGCAGGCCAATGCTCAAACCACTGAGCTATCCCTCCCCCCGAGCTAAGAACGAGCTTGGACTTTGTGCTATGGGGAGGTGAAGGTTGGGACGCCCATACATCGTCTAGGAAGTGTGTAGAAGAGTGTGTCTCATAGGTATAGTGTATTTTCTTAGGGCTAGTCTACAATACCACTTACTTCGGTATAATTTACATCACTTAGGGGTATGAATAATCCACACCCCTGAGCGATGTAAGTTACACAAACCTAAGTGTCGATATAGATAGTGTTATGTCAACAGGAGAGCGTCTCCGGCTAGCATAGCTACCGCCTCTCGCAGAGGTGGCGCAATTAAGTCGACGGGAGAGCTCTCTCCCATCAGCTTAGAGTGCCGACGCAACTGCACCACTGTAACGCTTCTACGTAGACTAGCCCTTAGAGAGTGGGGCTGGATTTCTTTATTATTCTGGTGATGAGGCCTTGTGCATAAGGTGGGGAGGTAGCATTTTCCTCCCTTGCCATTCTAGCACCTTATCCCCAGAGGGGTTGAGAAAAAGTCAGCATTTTCCTGCTGTAGGACCCCACTCCAGTATAGGGCTAGGCAGGGCCGTCCCTAGCAATTCTGGGGCCTTACGCAGCCCCCCCGTGCGGGGTGTGTCTGTATGGGGCCCCAGGCCTCTGCGGGGGGGAGCAGGGGTCTGACCCCAGGCCTCCATGGGAGGGGGGATGGGACTGGCTTGGGAGGCAGGGGGAACCACACCCCAGCACTCACCGGCGGCGTGCTGGGTCGCTGCACTTCCCGCCGCCGGTGAGTGCAGGCCCAGCCCTGCTGCACTCCTCAGGGGAGTGGGGGCAGGGCGGGAAGAGGTAGGGCAGGGGCTGGAGCAGCATGCAGCTGCACAGGGCACCAGGAAATTTGGTGTCCTACGCAGCTGCGTACTTTGCGTATGAGTAAGGACAGCCCTGGGGCTAGGTATAATAAGGAGTTGGAGTATTTAATAGAAATGCTGTTACAAAGCTCAAGTCAGAAACAGGCTTCCTTATGAACTCCTGCAGATCTGCCCTCCAACCAAAATCTTTGTTTTAGCCTTTACCTGACTGTGAAAATTCCATCCATTTCTCAAACCCAGAACTGAATTCTATTAAGCTGCTTCTAATAAATTGCATCACTGTACCGGTCACTTCCTATTCATGCAGTTATGCTTTTTCTACAAATGAGCCTCCTCAAATTTTATCACTCTAGCCTCACTAAATATTCTCATGTTGTGAGAAACATAATATTGGACTTGCTTAAATAGACCACATTAACAGTTTATATGTGAGGATAATAATGTCCAATGTACTTGAATCACTATTTCACTTTTTTAAATACATTGGGATCTTTGTAACAAAATAGTCTCAAATTTTGGCAGTCATCAGCATCTACTATATTTTGCTGCAAATAATCAAAAAGTGACACATTTTCATGACAGCAAGTAATTAGCCAAAGCTGTGTACTGTAGTTTCTTGATGTCATGTCAGATGCAATGAAACCTAAACAAAAGGGAAATTCCTCTAATTAGTATACTATTTCTATTGTAAAATAAACTGACCTTGGACAAGAACCAAACATCATCTACCTTTTGTAGTTCAATCCACTTTCCTTTCCTCCTAGGGACTCTCAAGCATTCAGTACCAATTGTATTTTACTACAGACTCATCCAATGCATAATAAGAGATGTTTTTTCAGAGTAGCAGCCCTGTTAGTCTGTATGAATCTCTGGTAGATGGTCTTGTTATTGGATTGTTGTATTTTACCAACTTGTCCAAAACCTAATGAATCAAAACTGACTTTAAGTCCAATATGTTCATGTGATGGGGTGTACAAACTCCACACAAGCCAGAAAATGGTTAATTTTCTGAGGGCACAATCAGCTCTGGCCCCTGACACATGAAGCAGGTGTTTGACATAAGCCCAGGACATATGGAAGTATTTATGTGTCTGTGTTTATTTTGGACACTGGGTATCATGGAAAGGGTGGAAGTCTTATATGACCAAGTCAGAGAATTAAGCCCACAAGGTGCTGGAGGCTGGGCAGATCAGCTGAAGGCCAGGAAGAAGTCAGAGGCAGAGCCACTGCTGCACATCATAAAGGGGTGGCTGGGGGTGTATAGTAAATAGATAAACTACAGGAAAGAGACCAGCTGTGAGTGATTTATGATGGTTACTTTTCCTAAGATGAGGTATCAGACTTGGAAGTCTGAGTTTGGTGGTTTTTTTGTTTTTTTTGTTTTAAAGAAAATCAGAGATGCCTTGTGTCACAGTACATTTTCCAATCCAGTGAAAACAAAAAACAAAACAAAAACCATGAAGAGCAACTACTTGCAAAATACTAGTTATTTAAGGATAAAACACAAATGTTGCAACTTCCAATTTGTTATAATCTTTAAAATTCAGACACTTTAAAAGGGTTTCTCTTCAGAAAGTTAATGCACAAGTGTGTGTGTGTGTGTGTGTGTGTGTGTGTGTACAATATGAATGCTTAATACAATACTTTTGCTTTAAAATTTTATTATTCTACTGGACACACTTGCCTTAGAATTCCACATTTTATCAATCAGTATATCATCCATGTATATTTGTATAAATATGTAATTGTTTACTTGAAAAAATTCATGCCCAGTATGTTTTCATGACAAAGCAGTAGGCTATTGTACATTTCAGTTTCTGTGAACTGTGATTTCTCATCTCTGGATGAAAAGATTTTCACTGCTACATTTTCTCCTTGCCCTTGACCTCACCAGACTTCTCCATAATGGCCTTTTCCTACAAAATTTTGTATTAGGCTATTAGAGAATTAATAAATGAGAGATCCTGTTTCAGATTCAAAATTATTCTAAGCAACAGTTTATAGTCATTGAAAAGCTCTCCAATACAACTACCATAACTTGGTTTCCCAAGACTATTTAAATCCAATCCAAGACTTGTTTTTAAAGTCTCTTTGCAATTCAACGTAATCTTGCTAAATCAAACTGGCAAATCAAGTAGATTACAGAGGCGCCAAAGCAATGAGGTTCTTCACGTAGGCGGGTTACAGGCCTAGGGTGAGGGGTCATTGCAATTGTGGGAGGTACCATGTCAACCTTCAACAAGCCTGGGGACAGGCTGGGTTGCCACATCTCCTACTCCCTGCTGCTTCTTGATACTACTCACAATGAGATTGAGAGTGGGGGACATGCACTCATGCTATCACTGTTGCCTCCAGTGGCTCTGCTAAGATTGTTACAGTAGGTATCCACTGAAATGTGGCAAGGGGTTCTTTAGAAAGACTCATTCATCTCTGCTTCAGATCTTAAAAGCTGCCTCATCGATGATGCCTGAGGCTAGGAGTCCAGTGTTAGGGTGGGGCTACAGATATCCAGCAATGACTCCTTATGCTGAGGAAGAACCCCCACCCACCACCTGCATCACCACTCTTTCCCTTCCAATGAAAAATGAGAGAATTAGCACTGGGCACTGTTCTCTCCACCTCTGTATACAGCAATACTGAACATCCCTTCCTATGGTTGGGGAAACAGAATGCTGAATATGGGAGGTGCGGTGGTGGTATTTCTAAAGGCCCCTATTCCCATGCTGCAGCACAATGGCTATTTGAAGCCCCAGCCAGTATATTCTTATTCTCACAGCTCCAACAAGGATGCCTTAGGAGCAGTTTTCATGCCCTTAGATGTACCCATGAGAATGACAAATGGCAAGAAGCCCTGACAAGGTTTATCCAGAGCAACAAAACACACTGTCATCGGCACATGGAAAGCATGATATTACCCAAACTGGCCTTATTCTTCTGCTATCATTAAACCGTAACCTCAATAATCTGTACTGATTACTACATTAATCATCTTCTAGTAAAAACAAATACTTTAGCATTACAGGATAGTGTAAGTAATGGCGCACTGTATTGAGAGAATTTCCAATGTGAAACTATAATTTTAATTCACTACACATGCTTGGTTATGTATCATCAAATATCGAAGCTAGAAGAATGATAGTTATTTCTACATTATAAACTTAGATTTCTTCTGTTCAGACAGGAAACAGCACATTTGTTTTGGTGTCAAATGTAATGGGCGACATTAAAGAAAAGTTGAACAATTGTCAAATCTCAGCTTTCTACACCTAAGGAGAATCTATATCAAGTTTATACAAAAATGAAATAAACGTATATAAGAAGGTACAATAATTATGCACAGAAAGACTTGCTTGTAAAGTCTGAGTCACGATAAAAAAATACTTGTGGAGGATTCTAACAGATATCAAAATGTTCAGATTTCGATGCTCTTACATTTTGCTACCTAATCATTCATTTCCTAAATTAAGACATGATTAACTCTTGACCTACCTACACATTCTACTAGCGTTATTTGATGAGCCACTGTTTTTTGCACTAAAAATGGTAATCCTGAGCCACTTCCTAAGGAACAAGAATGATCAAGCAATTACTAAACATTGGGGAGATTTTTTTAGTTAAAACAAAGAAGTCATTAAAATAAAGGGCTGTTTATAACATTTTAATGTTTCAGATTTTTTGACTGACATTTAAAATTTGACTAAAGAAACAGGGTAAGTTGGCTAATATATGCAGGTTATTTTTCAAGTATTCTAAACCAAAATATATTTTGCAATTGTTATTGAATTTAACTCATATATAAACTGCATTTTAATTTACCACAAGTGTACTGTCTCCAATGTTTGAAGTAATCAGCCCATTTATTGTACCATGTTCAGCATCACATGCATGTAAGCGATGTATCAGAGTTTGATTAGTCTTCTGACAGGCTACAATAGCCATAAATGAGAGAATCAGCAGCACAATAGTAGGACTTGTCACAAAGATAAAAAATATATCAATGCTGTATTGTATTGCATTGCTTCAGATACTGCAAGAAAAAAAAAATTAAATATAAGGGGCTGTTTGCATAGCTGGTTTGTTAGAGCCCTTAAAATAAACTATCCATATAGGCTCTGCATGTTGTAAAGGCTGTGCACCTTATTCCAGAGTAGATGCTTCCCCTCTAGGTCACTACTCCCATCCCAACAAGCAGCAGCTACATAATGCCAAGTAGACAATATTACATATAGCATAACAACGCTCATAAGAATGAAGCCAAACTTTACAAGCAAGTTAGTGTCCTAACTTCCATGTCTGACTGGGTGCCAGGATAGAGAAGAATCCTGAAGGGTCAGTATAGTCTGAAGTGCCTTTGAAAGGGAAGTTAGCTAGGGAGACAGGAGGAGAACCATAGGGACAAAGACTGCCTCCGCCCCGCACACTGCAATCAAGAGGGAGGAAAAAGGGAAATGTAGACCCAACCCACCTTCTGCAAGGAACATTGCCATAGAGGAAGCTGTAGTCAGGCTGTGCAGTTAAGGGACTGAGGGCCACCTACCACTTCTGGTAAAGAAGAGTATTCAATAACTGCTATATTTCATGGTCAGGGCGGGAGAGCTCCCTCACTCCATAATTAAACATTCAAAATAAGTCACACAGAGTCAGCTGGCCTTGGAACGTGCACTTCTCCCTACCTTAAGTCGACACAAAGGAGTGAAGAACTGGATTCAGCCTAACAAAAATAGTTCACAAGAAAACAGAAAACTAATGACCTAATTTATAAGTAGCCCCACCCAGGAACAGCTCCACAATGCCTTACAGAGGGTTATTTTTTTGTTTTGGAAGGGAATGTCCCATGCCAATTTAAATAATGAATGTTCGATTGCTACAAAGCAAGAATGCAAAGAGAGTAAGATGAGAGGAAGATTTCAACTGCACAGAGTCTAAAGGCTATAAGACATTACAACCATTTCAAGTGTTTATTTTAATACATAACTACATTAGATTTATAATCTTATTATATGTAAGAATAAATAATTTCACATTCCATATTTAATATTCTGGTTAAAATAAATTATGGCAATCATACCCTGGGGAAGTAACGGCTCTGCATTGATGTTCCAGTTACATAGATTTCTGCAACAGCAACTAACTACATTATTTATAGACAGTGCAGTCTTTCCTCCATGTTCCAGAATAATAAAACATCCTTTCTAGAAGACAAATGCCTCACCATTCAGGATCACTGAAGCTAAGCATTGCTGACCAAAGCCATGAAATGTGACAAAAAAACCTCCTTGGCTTAACCATGAGATCTTGCATGATCTAAAAAATAAAAAGGAGTCATAAAAAATGGAAACTAGGACAGATTACAAAGGATGAATATAGGCAAAACAACACAGGAATGCAGGGGCAAGATTAGAAAGGCAAAGGCACAAAATGAGCTCAAACTGGCTACCGGAATAAAGGGAAACAAGACGACTTTTATCAATACATTAGAAGCAAGAGGAAGACCAAGGACAGGGTAGGCCCACTGCTCAGTGAGGAGGGATACACAGTAACAGGAAACTTGGAAATGGCAGAGATGCTTAATGACTTCTTTGTTTCGGTCTTCACCGAGAAGTCTGAAGGAATGCCTAACGGGAACGGGGTAGGTTTAGCAGATAAAATAAAAATCACTTAGAAAAGTTAGATGCCTGCAAGTCACCAGGGCCTGATGAAATGCATCCTAGAATACCCAAGGAGCTAATAGAGGAGGTATCTGAGCCTCTAGCTATTATCTTTGGAAAATCATGGGAGACAGGAGAGATTCTAGAAGACTGGAAAAGGGCAAATATAGTGCCTACCTATAAAAAGGGAAATAAAAACAACCCAGGAAACTACAGACCAGTTAGTTTAACTTCTGTGCCAGGGAAGATAATGGAGCAAGTAATTAAGGAAATCATCTGCAAACACTTGGAAGGTGGTAAGGTGATTGGGAATAGCCAGCATGGATTTGTAAAGAACAAATCGTGTCAAACCAATCTGATAGCTTTCTTTGATAGGATAATGAGTCTTGTGGATAAGGGAGAAGCGGTGGATGTGGTATACCTAGACTTTAGTAAGGCATTTGATACGGTCTCACATGATATTCTTATCGATAAACTAGGCAAATACAACTTAGATGGGGCTACTATAAGGTGGGTGCATAACTGGCTGGATAACCATACTCAGAGAGTAGTTAATGGTTCCCAATCCTGCTGGAAAGGTATAACAAGTGGGGTTCCACAGGGGTCTGTTTTGGGACTGGCTCTCTTCAATATCTTCATCAACGACTTAGATATTGGCATAGAAAGTATGCTTAAGTTTGCAGATGATACCAAACTGGGAGGGATTGCAACTGCTTTGGAGGATAGGGTCATAATTCAAAATGTTCTGGACAAATTGGAGAAATGGTCTGAGGTAAACAGGATGAAGTTTAACAAAGACAAATGCAAAGTACTCCACTTAGGAAGGAAAAATCAGTTTCACACATACAGAATGGGAAGAGACTGTCTAGGAAGGAGTACAGCAGAAAGGGATCTAGGGGTTATAGTGGACCACAAGCTAAATATGAGTCAGTGTGATGTTGCTGCAAAAAAAAAAAAAAAAAAAAAAAAAACACAACCACGCAAAAACATGATTCTGGGATGCATTAAAAGGTATGTTGTGAGCAAGACACGAGAAGTCATTCTTCCGCTCTACTCTGCACTGGTTAGACCTCAACTGGAGTATTGTATCTAGTTCTGGGCACCGCATTTCAAGAAAGATGTGGAGAAATTGGAGAGGGTCCAGAGAAGAACAACAAGAATGATTAAAGGTCTTGAGAACATGACGTATGAAGGAAGGCTGAAAGAACTGGGTTTGTTTAGTTTGGAAAAGAGAAGACAGAGGGGACATGATAGCAGTTTTCAGGTATCTAAAAGGGTGTCATAAGGAGGAGGGAGAAAACTTGTTCACCTTAGCCTCTAAGGATAGAACAAGAAGCAATGGGCTTAAACTGCAGCAAGGGAGGTTTAGGTTGGACATTAGGAATAAACTGCCTAGGGAGGTTGTGGAATCTCCATCTCTGGAGATATTTAAGAGTAGTTTAGATAAAGGTCTATCTGGGATGGTCTAGACAGTATTTGGTCCTGCCATGAGGGCAGGGGACTGGACTCTATGACCTCTCAAGGTCGCTTCCAGTCCTAGAATCTATGAACTTGAAGACCACAGGAATTCCCCCCTCAGATGCATTCAAACGTATATGGATGTAATGGCTTCATCTATAAAATGAAAATGTATATTGCTATTACAACTAAAGTTTCTGTACTTATCACCAAGAAACATTGGACACAAAACATTAAATCACAAATATGTTTCTCTTATACTGTATCAAAAGATCCAAATCCATTAATCAATGGGATTTTTTCCCCCCAATAGCACAGTGCCTTTGGAAAGGGTGAAAACAAAAACAGAACTATATACAGGGTTTTAAATTTCTTTTCTACTACTTGGAGACCACAGCCTGGAGCACCCTTCTAGTGAAAAGGCAGCATGCACTGATGCCTGAATTGCCAGCTTGTAAAATTTTGACAAGGTATCAACAAATGACCAGGAAGACACGCTACAGATCGCTTCATATAGTGCATAAAATCTCTTGGCACAGGAAGCAGCTACCACTTTCCACTAGTGGGATATCTGCCTTTCAGGCTTCATGGATGCACTATCAGAGGGGTAGCTGTGTTAGTCTGTATCCACAAAAAACAACAAGGAGTCCGGTGGCACCTTAAAGACTAAGATTTATTTGGGCATAAGCTTTCATGGGTAAAAACCCACCTCTTCAGATGCATGGAGTGAAAATTACAGATGCAGGCACTATTATACTGACACATGAAGAGAAGGGAGTTACCTCACAAGTGGAGAACCAACTCCCTTCTCTTCATGTGTCAGTATAATAGTGCCTGCATCTGTAATTTTCACTCCATGCATCTGAAGAGGTGGGTTTTTACCCATGAAAGCTTATGCCCAAATAAATCTGTTAGCCTTTAAGGTGCCACCGGACTCCTTGTTGTTCATCTTGAAACAGTAAATGTTGATACTTTCTTTCCTTTACATGCCAGAGATGCAAAACCCTGTGTCAAGTATCAGAGGGGTAGCTGTGTTAGTCTGGATCTGTAAAAAGCAACAGAGAGTCCTGTGGCACCTTTAAGACTAACAGATGTGTTGGAGCATAAGCTTTCATGGGTGAATGCCCACTTCGTCGGATGCAAGCTTATGCTCCAACACATCTGTTAGTCTTAAAGGTGCCACAGGACTCTCTGTTGCTTTTTACAAAACCCTGTGTGTGACAGATGTAGATCTTAAAGGCTGTACGAACAGCCACTGCATGCCATGGCTTGTCTCTGGGATAAGATGGTCTAGGCTCTGTAAAAAGCCAAGATAATTTTTGGGAATAAAGGCTGGGTCTCTTCAAAGAACCATCGTGATGAGGAATGTGCAGTGTTATTCCTCAGAGCCCCAAGCTCTAAACTTTCCTGGAAGAGGTGATGGCTACCAGGAAGGCCACCTCAATATAGAGGAAATACATGGATAGCTTCCTGAAGGGCTCAAAAAAGGACACAGAGCCAGTATGTTAAGAACCAAAATGAAGTCCCCTGACAATGCTCAATTAATCTTAGGAGGATGAAATGAAGATGCTGCTTTGAGGAAATTCTTCATTTCCCACCTTAAATAGACTTTTCCTGTCTGTGGAGGAAAATATGCCAGCGCAGCCACCTGACTTAAAATTTGAATTCATGAAGCCCTTGATAAGCTGCTCCTGTAAAAATTCCAAAATCTGCAACAGATGGCAAAGAAGTTTCTTGTACTACTGCTTGAACTGCCACTAGGTTTGAGAATAGAAAGAATTTTTGGAAGCTGCAAACAGAGGTGGCTAAAAGGAGAGTTTCAGAGGGCAGAGTTGCAGACTTTGTGCATGGAGGTAGTAGGACTTGGTGAATAGTATGTTGGGTATTTTGTGGGTTGCTTGACTGTTTGTTCATTTTCCATGTAGGAGTTCCAGAGCTGGGCCACAGGCCACAGTAAGCAGCTGATGTGGGTCTGTTTGTTGGTGCACTGGTGAGGGCCACATACCTCTGACCCTTGGAACTTTGATCACCCCCACTGTTTGATGTCTGGGCAATTAATCGCTCCCTAGTATTTAGGGACAGAACTGAGCTAAGCAGGGTGACTTGGTATAAAAAGTCACTTGCTAGGCAAACTCAAGAGCCACAAACAGAGACAGATAACAGGAGAGTTTCAGAGAGAGCTTGAGAGAGGCTTTCCTTCCAGGTTCAGGTCTATGATGGCCAGCGATGGAATAGTGGTGGTGACCTGCAACAGACATGTCATGTTTTAATCCTGCCATGAGTGCAGGGGACTGGACTAGATGACCACTCGAGGTCCCTTCTAGGCTTATGATTCTATATTTTCTTTCCTGTCTGTAGACAGAAGGGACATCCTATGTATGAAATGAAACTTTTTGGCTGTGCTGCAAGAAAAGATTCTTGGATTGGAAGGGCAAGTAGAGACACGATGGAGAATCAGAGAAAATTAGAAGTTCCTAGACAACCAGCTTTGGGAAACATCAGTACCCGGATTCAAGGAAGAAAGGAGCTGGCCACCAAGTAGTCAAAAAGAATAGAAGTCAGACAGGAGTCTTGGCAGTTCAAAACTACCATAGGCAAGAAAGTGGCATTCTACACTTCAGGAGATAGGCAAGGATAGGCAGGCTGTAGCCACCAGAAAGAAGAGGTCCAGAAGGAATCCCACACAGCTAGAGGTTTCTGATTGATACCAGGTCCTCAGCATGTAAACCGTGGAAGATCTCTCTCAATATCCAGTTGGTCCAAGGGAATGGAGAAATGTATATGACACACCTGTGGATGGCAGCTCAGCCCAACCAGTAAGAAAATTAAGTTTACCTACAGAGATCTCCACAGAGAGTAGTCAGAAGGGCATTAAATTAAAAACGAAACGGGAAAGAAAAAAAGAGGGAAGATGTAAGTACTCATTTAGCACAAAATCAAGATGTTGAGAACAAAATTAATCAAAGATCCAAATGACATGAATAGTAAACATTCTTTCTCTGCCCAGACACAAATGCTTGGAGCCTAAGTAACAAAAAAGAAATTGGAATTGCTCATTTATGAGCATAAATTTGATCTATTTGGTATTACTGAGTCTTGGTGGGATGACGGGCATGATTGGAATGTTAAAATCAATCATTATAGCCTATTTAGGAAGGACAGAATGGGCAAAAGGGGAGGAGGAATGGCAATCTATGTTAAAAATGGCATTACCTGTTTCCGAGTCACTGGCAGCTTGGAAGAAAATGATGCTGAATGTTTATGGATCAATGTCTTAGCAGAGAAAGCACAAGATGGGGTATTAATTAATGTCTGCTACAGACCATCAAATCACACTAGGGAACAGGCTGACTGGCTCCTTAGAAATCAATCTATAATGAGTAGGAAAAAAAGTTTAGTGATCACAGGGGACTTAAATCTGAGTGACGTATGCTGGAGATCTCATGCGGCCAGTATTAAACTCCTCAGAATTTCTAAAAGTTATAGATGACAATTTCCTATTTCAACATGTGTTGCATCCAACATTGGGGAAGTCTATATTAGACCTTGTTGACAGATCAAAAGGAATTGATCACAGCACTAAAAAAATAATAGCTTAGATACAGGTGATCACAACTTGATCGCATTTGTAACATGCAAATAGAATAAAGTCCAAACCAGTAATATAGATGGTTGGTGCTTTAAAAAGGCCAATCACAAAGCTGAAAACAATTATGAGCCAAACCAGCTGGGAGTAGGAATCAGAAAAATGTCAGTGACAATTGAGAATTGCTGAAGAACATTTTACTAGATATCCCAAAAAACACAATCAAGGAAGAAGGCTGTAGTGTTTCTTTTAAAAAGAGAGACCGGATATAAACGCAAAGTGAAGGCAGCTACAAATATATATAACACATGGAAGACAGTGGAAGTCAATAGTAATTAATATAAATCAAATGCTAGGAACTGTAGAAAACTGAAAGGCACACAAGGAGAAATGGCCAGCAGAATTAAAGACACTAGGAATGAGGGGTTTTTTTAGTATATCAGGGGGGAAGAATCAGTAACCAACTAAAAATTGTATTATTGGTCCACTACTAGATGTGGATGGTAGAATTGTCAATAATAATGCAGAAAAGGCAAAAGAGTTCAATAAGTATTTCTGTTTCATATTTGGGGAGAAAAACTGGTGATGTAGATATATTACATGAGAAAAAACACTCCTTCCATTTCACTAGTCTCTTGGGAGGTGGTTAAACAGCAGCTACTAAAGTCAGACATTTTGAAATCAGCAGGTCCGTATAACTTGCATCCAAGAGTTTTAACAGAGCTCACTGAGAAGCTCACTGGACTGTTAATATTGATAAGTGCTGGAACTGGGGAAATTCCAGAAGAAAGCATATGTTTTCCCAATATTTAACAAGGGTAAATGGGATGACCTCAGTTATTATAGGCCTGTCAGTTTGACATAGATCCCAGGCAAGATAACTGAGCAGCTGATACAGGACTCAATTAATAAAGAATTAAAGAAGGATAATATAATGAATGCCAGTCAATATGGGTTTAGGGAAAATAGATCCTGTCAGACTAACCAGATATCTTCTCGCAATGAGAGTACAAGTTTGGTTGATAGAGGTAACAGTGTTGATGTAATATACTTAAGACTTCTATAAGGCTTTTGACTTGGCACATAAGGACATTTTGACTAAAAAACTAGCAAGGTATCAAATCAGCATGGAATACATTAAATGGATTAAAAGCTGGCTAAGTGATAGGTCTCAAAATATGATTGCAATTGGGGAATCATTGAGCAGCTGTGTTTTTAGAGGAGTTCTGCAGCGATTGGTTCTTGGCCCCATGCTATTTAACATTTTTATTGACGTACTGGAAGAAAACAAAATCACCACTGATGAAGTTGCAGATGACAAAAATTGGGGGAGTGGTAAATAATGAAGAGGACAGCTCACTGATACAGAGCGATCTGGATTGCTTGGTAAGCTGGGCACATGCAAACAATATGTATTTTAATAAGGGTAAATGCGTATATCTAGAAACACAGAAAGTAGGCCATACTCTATCCTGGGAAACAATAACTCTGAAAAGATTTGGGGGTTGTGGTGGAACAGCTGAAGATGAGCTCCCAGTGCGATGCAGTGGGCAAGAGGACTAACCCAATCCCTGGATGCACAAACAGGGGAATCTCAACTAGGAGTAGAGAGATTATTTTAACTCTGTATATGGCACTGCAGCAACTGCTGCTGCAATACTGTATCCAATTCTGGTGTCCACAATTCAAGAAAAATATTCATGAATTGGAGATCATCCAGAGAAAAGCCATGAGAATGACTAAAGGGTTAGAAAAGATGCTTTATAGTGACAGATTTAAGGAGCTCAATCTATTTAGTTTAATAGAGAAGGTTAAGTGGTGACTTGATCACAGTCCAAGTACCTACACGGAGAACAACTATTTGATAATGGGCTCTTCAATCTAGCAAAGACATAATGTGATCCAATGGCTGGAAATTGAGGCTAGACAAATTCCGACTGGAAATAAGGAATACATTTTCAACCATGAGGGTAATTAGCCCCTGGAACAATTTACTAAGGGTCATGGTAGATTCTTCATCACAGGCAATTTTAAAATCAGGATTGGATGTTTTTCTAAAAGCTCTGCCCTAGGAATGATTTTGGGACCGTTTTATGGCCTGTGTTACACAGGAGGTCAGACTAGATGATTACAATAGTCCCTTCTGGCCTTGAAATCTATTAATGTATTCCAGCAAAGTGGAGGGCATGCCTTCTGAGTATTCTCTCTCCCTGCCACCCCACTCTCAAATGAAACCACTTAAAAGCCAGGTATTCTGGGTACGGGCAATAAAATGGTCCCTGGGAGAGCGAAGCCTAGCTATAAGAGAGAATGATAAAATGGGCCAGACTGAGCACGTTGAGAACATCTCAGAACAAGGGCCAACTCAGCCAATATGGAGCCACTAACATTACCACAGCCCTCCTCCCTTGATCTTCTGGAGAGTTCTAGGTAGCAGGGGGAAAGGAGGAAATGTATATAGGATGCCTACTGGCCACCATTGGGAGAGACAGAATTATATAAATGTAGGGCTGGAAGGGGCTTTGAGAAATCATCATGTCCAGCCCCCGGCATTGTGGCAGGACCAAGTAAACCTAGACCATTCCTAACAGCAGTTTGTCCAAGCTGTTCTTAAAAACCTCCAATGATAGGGATTTTACAGCCTCCCTTGAAAGCTTATTCCAGAGCTTAACTACCCTTAGAGTTAGAATTTTTTTCCTAATATGTAACCTAAATCTGCCTTGCTGCAGATTAAGCCTATTACTTCTGGTCCTACCTTCAGTGGACATGGAGAACAATTGATCTCTGTTCCCTTAACAGCCCTTGGCATATTTAAAGGCTTATCAGGTCCCCCCTCAGTCTTCTTTTCTCAAGACTAAACAGGCCCAGGTTTTTTTTGTTTTTTTTAAACCTTTCCTCATAGGTCAGGTTTTCTAAACCTTGTATAATTTTTGTTGCTCTCCTCTGGACTCTCTCCACATCTTTCCTAAAAGTTGGTAGTGTAATCAGGCACAGACTCACCCCTGCGGCACCTCCTGCTGGTCATCTCAGGAATTAGCTCACCCAGCATCCAGAGCACCCTCTGCAGGCCAGGTGTCCCTCCCAGACCCCAGTGCCCTTGGCTTGGGTGCTGCCCCCCGTGGCAGTGCCCCCCCTGGCAGTACCCCACTCTCTCTCTGGGTCTCCCCACCCAGGGGAACCCCCACCCCTTATCCCAATGTCACCTCAGTCCTGGTGACTGCCAGTCACCATCTAGACCCCGCGCCCTGGGGCAGACTGCAATCTATCAGCCAATCATCACAGGCAACAAGGGGTTTGGACTGGCTGCCTTTACCCACCCTCAGGTTGCCCCTCTGCAACCCCAATACCTATATGGGCCTAGGACCAGGCCCTGCAGCCTGGGGAGTTGCTGGCCTAGGGCTTCCCAGCCCTGCCTTACTCTGGGTCCCCAGGTAAGCTCCCGGCCTGCCTGCCCCTGCCCCTGCCCCTCTCTCTCTCTCCTTTCAGAGGGAGTCTCCTCAGTTTCTGGCTACCCTGGCCTTCTTACAAGGCCGAGTTGCTCTGTTTGGGGCGTGACCCCAGCTGCAGCCACTTCCCCAATCGGCCGGGGTTTTGTCCCTTTCCACAGCCCCAGCCCTCTGCAGGGCTTTTCCAACCCCTTCAGGGCTGGAGAGGGTGTTCACCCTGCTACAGGCACCCAGAACTGGACAGAGTACAACTGAGGCCTCACCAGTGCCAAGTTGAGCAGGACAGTTTCCTCCTGTGGCTTACATACAACACTCCTGTTAATACACTCCAAAACATTAGTCCTTTTCACAGCTACATCACATTGTTGATTCATATTCAATTTGTGATCAACTATTACCCCAGATCTTTTTCAGCAGTACCAGCACCTCACCAGTTATTCACCATTTTATAGTTGTGCATTTGATTTTTCTTTCCTAAGTTAAATAATTTGCACTTTTCTTTATTGAATTTTATCTTGTTGAATTCTGACCAATTCTTCAGTTTGTCAAGGTCATTTTGAATTCTAATCCTGTTCTCCAAATACCTCTCAGCGTGGTGTCATCTGCAAATTTTATAAGCATGTCCTCTGCTCCATTATCCAGATCATTAGTGAAAATATTTAATAGTACTGGACCCATGACTGACCCCTGTGGGACCTTACTAGATATGCCCTCTCAGTTTGATAGCAAACCATTGACAACTACTCTTTGAATAGAGTTTTTCAACCAGTTGTGCACCCACCTTACAGTAATTTAATCTAGATCAGAGGTTCTCAAACTGTGGTCCACGGACCATCAGTGGTTTAAGAGCTCCATTCAGGTGGTCCATAGATAGTTCCCTCTAAGGTGCGTGCCTGGGTGGCTGCACACAAGAGAATGAAGGGCCACCCACCTAATTAGTGGAGCTGTGCAAGCGTGGCTCCACTAATTAAGTGCCTGGACTCATAGGCGCTGACTCCATGGGTGCTCCGGGGCTAGAGCACCCACGAGAAAAAATTGGTGGGTGCGGAGCACCCACTGGCAGCTCCCCGACCCACCCCCCTACCCCAGCTCACCTCTGCTCCACCTCCTCCCCTGAGCGGGCCGCCGCATCCTGCTTCTCCCCCCTCCCTGCCAGCGCTTGCGCCACAAAACAGCTGTTTCACACAGCAAGCCTGGGAGGGAAGGGGGAGGAACACAGCACACTTGGGGAAGAGGCGGGGCCAGGGCGGGGATTTGGGGAGGGATCCAATAGGGGAAGGGAGGGGGCGGAGTTGGGCCAGGGCCGGGGGGGGGCACAAGTGGCAACAAATGTTGGCACCAGTGCCTGGACCCTGGAGAAGACACATGTAAGGTGGGGTGGTGGCCTTGGGGGGAATAAGGGGTAGGTGGGAGGGGGCAGTGGGGTGAGAAGGAGGAGTGGGGGGAATTTGGGATGTGCAGGGCTGCGGTGGCCAGAGAAAGAGGTGACTTTCCCCAGCTCAAGGGCTGCGGCTGCTGAGAAAAGATGGCCCTCCTTTCCAGCCCCAGCTCAGGGGCTGCCACGGCAGGGGAGAGAGGGCATATCCATCGCATTAGAAAGGTAAGACTACTGATATTAAAATATGAGTTGTGTGCTTTTATATGTAGAACAAAAAACGTTAATTAGTATTAAGGGTTTTTTTATATAGCGCTTTTATCCAAAGCGCTTTACAATAGTTAGTTAACAGTACAAACAACATTTGGAAAGATCATTAAGTGGTATGCCAAGACCCTCAGCAATTTTCAAGTGGTCTGCGGGAAAAAAAAGTTTGAGAACCACTGATCTAGACAATGGACCTAGCGAATAAAACACCTTCTGGATGGAGATTCTACTCCCCTTGATGTAGCTGTTCCATTCTTAGCAGTTGTCCACATTTTTTTCCTTTCCTTGATGATGGAGGGTGGACAGGCTGGAGGTTTTACTCCTAGGGTGACCAGATGTCCCGATTTTATAGGGATAGTCCCGATTTTGGGTTTTTTTTCTTATATAGGCATCTGTTACGCCCCACCCCATGTCCTGGTTTTTACACTTGCTGTCTGGTCACCCTATTTACTCCACACAAGATATCATAGCACCACCATCTACACCAGGGGTTAGATCAGCATAACTACGTCACTCAGGGATGTGGAAAATCCACACCCCTGAACGAGATAGTTATATTGACATACGTTTGTAGTGTAGATCAGGGCATAGCTTAGCACTAGCAAAGCTCTCGCTTGTTGAGGCTGAGAGGGGTAACACAGTAATTCTCAATCTTGGGAGCCTTCGCAGATCATCACAGCCCACTTCTGAGATTAAATTGGATAATATTTTTATTTTAATGTGAGGTAGTGTAGTTGGCTATCAAAATATAGCTTTGGTAGCTCAACCTCTAGATTTCAGTGATTTACACTTATTCTTGGTGGAAAAACTATAGGCTGCTCTATGGAAGGTAGTCTTCTCTCCACTAGTTTCCTTCTCCTTTCTTCACTCCTCCTTTCTGGTCTGAAAGATGCGTTCTCCTGTCTTGCTTTTCTATACCTATGACCTGCCCTTTGGCCCTCTTCCCTCCCAACCTCTCTACTCGCCATGGATCCCTCCCTCCCTTTCTTTTCTACATTTCCATTTTGTTTGGCTCTTCCCCCCCACACTTTTGTTTAGTTTCTTTCCTCTTGGCTTCTTTTTCCTCTTTAAGAACCTTCTCTTGAATTCCCTCTCTCTCTTCTATTACAATTTTATCCTAATCATTCTAGTAACTTTCATTTTCATGTAACTTATTGCCCAACAGTAAAATAATACTACAAGAAAAATGATATGCTTAAGACTATTGTTTTTTGATTTTTAACAGTGTGTTTTTGTTTCAGCCTATCTTCCAATTGACCACAGCCAGAATCACATTTTGCTATTTCTTCTTCTTAAGATCTTCCATTCCGGAGCTCAAGGTACTTGTGTATGCAAAAATAAAGAATACATGCCAAAATATATTCAGAGTACCAGTAAAGGAGTTTTTAAAATAAAAGTAGTAATTTCCTAAGGCTTTTTAAAATCTGGTTCAGGTCAGTAAATGGTCTAACTGTTGATAGGAATTTCAGCAGTACTATTTTCCCCTGCTTTGTTTGTTAGTCAGATTTCCTTTTTGAGAAGAACTCTTGCAGACCATAGATTAGCTTTACTTATCCTGTGATAGATCCACTGCTCTGTACAGAAATGACAATACATGGTGTGACAAAGTTCCTCCTCTATCTTGGTGGGTCCTGCGCTTATTGGTGGATTTTCTTGCCTCAGAGATTCACCATGTGGGTTGGGGAACAGCCCAGAGACCTTCCCCTCTGGAAGAACCCACAGTCCAGGTCAATTGGGAGGTTTGGGGGGAACCCAGGCCCGCCCTCTACTCCGGGTTCCAGCCCAGGGCCCTGTGGACTGCAGCTGTCTATAGTGCCTCCTGTAACAGCTGCATGACAGCTACAACTCCTTGGGCTACTTCCCCATGGCCTCCTCCAAACACCTTCCTTATTCTCACCACAGGACCTTCCTCCTGGTGTCTGATAATGCTTGTGCTCCTCAGTCCTCCAGCAGCTCACGCTCACTCTCAGCTCCTTGCACCTCTTGCTCCCAGCTCCTCACACTCACCCCACAAACTGAAGTGAGCTCCTTTTAAAACCCAGGTGCCCTGATTAGCCTGCCTTAATTGATTCTAGCAGCTTCTTCTTAATTGGCTCCAGGTGTCCTAATTAGCCTGCCTGCCTTAACTGGTTCTAGCAGGTTCCTGATTACTCTAGTGCAGCCCCTGCTCTGGTCACTCAGGGAACAGAAAACTACTCATCCAGTGACCAGTATATTTGCCCTCTACCAGACTCCTGTACCCCACTGGTCTGGGTCTGTCACAATGGGTATTTCTGTCTGGCGTAGTGGAATGAAGGCAGAACATCCTGTCTGCTACCAAGTCTCCCCACCCTTTTAACTTAAAATTCCACCTGCTTGCATATTTGTTGAACTGATGGTGTCCAATCCATTGTCTTTGTTTCCATAGCAGAGAGCAGCTGTTTTCTCTTCTGCTGCAAGTGAGAGAGCCTTTCTTTTGTCTGGGAAATAAGTCTTCCTTTTTCCTCAGGCAGTTTTCTCACTCTCTCTCCAGCTTGGCCATTACTTGGAGGGGAGACATCTTCACAAAAGCACTTCGAAGAGGGCCTCTAGCCTAGTGGTAGATCCCTGGCTCTTAGCACCAATTGCATCGGTTGAACTGAAAGGACTTTTGCTCCCATACTAAGAAAAATAATTTTGGCTTTGGAATGGAATGCGACTCTTAGGGCAGATTCTGTTAGTACACCATCAGACTGAAAAGGTTCTGTTGTGTACAGGTGGTATGTTTTAAAATACTTTAATGTTGTGGTGAAAAAATAATACTGGCATTTAAATTTGTATGCATGTGTATGTTTCTGAACATGAATAAGATGATCTTGCACATACACTTTCAAAAAGGAGGTAAATGGCAAAAAAACTGTAATGGGGAAGTTTTATTTATGAGCTTTTTTCATCTACCAAAACAAGTATTGGGTTGATAACTGAAATAACCAAAAAGAATGAGGAGTACTTGTGGCACCTTAGAGACTAACACATTTATTTGAGCATAAGCTTTCGTGGGCTAAAACCCACTTCATTGGATGCATGCAGTGGAAAATACAGTAGGTAGATATATATACACAGAATACATGAAAAAATGGGTGCTGCCATACCAACTGTAATGAGAGTAATCAATTAAGGTGGGCTATTATCAGCAGGAGAAAAAACTTTTGTAGTGATAATCAGGATGGCCCATTTCCAACAGTTGACCAGAAGGTGTGAGTAACAGTATGGGGAAAAAATTAGCATGGGGAAATAGTTTTTACTTTGTGTAACGATCCATCCACTCCCAGTCTTTATTCAAGCCTAATTTAATGGTGTCCAGTTTGCAAATTAATTCCAATTCTGCAGTTTCTCATTGGAGTCTGTTTTTGAAGTATTTTTGTTGGAATATTGCGACTTTGAGGTCTGTAATTGAGTGACCAGGGAAGTTGAAGTGTTCTCCGACTGGTTTTTGAATGTTATAATTCTTGATGTCTGATTTGTGTCCATTTATTCTTTTGCGTAGAGACTGTCCAGAGCTGCCCATATAAAATTACACACCCTGGGCCAAATTTAGAGGTGACTCTATTTTGGAGCAGTTTACATTTTCTTCCAACCCCCAGAGCATATAAATTACCCTAACAGATTGATGTGCCACTTACACTTCCTTCTACGTTACTTCTGAATTTGACCAATGAAGCTAAATTAATGAAATTTCCATGCTAAAGCTCTGGAAGAAAACAGAAGCAGGAAAAGCAACTAACAGAAGAACATGTGAAGGCATAAGTTAAAGCAGAGATGTCCACAAGAAGGGGTAAGTCAATTTAGACTTAACTTGGAATTTGCACCTCTCCTCTTTCCCCAGGGTGTGCACAAGGGGGAGGGGGGGCAAGTAGTGGCACAACCCCCACCCCCTAATTGGCGAGGGCACAGAACTCCTCCGGCCCTGGGGCGGGGGGAGCCACCTGCCCCCAGTTTCGTACCAGAGGTCTGCTTGCAGTGCATGCTCAGGCAGAGCTCTTGTGGCAGCACTGGGCAGCCAGATCCCCTCCTCCAGGAGCCAGAGATCTCTGGAGCTGACACACTCCCCACCCCCCTTCTCTGTGTCCACCAATTAGCAGCTGAGCTGATACAGAGTGACAAACCTCCTAACCAATAGTAGTGTGGCAGTGAGCAGAGTCTCTGGGGGTGGGGCAGGCAAGGAAGGGATTGGTTGAGGAGAGAGCACAGGGTCCCCAGTAGTGGTGGGGGTGAGTAGGAGGGTGGAACACAGGGTCCCGAGTGGGGCCCTGGGGGGAGAGTGAGCTCCTCTGGCCCCAGGATCATGGAAGGAGCACAGAACGCAGGGCCGGCTCAGGCTTTTTTGCCGCCCCAAGCGGTGAAGGGGAAAAAAAGCCGCGATTGGTGGCACTTAGGCAGCAGCTCAACCGCGCCGCTTCAATCCTTGGCGGCGGGTCCTTCGCTCCCAGAGGGACTGAGCGACCCGCCGCTGAAGACCCGGACATGCCGCCCCTTCCCATTGCCCGCCCCAAGCACCTGCTTCGTTCGCTGGTGCCTGGCGCCGGCCCTGACAGAACGTGCCCCCCAAAAGGGGTCAAATTTTTATTCCTGTGCACAATTCTGCCTTTCCCTCACCTTTTTATAAGTGTATCTCTTTCTGTCACTTGGACTTGAAGTATTTCTCTCCTTCTCAAACCTTTTACTATTATTTAGATTGTGGTAATGGCCAAAATATGACAGGTGCTTTCCAGTTGTAATCCAATGCTCCTGAGTGGATCTTCAGCAGCAAGGATTGAACTCAGACCCTCTGATTCTAAAACCACAAGCTTCTACTACTGCCTGAGCAAAGAGACCCTAGTTTGTTAGCGCAAAGGCTGTACAGGTGCACTGTATTTGGTTCAGCCACTAAAGTGGGTCAAAGAGCTATGCTGAGTAAGCGTGAGTTACACAAACACGGAGGAAGATAGTACCCGCTCTGAACAGCACAGTTTCTAAAGACAAAGACATGAAGGGTGATGGAAAGAGATAACACATGAGCAAACTAGCCTGGTTGATAAAACCTTACAAGGTAAATTTATTTTATTTTTAAATTAAACTTACTTTAAAAATATTATTTTATGTTGAAAGTAAAGCAAAATAAAATAGGATTCACTAAGAAGAACAGACCTTTTTACTTACTTTTCCTTTTAAAGTCATTAACTTGAAAGACTACAATCTCATAAAAACAACAAGGAGTCTGGTGAGGTGCCACCCGACTCCCTGTTGTTTTTGTGGATACAGACTAACACAGGGATTGTATCCCCGATACAATCTCTTAGAGATTTATGCCAAATCCTCCATCACCATTTTCTAAGGGACCTTTACTGATTCTCCTCAACATCTGGCAATACCATAAAAGCAGACAATATTAAGACAAGGATTTTCTAATATTTACTGAAACAATTTCTCTAAGGTTCAATACCACTATTTTCAAACTATGCTCATACAAATACATACTTATAATGCACAAAACACCTCTGTGGGCTTGATCCTGCACTATCCAAGTCAATCAAAGTGTTTCAATTGACTTAAAGGGGAACAGGATCAAACCCCAGGAGAATTGCAGTTTAAATGCACAACCTAGGGAAAGGCAGATGTGCTATCTACCCATTCTATGACAGGATCTGCCCACCTATGGGATATGAGTGGCTCTTTGACTGTTTTTGGAAGGATAGATAGCTAAAGTGTCCAAAGGTGCTTCCCGCCCACCCCCCATATGTGCTTGGTTAGAAGGTTCCAAACTTTTCTAATGGAGGTGAACTGCCAAAGTTATGCTTTCATCACCTCCTACTGGATGACTGCAATCCAGTATATGTGAGGTTATAAAACCATTGGGCAATGTCAATAGCTGTACAACGTGGATGCCCATTTACTTGGCACAACTTCACAATAGGAGGATATCACATATCTGTGCTCCATGGCATACACTAGCTTCCAATTCATACACATCTTGAATCCTCCCTTTTCTCTTCCAGCTATTTCCCCAGCTCAGTAGGGACTCCCTACATTTGTATGTGTAAGCAGGGGAATGGTCCTGCTATTGTGGGGAACTTTCCTGGCTTATATACTACCCTGATGAAATGGGCTAGAGCAGGGCTGGCCAAGCTGTGGCTCCGGCTCCATAGGTGGCTCTTCAGAAGTTAATATGCGGTTCCTTGTATAGGCACCGACTCCGGGGCTGGAACTACAGGCGCCAACTTTCCAATGTGCCAGGGGGTGTTCACTGCTCAACCCCTGGCTCTGCCACAGGCCCTGCCCCCACTCCACCCCTTCCCGCCCCCTCCCCTGAGCCTGCCATGCCCTCGCTCCTCCCCTTTCCCCCAGAGCCTCCTGCATGCCACGAAACACCTAATCAGGGAGTGCAGGGATGGGGGGGAGGTGCTGATCGGCAGGGCTGCCAGTGGGTGGGAGGTGCTGGGACCAGGGCAGGGGAGCTGATGGAGGGGCTGCTGATGTATTACTGTGGCTCTTTGGCAATGTACATTGGTAAATTCTGGCTCCTTCTCAGGCTCAGGTTGGCCACCCCTGGGCTAGAGAAAGGATCTGAGTCCTCGCTTCCACTTCCTTTACCCAGAGGCCTGCCCTTCCACTCTCCTGGGTGACAGAGACCTTGTAACCCCGAAAAGTCTGGGCCCAGGATTCCTGGGGGGGCTCAACCCCCAATCTTGTCAGGGTCACTTAGGGCAGGGGCTAGGGTGTCCCCACTTCAGGGTGCTCTCTCTGCTCCGGATGCTTCCCTGACTCACTGATCATTACATACAGTTCAAAGCAAATGCAATTTATTAAACAGCAGCTAATTAAAAAAAATAAGGGAAAAATGGGAAAGGTTAAAGGAAAACTCATCACCCTGCTCTGTGGCACAGGGACACCGCAACCAGCGTCTCTGGAATGTAAGGGAAGTTCAGTCTGTTCCTCACAAGTCCCAGGCCTCTTTCTCAGCCCCTGGCTGTGCTGCAGGGATGCTGCGGGTCAGACACTTGTTCTAGCGTTGGCCACACACCCTCAGGCTCTAGGTAGCAAAATCCTTCTTCCCAGTGTAACCCTTCTGCCCATCTAAGTTGGCAGCAACAAGGGCCGGGTTCTGTATCTAGGGGTTCCGTTTCAATAACACAATGCAAAACAGGCTCGAGCACCCACCCAGTGACCTGGGACAATTACATACCACCCCCTGGGCACCTCTAAGAGGCAATACTTCCCCTCTTGCAAGCACGGAGTCTGAGTGTAACAGAAAATGTTTAATAACATGAGGTAAACGACATCAGCATTAAATTGGAAAAACACCACAAACAGGATTCATAACACAAACCATGAGCAAAAGACCCACCCCAGCAAATTGGGCTGTGTCCTTTCCCTTTGGTTCTTGAATCCAGCAACCCAAAAATCACCCAGAGTCCCCAAAGTCCAACACCCCCAAAGTCTCTTGGGTCCAGCAACCACCCAAAGTCCCAAAAGTCCAACAACCCCCAAAGTCTCTGTCCCTGGTCAGTGCAGCCCCAGAGTAAAAGGGGGGCACGCAGGGTGTTAAGGGGCACCTTACGTGATCCGAGGCCGGCCGGCCGTCTCTCCGTGGGGGTTCCGCTGCAGCCCTCACCACGAGCCAGTCCACTTCCTGCCGTCCCACGAACTGCTCTGCTCTACGAGCCACTCCAGCTGTCCCCGCAAACAGCTCCGCTCACCGTTCCTTGGGCCACTCCAACCATCCCCGCAAGGCTCCATGCCGCTCCTCCAGCTGTCCCCGCAAACTGCTCTACCAGCCGCTTAGCAACATAGCTTCAGGCTCCCCCACTAGTTAACACAACACTCAGTGCTCTCAGCTCTTAATAATTTCAGCTCTTTGTGATTTCAGCTCATAGTAGGGGAGCTCCAATGCTGGTGCACTATTGGCCCAAAGTGAATTCAGCTCAGCAGCCTGTAACTAGACTCCTAATAGAATCAAAGTTAGCTCTGACATTCAACAGTGGAGAGAGGAGGTGGTGCAACTGGTGTTTCAAGCCCTCAAGAGGGACCCATACCATCAGGTACAAACAGCCATCCTCTCCCAATTTACTGGGTTGTGGAACCCATGTCCCTTGTCTAGCAAGTGCTACTTAGGTGATGGTGAGACACTCTGTCATAAAACAGTTTCATTGTCCTTGATTCACATAATCAGGGTAACAACACTTTATTCCTCCTGCCCCAATAACAGAGAAACTGGGGATCCCACCCCATCCAAAGTAACCACTATCAGTTGCTGTTGTCTCATGCCAGGTGGGTGGGTGTGCCTATGCAAACAAGATCAGCCCCTGGAGTTCTTTTCCACACTCACCATAATTCACCACCAGATGTCAGGGTAGAGCTCATCCTGGCTCTGCTTACATCAGCATCAGCCCCCACCCTGTCAGGGTTACGATCCCCATCCAAGTCTGGCCTGCCAGGCGTCTTGGCTGGGGGTGTCTCCCTGCGCTGGGCCCAATGCCCAGTGTCCCCCTCTCTCTCCCCAGCTGCTCACTGCACCCGGCTCCAGACTGCTCCAGCCCCAGCGCTGCTGCTGCGGCTCTGCTCCCAGCACAGATCTGCCTCCTGGGCTGCTTCTCTGGTTCAGTCTCTGGCTCTCGCTGGCACAGCTCTGTTCCCCAGCTCAGCTTGGGCCCCTGCTTTCTCCTTAGCTTGGCCCCGCTCTGTCTGACCCAGGCAATTCCAGCTCACATGGAGGACGGGTCCTGCCCTGGCCTCCTGACTCCCTCATTAGCCTGCCCACCCTGTCAATCAGGCTGACCTGGAGCATTGGCCTCTCCCCATTGCCCCTGGGGACTGTCAGTCTCAGGGTCCTGATTTCCCATCTACCCTTCCCCTTGCTTTTGCTACTGTGCGCTTGTCAACCAAAAACGGCCCCACTGAGTTTAACTTTTAGTAAGGGGCCTACAGTCTCCTTACATAAGGTTCAGGGCCAGGCTGTTCTCACTGGGAACACACTTCAGCTACCCCACCCTCTCCAGACGCCTGATCATGCCGCTCCTCTGGGCACACCACAGGCCAGCAGAAAGCAGCGTCCTTCTGACACAGTTTGGTTCTGGCAGGCTCTGGAGCGCTGGGTCAGGCCGGGGCTCACTCTGCACTGGAGTGATTTGCCCTGACAGCCACAGGACACGGCCTGCCACCAGCACAGCAAACACATCTCGAGGCCACTGTCGCATCCTGGGGCGACTGTGATGATGATGGCACCAGCCTGCTCTAGCACCTGCCACCTCCTGTAGGCTCGTGCTGGTGCAACACGGGGTGAACGGTCACATGGGGGCTCGTGCCGCTGGAGGGCGCATTTCTGCATCCGCCTAGTCTGCCTGGCTGTTCATGGGGGCGGGCACACTCCGAGCCAGCCCCTTGCCCCAACCCGGATCAGGGACCTGAGGCCCAGCCGCCCACAGGACCGGGAGCCAAACTCACTGCATGACCCCTGCAGGGAGCCATGACCCTGCCCCATGGTGCTGAAAGGAGCCGGTGGCCCCCCACTCACCCGTCGCCAGGGAGAGGCAGGACTGTGGCCACCGAGGGGCTATTACTAGGGCACCAAGGCACGGTGCAGACCCTGCCTCGTGCAGACTCAGCCTTGTGACACAGATTCTTGCGTTGCCCCCTCCGCTTCCCCATTGGCTGCGGCTCCCTGGGCAGCCACTGCCATTCCAAGGGGCAGTTCCCGGGGGTTCCCCCTCCCATTAGCTGATCTGTGCCAGACTGTGGGGGGGCACCACTAGGACCCAGAGTGTAGAAAATTGTGTCTGCTGCTGGTGCATATGTATTTTCTCTGCTCTAGATGCACAGAGATGGTGGAGTGCTGTGCTGGAGGAAGGAGGGCACAAGAGACATAACAGGCAGGCAGGAGAAAAGGTGAGAGAGAGGGAATAAGAGAAAGCAGCAGGAGCTGCAGGGAGAGACAGGAGGAGGAGCCTCTTATGTATCTCTCTAGCACCCCCAGGAGGCTGGACTGATTAACACCAGCTTCTCGGGGAGCTTCCTGTTTCCTGCTGCTTCCCTGAACCCACTTGAGGAGAACAGGCAGTCAACTGAAGTAGTAGGAGCCAGTTAGGCCCTTAAGACGCTGATATCTTCCCTCACTCAGGCCCTGCTACCAGCCTGCTTATTTGTCTACTTCAATTGAGTGTTGAGAGCCACTATAGCTGGCACAGAACAGCAGTCATGAGTGAAAGACAAAAATGCCCCTGTGGGGCAGCATTCAGAAAAAGAAAGCAAGCAAAGGAAGCTTTTCTATCTAAGCAGGAAGGAGCTCTCCTGAGATACATAGACAAAAATATTCACGATGAGCCTTCCGGCCCCAGTGTGGATGTGAGTGGTGAGGAGATGCCTGATCTTCCAGTTAGTCAGAGTGCAGGTGACCTGGCAGCTACTGCAGCATCCATATCTCCATCTCAAACGGATGTAACCATGCACATTCCTGAAGAAAAGTGTAGATCAGAGAAGAGTGTGGTGGAAACACAAGATGCTGCTGAGTTTAGTTCCTTAAGTCTAGATGATCCAGGACTGTGGACCCACTTGAGCAGTAGCCTGAGGGACTTCCTTGTACTGCATGGGCCACAGCAAGTGAAAAACTTCATGTTCCCCAAAGATAATGAAAATAGAAGTTTCCATCCAACACATTACTGGCGTAAAATCCCCAATGGTGACAAAGTGGAGAGGGATGGCTTATGTACTCAAAAACCCAGAATGCTGCATACTGTTTTTATTGCAAACTCTTCCAGTCTAATATTCCAGCCACATTGGGTTCTACAGGAACAAAGGACTGGAAAAATCTGGCTAGAGACCTGGCATGCCATGAGAAGGCAGCAAATCACCAGAGAGCATTCCATAGGTGGAAAGATCTTGAGATGAGACTAAGGTTAAAGGCCACCATAGATGATCAGCATCAAGAGAAGATTGCGTCAGAGTCTCTTTACTGGCAAAATGTTCTGAAAAGGCTCATTGCCATTGTGAGAATGCTTGCTACCCAAAACCTAGCACTGCGTGGCACTTCAGATCAGCTATATGTGCCAAACAATGGAAACTTCCTTAAAATTGAGGAGCTGATGGCTTAGTTTGAGGATGTACTCCAGGAGCATGTAAGAAGAGTCACCACCCAAGAAATGTACACAGACCACTACCTTGGAAAAACAATTCAAAATGAGATCATACAGTTACTGACAACAAAAGTCAAACAGAAGATTGTGGCAGATCTGAAGTCAGCAAGATATTATTCGGTTATTCTGGACTGCACACCTGACATCAGCCATATGGAACAAATGACTTTAATGGTGCGTTTTGTAACAACAACAGAACCTAGTGAAAATGTCCCTGCAATGGTGACTGTCAGAGAGCATTTTCTAGAATTTATTGATATTGATGATACTACAGGAGCTGGTATGACAAATGTGCTTCTTAAAAAGCTGGAAGATACAGGAATTGCGATAGCTGACATGAGAGGTCAGGGCTACGATAATGGTGCCAATATGACAGGAAAGAACAGAGGAGTGCAGACATGGATCCGAGAGTTAAACCCTCAAGCTTTTTTTGTCCCATGCAGTTCTCATTCATTGAACTTGGTGGTCAGTGATGCAGCATCAGCTTCTAGTGAGGCTGCTGAATTTTTTAATGTAATTCAAAGCATCTCTGTATTTTTCCCTGCATCAAGTCATCGATGGCAAATTTTGAAGCAACATCTGAGAACATTCTCTCTGACACTGAAACCACTGAGTGCCACATGATGAGAAAGTCAAGTGACAGCGATAAAGCCTATCAAACACCAAATTGGGAAAATAGATGATGCCATAGTTGCCATTATGGAGGATAATGCTATGACAGGAACTGTTCATGGGAAAGCAGTGGCAGAGGGAAATGGAACCATCAAAAACATACATAACTTCAAATTTCTGTGTGGCTTAGTGTTGTGGTATGACATACTGTTTGAAATAAATGTTGTAAGCAAGAGACTCCAAGGTGTTGACCTTGATATATCTGGAGCAATGGAACAACTGGACAAAGCAAAGTCATACCTACAGTCTTACCGGTCAGATGAGGGATTTCAAAACATTCTGAAGAGTGCACAGAAGTTGGCAAGGAACTTCACACTGAAGCTATTTTCCCACCCATTCAAGAATACAAGAGTCACCGAAGAAGAAGACATTTTGATTACGAGGCATGGGATAATCCCATAAGAGACCCCAAAGAACAATTCAAAGTTGAATTCTTTAACCAGGTGGTAGATTGTGCAATACAGTCAGTTGAAGAATGTTTCATGCAGCTCAAGGAACACAGCAGTATATTTGGGATGTTGTATGATATTCCAAAACTCCACGCTATACCTGAAGAAGACCTATACCAGCAATGCAGGGCACTAGAGACAGTGTTGACACATGATGACATGCGCGATATTGATGCACATGATTTAGGTGATGAATTGAAAGCCCTTTCAAGATACATTTTAGCAGGATCAACTTCAAAGGCTGTTCTGGAATATATGTGCACAAATAAGATGACTACCCTCTTTCCAAATGCTTTTGTTGCTCTGCGCATACTTCTAACACTTCCTGTAACAGTTGTCAGTGGAGAACGCAGCTTCTCCAAGCTGAAGTTAATAAAAACACATCTACGCTCCACAATGACACAGGAGAGGCTGGCTGGCCTTGCAACCATCTCAATAGAGCATGAGCTGGTCCAGGCTGTGGACTTTCAGGAAGCAGTTAAAATCTTTGCAACTAAGAAGGCACGGAAAGCAGCACTTTGATTATTCAAACTGATAAAAATGCCAGTGTTTACTATACAGACAAGAAAAGTTACATTTGCTGTTCAGGCGTTTGAAAGTTAAGTGTTACTTAAAATTTTTGAACAAGGCATTTGAAGTTGTTAGTTCTCCTTTTGGGGGGTAAGTAGCAGAGAAGTACCATGAGAGGAGTAGAACAGGAAGAAGACAGAATTGAGACCTTTCAAAGTTTTGGCCCAAGCAAGGGGGCATGGGGGTGTCATTTGAGCTCCCCGCCTCTGGTGCCAAAATGTTGTGGGCCGGCCCTGAGCAAATAACCCAATTGGTTTAAGCTGTCAGGGCCAGACACCTACTGAGGGTTGTGGGGGCTTGTGTTCTCCTTCCACAGGGTAGGTTTTCTGGAGAAGGAGACCGATGCAGTGAGGGGAAGTGAATTGACCCCAAGGCCACACTTGTGAGTCTGTATCATAATACATATGCACAATGGAGCTGCACTAAATTTGTATAAGCAACCTTAATTCTGGCATTTCCTTACATTTAAAGGGCCGCTCTACACACAGTCTTTTTGTACCTATATAACTATTTTGGTTAGGGGGTGTATTAATTAATTAATTTTTACCTAAATAGGAGTTGTACCAGGACAACTAGTATATCTTTATAAAAGTGCCTTACACCAATATAGCTTATTCCCCTCCCTGCACTGGCATGTACCTTTATAGTGATGTAATTGTGTTCCTACTAGGGGGATTGTACTGCTTTAACTATACTAGTAGAGCTCAAGCAGAACAACTAGCTAAATTGAAAAAAAAAAAAAATGAGGCTCTTGCCAACAGTGAAGAGAGCTTGCCTCCCAACAGGAAAAATGACAGATACTTGGCACTCAGATACTATGGTGAAGGGCACCAACTGAAGAACCTAGATAAATAGCTCCCTGTGCCATGTAGAATAATGAATGTTAACGCAGAGGTTTCATGGGGTTGCTTGTCCCTTTAAGGGGAGTCTGGGCCCAGGCTACACATGAGGAGTTAATTTGAAGGGAAAGAGCCCATATAGGCAGTTAATTGACTATCAGGCACCTGGCCCTGATAAAAGGCCCTCAGGGCTCAATTG
Organism: Emys orbicularis; assembly: GCF_028017835.1. Classification (NCBI taxonomy): domain Eukaryota; kingdom Metazoa; phylum Chordata; order Testudines; family Emydidae; genus Emys; species Emys orbicularis. The sequence goes on from NC_088684.1 coordinate 179,012,672, forward strand.
CAAGGACTTGCTCCTAGAGACAGGAGCTCTTTGCTGCTGCAGGAGAAGGTGCGCTAGAGCCTGTTAAACTCTTGAAGCTGACAGCTAAAAGGACTGAGTAGAAAGGGGCCAGCTTTGGGGGAAGAGAAGCTGATTGAGGAATAAGGCTGGTTCTGAAACATAACTGGGGTCCATACGAAGAGCTGTGGGCTCCTCCTTATCTGAAAAATGAGTTTATTTGCATAATAACCCAATGGTGGGAGGGGGTTGTAAACTCCTGGTTCAAGGAGAGTGAGACTGTGAATTATAACCCAGCACCAAGAAGGAGGGTTGGAAAATTCCCCTTAATCTGAGGGAGAATCTAGAGGCTAGGCCTGAAATCCCTTCAGGCCCAAGAAGGAGGTCTGGGAAGACCCATGAACCTAAGAGGGAGCTCTTAGCTGATTAAATTATATTGGACCTCAACAGAAAGGGAATATTGTTTAAAGCCTCTGGATGCAAGTAGCTTATTTTGGAACCCTGTGGGTGTGATGCCTGCAGAACTATGCTGTGCCACAAAGGGTCATGATCTGGGATGTTCCCTTCTTCCAGGAGAGCAGAACATGGCAGTCGGAGGAAGAGATTTCCTCATTATTCAGTCTTGTGAATGCACATAGCTTCATTAATATTGAGCAGTACACCAACCTTACAGGGGGAAAAAGTGTGGAAAAGGCTAAGCTCCTCAGAAATTTACCACAAAAGTAGGCTGCAAAAGTTAACATGTAACCTGATATTCGGTTCTCAGAAAAAAAAAATTTACAGTAAGCAGCAGTGGGTATGGTTCTAAACAGCCATTGAAATGATCTCGAAAACTAGCTTTTAGAGAGAAATGTCCGGGTCAGACTTTGGTTTGTCTCATCCAAGTCAACAAACCTCCTTAATTAGAAAACTAGCAGCTGTACCCAACGTGGCAGAGCTGCTTTCTGAGGACAGTTTGACAACTTTTAGAAAGCAGCTTGGGGGAGATTTGTAGTTTACAACTTCAGCGGCCCAAGAAGCAACACTGCATTAAAACTGTTCCTACGCTACCCGACACCACCATTTGCTGATGGACCTAGTCAGCCCTAGAATCCATTGAAGTACCTGCATCATCCTACAGAGATGTTGCTGTCTGCCAATGGCAAGTTGAGCAGGAATAGCTTTTCTATCTATAGCGTTTCTTTTTCTAAAGCTTTTCTTTGTTTATGGATTTGTGTTTGTACACAACACAGAAGCATCAAGAACTGTTTGGCCCCACAACTTGAGTCCAATTTTGTAATACACGATCATGGGCGTCAGAATAAATTGTTATCTTGGTCTAAATCTTTGAAGACGATATCTGTGCCTGATGGCCTTAAAAGAAAGAGTCAATGGTGTGGATTTTCTGGCATCTCTCAGCTGTGATGTGGGGGGAGGGGTGTGAGGGTTCATAATGCACTCCATCATTCATTTTCCTACAGAAAACAGGCTGAAGAGAATCCTTTTTTCTCAAGGCCTATCCATGCTCCATAGGAATAGGATAAAATTTCATCTGGGCTATTTAACCTACTCACCCATCTAATTACAATGTGGGTCATCAGCCCACTTCTTTGTTCAGAATCACTCCTGTTACAAAATAATAGCTCCAAAGCATACCACAAATGACTCAAATTGCAAACCACAAACGATTCAATAAGAGAGTTCATAATAGAACATCAGCATAGTCACTAAAATAGCAATGTGAGTCTGAAAGTATCAAAGTAAGGATAATACAGAAGAGCAACAATGCAGAGTGTAGCTCTCAATGATTGGCTTCTTTGTCAGAGTCCAGGTCTTGATGACTTTCCAGCTTGCTTTCATATATTTTAAGGGGTAGGTTTACAACTGTAATGATCAAAAATAAGAGTTTGCTCTCACCAATGATCCCCAGCTGCTGAATAGAAAAGTATTGTTTTGAATTTCTCAGTCTGAAAAACCATCTTTGTAACTAAAGTCCTGATCAGTGACACCTCTTGTCATGAAAAATACAAAATAATAGGAATAGTAGAATTGCACAAAAGTAATGGAAGGCATAATTTGGACTGATTTACTAGACATGGTTCCCAAGAAAGTAGGACCCTACCTTGAATTTTCAGGTCCCAAGGGGAGTTTGCCAGGTTCGCAGTAATGGGCTAATTTCATCTGTAAAATGTCATCTTTTATGTAGAAATAATTGAAAGCCAATATACTTGGAGCACCCAATGCTATTTTTTTACAATTATTTTTCCAGGACGTTTCTTTAAGGGAGAACCTTTTCCCCCTCTTACCTTAAGAGTAATTAATTTATTCCAATTGCTAAGAGAGTCTGTGGTAAGGCAAAGAATAAAACCCTGGCCTCCAGGTTCCAAATCCTAACCCTTAATCTAAAAATATGTTCTTCTTTCCCAGGACACTAGTTCCATTGTTGTAGATCTTGGAGACCACTTTAAAAACTCTTGAAGTGTTGGGTTTGTCATTGGCTCCAGTGGAATTTCACTAGCTCATAATAAAATGTTTAAGGCTTAACCAGCTTCTTAGAGAATAGGTATGTCTACTTGCTATCAACTATCCTGCATCAGGCCCACCTCAGAGTTCTCTGTATTTAATAGGTCACAGACCATGGGTCTCAAACCCTGGTCCACAGGTTTCTTAAGAGCTAGGGAGTCCCAACCTGATCTGCTAATAGCTGCTAGAATGGCAACTGAAGTCTATCAGAGAACGCCAGTCCCAGGCTCTGATTGGTGGAACCCTAGAGATCCTGATTGGTCCCCAACTTCTATTTAACCCAAGCACAGGAAGAGGAAGTTGTCTATGCAACTGGGTTCTCCCTGTATTGGAGTAGGGAGCTCCTATAGGGAGCTTCCCCTATGATGCCTGTTCCTGCTGCTGATTCCCTGCTATCCTGGCCCTACTTTTGTCCTGCCACATGACTTGGTTTGCCCTCTCGTCTGTCTCAGACTCTGACCTCCTGGTACTGGACCCAGCCTGACTTCTGGGCTGACCACTAGCTCAGACTGCCTGCATCCCAGTCATAACAACCTTGTGTGAATCAATACATTCTAAACCTTAGGTACTTATGTGGACCTATGAAGTTTAAATCTGTTTAACTGATAGAAATACTCAGTCATATGTTGTATCATATCCTGTAGTCTGTTTGATAAGGTATGTTGGGGTAATCTTTACGTTGATAAGAGGCAGCAAAATTATTAACAGAATGAAAATCTATAGTGATACATGAAATAGAATTGTGAATTTTCCTAGATCACAATGAAGTAAAGACCCTGTAGAGAAACTACTAGTTGTGTATCTTTGGTATTGATGAGCAAACATGCCATAACAATAGCCATGGTGACTAACTGTACAGAAGTGGATTAAAATGCATTTGTTAATTAATCTTAGTATCCACAAGATATAACCTTATGAGAAACTAAAGTCAACTTAAATATAAAATAATTCTCAAGGGAAAAAAATTAGCTTGGCTTAACTTCCTTGGATCTCTTCCAGAATAAAAGAATATTGTACAGTATTCTGGACTACTCATTCTAAGTTACTGAATGGAACAAAAAAGGTGGAGTATGCATCATTTTTTAAATTAGTCTTTGGTCAAATCTTCTTCAAAGCTTCAAAAGAGGTTCCCAATCCTAGGTAAACAAAGCAGCACAGATGGGACCACTGTGGGTGGAATTACTGTGGAGGCTGGTTCTAAAAGAGCAGGAGATTTCTCCCCTGCTTTAAAAAGAGCTGGTGGTGGGAGCAATGCAAGCACTACCCTTCAGCCCTTGAAAGGTAGGAAATCAAGATTCTGCCCTGCTGGAGGGAGCAGAGCTGGAGAAGAGAAATGGGCATTGGAGAAATTTGTATTAAAGACATTGCCAGGTGGAGATTAATGTCACAGATCCACAGGATCGGTGTTGCACCCCATCTTTGGAACAGTCTCTTGGAGGAATCCCTTCAATGTGCCAGACCCCTAAAATGTCTCTCTTCCCTCAGGGTACCTATGACGGTGCACCCCCTAAGGCTTTATGGAAATATGCTTATGAATTTATATATGACATAACTGGAATATGTTTTATGCTACATATGCCATAACATATCTCTGTAAAGGTTATGATCTACTGAATCTATTCATCCTATTTGTATGCATGTATCATTTTTGTAATCAAAGTTATGAATATTGGTTGTATACTTGCTTGATTTTTAAGTAGCCTTAGTAAAGCATTTGGTCAGCTTCTTGAGAAAGGAATGTGCAAATTAAGTGTCCAATCAAGAAACACTTAACAAACAATGGATCTTAGAAGGCTCCAATCCACATAAGAAGTCTTCCTGGAGACATTCAAGATAGCATGTGGGCAATGGCTGCTGCCTGTAAAAACTGAGTCATGCATGGACATGTGACTTGCCCATGTGGCTCCAAAACTCCATCTTGGAGCTGGACTTTGCATAGGAGAGAGGAGGGGGTCTCCACCCACAAGACAAAGTTTATTTAAGCCCGTGGGAGACCCCTCCATTTTGTCTTCAGCTGGCTCAAGAGATAGCCTCTCCACCCCCAAGGATACCTGAAAGAAACTGGAACAAAGAACAGTAACTACAGGGGGTGTGAGTGATTGCTAGACCCAGACTAGAAGAAGACTAGTCTGTAAAAGGAAGCTTACTGGAACACCTCTGCAGATGAGGTTTTATCTGTATTCAGTTTTCTCACTGTATTAGGCATAGGCTTGCGTGTTTTATTTTATTTTGCTTGGTAATTCACTTTGTTCTGTCTGTTACTACTTGGTACCACTTAAATCCTACTTTCTGTATTTAATAAAATCACTTTTTACTTTAACCCAGAGTATGCATTAATACCTGGGGGGGCAAACAGCTGTGCATATCTCTCTATCAGTGTTATAGAGGGTGAACAATTTATGAGTTTACCCTGCAGAAGCTTTATATAGGGTAAAATTGATTTATTTGGGGGTTGGACCCCATTGGGAGTTGGGCATCTGAGTGTTAAAGACAGGAACACTTCTTAAGCTGCTTTTAATTAAGCTTGCAATTTGTGGGACGTGGTTCAGACCTGGGTCTGTGTTTGTGGCCGACAAGCGTGTCTGGCACAGCCAGGCAGGGCTCTGGAGTCCCAAGCTGGCAGGGAAAGCAGGGGCAGAAGTAATCTTGGCACATCAGTTGGCAGCCCCAAGGGGGTTTCTGTGATCCAACCTGTCACAATACCCATGTGGCCTCATTCCTCCTGTGACTGATCATCTGGGCTTCAGCACTCCTGCTTCACACTGTAAGCTCTGTGCGGTGAGTCCAGCTGAGATAACGTGACCAAATATACCTGTCTTCACACCCTATACACTATTGTAATAATGTTTGTACAAGGTATGCCTTGTGAGGCTGTGACAGGATCCTCTGGGTGCAGCCTGGGACTGTGGGACCGCTGTGCCCCTTTAACTCACTAATCTGGACTGTCTCTCGCAATGCCTTGCTAGTGACAAGCAGTAAACCCCTCCAGGCACTGTTATCACTCAGCACAACCGCATGTGGAGCCTCACACCCAGCTAGATTGCATGAATGCTCCCAGAGCCACTCTTGAATCACACAGAGAAAGGCACCAGCCAAATCCTCCCAGCCTTATACCTCAGATATGTACCGTCTTGCACTGTTCAAGGTGAGCAGTTCAAATGTATTAATTGGTTCACCACTTCATCAATGGAAAGTGGATATACACCAGCCTTTGTAAACCTGAGCAAACACCCTTACTGAACACTTCAGGCAAACTCACTGGTAAAGATAAACAGTTAGACAAATGTATTGACTACAAAAGATAGATTTTAAGTGATTATAAGTGACAGGCAAAAAGTCAGTTAGTTACCAAAATAAAATATAAAAACGCAGTCTACATTCTCAACCCTATTAGACTGGGTAACATCTAGATTAAGCAGTTTTTCTCACCCCACTGGATATTTCAGTCCTTATTATACAGGTTTGTTCCTTAAACCTGGGTCAGTCTCCTCTATTGGAGACTTCAGTCTTCTGAGTGTTTTTTGTTGCTTGCAGCATAAGTGGGGGCAAGAGAAAGGCCAAGCATGTGGCCACTGTGTTCTGTTTTATAGCCTCAGTCCCATGCGAGTCCCCAGGCAAGGCTGAACAATTCCCCTGGTGTGACCTTATGCAGGTGAATCATTGAATTGTAGCTCCCTTGCTGGACAACGGCTGTTGATGGTGGTTTGACACCTGCCCAGGCATTGGTTACTTTCCTTGTCATTGTCTCTGGAGAGCTAGTATCTGGGCGCTTCCCAAACCCACAGTATATTTTAGTGACAACCATATAACACAATTCTCATAACTTCATATGCATTAATGATGTACATATTTAGATAGAACAGTGACTTTCAGCAGATCATAACCTTTCCCCTGATACCTCGCACAGCCTGCTTTATATGCAATATCAAATTATATATAAATGAGGAATATGGGGGTTACAGGATGCTCCCCCAAGGTATAGAATGTCACAGAAGCATTACTTAAAGATTCATAATTTGCTGGTCAATTTTGTCCTGGTAAAATGTGTGTGGCAACATTGCATGTGAAGTTATAAACTTCCCCTGTATAACAACACATTTTCCAAACCCCACAGCCCTGCTCAGGCTGAAGCTGGCAAATAGGTCTGTCCTAAACCAAGGAATTGGTGCTTGACTTAATTTGTATTTAAGCAGTAAACGGAGTCATCAGAGAAGGAAAACACAGTTTAAACAGGTGAAGAATACTGGCAGGTAATATTCTTCCACATAGACACACTCTAGCTCCTGGGTCTCCACTGGAAATGTTTTTTCAAGAGGGAGACTGAAATGATAAAGAGGGACAAACATCCCAAGGCACCCCTTTCTCTCTCCCTGTCCATCGCATTCCCTGCATCTGAGTAGACAGGAAGCACCCATTGAACTCTGGGGAAGGGGTCCTGACTTAGTTTGATCAGTAAGACTGCTGAAAGAATGGGGTTAGAACTTTGTTCTGAATCTAATACAGTTTCGTGTTCGGCACCTGTAAGCATTTTATCTCTATTTTTCTTGTAACCACTTCTGACTTTTATGCTTCATTACTTGTACTCAAAATCTCTTTATAGCTAATCAACTTGAACACACCGGATTAGATAAAACCGTAAAAACAAGATTAAGTGTCTGGGTAACGTCATTTGGGGTAACAAATTGTGTGCATATTGTTCCCTTAAAGGAATAACACTGAATGTATTTATACTGCCTAGGAGAGGGCTGGCCAATACAATACATACAGTTCTTGGGGAAGATCCAGGACTGGAGGGGTGTTGAGATCACCTTGCAGCATAATCAAGGCTGGTAAGAGCCAAGGTGTGGCTGGCTGGCTGCACCACACATGGACAGAGTTGGGAGTGACCCAGTGGTGAGCTGGAGCCGGTTCCCACCGGTTCGCAGGAACCGGTTGTTAAATTTAGAAGCCCTTTTAGAACCGGTTGTTCCAGGACAACCGGTTCTAAAAGGGCTTTATTTAACAAAGGCTCGGGCAGCTGTCCACCCTGCCCCCGGCCCCAGCTCACGTCCCCCTCCTCCCCTGTATGCTCCGCCCCCTTCTCCTCCCCCTCCCCTGCTTCCCGCGAATCAGATGTTTGCGGGAAGCCTGAAAGAAGCAGCAGGCAGGCAGGCAGGCAAGCTGGGGGGGGGGGTGCACTCCAGGGAGGCGCGGCGAGGCCCGGCCGAACGGCTCCCTCCAGCCCGGCTCCGGCCCTCTCTGGCCTGGCTCCCCCGGCCCTGGCCTGGCCCCGGCTGAGCACCCCAGCCTGGTCCCAGCCTGGCCACGGCCGAGCGCCCCAGCCCGGTCCTGGCAGAGCACCCCCAGCCCCGGCCTGGCCTCGGCAGAGCACCCCAGCCTGATCCCGGCCCCAGCCATGTGCCCCTGGCTCCAGCCCGGCCCCAGCCCCGGCCCCGGCCCCGGCCCCGGTCCCTGCCTGAGCGCTCCGGCCCCAGCGCCCCAGCGCCCCAGCCCCGGCCGAGCGCCCCAGGCCCCAGCACCCCAGCCCAGCACCCCAGGCCCCAGCCCCCCCGGCCCCAGCACCACCCCAGCACCCCAACCGAGCACCCCAGCCTGGCCCCGGCCGAGCGGCTCCAGGCAGCGCGGTAAGGGGGTGTTGTAAGAGGGCAGGAGAGTTGGGGGGTTGTGGGGGGGTGGATGGGATTGGGGCGGTCAGAGGGCAGGAAACAGGGAGATTGAATGGAGGCAGGGGTCCCGGGGGGGCAGTCAGGAAGGAGCAGGGGTTGGATGGGGCAGTGGGGGGCAGTCAGGGGCAGGGGTTCCAGGGGCAGTCGGGGACAGAGAGAAGGGTTGGTTGGATGGGGCAGGGGTCCTGGGGGGCCATCAGGAATGAGAGATGGGGTTGGATGGGGCGGCAGGGGGCAGTCAGGGGACAGGGAAGCGGGGTGGATGGGGTAGGGTTCCCAGGGGGGCGTCAAGGAACATGGGGGATTGGATGGGGCAGGAGTCCGGGGGGCGGGCCACGACCCCCTCGTGGGATGAGGAGGAGGGAACCTGTTGTTAATATTTTGGCAGCTCATCACTGGAGTGACCTACATGCTGGAGGCTGTTTGTGAGCAGTCCAGGCTGGAGGATTCAGCAGCAAGGCATTGTAAAGGGCATCCCAGGCAATGGGAAGGGTGACACAGCTACTAATTGGTCTGGATTGTACCCTGGTATGTCCTGGATACAGATTTAATCACCTCATCCAGCATTTACAGTGACACTCAGGCAATGTTTTCAAACCAGTAGAGTTTATTAGTCAACTGGAACAAAGCATAGGAAGTCCTTAGGTTAGCATAGAGAAACAAACATTAAAGCATAGTCCATTCTGGTTAGCCCAGAGCACCAGCCAAGCTGTAGAGAAACCCATAGTCAGGGTCTGTGTGTGTGCATGTCTCTCTCTCTCTCTTTCTGTGTGTCTCGCTTCCTTAGTCCCCAGGTGAGAGAGAGCCCTGATTCTTCCAGAAGCCAACACTTATCACCCACTTCACACCTCTCCAGTCCTCTGTTCTCAAGCTGGGGTCTTTGCTCACCACCTCTGCTGAGAGACAGGGAAATCCATCTCCATCTGGATCACTGGTTTCTAGGTGACAATGTCCTGGTGATTGGGTTTTACATTGTCTTCTCAGATTTTCCATTGATATGGGGTCCGCTTGAGCCCATCCTTTTTAATGATCTGTTCAGGTTTAGGTAGGTGACATACACACAAGGCCGGCTCTAGGTTTTTTGCTGCCCCAAGCAAAAAATTTTTTGGCTGCCCCCCCCCCCCCCCCGCCCTGGTCTCTCTCTCTCTCTCTCTCTCCCCCCCCCCCACCCCCAACTGCACCCTCCTGCCGCCCCAGCCCTGGGTCACTGGTAACTCGCTCCCAGGGCGGGTCATTCAGCAGGAATTTTGGATGTGCACAGAACACAGACAGGATTGGTTCCCATATGGTTACAGAACTGCAGTAAAGTGGAACAATTTTCAGCTTGTGTGACTGGAGGATATCTGGATGCATATTATAAGACTGTCCTACATAAATGAGGAAAAGTTGAGGTGCCTTTATTATTCATTTGTTCCATTCTTTGTTTCTATGGGGAATTTGCCAATGCAATATTACTGTCTTCCTTTTAAACAAATAAAACTAAAAAACAAACAAACAAACAAAAACAATGGCTGCTGAAAATAGCAATTCCAGTCCTAATAACCACTGGGAAGCATTTCTTGCTCAATTTATTCTACTTTTTCTACAGCAAGTTACAGTGGATCAGTATATTTGATTTGGGAGAAATGAAGTAACAGCTGCCCAAATTGAGCTTGAGCACTCCTGAATTTTGAGGGTGTTCAAATCTGGAAGGCAGGTGCTAGATTCCCTTTCTGAATGTTAGCTAAATCTGGAAAAGAAAAGTCAATTTCTGCTTCCATGGCTCAGAAGTGGAAATCCTCCTACTGCCTGGTACTGTATCTAAAGCTGACCAGTCTAATAGAGCCCCCCCTCCCTTACTTTTCATTTTAAATTCTAGTAGGATCTCCCTTGCTAGGCTTCAGATAGAGAGGTGCACTGTCCATTTAGTCAACCCAATTCTTTCTTTGGGGGAGAGCCCAGGGCTGGGGCTGAAGAGCCCAGGGCTGGGGTGGCAGGAGGTGCAGATGGGGGCCAGATCTGGGGCAGCAGAGGATGTGGGTACGGGGGGGGAAGAGCCCAGGGCTGGGGCGGCAGGAGATGCGGATGGGGGCCAGAGCCGGGGTGGCAGGAGGTGCGGGTGGGGGGAGAGCCCAGGGCTGGGGCAGCAGGGGAGTGCAGGTGGGGGCCAGAGCTGGGGCAGCAGGGGGTGTGGGCAGGGGAGAGTCCAGGGCTGGGGCAACACGGGGATGTGGGGGGTGGCAAAAAACCTAGAGCTGGCTCTGTCCCTACCATTCACAGCAAGCTGCAGCATGAGGTTTCAGTTCCACACTCCTTCCCCCTCCCTTTCCTGTTAATTGCGGCCGAGGGAATGCTGGGAAATGTAGTTCTTTCCCTGCTCCAGGGCTGGCTCTATAGGCAGGGAGCTAACCAAGGAACTACAGCTCCCAGGGCCCCCTGTTGGTTCTCAGCTCCCATGCTGGATTCTTGCGCCCCTGCAAATTTGCCGCCCCAAGCAACTGCTTGCTTTGCTGGTGTCTAGAGCCGGCCCTGCATACACACCTATGTCTCTTAGCCTGCCATGAGTGCAAACAGTCTTTTTCTTCCTCCTCGGTAGCTGTGCAAGATATTGAAACAATTGAGGCACACATAGGATTCATGAAAACCCCCACTTCGTCACACAAGATGGCTGAAATGTGGTGTGGAAAACAGTATCTGGTATCCCAGGCCACCACCTCTAGGGATGATTTTCCTAGGAACACAACATGAACAGCAGGATGATAAAGATGTCTTTATATCAGGGCTGGCTGGGATCCAAGAATAGGGAATGCTCTTGTCCAGCCTATGGATGAGGGATGCCATCTCTCTCCTTAGAACCATTTGCTATGGGCACTTGGGGCTCATACCTCCATGAGGGAGGTGTTATCTTCCATTTAAGCCTCACTGAGAGCCAACACTCCTTGGTTTGACAGGATGAGGTCCTCTGTCCCTGCTACTCCCAAGCTGGGCTGGCTGTGGACTGCATCCGGATGTGAGGCTGGGATAGGTTCCAGAACCTGGAAGACAGATGGGGAGGAAGCTTCTCTTCATTTTACACTCAGGGACCCCACAGAAGAAGATACAAGTGGAGAGGGGAGAATAAAAAGAAGCTAAGCCCTAGGGGGAAGGAATTAGACTGGGACCCAGTTAAATTGTCAGCTCTTCCCCAGGTTTTAGTGTGGAACCTAATGGACAAAAAGTGGCTAAATACAATCCCCCTCCTCTAGTCATGGGTGTAACAGGAGAGACGGCTGATTCTCTGGGGCACATCCTGTGTCTCAGGGTCTCCCTAGGAAGGAGATAGAGACTATTCTCTGAGGACCATCTCCTGGATCGCAAGGGGGTTTTAGGCTGTCATTACCCAAGCTGGCCTGGGCCCTGGGGTTAGTGCTCAACAGAAGTAGGGAGAGCCCAGGCTTCCAGTCCCAGCTCTTTCCATCCCCAAAGGAGGAAGGGTCACAAAATATTGCATTGCACTGACTACCCTTACCAAAAATGCCCCAATGCAGACCCAGCTAGGAGGACAGACTGGAAACCCCAATCTTCCAGTCTCACCTTTCCAGGCCTTCCCAGGGCTAAGGTAAAATTCACTCTGGCCTATGTCCGCAGGCTCTTTACAATGACACACAGGTTCTTTCCACAGGCCTTGTACAGAGCCTGCAAAGGGAAGGAGAGCTGTGTGTGTCAGGGGCATGGAAACTAGAGCTACACCTGCCACAGGGTAAGAGGTGCCAGGGAGAGCCCTGGCGAGACTCCAAACACACATACCTCCATGGGCTCTCAGCAAGCATTCATGGCAGGATGGCAACTGGCTCTTCAATCCTTGCCTCTAGCAGTTGTCTGCAGAGGGCCTGCTACAAAGCAGGGTATGGAACAGCTGCTAGGGATGGGAGCTGGGCTTCCTGGCAGAGTCCAGGAACCAAAGCACAGCATCTGCAAGGAAAGGATTCCCCACAGAGGGGTAACATCCTCTCTCACAAAGGGGGAGTCTCCCCCTGAAACTTTATTAATCCTGTGGCCTGTTCCCATCTCTGCCCACCCCACCCCTACCTCAGCAGCTCCAGCTACCGAAGAGAGCAAGGACCAGAGGCCTTCCTGCTCCTGGGATAGAGGAGTAGGTTGATGATCTACCTGGATGTGGCTGTTGGCTTTCCCCATGCCCATGGTCTATACTCCATTCAGGGCAGCGCACAGGAACTGCGATTCTTGTTCCAGATCTAGGGGCGGCTTCAGTTTGCTGGCAGGAGACTGTGCATGAGACCGTGCAGTTGTGGGGCGACACAGGCACTAACATGGGCATGGAGGTTTGAGGAATATGGGGCAAAGAGGGCAGGGATTTGGGAAGCAAGAGCAGAGGATCAAACACTTTCTTAATGTGGGTCAGGATTATCCCCACTTCAGAGATGGAGAAAGTGAGACACCAGCTGGGAGAGTGACCTGGCCAAGATCACGCTACCACTCGGTGGCAGCGCTGCAGTACAACCCATTCCTTGCTCTCATCACTGGACCCTGCTGTATGACCCATCCTCTCCCATAGCCATCCTGACACTGCTGGAGTCAAATCAACCCCCCAGCCAGGAGAGAGGGACTGTTCCCACCCACTCTGCCAAAGGAGGGGAACAGCCACTGGTGGGAGGTGACCTGGGAATGGGAGGGACAGTGACTCTTGCCTCTGTGCCTGAGCAACACTGGCGTTAGGGGATCCATGCGGGAGGGTCCTGGAACCTGAGGGTGCATGTGGGCACCGTGAGTTATAGACGCTGGCGCTGGGCACAGAATCCAAGGGCAGCTCCTCAGACAACTCCTGTGATGCCCAAAGAAAAAAAACAACAGGAGCATGAGAGATTCAGGCCCCACTGATCCACAGACACCTCCCATAGAAGAGGCTACACATTGCTCCAGCCACAGCCAGCAGGATCCCACCCACCAGCTGGGTCCCTTCTCTAATCTCCTCTGAGCCCTACAGCTTCCTCTCCACCCCAGCCTCAGCAGCCCCTCCCATCTCCCTATTCTCCTCACCACTCTCCAATATCAGGCTGTATCCATAATGGAAGCAGGCTTGTACCAGAGTTCACTCACCGCTAGGTCCTGGCCAGGCCTGGTGTCACAGCTTTCTTGCTGGGCTAGTACCCGCGCCGATAGTCGCTCTGGCAGTTTGTTGGCTGGTTCAGCCCCAAGGCCCGGTACTGAACAGCTAGGCCTGCTCCTTTGCTGCGGTTTTCCCCTCAGGTGGGGCTCACTTGGTAATCAATTTGGCCTACCTCCAGGCTTTGCAGCCCTAGGTCAAGCCACCCTGTTATATACCCTCCTCCTTAAAATCCGGCCCAAACCAGGGGCAAGTTCTACTCTTGTCCAAGCTTCATCTCTCGCCACCCCGTCGCTGTCACCGGCTGCGCGCTTGTACAGCCTGGGTGCTCGGCATCTCCAGCTCCCCTCACCAGAATTAAGAGGCAATCCTTCTCTTCTGCAGTATCCCAGTGCTCTTCTTGCAGCCCCACATTCTCATTGACAGCTGCTTGCAGAGCCTGTTCTGAAGCCATTAGTTTCTCCTGTAGCCTTTTTGCTACTACCGCTGCATTCACCAAAACCTTTTCCGTCAGGGTTTGAGAACCCACCATGGACTGTTCCACCCTTGTGTTTGTCCCTACTTCAGCCTGCTTCATCTCTGGGCCAACCATTTAATCCTTCACCTCCCTGCAGCACCCGACAGGGTGTGTTGGTGAAGGGTCTGCAAGGTCCACGGTCATCCCTGTCACTTCCACGTTGCCTGCCTCACGTGTGTTTGTGCCAGAGGATACCTTCTCCTTTCTTTCTATCTTCTTGGGGCTCTGGCCCCTCCTTTTGCCACTCAGCAATTTCCTAAGCAGGCCGTGTCTTTTGATATGGCCTGCTTCTCTGCACCCAAAACAAAGCACTCTTGTCCCCATCTTGGCATTAGGCTACGCTTGTACACTTTCTCATGCCCTGCTCTCCTGGGCTAACCTTCTCAGCACAGCCCAGGCATGCTCTCCGTGTCTACCCTTTTTGTCCATGGGCATAGCAGACCCCAGGTTGTGTCTCTGGCCTTCCAGCCCCCGAATACCCTTTTCTTACCCGGCCCTTCTGACAGCAAATGATTTCCCTTTGCGGGATCTCTGACAGGTATCGCTGCTGTTCCATGAAGTTTGCCAGCTGCGTCTCTAGCGCTGCCTGCACTTCCTACTGCTTCTGTCGGTTTTCTAGGAACTGCTAGCCCTGTTTTGGCTGCTTAACCAGTCCCTGAAACTGAAGTGGGAAATCCAGTGACCAGCTCGGTCCCTCGATACACCCACTTGGGGGGGGGGGCAGACCTTCCTTCAGCAAACAAGACTTCCATCAGCCCTCAGGGAACACAGGGGGAATTCAATCCTCCCAACTATGCCAATCATAAACGAAACTACTCATCTTTATGTGCCCCCTTGTGGCCAGGCATGGAATCACACCCGTCCCCTATCGATGGTCACTCCAGCACCATGGCACTTTCTCTGCCTGGTAACTCAGCCTCCAGCCGGGTCACCACCTTTAGTCCACCCTTCTGGGGCCCAGCTGGTCTCACACTAAAAGTCCAAAGAGGTCTTCCCACAGAAAAAAGTCCTTCTGCCCTTGCTGGGGCTCTTGTTCAGCCTGCAGCCCCCTTTCTGGGCTTGGTAACCCGCTCTCGGTGAGTGTTCTTTGGGGCCAGTAGGGGAACCCAGTCCCACCCTGACACTGGTAGCAGCCAAGGGTCCTGTACCCAAACGCTAAGTCTGCTCCTTTCTCTTTGCTGAAAGTTTCCATGGGCACTTACTACCTACTTCCCAAACAGAGGGAGTTTGCCTGGGAGCTGTCCGAGAGGAGATACGCTAAGTGCTGCATTAGGGGGGCTGTGTTGGGGAGTATCTGAGTGTCTGTTGCTGGGACAGTTTGTCAGTTTGACCGTGTGCTTGATTGCTTGATTCTTTTGTTTGAAAAGTGTGAATTGGGAGTGCTTTGTTCCAGGTGGGCCTGACTGGTGTATAAGGGCAGTCAGCAGCGAACCCGCTGAGCGGCGAACAGAGGGAGTTTGCCTGGGAGCTGTCCGAGAGGAGGTACGCTAAGTGCTGCATTAGGGGGGCTGTGTTGGTGAGTATCTGAGGCCTGGTCTACACTAACCCCGAAATTCGAACTAAGGAATGTAACTTAAGCTACGTTATTCACGTAGCTGAAGTCGACATACCTTAGTTCGAACTTACCGCGGTTCAGATGCGGTCCACACCCGGCAGGCAGGCTCCCCGTCGACTCCGCGGTACTCCTCTCGCCGAGCTGGAGTACCGCAGTCGACGGCGAGCGCTTCCGGGATCGATTTATCGCGTCCAGACCAGACGCGATAAATCGAACCCAGAACTTGGATTCCCAGCCGCCTAACTAGCGGCTGGGTGTAGACCTGGCCTAAGTGTCTGTTGCTGGGACAGTTTGTCAGTTTGACCGTGTACTAGATTGCTTGCTTGTTTAGTTCTAAAAGTGTGAATTGGGAGTGCTTTGTTCCAGGTGGGCCTGACTGGTGTATAAGGGCAGTCAGCAGCGAACCAGCTGAGCTGCGAACAGAAGAGGCTAACAGAGGGAGTTTCCTGGGAGCTGTCCGACAGGAGGTACGCTAAGTGCTGCATTAGGGGGGCTGTGTTGGTGAGTATCTGAGTGTCTGTTGCTGGGACAGTTTGTCAATTTGACCGTGTGCTTGATTGCTTGATTCTTTTGTTTCAAAAGTGTGAATTGGGAGTGCTTTGTTCCAGGTGGGCCTGACTGGTGTATAAGGGCATTCAGCAGTGAACCAGCTGAGCTGCGAACAGCAGAGGCTAACAGAGGGAGTTTGCCTGGGAGCTGTCCGAGAGGAGGTACGCTAAGTGATGCATTAGGGGGGCTGTGTTGGTGAGTATCTGAGTGTCTGTTGCTGGGACAGTTTGTCCGTTAGACCGTGTGCTTGATTGCTTGCTTGTTTAGTTCTAAAAGTGTGAATTGGGAGTGCTTTGTTCCAGGTGGGCCTGACTGGTGTATAATGGCAGTCAGCAGCGAACCAGCTGAGCGGCGAACAGCAGAGGCTAACAGAGGGAGTTTGCCTGGGAGCTGTCCGAGAGGAGGTACGCTAAGTGCTGCATTAGGGGGGCTGTGTTGGAGAGTATCTGAGTGTCTGTTGCTGGGACAGTTTGTCAGTTTGACCGTGTACTTGATTGCTTGCTTGTTTTGTTTGAAAAGTGTGAATTGGGAGTGCATTGTTCCATGTGGGCCTGACTGGTGTATAAGGGCAGTCAGCAGCGAACCAGCTGAGCTGCGAACAGCAGAGGCTAACAGAGGGAGTTTGCCTGGGAGCTGTCCGACAGGAGGTACGCTAAGTGCTGCATTAGGGGGGCTGTGTTGGTGAGTATCTGAGTGTCTGTTGCTGGGACAGTTTGTCAATTTGACCGTGGGCTTGGTTGCTAGCTTGTTTTGTTTGAAACGTGTGAATTGGGAGTGCTTTGTTCCAGGTGGGCCTGACTGGTATATAAGGGCAGTCAGCAGCGAACCTGCTGAGCGGCGAAAAGAGGGAGTTTCCCTGGGAGCTGTCCGAGAGGAGGTACGCTAAGTGCTGCATTAGGGGGGCTGTGTTGGTGAGTATCTGAGTGTCTGTTGCTGGGACAGTTGGTCAGTTTGACCGTGTGCTTGATTGCTTGGTTCTTTTGTTTCAAAAGTGTGAATTGGGAGTGCTTTGTTCCAGGTGGGCCTGACTGCTATATAAGGGCAGTCATCAGCGAACCAGCTGAGCGGCGAACAGCAGAGGCTAACAGAGGGAGTTTGCCTGGGAGCTGTCCGAGAGGAGGTACGCTAAGTGCTGCATTAGATGGGCTGTGTTGGTGAGTATCTGAGTGTCTGTTGCTGGGACAGTTGGTCAGTTTGACCGTGTGCTTGATTGCTTGTTTGTTTTGTTTGAAAAGTGTGAGTTGGGAGTGCTTTGTTCCAGGTGGGCCTGACGGGTTTATAAGGGCAGTCAGCAGCGAACCAGCTGAGCTGCGAACAGAAGAGGCTAACAGAGGGAGTTTGCCTGGGAGCTGTCCGACAGGAGGTACGCTAAGTGCTGCATTAGGGGGGCTGTGTTGGTGAGTATCTGAGTGTCTGTTGCTGGGACAGTTTGTCAGTTTGACCGTGTACTTGATTGCTTGCTTGTTTTGTTTGAAACGTGTGAATTGGGAGTGCTTTGTTCCAGGTGGGCCTGACTGGTATATAAGGGCAGTCAGGAGCGAACCTGCTGAGCGGCGAAAAGAGGGAGTTTCCCTGGGAGCTGTCCGAGAGGAGGTACGCTAAGTGCTGCATTAGGGGGGCTGTGTTGGGGAGTATCTGAGTGTCTGTTGCTGGGACAGTTTGTCAGTTTGACCGTGTGCTTGATTGCTTGATTCTTTTGTTTGAAAAGTGTGAATTGGGAGTGCTTTGTTCCAGGTGGGCCTGACTGGTGTATAAGGGCAGTCAGCAGCGAACCCGCTGAGCGGCGAACAGAGGGAGTTTGCCTGGGAGCTGTCCGAGAGGAGGTACGCTAAGTGCTGCATTAGGGGGGCTGTGTTGGTGAGTATCTGAGGCCTGGTCTACACTAACCCCGAAATTCGAACTAAGGAATGTAACTTAAGCTACGTTATTCACGTAGCTGAAGTCGACATACCTTAGTTCGAACTTACCGCGGTTCAGATGCGGTCCACACCCGGCAGGCAGGCTCCCCGTCGACTCCGCGGTACTCCTCTCGCCGAGCTGGAGTACCGCAGTCGACGGCGAGCGCTTCCGGGATCGATTTATCGCGTCCAGACCAGACGCGATAAATCGAACCCAGAACTTGGATTCCCAGCCGCCTAACTAGCGGCTGGGTGTAGACCTGGCCTAAGTGTCTGTTGCTGGGACAGTTTGTCAGTTTGACCGTGTACTAGATTGCTTGCTTGTTTAGTTCTAAAAGTGTGAATTGGGAGTGCTTTGTTCCAGGTGGGCCTGACTGGTGTATAAGGGCAGTCAGCAGCGAACCAGCTGAGCTGCGAACAGAAGAGGCTAACAGAGGGAGTTTCCTGGGAGCTGTCCGACAGGAGGTACGCTAAGTGCTGCATTAGGGGGGCTGTGTTGGTGAGTATCTGAGTGTCTGTTGCTGGGACAGTTTGTCAATTTGACCGTGTGCTTGATTGCTTGATTCTTTTGTTTCAAAAGTGTGAATTGGGAGTGCTTTGTTCCAGGTGGGCCTGACTGGTGTATAAGGGCATTCAGCAGTGAACCAGCTGAGCTGCGAACAGCAGAGGCTAACAGAGGGAGTTTGCCTGGGAGCTGTCCGAGAGGAGGTACGCTAAGTGATGCATTAGGGGGGCTGTGTTGGTGAGTATCTGAGTGTCTGTTGCTGGGACAGTTTGTCCGTTAGACCGTGTGCTTCATTGCTTGCTTGTTTAGTTCTAAAAGTGTGAATTGGGAGTGCTTTGTTCCAGGTGGGCCTGACTGGTGTATAATGGCAGTCAGCAGCGAACCAGCTGAGCGGCGAACAGCAGAGGCTAACAGAGGGAGTTTGCCTGGGAGCTGTCCGACAGGAGGTACGCTAAGTGCTGCATTAGGAGGGCTGTGTTGGAGAGTATCTGAGTGTCTGTTGCTGGGACAGTTTGTCAGTTTGACCGTGTACTTGATTGCTTGCTTGTTTTGTTTGAAAAGTGTGAATTGGGAGTGCATTGTTCCATGTGGGCCTGACTGGTGTATAAGGGCAGTCAGCAGCGAACCAGCTGAGCTGCGAACAGCAGAGGCTAACAGAGGGAGTTTGCCTGGGAGCTGTCCGACAGGAGGTACGCTAAATGCTGCATTAGGGGGGCTGTGTTGGTGAGTATCTGAGTGTCTGTTGCTGGGACAGTTTGTCAATTTGACCGTGGGCTTGGTTGCTAGCTTGTTTTGTTTGAAACGTGTGAATTGGGAGTGCTTTGTTCCAGGTGGGCCTGACTGGTATATAAGGGCAGTCAGCAGCGAACCTGCTGAGCGGCGAAAAGAGGGAGTTTCCCTGGGAGCTGTCCGAGAGGAGGTACGCTAAGTGCTGCATTAGGGGGGCTGTGTTGGTGAGTATCTGAGTGTCTGTTGCTGGGACAGTTGGTCAGTTTGACCGTGTGCTTGATTGCTTGGTTCTTTTGTTTCAAAAGTGTGAATTGGGAGTGCTTTGTTCCAGGTGGGCCTGACTGCTATATAAGGGCAGTCATCAGCGAACCAGCTGAGCGGCGAACAGCAGAGGCTAACAGAGGGAGTTTGCCTGGGAGCTGTCCGAGAGGAGGTACGCTAAGTGCTGCATTAGATGGGCTGTGTTGGTGAGTATCTGAGTGTCTGTTGCTGGGACAGTTGGTCAGTTTGACCGTGTGCTTGATTGCTTGTTTGTTTTGTTTGAAAAGTGTGAGTTGGGAGTGCTTTGTTCCAGGTGGGCCTGACGGGTTTATAAGGGCAGTCAGCAGCGAACCAGCTGAGCTGCGAACAGAAGAGGCTAACAGAGGGAGTTTGCCTGGGAGCTGTCCGACAGGAGGTACGCTAAGTGCTGCATTAGGGGGGCTGTGTTGGTGAGTATCTGAGTGTCTGTTGCTGGGACAGTTTGTCAGTTTGACCGTGTACTTGATTGCTTGCTTGTTTTGTTTGAAAAGTGTGAATTGGGAGTGCTTTGTTCCAGGTGGGCCTGACTGGTATATAAAGGCAGTCAGCAGCGAACCAGCAAACAGCAGAGGCTAACAGAGGGAGTTTGCCTGGGAGCTGTCCGAGAGGAGGTACGCTAAGTGATGCATTAGGGGGGCTATGTTGGTGAGTATCTGAGTGTCTGTTGCTGGGACAGTTTGTCAGTTAGACCGTGTGCTTGATTGCTGGCTTGTTTAGTTCTAAAAGTGTGAATTGGGAGTGCTTTGTTCCAGGTGGGCCTGACTGGTGTATAATGGCAGTCAGCAGCGAACCATTTGAGCGGCGAACAGCAGAGGCTAACAGAGGGAGTTTGCCTGGGAGCTGTCCGAGAGGAGGTACGCTAAGTGCTGCATTAGGGGGGCTGTGTTGGAGAGTATCTGAGTGTCTGTTGCTGGGACAGTTTGTCAGTTTGACCGTGTACTTGATTGCTTGCTTGTTTTGTTTGAAACGTGTGAATTGGGAGTGCTTTGTTCCAGGTGGGCCTGACTGGTATATAAGGGCAGTCAGGAGCGAACCTGCTGAGCGGCGAAAAGAGGGAGTTTCCCTGGGAGCTGTCCGAGAGGAGGTACGCTAAGTGCTGCATTAGGGGGGCTGTGTTGGGGAGTATCTGAGTGTCTGTTGCTGGGACAGTTTGTCAGTTTGACCGTGTGCTTGATTGCTTGATTCTTTTGTTTGAAAAGTGTGAATTGGGAGTGCTTTGTTCCAGGTGGGCCTGACTGGTGTATAAGGGCAGTCAGCAGCGAACCCGCTGAGCGGCGAACAGAGGGAGTTTGCCTGGGAGCTGTCCGAGAGGAGGTACGCTAAGTGCTGCATTAGGGGGGCTGTGTTGGTGAGTATCTGAGGCCTGGTCTACACTAACCCCGAAATTCGAACTAAGGAATGTAACTTAAGCTACGTTATTCACGTAGCTGAAGTCGACATACCTTAGTTCGAACTTACCGCGGTTCAGATGCGGTCCACACCCGGCAGGCAGGCTCCCCGTCGACTCCGCGGTACTCCTCTCGCCGAGCTGGAGTACCGCAGTCGACGGCGAGCGCTTCCGGGATCGATTTATCGCGTCCAGACCAGACGCGATAAATCGAACCCAGAACTTGGATTCCCAGCCGCCTAACTAGCGGCTGGGTGTAGACCTGGCCTAAGTGTCTGTTGCTGGGACAGTTTGTCACTTTGACCGTGTACTAGATTGCTTGCTTGTTTAGTTCTAAAAGTGTGAATTGGGAGTGCTTTGTTCCAGGTGGGCCTGACTGGTGTATAAGGGCAGTCAGCAGCGAACCAGCTGAGCTGCGAACAGAAGAGGCTAACAGAGGGAGTTTCCTGGGAGCTGTCCGACAGGAGGTACGCTAAGTGCTGCATTAGGGGGGCTGTGTTGGTGAGTATCTGAGTGTCTGTTGCTGGGACAGTTTGTCAATTTGACCGTGTGCTTGATTGCTTGATTCTTTTGTTTCAAAAGTGTGAATTGGGAGTGCTTTGTTCCAGGTGGGCCTGACTGGTGTATAAGGGCATTCAGCAGTGAACCAGCTGAGCTGCGAACAGCAGAGGCTAACAGAGGGAGTTTGCCTGGGAGCTGTCCGAGAGGAGGTACGCTAAGTGATGCATTAGGGGGGCTGTGTTAGTGAGTATCTGAGTGTCTGTTGCTGGGACAGTTTGTCCGTTAGACCGTGTGCTTGACTGCTTGCTTGTTTAGTTCTAAAAGTGTGAATTGGGAGTGCTTTGTTCCAGGTGGGCCTGACTGGTGTATAATGGCAGTCAGCAGCGAACCAGCTGAGCGGCGAACAGCAGAGGCTAACAGAGGGAGTTTGCCTGGGAGCTGTCCGAGAGGAGGTACGCTAAGTGCTGCATTAGGGGGGCTGTGTTGGAGAGTATCTGAGTGTCTGTTGCTGGGACAGTTTGTCAGTTTGACCGTGTACTTGATTGCTTGCTTGTTTTGTTTGAAAAGTGTGAATTGGGAGTGCATTGTTCCATGTGGGCCTGACTGCTGTATAAGGGCAGTCAGCAGCGAACCAGCTGAGCTGCGAACAGCAGAGGCTAACAGAGGGAGTTTGCCTGGGAGCTGTCCGAGAGGAGGTACGCTAAGTGCTGCATTAGGGGGGCTGTGTTGGAGAGTATCTGAGTGTCTGTTGCTGGGACAGTTTGTCAGTTTGACCGTGTACTTGATTGCTTGCTTGTTTTGTTTGAAAAGTGTGAATTGGGAGTGCATTGTTCCATGTGGGCCTGACTGGTATATAAGGGCAGTCAGGAGCGAACCTGCTGAGCGGCGAAAAGAGGGAGTTTCCCTGGGAGCTGTCCGAGAGGAGGTACGCTAAGTGCTGCATTAGGGGGGCTGTGTTGGGGAGTATCTGAGTGTCTGTTGCTGGGACAGTTTGTCAGTTTGACCGTGTGCTTGATTGCTTGATTCTTTTGTTTGAAAAGTGTGAATTGGGAGTGCTTTGTTCCAGGTGGGCCTGACTGGTGTATAAGGGCAGTCAGCAGCGAACCCGCTGAGCGGCGAACAGAGGGAGTTTGCCTGGGAGCTGTCCGAGAGGAGGTACGCTAAGTGCTGCATTAGGGGGGCTGTGTTGGTGAGTATCTGAGGCCTGGTCTACACTAACCCCGAAATTCGAACTAAGAAATGTAACTTAAGCTACGTTATTCACGTAGCTGAAGTCGACATACCTTAGTTCGAACTTACCGCGGTTCAGATGCGGTCCACACCCGGCAGGCAGGCTCCCCGTCGACTCCGCGGTACTCCTCTCGCCGAGCTGGAGTACCGCAGTCGACGGCGAGCGCTTCCGGGATCGATTTATCGCGTCCAGACCAGACGCGATAAATCGAACCCAAAACTTGGATTCCCAGCCGCCTAACTAGCGGCTGGGTGTAGACCTGGCCTAAGTGTCTGTTGCTGGGACAGTTTGTCAGTTTGACCGTGTACTAGATTGCTTGCTTGTTTAGTTCTAAAAGTGTGAATTGGGAGTGCTTTGTTCCAGGTGGGCCTGACTGGTGTATAAGGGCAGTCAGCAGCGAACCAGCTGAGCTGCGAACAGAAGAGGCTAACAGAGGGAGTTTCCTGGGAGCTGTCCGACAGGAGGTACGCTAAGTGCTGCATTAGGGGGGCTGTGTTGGTGAGTATCTGAGTGTCTGTTGCTGGGACAGTTTGTCAATTTGACCGTGTGCTTGATTGCTTGATTCTTTTGTTTCAAAAGTGTGAATCGGGAGTGCTTTGTTCCAGGTGGGCCTGACTGGTGTATAAGGGCATTCAGCAGTGAACCAGCTGAGCTGCGAACAGCAGAGGCTAACAGAGGGAGTTTGCCTGGGAGCTGTTCGAGAGGAGGTACGCTAAGTGATGCATTAGGGGGGCTGTGTTGGTGAGTATCTGAGTGTCTGTTGCTGGGACAGTTTGTCCGTTAGACCGTGTGCTTGATTGCTTGCTTGTTTAGTTCTAAAAGTGTGAATTGGGAGTGCTTTGTTCCAGGTGGGCCTGACTGGTGTATAATGGCAGTCAGCAGCGAACCAGCTGAGCGGCGAACAGCAGAGGCTAACAGAGGGAGTTTGCCTGGGAGCTGTCCGAGAGGAGGTACGCTAAGTGCTGCATTAGGGGGGCTGTGTTGGAGAGTATCTGAGTGTCTGTTGCTGGGACAGTTTGTCAGTTTGACCGTGTACTTGATTGCTTGCTTGTTTTGTTTGAAAAGTGTGAATTGGGAGTGCATTGTTCCATGTGGGCCTGACTGCTGTATAAGGGCAGTCAGCAGCGAACCAGCTGAGCTGCGAACAGCAGAGGCTAACAGAGGGAGTTTGCCTGGGAGCTGTCCGACAGGAGGTACGCTAAGTGCTG
This sequence comes from Emys orbicularis, assembly GCF_028017835.1. NCBI lineage: Eukaryota > Metazoa > Chordata > Testudines > Emydidae > Emys > Emys orbicularis. Next base: position 179,036,300 of record NC_088684.1, read on the forward strand.
CATTAGGGGGGCTGTGTTGGTGAGTATCTGAGTGTCTGTTGCTGGGACAGTTTGTCAATTTGACCGTGGGCTTGGTTGCTAGCTTGTTTTGTTCGAAACGTGTGAATTGGGAGTGCTTTGTTCCAGGTGGGCCTGACTGGTATATAAGGGCAGTCAGCAGCGAACCTGCTGAGCGGCGAAAAGAGGGAGTTTCCCTGGGAGCTGTCCGAGAGGAGGTACGCTAAGTGCTGCATTAGGGGGGCTGTGTTGGTGAGTATCTGAGTGTCTGTTGCTGGGACAGTTGGTCAGTTTGACCGTGTGCTTGATTGCTTGGTTCTTTTGTTTCAAAAGTGTGAATTGGGAGTGCTTTGTTCCAGGTGGGCCTGACTGCTATATAAGGGCAGTCATCAGCGAACCAGCTGAGCGGCGAACAGCAGAGGCTAACAGAGGGAGTTTGCCTGGGAGCTGTCCGAGAGGAGGTACGCTAAGTGCTGCATTAGATGGGCTGTGTTGGTGAGTATCTGAGTGTCTGTTGCTGGGACAGTTGGTCAGTTTGACCGTGTGCTTGATTGCTTGTTTGTTTTGTTTGAAAAGTGTGAGTTGGGAGTGCTTTGTTCCAGGTGGGCCTGACGGGTTTATAAGGGCAGTCAGCAGCGAACCAGCTGAGCTGCGAACAGAAGAGGCTAACAGAGGGAGTTTGCCTGGGAGCTGTCCGACAGGAGGTACGCTAAGTGCTGCATTAGGGGGGCTGTGTTGGTGAGTATCTGAGTGTCTGTTGCTGGGACAGTTTGTCAGTTTGACCGTGTACTTGATTGCTTGCTTGTTTTGTTTGAAAAGTGTGAATTGGGAGTGCTTTGTTCCAGGTGGGCCTGACTGGTATATAAAGGCAGTCAGCAGCGAACCAGCAAACAGCAGAGGCTAACAGAGGGAGTTTGCCTGGGAGCTGTCCGAGAGGAGGTACGCTAAGTGATGCATTAGGGGGGCTATGTTGGTGAGTATCTGAGTGTCTGTTGCTGGGACAGTTTGTCAGTTAGACCGTGTGCTTGATTGCTGGCTTGTTTAGTTCTAAAAGTGTGAATTGGGAGTGCTTTGTTCCAGGTGGGCCTGACTGGTGTATAATGGCAGTCAGCAGCGAACCATTTGAGCGGCGAACAGCAGAGGCTAACAGAGGGAGTTTGCCTGGGAGCTGTCCGAGAGGAGGTACGCTAAGTGCTGCATTAGGGGGGCTGTGTTGGAGAGTATCTGAGTGTCTGTTGCTGGGACAGTTTGTCAGTTTGACCGTGTACTTGATTGCTTGCTTGTTTTGTTTGAAACGTGTGAATTGGGAGTGCTTTGTTCCAGGTGGGCCTGACTGGTATATAAGGGCAGTCAGGAGCGAACCTGCTGAGCGGCGAAAAGAGGGAGTTTCCCTGGGAGCTGTCCGAGAGGAGGTACGCTAAGTGCTGCATTAGGGGGGCTGTGTTGGGGAGTATCTGAGTGTCTGTTGCTGGGACAGTTTGTCAGTTTGACCGTGGGCTTGATTGCTTGATTCTTTTGTTTGAAAAGTGTAAATTGGGAGTGCTTTGTTCCAGGTGGGCCTGACTGGTGTATAAGGGCATTCAGCAGTGAACCAGCTGAGCTGCGAACAGCAGAGGCTAACAGAGGGAGTTTGCCTGGGAGCTGTCCGAGAGGAGGTACGCTAAGTGATGCATTAGGGGGGCTGTGTTGGTGAGTATCTGAGTGTCTGTTGCTGGGACAGTTTGTCCGTTAGACCGTGTGCTTGATTGCTTGCTTGTTTAGTTCTAAAAGTGTGAATCGGGAGTGCTTTGTTCCAGGTGGGACTGACTGGTGTATAAGGGCAGTCAACAGCGAACCAGCTGAGCGGCGAGCACAGGGAGTTTGCCTGGGAGCTGTCCGAGAGGAGGTACGCTAAGTGCTGCATTAGAGGGGCTGTGTTGGTGAGTATCTGAGTGTCTGTTGCTGGGACAGTTTGTCAGTTTGACCGTGTACTAGATTGCTTGCTTGTTTAGTTCTAAAAGTGTGAATTGGGAGTGCTTTGTTCCAGGTGGGCCTGACTGGTGTATAAGGGCATTCAGCAGCGAACCAGCTGAGCTGCGAACAGAAGAGGCTAACAGAGGGAGTTTCCTGGGAGCTGTCCGACAGGAGGTACGCTAAGTGCTGCATTAGGGGGGCTGTGTTGGTGAGTATCTGAGTGTCTGTTGCTGGGACAGTTTGTCAGTTTGACCGTGTGCTTGATTGCTTGATTCTTTTGTTTCAAAAGTGTGAATTGGGAGTGCTTTGTTCCAGGTGGGCCTGACTGGTGTATAAGGGCATTCAGCAGTGAACCAGCTGAGCTGCGAACAGCAGAGGCTAACAGAGGGAGTTTGCCTGGGAGCTGTCCGAGAGGAGGTACGCTAAGTGATGCATTAGGGGGGCTGTGTTGGTGAGTATCTGAGTGTCTGTTGCTGGGACAGTTTGTCAGTTTGACCGTGGGCTTGGTTGCTAGCTTGTTTTGTTTGAAACGTGTGAATTGGGAGTGCTTTGTTCCAGGTGGGCCTGACTGGTATATAAGGGCAGTCAGCAGCGAACCTGCTGAGCGGCGAAAAGAGGGAGTTTCCCTGGGAGCTGTCCGAGAGGAGGTACGCTAAGTGCTGCATTAGGGGGGCTGTGTTGGGGAGTATCTGAGTGTCTGTTGCTGGGACAGTTTGTCAGTTTGACCGTGTACTTGATGGCTTGCTTGTTTTGTTTGAAAAGTGTGAATTGGGAGTGCTTTGTTCCAGGTGGGCCTGACTGGTATATAAAGGCAGTCAGCAGCGAACCAGCAAACAGCAGAGGCTAACAGAGGGAGTTTCCCTGGGAGCTGTCCGAGAGGAGGTACGCTAAGTGCTGCATTAGGGGGGCTGTGTTGGTGAGTATCTGAGTGTCTGTTGCTGGGACAGTTTGTGAGTTTGACCTTGTACTTGATTGCTTGCTTGTTTTGTTTGAAACGTGTGAACTGGGAGTGCATTCTTCCAGGTGGGCCTGACTGGTGTATAAGGGCAGTCAGCAGCGAACCAGCTGAGCGGCGAACAGCAGAGGCTAACAGAGGGAGTTTGCCTGGGAGCTGTCCGAGAGGAGGTACGCAAAGTGCTGCATTAGGGGGGCTGTGTTGGTGAGTATCTGAGTGTCTGTTGCTGGGACAGTTTGTCAGTTTGACCGTGGGCTTGGTTGCTAGATTGTTTTGTTTGAAACGTGTGAATTGGGAGTGCTTTGTTCCAGGTGGGCCTGACTGGTATATAAGGGCAGTCAGCAGCGAACCTGCTGAGCGGCGAAAAGAGGGAGTTTCCCTGGGAGCTGTCCGAGAGGAGGTACGCTAAGTGCTGCATTAGGGGGGCTGTGTTGGGGAGTATCTGAGTGTCTGTTGCTGGGACAGTTTGTCAGTTTGACCGTGTGCTTGATTGCTTGATTCTTTTGTTTCAAAAGTGTGAATTGGGAGTGCTTTGTTCCAGGTGGGCCTGACTGCTATATAAGGGCAGTCAGCAGCGAACCTGCTGAGCGGCGAAAAGAGGGAGTTTCCCTGGGAGCTGTCCGAGAGGAGGTACGCTAAGTGCTGCATTAGGGGGGCTGTGTTGGGGTGTATCTGAGTGTCTGTTGCTGGGACAGTTTGTCAGTTTGACCGTGTGCTTGATTGCTTGATTCTTTTGTTTGAAAAGTGTGAATTGGGAGTGCTTTGTTCCAGGTGGGCCTGACTGGTGTATAATGGCAGTCAGCAGCGAACCAGCTGAGCGGCGAACAGCAGAGGCTAACAGAGGGAGTTTGCCTGGGAGCTGTCCGAGAGGAGGTACGCTAAGTGATGCATTAGGGGGCCTATGTTGGTGAGTATCTGAGTGTCTGTTGCTGGGACAGTTTGTCAGTTAGACCGTGTGCTTGATTGCTCGCTTGTTTAGTTCTAAAAGTGTGAATTGGGAGTGCTTTGTTCCAGGTGGGCCTGACTGGTGTATAATGGCAGTCAGCAGCGAACCAGCTGAGCGGCGAACAGCAGAGGCTAACAGAGGGAGTTTGCCTGGGAGCTGTCCGAGAGGAGGTACGCTAAGTGCTGCATTAGGGGGGCTGTGTTGGTGAGTATCTGAGTGTCTGTTGCTGGGACAGTTTGTCAGTTTGACCGTGGGCTTGGTTGCAAGCTTGTTTTGTTTGAAAAGTGTGAATTGGGAGTGCTTTGTTCCAGGTGGGCCTGACTGGTGTATAAGGGCAGTCAGCAGCGAACCTGCTGAGCGGCGAAAAGAGGGAGTTTCCCTGGGAGCTGTCCGAGAGGAGGTACGCTAAGTGCTGCATTAGGGGGGCTGTGTTGGGGAGTATCTGAGTGTCTGTTGCTGGGACAGTTTGTCAGTTTGACCGTGTGCTTGATTGCTTGATTCTTTTGTTTGAAAAGTGTGAATTGGGAGTGCTTTGTTCCAGGTGGGCCTGACTGGTGTATAAGGGCATTCAGCAGTGAACCAGCTGAGCTGCGAACAGCAGAGGCTAACAGAGGGAGTTTGCCTGGGAGCTGTCCGACAGGAGGTACGCTAAGTGATGCATTAGGGGGGCTGTGTTGGTGAGTATCTGAGTGTCTGTTGCTGGGACAGTTTGTCAATTTGACCGTGGGCTTGGTTGCTAGCTTGTTTTGTTTGAAACGTGTGAATTGGGAGTGCTTTGTTCCAGGTGGGCCTGACTGGTATATAAGGGCAGTCAGCAGCGAACCTGCTGAGCGGCGAAAAGAGGGAGTTTCCCTGGGAGCTGTCCGAGAGGAGGTACGCTAAGTGCTGCATTAGGGGGGCTGTGTTGGTGAGTATCTGAGTGTCTGTTGCTCGGACAGTTGGTCAGTTTGACCGTGTGCTTGATTGCTTGGTTCTTTTGTTTCAAAAGTGTGTATTGGGAGTGCTTTGTTCCAGGTGGGCCTGACTGCTATATAAGGGCAGTCATCAGCGAACCAGCTGAGCGGCGAACAGCAGAGGCTAACAGAGGGAGTTTGCCTGGGAGCTGTCTGAGAGGAGGTACGCTAAGTGCTGCATTAGATGGGCTGTGTTGGTGAGTATCTGAGTGTCTGTTGCTGGGATAGTTGGTCAGTTTGACCGTGTGCTTGATTGCTTGTTTGTTTTGTTTGAAAAGTGTGAGTTGGGAGTGCTTTGTTCCAGGTGGGCCTGACGGGTTTATAAGGGCAGTCAGCAGCGAACCAGCTGAGCTGCGAACAGAAGAGGCTAACAGAGGGAGTTTGCCTGGGAGCTGTCCGACAGGAGGTACGCTAAGTGCTGCATTAGGGGGGCTGTGTTGGTGAGTATCTGAGTGTCTGTTGCTGGGACAGTTTGTCAGTTTGACCGTGTACTTGATTGCTTGCTTGTTTTGTTTGAAAAGTGTGAATTGGGAGTGCTTTGTTCCAGGTGGGCCTGACTGGTATATAAAGACAGTCAGCAGCGAACCAGCAAACAGCAGAGGCTAACAGAGGGAGTTTGCCTGGGAGCTGTCCGAGAGGAGGTACGCTAAGTGATGCATTAGGGGGGCTATGTTGGTGAGTATCTGAGTGTCTGTTGCTGGGACAGTTTGTCAGTTAGACCGTGTGCTTGATTGCTGGCTTGTTTAGTTCTAAAAGTGTGAATTGGGAGTGCTTTGTTCCAGGTGGGCCTGACTGGTGTATAATGGCAGTCAGCAGCGAACCATTTGAGCGGCGAACAGCAGAGGCTAACAGAGGGAGTTTGCCTGGGAGCTGTCCGAGAGGAGGTACGCTAAGTGCTGCATTAGGGGGGCTGTGTTGGAGAGTATCTGAGTGTCTGTTGCTGGGACAGTTTGTCAGTTTGACCGTGTACTTGATTGCTTGCTTGTTTTGTTTGAAACGTGTGAATTGGGAGTGCTTTGTTCCAGGTGGGCCTGACTGGTATATAAGGGCAGTCAGGAGCGAACCTGCTGAGCGGCGAAAAGAGGGAGTTTCCCTGGGAGCTGTCCGAGAGGAGGTACGCTAAGTGCTGCATTAGGGGGGCTGTGTTGGGGAGTATCTGAGTGTCTGTTGCTGGGACAGTTTGTCAGTTTGACCGTGTGCTTGATTGCTTGATTCTTTTGTTTGAAAAGTGTGAATTGGGAGTGCTTTGTTCCAGGTGGGCCTGACTGGTGTATAAGGGCATTCAGCAGTGAACCAGCTGAGCTGCGAACAGCAGAGGCTAACAGAGGGAGTTTGCCTGGGAGCTGTCCGACAGGAGGTACGCTAAGTGCTGCATTAGGGGGGCTGTGTTTGTGAGTATCTGAGTGTCTGTTGCTGGGACAGTTTGTCAGTTTGACCGTGGGCTTGGTTGCTAGCTTGTTTTGTTTGAAACGTGTGAATTGGGAGTGCTTTGTTCCAGGTGGGCCTGACTGGTATATAAGGGCAGTCAGCAGCGAACCTGCTGAGCGGCGAAAAGAGGGAGTTTCCCTGGGAGCTGTCCGAGAGGAGGTACGCTAAGTGCTGCATTAGGGGGGCTGTGTTGGGGAGTATCTGAGTGTCTGTTGCTGGGACAGTTTGTCAGTTTGACCGTGTACTTGATGGCTTGCTTGTTTTGTTTGAAAAGTGTGAATTGGGAGTGCTTTGTTCCAGGTGGGCCTGACTGGTATATAAAGGCAGTCAGCAGCGAACCAGCAAACAGCAGAGGCTAACAGAGGGAGTTTGCCTGGGAGCTGTCCGAGAGGAGGTACGCTAAGTGCTGCATTAGGGGGGCTGTGTTGGTGAGTATCTGAGTGTCTGTTGCTGGGACAGTTTGTTAGTTTGACCTTGTACTTGATTGCTTGCTTGTTTTGTTTGAAACGTGTGAACTGGGAGTGCATTGTTCCAGGTGGGCCTGACTGGTGTATAAGGGCAGTCAGCAGCGAACCAGCTGAGCGGCGAACAGCAGAGGCTAACAGAGGGAGTTTGCCTGGGAGCTGTCCGACAGGAGGTACGCTAAGTGCTGCATTAGGGGCGCTGTGTTGGTGAGTATCTGAGTGTCTGTTGCTGGGATAGTTTGTCAGTTTGACCGTGGGCTTGATTGCTTGCTTGTTTTGTTTGAAACGTGTGAATTGCGAGTGCATTGTTCCAGGTGGGCCTGACTGGTGTATAAGGGCAGTCAGCAGCGAACCAGCTGAGCTGCGAACAGCAGAGGCTAACAGAGGGAGTTTGCCTGGGAGCTGTCCGAGAGGAGATACTCTAAGTGCTGCATTATGGGGGCTGTGTTGGTGAGTATCTGAGTGTCTGTTGCTGGGACAGTTTGTCAGTTTGACCGTGTGCTTGATTGCTTGCTTGGTTTGTTTGAAACGTGTGAATTGGGAGTGCTTTGTTCCAGGTGGGCCTGACTGGTATATAAGGGCAGTCAACAGCGAACCAGCTGAGCGGCGAGCACAGGGAGTTTGCCTGGGAGCTGTCCGAGAGGAGGTATGCTAAGTGCTGCATTAGGGGGGCTGTGTTGGTGAATATCTGAGTGTCTGTTGCTGGGACAGTTTGTCAGTTTGACCGTGTACTTGATTGCTTGCTTGTTTTGTTTGAAAAGTGTGAATTGGGAGTGCTTTGTTCCAGGTGGGCCTGACTGGTATATAAAGGCAGTCAGCAGCGAACCAGCAAACAGCAGAGGCTAACAGAGGGAGTTTGCCTGGGAGCTGTCCGAGAGGAGGTACGCTAAGTGCTGCATTAGGGGGGCTGTGTTGGTGAGTATCTGAGTGTCTGTTGCTGGGACAGTTTGTCCGTTTGACCGTGTGCCTGATTGCTTACTTGTTTTGTTTGAAAAGTGTGAATTGGGAGTGCTTTGTTCCAGGTGGGCCTGACTGATATATAAGGGCAGTCAGCAGCGAACCAGCTGAGCGGCGAACAGAGGGAGTTTGCCTGGGAGCTGTCCGACAGGAGGTACGCTAAGTGCTGCATTAGGGGGGCTGTGTTGGTGAGTATCTGAGTGTCTGTTGCTGGGACAGTTTGTCAGTTTGACCGTGGGCTTGATTGCTTGCTTGTTTTGTTTGAAACGTGTGAATTGGGAGTGCATTGTTCCAGGTGGGCCTGACTGGTGTATAAGGGCAGTCAGCAGCGAACCAGCTGAGCTGCGAACAGCAGAGGCTAACAGAGGGAGTTTGCCTGGGAGCTGTCCGACAGGAGGTACGCTAAGTGCTGCATTAGGGGGGCTGTGTTGGTGAGTATCTGAGTGTCTGTTGCTGGGACAGTTTGTCAGTTTGATCGTGGGCTTGATTGCTTGCTTGTTTAGTTCTAAAAGTGTGAATTGGGAGTGCTTTGTTCCAGGTGGGACTGACTGGTGTATAAGGGCAGTCAGCAGCGAACCAGCTGAGCGGCGAACAGCAGAGGCTAACAGAGGGAGTTTGCCTGGGAGCTGTCCGACAGGAGGTACGCTAAGTGCTGCATTAGGGGGGCTGTGTTGGTGAGTATCTGAGTGTCTGTTGCTGGGACAGTTTGTCAGTTTGACCGTGGGCTTGATTGCTTGCTTGTTTTGTTTGAAACGTGTGAATTGGGAGTGCTTCGTTCCAGGTGGGCCTGACTGGTGTATAAGGGCAGTCAGCAGCGAACCAGCTGAGCTGCGAACAGCAGAGGCTAACAGAGGGAGTTTCCCTGGGAGCTGTCCGAGAGGAGATACGCTAAGTGCTGCATTAGGGGGGCTGTGTTGGTGAGTATCTGAGTGTCTGTTGCTGGGACAGTTTGTCAGTTTGACCGTGGGCTTGATTGCTTGCTTGTTTTGTTTGAAACGTGTGAATTGGGAGTGCATTGTTCCAGGTGGGCCTGACTGGTGTATAAGGGCAGTCAGCAGCGAACCAGCTGAGCTGCGAACAGCAGAGGCTAACAGAGGGAGTTTGCCTGGTAGCTGTCCGACAGGAGGTACGCTAAGTGCTGCATTAGGGGGGCTGTGTTGGTGAGTATCTGAGTGTCTGTTTCTGGGACAGTTTGTCAGTTTGATCGTGGGCTTGATTGCTTGCTTGTTTAGTTCTAAAAGTGTGAATTGGGAGTGCTTTGTTCCAGGTGGGACTGACTGGTGTATAAGGGCAGTCAGCAGCGAACCAGCTGAGCGGCGAACAGCAGAGGCTAACAGAGGGAGTTTGCCTGGGAGCTGTCCGACAGGAGGTACGCTAAGTGCTGCATTAGGGGGGCTGTGTTGGTGAGTATCTGAGTGTCTGTTGCTGGGACAGTTTGTCAGTTTGACCGTGGGCTTGATTGCTTGCTTGTTTTGTTTGAAACGTGTGAATTGGGAGTGCATTGTTCCAGGTGGGCCTGACTGGTGTATAAGGGCAGTCAGCAACGAACCAGCTGAGCTGCGAACAGCAGAGGCTAACAGAGGGAGTTTGCCTGGGAGCTGTCCGAGAGGAGATACGCTAAGTGCTGCATTAGGGGGGCTGTGTTGGTGAGTATCTGAGTGTCTGTTGCTGGGACAGTTTGTCAGTTTGACCGTGTGCTTGATTGCTTGCTTGGTTTGTTTGAAACGTGTGAATTGGGAGTGCTTTGTTCCAGGTGGGCCTGACTGGTATATAAGGGCAGTCAACAGCGAACCAGCTGAGCGGCGAGCACAGGGAGTTTGCCTGGGAGCTGTCCGAGAGGAGGTACGCTAAGTGCTGCATTAGGGGGGCTGTGTTGGTGAGTATCTGAGTGTCTGTTGCTGGGACAGTTTGTCAGTTTGACCGTGGGCTTGGTTGCTAGCTTGTTTTGTTTGAAACGTGTGAATTGGGAGTGCTTTGTTCCAGGTGGGCCTGACTGGTATATAAGGGCAGTCAGCAGCGAACCTGCTGAGCGGCGAAAAGAGGGAGTTTCCCTGGGAGCTGTCCGAGAGGAGGTACGCTAAGTGCTGCATTAGGGGGGCTCTGTTGGTGAGTATCTGAGTGTCTGTTGCTGGGACAGTTTCTCAGTTTGACCGTGTGCTTGATTGCTTGCTTGTTTTGTTTGAAAAGTGTGAATTGGGAGTGCATTGTTCCAGGTGGGCCTGACTGGTGTATAAGGGCAGTCAGCAGCGAACCAGCTGAGCGGCGAACAGCAGAGGCTAACGGAGGGAGTTTGCCTGGGAGCTGTCCGAGAGGAGGTACGCTAAGTGCTGCATTAGGGGGGCTCTGTTGGTGAGTATCTGAGTGTCTGTTGCTGGGACAGTTTGTCAGTTTGACCCTGTACTTGATTGCTGGCTTGTTTAGTTCTAAAAGTGTGAATTGGGAGTGCATTGTTCCAGGTGGGCCTGACTGGTGTATAAGGGCAGTCAGCAGCGAACCAGCTGAGCTGCGAACAGCAGAGGCTAACAGAGGGAGTTTGCCTGGGAGCTGTCTGAGAGGAGGTACGCTAAGTGATGCATTAGGGGGGCTGTGTTGGTGAGTATCTGAGTGTCTGTTGCTGGGACAGTTTGTCAGTTTGACCGTGGGCTTGATTGCTTGCTTGTTTTGTTTGAAACGTGTGAATTGGGAGTGCTTCGTTCCAGGTGGGCCTGACTGGTGTATAAGGGCAGTCAGCAGCGAACCAGCTGAGCTGCGAACAGCAGAGGCTAACAGAGGGAGTTGGCCTGGGAGCTGTCCGACAGGAGGTACACTAAGTGCTGCATTAGGGGGGCTGTGTTGGTGAGTATCTGAGTGTCTGTTGCTGGGATAGTTTGACCGTGTGCTTGATTGCTTGCTTGTTTTGTTTGAAAAGTGTGAATTGGGAGTGCTTTGTTCCAGGTGGGCCTGACTGATATATAAGGGGAGTCAGCAGCGAACCAGCTGAGCGGCGAACAGAGGGAGTTTGCCTGGGAGCTGTCCGACAGGATGTATGCTAAGTGCTGCATTAGGGGGCCTGTGTTGGTGAGTATCTGAGTGTCTGTTGCTGGGACAGTTTGTCAGTTTGATCGTGGGCTTGATTGCTTGCTTGTTTTGTTTGAAACGTGTGAATTGGGAGTGCATTGTTCCAGGTGGGCCTGACTGGTGTATAAGGGCAGTCAGCAGCGAACCAGCTGAGCTGCGAACAGCAGAGGCTAACAGAGGGAGTTTGCCTGGGAGCTGTCCGAGAGGAGATACGCTAAGTGCTGCATTAGGGGGGCTGTGTTGGTGAGTATCTGAGTGTCTGTTGCTGGGACAGTTTGTCAGTTTGATCGTGGGCTTGATTGCTTGCTTGTTTAGTTCTAAAAGTGTGAATTGGGAGTGCTTTGTTCCAGGTGGGACTGACTGGTGTATAAGGGCAGTCACCAGCGAACCAGCTGAGCGGCGAACAGCAGAGGCTAACAGAGGGAGTTTGCCTGGGAGCTGTCCGACAGGAGGTACGCTAAGTGCTGCATTAGGGGGGCTGTGTTGGTGAGTATCTGAGTGTCTGTTGCTGGGACAGTTTGTCAGTTTGACCGTGGGTTTGATTGCTTGCTTGTTTTGTTTGAAACGTGTGAATTGGGAGTGCATTGTTCCAGGTGGGCCTGACTGGTGTATAAGGGCAGTCAGCAGCGAACCAGCTGAGCTGCGAACAGCAGAGGCTAACAGAGGGAGTTTGCCTGGTAGCTGTCCGACAGGAGGTACGCTAAGTGCTGCATTAGGGGGGCTGTGTTGGTGAGTATCTGAGTGTCTGTTGCTGGGACAGTTTGTCAGTTTGATCGTGGGCTTGATTGCTTGCTTGTTTAGTTCTAAAAGTGTGAATTGGGAGTGCTTTGTTCCAGGTGGGACTGACTGGTGTATAAGGGCAGTCAGCAGCGAACCAGCTGAGCGGCGAACAGCAGAGGCTAACAGAGGGAGTTTGCCTGGGAGCTGTCCGACAGGAGGTACGCTAAGTGCTGCATTAGGGGGGCTGTGTTGGTGAGTATCTGAGTGTCTGTTGCTGGGACAGTTTGTCAGTTTGACCGTGGGCTTGATTGCTTGCTTGTTTTGTTTGAAACGTGTGAATTGGGAGTGCATTGTTCCAGGTGGGCCTGACTGGTGTATAAGGGCAGTCAGCAACGAACCAGCTGAGCTGCGAACAGCAGAGGCTAACAGAGGGAGTTTGCCTGGGAGCTGTCCGAGAGGAGATACGCTAAGTGCTGCATTAGGGGGGCTGTGTTGGTGAGTATCTGAGTGTCTGTTGCTGGGACAGTTTGTCAGTTTGACCGTGTGCTTGATTGCTTGCTTGGTTTGTTTGAAACGTGTGAATTGGGAGTGCTTTGTTCCAGGTGGGCCTGACTGGTATATAAGGGCAGTCAACAGCGAACCAGCTGAGCGGCGAGCACAGGGAGTTTGCCTGGGAGCTGTCCGAGAGGAGGTACGCTAAGTGCTGCATTAGGGGGGCTGTGTTGGTGAGTATCTGAGTGTCTGTTGCTGGGACAGTTTGTCAGTTTGACCGTGGGCTTGGTTGCTAGCTTGTTTTGTTTGAAACGTGTGAATTGGGAGTGCTTTGTTCCAGGTGGGCCTGACTGGTATATAAGGGCAGTCAGCAGCGAACCTGCTGAGCGGCGAAAAGAGGGAGTTTCCCTGGGAGCTGTCCGAGAGGAGGTACGCTAAGTGCTGCATTAGGGGGGCTCTGTTGGTGAGTATCTGAGTGTCTGTTGCTGGGACAGTTTCTCAGTTTGACTGTGTGCTTGATTGCTTGCTTGTTTTGTTTGAAAAGTGTGAATTGGGAGTGCATTGTTCCAGGTGGGCCTGACTGGTGTATAAGGGCAGTCAGCAGCGAACCAGCTGAGCGGCGAACAGCAGAGGCTAACGGAGAGAGTTTGCCTGGGAGCTGTCCGAGAGGAGGTACGCTAAGTGCTGCATTAGGGGGGCTCTGTTGGTGAGTATCTGAGTGTCTGTTGCTGGGACAGTTTGTCAGTTTGACCCTGTACTTGATTGCTGGCTTGTTTAGTTCTAAAAGTGTGAATTGGGAGTGCATTGTTCCAGGTGGGCCTGACTGGTGTATAAGGGCAGTCAGCAGCGAACCAGCTGAGCTGCGAACAGCAGAGGCTAACAGAGGGAGTTTGCCTGGGAGCTGTCTGAGAGGAGGTACGCTAAGTGATGCATTAGGGGGGCTGTGTTGGTGAGTATCTGAGTGTCTGTTGCTGGGACAGTTTGTCAGTTTGATCGTGGGCTTGATTGCTTGCTTGTTTTGTTTGAAACGTGTGAATTGGGAGTGCTTTGTTCCAGGTGGGCCTGACTGATATATAAGGGCAGTCAGCAGCGAACCAGCTGAGCGGCGAACAGAGGGAGTTTGCCTGGGAGCTGTCCGACAGGATGTATGCTAAGTGCTGCATTAGGGGGCCTGTGTTGGTGAGTATCTGAGTGTCTGTTGCTGGGACAGTTTGTCAGTTTGATCGTGGGCTTGATTGCTTGCTTGTTTTGTTTGAAACGTGTGAATTGGGAGTGCATTGTTCCAGGTGGGCCTGACTGGTGTATAAGGGCAGTCAGCAGCGAACCAGCTGAGCTGCGAACAGCAGAGGCTAACAGAGGGAGTTTGCCTGGGAGCTGTCCGAGAGGAGATACGCTAAGTGCTGCATTAGGGGGGCTGTGTTGGTGAGTATCTGAGTGTCTGTTGCTGGGACAGTTTGTCAGTTTGATCGTGGGCTTGATTGCTTGCTTGTTTAGTTCTAAAAGTGTGAATTGGGAGTGCTTTGTTCCAGGTGGGACTGACTGGTGTATAAGGGCAGTCACCAGCGAACCAGCTGAGCGGCGAACAGCAGAGGCTAACAGAGGGAGTTTGCCTGGGAGCTGTCCGAGACGAGATACGCTAAGTGCTGCATTAGGGGGGCTGTGTTGGTGAGTATCTGAGTGTCTGTTGCTGGGACAGTTTGTCAGTTTGACCGTGTGCTTGATTGCTTGCTTGGTTTGTTTGAAACGTGTGAATTGGGAGTGCTTTGTTCCAGGTGGGCCTGACTGGTATATAAGGGCAGTCAACAGCGAACCAGCTGAGCGGCGAGCACAGGGAGTTTGCCTGGGAGCTGTCCGAGAGGAGGTACGCTAAGTGCTGCATTAGGGGGGCTGTGTTGGTGAGTATCTGAGTGTCTGTTGCTGGGACAGTTTGTCAGTTTGACCGTGGGCTTGGTTGCTAGCTTGTTTTGTTTGAAACGTGTGAATTGGGAGTGCTTTGTTCCAGGTTGGCCTGACTGGTATATAAGGGCAGTCAGCAGCGAACCAGCTGAGCGGCGAACAGAGGGAGTTTGCCTGGGAGCTGTCCGACAGGATGTATGCTAAGTGCTGCATTAGGGGGCCTGTGTTGGTGAGTATCTGAGTGTCTGTTGCTGGGACAGTTTGTCAGTTTGATCGTGGGCTTGATTGCTTGCTTGTTTTGTTTGAAACGTGTGAATTGGGAGTGCATTGTTCCAGGTGGGCCTGACTGGTGTATAAGGGCAGTCAGCAGCGAACCAGCTGAGCTGCGAACAGCAGAGGCTAACAGAGGGAGTTTGCCTGGGAGCTGTCCGAGAGGAGATACGCTAAGTGCTGCATTAGGGGGGCTGTGTTGGTGAGTATCTGAGTGTCTGTTGCTGGGACAGTTTGTCAGTTTGATCGTGGGCTTGATTGCTTGCTTGTTTAGTTCTAAAAGTGTGAATTGGGAGTGCTTTGTTCCAGGTGGGACTGACTGGTGTATAAGGGCAGTCACCAGCGAACCAGCTGAGCGGCGAACAGCAGAGGCTAACAGAGGGAGTTTGCCTGGGAGCTGTCCGAGACGAGATACGCTAAGTGCTGCATTAGGGGGGCTGTGTTGGTGAGTATCTGAGTGTCTGTTGCTGGGACAGTTTGTCAGTTTGACCGTGTGCTTGATTGCTTGCTTGGTTTGTTTGAAACGTGTGAATTGGGAGTGCTTTGTTCCAGGTGGGCCTGACTGGTATATAAGGGCAGTCAACAGCGAACCAGCTGAGCGGCGAGCACAGGGAGTTTGCCTGGGAGCTGTCCGAGAGGAGGTACGCTAAGTGCTGCATTAGGGGGGCTGTGTTGGTGAGTATCTGAGTGTCTGTTGCTGGGACAGTTTGTCAGTTTGACCGTGGGCTTGGTTGCTAGCTTGTTTTGTTTGAAACGTGTGAATTGGGAGTGCTTTGTTCCAGGTTGGCCTGACTGGTATATAAGGGCAGTCAGCAGCGAACCTGCTGAGCGGCGAAAAGAGGGAGTTTCCCTGGGAGCTGTCCGAGAGGAGGTACGCTAAGTGCTGCATTAGGGGGGCTCTGTTGGTGAGTATCTGAGTGTCTGTTGCTGGGACAGTTTGTCAGTTTGACCCTGTACTTGATTGCTGGCTTGTTTAGTTCTAAAAGTGTGAATTGGGAGTGCATTGTTCCAGGTGGGCCTGACTGGTGTATAAGGGCAGTCAGCAGCGAACCAGCTGAGCTGCGAACAGCAGAGGCTAACAGAGGGAGTTTGCCTGGGAGCTGTCTGAGAGGAGGTACGCTAAGTGATGCATTAGGGGGGCTGTGTTGGTGAGTATCTGAGTGTCTGTTGCTGGGACAGTTTGTCAGTTTGACCGTGGGCTTGATTGCTTGCTTGTTTTGTTTGAAACGTGTGAATTGGGAGTGCTTCGTTCCAGGTGGGCCTGACTGGTGTATAAGGGCAGTCAGCAGCGAACCAGCTGAGCGGCGAACAGAGGGAGTTTGCCTGGGAGCTGTCCGACAGGAGGTACGCTAAGTGCTGCATTAGGGGGGCTGTGTTGGTGAGTATCTGAGTGTCTGTTGCTGGGACAGTTTGTCAGTTTGACCGTGGGCTTGATTGCTTGCTTGTTTTGTTTGAAACGTGTGAATTGGGAGTGCATTGTTCCAGGTGGGCCTGACTGGTGTATAAGGGCAGTCAGCAGCGAACCAGCTGAGCTGCGAACAGCAGAGGCTAACAGAGGGAGTTTGCCTGGGAACTGTCCGACAGGAGGTACGCTAAGTGCTGCATTAGGGGGGCTGTGTTGGTGCGTATCTGAGTGTCTGTTGCTGGGACAGTTTGTCAGTTTGATCGTGGGCTTGATTGCTTGCTTGTTTAGTTCTAAAAGTGTGAATTGGGAGTGCTTTGTTCCAGGTGGGACTGACTGGTGTATAAGGGCAGTCAGCAGCGAACCAGCTGAGCGGCGAACAGCAGAGGCTAACAGAGGGAGTTTGCCTGGGAGCTGTCCGACAGGAGGTACGCTAAGTGCTGCATTAGGGGGGCTGTGTTGGTGAGTATCTGAGTGTCTGTTGCTGGGACAGTTTGTCAGTTTGACCGTGGGCTTGATTGCTTGCTTGTTTTGTTTGAAACGTGTGAATTGGGAGTGCATTGTTCCAGGTGGGCCTGACTGGTGTATAAGGGCAGTCAGCAGCGAACCAGCTGAGCTGCGAACAGCAGAGGCTAACAGAGGGAGTTTCCCTGGGAGCTGTCCGAGAGGAGATACGCTAAGTGCTGCATTAGGGGGGCTGTGTTGGTGAGTATCTGAGTGTCTGTTGCTGGGACAGTTTGTCAGTTTGATCGTGGGCTTGATTGCTTGCTTGTTTAGTTCTAAAAGTGTGAATTGGGAGTGCTTTGTTCCAGGTGGGACTGACTGGTGTATAAGGGCAGTCAGCAGCGAACCAGCTGAGCGGCGAACAGCAGAGGCTAACAGAGGGAGTTTGCCTGGGAGCTGTCCGACAGGAGGTACGCTAAGTGCTGCATTAGGGGGGCTGTGTTGGTGAGTATCTGAGTGTCTGTTGCTGGGACAGTTTGTCAGTTTGACCGTGGGCTTGATTGCTTGCTAGTTTTGTTTGAAACGTGTGAATTGGGAGTGCATTGTTCCAGGTGGGCCTGACTGGTGTATAAGGGCAGTCAGCAACGAACCAGCTGAGCTGCGAACAGCAGAGGCTAACAGAGGGAGTTTGCCTGGGAGCTGTCCGAGAGGAGATACGCTAAGTGCTGCATTAGGGGGGCTGTGTTGGTGAGTATCTGAGTGTCTGTTGCTGGGACAGTTTGTCAGTTTGACCGTGTGCTTGATTGCTTGCTTGGTTTGTTTGAAACGTGTGAATTGGGAGTGCTTTGTTCCAGGTGGGCCTGACTGGTATATAAAGGCAGTCAACAGCGAACCAGCTGAGCGGCGAGCACAGGGAGTTTGCCTGGGAGCTGTCCGAGAGGAGGTACGCTAAGTGCTGCATTAGGGGGGCTGTGTTGGTGAGTATCTGAGTGTCTGTTGCTGGGACAGTTTGTCAGTTTGACCGTGGGCTTGGTTGCTAGCTTGTTTTGTTTGAAACGTGTGAATTGGGAGTGCTTTGTTCCAGGTGGGCCTGACTGGTATATAAGGGCAGTCAGCAGCGAACCTGCTGAGCGGCGAAAAGAGGGAGTTTCCCTGGGAGCTGTCCGAGAGGAGGTACGCTAAGTGCTGCATTAGGGGGGCTCTGTTGGTGAGTATCTGAGTGTCTGTTGCTGGGACAGTTTCTCAGTTTGACCGTGTGCTTGATTGCTTGCTTGTTTTGTTTGAAAAGTGTGAATTGGGAGTGCATTGTTCCAGGTGGGCCTGACTGGTGTATAAGGGCAGTCAGCAGCGAACCAGCTGAGCTGCGAACAGCAGAGGCTAACAGAGGGAGTTTGCCTGGGAGCTGTCCGAGAGGAGATACGCTAAGTGCTGCATTAGGGGGGCTGTGTTGGTGAGTATCTGAGTGTCTGTTGCTGGGACAGTTTGTCAGTTTGACCGTGTGCTTGATTGCTTGCTTGGTTTGTTTGAAACGTGTGAATTGGGAGTGCTTTGTTCCAGGTGGGCCTGACTGGTATATAAAGGCAGTCAACAGCGAACCAGCTGAGCGGCGAGCACAGGGAGTTTGCCTGGGAGCTGTCCGAGAGGAGGTACGCTAAGTGCTGCATTAGGGGGGCTGTGTTGGTGAGTATCTGAGTGTCTGTTGCTGGGACAGTTTGTCAGTTTGACCGTGGGCTTGGTTGCTAGCTTGTTTTGTTTGAAACGTGTGAATTGGGAGTGCTTTGTTCCAGGTGGGCCTGACTGGTATATAAGGGCAGTCAGCAGCGAACCTGCTGAGCGGCGAAAAGAGGGAGTTTCCCTGGGAGCTGTCCGAGAGGAGGTACGCTAAGTGCTGCATTAGGGGGGCTCTGTTGGTGAGTATCTGAGTGTCTGTTGCTGGGACAGTTTCTCAGTTTGACCGTGTGCTTGATTGCTTGCTTGTTTTGTTTGAAAAGTGTGAATTGGGAGTGCATTGTTCCAGGTGGGCCTGACTGGTGTATAAGGGCAGTCAGCAGCGAACCAGCTGAGCGGCGAACAGCAGAGGCTAACGGAGGGAGTTTGCCTGGGAGCTGTCCGAGAGGAGGTACGCTAAGTGCTGCATTAGGGGGGCTCTGTTGGTGAGTATCTGAGTGTCTGTTGCTGGGACAGTTTGTCAGTTTGACCCTGTACTTGATTGCTGGCTTGTTTAGTTCTAAAAGTGTGAATTGGGAGTGCATTGTTCCAGGTGGGCCTGACTGGTGTATAAGGGCAGTCAGCAGCGAACCAGCTGAGCTGCGAACAGCAGAGGCTAACAGAGGGAGTTTGCCTGGGAGCTGTCTGAGAGGAGGTACGCTAAGTGATGCATTAGGGGGGCTGTGTTGGTGAGTATCTGAGTGTCTGTTGCTGGGACAGTTTGTCAGTTTGACCGTGGGCTTGATTGCTTGCTTGTTTTGTTTGAAAAGTGTGAATTGGGAGTGCATTGTTCCAGGTGGGCCTGACTGGTGTATAAGGGCAGTCAGCAGCGAACCAGCTGAGCTGCGAACAGCAGAGGCTAACAGAGGGAGTTGGCCTGGGAGCTGTCCGAGAGGAGGTACACTAAGTGCTGCATTAGGGGGGCTGTGTTGGTGAGTATCTGAGTGTCTGTTGCTGGGATAGTTTGACCGTGGGCTTGATTGCTTGCTTGTTTTGTTTGAAACGTGTGAATTGGGAGTGCATTGTTCCAGGTGGGCCTGACTGGTGTATAAGGGCAGTCAGCAGCGAACCAGCTGAGCTGCGAACAGCAGAGGCTAACAGAGGGAGTTTGCCTGGGAGCTGTCCGAGAGGAGATACGCTAAGTGCTGCATTAGGGGGGCTGTGTTGGTGAGTATCTGAGTGTCTGTTGCTGGGACAGTTTGTCAGTTTGATCGTGGGCTTGATTGCTTGCTTGTTTAGTTCTAAAAGTGTGAATTGGGAGTGCTTTGTTCCAGGTGGGACTGACTGGTGTATAAGGGCAGTCAGCAGCGAACCAGCTGAGCGGCGAACAGCAGAGGCTAACAGAGGGAGTTTGCCTGGGAGCTGTCCGACAGGAGGTACGCTAAGTGCTGCATTAGGGGGGCTGTGTTGGTGAGTATCTGAGTGTCTGTTGCTGGGACAGTTTGTCAGTTTGACCGTGGGTTTGATTGCTTGCTTGTTTTGTTTGAAACGTGTGAATTGGGAGTGCATTGTTCCAGGTGGGCCTGACTGGTGTATAAGGGCAGTCAGCAGCGAACCAGCTGAGCTGCGAACAGCAGAGGCTAACAGAGGGAGTTTGCCTGGGAACTGTCCGACAGGAGGTACGCTAAGTGCTGCATTAGGGGGGCTGTGTTGGTGCGTATCTGAGTGTCTGTTGCTGGGACAGTTTGTCAGTTTGATCGTGGGCTTGATTGCTTGCTTGTTTAGTTCTAAAAGTGTGAATTGGGAGTGCTTTGTTCCAGGTGGGACTGACTGGTGTATAAGGGCAGTCAGCAGCGAACCAGCTGAGCGGCGAACAGCAGAGGCTAACAGAGGGAGTTTGCCTGGGAGCTGTCCGACAGGAGGTACGCTAAGTGCTGCATTAGGGGGGCTGTGTTGGTGAGTATCTGAGTGTCTGTTGCTGGGACAGTTTGTCAGTTTGACCGTGGGCTTGATTGCTTGCTTGTTTTGTTTGAAACGTGTGAATTGGGAGTGCATTGTTCCAGGTGGGCCTGACTGGTGTATAAGGGCAGTCAGCAGCGAACCAGCTGAGCTGCGAACAGCAGAGGCTAACAGAGGGAGTTTCCCTGGGAGCTGTCCGAGAGGAGATACGCTAAGTGCTGCATTAGGGGGGCTGTGTTGGTGAGTATCTGAGTGTCTGTTGCTGGGACAGTTTGTCAGTTTGATCGTGGGCTTGATTGCTTGCTTGTTTAGTTCTAAAAGTGTGAATTGGGAGTGCTTTGTTCCAGGTGGGACTGACTGGTGTATAAGGGCAGTCAGCAGCGAACCAGCTGAGCGGCGAACAGCAGAGGCTAACAGAGGGAGTTTGCCTGGGAGCTGTCCGACAGGAGGTACGCTAAGTGCTGCATTAGGGGGGCTGTGTTGGTGAGTATCTGAGTGTCTGTTGCTGGGACAGTTTGTCAGTTTGACCGTGGGCTTGATTGCTTGCTAGTTTTGTTTGAAACGTGTGAATTGGGAGTGCATTGTTCCAGGTGGGCCTGACTGGTGTATAAGGGCAGTCAGCAACGAACCAGCTGAGCTGCGAACAGCAGAGGCTAACAGAGGGAGTTTGCCTGGGAGCTGTCCGAGAGGAGATACGCTAAGTGCTGCATTAGGGGGGCTGTGTTGGTGAGTATCTGAGTGTCTGTTGCTGGGACAGTTTGTCAGTTTGACCGTGTGCTTGATTGCTTGCTTGGTTTGTTTGAAACGTGTGAATTGGGAGTGCTTTGTTCCAGGTGGGCCTGACTGGTATATAAAGGCAGTCAACAGCGAACCAGCTGAGCGGCGAGCACAGGGAGTTTGCCTGGGAGCTGTCCGAGAGGAGGTACGCTAAGTGCTGCATTAGGGGGGCTGTGTTGGTGAGTATCTGAGTGTCTGTTGCTGGGACAGTTTGTCAGTTTGACCGTGGGCTTGGTTGCTAGCTTGTTTTGTTTGAAACGTGTGAATTGGGAGTGCTTTGTTCCAGGTGGGCCTGACTGGTATATAAGGGCAGTCAGCAGCGAACCTGCTGAGCGGCGAAAAGAGGGAGTTTCCCTGGGAGCTGTCCGAGAGGAGGTACGCTAAGTGCTGCATTAGGGGGGCTCTGTTGGTGAGTATCTGAGTGTCTGTTGCTGGGACAGTTTCTCAGTTTGACCGTGTGCTTGATTGCTTGCTTGTTTTGTTTGAAAAGTGTGAATTGGGAGTGCATTGTTCCAGGTGGGCCTGACTGGTGTATAAGGGCAGTCAGCAGCGAACCAGCTGAGCTGCGAACAGCAGAGGCTAACAGAGGGAGTTTGCCTGGGAGCTGTCCGAGAGGAGATACGCTAAGTGCTGCATTAGGGGGGCTGTGTTGGTGAGTATCTGAGTGTCTGTTGCTGGGACAGTTTGTCAGTTTGACCGTGTGCTTGATTGCTTGCTTGGTTTGTTTGAAACGTGTGAATTGGGAGTGCTTTGTTCCAGGTGGGCCTGACTGGTATATAAAGGCAGTCAACAGCGAACCAGCTGAGCGGCGAGCACAGGGAGTTTGCCTGGGAGCTGTCCGAGAGGAGGTACGCTAAGTGCTGCATTAGGGGGGCTGTGTTGGTGAGTATCTGAGTGTCTGTTGCTGGGACAGTTTGTCAGTTTGACCGTGGGCTTGGTTGCTAGCTTGTTTTGTTTGAAACGTGTGAATTGGGAGTGCTTTGTTCCAGGTGGGCCTGACTGGTATATAAGGGCAGTCAGCAGCGAACCTGCTGAGCGGCGAAAAGAGGGAGTTTCCCTGGGAGCTGTCCGAGAGGAGGTACGCTAAGTGCTGCATTAGGGGGGCTCTGTTGGTGAGTATCTGAGTGTCTGTTGCTGGGACAGTTTCTCAGTTTGACCGTGTGCTTGATTGCTTGCTTGTTTTGTTTGAAAAGTGTGAATTGGGAGTGCATTGTTCCAGGTGGGCCTGACTGGTGTATAAGGGCAGTCAGCAGCGAACCAGCTGAGCGGCGAACAGCAGAGGCTAACGGAGGGAGTTTGCCTGGGAGCTGTCCGAGAGGAGGTACGCTAAGTGCTGCATTAGGGGGGCTCTGTTGGTGAGTATCTGAGTGTCTGTTGCTGGGACAGTTTGTCAGTTTGACCCTGTACTTGATTGCTGGCTTGTTTAGTTCTAAAAGTGTGAATTGGGAGTGCATTGTTCCAGGTGGGCCTGACTGGTGTATAAGGGCAGTCAGCAGCGAACCAGCTGAGCTGCGAACAGCAGAGGCTAACAGAGGGAGTTTGCCTGGGAGCTGTCTGAGAGGAGGTACGCTAAGTGATGCATTAGGGGGGCTGTGTTGGTGAGTATCTGAGTGTCTGTTGCTGGGACAGTTTGTCAGTTTGACCGTGGGCTTGATTGCTTGCTTGTTTTGTTTGAAAAGTGTGAATTGGGAGTGCATTGTTCCAGGTGGGCCTGACTGGTGTATAAGGGCAGTCAGCAGCGAACCAGCTGAGCTGCGAACAGCAGAGGCTAACAGAGGGAGTTGGCCTGGGAGCTGTCCGAGAGGAGGTACACTAAGTGCTGCATTAGGGGGGCTGTGTTGGTGAGTATCTGAGTGTCTGTTGCTGGGATAGTTTGACCGTGGGCTTGATTGCTTGCTTGTTTTGTTTGAAACGTGTGAATTGGGAGTGCATTGTTCCAGGTGGGCCTGACTGGTGTATAAGGGCAGTCAGCAGCGAACCAGCTGAGCTGCGAACAGCAGAGGCTAACAGAGGGAGTTTGCCTGGGAGCTGTCCGAGAGGAGATACGCTAAGTGCTGCATTAGGGGGGCTGTGTTGGTGAGTATCTGAGTGTCTGTTGCTGGGACAGTTTGTCAGTTTGATCGTGGGCTTGATTGCTTGCTTGTTTAGTTCTAAAAGTGTGAATTGGGAGTGCTTTGTTCCAGGTGGGACTGACTGGTGTATAAGGGCAGTCAGCAGCGAACCAGCTGAGCGGCGAACAGCAGAGGCTAACAGAGGGAGTTTGCCTGGGAGCTGTCCGACAGGAGGTACGCTAAGTGCTGCATTAGGGGGGCTGTGTTGGTGAGTATCTGAGTGTCTGTTGCTGGGACAGTTTGTCAGTTTGACCGTGGGTTTGATTGCTTGCTTGTTTTGTTTGAAACGTGTGAATTGGGAGTGCATTGTTCCAGGTGGGCCTGACTGGTGTATAAGGGCAGTCAGCAGCGAACCAGCTGAGCTGCGAACAGCAGAGGCTAACAGAGGGAGTTTGCCTGGGAGCTGTCCGAGACGAGATACGCTAAGTGCTGCATTAGGGGGGCTGTGTTGGTGAGTATCTGAGTGTCTGTTGCTGGGACAGTTTGTCAGTTTGACCGTGTGCTTGATTGCTTGCTTGGTTTGTTTGAAACGTGTGAATTGGGAGTGCTTTGTTCCAGGTGGGCCTGACTGGTATATAAGGGCAGTCAACAGCGAACCAGCTGAGCGGCGAGCACAGGGAGTTTGCCTGGGAGCTGTCCGAGAGGAGGTACGCTAAGTGCTGCATTAGGGGGGCTGTGTTGGTGAGTATCTGAGTGTCTGTTGCTGGGACAGTTTGTCAGTTTGACCGTGGGCTTGGTTGCTAGCTTGTTTTGTTTGAAACCTGTGAATTGGGAGTGCTTTGTTCCATGTGGGCCTGACTGGTATATAAGGGCAGTCAGCAGCGAACCTGCTGAGCGGCGAAAAGAGGGAGTTTCCCTGGGAGCTGTCCGAGAGGAGGTACGCTAAGTGCTGCATTAGGGGGGCTCTGTTGGTGAGTATCTGAGTGTCTGTTGCTGGGACAGTTTCTCAGTTTGACCGTGTGCTTGATTGCTTGCTTGTTTTGTTTGAAAAGTGTGAATTGGGAGTGCATTGTTCCAGGTGGGCCTGACTGGTGTATAAGGGCAGTCAGCAGCGAACCAGCTGAGCGGCGAACAGCAGAGGCTAACGGAGGGAGTTTGCCTGGGAGCTGTCCGAGAGGAGGTACGCTAAGTGCTGCATTAGGGGGGCTCTGTTGGTGAGTATCTGAGTGTCTGTTCCTGGGACAGTTTGTCAGTTTGACCCTGTACTTGATTGCTGGCTTGTTTAGTTCTAAAAGCGTGAATTGGGAGTGCATTGTTCCAGGTGGGCCTGACTGGTGTATAAGGGCAGTCAGCAGCGAACCAGCTGAGCTGCGAACAGCAGAGGCTAACAGAGGGAGTTTGCCTGGGAGCTGTCTGAGAGGAGGTACGCTAAGTGATGCATTAGGGGGGCTGTGTTGGTGAGTATCTGAGTGTCTGTTGCTGGGACAGTTTGTCAGTTTGACCGTGGGCTTGATTGCTTGCTTGTTTTGTTTGAAACGTGTGAATTGGGAGTGCATTGTTCCAGGTGGGCCTGACTGGTGTATAAGGGCAGTCAGCAGCGAACCAGCTGAGCTGCGAACAGCAGAGGCTAACAGAGGGAGTTTGCCTGGGAGCTGTCCGACAGGAGGTACGCTAAGTGCTGCATTAGGGGGGCTGTGTTGGTGAGTATCTGAGTGTCTGTTGCTGGGACAGTTTGTCAGTTTGACCGTGGGCTTGATTGCTTGCTTGTTTTGTTTGAAAGGTGTGAATTGGGAGTGCATTGTTCCAGGTGGGCCTGACTGGTGTATAAGGGCAGTCAGCAGCGAACCAGCTGAGCTGCGAACAGCAGAGGCTAACAGAGGGAGTTTGCCTGGTAGCTGTCCGAGAGGAGGTACGCTAAGTACTGCATTAGGGGGACTGTGTTGGTGAGTATCTGAGTGTCTCTTGCTGGGACAGTTTGTCAGTTTGACCGTGTGCTTGATTGCTTACTTGTTTTGTTTCAAAAGTGTGAATTGGGAATGCATTGTTCCAGGTGGGCCTGACTGGTGTATAAGGGCAGTCAGCAGCGAACCAGCTGAGCGGCGAACAGAGGGAGTTTGGCTGGGAGCTGTCCGAGAGGAGGTATGCTAAGTGCTGCATTAGGGGGGCTGTGTTGGTGAGTATCTGAGTGTCTGTTGCTGGGACAGTTTGACCGTGTGCTTGATTGCTTGCTTGTTTTGTTTGAAAAGTGTGAATTGGGAGTGCATTGTTCCAGGTGGGCCTGACTGGTGTATAAGGGCAGTCAGCAGCGAACCAGCTGAGCTGCGAACAGCAGAGGCTAACAGAGGGAGTTGGCCTGGGAGCTGTCCGAGAGGAGGTACACTAAGTGCTGCATTAGGGGGGCTGTGTTGGTGAGTATCTGAGTGTCTCTTGCTGGGACAGTTTGTCAGTTTGACCGTGTGCTTGATTGCTTGCTTGTTTTGTTTCAAAAGTGTGAACTGGGAGTGCTTTGTTCCAGGTGGGCCTGACTGGTGTATAAGGGCAGTCAGCAGCGAACCAGCTGAGCGGCGAACAGAGGGAGTTTGCCTGGGACCTCTCCGAGAGGAGGTACGCTAAGTGCTGCATTAGGGGGGCTGTGTTGGGGAGTATCTGAGTGTCTGTTGCTGGGACAGTTTGTCAGTTTGACCGTGGGCTTGGTTGCTAGCTTGTTTTGTTTGAAACGTGTGAATTGGGAGTGCTTTGTTCCAGGTGGGCCTGACTGGTATATAAGGGCAGTCAGCAGCAAACCTGCTGAGCGGCGAAAAGAGGGAGTTTCCCTGGGAGCTGTCCGAGAGGAGGTACGCTAAGTGCTGCATTAGGGGGGCTGTGTTGGGGAGTATCTGAGTGTCTGTTGCTGGGACAGTTTGTCAGTTTGACCGTGTGCTTGATTGCTTGATTCTTTTGTTTCAAAAGTGTGAATTGGGAGTGCTTTGTTCCAGGTGGGCCTGACTGCTATATAAGGGCAGTCATCAGCGAACCAGCTGAGCGGCAAACAGCAGAGGCTAACAGAGGGAGTTTGCCTGGGAGCTGTCCGACAGGAGGTACGCTAAGTGCTGCATTAGGGGGGCTGTGTTGGTGAGTATCTGAGTGTCTGTTGCTGGGACAGTTTGTCAGTTTGACCGTGTGCTTGATTGCTTGCTTGGTTTGTTTGAAACGTGTGAATTGGGAGTGCTTTGTTCCAGGTGGGCCTGACTGGTATATAAGGGCAGTCAACAGCGAACCAGCTGAGCGGCAAGCACAGGGAGTTTGCCTGGGAGCTGTCCGAGAGGAGGTACGCTAAGTGCTGCATTAGGGGGGCTGTGTTGGTGAGTATCTGAGTGTCTGTTGCTGGGACAGTTTGTCAGTTTGACCGTGGGCTTGGTTGCTAGCTTGTTTTGTTTGAAACGTGTGAATTGGGAGTGCTTTGTTCCAGGTGGGCCTGACTGGTATATAAGGGCAGTCAGCAGCGAACCTGCTGAGCGGCGAAAAGAGGGAGTTTCCCTGGGAGCTGTCCGAGAGGAGGTACGCTAAGTGCTGCATTAGGGGGGCTCTGTTGGTGAGTATCTGAGTGTCTGTTGCTGGGACAGTTTGTCAGTTTGACCCTGTACTTGATTGCTGGCTTGTTTTGTTTGAAAAGTGTGAATTGGGAGTGCATTGTTCCAGGTGGGCCTGACTGGTGTATAAGGGCAGTCAGCAGCGAACCAGCTGAGCTGCGAACAGCAGAGGCTAACAGAGGGAGTTTGCCTGGGAGCTGTCTGAGAGGAGGTACGCTAAGTGATGCATTAGGGGGGCTGTGTTGGTGAGTATCTGAGTGTCTGTTGCTGGGACAGTTTGTCAGTTTGACCGTGGGCTTGATTGCTTGCTTGTTTTGTTTGAAACGTGTGAATTGGGAGTGCTTCGTTCCAGGTGGGCCTGACTGGTGTATAAGGGCAGTCAGCAGCGAACCAGCTGAGCGGCGAACAGCAGAGGCTAACAGAGGGAGTTTGCCTGGGAGCTGTCCGACAGGAGGTACGCTAAGTGCTGCATTAGGGGGGCTGTGTTGGTGAGTATCTGAGTGTCTGTTGCTGGGACAGTTTGTCAGTTTGACCGTGGGCTTGATTGCTTGCTTGTTTTGTTTGAAACGTGTGAATTGGGAGTGCATTGTTCCAGGTGGGCCTGACTGGTGTATAAGGGCAGTCAGCAGCGAACCAGCTGAGCTGCGAACAGCAGAGGCTAACAGAGGGAGTTGGCCTGGGAGCTGTCCGAGAGGAGGTACACTAAGTGCTGCATTAGGGGGGCTGTGTTGGTGAGTATCTGAGTGTCTGTTGCTGGGACAGTTTGACCGTGTGCTTGATTGCTTGCTTGTTTTGTTTGAAAACTGTGAATTGGGAGTGCTTTGTTCCAGGTGGGCCTGACTGATATATAAGGGCAGTCAGCAGCGAACCAGCTGAGCGGCGAACAGAGGGAGTTTGCCTGGGAGCTGTCCGACAGGAGGTATTCTAAGTGCTGCATTAGGGGGCCTGTGTTGGTGAGTATCTGAGTGTCTCTTGCTGGGACAGTTTGTCAGTTTGACCGTGTGCCTGATTGCTTGCTTGTTTTGTTTCAAAAGTGTGAACTGGGAGTGCTTTGTTCCAGGTGGGCCTGACTGGTGTATAAGGGCAGTCAGCAGCGAACCAGCTGAGCGGCGAACAGAGGGAGTTTGCCTGGGACCTCTCCGAGAGGAGGTACGCTAAGTGCTGAATTAGGGGGGCTGTGTTGGTGAATATCTGAGTGTCTGTTGCTGGGACAGTTTGTCAGTTTGACCGTGGGCTTGGTTGCTAGCTTGTTTTGTTTGAAACGTGTGAATTGGGAGTGCTTTGTTCCAGGTGGGCCTGACTGGTATATAAGGGCAGTCAGCAGCAAACCTGCTGAGCGGCGAAAAGAGGGAGTTTCCCTGGGAGCTGTCCGAGAGGAGGTACGCTAAGTGCTGCATTAGGGGGGCTGTGTTGGGGAGTATCTGAGTGTCTGTTGCTGGGACAGTTTGTCAGTTTGACCGTGGGCTTGGTTGCTTGCTTGTTTTGTTTGAAACGTGTGAATTGGGAGTGCTTTGTTCCAGGTGGGCCTGACTGGTGTATAAGGGCAGTCAGCAGCGAACCAGCTGAGCTGCGAACAGCAGAGGCTAACAGAGGGAGTTTGCCTGGGAGCTGTCCGACAGGAGGTACGCTAAGTGCTGCATTAGGGTGGCTGTGTTGGTGAGTATCTGAGTGTCTGTTGCTGCGACAGTTTGTCAGTTTGATCGTGGGCTTGATTGCTTGCTTGTTTAGTTCTAAAAGTGTGAATTGGGAGTGCTTTGTTCCAGGTGGGACTGACTGGTGTATAAGGGCAGTCAGCAGCGAACCAGCTGAGCTGCGAACAGCAGAGGCTAACAGAGGGAGTTTGCCTGGGAGCTGTCCGAGAGGAGGTACGCTAAGTGATGCATTAGTGGGGCTGTGTTGGTGAGTATCTGAGTGTCTGTTGCTGGGACAGTTTGTCAGTTTGATCGTGGGCTTGATTGCTTGCTTGTTTAGTTCTAAAAGTGTGAATTGGGAGTGCTTTGTTCCAGGTGGGACTGACTGGTGTATAAGGGCAGTCAGCAGCGAACCAGCTGAGCGGCGAACAGCAGAGGCTAACAGAGGGAGTTTGCCTGGGAGCTGTCCGACAGGAGGTACGCTAAGTGCTGCATTAGGGGGGCTGTGTTGGTGAGTATCTGAGTGTCTGTTGCTGGGACAGTTTGTCAGTTTGACCGTGGGCTTGATTGCTTGCTTGTTTTGTTTGAAACGTGTGAATTGGGAGTGCATTGTTCCAGGTGGGCCTGACTGCTGTATAAGGGCAGTCAGCAGCGAACCAGCTGAGCGGCGAACAGAGGGAGTTTGGCTGGGAGCTGTCCGAGAGGAGGTATGCTAAGTGCTGCATTAGGGGGGCTGTGTTGGTGAGTATCTGAGTGTCTGTTGCTGGGACAGTTTGACCGTGTGCTTGATTGCTTGCTTGTTTTGTTTGAAAAGTGTGAATTGGGAGTGCATTGTTCCAGGTGGGCCTGACTGGTGTATAAGGGCAGTCAGCAGCGAACCAGCTGAGCTGCGAACAGCAGAGGCTAACAGAGGGAGTTGGCCTGGGAGCTGTCCGAGAGGAGGTACACTAAGTGCTGCATTAGGGGGGCTGTGTTGGTGAGTATCTGAGTGTCTGTTGCTGGGACAGTTTGACCGTGTGCTTGATTGCTTACTTGTTTAGTTTCAAAAGTGTGAATTGGGAATGCATTGTTCCAGGTGGGCCTGACTGGTGTATAAGGGCAGTCAGCAGCGAACCAGCTGAGCGGCGAACAGAGGGAGTTTGGCTGGGAGCTGTCCGAGAGGAGGTATGCTAAGTGCTGCATTAGGGGGGCTGTGTTGGTGAGTATCTGAGTGTCTGTTGCTGGGACAGTTTGTCAGTTTGACCGTGGGCTTGGTTGCTAGCTTGTTTTGTTTGAAACGTGTGAATTGGGAGTGCTTTGTTCCAGGTGGGCCTGACTGGTATATAAGGGCAGTCAGCAGCAAACCTGCTGAGCGGCGAAAAGAGGGAGTTTCCCTGGGAGCTGTCCGAGAGGAGGTACGCTAAGTGCTGCATTAGGGGGGCTGTGTTGGGGAGTATCTGAGTGTCTGTTGCTGGGACAGTTTGTCAGTTTGACCGTGTGCTTGATTGCTTGATTCTTTTGTTTCAAAAGTGTGAATTGGGAGTGCTTTGTTCCAGGTGGGCCTGACTGCTATATAAGGGCAGTCATCAGCGAACCAGCTGAGCGGCAAACAGCAGAGGCTAACAGAGGGAGTTTGCCTGGGAGCTGTCCGACAGGAGGTACGCTAAGTGCTGCATTAGGGGGGCTGTGTTGGTGAGTATCTGAGTGTCTGTTGCTGGGACAGTTTGTCAGTTTGACCGTGGGCTTGATTGCTTGCTTGTTTTGTTTGAAACGTGTGAATTGGGAGTGCATGGTTCCAGGTGGGCCTGACTGGTGTATAAGGGCAGTCAACAGCAAACCAGCTGAGCTGCGAACAGCAGAGGCTAACCGAGGGAGTTTGCCTGGGAGCTGTCCGAGAGGAGATACGCTAAGTGCTGCATTAGGGGGGCTGTGTTGGGGAGTATCTGAGTGTCTGTTGCTGGGACAGTTTGTCAGTTTGACCGTGTGCTTGATTGCTTGATTCTTTTGTTTCAAAAGTGTGAATTGGGAGTGCATTGTTCCAGGTGGGCCTGACTGGTGTATAAGGGCAGTCAGCAGCGAACCAGCTGAGCTGCGAACAGCAGAGGCTAACAGAGGGAGTTTGCCTGGTAGCTGTCCGAAAGGAGGTACGCTAAGTGCTGCATTAGGGGGGCTGTGTTGGTGAGTATCTGAGTGTCTCTTGCTGGGACAGTTTGTCAGTTTGACCGTGTGCTTGATTGCTTACTTGTTTTGTTTCAAAAGTGTGAATTGGGAATGCATTGTTCCAGGTGGGCCTGACTGGTGTATAAGGGCAGTCAGCAGCGAACCAGCTGAGCGGCGAACAGAGGGAGTTTGGCTGGGAGCTGTCCGAGAGGAGGTATGCTAAGTGCTGCATTAGGGGGGCTGTGTTGGTGAGTATCTGAGTGTCTGTTGCTGGGACAGTTTGACCGTGTGCTTGATTGCTTGCTTGTTTTGTTTGAAAAGTGTGAATTGGGAGTGCATTGTTCCAGGTGGGCCTGACTGGTGTATAAGGGCAGTCAGCAGCGAACCAGCTGAGCTGCGAACAGCAGAGGCTAACAGAGGGAGTTGGCCTGGGAGCTGTCCGAGAGGAGGTACACTAAGTGCTGCATTAGGGGGGCTGTGTTGGTGAGTATCTGAGTGTCTGTTGCTGGGACAGTTTGACCGTGTGCTTGATTGCTTGCTTGTTTTGTTTCAAAAGTGTGAACTGGGAGTGCTTTGTTCCAGGTGGGCCTGACTGGTGTATAAGGGCAGTCAGCAGCGAACCAGCTGAGCGGCGAACAGAGGGAGTTTGCCTGGGACCTCTCCGAGAGGAGGTACGCTAAATGCTGAATTAGGGGGGCTGTGTTGGTGAGTATCTGAGTGTCTGTTGCTGGGACAGTTTGTCAGTTTGACCGTGGGCTTGGTTGCTAGCTTGTTTTGTTTGAAACGTGTGAATTGGGAGTGCTTTGTTCCAGGTGGGCCTGACTGGTATATAAGGGCAGTCAGCAGCAAACCTGCTGAGCGGCGAAAAGAGGGAGTTTCCCTGGGAGCTGTCCGAGAGGAGGTACGCTAAGTGCTGCATTAGGGGGGCTGTGTTGGGGAGTATCTGAGTGTCTGTTGCTGGGACAGTTTGTCAGTTTGACCGTGTGCTTGATTGCTTGATTCTTTTGTTTCAAAAGTGTGAATTGGGAGTGCTTTGTTCCAGGTGGGCCTGACTGGTATATAAGGGCAATCAACAGCGAACCAGCTGAGCGGCGAACAGCAGAGGCTAACGGAGGGAGTTTGCCTGGGAGCTGTCCGACAGGATGTACGCTAAGTGCTGCATTAGGGGGGCTGTGTTGGTGAGTATCTGAGTGTCTGTTGCTGGGACAGTTTTTCAGTTTGACCGTGGGCTTGATTGCTTGCTTGTTTTGTTTGAAACGTGTGAATTGGGAGTGCATTGTTCCAGGTGGGCCTGACTGGTGTATAAGGGCAGTCAGCAGCGAACCAGCTGAGCGGCGAACAGCAGAGGCTAACAGAGGGAGTTTGCCTGGGAGCTGTCCGACAGGAGGTACGCTAAGTGCTGCATTAGGGGGGCTGTGTTGGTGAGTATCTGAGTGTCTGTTGCTGGGACAGTTTGTCAGTTTGACCGTGGGCTTGGTTGCTAGCTTGTTTTGTTTGAAACGTGTGAATTGGGAGTGCTTTGTTCCAGGTGGGCTTGACTGGTATATAAGGGCAGTCAGCAGCAAACCTGCTGAGCGGCGAAAAGAGGGAGTTTCCCTGGGAGCTGTCCGAGAGGAGGTACGCTAAGTGCTGCATTAGGGGAGCTGTGTTGGGGAGTATCTGAGTGTCTGTTGCTGGGACAGTTTGTCAGTTTGACCGTGTGCTTGATTGCTTGATTCTTTTGTTTCAAAAGTGTGAATTGGGAGTGCTTTTTTCCAGGTGGGCCTGACTGCTATATAAGGGCAGTCATCAGCGAACCAGCTGAGCGGCAAACAGCAGAGGCTAACAGAGGGAGTTTGCCTGGGAGCTGTCCGACAGGAGGTACGCTAAGTGCTGCATTAGGGGGGCTGTGTTGGTGAGTATCTGAGTGTCTGTTGCTGGGACAGTTTGTCAGTTTGACCGTGGGCTTGATTGCTTGCTTGTTTTGTTTGAAACGTGTGAATTGGGAGTGCTTTGTTCCAGGTGGGCCTGACTGGTGTATAAGGGCAGTCAGCAGCGAACCAGCTGAGCTGCGAACAGCAGAGGCTAACCGAGGCAGTTTGCCTGGGAGCTGTCCGAGAGGAGATACTCTAAGTGATGCATTAGGGGGGCTGTGTTGGGGAGTATCTGAGTGTCTGTTGCTGGTACAGTTTGTCAGTTTGACCGTGTACTAGATTGCTTGCTTGTTTTGTTTGAAAAGTGTGAATTGGGACTGCTTTGTTCCAGGTGGGCCTGACTGGTGTATAAGGGCAGTCAGCAGTGAACCAGCTGAGCTGCGAACAGCAGAGGCTAACAGAGGGAGTTTGCCTGGGAGCTGTCCGACAGGAGGTACGCTAAGTGATGCATTAGTGGGGCTGTGTTGGTGAGTATCTGAGTGTCTGTTGCTGGGACAGTTTGTCAGTTTGATCGTGGGCTTGATTGCTTGCTTGTTTAGTTCTAAAAGTGTGAATTGGGAGTGCTTTGTTCCAGGTGGGACTGACTGGTGTATAAGGGCAGTCAGCAGCGAACCAGCTGAGCGGCGAACAGCAGAGGCTAACAGAGGGAGTTTGCCTGGGAGCTGTCCGACAGGAGGTACGCTAAGTGCTGCATTAGGGGGGCTGTGTTGGTGAGTATCTGTTGCTGGGACAGTTTGACCGTGGGCTTGATTGCTTGCTTGTTTTGTTTGAAACGTGTGAATTGGGAGTGCATTGTTCCAGGTGGGCCTGACTGGTGTATAAGGGCAGTCAGCAGCGAACCAGCTGAGCTGCGAACAGCAGAGGCTAACAGAGGGAGTTGGCCTGGGAGCTGTCCGAGAGGAGGTACACTAAGTGCTGCATTAGGGGGGCTGTGTTGGTGAGTATCTGAGTGTCTGTTGCTGGGACAGTTTGTCAGTTTGACCATGGGCTTGGTTGCTAGCTTGTTTTGTTTGAAACGTGTGAATTGGGAGTGCTTTGTTCCAGGTGGGCCTGACTGGTATATAAGGGCAGTCAGCAGCAAACCTGCTGAGCGGTGAAAAGAGGGAGTTTCCCTGGGAGCTGTCCGAGAGGAGGTACGCTAAGTGCTGCATTAGGGGAGCTGTGTTGGGGAGTATCTGAGTGTCTGTTGCTGGGACAGTTTGTCAGTTTGACCGTGTGCTTGATTGCTTGATTCTTTTGTTTCAAAAGTGTGAATTGGGAGTGCTTTGTTCCAGGTGGGCCTGACTGCTATATAAGGGCAGTCATCAGCGAACCAGCTGAGCGGCAAACAGCAGAGGCTAACAGAGGGAGTTTGCCTGGGAGCTGTCCGAGAGGAGATACGCTAAGTGCTGCATTAGGGGGGCTGTGTTGGTGAGTATCTGAGTGTCTGTTGCTGGGACAGTTTGTCAGTTTGACCGTGGGCTTGATTGCTTGCTTGTTTTGTTTGAAACGTGTGAATTGGGAGTGCTTTGTTCCAGGTGGGCCTGACTGGTGTATAAGGGCAGTCAGCAGCGAACCAGCTGAGCTGCGAACAGCAGAGGCTAACCGAGGGAGTTTGCCTGGGAGCTGTCCGAGAGGAGATACGCTAAGTGATGCATTAGGGGGGCTGTGTTGGGGAGTATCTGAGTGTCTGTTGCTGGGACAGTTTGTCAGTTTGACCGTGTACTAGATTGCTTGCTTGTTTTGTTTGAAAAGTGTGAATTGGGAGTGCTTTGTTCCAGGTGGGCCTGACTGGTGTATAAGGGCAGTCAGAGGTGAACCAGCTGAGCTGCGAACAGCAGAGGCTAACAGAGGGAGTTTGCCTGGGAGCTGTCCGAGAGGAGGTACGCTAAGTGCTGCATTAGGGGGGCTGTGTTGGTGAGTATCTGAGTGTCTGTTGCTGGGACAGTTTGTCAGTTTGACCGTGGGCTTGATTGCTTGCTTGTTTAGTTCTAAAAGTGTGAATTGGGAGTGCTTTGTTCCAGGTGTGACTGACTGGTGTATAAGGGAGGTCAGCAGCGAACCAGCTGAGCGGCGAACAGCAGAGGCTAACAGAGGGAGTTTGCCTGGGAGCTGTCCGACAGGAGGTACGCTAAGTGATGCATTAGTGGGGCTGTGTTGGTAAGTATCTGAGTGTCTGTTGCTGGGACAGTTTGTCAGTTTGATCGTGGGCTTGATTGCTTGCTTGTTTAGTTCTAAAAGTGTGAATTGGGAGTGCTTTGTTCCAGGTGGGACTGACTGGTGTATAAGGGCAGTCAGCAGCGAACCAGCTGAGCGGCGAACAGCAGAGGCTAACAGAGGGAGTTTGCCTGGGAGCTGTCCGACAGGAGGTACGCTAAGTGCTGCATTAGGGGAGCTGTGTTGGTGAGTATCTGTTGCTGGGACAGTTTGACCGTGGGCTTGATTGCTTGCTTGTTTTGTTTGAAACGTGTGAATTGGGAGTGCATTGTTCCAGGTGGGCCTGACTGGTGTATAAGGGCAGTCAGCAGCGAACCAGCTGAGCTGCGAACAGCAGAGGCTAACAGAGGGAGTTGGCCTGGGAGCTGTCCGAGAGGAGGTACACTAAGTGCTGCATTAGGGGGGCTGTGTTGGTGAGTATCTGAGTGTCTGTTGCTGGGACAGTGTGACCGTGTGCTTGATTGCTTGCTTGTTTTGTTTGAAAAGTGTGAATTGGGAGTGCTTTGTTCCAGGTGGGCCTAACTGGTGTATAAGGGCAGTCAGCAGTGAACCAGCTGAGCTGCGAACAGCAGAGGCTAACAGAGGGAGTTTGCCTGGGAGCTGTCCGAGAGGAGGTACGCTAAGTGCTGCATTAGGGGGGCTGTGTTGGTGAGTATCTGAGTGTCTGTTGCTGGGACAGTTTGTCAGTTTGACCGTGGGCTTGATTGCTTGCTTGTTTTGTTTGAAACATGTGAATTGGGAGTGCATTGTTCCAGGTGGGCCTGACTGGTGTATAAGGGCAGTCAGCAGCGAACCAGCTGAGCTGCGAACAGCAGAGGCTAACAGAGGGAGTTGGCCTGGGAGCTGTCCGAGAGGAGGTACACTAAGTGCTGCATTAGGGGGGCTGTGTTGGTGAGTATCTGAGTGTCTGTTGCTGGGACAGTTTGACCGTGTGCTTGATTGCTTGCTTGTTTTGTTTGAAAAGTGTGAATTGGGAGTGCATTGTTCCAGGTGGGCCTGACTGGTGTATAAGGGCAGTCAGCAGCGAACCAGCTGAGCTGCGAACAGCAGAGGCTAACAGAGGGAGTTGGCCTGGGAGCTGTCCGAGAGGAGGTACACTAAGTGCTGCATTAGGGGGGCTGTGTTGGTGAGTATCTGAGTGTCTGTTGCTGGGACACTTTGACCCTGTGCTTGATTGCTTGCTTGTTTTGTTTCAAAAGTGTGAACTGGGAGTGCTTTGTTCCAGGTGGGCCTGACTGGTGTATAAGGGCAGTCAGCAGCGAACCAGCTGAGCGGCGAACAGAGGGAGTTTGCCTGGGACCTCTCTGAGAGGAGGTACGCTAAGTGCTGCATTAGGGGGGCTGTGTTGGTGAGTATCTGAGTGTCTGTTGCTGGGACAGTTTGTCAGTTTGACCGTGTGCTTGATTGCTTGCTTGTTTTGTTTCAAAAGTGTGAATTGGGAGTGCTTTGTTCCAGGTGGGCCTGACTGCTATATAAGGGCAGTCATCAGCGAACCAGCTGAGCGGCAAACAGCAGAGGCTAACAGAGGGAGTTTGCCTGGGAGCTGTCCGACAGGAGGTACGCTAAGTGCTGCATTAGGGGGGCTGTGTTGGTGAGTATCTGAGTGTCTGTTGCTGGGACAGTTTGTCAGTTTGACCGTGGGCTTGATTGCTTACTTGTTCTGTTTCAAAAGTGTGAATTGGGAATGCATTGTTCCAGGTGGGCCTGACTGGTGTATAAGGGCAGTCAGCAGCGAACCAGCTGAGCTGCGAACAGCAGAGGCTAACAGAGGGAGTTGGCCTGGGAGCTGTCCGAGAGGAGGTACACTAAGTGCTGCATTAGGGGGGCTGTGTTGGTGAGTATCTGAGTGTCTGTTGCTGGGACAGTTTGACCGTGTGCTTGATTGCTTGCTTGTTTTGTTTGAAAAGTGTGAATTGGGAGTGCATTGTTCCAGGTGGGCCTGACTGGTGTATAAGGGCAGTCAGCAGCGAACCAGCTGAGCTGCGAACAGCAGAGGCTAACAGAGGGAGTTGGCCTGGGAGCTGTCCGAGAGGAGGTACACTAAGTGCTGCATTAGGGGGGCTGTGTTGGTGAGTATCTGAGTGTCTGTTGCTGGGACAGTTTGACCCTGTGCTTGATTGCTTGCTTGTTTTGTTTGAAACGTGTGAATTGGGAGTGCTTTGTTCCAGGTGGGCCTGACTGGTATATAAGGGCAGTCAGCAGCAAACCTGCTGAGCGGCGAAAAGAGGGAGTTTCCCTGGGAGCTGTCCGAGAGGAGGTACGCTAAGTGCTGCATTAGGGGGGCTGTGTTGGGGAGTATCTGAGTGTCTGTTGCTGGGACAGTTTGTCAGTTTGACCGTGTGCTTGATTGCTTGATTCTTTTGTTTCAAAAGTGTGAATTGGGAGTGCTTTGTTCCAGGTGGGCCTGACTGGTATATAAGGGCAGTCAACAGCGAACCAGCTGAGCGGCGAACAGCAGAGGCTAACAGAGGGAGTTTGCCTGGGAGCTGTCCGACAGGAGGTACGCTAAGTGCTGCATTAGGGGGGCTGTGTTGGTGAGTATCTGAGTGTCTGTTGCTGGGACAGTTTGTCAGTTTGACCGTGGGCTTGATTGCTTGCTTGTTTTGTTTGAAACGTGTGAATTGGGAGTGCATTGTTCCAGGTGGGCCTGACTGGTGTATAAGGGCAGTCAGCAGCGAACCAGCTGAGCTGCGAACAGCAGAGGCTAACGGAGGGAGTTTGCCTGGGAGCTGTCCGACAGGATGTACGCTAAGTGCTGCATTAGGGGGGCTGTGTTGGTGAGTATCTGAGTGTCTGTTGCTGGGACAGTTTTTCAGTTTGACCGTGGGCTTGATTGCTTGCTTGTTTTGTTTGAAACGTGTGAATTGGGAGTGCATTGTTCCAGGTGGGCCTGACTGGTGTATAAGGGCAGTCAGCAGCGAACCAGCTGAGCGGCGAACAGCAGAGGCTAACAGAGGGA
This sequence comes from Emys orbicularis, assembly GCF_028017835.1. Taxonomy (NCBI): domain Eukaryota; kingdom Metazoa; phylum Chordata; order Testudines; family Emydidae; genus Emys; species Emys orbicularis. Next base: position 179,073,075 of record NC_088684.1, read on the forward strand.
GTTTGCCTGGGAGCTGTCCGACAGGAGGTACGCTAAGTGCTGCATTAGGGGGGCTGTGTTGGTGAGTATCTGAGTGTCTGTTGCTGGGACAGTTTGTCAGTTTGACCGTGGGCTTGGTTGCTAGCTTGTTTTGTTTGAAACGTGTGAATTGGGAGTGCTTTGTTCCAGGTGGGCTTGACTGGTATATAAGGGCAGTCAGCAGCAAACCTGCTGAGCGGCGAAAAGAGGGAGTTTCCCTGGGAGCTGTCCGAGAGGAGGTACGCTAAGTGCTGCATTAGGGGAGCTGTGTTGGGGAGTATCTGAGTGTCTGTTGCTGGGACAGTTTGTCAGTTTGACCGTGTGCTTGATTGCTTGATTCTTTTGTTTCAAAAGTGTGAATTGGGAGTGCTTTTTTCCAGGTGGGCCTGACTGCTATATAAGGGCAGTCATCAGCGAACCAGCTGAGCGGCAAACAGCAGAGGCTAACAGAGGGAGTTTGCCTGGGAGCTGTCCGACAGGAGGTACGCTAAGTGCTGCATTAGGGGGGCTGTGTTGGTGAGTATCTGAGTGTCTGTTGCTGGGACAGTTTGTCAGTTTGACCGTGGGCTTGATTGCTTGCTTGTTTTGTTTGAAACGTGTGAATTGGGAGTGCTTTGTTCCAGGTGGGCCTGACTGGTGTATAAGGGCAGTCAGCAGCGAACCAGCTGAGCTGCGAACAGCAGAGGCTAACCGAGGCAGTTTGCCTGGGAGCTGTCCGAGAGGAGATACTCTAAGTGATGCATTAGGGGGGCTGTGTTGGGGAGTATCTGAGTGTCTGTTGCTGGTACAGTTTGTCAGTTTGACCGTGTACTAGATTGCTTGCTTGTTTTGTTTGAAAAGTGTGAATTGGGACTGCTTTGTTCCAGGTGGGCCTGACTGGTGTATAAGGGCAGTCAGCAGTGAACCAGCTGAGCTGCGAACAGCAGAGGCTAACAGAGGGAGTTTGCCTGGGAGCTGTCCGACAGGAGGTACGCTAAGTGATGCATTAGTGGGGCTGTGTTGGTGAGTATCTGAGTGTCTGTTGCTGGGACAGTTTGTCAGTTTGATCGTGGGCTTGATTGCTTGCTTGTTTAGTTCTAAAAGTGTGAATTGGGAGTGCTTTGTTCCAGGTGGGACTGACTGGTGTATAAGGGCAGTCAGCAGCGAACCAGCTGAGCGGCGAACAGCAGAGGCTAACAGAGGGAGTTTGCCTGGGAGCTGTCCGACAGGAGGTACGCTAAGTGCTGCATTAGGGGGGCTGTGTTGGTGAGTATCTGTTGCTGGGACAGTTTGACCGTGGGCTTGATTGCTTGCTTGTTTTGTTTGAAACGTGTGAATTGGGAGTGCATTGTTCCAGGTGGGCCTGACTGGTGTATAAGGGCAGTCAGCAGCGAACCAGCTGAGCTGCGAACAGCAGAGGCTAACAGAGGGAGTTGGCCTGGGAGCTGTCCGAGAGGAGGTACACTAAGTGCTGCATTAGGGGGGCTGTGTTGGTGAGTATCTGAGTGTCTGTTGCTGGGACAGTTTGTCAGTTTGACCATGGGCTTGGTTGCTAGCTTGTTTTGTTTGAAACGTGTGAATTGGGAGTGCTTTGTTCCAGGTGGGCCTGACTGGTATATAAGGGCAGTCAGCAGCAAACCTGCTGAGCGGTGAAAAGAGGGAGTTTCCCTGGGAGCTGTCCGAGAGGAGGTACGCTAAGTGCTGCATTAGGGGAGCTGTGTTGGGGAGTATCTGAGTGTCTGTTGCTGGGACAGTTTGTCAGTTTGACCGTGTGCTTGATTGCTTGATTCTTTTGTTTCAAAAGTGTGAATTGGGAGTGCTTTGTTCCAGGTGGGCCTGACTGCTATATAAGGGCAGTCATCAGCGAACCAGCTGAGCGGCAAACAGCAGAGGCTAACAGAGGGAGTTTGCCTGGGAGCTGTCCGAGAGGAGATACGCTAAGTGCTGCATTAGGGGGGCTGTGTTGGTGAGTATCTGAGTGTCTGTTGCTGGGACAGTTTGTCAGTTTGACCGTGGGCTTGATTGCTTGCTTGTTTTGTTTGAAACGTGTGAATTGGGAGTGCTTTGTTCCAGGTGGGCCTGACTGGTGTATAAGGGCAGTCAGCAGCGAACCAGCTGAGCTGCGAACAGCAGAGGCTAACCGAGGGAGTTTGCCTGGGAGCTGTCCGAGAGGAGATACGCTAAGTGATGCATTAGGGGGGCTGTGTTGGGGAGTATCTGAGTGTCTGTTGCTGGGACAGTTTGTCAGTTTGACCGTGTACTAGATTGCTTGCTTGTTTTGTTTGAAAAGTGTGAATTGGGAGTGCTTTGTTCCAGGTGGGCCTGACTGGTGTATAAGGGCAGTCAGAGGTGAACCAGCTGAGCTGCGAACAGCAGAGGCTAACAGAGGGAGTTTGCCTGGGAGCTGTCCGAGAGGAGGTACGCTAAGTGCTGCATTAGGGGGGCTGTGTTGGTGAGTATCTGAGTGTCTGTTGCTGGGACAGTTTGTCAGTTTGACCGTGGGCTTGATTGCTTGCTTGTTTAGTTCTAAAAGTGTGAATTGGGAGTGCTTTGTTCCAGGTGTGACTGACTGGTGTATAAGGGAGGTCAGCAGCGAACCAGCTGAGCGGCGAACAGCAGAGGCTAACAGAGGGAGTTTGCCTGGGAGCTGTCCGACAGGAGGTACGCTAAGTGATGCATTAGTGGGGCTGTGTTGGTAAGTATCTGAGTGTCTGTTGCTGGGACAGTTTGTCAGTTTGATCGTGGGCTTGATTGCTTGCTTGTTTAGTTCTAAAAGTGTGAATTGGGAGTGCTTTGTTCCAGGTGGGACTGACTGGTGTATAAGGGCAGTCAGCAGCGAACCAGCTGAGCGGCGAACAGCAGAGGCTAACAGAGGGAGTTTGCCTGGGAGCTGTCCGACAGGAGGTACGCTAAGTGCTGCATTAGGGGAGCTGTGTTGGTGAGTATCTGTTGCTGGGACAGTTTGACCGTGGGCTTGATTGCTTGCTTGTTTTGTTTGAAACGTGTGAATTGGGAGTGCATTGTTCCAGGTGGGCCTGACTGGTGTATAAGGGCAGTCAGCAGCGAACCAGCTGAGCTGCGAACAGCAGAGGCTAACAGAGGGAGTTGGCCTGGGAGCTGTCCGAGAGGAGGTACACTAAGTGCTGCATTAGGGGGGCTGTGTTGGTGAGTATCTGAGTGTCTGTTGCTGGGACAGTGTGACCGTGTGCTTGATTGCTTGCTTGTTTTGTTTGAAAAGTGTGAATTGGGAGTGCTTTGTTCCAGGTGGGCCTAACTGGTGTATAAGGGCAGTCAGCAGTGAACCAGCTGAGCTGCGAACAGCAGAGGCTAACAGAGGGAGTTTGCCTGGGAGCTGTCCGAGAGGAGGTACGCTAAGTGCTGCATTAGGGGGGCTGTGTTGGTGAGTATCTGAGTGTCTGTTGCTGGGACAGTTTGTCAGTTTGACCGTGGGCTTGATTGCTTGCTTGTTTTGTTTGAAACATGTGAATTGGGAGTGCATTGTTCCAGGTGGGCCTGACTGGTGTATAAGGGCAGTCAGCAGCGAACCAGCTGAGCTGCGAACAGCAGAGGCTAACAGAGGGAGTTGGCCTGGGAGCTGTCCGAGAGGAGGTACACTAAGTGCTGCATTAGGGGGGCTGTGTTGGTGAGTATCTGAGTGTCTGTTGCTGGGACAGTTTGACCGTGTGCTTGATTGCTTGCTTGTTTTGTTTGAAAAGTGTGAATTGGGAGTGCATTGTTCCAGGTGGGCCTGACTGGTGTATAAGGGCAGTCAGCAGCGAACCAGCTGAGCTGCGAACAGCAGAGGCTAACAGAGGGAGTTGGCCTGGGAGCTGTCCGAGAGGAGGTACACTAAGTGCTGCATTAGGGGGGCTGTGTTGGTGAGTATCTGAGTGTCTGTTGCTGGGACACTTTGACCCTGTGCTTGATTGCTTGCTTGTTTTGTTTCAAAAGTGTGAACTGGGAGTGCTTTGTTCCAGGTGGGCCTGACTGGTGTATAAGGGCAGTCAGCAGCGAACCAGCTGAGCGGCGAACAGAGGGAGTTTGCCTGGGACCTCTCTGAGAGGAGGTACGCTAAGTGCTGCATTAGGGGGGCTGTGTTGGTGAGTATCTGAGTGTCTGTTGCTGGGACAGTTTGTCAGTTTGACCGTGTGCTTGATTGCTTGCTTGTTTTGTTTCAAAAGTGTGAATTGGGAGTGCTTTGTTCCAGGTGGGCCTGACTGCTATATAAGGGCAGTCATCAGCGAACCAGCTGAGCGGCAAACAGCAGAGGCTAACAGAGGGAGTTTGCCTGGGAGCTGTCCGACAGGAGGTACGCTAAGTGCTGCATTAGGGGGGCTGTGTTGGTGAGTATCTGAGTGTCTGTTGCTGGGACAGTTTGTCAGTTTGACCGTGGGCTTGATTGCTTACTTGTTCTGTTTCAAAAGTGTGAATTGGGAATGCATTGTTCCAGGTGGGCCTGACTGGTGTATAAGGGCAGTCAGCAGCGAACCAGCTGAGCTGCGAACAGCAGAGGCTAACAGAGGGAGTTGGCCTGGGAGCTGTCCGAGAGGAGGTACACTAAGTGCTGCATTAGGGGGGCTGTGTTGGTGAGTATCTGAGTGTCTGTTGCTGGGACAGTTTGACCGTGTGCTTGATTGCTTGCTTGTTTTGTTTGAAAAGTGTGAATTGGGAGTGCATTGTTCCAGGTGGGCCTGACTGGTGTATAAGGGCAGTCAGCAGCGAACCAGCTGAGCTGCGAACAGCAGAGGCTAACAGAGGGAGTTGGCCTGGGAGCTGTCCGAGAGGAGGTACACTAAGTGCTGCATTAGGGGGGCTGTGTTGGTGAGTATCTGAGTGTCTGTTGCTGGGACAGTTTGACCCTGTGCTTGATTGCTTGCTTGTTTTGTTTGAAACGTGTGAATTGGGAGTGCTTTGTTCCAGGTGGGCCTGACTGGTATATAAGGGCAGTCAGCAGCAAACCTGCTGAGCGGCGAAAAGAGGGAGTTTCCCTGGGAGCTGTCCGAGAGGAGGTACGCTAAGTGCTGCATTAGGGGGGCTGTGTTGGGGAGTATCTGAGTGTCTGTTGCTGGGACAGTTTGTCAGTTTGACCGTGTGCTTGATTGCTTGATTCTTTTGTTTCAAAAGTGTGAATTGGGAGTGCTTTGTTCCAGGTGGGCCTGACTGGTATATAAGGGCAGTCAACAGCGAACCAGCTGAGCGGCGAACAGCAGAGGCTAACAGAGGGAGTTTGCCTGGGAGCTGTCCGACAGGAGGTACGCTAAGTGCTGCATTAGGGGGGCTGTGTTGGTGAGTATCTGAGTGTCTGTTGCTGGGACAGTTTGTCAGTTTGACCGTGGGCTTGATTGCTTGCTTGTTTTGTTTGAAACGTGTGAATTGGGAGTGCATTGTTCCAGGTGGGCCTGACTGGTGTATAAGGGCAGTCAGCAGCGAACCAGCTGAGCTGCGAACAGCAGAGGCTAACAGAGGGAGTTTGCCTGGGAGCTGTCCGAGAGGAGGTACGCTAAGTGCTGCATTAGGGGGGCTGTGTTGGTGAGTATCTGAGTGTCTCTTGCTGGGACAGTTTGTCAGTTTGACGGTGTGCTTGATTGCTTACTTGTTTTGTTTCAAAAGTGTGAATTGGGAATGCATTGTTCCAGGTGGGCCTGACTGGTGTATAAGGGAAGTCAGCAGCGAACCAGCTGAGCGGCGAACAGAGGGAATTTGGCTGGGAGCTGTCCGAGAGGAGGTATGCTAAGTGCTGCATTAGGGGGGCTGTGTTGGTGAGTATCTGAGTGTCTGTTGCTGGGACAGTTTGACCGTGTGCTTGATTGCTTGCTTGTTTTGTTTGAAAAGTGTGAATTGGGAGTGCATTGTTCCAGGTGGGCCTGACTGGTGTATAAGGGCAGTCAGCAGCGAACCAGCTGAGCTGCGAACAGCAGAGGCTAACAGAGGGAGTTGGCCTGGGAGCTGTCCGAGAGGAGGTACACTAAGTGCTGCATTAGGGGGGCTGTGTTGGTGAGTATCTGAGTGTCTGTTGCTGGGACAGTTTGACCGTGTGCTTGATTGCTTGCTTGTTTTGTTTCAAAAGTGTGAATTGGGAGTGCATTGTTCCAGGTGGGCCTGACTGCTATATAAGGGCAGTCATCAGCGAACCAGCTGAGCGGCAAACAGCAGAGGCTAACAGAGGGAGTTTGCCTGGGAGCTGTCCGACAGGAGGTACGCTAAGTGCTGCATTAGGGGGGCTGTGTTGGTGAGTATCTGAGTGTCTGTTGCTGGGACAGTTTGTCAGTTTGACCGTGGGCTTGATTGCTTGCTTGTTTTGTTTGAAACGTGTGAATTGGGAGTGCATTGTTCCAGGTGGGCCTGACTGGTGTATAAGGGCAGTCAGCAGCGAACCAGCTGAGCTGCGAACAGCAGAGGCTAACCGAGGGAGTTTGCCTGGGAGCTGTCCGAGAGGAGATACGCTAAGTGCTGCATTAGGGGGGCTGTGTTGGGGAGTATCTGAGTGTCTGTTGCTGGGACAGTTTGTCAGTTTGACCGTGTGCTTGATTGCTTGATTCTTTTGTTTCAAAAGTGTGAATTGGGAGTGCTTTGTTCCAGGTGGGCCTGACTGCTATATAAGGGCAGTCAACAGCGAACCAGCTGAGCTGCGAACAGCAGAGGCTAACCGAGAGAGTTTGCCTGGGAGCTGTCCGACAGGAGGTACGCTAAGTGCTGCATTAGGGGGGCTGTGTTGGTGAGTATCTGAGTGTCTGTTGCTGGGACAGTTTGTCAGTTTGACCGTGGGCTTGATTGCTTACTGGTTCTGTTTCAAAAGTGTGAATTGGGAATGCATTGTTCCAGGTGGGCCTGACTGGTGTATAAGGGCAGTCAGCAGCGAACCAGCTGAGCGGCGAACAGAGGGAGTTTGTCTGGGAGCTGTCCGAGACGAGGTATGCTAAGTGCTGCATTAGGGGGGCTGTGTTGGTGAGTATCTGAGTGTCTGTTGCTGGGACAGTTTGACCGTGTGCTTGATTGCTTGCTTGTTTTGTTTGAAAAGTGTGAATTGGGAGTGCATTGTTCCAGGTGGGCCTGACTGGTGTATAAGGGCAGTCAGCAGCGAACCAGCTGAGCTGCGAACAGCAGAGGCTAACAGAGGGAGTTGGCCTGGGAGCTGTCCGAGAGGAGGTACACTAAGTGCTGCATTAGGGGGGCTGTGTTGGTGAGTATCTGAGTGTCTGTTGCTGGGACACTTTGACCCTGTGCTTGATTGCTTGCTTGTTTTGTTTCAAAAGTGTGAACTGGGAGTGCTTTGTTCCAGGTGGGCCTGACTGGTGTATAAGGGCAGTCAGCAGCGAACCAGCTGAGCGGCGAACAGAGGGAGTTTGCCTGGGACCTCTCCGAGAGGAGGTACGCTAAGTGCTGAATTAGGGGGGCTGTGTTGGTGAGTATCTGAGTGTCTGTTGCTGGGACAGTTTGTCAGTTTGACCGTGTGCCTGATTGCTTGCTTGTTTTGTTTCAAAAGTGTGAACTGGGAGTGCTTTGTTCCAGGTGGGACTGACTGGTGTATAAGGGCAGTCAGCAGCGAACCAGCTGAGCGGCGAACAGAGGGAGTTTGCCTGGGACCTCTCCGAGAGGAGGTACGCTAAGTGCTGAATTAGGGGGGCTGTGTTGGTGAGTATCTGAGTGTCTGTTGCTGGGACAGTTTGTCAGTTTGACCGTGGGCTTGGTTGCTTGATTCTTTTGTTTCAAAAGTGTGAATTGGGAGTGCTTTGTTCCAGGTGGGCCTGACTGCTATATAAGGGCAGTCAGCAGCGAACCAGCTGAGCGGCGAGCACAGGGAGTTTGCCTGGGAGCTGTCCGAGAGGAGATACGCTAAGTGCTGCATTAGGGGGGCTGTGTTGGTGAGTATCTGAGTGTCTGTTGCTGGGACAGTTTGTCAGTTTGACCGTGTGCTTGATTGCTTGATTCTTTTGTTTCAAAAGTGTGAATTGGGAGTGCTTTGTTCCAGGTGGGCCTGACTGGTGTATAAGGGCAGTCAGCAGTGAACCAGCTGAGCTGCGAACAGCAGAGGCTAACAGAGGGAGTTTGCCTGGGAGCTGTCCGAGAGGAGGTACGCTAAGTGATGCATTAGGCAGGCTGTGTTGGTGAGTATCTGAGTGTCTGTTGCTGGGACAGTTTGTCAGTTTGACCGTGTGCGTGCTTGCTTGCTTGTTTTGTTTGAAAAGTGTGAATTGGGAGTGCTTTGTTCCAGGTGGGCCTGACTGGTATATAAGGGCAGTCAACAGCGAACCAGCTGAGCGGCGAGCACAGGGAGTTTGCCTGGTAGCTGTCCGAGAGGAGGTACGCTAAGTGCTGCATTAGGGGGGCTGTGTTGGTGAGTGTCTGTTGCTGGGACAGTTTGTCAGTTTGACCGTGGGCTTGGTTGCTAGCTTGTTTTGTTTGAAACGTGTGAATTGGGAGTGCTTTGTTCCAGGTGGGCCTGACTGGTATATAAGGGCAGTCAGCAGCGAACCAGCTGAGCGGCGAACAGCAGAGGCTAACGGAGGGAGTTTGCCTGGGAGCTGTCCGAGAGGAGGTACGCTAAGTGCTGCATTAGGGGGGCTCTGTTGGTGAGTATCTGAGTGTCTGTTGCTGGGACAGTTTGTCAGTTTGACCCTGTACTTGATTGCTGGCTTGTTTAGTTCTAAAAGTGTGAATTGGGAGTGCATTGTTCCAGGTGGGCCTGACTGGTGTAAAAGGGCAGTCAGCAGCGAACCAGCTGAGCGGCAAACAGAGGGAGTTTGCCTGGGACCTCTCCGAGAGGAGGTACGCTAAGTGCTGCATTAGGGGGGCTGTGTTGGTGAGTATCTGAGTGTCTGTTGCTGGGACAGTTTGTCAGTTTGACCGTGTGCTTGATTGCTTGCTTGTTTTGTTTGAAAAGTGTGAATTGGGAGTGCATTGTTCCAGGTGGGCCTGACTGGTGTATAAGGGCAGTCAGCAGCGAACCAGCTGAGCTGCGAACAGCAGAGGCTAACAGAGGGAGTTGGCCTGGGAGCTGTCCGAGAGGAGGTACACTAAGTGCTGCATTAGGGGGGCTGTGTTGGTGAGTATCTGAGTGTCTGTTGCTGGGACACTTTGACCCTGTGCTTGATTGCTTGCTTGTTTTGTTTCAAAAGTGTGAACTGGGAGTGCTTTGTTCCAGGTGGGCCTGACTGGTGTATAAGGGCAGTCAGCAGCGAACCAGCTGAGCGGCGAACAGAGGGAGTTTGCCTGGGACCTCTCCGAGAGGAGGTACGCTAAGTGCTGAATTAGGGGGGCTGTGTTGGTGAGTATCTGAGTGTCTGTTGCTGGGACAGTTTGTCAGTTTGACCGTGGGCTTGGTTGCTAGCTTGTTTTGTTTGAAACGTGTGAATTGGGAGTGCTTTGTTCCAGGTGGGCCTGACTGGTATATAAGGGCAGTCAGCAGCAAACCTGCTGAGCGGCGAAAAGAGGGAGTTTCCCTGGGAGCTGTCCGAGAGGAGGTACGCTAAGTGCTGCATTAGGGGGGCTGTGTTGGTGAGTATCTGAGTGTCTCTTGCTGGGACAGTTTGTCAGTTTGACCGTGTGCTTGATTGCTTACTTGTTTTGTTTCAAAAGTGTGAATTGGGAATGCATTGTTCCAGGTGGGCCTGACTGGTGTATAAGGGCAGTCAGCAGCGAACCAGCTGAGCGGCGAACAGAGGGAATTTGGCTGGGAGCTGTCCGAGAGGAGGTATGCTAAGTGCTGCATTAGGGGGGCTGTGTTGGTGAGTATCTGAATGTCTGTTGCTGGGACAGTTTGACCATGTGCTTGATTGCTTGCTTGTTTTGTTTGAAAAGTGTGAATTGGGAGTGCATTGTTCCAGGTGGGCCTGACTGGTGTATAAGGGCAGTCAGCAGCGAACCAGCTGAGCTGCGAACAGCAGAGGCTAACAGAGGGAGTTGGCCTGGGAGCTGTCCGAGAGGAGGTACACTAAGTGCTGCATTAGGGGGGCTGTGTTGGTGAGTATCTGAGTGTCTGTTGCTGGGACAGTTTGACCGTGTGCTTGATTGCTTGATTCTTTTGTTTCAAAAGTGTGAATTGGGAGTGCTTTGTTCCAGGTGGGCCTGACTGCTATATAAGGGCAGTCATCAGCGAACCAGCTGAGCGGCAAACAGCAGAGGCTAACAGAGGGAGTTTGCCTGGGAGCTGTCCGACAGGAGGTACGCTAAGTGCTGCATTAGGGGGGCTGTGTTGGTGAGTATCTGAGTGTCTGTTGCTGGGACAGTTTGTCAGTTTGACCGTGGGCTTGATTGCTTGCTTGTTTTGTTTGAAACGTGTGAATTGGGAGTGCATTGTTCCAGGTGGGCCTGACTGGTGTATAAGGGCAGTCAGCAGCGAACCAGCTGAGCTGCGAACAGCAGAGGCTAACTGAGGGAGTTTGCCTGGGAGCTGTCCGAGAGGAGATACGCTAAGTGCTGCATTAGGGGGGCTGTGTTGGGGAGTATCTGAGTGTCTGTTGCTGGGACAGTTTGTCAGTTTGACCGTGTGCTTGATTGCTTGATTCTTTTGTTTCAAAAGTGTGAATTGGGAGTGCTTTGTTCCAGGTGGGCCTGACTGGTATATAAGGGCAGTCAACAGCGAACCAGCTGAGCTGCGAACAGCAGAGGCTAACCGAGGGAGTTTGCCTGGGAGCTGTCCGACAGGAGGTACGCTAAGTGCTGCATTAGGGGGGCTGTGTTGGTGAGTATCTGAGTGTCTGTTGCTGGGACAGTTTGTCAGTTTGACCGTGGGCTTGATTGCTTACTTGTTCTGTTTCAAAAGTGTGAATTGGGAATGCATTGTTCCAGGTGGGCCTGACTGGTGTATAAGGGCAGTCAGCAGCGAACCAGCTGAGCGGCGAACAGAGGGAGTTTGGCTGGGAGCTGTCCGAGAGGAGGTATGCTAAGTGCTGCATTAGGGGGGCTGTGTTGGTGAGTATCTGAGTGTCTGTTGCTGCGACAGTTTGACCGTGTGCTTGATTGCTTGCTTGTTTTGTTTGAAAAGTGTGAATTGGAGTGCATTGTTCCAGGTGGGCCTGACTGGTGTATAAGGGCAGTCAGCAGCGAACCAGCTGAGCTGTGAACAGCAGAGGCTAACAGAGGGAGTTGGCCTGGGAGCTGTCCGAGAGGAGGTACACTAAGTGCTGCATTAGGGGGGCTGTGTTGGTGAGTATCTGAGTGTCTCTTGCTGGGACAGTTTGTCAGTTTGACCGTGTGCCTGATTGCTTGCTTGTTTTGTTTCAAAAGTGTGAACTGGGAGTGCTTTGTTCCAGGTGGGCCTGACTGGTGTATAAGGGCAGTCAGCAGCGAACCAGCTGAGCGGCGAACAGAGGGAGTTTGCCTGGGACCTCTCCGAGAGGAGGTACGCTAAGTGCTGAATTAGGGGGGCTGTGTTGGTGAGTATCTGAGTGTCTGTTGCTGGGACAGTTTGTCAGTTTGACCGTGGGCTTGGTTGCTAGCTTGTTTTGTTTGAAACGTGTGAATTGGGAGTGCTTTGTTCCAGGTGGGCCTGACTGGTATATAAGGGCAGTCAGCAGCGAACCTGCTGAGTGGCGAAAAGAGGGAGTTTCCCTGGGAGCTGTCCGAGAGGAGGTACGCTAAGTGCTGCATTAGGGGGGCTGTGTTGGGGAGTATCTGAGTGTCTGTTGCTGGGACAGTTTGTCAGTTTGACCGTGTGCTTGATTGCTTGATTCTTTTCTTTCAAAAGTGTGAATTGGGAGTGCTTTGTTCCAGGTGGGCCTGACTGGTGTATAATGGCAGTCAGCAGTGTACCAGCTGAGCTGCGAACAGCAGAGGCTAACAGAGGGAGTTAGCGTACCTCCTCTCGGACAGCTCCCAGGCAAAGTGATGCATTAGGCGGGCTGTGTTGGTGAGTATCTGAGTGTCTGTTGCTGGGACAGTTTGTCAGTTTGACCGTGTACTAGATTGCTTGCTTGTTTTGTTTGAAAAGTGTGAATTGGGAGTGCTTTGTTCCAGGTGGGCCTGACTGGTGTATAAGGGCAGTCAGCAGTGAACCAGCTGAGCTGCGAACAGCAGAGGCTAACAGAGGGAGTTTGCCTGGGAGCTGTCCGAGAGGAGGTACGCTAAGTGCTGCATTAGGGGGGCTGTGTTGGTGAGTATCTGAGTGTCTGTTGCTGGGACAGTTTCTCAGTTTGACCGTGTGCTTGATTGCTTGCTTGTTTTGTTTGAAAAGTGTGAATTGGGAGTGCATTGTTCCAGGTGGGCCTGACTGATATATAAGGGCAGTCAGCAGCGAACCAGCTGAGCGGCGAACAGAGGGAGTTTGCCTGGGAGCTGTCCGACAGGAGGTATGCTAAGTGCTGCATTAGGGGGCCTGTGTTGGTGAGTATCTGAGTGTCTGTTGCTGGGACAGTTTGTCAGTTTGACCGTGGGCTTGGTTGCTTGCTTGTTTTGTTTCAAAAGTGTGAATTGGGAGTGCTTTGTTCCAGGTGGGCCTGACTGATGTATAAGGGCAGTCGGCAGCGAACCAGCTGAGCGGCGAACAGAGGGAGTTTCCCTGGGAGCTGTCCGAGAGGAGGTACGCTAAGTGCTGCATTAGGGGGGCTGTGTTGGGGAGTATCTGAGTGTCTGTTGCTGGGACAGTTTGTCAGTTTGACCGTGGGCTTGCTTGCTTGCTTGTTTTGTTTGAAAAGTGTGAATTGGGAGTGCTTTGTTCCAGGTGGGCCTGACTGGTGGAAAAGGGCAGTCAGCAGCGAACCAGCTGAGCGGCGAACAGCAGAGGCTAACAGAGGGAGTTTGCCTGGGAGCTGTCCGAGAGGAGGTACGCTAAGTGCTGCATTAGTGGGGCTGTGTTGGTGAGTATCTGAGTGTCTGTTGCTGGGACAGTTTGTCAGTTTGATCGTGGGCTTGATTGCTTGCTTGTTTAGTTCTAAAAGTGTGAATTGGGAGTGCTTTGTTCCAGGTGGGACTGACTGGTGTATAAGGGCAGTCACCAGCGAACCAGCTGAGCGGCGAACAGCAGAGGCTAACAGAGGGAGTTTGCCTGGGAGCTGTCCGACAGGAGGTACGCTAAGTGCTGCATTAGGGGGGCTGTGTTGGTGAGTATCTGAGTGTCTGTTGCTGGGACAGTTTGTCAGTTTGACCGTGGGTTTGATTGCTTGCTTGTTTTGTTTGAAACGTGTGAATTGGGAGTGCATTGTTCCAGGTGGGCCTGACTGGTGTATAAGGGCAGTCAGCAGCGAACCAGCTGAGCTGCGAACAGCAGAGGCTAACAGAGGGAGTTTGCCTGGTAGCTGTCCGACAGGAGGTACGCTAAGTGCTGCATTAGGGGGGCTGTGTTGGTGAGTATCTGAGTGTCTGTTGCTGGGACAGTTTGTCAGTTTGATCGTGGGCTTGATTGCTTGCTTGTTTAGTTCTAAAAGTGTGAATTGGGAGTGCTTTGTTCCAGGTGGGACTGACTGGTGTATAAGGGCAGTCAGCAGCGAACCAGCTGAGCGGCGAACAGCAGAGGCTAACAGAGGGAGTTTGCCTGGGAGCTGTCCGACAGGAGGTACGCTAAGTGCTGCATTAGGGGGGCTGTGTTGGTGAGTATCTGAGTGTCTGTTGCTGGGACAGTTTGTCAGTTTGACCGTGGGCTTGATTGCTTGCTTGTTTTGTTTGAAACGTGTGAATTGGGAGTGCATTGTTCCAGGTGGGCCTGACTGGTGTATAAGGGCAGTCAGCAACGAACCAGCTGAGCTGCGAACAGCAGAGGCTAACAGAGGGAGTTTGCCTGGGAGCTGTCCGAGAGGAGATACGCTAAGTGCTGCATTAGGGGGGCTGTGTTGGTGAGTATCTGAGTGTCTGTTGCTGGGACAGTTTGTCAGTTTGACCGTGTGCTTGATTGCTTGCTTGGTTTGTTTGAAACGTGTGAATTGGGAGTGCTTTGTTCCAGGTGGGCCTGACTGGTATATAAGGGCAGTCAACAGCGAACCAGCTGAGCGGCGAGCACAGGGAGTTTGCCTGGGAGCTGTCCGAGAGGAGGTACGCTAAGTGCTGCATTAGGGGGGCTGTGTTGGTGAGTATCTGAGTGTCTGTTGCTGGGACAGTTTGTCAGTTTGACCGTGGGCTTGGTTGCTAGCTTGTTTTGTTTGAAACGTGTGAATTGGGAGTGCTTTGTTCCAGGTGGGCCTGACTGGTATATAAGGGCAGTCAGCAGCGAACCTGCTGAGCGGCGAAAAGAGGGAGTTTCCCTGCGAGCTGTCCGAGAGGAGGTACGCTAAGTGCTGCATTAGGGGGGCTCTGTTGGTGAGTATCTGAGTGTCTGTTGCTGGGACAGTTTCTCAGTTTGACCGTGTGCTTGATTGCTTGCTTGTTTTGTTTGAAAAGTGTGAATTGGGAGTGCATTGTTCCAGGTGGGCCTGACTGGTGTATAAGGGCAGTCAGCAGCGAACCAGCTGAGCGGCGAACAGCAGAGGCTAACGGAGAGAGTTTGCCTGGGAGCTGTCCGAGAGGAGGTACGCTAAGTGCTGCATTAGGGGGGCTCTGTTGGTGAGTATCTGAGTGTCTGTTGCTGGGACAGTTTGTCAGTTTGACCCTGTACTTGATTGCTGGCTTGTTTAGTTCTAAAAGTGTGAATTGGGAGTGCATTGTTCCAGGTGGGCCTGACTGGTGTATAAGGGCAGTCAGCAGCGAACCAGCTGAGCTGCGAACAGCAGAGGCTAACAGAGGGAGTTTGCCTGGGAGCTGTCTGAGAGGAGGTACGCTAAGTGATGCATTAGGGGGGCTGTGTTGGTGAGTATCTGAGTGTCTGTTGCTGGGACAGTTTGTCAGTTTGACCGTGGGCTTGATTGCTTGCTTGTTTTGTTTGAAACGTGTGAATTGGGAGTGCTTTGTTCCAGGTGGGCCTGACTGATATATAAGGGCAGTCAGCAGCGAACCAGCTGAGCGGCGAACAGAGGGAGTTTGCCTGGGAGCTGTCCGACAGGATGTATGCTAAGTGCTGCATTAGGGGGCCTGTGTTGGTGAGTATCTGAGTGTCTGTTGCTGGGACAGTTTGTCAGTTTGATCGTGGGCTTGATTGCTTGCTTGTTTTGTTTGAAACGTGTGAATTGGGAGTGCATTGTTCCAGGTGGGCCTGACTGGTGTATAAGGGCAGTCAGCAGCGAACCAGCTGAGCTGCGAACAGCAGAGGCTAACAGAGGGAGTTTGCCTGGGAGCTGTCCGACAGGAGGTACGCTAAGTGCTGCATTAGGGGGGCTGTGTTGGTGAGTATCTGAGTGTCTGTTGCTGGGACAGTTTGTCAGTTTGATCGTGGGCTTGATTGCTTGCTTGTTTAGTTCTAAAAGTGTGAATTGGGAGTGCTTTGTTCCAGGTGGGACTGACTGGTGTATAAGGGCAGTCACCAGCGAAGCAGCTGAGCGGCGAACAGCAGAGGCTAACAGAGGGAGTTTGCCTGGGAGCTGTCCGAGACGAGATACGCTAAGTGCTGCATTAGGGGGGCTGTGTTGGTGAGTATCTGAGTGTCTGTTGCTGGGACAGTTTGTCAGTTTGACCGTGTGCTTGATTGCTTGCTTGGTTTGTTTGAAACGTGTGAATTGGGAGTGCTTTGTTCCAGGTGGGCCTGACTGGTATATAAGGGCAGTCAACAGCGAACCAGCTGAGCGGCGAGCACAGGGAGTTTGCCTGGGAGCTGTCCGAGAGGAGGTACGCTAAGTGCTGCATTAGGGGGGCTGTGTTGGTGAGTATCTGAGTGTCTGTTGCTGGGACAGTTTGTCAGTTTGACCGTGGGCTTGGTTGCTAGCTTGTTTTGTTTGAAACGTGTGAATTGGGAGTGCTTTGTTCCAGGTTGGCCTGACTGGTATATAAGGGCAGTCAGCAGCGAACCTGCTGAGCGGCGAAAAGAGGGAGTTTCCCTGGGAGCTGTCCGAGAGGAGGTACGCTAAGTGCTGCATTAGGGGGGCTCTGTTGGTGAGTATCTGAGTGTCTGTTGCTGGGACAGTTTGTCAGTTTGACCCTGTACTTGATTGCTGGCTTGTTTAGTTCTAAAAGTGTGAATTGGGAGTGCATTGTTCCAGGTGGGCCTGACTGGTGTATAAGGGCAGTCAGCAGCGAACCAGCTGAGCTGCGAACAGCAGAGGCTAACAGAGGGAGTTTGCCTGGGAGCTGTCTGAGAGGAGGTACGCTAAGTGATGCATTAGGGGGGCTGTGTTGGTGAGTATCTGAGTGTCTGTTGCTGGGACAGTTTGTCAGTTTGACCGTGGGCTTGATTGCTTGCTTGTTTTGTTTGAAACGTGTGAATTGGGAGTGCTTCGTTCCAGGTGGGCCTGACTGGTGTATAAGGGCAGTCAGCAGCGAACCAGCTGAGCGGCGAACAGAGGGAGTTTGCCTGGGAGCTGTCCGACAGGAGGTACGCTAAGTGCTGCATTAGGGGGGCTGTGTTGGTGAGTATCTGAGTGTCTGTTGCTGGGACAGTTTGTCAGTTTGACCGTGGGCTTGATTGCTTGCTTGTTTTGTTTGAAACGTGTGAATTGGGAGTGCATTGTTCCAGGTGGGCCTGACTGGTGTATAAGGGCAGTCAGCAGCGAACCAGCTGAGCTGCGAACAGCAGAGGCTAACAGAGGGAGTTTGCCTGGGAACTGTCCGACAGGAGGTACGCTAAGTGCTGCATTAGGGGGGCTGTGTTGGTGCGTATCTGAGTGTCTGTTGCTGGGACAGTTTGTCAGTTTGATCGTGGGCTTGATTGCTTGCTTGTTTAGTTCTAAAAGTGTGAATTGGGAGTGCTTTGTTCCAGGTGGGACTGACTGGTGTATAAGGGCAGTCAGCAGCGAACCAGCTGAGCGGCGAACAGCAGAGGCTAACAGAGGGAGTTTGCCTGGGAGCTGTCCGACAGGAGGTACGCTAAGTGCTGCATTAGGGGGGCTGTGTTGGTGAGTATCTGAGTGTCTGTTGCTGGGACAGTTTGTCAGTTTGACCGTGGGCTTGATTGCTTGCTTGTTTTGTTTGAAACGTGTGAATTGGGAGTGCATTGTTCCAGGTGGGCCTGACTGGTGTATAAGGGCAGTCAGCAGCGAACCAGCTGAGCTGCGAACAGCAGAGGCTAACAGAGGGAGTTTCCCTGGGAGCTGTCCGAGAGGAGATACGCTAAGTGCTGCATTAGGGGGGCTGTGTTGGTGAGTATCTGAGTGTCTGTTGCTGGGACAGTTTGTCAGTTTGATCGTGGGCTTGATTGCTTGCTTGTTTAGTTCTAAAAGTGTGAATTGGGAGTGCTTTGTTCCAGGTGGGACTGACTGGTGTATAAGGGCAGTCAGCAGCGAACCAGCTGAGCGGCGAACAGCAGAGGCTAACAGAGGGAGTTTGCCTGGGAGCTGTCCGACAGGAGGTACGCTAAGTGCTGCATTAGGGGGGCTGTGTTGGTGAGTATCTGAGTGTCTGTTGCTGGGACAGTTTGTCAGTTTGACCGTGGGCTTGATTGCTTGCTAGTTTTGTTTGAAACGTGTGAATTGGGAGTGCATTGTTCCAGGTGGGCCTGACTGGTGTATAAGGGCAGTCAGCAACGAACCAGCTGAGCTGCGAACAGCAGAGGCTAACAGAGGGAGTTTGCCTGGGAGCTGTCCGAGAGGAGATACGCTAAGTGCTGCATTAGGGGGGCTGTGTTGGTGAGTATCTGAGTGTCTGTTGCTGGGACAGTTTGTCAGTTTGACCGTGTGCTTGATTGCTTGCTTGGTTTGTTTGAAACGTGTGAATTGGGAGTGCTTTGTTCCAGGTGGGCCTGACTGGTATATAAAGGCAGTCAACAGCGAACCAGCTGAGCGGCGAGCACAGGGAGTTTGCCTGGGAGCTGTCCGAGAGGAGGTACGCTAAGTGCTGCATTAGGGGGGCTGTGTTGGTGAGTATCTGAGTGTCTGTTGCTGGGACAGTTTGTCAGTTTGACCGTGGGCTTGGTTGCTAGCTTGTTTTGTTTGAAACGTGTGAATTGGGAGTGCTTTGTTCCAGGTGGGCCTGACTGGTATATAAGGGCAGTCAGCAGCGAACCTGCTGAGCGGCGAAAAGAGGGAGTTTCCCTGGGAGCTGTCCGAGAGGAGGTACGCTAAGTGCTGCATTAGGGGGGCTCTGTTGGTGAGTATCTGAGTGTCTGTTGCTGGGACAGTTTCTCAGTTTGACCGTGTGCTTGATTGCTTGCTTGTTTTGTTTGAAAAGTGTGAATTGGGAGTGCATTGTTCCAGGTGGGCCTGACTGGTGTATAAGGGCAGTCAGCAGCGAACCAGCTGAGCTGCGAACAGCAGAGGCTAACAGAGGGAGTTTGCCTGGGAGCTGTCCGAGAGGAGATACGCTAAGTGCTGCATTAGGGGGGCTGTGTTGGTGAGTATCTGAGTGTCTGTTGCTGGGACAGTTTGTCAGTTTGACCGTGTGCTTGATTGCTTGCTTGGTTTGTTTGAAACGTGTGAATTGGGAGTGCTTTGTTCCAGGTGGGCCTGACTGGTATATAAAGGCAGTCAACAGCGAACCAGCTGAGCGGCGAGCACAGGGAGTTTGCCTGGGAGCTGTCCGAGAGGAGGTACGCTAAGTGCTGCATTAGGGGGGCTGTGTTGGTGAGTATCTGAGTGTCTGTTGCTGGGACAGTTTGTCAGTTTGACCGTGGGCTTGGTTGCTAGCTTGTTTTGTTTGAAACGTGTGAATTGGGAGTGCTTTGTTCCAGGTGGGCCTGACTGGTATATAAGGGCAGTCAGCAGCGAACCTGCTGAGCGGCGAAAAGAGGGAGTTTCCCTGGGAGCTGTCCGAGAGGAGGTACGCTAAGTGCTGCATTAGGGGGGCTCTGTTGGTGAGTATCTGAGTGTCTGTTGCTGGGACAGTTTCTCAGTTTGACCGTGTGCTTGATTGCTTGCTTGTTTTGTTTGAAAAGTGTGAATTGGGAGTGCATTGTTCCAGGTGGGCCTGACTGGTGTATAAGGGCAGTCAGCAGCGAACCAGCTGAGCGGCGAACAGCAGAGGCTAACGGAGGGAGTTTGCCTGGGAGCTGTCCGAGAGGAGGTACGCTAAGTGCTGCATTAGGGGGGCTCTGTTGGTGAGTATCTGAGTGTCTGTTGCTGGGACAGTTTGTCAGTTTGACCCTGTACTTGATTGCTGGCTTGTTTAGTTCTAAAAGTGTGAATTGGGAGTGCATTGTTCCAGGTGGGCCTGACTGGTGTATAAGGGCAGTCAACAGCGAACCAGCTGAGCTGCGAACAGCAGAGGCTAACAGAGGGAGTTTGCCTGGGAGCTGTCTGAGAGGAGGTACGCTAAGTGATGCATTAGGGGGGCTGTGTTGGTGAGTATCTGAGTGTCTGTTGCTGGGACAGTTTGTCAGTTTGACCGTGGGCTTGATTGCTTGCTTGTTTTGTTTGAAACGTGTGAATTGGGAGTGCTTCGTTCCAGGTGGGCCTGACTGGTGTATAAGGGCAGTCAGCAGCGAACCAGCTGAGCGGCGAACAGCAGAGGCTAACAGAGGGAGTTTGCCTGGGAGCTGTCCGACAGGAGGTACGCTAAGTGCTGCATTAGGGGGGCTGTGTTGGTGACTATCTGAGTGTCTGTTGCTGGGACAGTTTCTCAGTTTGACCGTGTGATTGATTGCTTACTTGTTTTGTTTGAAAAGTGTGAATTGGGAGTGCATTGTTCCAGGTGGGCCTGACTGGTGTATAAGGGCAGTCAGCAGCGAACCAGCTGAGCTGCGAACAGCAGAGGCTAACAGAGGGAGTTGGCCTGGGAGCTGTCCGAGAGGAGGTACACTAAGTGCTGCATTAGGGGGGCTGTGTTGGTGAGTATCTGAGTGTCTGTTGCTGGGATAGTTTGACCGTGGGTTTGATTGCTTGCTTGTTTTGTTTGAAACGTGTGAATTGGGAGTGCATTGTTCCAGGTGGGCCTGACTGGTGTATAAGGGCAGTCAGCAGCGAACCAGCTGAGCTGCGAACAGCAGAGGCTAACAGAGGGAGTTTGCCTGGGAGCTGTCCGAGACGAGATACGCTAAGTGCTGCATTAGGGGGGCTGTGTTGGTGAGTATCTGAGTGTCTGTTGCTGGGACAGTTTGTCAGTTTGACCGTGTGCTTGATTGCTTGCTTGGTTTGTTTGAAACGTGTGAATTGGGAGTGCTTTGTTCCAGGTGGGCCTGACTGGTATATAAGGGCAGTCAACAGCGAACCAGCTGAGCGGCGAGCACAGGGAGTTTGCCTGGGAGCTGTCCGAGAGGAGGTACGCTAAGTGCTGCATTAGGGGGGCTGTGTTGGTGAGTATCTGAGTGTCTGTTGCTGGGACAGTTTGTCAGTTTGACCGTGGGCTTGGTTGCTAGCTTGTTTTGTTTGAAACCTGTGAATTGGGAGTGCTTTGTTCCAGGTGGGCCTGACTGGTATATAAGGGCAGTCAGCAGCGAACCTGCTGAGCGGCGAAAAGAGGGAGTTTCCCTGGGAGCTGTCCGAGAGGAGGTACGCTAAGTGCTGCATTAGGGGGGCTCTGTTGGTGAGTATCTGAGTGTCTGTTGCTGGGACAGTTTCTCAGTTTGACCGTGTGCTTGATTGCTTGCTTGTTTTGTTTGAAAAGTGTGAATTGGGAGTGCATTGTTCCAGGTGGGCCTGACTGGTGTATAAGGGCAGTCAGCAGCGAACCAGCTGAGCGGCGAACAGCAGAGGCTAACGGAGGGAGTTTGCCTGGGAGCTGTCCGAGAGGAGGTACGCTAAGTGCTGCATTAGGGGGGCTCTGTTGGTGAGTATCTGAGTGTCTGTTCCTGGGACAGTTTGTCAGTTTGACCCTGTACTTGATTGCTGGCTTGTTTAGTTCTAAAAGCGTGAATTGGGAGTGCATTGTTCCAGGTGGGCCTGACTGGTGTATAAGGGCAGTCAGCAGCGAACCAGCTGAGCTGCGAACAGCAGAGGCTAACAGAGGGAGTTTGCCTGGGAGCTGTCTGAGAGGAGGTACGCTAAGTGATGCATTAGGGGGGCTGTGTTGGTGAGTATCTGAGTGTCTGTTGCTGGGACAGTTTGTCAGTTTGACCGTGGGCTTGATTGCTTGCTTGTTTTGTTTGAAACGTGTGAATTGGGAGTGCATTGTTCCAGGTGGGCCTGACTGGTGTATAAGGGCAGTCAGCAGCGAACCAGCTGAGCTGCGAACAGCAGAGGCTAACAGAGGGAGTTTGCCTGGGAGCTGTCGGACAGGAGGTACGCTAAGTGCTGCATTAGGGGGGCTGTGTTGGTGAGTATCTGAGTGTCTGTTGCTGGGACAGTTTGTCAGTTTGACCGTGGGCTTGATTGCTTGCTTGTTTTGTTTGAAAGGTGTGAATTGGGAGTGCATTGTTCCAGGTGGGCCTGACTGGTGTATAAGGGCAGTCAGCAGCGAACCAGCTGAGCTGCGAACAGCAGAGGCTAACAGAGGGAGTTTGCCTGGTAGCTGTCCGAGAGGAGGTACGCTAAGTACTGCATTAGGGGGACTGTGTTGGTGAGTATCTGAGTGTCTCTTGCTGGGACAGTTTGTCAGTTTGACCGTGTGCTTGATTGCTTACTTGTTTTGTTTCAAAAGTGTGAATTGGGAATGCATTGTTCCAGGTGGGCCTGACTGGTGTATAAGGGCAGTCAGCAGCGAACCAGCTGAGCGGCGAACAGAGGGAGTTTGGCTGGGAGCTGTCCGAGAGGAGGTATGCTAAGTGCTGCATTAGGGGGGCTGTGTTGGTGAGTATCTGAGTGTCTGTTGCTGGGACAGTTTGACCGTGTGCTTGATTGCTTGCTTGTTTTGTTTGAAAAGTGTGAATTGGGAGTGCATTGTTCCAGGTGGGCCTGACTGGTGTATAAGGGCAGTCAGCAGCGAACCAGCTGAGCTGCGAACAGCAGAGGCTAACAGAGGGAGTTGGCCTGGGAGCTGTCCGAGAGGAGGTACACTAAGTGCTGCATTAGGGGGGCTGTGTTGGTGAGTATCTGAGTGTCTCTTGCTGGGACAGTTTGTCAGTTTGACCGTGTGCTTGATTGCTTGCTTGTTTTGTTTCAAAAGTGTGAACTGGGAGTGCTTTGTTCCAGGTGGGCCTGACTGGTGTATAAGGGCAGTCAGCAGCGAACCAGCTGAGCGGCGAACAGAGGGAGTTTGCCTGGGACCTCTCCGAGAGGAGGTACGCTAAGTGCTGCATTAGGGGGGCTGTGTTGGGGAGTATCTGAGTGTCTGTTGCTGGGACAGTTTGTCAGTTTGACCGTGGGCTTGGTTGCTAGCTTGTTTTGTTTGAAACGTGTGAATTGGGAGTGCTTTGTTCCAGGTGGGCCTGACTGGTATATAAGGGCAGTCAGCAGCAAACCTGCTGAGCGGCGAAAAGAGGGAGTTTCCCTGGGAGCTGTCCGAGAGGAGGTACGCTAAGTGCTGCATTAGGGGGGCTGTGTTGGGGAGTATCTGAGTGTCTGTTGCTGGGACAGTTTGTCAGTTTGACCGTGTGCTTGATTGCTTGATTCTTTTGTTTCAAAAGTGTGAATTGGGAGTGCTTTGTTCCAGGTGGGCCTGACTGCTATATAAGGGCAGTCATCAGCGAACCAGCTGAGCGGCAAACAGCAGAGGCTAACAGAGGGAGTTTGCCTGGGAGCTGTCCGACAGGAGGTACGCTAAGTGCTGCATTAGGGGGGCTGTGTTGGTGAGTATCTGAGTGTCTGTTGCTGGGACAGTTTGTCAGTTTGACCGTGTGCTTGATTGCTTGCTTGGTTTGTTTGAAACGTGTGAATTGGGAGTGCTTTGTTCCAGGTGGGCCTGACTGGTATATAAGGGCAGTCAACAGCGAACCAGCTGAGCGGCAAGCACAGGGAGTTTGCCTGGGAGCTGTCCGAGAGGAGGTACGCTAAGTGCTGCATTAGGGGGGCTGTGTTGGTGAGTATCTGAGTGTCTGTTGCTGGGACAGTTTGTCAGTTTGACCGTGGGCTTGGTTGCTAGCTTGTTTTGTTTGAAACGTGTGAATTGGGAGTGCTTTGTTCCAGGTGGGCCTGACTGGTATATAAGGGCAGTCAGCAGCGAACCTGCTGAGCGGCGAAAAGAGGGAGTTTCCCTGGGAGCTGTCCGAGAGGAGGTACGCTAAGTGCTGCATTAGGGGGGCTCTGTTGGTGAGTATCTGAGTGTCTGTTGCTGGGACAGTTTGTCAGTTTGACCGTGGGCTTGATTGCTTGCTTGTTTTGTTTGAAACGTGTGAATTGGGAGTGCTTCGTTCCAGGTGGGCCTGACTGGTGTATAAGGGCAGTCAGCAGCGAACCAGCTGAGCTGCGAACAGCAGAGGCTAACAGAGGGAGTTTGCCTGGGAGCTGTCTGAGAGGAGGTACGCTAAGTGATGCATTAGGGGGGCTGTGTTGGTGAGTATCTGAGTGTCTGTTGCTGGGACAGTTTGTCAGTTTGACCGTGGGCTTGATTGCTTGCTTGTTTTGTTTGAAACGTGTGAATTGGGAGTGCTTCGTTCCAGGTGGGCCTGACTGGTGTATAAGGGCAGTCAGCAGCGAACCAGCTGAGCGGCGAACAGCAGAGGCTAACAGAGGGAGTTTGCCTGGGAGCTGTCCGACAGGAGGTACGCTAAGTGCTGCATTAGGGGGGCTGTGTTGGTGAGTATCTGAGTGTCTGTTGCTGGGACAGTTTGTCAGTTTGACCGTGGGCTTGATTGCTTGCTTGTTTTGTTTGAAACGTGTGAATTGGGAGTGCATTGTTCCAGGTGGGCCTGACTGGTGTATAAGGGCAGTCAGCAGCGAACCAGCTGAGCTGCGAACAGCAGAGGCTAACAGAGGGAGTTGGCCTGGGAGCTGTCCGAGAGGAGGTACACTAAGTGCTGCATTAGGGGGGCTGTGTTGGTGAGTATCTGAGTGTCTGTTGCTGGGACAGTTTGACCGTGTGCTTGATTGCTTGCTTGTTTTGTTTGAAAACTGTGAATTGGGAGTGCTTTGTTCCAGGTGGGCCTGACTGATATATAAGGGCAGTCAGCAGCGAACCAGCTGAGCGGCGAACAGAGGGAGTTTGCCTGGGAGCTGTCCGACAGGAGGTATTCTAAGTGCTGCATTAGGGGGCCTGTGTTGGTGAGTATCTGAGTGTCTCTTGCTGGGACAGTTTGTCAGTTTGACCGTGTGCCTGATTGCTTGCTTGTTTTGTTTCAAAAGTGTGAACTGGGAGTGCTTTGTTCCAGGTGGGCCTGACTGGTGTATAAGGGCAGTCAGCAGCGAACCAGCTGAGCGGCGAACAGAGGGAGTTTGCCTGGGACCTCTCCGAGAGGAGGTACGCTAAGTGCTGAATTAGGGGGGCTGTGTTGGTGAGTATCTGAGTGTCTGTTGCTGGGACAGTTTGTCAGTTTGACCGTGGGCTTGGTTGCTAGCTTGTTTTGTTTGAAACGTGTGAATTGGGAGTGCTTTGTTCCAGGTGGGCCTGACTGGTATATAAGGGCAGTCAGCAGCAAACCTGCTGAGCGGCGAAAAGAGGGAGTTTCCCTGGGAGCTGTCCGAGAGGAGGTACGCTAAGTGCTGCATTAGGGGGGCTGTGTTGGGGAGTATCTGAGTGTCTGTTGCTGGGACAGTTTGTCAGTTTGACCGTGGGCTTGATTGCTTGCTTGTTTTGTTTGAAACGTGTGAATTGGGAGTGCTTTGTTCCAGGTGGGCCTGACTGGTGTATAAGGGCAGTCAGCAGCGAACCAGCTGAGCTGCGAACAGCAGAGGCTAACCGAGGGAGTTTGCCTGGGAGCTGTCCGAGAGGAGATACGCTAAGTGCTGCATTAGGGGGGCTGTGTTGGGGAGTATCTGAGTGTCTGTTGCTGGGACAGTTTGTCAGTTTGACCGTGTACTAGATTGCTTGCTTGTTTTGTTTGAAAAGCGTGAATTGGGAGTGCTTTGTTCCAGGTGGGCCTGACTGGTGTATAAGGGCAGTCAGCAGCGAACCAGCTGAGCGGCGAACAGCAGAGGCTAACAGAGGGAGTTTGCCTGGGAGCTGTCCGACAGGAGGTACGCTAAGTGCTGCATTAGGGTGGCTGTGTTGGTGAGTATCTGAGTGTCTGTTGCTGCGACAGTTTGTCAGTTTGATCGTGGGCTTGATTGCTTGCTTGTTTAGTTCTAAAAGTGTGAATTGGGAGTGCTTTGTTCCAGGTGGGACTGACTGGTGTATAAGGGCAGTCAGCAGCGAACCAGCTGAGCTGCGAACAGCAGAGGCTAACAGAGGGAGTTTGCCTGGGAGCTGTCCGAGAGGAGGTACGCTAAGTGATGCATTAGTGGGGCTGTGTTGGTGAGTATCTGAGTGTCTGTTGCTGGGACAGTTTGTCAGTTTGATCGTGGGCTTGATTGCTTGCTTGTTTAGTTCTAAAAGTGTGAATTGGGAGTGCTTTGTTCCAGGTGGGACTGACTGGTGTATAAGGGCAGTCAGCAGCGAACCAGCTGAGCGGCGAACAGCAGAGGCTAACAGAGGGAGTTTGCCTGGGAGCTGTCCGACAGGAGGTACGCTAAGTGCTGCATTAGGGGGGCTGTGTTGGTGAGTATCTGAGTGTCTGTTGCTGGGACAGTTTGTCAGTTTGACCGTGGGCTTGATTGCTTGCTTGTTTTGTTTGAAACGTGTGAATTGGGAGTGCATTGTTCCAGGTGGGCCTGACTGCTGTATAAGGGCAGTCAGCAGCGAACCAGCTGAGCGGCGAACAGAGGGAGTTTGGCTGGGAGCTGTCCGAGAGGAGGTATGCTAAGTGCTGCATTAGGGGGGCTGTGTTGGTGAGTATCTGAGTGTCTGTTGCTGGGACAGTTTGACCGTGTGCTTGATTGCTTGCTTGTTTTGTTTGAAAAGTGTGAATTGGGAGTGCATTGTTCCAGGTGGGCCTGACTGGTGTATAAGGGCAGTCAGCAGCGAACCAGCTGAGCTGCGAACAGCAGAGGCTAACAGAGGGAGTTGGCCTGGGAGCTGTCCGAGAGGAGGTACACTAAGTGCTGCATTAGGGGGGCTGTGTTGGTGAGTATCTGAGTGTCTGTTGCTGGGACAGTTTGACCGTGTGCTTGATTGCTTACTTGTTTAGTTTCAAAAGTGTGAATTGGGAATGCATTGTTCCAGGTGGGCCTGACTGGTGTATAAGGGCAGTCAGCAGCGAACCAGCTGAGCGGCGAACAGAGGGAGTTTGGCTGGGAGCTGTCCGAGAGGAGGTATGCTAAGTGCTGCATTAGGGGGGCTGTGTTGGTGAGTATCTGAGTGTCTGTTGCTGGGACAGTTTGTCAGTTTGACCGTGGGCTTGGTTGCTAGCTTGTTTTGTTTGAAACGTGTGAATTGGGAGTGCTTTGTTCCAGGTGGGCCTGACTGGTATATAAGGGCAGTCAGCAGCAAACCTGCTGAGCGGCGAAAAGAGGGAGTTTCCCTGGGAGCTGTCCGAGAGGAGGTACGCTAAGTGCTGCATTAGGGGGGCTGTGTTGGGGAGTATCTGAGTGTCTGTTGCTGGGACAGTTTGTCAGTTTGACCGTGTGCTTGATTGCTTGATTCTTTTGTTTCAAAAGTGTGAATTGGGAGTGCTTTGTTCCAGGTGGGCCTGACTGCTATATAAGGGCAGTCATCAGCGAACCAGCTGAGCGGCAAACAGCAGAGGCTAACAGAGGGAGTTTGCCTGGGAGCTGTCCGACAGGAGGTACGCTAAGTGCTGCATTAGGGGGGCTGTGTTGGTGAGTATCTGAGTGTCTGTTGCTGGGACAGTTTGTCAGTTTGACCGTGGGCTTGATTGCTTGCTTGTTTTGTTTGAAACGTGTGAATTGGGAGTGCATGGTTCCAGGTGGGCCTGACTGGTGTATAAGGGCAGTCAACAGCAAACCAGCTGAGCTGCGAACAGCAGAGGCTAACCGAGGGAGTTTGCCTGGGAGCTGTCCGAGAGGAGATACGCTAAGTGCTGCATTAGGGGGGCTGTGTTGGGGAGTATCTGAGTGTCTGTTGCTGGGACAGTTTGTCAGTTTGACCGTGTGCTTGATTGCTTGATTCTTTTGTTTCAAAAGTGTGAATTGGGAGTGCATTGTTCCAGGTGGGCCTGACTGGTGTATAAGGGCAGTCAGCAGCGAACCAGCTGAGCTGCGAACAGCAGAGGCTAACAGAGGGAGTTTGCCTGGTAGCTGTCCGAAAGGAGGTACGCTAAGTGCTGCATTAGGGGGGCTGTGTTGGTGAGTATCTGAGTGTCTCTTGCTGGGACAGTTTGTCAGTTTGACCGTGTGCTTGATTGCTTACTTGTTTTGTTTCAAAAGTGTGAATTGGGAATGCATTGTTCCAGGTGGGCCTGACTGGTGTATAAGGGCAGTCAGCAGCGAACCAGCTGAGCGGCGAACAGAGGGAGTTTGGCTGGGAGCTGTCCGAGAGGAGGTATGCTAAGTGCTGCATTAGGGGGGCTGTGTTGGTGAGTATCTGAGTGTCTGTTGCTGGGACAGTTTGACCGTGTGCTTGATTGCTTGCTTGTTTTGTTTGAAAAGTGTGAATTGGGAGTGCATTGTTCCAGGTGGGCCTGACTGGTGTATAAGGGCAGTCAGCAGCGAACCAGCTGAGCTGCGAACAGCAGAGGCTAACAGAGGGAGTTGGCCTGGGAGCTGTCCGAGAGGAGGTACACTAAGTGCTGCATTAGGGGGGCTGTGTTGGTGAGTATCTGAGTGTCTGTTGCTGGGACAGTTTGACCGTGTGCTTGATTGCTTGCTTGTTTTGTTTCAAAAGTGTGAACTGGGAGTGCTTTGTTCCAGGTGGGCCTGACTGGTGTATAAGGGCAGTCAGCAGCGAACCAGCTGAGCGGCGAACAGAGGGAGTTTGCCTGGGACCTCTCCGAGAGGAGGTACGCTAAATGCTGAATTAGGGGGGCTGTGTTGGTGAGTATCTGAGTGTCTGTTGCTGGGACAGTTTGTCAGTTTGACCGTGGGCTTGATTGCTAGCTTGTTTTGTTTCAAAAGTGTGAATTGGGAGTGCTTTGTTCCAGGTGGGCCTGACTGGTATATAAGGGCAATCAACAGCGAACCAGCTGAGCGGCGAACAGCAGAGGCTAACGGAGGGAGTTTGCCTGGGAGCTGTCCGACAGGATGTACGCTAAGTGCTGCATTAGGGGGGCTGTGTTGGTGAGTATCTGAGTGTCTGTTGCTGGGACAGTTTTTCAGTTTGACCGTGGGCTTGATTGCTTGCTTGTTTTGTTTGAAACGTGTGAATTGGGAGTGCATTGTTCCAGGTGGGCCTGACTGGTGTATAAGGGCAGTCAGCAGCGAACCAGCTGAGCTGCGAACAGAGGGAGTTTGCCTGGTAGCTGTCCGAGAGGAGGTACGCTAAGTGCTGCATTAGGGGGGCTGTGTTGGTGAGTATCTGAGTGTCTCTTGCTGGGACAGTTTGTCAGTTTGACCGTGTGCTTGATTGCTTACTTGTTTTGTTTCAAAAGTGTGAATTGGGAATGCATTGTTCCAGGTGGGCCTGACTGCTGTATAAGGGCAGTCAGCAGCGAACCAGCTGAGCTGCGAACAGCAGAGGCTAACAGAGGGAGTTGGCCTGGGAGCTGTCCGAGAGAAGGTACACTAAGTGCTGCATTAGGGGGGCTGTGTTGGTGAGTATCTGAGTGTCTGTTGCTGGGACAGTTTGACCGTGGGCTTGATTGCTTGCTTGTTTTGTTTGAAACGTGTGAATTGGGAGTGCATTGTTCCAGGTGGGCCTGACTGGTGTATAAGGGCAGTCAGCAGCGAACCAGCTGAGCTGCGAACAGCAGAGGCTAACAGAGGGAGTTGGCCTGGGAGCTGTCCGAGAGGAGGTACACTAAGTGCTGCATTAGGGGGGCTGTGTTGGTGAGTATCTGAGTGTCTGTTGCTGGGACAGTTTGTCAGTTTGACCGTGGGCTTGGTTGCTAGCTTGTTTTGTTTGAAACGTGTGAATTGGGAGTGCTTTGTTCCAGGTGGGCTTGACTGGTATATAAGGGCAGTCAGCAGCAAACCTGCTGAGCGGCGAAAAGAGGGAGTTTCCCTGGGAGCTGTCCGAGAGGAGGTACGCTAAGTGCTGCATTAGGGGAGCTGTGTTGGGGAGTATCTGAGTGTCTGTTGCTGGGACAGTTTGTCAGTTTGACCGTGTGCTTGATTGCTTGATTCTTTTGTTTCAAAAGTGTGAATTGGGAGTGCTTTTTTCCAGGTGGGCCTGACTGCTATATAAGGGCAGTCATCAGCGAACCAGCTGAGCGGCAAACAGCAGAGGCTAACAGAGGGAGTTTGCCTGGGAGCTGTCCGACAGGAGGTACGCTAAGTGCTGCATTAGGGGGGCTGTGTTGGTGAGTATCTGAGTGTCTGTTGCTGGGACAGTTTGTCAGTTTGACCGTGGGCTTGATTGCTTGCTTGTTTTGTTTGAAACGTGTGAATTGGGAGTGCTTTGTTCCAGGTGGGCCTGACTGGTGTATAAGGGCAGTCAGCAGCGAACCAGCTGAGCTGCGAACAGCAGAGGCTAACCGAGGGAGTTTGCCTGGGAGCTGTCCGAGAGGAGATACGCTAAGTGATGCATTAGGGGGGCTGTGTTGGGGAGTATCTGAGTGTCTGTTGCTGGTACAGTTTGTCAGTTTGACCGTGTACTAGATTGCTTGCTTGTTTTGTTTGAAAAGTGTGAATTGGGAGTGCTTTGTTCCAGGTGGGCCTGACTGGTGTATAAGGGCAGTCAGCAGTGAACCAGCTGAGCTGCGAACAGCAGAGGCTAACAGAGGGAGTTTGCCTGGGAGCTGTCCGACAGGAGGTACGCTAAGTGATGCATTAGTGGGGCTGTGTTGGTGAGTATCTGAGTGTCTGTTGCTGGGACAGTTTGTCAGTTTGATCGTGGGCTTGATTGCTTGCTTGTTTAGTTCTAAAAGTGTGAATTGGGAGTGCTTTGTTCCAGGTGGGACTGACTGGTGTATAAGGGCAGTCAGCAGCGAACCAGCTGAGCGGCGAACAGCAGAGGCTAACAGAGGGAGTTTGCCTGGGAGCTGTCCGACAGGAGGTACGCTAAGTGCTGCATTAGGGGGGCTGTGTTGGTGAGTATCTGTTGCTGGGACAGTTTGACCGTGGGCTTGATTGCTTGCTTGTTTTGTTTGAAACGTGTGAATTGGGAGTGCATTGTTCCAGGTGGGCCTGACTGGTGTATAAGGGCAGTCAGCAGCGAACCAGCTGAGCTGCGAACAGCAGAGGCTAACAGAGGGAGTTGGCCTGGGAGCTGTCCGAGAGGAGGTACACTAAGTGCTGCATTAGGGGGGCTGTGTTGGTGAGTATCTGAGTGTCTGTTGCTGGGACAGTTTGTCAGTTTGACCATGGGCTTGGTTGCTAGCTTGTTTTGTTTGAAACGTGTGAATTGGGAGTGCTTTGTTCCAGGTGGGCCTGACTGGTATATAAGGGCAGTCAGCAGCAAACCTGCTGAGCGGTGAAAAGAGGGAGTTTCCCTGGGAGCTGTCCGAGAGGAGGTACGCTAAGTGCTGCATTAGGGGAGCTGTGTTGGGGAGTATCTGAGTGTCTGTTGCTGGGACAGTTTGTCAGTTTGACCGTGTGCTTGATTGCTTGATTCTTTTGTTTCAAAAGTGTGAATTGGGAGTGCTTTGTTCCAGGTGGGCCTGACTGCTATATAAGGGCAGTCATCAGCGAACCAGCTGAGCGGCAA
Organism: Emys orbicularis; assembly: GCF_028017835.1. Taxonomy (NCBI): domain Eukaryota; kingdom Metazoa; phylum Chordata; order Testudines; family Emydidae; genus Emys; species Emys orbicularis. Next base: position 179,103,564 of record NC_088684.1, read on the forward strand.
ACAGCAGAGGCTAACAGAGGGAGTTTGCCTGGGAGCTGTCCGAGAGGAGATACGCTAAGTGCTGCATTAGGGGGGCTGTGTTGGTGAGTATCTGAGTGTCTGTTGCTGGGACAGTTTGTCAGTTTGACCGTGGGCTTGATTGCTTGCTTGTTTTGTTTGAAACGTGTGAATTGGGAGTGCTTTGTTCCAGGTGGGCCTGACTGGTGTATAAGGGCAGTCAGCAGCGAACCAGCTGAGCTGCGAACAGCAGAGGCTAACCGAGGGAGTTTGCCTGGGAGCTGTCCGAGAGGAGATACGCTAAGTGATGCATTAGGGGGGCTGTGTTGGGGAGTATCTGAGTGTCTGTTGCTGGGACAGTTTGTCAGTTTGACCGTGTACTAGATTGCTTGCTTGTTTTGTTTGAAAAGTGTGAATTGGGAGTGCTTTGTTCCAGGTGGGCCTGACTGGTGTATAAGGGCAGTCAGAGGTGAACCAGCTGAGCTGCGAACAGCAGAGGCTAACAGAGGGAGTTTGCCTGGGAGCTGTCCGAGAGGAGGTACGCTAAGTGCTGCATTAGGGGGGCTGTGTTGGTGAGTATCTGAGTGTCTGTTGCTGGGACAGTTTGTCAGTTTGACCGTGGGCTTGATTGCTTGCTTGTTTAGTTCTAAAAGTGTGAATTGGGAGTGCTTTGTTCCAGGTGTGACTGACTGGTGTATAAGGGAGGTCAGCAGCGAACCAGCTGAGCGGCGAACAGCAGAGGCTAACAGAGGGAGTTTGCCTGGGAGCTGTCCGACAGGAGGTACGCTAAGTGATGCATTAGTGGGGCTGTGTTGGTAAGTATCTGAGTGTCTGTTGCTGGGACAGTTTGTCAGTTTGATCGTGGGCTTGATTGCTTGCTTGTTTAGTTCTAAAAGTGTGAATTGGGAGTGCTTTGTTCCAGGTGGGACTGACTGGTGTATAAGGGCAGTCAGCAGCGAACCAGCTGAGCGGCGAACAGCAGAGGCTAACAGAGGGAGTTTGCCTGGGAGCTGTCCGACAGGAGGTACGCTAAGTGCTGCATTAGGGGAGCTGTGTTGGTGAGTATCTGTTGCTGGGACAGTTTGACCGTGGGCTTGATTGCTTGCTTGTTTTGTTTGAAACGTGTGAATTGGGAGTGCATTGTTCCAGGTGGGCCTGACTGGTGTATAAGGGCAGTCAGCAGCGAACCAGCTGAGCTGCGAACAGCAGAGGCTAACAGAGGGAGTTGGCCTGGGAGCTGTCCGAGAGGAGGTACACTAAGTGCTGCATTAGGGGGGCTGTGTTGGTGAGTATCTGAGTGTCTGTTGCTGGGACAGTGTGACCGTGTGCTTGATTGCTTGCTTGTTTTGTTTGAAAAGTGTGAATTGGGAGTGCTTTGTTCCAGGTGGGCCTAACTGGTGTATAAGGGCAGTCAGCAGTGAACCAGCTGAGCTGCGAACAGCAGAGGCTAACAGAGGGAGTTTGCCTGGGAGCTGTCCGAGAGGAGGTACGCTAAGTGCTGCATTAGGGGGGCTGTGTTGGTGAGTATCTGAGTGTCTGTTGCTGGGACAGTTTGTCAGTTTGACCGTGGGCTTGATTGCTTGCTTGTTTTGTTTGAAACATGTGAATTGGGAGTGCATTGTTCCAGGTGGGCCTGACTGGTGTATAAGGGCAATCAGCAGCGAACCAGCTGAGCTGCGAACAGCAGAGGCTAACAGAGGGAGTTGGCCTGGGAGCTGTCCGAGAGGAGGTACACTAAGTGCTGCATTAGGGGGGCTGTGTTGGTGAGTATCTGAGTGTCTGTTGCTGGGACAGTTTGACCGTGTGCTTGATTGCTTGCTTGTTTTGTTTGAAAAGTGTGAATTGGGAGTGCATTGTTCCAGGTGGGCCTGACTGGTGTATAAGGGCAGTCAGCAGCGAACCAGCTGAGCTGCGAACAGCAGAGGCTAACAGAGGGAGTTGGCCTGGGAGCTGTCCGAGAGGAGGTACACTAAGTGCTGCATTAGGGGGGCTGTGTTGGTGAGTATCTGAGTGTCTGTTGCTGGGACACTTTGACCCTGTGCTTGATTGCTTGCTTGTTTTGTTTCAAAAGTGTGAACTGGGAGTGCTTTGTTCCAGGTGGGCCTGACTGGTGTATAAGGGCAGTCAGCAGCGAACCAGCTGAGCGGCGAACAGAGGGAGTTTGCCTGGGACCTCTCCGAGAGGAGGTACGCTAAGTGCTGCATTAGGGGGGCTGTGTTGGTGAGTATCTGAGTGTCTGTTGCTGGGACAGTTTGTCAGTTTGACCGTGTGCTTGATTGCTTGCTTGTTTTGTTTCAAAAGTGTGAATTGGGAGTGCTTTGTTCCAGGTGGGCCTGACTGCTATATAAGGGCAGTCATCAGCGAACCAGCTGAGCGGCAAACAGCAGAGGCTAACAGAGGGAGTTTGCCTGGGAGCTGTCCGACAGGAGGTACGCTAAGTGATGCATTAGGGGGGCTGTGTTGGTGAGTATCTGAGTGTCTGTTGCTGGGACAGTTTGTCAGTTTGACCGTGGGCTTGATTGCTTACTTGTTCTGTTTCAAAAGTGTGAATTGGGAATGCATTGTTCCAGGTGGGCCTGACTGGTGTATAAGGGCAGTCAGCAGCGAACCAGCTGAGCTGCGAACAGCAGAGGCTAACAGAGGGAGTTGGCCTGGGAGCTGTCCGAGAGGAGGTACACTAAGTGCTGCATTAGGGGGGCTGTGTTGGTGAGTATCTGAGTGTCTGTTGCTGGGACAGTTTGACCGTGTGCTTGATTGCTTGCTTGTTTTGTTTGAAAAGTGTGAATTGGGAGTGCATTGTTCCAGGTGGGCCTGACTGGTGTATAAGGGCAGTCAGCAGCGAACCAGCTGAGCTGCGAACAGCAGAGGCTAACAGAGGGAGTTGGCCTGGGAGCTGTCCGAGAGGAGGTACACTAAGTGCTGCATTAGGGGGGCTGTGTTGGTGAGTATCTGAGTGTCTGTTGCTGGGACAGTTTGACCCTGTGCTTGATTGCTTGCTTGTTTTGTTTGAAACGTGTGAATTGGGAGTGCTTTGTTCCAGGTGGGCCTGACTGGTATATAAGGGCAGTCAGCAGCAAACCTGCTGAGCGGCGAAAAGAGGGAGTTTCCCTGGGAGCTGTCCGAGAGGAGGTACGCTAAGTGCTGCATTAGGGGGGCTGTGTTGGGGAGTATCTGAGTGTCTGTTGCTGGGACAGTTTGTCAGTTTGACCGTGTGCTTGATTGCTTGATTCTTTTGTTTCAAAAGTGTGAATTGGGAGTGCTTTGTTCCAGGTGGGCCTGACTGGTATATAAGGGCAGTCAACAGCGAACCAGCTGAGCGGCGAACAGCAGAGGCTAACAGAGGGAGTTTGCCTGGGAGCTGTCCGACAGGAGGTACGCTAAGTGCTGCATTAGGGGGGCTGTGTTGGTGAGTATCTGAGTGTCTGTTGCTGGGACAGTTTGTCAGTTTGACCGTGGGCTTGATTGCTTGCTTGTTTTGTTTGAAACGTGTGAATTGGGAGTGCATTGTTCCAGGTGGGCCTGACTGGTGTATAAGGGCAGTCAGCAGCGAACCAGCTGAGCTGCGAACAGCAGAGGCTAACAGAGGGAGTTGGCCTGGGAGCTGTCCGAGAGGAGGTACACTAAGTGCTGCATTAGGGGGGCTGTGTTGGTGAGTATCTGAGTGTCTGTTGCTGGGACAGTTTGACCCTGTGCTTGATTGCTTGCTTGTTTTGTTTGAAACGTGTGAATTGGGAGTGCTTTGTTCCAGGTGGGCCTGACTGGTATATAAGGGCAGTCAGCAGCAAACCTGCTGAGCGGCGAAAAGAGGGAGTTTCCCTGGGAGCTGTCCGAGAGGAGGTACGCTAAGTGCTGCATTAGGGGGGCTGTGTTGGGGAGTATCTGAGTGTCTGTTGCTGGGACAGTTTGTCAGTTTGACCGTGTGCTTGATTGCTTGATTCTTTTGTTTCAAAAGTGTGAATTGGGAGTGCTTTGTTCCAGGTGGGCCTGACTGGTATATAAGGGCAGTCAACAGCGAACCAGCTGAGCGGCGAACAGCAGAGGCTAACAGAGGGAGTTTGGCTGGGAGCTGTCCGACAGGAGGTACGCTAAGTGCTGCATTAGGGGGGCTGTGTTGGTGAGTATCTGAGTGTCTGTTGCTGGGACAGTTTGTCAGTTTGACCGTGGGCTTGATTGCTTGCTTGTTTTGTTTGAAACGTGTGAATTGGGAGTGCATTGTTCCAGGTGGGCCTGACTGGTGTATAAGGGCAGTCAGCAGCGAACCAGCTGAGCTGCGAACAGCAGAGGCTAACAGAGGGAGTTTGCCTGGGAGCTGTCCGAGAGGAGGTACGCTAAGTGCTGCATTAGGGGGGCTGTGTTGGTGAGTATCTGAGTGTCTCTTGCTGGGACAGTTTGTCAGTTTGACGGTGTGCTTGATTGCTTACTTGTTTTGTTTCAAAAGTGTGAATTGGGAATGCATTGTTCCAGGTGGGCCTGACTGGTGTATAAGGGCAGTCAGCAGCGAACCAGCTGAGCGGCGAACAGAGGGAATTTGGCTGGGAGCTGTCGGAGAGGAGGTATGCTAAGTGCTGCATTAGGGGGGCTGTGTTGGTGAGTATCTGAGTGTCTGTTGCTGGGACAGTTTGACCGTGTGCTTGATTGCTTGCTTGTTTTGTTTGAAAAGTGTGAATTGGGAGTGCATTGTTCCAGGTGGGCCTGACTGGTGTATAAGGGCAGTCAGCAGCGAACCAGCTGAGCTGCGAACAGCAGAGGCTAACAGAGGGAGTTGGCCTGGGAGCTGTCCGAGAGGAGGTACACTAAGTGCTGCATTAGGGGGGCTGTGTTGGTGAGTATCTGAGTGTCTGTTGCTGGGACAGTTTGACCGTGTGCTTGATTGCTTGATTCTTTTGTTTCAAAAGTGTGAATTGGGAGTGCTTTGTTCCAGGTGGGCCTGACTGCTATATAAGGGCAGTCATCAGCGAACCAGCTGAGCGGCAAACAGCAGAGGCTAACCGAGGGAGTTTGCCTGGGAGCTGTCCGAGAGGAGATACGCTAAGTGCTGCATTAGGGGGGCTGTGTTGGGGAGTATCTGAGTGTCTGTTGCTGGGACAGTTTGACCGTGTGCTTGATTGCTTGCTTGTTTTGTTTGAAAAGTGTGAATTGGGAGTGCATTGTTCCAGGTGGGCCTGACTGGTGTATAAGGGCAGTCAGCAGCGAACCAGCTGAGCTGCGAACAGCAGAGGCTAACCGAGGGAGTTTGCCTGGGAGCTGTCCGACAGGAGGTACGCTAAGTGCTGCATTAGGGGGGCTGTGTTGGTGAGTATCTGAGTGTCTGTTGCTGGGACAGTTTGTCAGTTTGACCGTGGGCTTGATTGCTTACTGGTTCTGTTTCAAAAGTGTGAATTGGGAATGCATTGTTCCAGGTGGGCCTGACTGGTGTATAAGGGCAGTCAGCAGCGAACCAGCTGAGCGGCGAACAGAGGGAGTTTGTCTGGGAGCTGTCCGAGACGAGGTATGCTAAGTGCTGCATTAGGGGGGCTGTGTTGGTGAGTATCTGAGTGTCTGTTGCTGGGACAGTTTGACCGTGTGCTTGATTGCTTGCTTGTTTTGTTTGAAAAGTGTGAATTGGGAGTGCATTGTTCCAGGTGGGCCTGACTGGTGTATAAGGGCAGTCAGCAGCGAACCAGCTGAGCTGCGAACAGCAGAGGCTAACAGAGGGAGTTGGCCTGGGAGCTGTCCGAGAGGAGGTACACTAAGTGCTGCATTAGGGGGGCTGTGTTGGTGAGTATCTGAGTGTCTGTTGCTGGGACACTTTGACCCTGTGCTTGATTGCTTGCTTGTTTTGTTTGAAAAGTGTGAATTGGGAGTGCATTGTTCCAGGTGGGCCTGACTGGTGTATAAGGGCAGTCAGCAGCGAACCAGCTGAGCTGCGAACAGCAGAGGCTAACAGAGGGAGTTGGCCTGGGAGCTGTCCGAGAGGAGGTACACTAAGTGCTGCATTAGGGGGGCTGTGTTGGTGAGTATCTGAGTGTCTGTTGCTGGGACACTTTGACCCTGTGCTTGATTGCTTGCTTGTTTTGTTTCAAAAGTGTGAACTGGGAGTGCTTTGTTCCAGGTGGGCCTGACTGGTGTATAAGGGCAGTCAGCAGCGAACCAGCTGAGCGGCGAACAGAGGGAGTTTGCCTGGGACCTCTCCGAGAGGAGGTACGCTAAGTGCTGAATTAGGGGGGCTGTGTTGGTGAGTATCTGAGTGTCTGTTGCTGGGACAGTTTGTCAGTTTGACCGTGTGCCTGATTGCTTGCTTGTTTTGTTTCAAAAGTGTGAACTGGGAGTGCTTTGTTCCAGGTGGGACTGACTGGTGTATAAGGGCAGTCAGCAGCGAACCAGCTGAGCGGCGAACAGAGGGAGTTTGCCTGGGACCTCTCCGAGAGGAGGTACGCTAAGTGCTGAATTAGGGGGGCTGTGTTGGTGAGTATCTGAGTGTCTGTTGCTGGGACAGTTTGTCAGTTTGACCGTGGGCTTGGTTGCTTGATTCTTTTGTTTCAAAAGTGTGAATTGGGAGTGCTTTGTTCCAGGTGGGCCTGACTGCTATATAAGGGCAGTCAGCAGCGAACCAGCTGAGCGGCGAGCACAGGGAGTTTGCCTGGGAGCTGTCCGAGAGGAGATACGCTAAGTGCTGCATTAGGGGGGCTGTGTTGGTGAGTATCTGAGTGTCTGTTGCTGGGACAGTTTGTCAGTTTGACCGTGTGCTTGATTGCTTGATTCTTTTGTTTCAAAAGTGTGAATTGGGAGTGCTTTGTTCCAGGTGGGCCTGACTGGTGTATAAGGGCAGTCAGCAGTGAACCAGCTGAGCTGCGAACAGCAGAGGCTAACAGAGGGAGTTTGCCTGGGAGCTGTCCGAGAGGAGGTACGCTAAGTGATGCATTAGGCAGGCTGTGTTGGTGAGTATCTGAGTGTCTGTTGCTGGGACAGTTTGTCAGTTTGACCGTGTGCGTGCTTGCTTGCTTGTTTTGTTTGAAAAGTGTGAATTGGGAGTGCTTTGTTCCAGGTGGGCCTGACTGGTATATAAGGGCAGTCAACAGCGAACCAGCTGAGCGGCGAGCACAGGGAGTTTGCCTGGTAGCTGTCCGAGAGGAGGTACGCTAAGTGCTGCATTAGGGGGGCTGTGTTGGTGAGTGTCTGTTGCTGGGACAGTTTGTCAGTTTGACCGTGGGCTTGGTTGCTAGCTTGTTTTGTTTGAAACGTGTGAATTGGGAGTGCTTTGTTCCAGGTGGGCCTGACTGGTATATAAGGGCAGTCAGCAGCGAACCAGCTGAGCGGCGAACAGCAGAGGCTAACGGAGGGAGTTTGCCTGGGAGCTGTCCGAGAGGAGGTACGCTAAGTGCTGCATTAGGGGGGCTCTGTTGGTGAGTATCTGAGTGTCTGTTGCTGGGACAGTTTGTCAGTTTGACCCTGTACTTGATTGCTGGCTTGTTTAGTTCTAAAAGTGTGAATTGGGAGTGCATTGTTCCAGGTGGGCCTGACTGGTGTAAAAGGGCAGTCAGCAGCGAACCAGCTGAGCGGCAAACAGAGGGAGTTTGCCTGGGACCTCTCCGAGAGGAGGTACGCTAAGTGCTGCATTAGGGGGGCTGTGTTGGTGAGTATCTGAGTGTCTGTTGCTGGGACAGTTTGTCAGTTTGACCGTGTGCTTGATTGCTTGCTTGTTTTGTTTGAAAAGTGTGAATTGGGAGTGCATTGTTCCAGGTGGGCCTGACTGGTGTATAAGGGCAGTCAGCAGCGAACCAGCTGAGCTGCGAACAGCAGAGGCTAACAGAGGGAGTTGGCCTGGGAGCTGTCCGAGAGGAGGTACACTAAGTGCTGCATTAGGGGGGCTGTGTTGGTGAGTATCTGAGTGTCTGTTGCTGGGACACTTTGACCCTGTGCTTGATTGCTTGCTTGTTTTGTTTCAAAAGTGTGAACTGGGAGTGCTTTGTTCCAGGTGGGCCTGACTGGTGTATAAGGGCAGTCAGCAGCGAACCAGCTGAGCGGCGAACAGAGGGAGTTTGCCTGGGACCTCTCCGAGAGGAGGTACGCTAAGTGCTGAATTAGGGGGGCTGTGTTGGTGAGTATCTGAGTGTCTGTTGCTGGGACAGTTTGACCGTGGGCTTGGTTGCTAGCTTGTTTTGTTTGAAACGTGTGAATTGGGAGTGCTTTGTTCCAGGTGGGCCTGACTGGTATATAAGGGCAGTCAGCAGCGAACCAGCTGAGCGGCGAACAGAGGGAATTTGGCTGGGAGCTGTCCGAGAGGAGGTATGCTAAGTGCTGCATTAGGGGGGCTGTGTTGGTGAGTATCTGAATGTCTGTTGCTGGGACAGTTTGACCATGTGCTTGATTGCTTGCTTGTTTTGTTTGAAAAGTGTGAATTGGGAGTGCATTGTTCCAGGTGGGCCTGACTGGTGTATAAGGGCAGTCAGCAGCGAACCAGCTGAGCTGCGAACAGCAGAGGCTAACAGAGGGAGTTGGCCTGGGAGCTGTCCGAGAGGAGGTACACTAAGTGCTGCATTAGGGGGGCTGTGTTGGTGAGTATCTGAGTGTCTGTTGCTGGGACAGTTTGACCGTGTGCTTGATTGCTTGATTCTTTTGTTTCAAAAGTGTGAATTGGGAGTGCTTTGTTCCAGGTGGGCCTGACTGCTATATAAGGGCAGTCATCAGCGAACCAGCTGAGCGGCAAACAGCAGAGGCTAACAGAGGGAGTTTGCCTGGGAGCTGTCCGACAGGAGGTACGCTAAGTGCTGCATTAGGGGGCTGTGTTGGTGAGTATCTGAGTGTCTGTTGCTGGGACAGTTTGTCAGTTTGACCGTGGGCTTGATTGCTTGCTTGTTTTGTTTGAAACGTGTGAATTGGGAGTGCATTGTTCCAGGTGGGCCTGACTGGTGTATAAGGGCAGTCAGCAGCGAACCAGCTGAGCTGCGAACAGCAGAGGCTAACCGAGGGAGTTTGCCTGGGAGCTGTCCGACAGGAGGTACGCTAAGTGCTGCATTAGGGGGGCTGTGTTGGGGAGTATCTGAGTGTCTGTTGCTGGGACAGTTTGTCAGTTTGACCGTGGGCTTGATTGCTTACTTGTTCTGTTTCAAAAGTGTGAATTGGGAATGCATTGTTCCAGGTGGGCCTGACTGGTGTATAAGGGCAGTCAGCAGCGAACCAGCTGAGCGGCGAACAGAGGGAGTTTGGCTGGGAGCTGTCCGAGAGGAGGTATGCTAAGTGCTGCATTAGGGGGGCTGTGTTGGTGAGTATCTGAGTGTCTGTTGCTGCGACAGTTTGACCGTGTGCTTGATTGCTTGCTTGTTTTGTTTGAAAAGTGTGAATTGGGAGTGCATTGTTCCAGGTGGGCCTGACTGGTGTATAAGGGCAGTCAGCAGCGAACCAGCTGAGCTGTGAACAGCAGAGGCTAACAGAGGGAGTTGGCCTGGGAGCTGTCCGAGAGGAGGTACACTAAGTGCTGCATTAGGGGGGCTGTGTTGGTGAGTATCTGAGTGTCTCTTGCTGGGACAGTTTGTCAGTTTGACCGTGTGCCTGATTGCTTGCTTGTTTTGTTTCAAAAGTGTGAACTGGGAGTGCTTTGTTCCAGGTGGGCCTGACTGGTGTATAAGGGCAGTCAGCAGCGAACCAGCTGAGCGGCGAACAGAGGGAGTTTGCCTGGGACCTCTCCGAGAGGAGGTACGCTAAGTGCTGAATTAGGGGGGCTGTGTTGGTGAGTATCTGAGTGTCTGTTGCTGGGACAGTTTGTCAGTTTGACCGTGGGCTTGGTTGCTAGCTTGTTTTGTTTGAAACGTGTGAATTGGGAGTGCTTTGTTCCAGGTGGGCCTGACTGGTATATAAGGGCAGTCAGCAGCGAACCTGCTGAGTGGCGAAAAGAGGGAGTTTCCCTGGGAGCTGTCCGAGAGGAGGTACGCTAAGTGCTGCATTAGGGGGGCTGTGTTGGGGAGTATCTGAGTGTCTGTTGCTGGGACAGTTTGTCAGTTTGACCGTGTGCTTGATTGCTTGATTCTTTTCTTTCAAAAGTGTGAATTGGGAGTGCTTTGTTCCAGGTGGGCCTGACTGGTGTATAATGGCAGTCAGCAGTGTACCAGCTGAGCTGCGAACAGCAGAGGCTAACAGAGGGAGTTAGCGTACCTCCTCTCGGACAGCTCCCAGGCAAAGTGATGCATTAGGCGGGCTGTGTTGGTGAGTATCTGAGTGTCTGTTGCTGGGACAGTTTGTCAGTTTGACCGTGTACTAGATTGCTTGCTTGTTTTGTTTGAAAAGTGTGAATTGGGAGTGCTTTGTTCCAGGTGGGCCTGACTGGTGTATAAGGGCAGTCAGCAGTGAACCAGCTGAGCTGCGAACAGCAGAGGCTAACAGAGGGAGTTTGCCTGGGAGCTGTCCGAGAGGAGGTACGCTAAGTGCTGCATTAGGGGGGCTGTGTTGGTGAGTATCTGAGTGTCTGTTGCTGGGACAGTTTCTCAGTTTGACCGTGTGCTTGATTGCTTGCTTGTTTTGTTTGAAAAGTGTGAATTGGGAGTGCATTGTTCCAGGTGGGCCTGACTGATATATAAGGGCAGTCAGCAGCGAACCAGCTGAGCGGCGAACAGAGGGAGTTTGCCTGGGAGCTGTCCGACAGGAGGTATGCTAAGTGCTGCATTAGGGGGCCTGTGTTGGTGAGTATCTGAGTGTCTGTTGCTGGGACAGTTTGTCAGTTTGACCGTGGGCTTGGTTGCTTGCTTGTTTTGTTTCAAAAGTGTGAATTGGGAGTGCTTTGTTCCAGGTGGGCCTGACTGATGTATAAGGGCAGTCGGCAGCGAACCAGCTGAGCGGCGAACAGAGGGAGTTTCCCTGGGAGCTGTCCGAGAGGAGGTACGCTAAGTGCTGCATTAGGGGGGCTGTGTTGGGGAGTATCTGAGTGTCTGTTGCTGGGACAGTTTGTCAGTTTGACCGTGGGCTTGCTTGCTTGCTTGTTTTGTTTGAAAAGTGTGAATTGGGAGTGCTTTGTTCCAGGTGGGCCTGACTGGTGGAAAAGGGCAGTCAGCAGCGAACCAGCTGAGCGGCGAACAGCAGAGGCTAACAGAGGGAGTTTGCCTGGGAGCTGTCCGAGAGGAGGTACGCTAAGTGCTGCATTAGTGGGGCTGTGTTGGTGAGTATCTGAGTGTCTGTTGCTGGGACAGTTTGTCAGTTTGACCGTGTACTAGATTGCTTGCTTGTTTTGTTTGAAAAGTGTGAATTGGGAGTGCTTTGTTCCAGGTGTGACTGACTGGTGTATAAGGGCAGTCAGCAGCGAACCTGCTGAGCGGCGAAAAGAGGGAGTTTCCCTGGGAGCTGTCCGAGAGGAGGTACGCTAAGTGCTGCATTAGGGGGGCTCTGTTGGTGAGTATCTGAGTGTCTGTTGCTGGGACAGTTTGTCAGTTTGACCCTGTACTTGATTGCTGGCTTGTTTAGTTCTAAAAGTGTGAATTGGGAGTGCATTGTTCCAGGTGGGCCTGACTGGTGTATAAGGGCAGTCAGCAGCGAACCAGCTGAGCTGCGAACAGCAGAGGCTAACAGAGGGAGTTTGCCTGGGAGCTGTCTGAGAGGAGGTACGCTAAGTGATGCATTGGGGGGCTGTGTTGGTGAGTATCTGAGTGTCTGTTGCTGGGACAGTTTGTCAGTTTGACCGTGTGCTTGATTGCTTACTTGTTTTGTTTCAAAAGTGTGAATTGGGAGTGCATTGTTCCAGCTGGGCCTGACTGGTGTATAAGGGCAGTCAGCAGCGAACCAGCTGAGCTGCGAACAGCAGAGGCTAACAGAGGGAGTTTGCCTGGGAGCTGTCCGAGAGGAGGTACGCTAAGTGCTGCATTAGTGGGGCTGTGTTGGTGAGTATCTGAGTGTCTGTTGCTGGGACAGTTTGTCAGTTTGACCGTGGGCTTGATTGCTTGCTTGTTTAGTTCTAAAAGTGTGAATTGGGAGTGCTTTGTTCCAGGTGTGACTGACTGGTGTATAACGGCAGTCAGCAGCGAACCAGCTGAGCGGCGAACAGCAGAGGCTAACAGAGGGAGTTTGCCTGGGAGCTGTCCGAGAGGAGGTACGCTAAGTGATGCATTAGTGGGGCTGTGTTGGTGAGTATCTGAGTGTCTCTTGCTGGGACAGTTTGTCAGTTTGACCGTGGGCTTGGTTGCTCGCTTGTTTTGTTTGAAACGTGTGAATTGGGAGTGCTTTGTTCCAGGTGGGCCTGACTGGTATATAAGGGCAGTCAGCAGCGAACCTGCTGAGCGGCGAAAAGAGGGAGTTTCCCTGGGAGCTGTCCGAGAGGAGGTACGCTAAGTGCTGCATTAGGGGGGCTCTGTTGGTGAGTATCTGAGTGTCTGTTGCTGGGACAGTTTGTCAGTTTGACCCTGTACTTGATTGCTGGCTTGTTTAGTTCTAAAAGTGTGAATTGGGAGTGCATTGTTCCAGGTGGGCCTGACTGGTGTATAAGGGCAGTCAGCAGCGAACCAGCTGAGCTGCGAACAGCAGAGGCTAATAGAGGGAGTTTGCCTGGGAGCTGTCTGAGAGGAGGTACGCTAAGTGATGCATTGGGGGGCTGTGTTGGTGAGTATCTGAGTGTCTGTTGCTGGGACAGTTTGTCAGTTTGACCGTGGGCTTGATTGCTTGCTTGGTTTGTTTGAAACGTGTGAATTGGGAGTGCTTCGTTCCAGGTGGGCCTGACTGGTGTATAAGGGCAGTCAGCAGCAGCCTCTGCTGTTCGCCGCTCAGCTGGTTCAACAGAGGGAGTTTGCCTGGGAGCTGTCCGACAGGAGGTATGCTAAGTGCTGCATTAGGGGGGCTGTGTTGGTGAGTATCTGAGTGTCTGTTGCTGGGACAGTTTGTCAGTTTGACTGTGGGCTTTATTGCTTGCTTGTTTTGTTTGAAACGTGTGAATTGGGAGTGCATTGTTCCAGGTGGGCCTGACTGGTATATAAGGGCAGTCAGCAGCGAACCAGCTGAGCTGCGAACAGCAGAGGCTAACAGAGGGAGTTTGCCTGGTAGCTGTCCGAGAGGAGGTACGCTAAGTGCTGCATTAGGGGGACTGTGTTGGTGAGTATCTGAGTGTCTCTTGCTGGGACAGTTTGTCAGTTTGACCGTGTGCTTGATTGCTTACTTGTTTTGTTTCAAAAGTGTGAATTGGGAGTGCATTGTTCCAGGTGGGCCTGACTGGTGTATAAGGGCAGTCAGCAGCGAACCAGCTGAGCTGCGAACAGCAGAGGCTAACAGAGGGAGTTTGCCTGGGAGCTGTCTGAGAGGAGGTACGCTAAGTGATGCATTAGGGGGGCTGTGTTGGTGAGTATCTGAGTGTCTGTTGCTGGGACAGTTTGTCCGTTAGACCGTGTGCTTGATTGCTTGCTTGTTTAGTTCTAAAAGTGTGAATTGGGAGTGCTTTGTTCCAGGTGGGCCTGACTGGTGTATAATGGCAGTCAGCAGCGAACCAGCTGAGCGGCGAACAGCAGAGGCTAACAGAGGGAGTTTGCCTGGGAGCTGTCCGAGAGGAGGTACGCTAAGTGCTGCATTAGGGGGGCTGTGTTGGAGAGTATCTGAGTGTCTGTTGCTGGGACAGTTTGTCAGTTTGACCGTGTGCCTGATTGCTTGCTTGTTTTGTTTGAAAAGTGTGAATTGGGAGTGCTTTGTTCCAGGTGGGCCTGACTGATATATAAGGGCAGTCAGCAGCGAACCAGCTGAGCGGCGAACAGAGGGAGTTTGCCTGGGAGCTGTCCGACAGGAGGTATGCTAAGTGCTGCATTAGGGGGCCTGTGTTGGTGAGTATCTGAGTGTCTCTTGCTGGGACAGTTTGTCAGTTTGACCGTGTGCCTGATTGCTTGCTTGTTTTGTTTCAAAAGTGTGAACTGGGAGTGCTTTGTTCCAGGTGGGACTGACTGGTGTAAAAGGGCAGTCAGCAGCGAACCAGCTGAGCGGCGAGCACAGGGAGTTTGCCTGGTAGCTGTCCGAGAGGAGGTACGCTAAGTGCTGCATTAGGGGGGCTGTGTTGGTGAGTGTCTGTTGCTGGGACAGTTTGTCAGTTAGACCGTGGGCTTGGTTGCTAGCTTGTTTAGTTCTAAAAGTGTGAATTGGGAGTGCTTTGTTCCAGGTGGGCCTGACTGGTATATAAAGGCAGTCAGCAGCGAACCAGCAAACAGCAGAGGCTAACAGAGGGAGTTTGCCTGGGAGCTGTCCGAGAGGAGGTACGCTAAGTGCTGCATTAGGGGGGCTGTGTTGGTGAGTATCTGAGCGTCTGTTGCTGGGACAGTTGGTCAGTTTGACCGTGTGCTTGATTGCTTGCTTGTTTTGTTAGAAAAGTGTGAATTGGGAGTGCATTGTTCCAGGTGGGCCTGACTGGTATATAAGGGCAGTCAGCAGCGAACCAGCTGAGCGGCGAAAAGAGGGAGTTTGCCTGGGAGCTGTCCGAGAGGAGGTACGCTAAGTGCTGCATTAGGGGGGCTGTGTTGGTCAGTATCTGAGTGTCTGTTGCTGGGACAGTTTGTCAGTTTGACCGTGTGCTTGATTGCTTGCTTGTTTTGTTTGAAAAGTGTGAATTGGGAGTGCATTGTTCCAGGTGGGCCTGACTGGTGTATAAGGGCAGTCAGCAGCGAACCAGCTGAGCGGCGAACAGAGGGAGTTTGGCTGGGAGCTGTCCGAGAGGAGGTATGCTAAGTGCTGCATTAGGGGGGCTGTGTTGGTGAGTATCTCAGTGTCTGTTGCTGGGACAGTTTGACCGTGTGCTTGATTACTTGCTTGTTTTGTTTGAAAAGTGTGAATTGGGAGTGCATTGTTCCAGGTGTGCCTGACTGGTGTATAAGGGCAGTCAGCAGCGAACCAGCTAAGCGGCGAACAGCGGAGGCTAACAGAGGGAGTTTGCGTGGGAGCTGTCCGACAGGAGGTACGCTAAGTGCTGCATTAGGGGGGCTGTGTTGGTGAGTATCTGAATGTCTGTTTCTGGGAAAGTTTGTCAGTTTGACCGTGTGCTTGATTGCTTGCTTGTTTTGTTTGAAAAGTGTGAATTGGGAGTGCTTTGTTCCAGGTGGGCCTGACTGGTATATAAGGGCAGTGAGCAGCGAACCAGCTGAGCGGCGAACAGAGGGAGTTTGCCTGGGAGCTGTCCGAGAGGAGGTACGCTAAGTGCTGCATTAGGGGGGCTGTGTTGGTGAGTATCTGAGTGTCTCTTGCTGGGACAGTTTGACCGTGTGCTTTATTGCTTGTTTGAAAAGTGTGAATTGGGAGTTCTTTGTTCCAGGTGGGCCTGACCAGTATATAAGGGCAGTCAGCAGCGAACCAGCAAACAGCAGAGGCTAACAGAGGGAGTTTGCCTGGGAGCTGTCCGACAGGAGGTACGCTAAGTGCTGCATTAGGGGGGCTGTGTTGGTGAGTATCTGAGTGTCTGTTGCTGGGACAGTTTGTTAGTTTGACCGTGTGCTTGATTGCTTTGTTCCAGGTGGGCCTGACTGGTGTATAAGGGCAGTCTTAAGTGCCTATACACAAATGCAAGATGCCTGGGAAACCAGCAGGGAGAATTGGAAGTCCTGGCACAGTCAGGGAACTATGATGCGATTGGAATAACAGAGACTTGGTGGGATAACTCACATGAGTGGAGTACTGTCATGGATGGATTTAAACTGTTCAGGAAGGACAGGCAGGGCAGAAAAGGTGGGGGAGTTGCATTGTATGTAAGAGAGGAGTATGACTGCTCAGAGCTCCGGTATGATACTACAGAAAAACCTGAGAGTCTCTGGATAAAGTTGAGAAGTGTGAGCAACAAGGGTGATGTCGTGGTCGGAGTCTGCTATAGTCCACCAGACCAGGGGGATGAAGTGGACGAGGCTTTCTTCTGGCAACTAGCAGAAGTTGCTAGATCACAGGCCCTGGTTCTCATGGGAGACTTTAATCACCCTGGGAGAGCAATACAGCGGTGCACAGACAATCCAGGAAGTTTTTGGAAAGTGTAGGGGACAATTTCCTGGTGCAAGTGCTGGAGGAACCAACTAGGGGCAGAGCTTTTCTTGACCTGCTGCTCACAAACAGGGAAGAATTAGTAGGGGAAGCAAAAGTGGATGGGAACCTGGGAGGCAGTGACCATGAGATGGTAGAGTTCAGGATCCTGACACAAGGAAGAAAGGAGAGCAGTAGAATACGGACCCTGGACTTCAGAAAAGCAGACTTTGACTCCCTCAGGGAACAGATGGGCAGGATCCCCTGGGAGAATAACATGAAGGGCAAAGGGGTCCAGGAGAGCTGGCTGTATTTTAAAGAATCCTTATTGCAGTTGCAGGAACAAACCATCCCGATGTGTAGAAAGAATACTAAATATGGTAGGCCACCAGCTTGGCTAAACAGTGAAATCCTTGCTGATCTTAAACGCAAAAAAGAAGCTTACAAGAAGTGGAAGATTGGACAAATGACCAGGGAGGAGTATAAAAATATTGCTCAGGCATGCAGGAGTGAAATCAGGAAGGTCAAATCACACTTGGAGTTGCAGCTAGCAAGAGATGTTAAGAGTAACAAGAAGGGTTTCTTCAGGTATGTTAGCAACAAGAAGAAAGTCAAGGAAAGCGTGGGCCCCTTACTGAATGAGGGAGGCAACCTAGTGACCGAGGATGTGGAAAAAGCTAATGTACTCACTGCTTTTTTTGCCTCTGTCTTCACGAACAAGGTCGTTCATGGAGGATGGTGTGGACTGCACTCTCAGCAAGTTTGCAGATGACACTAAACTGGGAGGCGTGGTAGATACACTAGAGGGTAGGGATCGGATACAGAGGGACCTAGACAAATTAGAGGATTGGGCCAAAAAAAACCTGATGAGGTTCAACAAGGACAAGTGCAGAGTCCTGCACTTAGGACCGAGAATCCCATGCACTGCTACAGACTAGGGACCAAATGGCTAGGTAGCAATTCTGCAGAAAAGGACCTAGGGGTCACAGTGGACGAGAAGCTGGATATGAGTCAACAGTGTGCTCTTGTTGCCAAGAAGGCTAACGACATTTTGGGCTGTATAAGTAGGGGTATTGCCAGCAGATCGAGGAACGTGATTGTTCCCCTTTATTCGACATTGGTGAGGCCTCATCTGGAGTACTGTGTCCAGTTTTGGGCCCCACACTACAAGAAGGATGTGGAAAAATTGGAAAGAGTCCAGCGGAGGGCAACAAAAATGATTAGGGGTCTGGAGCACATGACTTATGAGGAGAGGCTGAGGGAACTGGGATTGTTTAGTCTCCAGAAGAGAAGAATGAGGGGGGATTTGATAGCTGCTTTCAACTACCTGAGGGGGGGTTCCAGAGCATGGCTGCTCTGGAACCCCCCCTCAGGTAGTTGAGGATGGAGCATGGCTGTTCTCAGTGGTGGCAGATGACAGAACAAGGAGCAATGGTCTCAAGTTGCAGTGGGGGAGGTCTAGGTTGGATATTAGGAAACACTATTTCACTAGGAGGGTGCTGAAGCACTGGAATGCGTTACCTAGGGAGGTGGTGGAGTCTCCTTCCTTGGAGGTTTTTAAGGCCCGGCTTGACAAAGCCCTGGCTGGGATGATTTAGTTGGGAATTGGTCCTGCTTTGAGCAGGGGGTTGGACTAGATGACCTCCTGAGGTCCCTTCCAACCCTGATATTCTATGATTCTCTTCTCAAGTTCCCCTCTAGGCTTTCCTTGCTGCTCTGAACTTCCTACCTCGTTCTCATTCCTGTTGATACCCCAGCTGGGCTGTATCACCACTGAAGTCTGGCTCTTTAGGGGGAGGTACATAGTCCCTCACAGGTAGGGCTCATTCTGTAATCAGTTTAGCTAAGCCCCAGGCTGTTCAGCCCAGGGGGAAAGCACCCTGTTACAGGCCTGCTCTGCCCACTCCTATTGTTACTGGGCTGGGGTCCTTGCTCCCCATTTCAGACCTGGTTTCCAGAGGGGCTGAGTACACACAGGCCCCACTGCCTGGAACTGGAGTTTGCTTGTTCTGGTGACTCTGACATTCAGGTCCTTCATCATTCAGAGGCTGACAGGTGTGGTGAGGGGGCTGGAGAAACCCCACTGCTGATTGGAAGGAGGTCAAAGAGTTGGGACTCTGGGAGTTGAAGGGTTCATTTGTTCTGCTGCAGGAAGTGGAGCTGGGGAGCGGAGATGCCATGATGAGACTGCACGATGCTCTCTTCATGGCTGAGGGGCTGGAGCCTCCTGCCAGAAGTGCTCTCAGGAGCCCAGGTTCGAGGACATCTCTGGGGAGCCTCTTGCTAGGAGCAAAACAAGGGTGGCATGTTTATGGAGACATCTATGTCCCAGGGCTGGGAT
This sequence comes from Emys orbicularis, assembly GCF_028017835.1. NCBI lineage: Eukaryota > Metazoa > Chordata > Testudines > Emydidae > Emys > Emys orbicularis. The sequence goes on from NC_088684.1 coordinate 179,121,823, forward strand.
GCAGAGATGGGGGAAGCTCTCAGCCAGGCTATGTATCAGGGATCCCATTTCTCCCCCAAGAGACCCACACGCCCCAAGGAGTAAATGGTTCTTACCTCCACAGAGGAGCGGGGTCTTACATCTCAGCCTCTTTAAGACCCAGCACTGCTTGGTCTGATAGGACAAGATCCCCATTGCTCCCTAAGGTTGCTCAGCTGCAGGCTGGGCCCGTGTGGGAGGCTGTAACACATCCCAGGGCCTGGAAGACAGCTGGGAAGGAGGCTCCTATTCATTTCACACCCAGAGACCCTGTAAAAGGGCCAAGGGGAGAATAAAGGGCAGGAGGTGAAGCTAGCTCTGAGCCTCTGTCCCTTCTCCACCTCCTCAAAAGTGGGGTTTTCTGAGTTTCAGCTGGGCAGACGGGCTGTAGCTCTGATATAAAGGCCCTTCTGCACAATATGGGGCAGGGAGAGCTCTGCCTGGGCGCAGGGGGAAATGGGAGTGAGGGGAAGAGCTCATGCCCCAGATGTAGGAATTTTGGGGCAGAGGGAAGGACCCTGCTCCACAGAGAGAGGAGAGAGAGTTTCTGTCAGTGCCGGGGGCTCCATTTCCCCTTCCACTAGCTCCCCATTTACAGTGAGACAGAGCAGTACCTGCAGCAGAGAGAGGGAGTTGCTGAACTTGGGAGGGGAACCTTTCAAGGGCATCAGACGTGGCACAGACCCTGCAGTGCCTCGGGCACCTGGCGCAAGTGCCGGATGATACGGAGCTGGTGCATCACATTGGCCGTGACGTCGTCCTGCTGTGAGGGAACGAGAACCTGTCACAGACTCAGATGCCCCCGAGGAATCAGGGGGGGATTAACGGCACCTGGAACCAGCAGCATTTCCACCCAACAGCTGCCCGTATCTGAGGGATGAATTCACTGTCCTGATCCCCAGGATGGAGTCTTGTTGTCCTCCCTAGTGTCCAGCCCAGGTGAATGGAGCAGATCAGCAGCCCCTGCTGACTGAATCCTCCCGTTCTCTCTAGAGCGGGCCCAGCCCTGCCAACAGCAGGACAAGCTTCCCCGGCTCATGTGCCTCAGCTCCTGCCTGGTAAGTTGCCATCACCAGTCAGTCCTTGGCCTCCCAGGCTGCCAGTGATGGGAGCAACTCTGGATGGTAATTCGGGTGACACAGCCCCATGGCCACTGAGAACTGGGTGCGGCCCTGTGGGACAGGAGAGGCTCGCAGAAGGCACTTAGGGGACTCTCCTGCACCTTCCCAGGAGCGATAGCACTGTGTCCTAAGAACATAAGTCCGTGATGAGGTAATACTTGTCATTAATTAGCCTTGCTAAAGTGCTGGGTTGGAGCTGCTCTGGGGACAAGCTGGCTCCCTCCTGCTCATGGAGGTGAATTCATCTCTCTTCCCAGTAGCACCTGCTCTCACTCTCATTCCGTATCAGGATCCTTGCTCCCAGGCCAGCGAATGGCAATTAGATGGGAATGAGGTCCCGGGCCCCGCTCCAATCTCCTGAGTCTAATGCAGCTGCTTACCTTGTCCCCCATCAGCTGCTGGGCTTCCCCCAGGAGGGAATAGGTGAGGAGTAGCCCAGCCTGGCTGACACGCAGCAGGTAGTTGTGGATGGCCAGCACTGCCGTCCGGAGGAAGAATCTTCTCTGCCCCTCCGATAAGAACTTTCCGAAGACCTAAAACCACCAGGACATGAGGCTTTAGCAGATTCCCCAGAATCAGGCTCCAAATCCTGGCACTAGAAGGGCATCACCCTCTAGTGGCCCCAGGAGGCAGCCACTGCAGGGGACCCAGCCACCCCCACTCCCTGAGCTGTCTCATGCCCTGGCAGAGTGTCCTTACCTCCCCCATGCTGGCTGTGTTCCTGTAGCCCAGGAGCCTGCTGTCCTGGTGCCAATCCCAGCACCACAGATCTTCGGCCTCATGAATGGTCAGCCCTGGGAAAGAGAGAGACACACACACACACACATTTGTCATTCTGGTTGCAGTGTCTGTGTCCTTCCAATCCCACTGATTGCTGCACAGTGGGCAGAGTCCTCGCTGCATCCCTGGCCCAGTAGAATTGCAGGGGGGTGGAGAAGAACAGAGAAAGAGACAGAGAGAGACTCATCCTCCAGCTGGGGTCAGTCTGAGAGAAATTGGCTGGGGTCCCAGTCTCACTCTTCTATCGGGTGCCATTTCCCAGCTGGGTTCCTTACCCCTCTGGTGCAGCAGCAGCTGGTAGAGCTGGTAAATCCCCGCCCTGGCCTGCCGGCTGATGTCCTTGGCTGGGTCACCAATGAACAGAGCCAGCTGTGCCACATGGTGACCCATCCTGGGGAATTCTGCTGAGTTCTAATGGAAGGGAGAGGGAGAGGGGACTCCATCAGCATTTTCCTGTCAGCTCCCAGTCCCCCCTGGCCAGGATTCTCCTTCCCCTCAGCAGGAGATGCTAGAGGATAGGAGCTAGAGCTAAACCCTTAATTTTCTCTGCCTGCAAGGAAGCCTGGAGCACAGGGATGTGGGCAGGGCCCTCCATGAGGATTTGCTTCCCCAGCTGCTTCAGGATGACAGGAAGACATGAATCTGGAGCATGGTCCCCTTAAAAACCCAGAGTCACCACTTACCCAGGAAAAGAAGAACTTGACTCAAGCCAAGCTTATTCTCTGCTCTGGCTCTGACTCTGCCTCCCCGAGAGGAACACCCCCCTGCAGCAGCAGAACCTACAGCCCATCGGTGCCAACCCACCTACTCCTGGAGTCAGGAAGCTGGGGTCAGAGGTCACTTACATCAAATTCAGGGAGGGTGATGGTGAATCTGAGCAGGGCCGTGCTGCTCCTAATGGCCCTGGCTCTCTCCTGGGACACCCTGGATGGTGTGTCCTCCAGATGGCAGTGTGGGGGAAGGAGGCAGGTCAGGATCAATGGGCAGGTGCACGTGCTGTGCAAATGAGCCCCTCCCCATCCCCAGGGGGCTGAGACATTGTGTGTGGGGTGGAATATCTGAATCACTGATCACAGAGATTTAGAAGGGGATTGTTGCCCCCAAGATGATGCTTCTATCCTGCAGGTCACAACTTGTCATTGTCTCTCTAGATTGGGACAATGCTCGGTGTCGGGGCTGGTCCCTTGATTCCTGAACAGCTCAGCAGGAAGGAGACAGACCCTTCCCTCCTCCCTGGCTCTTAAGTCCTTGGTTGGATGAAGGGAGTGAATGTGAGCACAATCCCCCCAGGAATCTCAGGGCCTGTCGGAGAGAAGGGCTGATTTCCTGGAGTCCTCCTGTTTCTCTAGGAAGGAGCCTGTGCCTCTTCTCTGAGGACCATCTTCTGGATCTCACAGGAGGGGTTCAGAATCTCACTCCCCAAGCCAGCCAGGGGCCCTGTGGTTAGTGCTCAACAGAACCAGGCAGAGCTCTGGCTTGAAGTCCCAGCTCCTTCCTCTGTCCTTCAAGGAGAAAGGGTCTGACACTGCATTGTACTGACTGCCCTGACCAAGGACAGACCACCGGGGGCCCAGCTAGGAGGAAAGACTGGAAAATGGATCTAAGAGTTAAGGTAAAATTGCCCCCACCCCTGTCATCGGGCTCACCTCCAAGATGTAGTGGAGCCTGTCGGAGTTTGGGGACTCTGCCAGCAGGTTCCCCAGCATGGCATCCAGGAGGTCTGGCAAGACGCTATGCAGATCCTGCAAAGCAAGGGAGAGCCATGGGTCAGAGTTAGGAAAACTGGGGCTACACAGAGGGGTCTCTGGGAAGCACTGGAGAGACCCCCAGACACATATTCTGGCCTCTCTCATTCACATCCCACTACAGGCAATTAGCAAGGATTCGTGGCAGGGTGACAGCTGGCTCTTCAATCCATGACATTAGCATGATCTACCTGTACTGGGGTGGTGTCCTTCTCTGTGCCCAGGGTGAAGACGGCATGCAGGGCAGCTTGCAGGAGGTGCATCTCTAGCTCTGGTTCCAGGGCAGGTGTCATGGTGCTGGCAAGAGAGAGGAGCTGGTATTAGACTGTGCAGTGTGGGGGTGGGACTGGCACCAACGCGGACGTGAAACTGCAGGAAATAGGCACAGGCTGGCAAGAATGAAACTGAAGCACTGAGCCAGGGAATGACAAGCCCAAGGCCTCACAGACAGACAGGGTCGGGGCAGGAATAGCGCCTGTTCCCTGGACTCTGCTGCCTCTCCTGTATCTGATCCAGGGAGTGAGACTATCCCCAAAGCCATTGCAATGTTACTGGCATGAAAAGAACAGCGCAGCAGGGAGAGAGGGAACCTTCCCAACACCTCTTCCAGAGGAGCCACCCTTGGGAGGTGACCTGGGAGTGGGAGGGGCAGTGACTGAGCAGCACCGGGTTAGGGGAGCCGGGTCGGGTGGTCTCGGTACCTGAGATTGCTCACAGAGATCAGGGAGTTGGCCAGGATGGCGCTGGGTGGAGAGTTATCAGGCAGCTCCTCAATGAGCTCCTGTGAGACCCGAAGGAGACAGTGAGATTTGGGCCCCACTGACACTTCCCCGTGAGGAGATTACACAGCCAGCGCCCCACACATCCAGCAGGATTCCCCCACCTGCCTTCTGCTCCTATTTTTTCCTGTCCATCAAACATGTCCCACTCCCAGGATTCCTGCCCGGCTTGGTCCCATTCCCCTTCTTCCCTCCTGCCTGTCAAAACTGCCCCCATCCAACACCATCCCAACTACCAAGCTGGGACCATCTGATTCCTTGTCCCCCAGCCTCAGCTGCCCCTCCAGCCCCACGATTCCCCCACTAGTGACAAATTTCAGAATTTATCCCATCTCTTCTTCCCAGTCCTCAGCCTCAGAAATCCCTGCCCTCTGCTGCCCCCTCCAGCTCCACCCAGCCCCCATCCATTGTCCCGGGGAGATCCCTGCCCATCCCATGTCTCTCTCCTTCCTCCAGCTGCCGGACACCGTGTCTCACTCACCACAATCCTCTCCATCACAGCTGCCTTGCAGCAGTGTGGCTCCAGCATGTCCTGCCCTCTCTGCTGTGCAGCGAGACACACAGGGTGGATGGCGTGCAGGAACCTGAGCTGCTGGGCCTCATCCTGCACCCAACAGGAGTGGGATTAGGGGAGAGAGAGCCAGTTAGCCAGGGACCTCCCTGCCCCACCCACACCAGCTCCAGGGCTCAGGCCTGCATGGGGGATAACGGGGACCTACCCATTATCCAAATCACCCACGACTCCTACACAAGCAGGGTCAGGAACTGGGACAGTGCCTGTTGGAGGAGGAGATCCTGGCTGGTGTGTGACAAACACCCTCATCTTGGGAGTCCCAGATCATGGAGGAGAAAGGTCCCCATTAAGAGTGGTGGATCATTAGGGACAAGACCCTCTGCAGGGGGCTGGGAACGTTTGTACCTTTTCTCGGCTCTGCAGCTGCTCTTGGATGTTCTTGAGAGCAGCTTCCTCTGTGGCCACATCCACCCATTCTTCCTCCTCCTCGTCCTCTGAGTCCCTGGGGGTCCCTGCACCAGGGACAGAAGAGGACAGGGTGACTCCTGCTGCCACTCAGGGGAAGGACGGGGGTGGGGAGAGCAGGGTTAATGTCCCCACTTCCCAGCTCAGGGACCCAGGGCACATCAGGCCCCACACTCCCCCCTCTCAGCAATGCGCCTTCAGCCCCCAACAGCTTTAGGAGCCCATAGCAGAGAGCGCTGTCCTGGACTCCCTAGGAGGTGTCTGCCCCCTACCCTGGAGCATCAGGGACCAAAGTGGTAGCAGCTGCCCCCACTCCCCAGTTTCCCTTGCTGCAGGGGCAGCTGTGTGACTGCTGCTGGTGTCAGTGGGATTCGCGTGGCTCAGGCCAGATATCTGGTAGAGCACCTGAGCCCAGGGTGTTCACAGCCCCGTCCTCATCCTCCCTGAGCCCAGCCTGGCTCCTCACCTGGAACAAAGCAGCAGTGCCCATCAGCCTCGCTGCTGCCCGAGTCCCAGGCACTGCTGCTGTCTCATGGGGAGCGGGCCGAGCTGCTGTGCTGGGACAGGGATCCTCCACTTCCTGCCCTGGAGAGGCTGGAAGGTCCTCACTGACCGGGCAGGGCGATGCCTCCTGCTGGGAATCAGGGATGGGCTCCTGGGGCCGCTGCTGTCCACACAACAGGCCCCAGAGCCACCCTGCCCAGCTCCCCTCCTGGGCTGGGTCCCGCCTGCCAGCTGTATCCTGGGCCAGCTCCACTGGGGCCTGGCTGCTGCCTCTCCTGCCTCAGTGCCTGCGCTGCTAGCAGGTTTCCTCTGCCAGAAGGCTGGGCACTTCCACCTCCTGTCCCGGCTGGGAGCTCCTTCCCCGCCAGTGGGGGTGGAGGGGCCCCTCTGCTCCTGGGGAAGGTGGCAGCTGCTTCCCTCAGGCTCTGGGGCCACCTGCAGAGCCTTCTTCCTGAACATCCTTAGGAGCCTGGCCATCCTGGAACCAAGCGGGGAGCAGGCGTGAGTCTGGGGTCAAGGCAGCCTCTCACTAATTGGCCTTTTCGGTCCCTCCCCATCCCTGCCCCAGCCAGAGCCGCTCCTCCTCCCCCCACAGGGGTGCAGGGAGTGCAAGCTACACACATGGGCAGGAGTTCATTGCATGATCTGCTCCCAACGTTCCCCCTCGTCATCCCTGGTGCTGCAATAACCGGGAACTCCTCCTTTTCGAGCACTGGGGTCAGTCACAAAGACCATCGGTCACTTTGGACAAGCAGCTCCCTCCTGCCCTTCCAGGCCACACTCTCCCCCCCCCCCCCCTCCCAGGCTAGAGAAGGAACAGAACCCAGGAGTCTGGACTTCTCCTGGGAAACCATTCCCCACATCAAAGTCCCTAAGTATAGCAAGCCCAGGGCCCCCTCATTTCCCATTCTCAGCAGCTCACAGGGTCTGGCCCAGCTCAGAGCCTCTCAGCCTGGGGAACAGTCTCCCACAAGGGAAGGGCTGAGAGCCCCATTGCTGGGACCTTTCCAAACACACTGGAGACAGCTCTGGAGAAGCTCCTCCCCGGTCTGAGAGCGAGGGGCTCCTGGGGGCGGTTTGCAAATCCAATCTCCTTTGGGAGAGATTCTCTCCCCCTCTTTCTGCCTCTCTCCAGACAGACAGGGGACGCCACAGAGGAACCCTAATGCCACTCACTTGCTGCAGGTGATGGAGCGATGGATGGTGGATGTTCAGAGTCACCAGCCGTCCCTCGCCCTCCTCCTCACTCTCCAAGCCCAAGGCAGGCTGGAGAGGGTGGTGACCTGAGGAGTTACCCTGCCCAGCCAGCAGGCAGGGTGATGACACTGGGCGATCGACTGGCTGCGAAAACAAGAGTCTGTCTCATTGCCAAAGAAGGGAGAAACTCGGCCAGCAGCAGTGGGTGCAGAACACTGCCCTAGTGCGGGGGTGACAGCGCCTCCCAGCTCCTGACATCCCGGCACTTCACACACCTTCCTGGAGCCTCCCAACCCCCCTGGGCTGTAGGGACAGGACCCCAACCCTACTGATGGGAAACGGAGCTTGAGGAGGGGAAGCTACTGACTCAGGGTCACACCAAGTGTCAGAGCCATGGATGGGACCCAGCAGTCCTTATTTCGAGGCCCCTTCACTAACCACTGCTGCACACTCCCTCCCACAGCTGGCCATTACAACCAGGCCCTCATGTCCGGTCCCCCTGCCTTTGAGAGGGAGTGTGCTCTGCTGTAGTGACTGGACCAGGGCATTGGGAGGCAGGACTCCTGGGTTCCATTGCTGGTTTTCCTATTGACCTGTGAGACTTCGGGCAAGTTGCTCCCCCTCTATGGCTCTGTCCCCAGCAGTCAAAAGGGGATTTAATACTTTCTCACTAGTGTAAAGTGCTGAGAGAAGGGCCCAGCCATGGAGTTTGGCTCAAGGAGACCAATTCTCCAATTTGTTAAGGGTGTTTTGAATTCCAATCCTGTGTTCCAAAGTGCTTGGCGTTATTTGCAAATTTTAGAAGCATACTCTCCACTCCATTTTCCAAATCATTAATGAGAATATTGAATAATACCAGACCCCGGACTGATCTCTGCCAGACCCACTAGGTACACCCTCTCCGTTGGACAGCCAAACATGGAGAGGGACTCTTGGAGTATGGGCTTTCACCAGCTGTGCACCCACATTATACTAATTGCATCTAGACCACATTTCCCTAGTTTGCTTGTGAGAATACCCTATGGGACTTTGTCAAAAGCCTTATTAACATCAAGATAGATCACATCTACTGTTTACCCACCTCCACTAGGCCCCTAACCCTGTCAAAGAAGGAAATAGGATTGGTTTGTTCTTGACAAATCCATGCTCACTAGTCCTGATAACCCAATTATCCTATAGGTGCTTACAAACTGATTGTTTAATCATTTGTTCCAGTATCTTTCCAGGCTTTTAAAGATAGGTCCTTTCTTCATAGAATAGAATATCAGGGTTGGAAGGGACCTCAGGAGGTCATCTAAGTCCAACCCCCTGCTCAAAGCAGGACTGATCCCTAAATGGCCCCTTCAAGGATTGAACTCACAACGCTTCTTATTAATGGATGGGAAGATGATCTTTTTCTGGGATCTCAGAAGAGAACTGGTGCACGGCACCTGGTTTGTTAAGACTACAAAAATTGAGGCAGGAACCTCTTCTCGCCTCCTGACAAAGAGCCCCAGGTGACTAAAATAGTGGGACTCACATCCCTGAATGGGCTTTAAAAAGACAATGGTTAAAATTTGGTCCTGAGCATTTCTTGTTTCCACAGACCAGCCATTTTAGCAAAGTTTAGAATTTCTTGGCCCTCAACACCTGGAAACACCCCTTTCTCCTTCGCAGAGGGCTTTAACACCCAGGCTCACTGCTGCCCGGAGTTAGAGAATTGTCCCTATTCCCATGGGACAGATGGGGAGCCTGAGGTACAGAGAAGGGAAGTGACCTACCCAAGGGCCTACACAGCCAGGTGGTGGCAGAGCCAGAAAGAGAAGCCACCAGTCCTGACTCCTGTTCTAACAGACAACAACCGCCCAGAGGCAGGGATAGAGCCCAGGAATCGAGATGGTGGGGAAATTTCTGTCAGGAAATCCCATTCAGACTAAACCAGTTTGTTTCTTGAAATTGTAACAAGTGGGATGAAAATTCTTTGCAAAAATATTTGTTTGCAAAACAAAAGCATCTCCTGTTTGTCACGGTGTGTTAAATTGTCTTGTCGCACACAAAGAGGAGACACTTAGATCTAGAAAATTAGATGAGATGCTTCAGTCTGAGCTAAGTAATTGCTGCTCTTAACAATTTCAAAATAATAAGATACAAATAAAATAGAACCTTCCAATTATTATATTATGTTATAATCTGATATGACTCAACGTGATAGGACACCTCATATTCTGCACTGCTCCTAGTGACACCCTCCAATGGATCCCCATCCTCCACCCACAGTGAGGTATGTAGAAGAGGATTGACAGAGGGAGAAGCTAAGGCTGAGAAAGGAGAAGTGACTTGTCTTAGGTCACACAGCCCGTCAGTGACAGAGTTGGGAATAGGACCCAGGAATCCAAACTAACCATCACATCTTGAATTTCATACATCAAATGATCAGAAGAAAGTGCTCTCAAATAAGCTCCAGACCAATGACAGTGCACAGTAATTATTCAGCAAATATTTTAGAAGAACTGGAATGTTAGAGAGAATCATGAACTGCTCAGAGACCATTAATGCAGAGAAGCATCAAAATTACTCAAACATATGACTGGTTATGACTTATTTGCTTGGTCTTAAAAGAGAACAACAAGGACCTGAGTCTCCTCCCTGTCAATAGCCCCCTGCTCAGCCAATCAGGGTAGAGACTGAGGGGCGGGAGGCTGAGCGTTCTCACCAAATAGCCCAAAGGATGGCCAAGATCACCGGTGGGGGTCACTATCAGAGCACGATCTCAGCCCCACCTTTTTGGGTGGGCCTCCCTCCCCCTCTCACACACACACACCTCTTGGTGGTGGGAGGGGAAAGGACAAAAGAAGCAAGAGAAGAAGAGAAAGGAGGGAGGGATGGAGGGAAAACAAAAAGGACAAACCTCAATGTCCCCGGTGATTCTAAGGGACAAAATTCTAGGTGGGGAAAAAATTCTTCCACCTTAACCTAGTGTTTTCCATGCCTAGAATTCAGCGGCACCAGGTGGATCAGACCAAACAGGTTCCAAACTGCTCAGAGGCTCTTACCTTCTAAACAGGGATGTCTGTTTTTTAGTAAAACCAGTAAAAGGAAAGGAGAAAACTCTGAAGAGGTTCCCCCTAGCACTCACACACGTGAACCAGAATTCTCTCTGTCCTCAAGGAGAGACCTCGAGAAGGAGACTTGCTGAGGCAAAGCCACAGGGATCTCTGAGGTTTCCCTAGCCCTGCGCCCCTGTCCTGCCTGACTGATGTCAGCATCTCTCTGTGAGGTCACCACCTCCCCACCACCTTTGACCAATAGGCGGAGGTCCTGAAAAAGGCCCTTGTGATGTCACTGCCACACCCACCCCTCTCCTGCAGTGCTGATGTCCTGTCCCTGGCCAGCCACATTGGATGTTTGAGCTACTCTGTGGATCACCCCCCTCAATGAGTGTTCATTCTAGGAAGCAAGCCGGCTACACAGTAAAACATCAGAGGCTGCTCCCCATGCTACACTCAGTTTTTCATCAATTAGTAGACTTCATGGCAAGAAGAGACCATTAGAGCATCTAATCTGACCCCCTGCATATCACAGGCCTCCTGTGTAGCACAATAGCTAGTTTTTGTCCAAACACATTCCAGAAAGGCATCTAGTCTTCATTAAAAGACATCAAGAGATGGAGAATCCACCACTTCCCTTGGTAGTTTGTTCCTGTGGTGAATCATCCTCGCTGTTGAATTTTTGTGCCTTATTTGTAATATGAATTGGTCTCTTTTCACCTTCCAGCCATTGGGTCTTGTTATGCCTTTCTCTGTGAGATTAAAGAGCCCTTTTATACCCAATATTTTCTCTCCATTAAGGCACTTCAACACTTCTATAAAGTCACCTTTCCATCTTCTTTTGATAAGCTAAACAGGTTGAGCTCTGTCAATAGCTCACTAGAAGGCATTTTTCTCCAGCCCTCAAAACATTTAGTGGCTCTTTGCTGCCCCAGCTCCAATTTCTCGACATCTTTTTTAAATGCGAACATATTCCAATATTAGTCTCACTGATGCTGTGTCACCTCCCTATCCTACTCACGGCTCTGCTCATACGTCTAATGATGGCTTTAGCCCTGTTCACCACAGCATCACACTGGGAGCTCATGTTGAACGGCTTGCCCAGTATGGCCCCTAAAAACCCTTCAGAGTCACTGCGTTCCTGGATACACTTCCCCATTCTGTAGGTGTGGCCGGCGTGCCTTCAGGCTAGCTATAGGAGCTTGCATTTGGCTCTTATCAAACTTGTTTTGTTTGAATGGGGCCAGCTTACCAAGGGATCCGGATCGCTCTGTATCACTGCCCTGTCCTCATCAGTAATTACCACTCTGCCAGCATTTTGTCACCCACCAATGTTATCAGCAGCGATTTTATGTTTTCTCCCAATTCATTGATAAAAATTATTTTAAAAAATTAGTCCTTGAGAGCCTCTTCAGACCCCTAGTATCCAGTACCTATACCTCACAGAACAGTGAGAATAGGCCATCCAGCCCTGCTGGTACATAGGGGATAAGCACACAACAAACACACCTTTAGGAGCGGTTTTGTCCATAGACTCTGAACATCATGTGGGGGTCAGCAGCTTACACATGCACTACAGACCTGTAGTGTAGACAGGTCCCATCTGTGTCTCGGTTTCCCACCCTATACAATGGGGAGAACGAACAAAACATTGATTATCTCTATTTGATAGTTGGGGAAACTGAGGCACCCAGCGGTGAAGAGACTTGCTCATGGTCCCAAAGCCAGGAATAGAAAATGGCAGGTCTCCTGGGACTTAGCCCCAGTTATCCTGGCCTCGCTGCTCTAACTTTAGTCACAGCCTCCATGTCTCTTCCTCCCTGTTCCTTAACCCCACATCACTGCAGAAGAAAGATTTTCTCTTAGCCAGCTGGCTCTAAGGCATGTGGATGTCGTTCCAAAAGACGTGCTCTGGCTCAGTCACATGTCATGGGTTGACTGAGGGAACCACTCAGTGACATTCTAGGGCTTGGGTTATACAGCAGGTCAGACTAGATCAGGGGTTGGCAACCTTTCAGAAGTGGTGTGCCAAGTTCACTGTAATTTAAGGTTTCGGGTGCCAGTAATACATTTTAACATTTGTAGAAGGTCTCTCTCTATGTCTATATTATATAAACGAACTATTGTTGTATTTAAAGTAAATAAGGTTTTTAAAATATTAAAGAAGCTTCATTTAAAATAAAATTAAAATGCAGATCTTATCAATTTAGTGTGATCCTTGCCTGGGATCCTTGTCTGGGGTTCCATCCACCAGCCCTGCTCAGCCCGCTGCCGGTCTGGGGTCCAGCCGCTGGCTCTGCTCAGCCCGCTGCTGGTCTGGGGTTCCATTCACTCAGCGGCAGCGGGCTGAGCGGGCTGGTGGTGGGCTGAGCGGGGCCAGCGTGGGGCTGAGTGGCTCAGTCCGCTGCCAGTCTGGGGTTCCGGCCCTGCTCAGCCTCCTGCCGGCCTGGGTGAGCAGAACCTCAGGCTGGTAGAGGGCTGACGGGGGCCGGCGGCCGGGACCTCAGACCAGCAGCAGACTGAGCCACTCAGCCCGCTGAGCCGCTCAGCCCGCTGCCGGTCTGGGGTCCCGGCCACCGGCCCCGCTCAGCCTGCTGCCAGCTGAGTGAATGGAACCCCAGGCCAGCAGCGGGCGCTGAGTGGGGCCGGTGGCCGGGACCCTGGCTGGCAACGGGGCAGCAGCCGGAACCCCAGAGTGGCAGTGGGCTGAGCCGCTGAGCCCGCTGCCGCGTGCCATCAAAAGTCGGCACGCGTGCCCTAGGTTGCCTACCCCTGGACTAGATGGACAGAATGGTCCTTTCTGACCTTAACATCTATCAATCTGCATTTTCTGCTGCTAGGAAGATAACTCGGGACCTATTTTCTCTCATTCACTTTCAGTTGGAATAATTTAAATCCAGGGCAAAGGATTTCCTCTTCCATTGTGTCTTCAACATCTTTGAGAGCAAACAGTTACTGTTAGCCCACAGGTTTCCAGTTTCAGCCTGTCCCAGGGTGAGATGGCCATTAAAGCGGTTGGAGCTCAACTGAACCTAGCCCAGGTTATGCAAACTCCCTAGGGTGAAAGGAATAAGTGACAAGAAGCAGCATGAGACTAGGACCCAGGCCAGCTGAGAGATATAAGGGCAGCCTGTGTTCAGCCAGGAGAGAAACCCCAAGGGGAGCAGGCATGGGAGAGGCTTGGATAGTCCTTTGAAGGTCAGGGACAAGCCAGGAAGGGACCAGGCTGAGCACTTAGGACAGGGCTCTGGGAGGGAAAGACAGGGAAGTTTAGGTGATGGGGCAGATAGTCCAATTGATTTAGGCTCCCAGGGCCAGACACCCAGAGTGAAGGTGATTGTCGGGGCTTATGTCCTTCTTGCCCAGGGTAGATTTGATAGTGGAGAAGACTGATGCCCTAAAGAGAAAGTGAGTTAACTCCAAGGTCACCCAGTGAGTTTGTATCACAAATACATATTCGGAAGGATACAATGGAAACATGGATTTTCCAGTCTCCCATTTCTAGGAGTCCCCAGGGCTAAGGTAAAACTCCTGCTGCCCCTCCCACCTCTAACATGTACTGGAGTTTGTGTGTCCTGGGGGTTGCTGTCAGCAGGATCTAGAGCACGTCATCCATGTTCTCTGGGCAGGCCTTGCTCAGAGCCTGCCAGCGGAGGGAGATCATGGGTCAGGGTTATGGAACCTGGGGCTACACCGGCCAGGGTGACAGCTGGCTCTTCTATCCTTGCCCAGGGCAGCTCTCTGCAGAGGGCCTGGTGCACAGCAGGGTATGGAACAGCCAAGCTGCTAGGGATGAGAGCTGGACTTCCTGGCTGAGTCCGGGAACCAAAGCACAGCCTGAGGAAAGAAAGGATTGCTAAGGAGGGACATGAAGGGAAGAGGCTCTCCCCACCATTTCTTAACCTCATGGGCTGTTCTCATGCTCTGCCAACCCCATCTCTCAGCAGCTCCAGCTATCCGAGGGAGCAGGGACCAGAGGCCATCCTGCTCCTGGGACAGAGGCGGAGGTTGATGTTCCACCTGCATATGGGTGTTGTCCTTTCTCATGCCCACGGTGAATACACCATTCAAGGGAAGCTCTCAGGACATGCGATTCCAGCTCCAAACCAAGGGGCAGCTTCAGCTTGCTGGAAGGAGACTGTGTACGAGATCTTGCAGTTGAGGGGTGAGACAGGCACTAACATGGGCATGGACATTTGGGGAATAGGGCAGAGGCTGGGGTGTGGCAAGAGCAGAGGATCAAACACTTTCTGAATGTGGGTCAGGATTCTCCCCACTTCAGAGAGGGGGAAAGTGAGGCACCAGGTGGGAGCGGGACCTGGCCGATTTAGCTGAGCCTCTGAATAATCGTTACAGCGAAAATATACAAGCTATTAAGTGTCAGAAGAACATTCATCAGGGAATTGGAGAGTTCAGGGCTGACTGGAAAAGGTGCAGTATATGGCATAAATCGGTATGTGCTCTGCCACCTCACTACTCTTGGAGACAGGGGTACATCTCTTGGACAGGGGTTAGAGGATCTTTTTCTCAGACACACAACTGTCAATAGTTTGGAACAGAAACCCCATCTGCTATTTTGCTCACTGCCCCTGCCACAAACTCCACCCTCCAACCATTGTGAACCAGAACCAGGAACACCATTCCACTGTCATGTCTACATGGACCTGTGCACCTGCAGACATTGCAGTTGGCACATGCACTGGTGATGGCGCTGTGACGTGAGCTGGATGAACCATCCAGCTGGCCCACATATCCAGAATTCTCTCCCTAAAGCAATCGGTCCTGCCTCCTGCTCCTCCTGTCTTCATCCAGGAACCCATGGAGCAGTATCTGTTTATGGACCGTGTCCCTCTCCTCCTTGGTTCTTTTGAAAGAAAGGTGGTTTTTGCTCCTCCTTGCCCGTCTCCAAAAGCTCCTGCATGGTCCTCCTCCTTCTGGCCCACTGCTGGTCACTTGTAGCACCCGCAGTCCCAGGCAGCAGGCTTGGCCCAGCAGGTGTGGAAGTGTCTTCCAATGGAATGAAACAGAGGCTATATTCATTGTATTGCCATGGGAGGGGGGAGAAAGAATCCCCCACTTTGCTTTCTGTCTGTCCACAAAGCCATGAATTGCAACGTTGTGACATGCTTCTATATCACTCTTTCATAAATTCTCGTGTACACTCCATCTCACTTCTGTCCTTGGAAGATTCACACATGCACACCCTATGCAGGTGTGTGACAGGGTTGGGACTTACCACCCGGCGCCTCCGGCTGGTGACTTCCGGGAATTAGCTCAGTCCAGTGAAGCGCCCTCTTCTGGTGGTGTCTCGCCCTTGGTTGGCGTCTGAGCCCACGTCGCTCTCCAGCTCGCGGCGTCCTCTTCAGGACCACTGCCCTCCGGCAGTGCCCCTCAGTCCATCCACACCCCCTTCTGGGACAGACTGACTGCTCCCTTCCTGAGCAGCCATTTTATAGGGCAGAGCCGGGCCTTGATTGGCTGTCTCCAATCTGGGCCCCGATTGGCTCCCAATTAGCTCTTCTCTAATTGGCTGCCCGGCTGCGCAGGCCCACTGGCCTGCCGCAGCCCCCACTCTCAGGGAGTGGGGCAGTCCGCCCGACTACAAGGTGTGTCAGTAACACTCATTTTATTTTAAAACAGCACAAAAGAAATTAAGAGGCTGGATCTGGCTGATGCAGGGAAGGCTGAAGTCCTGTTTTGGGGACATTTACCAATACTGACTCTGACTTTGTTTCATGCTCCATGAAAAACTTCCAAACATCACCTGCCAGGAAATGAAGGAAATCAGGACCCAAATTAACACACTTTTGGATTAGAATGCAGCCTTTTGCAGGCAGCAGAGTGGATCCTCACCAACCCTCCTCAAGCAATAGAAAAGCCAGGACCACACAGGGCAAAAGAATGCCTGCTGCATGGAGCATCATTTAAAGCTGACTTCCAAGGAGTTAAGGAGAAGCCAGGATAAAAAAGGATTCAAAATTCACATTGTTACTGTTGGATGGGATAAGAATTTGCTACTCAAAGTATGCATCTGTAGCATTAGATCGCGTACCCAAGATAACAATAAGCTCCCCTTGCAAAAATAGGCCCTCAGGCCTGCTAGGCCTTTTAACCATGGAGCAACCATGCTGTCAAGTGAAGCGTGGCCAGGTTGGGATGGAGAAGGCATCCCCTCTCCTGGGAAAGGAGAGCTGGGCGGAGCGGCAGCCTCCATGGGGGGGCCGCTAACAGTTGCAGAAGGGTCCCGTACCAATGCTGGCAGGCCCAATCCGGGGCTATGAGGTCTCAAACCTGTCCCGGGGAAGAGAGGCTGTGGCCTCTAGGGAGTCTAGCAGAGCCCCTATGAAGTGTATGAGCTGAACTGGTACTAACATGGACTTGGCCTCGTTCACCACTAGGCCCAGACCTGCGCACCTACTGTGGAATACACAGGAGCAATCACTCGAAGAAGAACCTTGGTTCATGTGATCATGAGTTAATTCAGTTTAAACTAAATCGCAGTGTTGGGTAAAAATCTGTTTTTGACCTGTTTTATGTAATGTCCATTTTGGATTAGTAAAAGGACAGCTAAGCCTCCATCTTGGATACCCTTCTCCTCAGATGATTTAGTGCCCTTTCAGCCTTTTTCAAATCAAGGAGGGGAAAGGTCAGGGCAGTTAGAGTCATGTGACAGCCATAATCTGCCTAGCAACTGCAGGTTATTTAGTGAGTGGCACGCCTGTCACTCGGGGCTGTCCATCTGGGTGGCAGCCAGTGTCCCACACAGTTCAGCTAGCTGCAAGGAGCCCCAGAGGGATCAAGACTCATAGGACTTCAAATTCTTGGTCTCTATTAACATACTTGCACTCAACTGCTACACACCATTAGTGAGCACATACTTGCGCTGGACGACGAGGTCAAGCAGAGACTGTGTGGGCAAGCACTGAAGACCTACCTAAGGGAGAAGATCTGCCCAGAGGGCCTGTCCAGAGGAAGAAGAATACCCAGTTCCTGTTTGGTGTCCAGTGCCCCTGATTTTCACCACTATCCCTGTCGGTATCCTGAGTTTTTGTCATTGTGTCCCTGTCCTCAAGATATGGTATTGTAATACCCATTGTGGTTTCCTCTGTTTTACATCCATAGGTTAAGGGGGTTTAAGGGCTCTGGTAACTGTTAACAACCAAGTGTGTCTTGCTTATGTTGTTTATTGTCTGAAGGGGTCCTTGTCTAGTTTAATGACTAGTGGCATAATAAATACATGTATGTTACATCTTATTCTGCCTCTGTCTTAATAAATCACCCGATGATAGATGCAGGAGGGGGTGGGATCTGCAGACAGCCCATCTTCTGATTTGTGTAGACCATAGTTAAACTGTTTTGGGCTAACAGCAGGATGAACAGAAATAGATCTGCAACAAGGATCCTAGATTTCAAAAGAGCTAACTTTTAAAAATTAAGGGAATTAGTTAGGGACATGGACTGGACTGAGGAACTCATGGATTTGAATGTGGAGGCATCTTGGAATTACTTTAAGTCAAAGTTGCAGAAGCTATCTGAAGTCTGCATCCCAAGCAAGGGGAATACATTTGTAGCTTCTTGAACCTTCTCCACAGGAGGCTCTGGCAAGCGAGTTTGGTCTTGCGTTAGTACCAGGAACAATGTCCCAAGTCTCTTGCTGAGGATCTGGAGGGAGGAGGATCTAGAGGTAGGAGGAAATCCTCATGGTTTCCAGTAAGACCATGGGTAGGGCATGGAACCCCAACCTCTACCAGAGATTTGAGTCTCTGGACCAGTGTGGACCCTCTGTTGTGTACCAGAAATGCAGCCCTCTTAGTGAAGGTGAACAATGCTTTCAGTCCCAAGAGCGAGGGGCAGAAGAGCCTACTTCTGGCTCCGAAGGTGAGCCTTTGTCTCCCTATCAGGGAGGTGCCAAACCACTTGATGCCGAGGTCTGCCGGTGTGCCTCTGGAGATGTAGGCACAGGGGAGAGCATGCTGGGCTTGCCTCTTGATGGTACTGGGCAAGAAGATGCTGGATGGACTGGAGTAGACCCAGGTAACCAGAGATGAACAACCCTCACAAGCTGCTTATCCACTGGTACCGGACGAGTAGACTCCTGTGCCGCCAGAGAATCTGGTGCCAAAAGTCACAGTAGATCTTGCACTGCAGCGTATGCCTCCGGTATTGTCGGTACCAAGAGGGTCTGCTGCTGCTACATCAAAGGGGTCAGTACTGTGGACTGTACTCCAGAGCAGTCAGTCAGTCTCAACAGCATCAGCTATCAGCACCGGAGTGTGCCTCCTCTCTGAAGACACTCTACCTTGTTTCCCAGCATGCTTGCTGGTCAATGGTGCCAGGGACCTCTAGCTTTTATAATATGAGTCCTTTGAAGCACCGGGCTGGTGTTTCTTTATTGGCACTGGAGAAGAGAGCAGCGCCAAGACTCGGCAATGTCTGGACGAGCATTCTTTACAAATGTAGATATGCTTGGTACCCACTCCAAGCAGACAGGTTCCAGAGGCAGGTACAGGGCAGCCTCCATGAGATGGTGATGAAGTCTCATCTCTGTCTTTTCTGGTTTAGGGCTTCAAATCCCAGCAGATCTGGCACCTGTCCCAGATGTGACCCTTGCTGAGGCACTTTAAACACTGAGAATGAGGGTCACTCACCAGCATGGATGGAGGTTTAAAGCTTGGAGACTGAGGCATACCTCAGTAGAGGGTGTCAGTACCCAGAACAAGTGAGAACCAACAGATCCACTAAACTACACTATAAAACTACAAAACCGAATGCCAATTATAAAAGATGAACAATTTCTTTGAAATGGGAGAAAAACACTTGTAGAAGCAAGCCAGTATGCTCTGACTACTGACCATGGGTAAGAAGGAACCGAGGAGGTTGTGGGCAGCTCCACCCTTTATATCATTGTGTAGCAGCACAAGGCAGCAGAGGGCACATGCGCTGCCCTGATGGGTATCACTAAGGGAAAAATTTCCAACATTGGTGCCGTGGACACGCACACCTGAAGTGGAATGGACACATGCAGTCACTAGAAGAACACCCTGCTCAGCACCCTCAAGACCTGGGCAGGATCATGTCCAGCATGGACCAAATCTGAAGAGAATTAAGTTAAATACACTGGTCTACAATTTTTGAGAAGTCGTCTGCTTCAGAGATAAAATGTGCTATTTATTATGTATTTTGATGTGCTGAATTCAAATATGACAATTAAAACAACTGATTGGCTATTGTTTCTAAGATATTTAAGTTTTTACATTTTATGTCTATGTATATTGTGTAGATAGTAGAGTTTTAATCATAAATTGTAAACCTAGGTCTTTTCATGTGTTTATGGTTGCTTTACATGATAATATTTCACCTGTCCTGTTTATGTAACACTTTAAAAATCAGCAAAAGGGTTATATAAATAAAATTTATTATGAAACAAAAGGCAAAAAACTATTATGTACATAGTTTAGTCCTATTCAGTGTCTACTCGGCGCTTCTTGGCTTGTCTCTTGTATTCATTAAATGGAGCATCTCTTGTCACTGTCCAGCAATAGTCTGCAAGCACTGATGGGCTCCATTTGCCCTGATAGCGTTTCTCCATTGTTGCAATGTCCTGGTGAAATCGCTCGCCGTGCTCGTCGCTCACTGCTCCGCAGTTCGGTGGAAAAAAATCTAGATGAGAGTGCAAAAAATGTAACTTTAGTGACATGTTGCAACCAAGGCTTTTGTATGCCTTGAGGAGGTTTTCCACCAACAACCTGTAGTTGTCTGCCTTGTTGTTTCCGAGAAAATTTATTGCCACTAACTGGAAGGCTTTCCATGCCGTCTTTTCCTTGCCACGCAGTGCATGGTCAAATGCATCATCTCGAAGAAGTTCACGAATCTGAGGACCAACAAAGACACCTTCCTTTATCTTAGCTTCACTTAACCTTGGAAATTTTCCACGGAGGTACTTGAAAGCTGCTTGTGTTTTGTCAATGGCCTTGACAAAGTTCTTCATCAGACCCAGCTTGATGTGTAAGGGTGGTAACAAAATCTTCCTTGATTCAACAAGTGGTGGATGCTGAACACTTTTCCTCCCAGGCTCCAATGACTGTCGGAGTGGCCAATCTTTCTTGATGTAGTGGGAATCTCTTGCACGACTATCCCATTCGCAGAGAAAACAGCAGTACTTTGTGTATCCAGTCTGCAGACCAAGCAAGAGAGCAACAACCTTCAAATCGCCACAAAGCTGCCACTGATGTTGGTCATAGTTTATGCACCTCAAAAGTTGTTTCATGTTGTCATAGGTTTCCTTCCTATGAACTGCATGACCAACTGGAATTGATGGCAAAACATTGCCATTATGCAGTAAAACAGCTTTAAGACTCGTCTTCGATGAATCAATGAACAGTCTCCACTCATCTGGATCGTGAACGATGTTGAGGGCTGCCATCACACCATCGATGTTGTTGCAGGCTACAAGATCACCTTCCATGAAGAAGAATGGGACAAGATCCTTTTGACGGTCACGGAACATGGAAACCCTAACATCACCTGCCAGGAGATTCCACTGCTGTAGTCTGGAGCCCAACAGCTCTGCCTTACTCTTGGGTAGTTCCAAATCCCTGACAAGGTCATTCAGTTCACCTTGTGTTATGAGGTGTGGTTCAGAGGAGGAGGATGGGAGAAAATGTGGGTCCTGTGACATTGATGGTTCAGGACCAGAAGTTTCATCCTCTTCCTCTTCCTCGTCTGACTCAAGTGAGAATGATTCTGGTGCATCAGGAACCGGCAGTCCTTCTCCGGGGGGTACTGGGCATATAGCTGATGGAATGTTTGGATAATGCACAGTCCACTTTTTCTTCTTTGACACACCTTTCCCAACTGGAGGCACCATGCAGAAGTAACAATTGCTGGTATGATCTGTTGGCTCTCTCCAAATCATTGGCACTGCAAAAGGCATAGATTTCCTTTTCCTGTTCAACCACTGGCGAAGATTTGTTGCACAAGTGTTGCAGCATATGTGTGGGGCCCACCTCTTGTCCTGATCTCCAATTTTGCAGCCAAAATAAAGGTGATAAGCTTTCTTAACCATAGTGGTTATACTGCGCTTTTGTGATGCAAAAGTCACTTCACCACAAACATAGCAGAAGTTATCTGCACTGTTCACACAAGTACGAGGCATCTCTGCTCACTTTAGCTAAACAGAAATGTGTCCCTTTGCAAAATCAAACACTGACAAATAAGAGAGCACGACACTGTATGATTTCTAGAGCTGATATAGGGCAATTTGTTCAGCAGAGTGATGTAAGCTTCGTTATGATTGCATCATCCATGACTTCTAGGAATAACATGATGCAATTCATATCATGTATCACACAATACCAGCTTCATTCATTGTTTTGCCTAAAAAGCAAGTACTGTCCAAACCCAGTCATAGATTTATTCATAGATCCAGTCAAAGATGTATTTTAGTCATTTCTGGTTTAAATTGAGATCCCTTCCCTTTATAACTCACTTTTCCTCCGCCATTCCCAAGTCAAGGGTCGTATATACTGACCCAATAGCATATCTTGAAAAATAGAGCCAATCAACAATTTTAAGCATCATTTTCGTTCTCAGTGACCCAAAATTAGTAAAGTTTGACTACATTTATTTCAGAAGCATTTTGGCTGTAGAGCAGTGATATTAGTAAATCTCTGACCATGTGCAAACTTCAAAAAGGGGATGCTAGAGCTTCAATGTAAAGGGCACCAGATTTTCCCCCCTCGCTTCGTTTTCAGCAATTGCTGAACCACTTCAGCTGAAATTAAAATATAAAAATAAAGCCTGAGGCAGACAAATCCAGCATAGAAAACTTCAACCCAAATGGTTGGAGTTTACCAAAGTTAAGTCTTATAATGGGAAGCGTTGGGCAATCTTTATACTGTAATATTATGCCATACAACAACGAATGGTGTAGCCTGTCTAGAATACTATGTGTGATATTGGTTACCCTCAGTCAAAAAGGATACTTCAGAATGGCAGGGGAAGGGGTTCAGAGAAGAGTGATTTGAATGATCAAGTGCCTGGAAAAACTCATGAAGGAAGACTAAGGTCATTTACCTTAGAAAGGAGTCAAATAGGGACATGATAGAAGTATATAAAAGTCAATGGAAAGCAGATGGGGAACATCTTTCTTCTATTAAAAGACAAGGACATTCAATTAAAAGGTGGGAATGTCAAAGGAAATACTTTTTCACACAATGTGATATTAAGCTGTGGAACACATTGCCACAGGAAGTTGAGGTCAAGAAGAAAACATTTACTCAAAAACTGCTCCACTTCAGGTGTGCATGCGCCTCTCAAACCTCTGGATTGGAGATTTGTCAGCCATGTCTGTTCAGTCCACACACCAAAGCTATATAGGGCTATGTGGGAGAACCACCTTCAGTTCCTCGTCTATCCAAACTTCCCACAGAGAACAGCCTGACGCAGAAGGGAAGAGTGGGTAGTGGAGCACCCATGCGGGGGGAAGGTAAATCTCAAAAAAACAGGGTTAGTACACTGGGTTAGTAATCTTTCTTCTTATTCCAGTAGTGTCTCTGTGCATGCTCCACTTCAGGTGACTCCTAAGCAGTAACCCCACAGGGAGGAGGGAGCGTCAGAATTGAGTTCAGAACTCAAGACAGAATTGCGTTACCCAGTGCTACTTTGGATCTAGTGGCATGGATCAAGGCATAGTGCTTAGAAAATGCATGTATTGAAAACTATGTAGCAGCCTTACATTACTCAGATACTGGAATGTTTTTGAGTAATGACATGGACATTGCTTGCGACCTGGTAGTATGTGCTATCATCCTGCGGGGGAGGGAGGGAGGGAGGGAAGGTTTGAGGACCAGCTTCATAACAAGCAACAATACAATCTGAGAGCCACCTCAACAGTCTATGGGTGGAGACCGTGGACCTTTTGGATCTATCTGTGATGGAAACAAACAGTCTAGGTGACTTCTGAAATTGCTTGGTTCTATCTAGATAGAAGGCCAAGCTGCTATATGACCCAGGAGCTGTAGCCAGTTCCTTACTGAGGTATAAGGACTCCCTAGAATGGTACTTACCAGATTTAATAAGGTTATGAATGGGGAGGTAGGCCCTGGCTATCAATGAATTCAAGGATGCCCCTACAAAGTCTATTTTCTGTAGAGGGGTTAATGTGGATTTTCTTACATTGAGCTGAAGATCCAATTGCAGGAAAAGGGAAAAGTCCATCTAAGTAGATGACAGTACTGCTTTGTACCATGGACTCTTGATCAGCCAGTAGTTGAGGAGAAAACTATAGAATTGAAGTGGATGAGATCTCTGGACAGTTTGTGATTCTGATTGCTTGATAGTTTCCCATCTGGAATTGCAGGGTTGTGGGTGAGCAGGACTTAATTGGAGTCAGGTGTTCTCATTAGCCTGGAGCAGCCCCTGCTCTGGTCAGTCAGGGAACAGAAAACTGTTAATCCAGTGGCCAGTATATCTGCCTTCTGCTATTCTGCTGTACCCAACTGGCCTGGGCCTATCACACCTCATAGACAATAGAGTTTATAGAGTCCTGATCAAATCTGGGGAGGTTTGCTCTCACCAATCCAAAGACAGATTCCTGTCAATGCAAGCAGTGGTGCACCAAATACAGATCCAATGATGACAGTGCAGATACACTTGCGGCTGCTAGGCTTCATTACTGCCCACACCAGTTCTGACTTAGGATGGTCTGTCCTTCAGCAAAACACCAGATGAATGCGTAGTGGTGATTCTACCTCATGTAGCAGATCTGAGCTGGTGAAAGGAGCCCAAAAACATGTGGGGGAAGAGTACCAAAGAAGTCCGAGCACTTTCGGGTCATGATCATATGGGGTAGACTTGGATAGCATTGCTTACCCAGTTTCTTCGTGGCATCTACCTCTAGAGAATTAGGTGATAGGTGGGAGAAAAATAATTCAGAGTCATTGGAGGGAACATAGTATTTTTTATCTGCCTGTTTGCAAGCTAGCAGAACCATAGCAGGTGTTTGCCAAACAGTCTTTGGGGGGCCGTTAATAGGTAATGCAACTCTGGATGGTGTTGCTGATTGTAAAATGAAAAGCAACTTGTGTTGGAAATCCTTGAGCTCAAGAGGTATTTGAAGAGTATTGTCACCCATTCTGAGGTCCTGAAATTGCTGGAAATCAGCCATCCAAGACAGTTGACAAGGAACTGAGGGCAGTTTGCCTGTGCAGCCTTATAAAGCCTCAGTGTGCAGCATGAGGATGTAGAGGGTGCATGTGTGAGCTGAATGGACACCGCTAATGAAAAAAATCTGTGATCGAAGGCTCAAGAGGTACATGCACAGGTGAAGTGGAGCACCAAAAGGGACGCTCAAAGAACCTAACAATATTCAGGAAAGGGATTGGATATTTATATTGATCAAGAATATCAATTGTTAAAATTAGGAAAGTTTAGAAGCAATATTAAATCTTGTGCTTCAGGGCATAAGCAAATTTCTAAAGATCAGGATGAGACCTCTGCAAGAGGGAGGTTATCCTACATCTGCCAACTCCAGGATATGCCTTCCCTGAAGTATCTGGTTCTTGCCCTTGTCAGGATTCTAAACTAGATGATTTGGGTGTGATCCAGTATGACAATAACCATGTTTCCATCCTGACAAGAGAGGTCACTTGAGTTTGGGTAGTAGTTTGATTTTAAGAAAGTGTGAGAAATTTCACAGCTGAGAGGCAGGAATGTAAGAGAAGTTCTTAGTTATAAAATTGGGGCAGGGAAAAAATTATGGAGTAGAATGGATTAATAGGCTGTGGAGGTGGAGACCTAAAGGCATACTTAGTTGGCTATCCAGCCTCCTAGTGTTTTGCCATGTATTCTGAATAAAATTCTCCCTCGCCCAAGCTTTTCTCCTGTGGTTGCACCTATGTTCCATCTCTCCAAGGTGGAATATTTGTTTATAAAATGGGTTTTGTAAAGCAACAATCCATTAGAACATCCTCAATTAAGTTAATTAGAATTACAGTTTGGGAACTAGTGTATGTAATACTTATTTGCTTCCCAGGGAAGAAAGTTAAATCCCTATTTGTAGTGCTTGCAGTAAGCCAAGCAGTCCATTTCACTTTTGAGTGTGGTAGACCTTCTACTACAGTGAGCTAACAGCCTGGCCAATTTCCTCACTATTTCTTGGACATAGTGGAGAGTGGCAGCCTTCCACTCAGCCATTCATCTGCAGCAGACAAAGCAGCAGGGCGCATACTCTTTTATCACTGATATAAGGTACTTAAGATCAGTTATGCTGGTGGAGATTCAGGAACCCCCTCGTTTCCCTTATGCCATGGTGTGGAGTGGTTGGCACAAGCATTTGCAAGCCACCTCTGCCACTATTATACCAGCAGAGATTTCCCCTACAGAAGGGGAATTCTCCACCAACTACCTCCCCATTTTATACCACTTACCGGGCATAGAGTGGCCATAGTAGATCAGAGCATCCTGCTCTCTGTAACTATTATATTTACATAATGTTTCCACTTTTTCTCCAAAAGACAAGACACAGCTCACTTATCTACTTTGAAAAAAGTAATTTATTTTCATTGCTTTAAACTTTCTACTGTAGTGTTAGCACTTAACATAAGCATCACTCTTCTACTTTCCTATTTACAATCCATTGTACTGTATACTCTACCAATACAATACATAATTTTCAGAAATGTAAGGGAAAATGCACAAGTTTGTAAGGCTTAAAAAAAAATGAAACTCATCTGTACAGGATTCTCAAGTTTAACACTGAAAATGCAGAATTTATACAAAGCATTATTCTACACAGCTCTGGAAGGGCAGATGCTACATTGACAAAGCAGCAACGAACTTACAGAAATACAATAAAATACAGAAAATAAAGAGTGCATATTTTGAGCATGAGAAACAATACAGTTAGTACCACTGAAGTTGTAAATTTAGCAATACCCATATTTTCTAGAAACATGTAATTGCAAACTTGGAGAATGTTGTGAAAAATATTAAACATTATATACACAATGAGGTAAATGTACCTTGGTCTTTTAAGAGGTAACTTAAGTTTAAAGCAACTGACATTGAAGCTTTTCTTTTACATGTATAATAATTTCAACACCCTCGTAATCATTTCAATGGCACAATATAAACAAGGAGCTAACTAAAGAGAAGATTTCATGGCACTCAACTCACAATTATTTTGTAAAAAAAATAAAATAAAAAAATAGCCTCTTACTTCATTTGATAGCTTAAAGTCCTCACAGAGTCAATCCCAATGTCATTATCCCTATATACAAAGTCCGCATTAGGATTACAAGTGAAAATAGTTTAATTTGGGGGAGAAAGAGTGCGAGTGCTGAACAGACAGCTTCTAAAATGTCCCAGAATTCCAGCTTTCAAGGTTGGAGGGTCCCTGAAGAATTCCAGTATCCCAAGTGGGACTTTTCAGTCTTTTCAGTACCAGTCTGTTTCCAACAATCCTCCTTATGTTTGTCCATAGCTGTCTGGCCACGTCTGTAATCTGAAGTGAGGCTTTAGTGCTACTAATATGCCAATTTAATAAATGCATGAACCTTGAAGAAATGAATGTATAGTGTATGTATATTTACAATAAACATTTGCATCAGTATTTCTTATATCAAATTGTTTTGGTATACCCTTGAGATGATATAAAATTAATATTTTGAATGCTAAAATATTTTGGTCCCCCTGGATGTCCCAGAGCAAATCTGGTGATTTACAAGCTTAGTTTAAAAAATATTAATGTGCGCACATATATGATTTTTACACAGGTAACATAAAAAGCTGCATGTAATATCCAGACACACCCAATTCAATAAAGGCGTTCAGACTGTATAATGGAAAAACACAAGAACAAAGCTTAAACTATTTGTGATGTCATCTGAACCCAAGGTACGTACAGGCTTATTCACAATTTTTCTGTTGTGCATTTTATGATATCATTCACGTTTGTCCTCAAAATAATCTTAATTAAAATTGGACAATATATCAATCCACCTTCTTTTTGCAAATTTCCACTACAAAGTGTTGAAAAATTCAGAGGACAAATTTAGAAAAAAATGCAGCTTTCAAAAGAAAGCTATGGTTAGTAGGTGGGGAAGACAATGTTATCTATATATCTCAGTGTGCAGCTGACTGCAGCAAATTGCCTGCTGCAATCCTGTGTATCTGGCTCTAGTTCTTTTAGCTTGATAGTATTGTATTTTTTATAACACAGAAGTGTGTAATATTTTCTAAAATCATAGCTGTGAAATGTATCTATTTCACTGCTATTGTAAAGGTCAGATAAAATATGGTTTCACGAAAAATAAACCCTAAAATCACCTATCCCCAACTATCAAATCCCAAAATACAGATTACAGAATAGAAAGTTGTGGACACACCTGGTGGGTACTCCATAGTTAGCTTTGCATCTAAAATGTGACAAATACCTTTCTCTCTAAAATAGGCAGCCAAACAGTGTGAAATATCACCCAGGGTTAGAAAATTCAGAGGGTGTAAGAACTATGCAACTTTTTACTTGGTTTCGCCTCAAATTTTTTAAATGGGAAGTCTTTGAAATTTGGTTCGGGCTCTAATTTTTCCCATGGTAGTCCTACTTTGTATTGTTGACCAATCTCTTAAAAATATATCACATATCTACAAAAAACCTGCTAAAGAGGTGGATACTGAATAGATCTGATGCAATGGATAGTTTGTTTTTTAAATATTGTATTTAGGGTTATTTTTACCTGTTCCTGTTATAACTGGAAGTTGATGTGCCGTGCACCTAAACTTGATTGATGAGTCCAAGTCCACATAGACACGACTGATTATGCATACAAACCTCACTGACTGATTATGGCCAAGTTTACACAAATTTGATTGATGGGGCTGAGGACATGCCAGCCTGATTGGTTGGATGGGGCAGGAATATGCAAACTTCAAATCTGTGTGTGCTCAGATCCAATCAATCATTCTCCATCAGGAGCTTCACTTTTCTGCCAGACTTTATCCTATAGCAGAAAAGGGGGTTCGCGCTCATCAGCTGATAAAATATTCAGTCAGCAGTTGCACTTCTATCCCCATACCAGGAGGTCTACAATCCCCATTTTATTTACACTTTACCCCCAGTTAAGCATTACAATACCAAGAAACAAAAAACGAAAGCAGTTAGGGTTGCTATACATTGCACAATTCATAGCAGACACCTCAGAAAGCAAGGCAATTAAACCTTATGCCACCCTAATAGTACATATCCTCTTCTCCTTCACTCACAGGCACAATACACCTTCCTCTTACTACAGCTAGCATATATCACAGAGCAAGCAACACAACTTTACTTGCAATTCTAAAATCGCTTCTCCAAATTACCTTTTCTCCACATAGCTACTTCTACTGGTGAAAAATTCCCTAAGCAGGCATATGAAGGCTTAAAGGGGAACAGAGTTAAAATTGCAGTGTGTGGTGTACGATTAAGGTGTGTGAGTGTGACTGAGAGATGACTCTGTGTGTGTGTGTGTGTGTGTGTGTGTGTGTGAGTGTGTGTGAGAGAGATATGTTGTGCATATAGCAATCCTTTTTTTTTTTTTTGTGCATTAGTAAAGTTAACATTAGGCAAATGCCTGCTACCCAAGCAGATATTTGTAATGGTTAAAAACTTAGTTTCAGGACAAAGATTATTCTCCTGATTTCCCGCTCGCCCCCCATGCGTTTAACAATTTTAAGAGACATTCAGACAGGTAGTGATACAATCTGCATCTTAAAAGTTTGTTAAAATCCTGTGAAAAGATATACCTGTTGGAGATTTGAAGGTTGAGTAAATCTGTGCATATTTTTTTCAGGGTTCTAATGACAACACAAACTATCTTTGCTCTTGTAGTTATAACAAGGGCACCAGAACCTTCTGGTGTGTGTATCCAAAGTCTTGCAGCTCACCACTGTGTGTATGTCACATACACACAGTATATGCATGTATAATTTGAGAGCAGCTTTTAACTTCCTAATAAAACAAGCCCAAATATTACAGTTAATCATCTCTAATTATAGATAAAGTTAATTCTTGTCTTTGCAAATAATACTGTTCAAGAAGAAAAAGGAAAGACTTTGAGGAACTGAAAAGTAAATCTCTCAAAAATGACTTCAAAGAGTAAAACTTCTTTTCTTTTATCTTAAAAACCTTTAGTCCTCTTGCTAGTGTAGACCAGACCTTAGATAAGAGTATGACAAACATTTTAAGAGTGCCAATTCATTAAAAAAAATTCTTATTCGATATAATAATTAGAACTTATTACATGTGATGCACAGTTCTAGAACATAACACTGAATTAACTAACTTGCATACCATTTAAATTCATACAGTGGTTTAAGAATCAGATCTTGGTAAAAAAGTTATTCCAAGAATGATGCAGCTACATGCCAAATAGAGAGTTAATTATGTCATTAAGCAAAGGAATAATTCCATTTTTGAACTCTGTTTTGAAACCACAAGTACCATAAACTTTGTATGTTCCTATTGATTTGCATTATAAAGACTCAGAAGTGGCACTTACTGGTATAGTACAATCTATTTTGAAGGCAATGCAATGTTCTGAATAAGTGAAAGCACAGTAACAGTATACAAAATATAGTTGCATAAATTATGTTCCCCACAAGTGAATGAGGTCATTTTTGTAAATCAAGGTAGGTGTCAACAGATGTAAGCTTAATAGCTAGAAAGTTATACTGCAATAATACATTCAAAACCTGAATCAAAGAAAAATTTTGCAGTGGTTCAGAATACTCAGTTGTACCAACCACAAATAAAATCACTTAAGAACCCTCAATGCACTGTATACAATGTAGTGAACCAGCTCCAAAACCTTAATGATCTTCATGTCTTCAGCACAGTTAATGAAAAGTTAAGACCAGTAATCAACTTTTAAAATAGAGTTACATGTTAATAAAAATAAAGCTAGACTACACAATGTTTTGTAATTGTCCTGGGAAAGAGGTGTTCATAGTGCACAAAAAAGACCCAAACAACTGTTTACCATGTTCACAGAAATCCCGGGGCTAACAACTGATGTTCCTATAAAGTATCAAAAGGCAGCAATATCCTTCTGTTCCCTCAGTGAGGTAGAGCTATTAACCTTCTGAACATGCCACCCAAATTCAGCTATGGATCTTTAAAGCGCTCTTCAGTAGTAAATCCAGGATTACATTTTTATGCCCTCCTGTTGGCTGAGCTGTGATAATGTTTTCTTAATGCGTAAAGCTGTTAGCCTGGCTGCTCCATTGGCATACCAACATTCACGCATAATTTTGGCCATTACTCGTAATGCCTGTAAAAAAAAAGAAAAGAAAAGAAAAGGAAAAAAGTCTATACATTTCTCTATCCCTGAATAATCATCCTTATTGTGCCTTAGACTCTTAGAATTCACATTTCTGAAATTTTTGTCATTGGTGCTACTGTGATATGCAAAAAAGTGTGTTGTGGTGGGAAATCCAGATTCTCATTTTGTTTAAAAAAAATAAAAGGTCTCTAAAAAGTTCTGAGGTGAACTGTAACACTCGTTTCAGTACACTTATTAGGCTCATATGCAGAATAATAAAATATTTATGAAAAATTAGCTTGCCTGGGAATTGTTCTCTCAAGTTCTGTATTAGATATGTACTTCTGGTGTTTTGTGCCTCCAGTTGAAAAAACTCAAGAGAAAAACATTCATATGTTACCTAGAACTGTCATGTGGGAATATATTGTGTTGCATGCTATTGAAAGACTAATTAATACCTTCTTTTAGTTATCAATTTAGGAGAAGTCTGCATGGCTTCAGAATACTCCATAATTCAACTCAAGGGGGAAAGTTATTCATGCTCTTTGTTTAACAATGTTCAAGAACTACTGCAGACATTTTATCCTTTCAAAGAAAGTCATCCATTTTTTGAGATCAAAACTGAATAAAATTAAACTATCATCCCCTTGTAGAGTTAAGTTCTATAAAAACAGTCATGTTATAAAGTCACATAAATTTGAACCTTAGCCAAGACCTATGACACCAGAAAATGAACGTCTGTAAAGGGTTGAAACTGCAGTACTAAAAAAAAAAAAAAAAAAAAAAAAAATGCTGGTCCAATGGAAAGATGGCGATAATCCTTATTCCCAAGTAGTACAAAAACTCCTGAATCATTGTTCCCGGTGTGTTATTTAAGTCAGAATGCCATGGCATCAAGGTGCTAGATGGCCCAGAAATACCAAACAGAAAGATCCCACTCAAGTAAGAAATGATTACTTACCTGTACAGTCACTATGGTTCTTTGAGATGTGTTGCACATACATTCTACTTTATGTGTGCATGAACCCAGTGCACTCAAGCCAGAGACTTTTGGTCAGCAGTATCCATTGGGGCAGCACATGCACCCTGAGTGTCCCTCATGCCTCCAACCACAGCCTCCAACTAATAGCCACAAGCAGTGAGAAAGAACTGAGGTGGGATCAGGACAGTTCTGCCCTTTGTGTCTTCAGTTGAAGGCATGAGGACACTCAGAGCACATGTGCTGCCCCAATGAGTACTGCTGACCAAAAAAAAGTCTCCCACTTGAGTGCACACACCTGAAGTGGAATGCGTATACACAACTCATCTTGAAGAATCCTAGATATTCTAGCTTTACAACCAATATATTCTAGAGGGCATGGGGGAGTGGAGAATACATAGAAATAAAGGGCTTGAAGGGACCTCAAGAAGTCACCAAGTCCAGCTCCCTGTGCTGCAGCAGAACCAAGTAACCCTAGTCCATCCCTGACCGGTGTTTATCCAACCTGTCTTAAAAGCCTCCAAAGATGGGAATTCCACAGCCTGCATTGGAAACTCATTCCAGAGCTTAGCTACCCTTATACTTGGAAATTTCTTCATAACATCTAACCTAAATATCTCTTGCTACAGGTCTACTTTCTATGCCAGTCTACAAAGGAGGCAAATGTGGTTACGCTCAGTGTCTGTATTACTAGACAGAAAATATCGTAATGGCATTATATAACTCCATGGTACACCCACACCTTCAGCGCTGTGTACCGTTCTGGATGCCCCATCTCAAAACAGATACATTAGAATTGCAAAAGGTACAGAGAAAGACAACAAAAATGATCAGGGGTATGGAACAACTTCCATATGAGCAGGGCTTTGGAGCACAGCCCAGAGCTGGAGTGTGGAGCAGCGGAGCTGCAGGTTTTTGCCTGGAGCTGGAGCGGAGCCGGAGCACAGCTCCAAAGCCCTGCATATGGGAAAAGATTATGAGAGACTGGGACCTTTCATCTTGGGGGGGGGGGGGGGAAGAGGCATAAGGGGAGATACAATAGAGATGTATAAAATCATGAATGGTGTGGAGAAAGTGAATAAGGAAGTTTTATTTATCCCTTCACATAACACAAGAACTAGGGATCACTCAACAAAATTAATGGGCAGCAGGTTTAAAACCAACATAAGGAAGTACAGTACTTCATACAATGCACAGTCAACCTGTGAACTTGTTGCGAGTGGAAGGCCAAAATAATAATGGATTCAAAAGATAAATTCATGGAAGATAGGTCCATCAATGGCTTTTTGCCCAGATGGTCAGGAACACAACCCCATACTCTGGGTGTCCCTAAAACCTCTGACTGCCAGAAGCTGGGACTGGACAACAGGGGATTGATTACTTGGTAATTGCTTTGTTCTGTTCTTTCTTTGAAGCATCTAGCGTTGACCATTGTTGGAAGACAATACTGGGGCTAGATGGACCATTAGTCTGATCCAATATGGCTAGGATGACCAGATGTCCCATTTTTAAAGGGACAGTCCTGGTTTTGGGGCCTTTTTCTTATATAGGCGCCTATTACCCCCCACCCACTGTCCCGTTTTTTCACAGTTGCTATCTGGTAATCCTAAATATGGCCATTCTTATGTTCTTACTCATAATTTAATAGTTTTGAACTGTAGGAGGTAGAGTACTCAAGCTAGAGCTTTAAAATATAGTCTGGAAAATATTTTTTGGTAAAGGTGATACACTTAGATTACACAGATCTAAGTAGCAGACTTCAAAAAAACATGGTATTGCTTCTAAGCTTTTTACCCCTCCATGCCAATCTCAGTTTACTCCAATCAGTATAATGTCTTGTGTAATTTAATTTGTAGTACGCTGAATTTCAAATTTGAGGCCACTTAAAATAATTGGTTTAATATCAGACTTTTGCATCAGCACTAAGTAAATGTTTGACAGTTGAGTAGGAGACAAGGAGGCTTTAAGCATCCAGGAAGGCTTGACATTTTAAATTAATGTCACTCAACACCTACTGAGATGAATGGGGTTAGCTCAATGGCTCTCAAACTTTTTTACTGGTGACCCCTTTCACATAGCAAGCCTCTGAGTGCAACCCCCCTTATAAATTAAAAACACTTTTTTAGATATTTAACACTATTATAAATGCTGGAGCAAAGTGGGGTTTGGGGTGGAGGTTGACAGCTTGCGACCCCCCTTGTAATAACCTCATGACCCCCTGAGGGGTCCCGACCCCCAGTTTGAGAACCCCCAGATTAGCTAAATACCCTCAGACTTTGGGCTTGTCTACACAGGCATACTCAGGAAAATTAAGATGAATTAACTAAAGGTGTAAAGTTAAAGCGCATTAAACTGACATAGATAATCTCATTCAGATGTAAAGTGCCCTTCATTCACTTTATCCTACCTAAGACCTGGTCTACACTTAAAATTTAGGTCGACATAGCTATGGCACTATGGGGTGTGAAAAATCCACACCCTAGTGCAGTACTTATGCTGACCTCATCCCCAGTGTAGTTGCACTTAGGTCAACGAAAGAATGCTTCTATCAACTTAGCTACCGTCGCTTGGGGAGGCGGTGTTCCTACAGCAACAGAGAAATCCCTTCCACTGTGACAGGCTGGATCTACATTACAGGTCCTTAGCTATACCACTATAATCCCCATAGTGTAGAAATGGCCTTAGTGTACAGAAGGCTCTAGTGTTTCTTCCCTGCATTTTTGCCACCATGTCACTGTTGTAAATCTGTCTACATTAGGACATTGTAACACAAAAGAGACCCAGAGAATGGAAATGAATGATTTCCATTATATCATATTTGGTGTTTTATACCTTGAAGACTGCAAACTAAGTACAATCAGCACAGATTATTTTCACTCCTTGGTTAATATTCTGGTAATTTGCCAGACATTTATATGGTCCTGCAATTGTAGATAAAAATTGTCCTCTGGAACATGTGTTATTCAGTTTCTTATATTTTTAATTAGAAGTAATGAAATACATTTGTTGATCTGCAGTGAGGTTTCCTGGATAATTTTGTTTTGTGTCATTTGCAGTCACACATTAATTTCATGGACAAGTAACTTTAGCCACTGTTCATGGGAAGGGCTCTGAGAATTCTTTTGTCAAACTAGCCAGCCTTGGTAAGACAGTTTTAAATTTTTGTGCATAACCACATCCACTGACCAGCATCATATAATAAATTCATAATTATCACAAAGCCACTAAAGTTCTCTCAGAGGCACATATGCATCTCCATCTACAAAAATCAAGACAAAAAACTGATTTAAATACTTAAAATATAAAAGCTGCAGTTTTCTTGAATTATTTTAGTTTTTTGCACTTTTAGTAATACTCACCTCACAACTTTGCCATCTGTTTGGAATATTGGGTCTCAGCTTCTGCTCACAAACAACTTTCCTCATTTCTTCAACTGAAGGATCTGAAGGGACTAGGTCATAGTATGGTAACTGGTAGTCTTCATGTATTCCTGTAGTTTTGATTGAAGTATTTAGCATTTCTTTTTGTTTAACACCACAACTACAGATTTTTTTTGTTAACTCATTCTCAAGGGTGTTTTTTTTTTTTTTGGGGGGGGGGGGCTGATATAACTCAGTACTTATTTTATACAGTACTTTTAAACGTCAGATTTAAAATCTCTTTACAAAGGAAATAAATATTATCCAATTTTACCAATGAAGTGATTGACCAAGCTCACACAACTGCCTTAATTTAGTGCTTTGTAACTTTTTCGTAAAATGTTTACAGGCTTGTGGAAATTGTGTCTTCCTGAATTTGAACAGAAATTGGTTTCATCAGCAATGAAACAAATTAAAGATATTCATAAAAGCTTTTAAAAACAGCTTAATTTGCGTCTGATCTTTTCATTCAGTATATTACCACATCTACTTACAAATAAGTGAATCACAAAACATAAACAATTAATAATACAGGTTGCAATTTACATGGGACAACGTAAACAAAATGCAAATTCCATTGCAAGTACCTTTGCCCATTTTCTTTGTTTCTATTTTAAAAGTTTTATTTGAAAAGTGATTCTTTAAAGAGCATGACTGATGCTGTTCTAGGCTTAAACTGAAAATGTGAATCCCAATACAAGAGCAACTATAACCACCCTCCAATATTGGGAGAGTTTTCCATATTGCACTTGAAATACTTAGGAATAAGTCTTAGTACTGTGTGAGGAAGAGCAGATGTACACTTCCCATTACTGATAGACTCCTAGACTTTAAGGCCAGAAGGGACCATCAAAATCATTTAGTCAGACCCTCCTGCACATCGCAGGTCACAGAACCTCACCTACTCCTGCAATGGGCTCATAACCTCTGGCTGAGTTACTGAAGTCCTCAAAATTGGATTGGAAGATTTCAAGTTAGAGAATCCACATTTACGCTAGTTCAAACTAGCAAGTGACATGTGCCCCATGCTGCAGAGGAAATCAGAATCCCCCCCTGCCCCAGGGTCTTGGTCAATCTGACCTGGAGGAAAATGACAGTTAGACCCTGAGCATATGGACAAGACCCACCAGCCAGCCACCTGGAAGAGAATTCTCTGTAGTAACTCAGAGCTCTCCCCATTTAGGGTCCCATCCGCAGCTGCTGGAGATATTTGGGAACAGCAGATTGCTTAAACTGGCATATGGCCAATCTCATCATACCGTCCCCTCCATAAATTTATCAAGCTCAGTCTTGAAACAAGTTAGATTTTTTTGCCCCCACGACTCCCCGTGGGAGACTGTTCCAGAACTCCATTCCTCTGATGGTTAGAAACTCTAGTCTAATTTCAAGCCTAAAATTTGTTGAGGGCCACTTTATATCCATTCGTTCTTGTGCCAACATTGGCCTGTAACTGAAATAAGCCCTCTCCCTCCCCGGTGTTTATCCCTCTAATGTTTTTATATAAAGCAATCCTATCTTCCCTCAGCTTTCATTTTATTAGCCAAGCTTAAGTCAAGTCTCCTCTCATATGGCAGGTTTCTCCATTCATCTAATCTTCCTAGTACTCTCTCTGCACCTGTTACAGTTTGAATTTATCTTCCTTAAAGATGGGAGACCAGAGCTGCTCACAGTGTTCCAGAGGAGATCTCACCAGTGCCTTTTACAACTATAAAAACACTTCTGTCTCTTCCCGAGATGATTTGTGTCAGAAAAATTGCATTTTAAACTAGGTATCTGAACATTACCTGCACATATCCTTACCAGTGCAGTCAGTCCCACACTTTCAAGGGCACCAACTTTGCCCTTTTTCTATATGACTTTTGGGACAAATTCTGCTCTGGTATAAGGAGGGGTGGCTCTCAATTTCAAGAGGAGTTTCTTTTACTTACTCCAGGTTTAGCCATATATCATTTACAGATAAGCCCTCGTTAAGAAACTTGAGAGGTGCTCATTATTTGACACTAGTTGACTGAAGCAAAAGATAAAATGGTTTTAAAAACTAAGTATAAACCATGGAAAGTATGCTAAATTATGTAGTATAACAAAATGATTGTGGAAAACAGGTATGCAAAACTGTTCAGAGTCTTCAAACAATCAGTACAAAAACTTATGATTTAATATGCTCAATTTAGGATTGTCACGTACCACCAATTGAACATCGCCGTGCTATTTCCCAGAACACTAATCCCATCGCATAGATGTCGGCTCGCTTGAATGACTCAAAATGTTTCATATTTATGGAATCATCTAGGACTTCAGGAGCCATGTATCTATTAAAAATAAAAGAACCAAAATATCTTATGCCATAAAATGCATACTGCACTAAGCTTTTTCAGTATTTCTTCAGCTCCAACACATTGAACAAATCAGCTTAACAGAAGTCAATAAATTAGGAAAATTATGACGTACTACTTAAAGAGTAGAATTTTCAAAATCACTGCATGTTGGCCTAATTCTGATTCCATTAAAGTCAGTGGTAAAATTAGGCCAATCCTGAGTGCTTTTCAATATCCCACCCTATGTCACGCACCAATCGGCATGGCCTTGGTACAATGAAAAGCACTTCAGTTACTTCCAGGTGTCTAACATGTGACCCTTGAGGCTTGTGTTTGTGGTCCTCAACTGTTAAGATTAATTCCTGTATTTGATTACAAATTGAAAATATGTTCAATAGCTTTATTCCAGCAGGTGAAAGGAGGCAAGAAGCAAAGCAGCTTCTGAGCTAGTGCCATTTTAGGAAGGGGAATTGATAGCGAGACAGAAAGCTGGAGCCATAGAATCTTCACAAGGGGAGGGAGAGCAAGCAACACAGTGGCTGCAATATCCAGGAGAGACACAGAGACAGGAGTAGTGGCAGCAGCAGTGGATCTGTGGGAGAAGATAATTACTTTTGAGGAAGGGGGCAGGTTGAAGGACAAAAGAGAGGAATTTTGCATTAGGGGGCATTCCTAAAGAGCATGGGGAAGAAGGGAGAAACATGGGAGTTAGAATATGTTGCTAGACATGCTGGAGGCAAGAGATGCTAAAACCCTGTGGGCTGTGTTGGAGGGAGGCATGGCTGGGGACTGCTAGAGAATGGAAAAAAGTTGTTACTAGCCATACAGTAACTGGTTCTTCGAGATGTTGTGATCAGCGTGGATCAACTGTAGATTCACATGTGCCTCACACGCAAGATCTGATTTTTTTGCATACTGATATTCATTGGGGCCACATGAGGGTATACAGAGCAGAATGCAAGGGAGGATCAGGGCCAATGTAGCAGAGGACTCTAAAAAGAAGGGGTGGAGGTTGGATCATAGGAGCCACACTGACATGTCAAAGAACCACACTTATAGGTACAGTATATGCCAGTGTGGATCCTCCTCTAGGTGACTGGCAAGTAGTAGCCCCTCAGGAATGAGGAATATCAGCTGCATCATTTCAACAGTGCTAATAGTACTGCTTTCCCATACTTGCCATCTATTCTAGCAGCTAAATCCAATGCATAATGCTTGACAAACGGTAATGGGTTACTCCATGTCATCTCCTTGGAGATCTCAAATTGACATTTTTAAACAGGCAGAGGATAATTGCTTGAGTTCTGGTGAAGTGCCTTGGTTTGCAGTGGAAGAGGTACACCAGCCAAATAGTAACAGCAAGATACACTGAGTTATCCATTTCAATATCCTCTGTGGGGACATTGGCTTAACTTTTAGAACACCCAGCTATGGCTATAAATAGCCAGGACAAGAGTCTGAACGATTTGGTCCTGTCAACATAAAGCAAAGTCCCGGGTGCATTTAGTGTGTGTACTTTTTCTCCCTGTGCCAAGTGTATCGTTGGAAAGAAGACAAGCAGGTTGAGTGACTGGTTTAGATAACAGACCATGTTAGGAATGAACTGTGGACATGATCTCAGCACCACCTTTTCTCTGTGGAATGCAGTATGTAGGATTTGGCCATAAGTGCCTGAAGCTCATTCACTCTCCTGGCTGAAGTAATGGCCATCAACAAGATAAGGGGGAGGGATAGCTCAGTGGTTTGAGCATTGGCCTGCTACACCCAGGGTTGTGAGTTCAATCCTTGAGGGGGCCGTTTAGGGATCTGGGGCAAAAATCTGTCTGGGAATTGGTCCTGTTTTGAGCAGGGGGTTGGACTAGATGACCTCCTGAGGTCCGTTCCAACCCTGGTATTCTATGATTGTCTTCAGAGTGAGGTGGTGCAGGAAGCAGTCAGATTCAAACGGAAATGCCAGGAGTCTCAAAAGTACTAGATCAAGGTCCCAGACAAAAATAGGTTCTTCTGACCAGCGAGTAAGTATGTATCATGGAATGAGAAAAGGGAGCACAATTGTACAGGTATCTGGCAATGTGAAATTGTACAAGGTACACTGTAACAGAGCTGAATGAGAGGCATGTCTTTTCAAGTGCAGTAAGTAGTAGGGGATCTGAGGTACCCAGGCCTGGACCAGGTCCAGACAATGCTAGGCTGTCCACAAAATAGAGAATAGTTTCAACTTCAATGAGTAAGTTCTTCTTAAGAATATTTTCCTCCTCTGAATCAGGATTTTGGGGATTCAACCAACCAACAGTTGGACCATCAGGTACATCAACTTTAGGCTAGATGAATTATCTGGCCATGGTGTTGTGAGAACAGGTCTAGGTATTCTGGGAGTTGGACTAGATGGACACATGTAGTAGGTCAGAATCAAAACTGCCTCAGTCAGTACAAAGCTACAAGAATGAGTATGGCCATGTCTCCTGATTTTGGAAGTCACCCTAGGGAAAAGGGAAACTTGTGGAAAGGCATGCAAGCTGCCTTCAGACCACTGCAGAATCAAGGAGCCAAGTAACAACCGTGGGATCATATAGAAACAAAAAAGTTCTGGCACTTGGACTTTATATCAGTGGTAAACACGGTGGTTCCCCAATGTATGATTATCAGCTCTAATAGACTTCCACAGCAACCACTTTTAAGTGGTGACTGACTGCTCAGAGAGCCCACCACATTGTTGCTGATGCTCAGGAGGTGAAGGGCCATTGGTGTTATACTGTGTTGGTGACACCATGTCCAGAGTTTAAGGACTCCACAAACAGGAAAAATGAGCATGTGCCTCCCTGCCTGTTTATGTAGTGCATCAAAGGTGTTGTCCATCAGGAGCTGAACTGTGAAGTTTTGAAGCACAGAATGAAAGGTAATGGAGCCTAGCCTGATGACTCTGAGCACTAACACATTGATGTCCTACCAGGTCCAAGTCCCTTGTATCGGTTACTCTTGAGGACACACACA
The DNA here is from genome assembly GCF_028017835.1 of Emys orbicularis. Classification (NCBI taxonomy): domain Eukaryota; kingdom Metazoa; phylum Chordata; order Testudines; family Emydidae; genus Emys; species Emys orbicularis. The sequence continues at coordinate 179,161,973 of NC_088684.1, forward strand.
CGCACACACGCACACACACACTATTTCTAAATTCTGCAAATTTTGTCAAATAAATGTGGAAGCTCCAGCATGGCATTGGGGAGCACAGGCCTCTGGCTGCACAGAGGTGGGAGATCACTGTGCAGCTCCCCCCAGGAAACCGAGTCTCAGAAGTGAAGCTGCACCCAACCCTGACACAGCGCAAGGACTGGGCCTGCCCCAGAAACACCCGAGGGTCCTGCCCCTCTGTTCCAGGTGTACACCAAGTGTGGGCAGGCAGGCTCAGCAAGGCAAGATCCAAGTGTGCTAAGTGTGGGGGGGATCCAGGTGTGGGGTAATCTGGGTGCGGGCGGCTCAGTGGGGGATCCAGGTGTGTGCGGGGGGGATCTGGATGCACAGGGGCTTGTTGGGAGGTTCTTGGTGCAACAGTAATGGGACTCTGCAGGGGGGTCCAGGTGAAGGTGGTTCAGGCTCAGTGGGGGAGGTCTGGGTGTGGGGGAAATAGAGCTTGGCAAGGGGGTATGGGTGTGGAGGGCTCAGTGGGGGGGGTCCAGATGCAGCTGGTTGGGACTTGGTGGGGATGGGATCTGCGGGATGGGAGGCTCGGCAGGATGGTCCAGGTGCAGGGAGAGTGGGGCTCATCGGGGTGTGTGTGGGGGGAGGCTCGCTGGGAGGGTCTGGGTATGAGGGGGTCTGGATGCACAGGGGTTGGGCGGATTGGGGAGCAGCTCCCTGTACAGGGATCCCTCCCCCTGCAGCTGAGGAGCAATGGGTGCAGGAAGCAGGTAAGGGAGTTTGCAGAACTTCCTTCAGCTGAGGGAGAAATCTGGGGGTGGGTTGGACCTGCCCCTGGATGCTGTACAAAGGAAGAAGTCGTCCCGTCCTCCCAGCACAGCCAGGACTAGCAGCTGATCCTGGTACAGGGTAGGAGCCACCAGCTGGATCTTCCCCAGTCCCGCCTCCTGCCCCACAGTGATTTACCTCTCTGCCAGTTTCCCTGGGCCCCTGAAACATACTGCTGGGGAGAGCTGCATGACCGCTCTTGTGGCTTACCTTTGCTTCCCAGTCAGAAAGTCATTTTTCTGTGGGGAAGCAAAAGAAATCTGCAACGGACATAGGGTGACCAGACGTCCCGATAAAATCGGGACCATCCCGATATTTAGGTATTTGTCCCGTGTCCCGATCGATCTTCGGTGGGGACGCTGCACTCCGCTTCCCCCCCCCGGCAGCACTCGGCTGTTCTCAGCTTTCCCCCCCCCCCCCCTCTCCTCTGACTGCCGGCAGCACTCAGCTGTTCTCGGTTGGTTTTTTTCCCCCCCTCTCCTGAAAACCAGAGGCTGAAGGTATGCATAGCTAAGGGAGGGTGCATAATCTCCTCTGACTGCCCGCAGCACTCGGCTGTTCTCAGCTGCTCCCCCCCTCCCCCCCTCGACTGCCGGCAGCACTGGGCCACAGTAGGGAATTGGGAGAGGGAGCTGTTTGTGTCGTTACACCGGCAGCACTCGGTTTTTGGTTTTTTTTGCTCCGCCGGTGACCCCCCCCCTTGTGTCCCGATATTTTCTTCCTGTCATCTGGTCACCCTAAACGGACATAAATTCTGCGCATGCACAGTGGTACAGAATTCCCCCAGGAGTAAGAATGGGCTCCCCAAAACTGTACCTGGAGCATCCATGATTAAACTCCTTGTTGAGAAGAGGGTAGAGAATGGTACTCTTCCCCCACATGTTTTTGGGCTCCTTTCACCAGCTCAGATCTGCTACATGAGGTAGAATCACCACTACGCATTCATCTGGTGTTTTGCTGAAGGACAGACCATCCTAAGTCAGAACTGGTGTGGGCAGTAATGAAGCCTAGCAGCCGCAAGTGTATCTGCACTGTCATCATTGGATCTGTATTTGGTGCACCACTGCTTGCATTGACAGGAATCTGTCTTTGGATTGGTGAGAGCAAACCTCCCCAGATTTGATCAGGACTCTATAAACTCTATTGTCTATGAGGTGTGATAGACCCAGGCCAGTTGGGTACAGCAGAATAGCAGAAGGCAGATATACTGGCCACTGGATTAACAGTTTTCTGTTCCCTGACTGACCAGAGCAGGGGCTGCTCCAGGCTAATGAGAACACCTGACTCCAATTAACCTGCAAAGAGTCAGGTGAGGCCATTAAGCTAATGTGACCACCTGACTCTAATTAAGGCCCTGCTGATACTATAAAAAGGGCTCACTCTAGTCAGGCAGAGGAGAGCCAGGGGAGAGGAAGTGTGGCTGAAGGGCTGGTTAATGAAGACACCCTCAAGTTATTGATAAGGGAGCCCTAAGGTAAGGGTGAAGAAGGGAGAAGCAGGAGAGCTGTGGGGAAGTGGCCCAGGGAAATGTAGCAACTCTGGCAGTGAAAGGTTGGCTGCCAACAGCTGCTACCATTAGGGTCCCTGGGCCGGAACCCGGAGTAGAGGGCGGGCCCGGGTTCCCCCCAACCCACCACTACAGGAACACCTCCTGGGAGGGGAAGTCAGGTCCCGGTCAGGACAGGAGGCTAAACTGTTCTAAAACAAGCCCTAGGGACAACAGACTGTGGGAGTTCTCTCACCAACCTCCTTGCTGGCTTATGATGAAAAGGGCTCAGTAGACTGTAACCCTGGCCCTAGAGAGAGAAGGGCTATGTGGAGGGTCACAGAGAGCCACTGAGGCTAGCATATACCGCCTAGAAGGGCAGGACCCACGGGGACAAGGTCAGAGCTCTGCCACAGAGGGAATAAGACTTTTTCCATAGTTCACCAGGAGGCCCCACTGAAAAAATAGGGAGACGGTGTAACTTTAGGTATTCTGCATCCTCTTACTGGGTGGGCAGATGTGAATGCGTTTTCTGAGCTGTGCTGCTACTACTGCTACGCATTTTGTGAAGACTGTTGGTGCCATGGCGAATTTCAACAGCAGAACCTTATACTGGTAATGGTTGGGCCGCACTGTGAATATTAAGTACGTCCTGAGGGCTGGGTGGATGGCTATGCAGAAGTAAACATCCTGCAAGTTGAAAACCATGAACTGTTCTTGATCTTGGAGACTTTAAATGAAATGGAGGCAAGCATTACCATTCTTAATCTGCGGCAACGTATTCGTTGAGTCTCCTCAGGTCTAGGCTAAAAGAGAGGAAGACACTCCCCACGTCAATTCTTTTTGAGGATAAAAGGAAGAATTAGGAGTAGACGATTCTTCCCCTGTATTCCCACAGTACCTCTTCTATGGCCCCTAGATGAAGCAATGAAATCACTTTTGTTTGTAAGTCTCTTTTGAGAAGGGCCCCTGAAGAGCAGCTGGCAGGGAAGGGGGCAGTGAATGGAACTGTATAAAGTAGCCTTGAAAAGTGATGTCCAATACCCACTTGTTCATTGTCATAGCTACCCAAGCCTCGTGGAATGGGACAAGGCAGTTCCTGAAGATAAGCACAGCCTATAGGTCAGCTCCATTGTGGCTCTTAACACAACCATCAATTTTGCTGAGCCAGAGAGCTGGATTAGTCAAGGAGGCAGATGATTAGCATCCACTCACCTAGTTTTCTTCTGATGCTGGTATTCTGACAGTCGACCCAGGGGTAAGGAGAAGTCCTTTGTTTTTACTGGGGTTTACATTTGTAAGGTTCTCTGTAAGGAACTGGTATGTCTTCAGGCTCTGTAATGTGGCTGTTGAGTCCTTGAGAGAATGGAGCACTTACTCTGTTCTCTGGCTGAAGGGCTTAATTCCCTAAAACAGCAGGTCCTCTATTGTGTCCTGTATTTTGCATGGCATGCCTGGAGCCACGAGGCTCATCACACAATGATGGCTGTGGGCATCAACCCTGTAGCCATATCAGAACAGTCCATAGCCACCTGTAGCGACATTCTCATGACCATCTGTCCCTCACCACTGGTGATTCCATCTAGCAGTACTTTTTACCCAGGACCAAGATTAAATAGAACAAAGTCCTGCACCAGTGTAAATTTCTTCCCCTGAAGTAGTTTTCTAATCTAGAGAGTAAGAAATTAAAATAGATCCCTAATCCTGAAGGCCTCTGAGAATGCACATTCAAAGGAATATTATAAACAAGAATAAAATAGCCTTGGTTCAAGGGGGAATGGATGGATAAAACAGTAATAAAGATTTCTGAAAGAAGAATAGCAACAATAAGATATGTGCTGAAGTTGGGTGCTTTCAGTCTGGAGACTTGTATAACACTGATGGGATAAACCTGAATTTATGCCATGTCAGTCTTTTAGTAAAATATAGAATTAACTTTGTGTGGCTCTTCTGTGGTTCCAAGGAGTAGGAATTAATGTTGAACTGTATAGGGTTGATAACATGTTACTAAAGTTTTAGGCCTGATAAGGAACAAAAGACTTTGTCTACACTGGACAGCTTTTTAGCTGTAATTCAGAATTAGACTAGCCCCAGCATCATTAACAATGAGGGCAACTGTAGCAAAGAATGGAGTAGAGCTTAATTGTCCTGTCTACAATTCTGCTGGCAGCACTGTAACCATGTTGGTCTCAGGATACGAGACAGACAAGGAAGGTGAGGTAATATTTTATTGGACCAAATTCTGCTGGTGAAAGGGAAAAGCTTTTGAGCTACACTATGTTCTTCTTCAGGTCTGGGAAAGGTAATCAAGAATGTCACAGGTAAATACAAAATGGAACAGAGTGTTGCAGCAAAGGTGAATTATGACTAAAGATTTTAACTGCACAGATGCAGCCAAAGAGAAATGAAGTAAGGTCACTATTAAACGCACATTTTTTTTAAAGAAAGTAAACCCCCAGTTTCCCAACCTGGGAGGTGGGTTCCTAAAGGAAGAGAGAGAGCATGCTGGCCTATACATTTCAAACCTACTCCCTAATCAGAGGCTAGAGACCATTGCCTTTCCCAACCTCATGGTATTCGGTATAGGCAACTTTTCATATTTCCCTCACAAGATATCTGTCCAACACCACGTTACAGGCTAGATACCCTACTCTGCACCATTCACTTCCTATATTTGGTCAGACAACTATATTGCATATTTCAGGCTGATGTCAGGCACCAACTTTCTATTTCCATCCGGCATATACTACCCTATATACCCTTACTGATTCGTCTAAAATAACTCATGTATATGACAAACTGAGACTGGATGGAGGTTATATCATTATACAATAGAAGGCTTTGTGATCGTAATTCACACAAGAAGCCAGTTAGCTGGGAATACAATCATAGAAGTGTAGGACTGGAAGGGACCTCAATATGTCATCTAGTCCAGCTCCTGCACTCAAGGCAGGACTACGTAATCACTAGAAAATTCCTGACAGTTGTTTGTCTAACCTTGTCTTAGAAACCTCCAATGATGGGAGATTCCACAGCCTCCCTAGGCAATTTGTTAAAGCGCTTAACTACCCTGATAGGAAGTTTTTCCTAATGTCCAACCTAAACCTCCCTTGCTGCAATTTAAGCCTGTTGCTTCTTGTCCTATCCTCAGAGGTTAAGAAGAACCATTTTTCACCTTCCTCCTTGTAATAACCTTTTATGTACTTGAAAACTATCACATCCCCCCTCAATCTTCTATTCTCCAAACTAAACAAACTCAATTTTTTCAAACTTCCCTCATTCGTCATGTTTTCTAGACCTTTAACCATTTTTGTTGCTCATATCTGAACTATCTCCAATTTGTCCACATCTTTCCTGAAACGTGGCGCCCAGAACTGGACACAATACTCCAGCTGAGGCCTTATCAGTGCAGAGGAGAGTGGAAGACTTACTTCTCATGTCTTGCTTACCACACTCCTCCTAATACATCCCAGAATTATGTTCATTTTTTTTGCGCGCACAACAGTGTTACACTGTTGACTCATATTTAGCTTGTGACCCACTATAACTCCTAGATCCCTTTCTGCAGTACTCCCTCCTAGGCAGTCATTTCCCATTTTATGTGCGCGCAATTGATTGTTCCTTCCTAAGTAGAGTACTCTGCCTTTGTCCTTATTGAATTTCATCCTATTTACTTCAGACCATTTCTCCAGATCATTTTGAATTTTAATCCTATCCTTCAAAGCACTTGCAACCGCTCCCAGCATAGTATCATCCATAAACTTTATAATTGTATTCTCTATACCATTATCTAAATCATTTATGAAGATATTGAAGAGGTGCTGATCTCCCAATACCCAGTACCATTTGCACAAATTTTTGCAGTGCTATAGACACACAGAGACCCAGACTGAGCAAGGCTCTTAAGCATGGAGTAGTTCCATTGACTGGAAAGGATGGGTGTGGGGGAAGCCCTGCCTGCCGCAGACAATTTTGTAGGCTATTCGTCATACTGCCATTCAGACCCATGACTATCAATTTCTTACACAGAAAGGAGAGGAAGACACATTTTGAAGAAAAATAATTTGATAAGTATGTTAATGATTTTACCTTTTTGTTCCCACTCTGTGGTTTGGGGCAATATCAATTGTATCTGTAGCTGAATCATGTCTCACTGCCAGTCCTAAATCCGCAATACAACACGTTCCATTCTTTTTTACCAATATATTTTTTGATTTCAAGTCTCTATGAGCAATGGCTGGTTTTCCTGCATAGGAGAAGGGGGGAAAAAAGGGTAGAAGAGGTAAAAGTCCCAAAACAAATCCCTACTACTAACTAAAGAATGTTTCAGAAATCCTCTACTACATATTCTCACCTGGGTGAGGAGCTCAAGATTTTGAGGTTATGAATCAAAGTATCACATTTGTATCTATAATGTGAAGGGTTGACGTGGAGTTATAAATGTAAGTTTCATTTAAACCTGCTTGAAGGAAACAGAAGGATGTGCTATATTGGTAGAACAGCAGTGATCTACATATGTGAAATTTGTAGGTTAATATAATCACTATATTCTAGGAATTTAGCAGTGATTTGTCTATAGCTGAAGGGGGGGGGGAAGTACTAGCTAGAGTCACACTTTCATCTTTGTACAGTTGTGACTACAAAACAATAGCTGAGTAAACAGAACAATACATTGAACATCACTGGAGGTTGTTTTGGAAAGACTATTTATATGAATTGAGCAGCTAATGCGTAACAAAAATGGTGTAATAAGCTAATGTCTTTGGTGTAGCAACAATTTTTTTATACAATTGTGCCTTCTAGGTACTACCATAATACTATATGATAACAGAAATGTTGAGACAGCACTTTCATTCTAAACTCCTGTGTTTAACTACTTATAACTTTGAGCAAAGATTATCCTTTGGAATGACATTACTTATAAAACTTAGTTTCAAAGCAGAAGCGTTTGTTTACCACGAACCCCACAAACAATTTCAATGTTCATCCAAGCATAATTAATAGAGATCTTTTTAAAATGAAAGGAACTATTGAAGGAAAGAACTGTTGTCTATCAATGCCTGTAAGGGCTTGTCTACATGAACATTTAGTTTGTGCTAAGCTACACAGTGTGAATCTACCCCAGTCTAGTCTGCCACACACTGAACTGTCTGTGTGAACCTTGCTGATGAACAGTTAGTATGCTTTAATCTACTCTGCTCTGAAATGGAAATAGATGAAACCACACTAATGAACTGTTTGTCCATGTGGACCCTGTTGACATGCACTGCTAGTGCATGGCAGAAGCAGACCCCAGCTTGCAGTGAACTAAATGTTCACATAGACGAGTCCCAACCTGCAGTTAAAGGAAACTGATCTTGTGAGATATATGTCTGCATGATCCTAAGGTACTATACTTGTTCAATGCTGCAGAGGAAAGCAAAAAGTACCAAGGCTCCCTGCAAGCATGTCCCAGAAGAAGATTCCTTCTAAACTTTCAAATTTTTCCATCAGTTTAAATACCATAGTTAAGGTTATAAACCTATACAAGTCCCAAGATAATGACGACATCCAAATCATTCTTTTCTGTGAATGCTGATCCACTTATTTTAAAGCACTTTACACATTCAAAAAGCATTACAATCAATCTTTACTATATACCCTTCGCTGTTGATACAGTAAGTAATTAATCACATTTTACAAATATGAAAACTAAGGCTGAGGTATAACTTGCTCAAGGCCACACAGCAACTCAGTGGCACAGCCAAGACTAAACACTGATCAAATTCTGGAATACAACATTTTGTTGAAATTCTAGCGGAAGCCTTCTACATAAATAATTTTCACGGAAGAGAGATTGAAATTAGGTTGGATTGGATTTTTTTTTGGTAAAACCCCAATTTGCAACTTCTGTATCTTCAAAACATGATAAACACCAGTACAAATATTTACCTAAAACAATTCCCTTTGGGTAGTGCCTATGTTTTGCCCGTAGCTGCCAAGCTCACAGCAGGACCAATATGCTGCAGAACTATCTTCACTTATATGAAGCCTCATTGGTCTCTCCTGTTCTTTCTAAGGCACATAGGTTAGCCTCTTGAGGATTGAATGCTTTAGGTATCTGGGCAAAAATTAATGGGCTGTGGTGTACAGGAGGTCAGACAAGAAGATCTAATGTTTCCTCTGGCCTTAAACTCTATGAAACAATGTAATTTAACTTCACACCTTTAAATTGTAATAACTTTCCTGAGTCTCCCTGTGTAGATAAGCCCTTATAGCTCAGACAGTGTCTGTAGAGCAGTGGTAGGTAACCTGCGGACCGTGGGCCACACACAGCCCATCAGGGTAATCTGCTGGCGGGCCGTGAGACAGTTTGTTTACATTGACTGTCCACAGGCATGGGCGCCCGCAGCTTCCAGTGGCCGCAATTTGCTGTTCCCAGCCAATGGGAGCCACAGGAAGCGGCGGGAGCCACAGGAAGCGGCGCGGGCCACAGGTACGTGCTGGCCACCACTTCCCACAGCTCCCATTGGCCGGGCATGATGAACCGTGGCCACTGGGAGCTGCAGACAGTCAATGTAAACAAACTGTCTCGCGGCCCGCCAGCAGATTACCCTGATGGGCTGTGTGCGGCCTGCAGGCCACAGATTGCCCACCACTGCTGTAGAGGAAGAAATCAGTGTTGAGCAACTTTCCTGACACCAAAGCCACACCGCTCTGCTATTATCTTATGAAGATACTTTTTCTTTTCTCCACTTATGGAATGTGTTATACACACAACACTTATAATGGAAGTCTTAATTAGGAGTGAAAAGAAATTGAGACCAGTCTGAAATATAATTTCAGGATTTTGTTTTCCTTAGATTGTGGCTTATGTCTTGTATCCTATGTTCAATAAAATATTTGAAGAATGTTCTAGGATTTATGAAAAATCCAACTCCTTACGAAATACTGAAAAATCAGCTCCTTTTGCTGCTAAGAATATTCTTTCTCCAGATAAAAAGAAAAAAAAGGTTCCAGAGTAACTCTTTTTCTGACAAGTAGGTACTGCAGCTAATCTCTCTCAAAATAAAGAACATTTTAAAGTAAACTCTTATGTTTTGAGACTTGAGTCACAGGCCTGTAGCATTTTGGCATATAAAAAAAAAGATTTTTGTTATGAGAAAATTCCCCTCAGATCTGTTACATATGGTATCGACATTTTTGAACACTTTATTGGTTTTATTCCACTCACTGAAGGTTAGCATGCACCCAGTGCACTTGAGCTGAAGAATTTTGGTCAGCAGTATCCATCGGGGAGGTGCATGAACCCTGAGTGTCCTCATGCCTCTAGTTGAAAGAATAAAGGGCAGGGTCACCTCAACAATTCTCCCCATCCAGTTCCTTTGCACTGGAATCTTGAGGATACTAGACTACAGTAGCAGCAATGTAGTGTGTGTGTCATAGAATGTGGGTACACAACACATCTTGAACCATAACTACTTTACAGGTAAGTAACCATTTCTTTGAGTGTTTGTACATGTATTCCACTGTAGATGCCTCCCCCAACCAGTACACCTTTGGTGGCGGAAAATCAGAATCTATTTGAACTGTCTTACCAAAGTTTGCATCAGCTCTGGATGCTTCAATGATGGCATAATGTTGAGCAAACGTGTACCAAAGACTGAGCTGTTGCTTTACAAAAGTCTTTGACTTGATCATTGCTAAGAAAAGCCATAGAAGTAGCTTGAGCCCTAGCAGACTGCACAGTAATCCTTGCTGGTGGTGTCACCTTTGCTAGGTCATAACAAATCCTGATGAAGGCAGTGATCCAGCTGGAAATTCTTTATGATGTTACTGTCTGGCTTCTCATTCTCTCTGCATAAGCTACAAAGAGTCTTAGTGAGGATCTATCAGTTTTCTCCAGTCTATATAAAAAGAAAATGCCCTACAAATATCCAGTGAGTGCAGCTATCATCCCTGAAAGCATGTGGTTTTGGAAGAACATTGGTAAATTTAAGACACTGGTTTAGGTGAAATTCAAGACCACTTTTGATAAGAATTTGGGGTGAGGCCTTAATGAGAGCTTATTCTTGTTAAAAAACACACTGTATATGGGCATGTGACATGAAAATTTCCCACAATATTTTTGAGAGATCTTACTAAGTAAGTTTATGTATCATTGTGGGCCATAGATTATATGTAATTCCATGGGGGAGGGGGACTACAGCTCCTGCAAGAACTAAGAACAGCAGAGGGTGAGATTAGGCAAATTCATTCACTTTGTAACACCTTCAGAGAAGTACCATCACCTGGACAGGTTCACATGCGCTAGCTCAAACTGGATTCTCCAGAGACCAGACAAGGAAAGCACTCTTGGATAAATATCTTGAGTTTAAACGACTCAGGGCCTTCTTTCTGATCCAACAAATGGACAGAAAGTTCTGTCCCAGGAGGAGGGGAAGCAATCCTTGCAGAAGGATTGGAAGGACTGACACTGATCCAAGCCCTCGATGGAGTTGCAGGGGGTGAGGGCACAGGGATGATCGCTGGCAAGCTATTTTATCACGTGTATAGGGTTGGAGGAGAGGGGGTTGGGGGGAGGAAGAGAAACAGTTTCTCTGCAAAGCTTTTATGTGGAATAAATATGTTTGCTTAGAAAGTGCTGGGTGATAATTACAGCTGTTCATAGCTTGAAGAGAAAACAGTGCACAGGCCTGCACAACATGCGGCCCGGGGGCTGCATGTGGCCCGCGTGGGCTCACTGTGCGGCCCACGGGGGGGCGGGGGGGAGTAGGCAAGCGGTGGGTGAAGGAGGGGGGCTGAGTAGGCAAGCGGGCGGGAAGTGAGCAGGCGAGCCGGGGGAGGGGAGGCTGAGCAGGCGAGCAGCGAATCGGTGGCTGACCTGTTCTACTGATCTGGTCTGGCTCCCATCCCCTCTCCCAGGGCCAGCTCCAGGCACCAGCAAAACAAGCAGGTGCTTGGGGCTGCACATTTCTAGGGGCGGCATTCTGGCGCCAGCCATCATAGGCGCCGACTCCGGGGCATGAGGAAAAAGTGCCCCCGCCGCCCCAGCTTGCCTCCGCTCCGCCTGATCCCCTGAGCGCGCCGCCGCCACTCCGCTTCTCCCCCCTCCCTCCCAGGCTTGCCGCGCGCAAAACAGCTGTTTCATGCAGCAAGGCTGGGAGGGAGGACAAGCTGAGCAGCGGGGCGCTCGGGAGAGGCGGCGGTGGTGGAGCGGAGGTGAGCTGGAGCAGGGAGTGGTTCCTCTACCCCCCCCCCCGTTACTTCCTGCAACCCCCCACCCTAGCTCACCTCCGCTCCACCTGCTCCCCTGAACGCGCCGCTTCTCTGCCCTCCCTCGCCTGAGAGGGAGTGGGGAGAAGCGGAGTGGCAGCACACCCTGGGGAGCAGGCGGAGCGGAGGTGAGCTAGGGCGGGAGGTCATGGGGGGCCCGCAGGAAGCAATGGTGGGGGGGAAATGCGGCACACCGGGGGAGGAGGCGGGGCTGGGGATTTGGGGAAGGGGTTCGGAAGGGGTGGCGTTGGGGCAGGGCCGGGGGGCACAAAAAAGGGGGGAGGCAGCCAATTTTTTTTGCTTGGGGCGGCAAAAATCCTAGAGCCTGCCCTCCCCTCTCCAAGGGTTGCAGCAGTCTGGAGGTGCCTGCCTTCCACACCTTCCTCATTCACACCTCATTCATTCAACAGGGCAATTGATTACAAAGTGGGGGGGAAGATCTTATTCTACTCCTAGCAAAAAGACATTTTTCTTTTACCTTATACTACCTTAGGGGCCCGCTATAACAAATTACCGAGGTTCAATACTGCTGTTTTGGTGGGGTGGCGCTGGGGAAGGAGGATTTGTTTCTGCAGGGCAGGTGGTGCGGGGGTGTGTGTTTCGGCAGCGCTGTGGGGGTTGTTTCCGTGGGGGGGGGTGTTGTGTTTTGGGGGGCTGGGTGGTGCGGGAGGGGGTTGGCGGCTCTCGGGGGGTTTCGGCCCTCAGCTGTTTTCTTTGGAGTAATATGGCCCTCGCCGCTTTACGAGTTGTGCAGGCCTGTGCTAGCACATAGTCTGGCTTATGGGGATATTACAGTGTATGCAGAAAACTGAGCATCGGGGGAAAAAGCCCTGGTCAAGAGGGAGAGTGACATGGGTCTCTATCCAAGCGGTGACAGCTGATTAGCTGGGAGCTTAGAGTGGTGCCATTGGTGGACCACGGAGGGGAAATACAAGAACACTTGCCCTGAACTGCAACAGGGCTATTGAAGCTTGCAGCTCTCCCACTGTTATTACAACTGGAAAAGCTGTCTTAGGTGATAAGCAGAAGAGAGAACACAAGGCTAATGGCTCAAATGGCAGTCCCATAAATCCTGCTAATACCAAATTAATGTCCCAGGAAAGAAGAGATTCCTGTTAGTGAGTAAACCCTTATGAGGCCTTTTAAAAATATTCTTACCATGGGATGGGAGAACATTGAACATGCCTAGAGAGGAGGGTGAATGCAAAAGATGGCTGTCCGGTGAGATTAAAACAAAAAACAAAAACCCTCCAGCCTTATTTTAACATAACTTGGACCTGCACTTTGACTGGAGACTGATGGGTGCAAGTGGAACATTTTTCCCACTTAGTTATTAAAGTGGTTCTACTTTTGACTCTTGCTGCTAGTGAGGACATTTATGTGAACACATACTCTCCAATGCAGTTAGACACTCATCATCCACATTGAGATGGAGACTGAAGATCAGGGTGCACAATTTAGTCATGATTCAGAGACTGTCCTTGAGCAACAATAAAGTAATTGGAGGTTGTAGTGATAGGGTTAGAAGATCAAAGAATGAATAATGCCGTGGCTATCCCAGGGCTATTAATCATTCCAGTCGGTTATGTTTCAACTTTCTGATAACGCTAATAATCGTACAGTACTTCTAGATCACAGGGAAATAGGAATACATGTGTTAGTGACCCTGGGTTCTGGCTGGCCCTGGAGCAGAAGTGACATTTTGTTTTCTTGGTTGCAAACAGATCTATGTTGGGGAACCCCTATTTGTTGAATATCTGCACTACTTTGTTTTTCAGGACCATTTAGGATTTTCAACTAAGTACCTCCTGAGGTGATCCACCACCATGTTCTGCACGTCAAGCGACATGAAGCTTTGATAGTGCTGTCGTTCCAAATGCAGAAGTCCCAAACTTGTGCCCAGAGGTTCAATTTTCTTGATTGCAGGGTAGTTCTCAGACCCCTCCCCCACCACCAGTCCCCCTTTTGGGTATGAAAAAAATATCAGGAGTAGAAACCCCTTCCCACGTGCTGTAAAGCAATCTCCTCTACTGCTCTGAGAGCTAGAATACACTGTATCTCAAAGCAGTACCATCTCATGAAAATGGTCCCTGAATAAGAAAGGGGAAGGTGGGTGAGGTAGGGCAAGGACTGAAATTGGATTGTGTATCCCAGTACCACACACTGTCTGGAACCATCAATCAATGGTTATGGAGTTCCAGACATTGAGGTACAACATGTTCCCCAAAGAAGGGGACAGTCACATTCTGGGGTGCAATCCAGAGCAGTGAAGAATTGCCACCTCTTGGATTTACAAGTGCCTCACAATCCCTTGCCCCTCCGACTCTCCACCTGGGGTGGCCACAGCCAGCAACAAGCATGGACTCTAAGTTCTGGGCAGACCTGGTCCAATGCTTTGGATCCTGAAGCCTGCCTGTAACACCACAGATTTCTCTTGGCTTCCACCACCCTTGGTTAACAACTGGTATGGTGACTCCACACACTCCTCAGCCCAGTTTTCCCACAAAGTGAAAAGTCTAGCCCTGCACTGGAACAATCAGAGGGATATTAAGGTTCATTGCCCTTTTAAAGGAGTCAATATTCAACAGTTTGTTACTTGAATTGGAGCTACCAAACAGTTCAGTTTAAATGCAGCACTGGATTGGTTTAGATTAAAAACAAAACAGAAGATAGGTTTTTAAGTCAATTCAAGTAGAAGGTAACTTAGAAATGGTTACCAGCAAATAAAAGTGAAAACATGTATCTACATCTAAAACTTTATCTAGCAAGTTTCGGTTCAAGACTTTATTTAAGATGGCCTTTTTCACCCCCAGTCTTCCAGCAGGATTGGTGACTGATCCGCTCCTCGATCAGGCTCTCTCCCAGAGGCCCAAAGGTGCTGGGGCCTTTATCTTCTTCGGTCAAAGAGATAAAGGGGCAGAAAACCTTAAGTTTATAGTTCAGTGAACCTGTGAAGTAGATTCTTCTGAAGGTTAACCCTCAAAGTAAAGTTTATCCAATGAGGAAGGCAACATGGAATCTGGTGGTGAACAAGGCTCCATGCTCTTTTTCGTCACACACTTGTGTTTACTCAATTGCAAATTGTTTGGTTTCCTGCCATCTCCTTCCACAGCTGTCTTGAGGACCCTATTTACTACTATATGTAATTGAGGTAAACACAGTCCTTTGTTTAGGATAGATCTGTTTAACAACTTTTGCTAAGGCAGGGCTGTCTGCTTTTGAACATGTGCTAACTGTACCACAGGGGGAGAGAAAGGGGCAGGATTTATAACTGCATATAATTTTGCTACATACATTTCCTTATTATATTGACTAGCAAGTTATTAATTTTCAAAATAACTCAAGGCATATTTTGTACAAATATTACTGCAATACTGTGTAGGGTGTGGTGCTTTCAAATCACAGACAGATAGGGAAGATCAAAATGACTAGAGCTCTGCTCTTGCTGAAGCAGTCAAATTGGCTGCCTTGATGTTGGTGGAGCCTGATGGGTAAAGCCTGTTGATGCAGAAGCCTATGACTTTCTTAGTAGAAACTTATCCTGCTTTCAAGGAATCAGCTTTCCTAGGCTGGAAGCTAGGCTGTCAATGGTATTGAGGCCTATGCTGCCTTCTTTTGGGGCTGAGGCATACATTCTTAGTAACCTTAATGTTGCTCTCGATTCTTTATGGCGTGTAAAGCCTCCTCAGTCTTCTTGCTGAAGAGGTGGCACCCATCAGAGGGCAGGCCCTCAACAGTGGTTAGGGCTTCCCTTGGTATATGTTGTGTGTGGAGACAAAGACCTCTGCATGGTAAAAATTGCCATGGATCTGAAGGCTATAGCTGCTGCATTGAGAGCTGACTGCAGTCATGTCCTGGCTACTAGCTGGCCTTCAGTGACAATAGATTTTAAACTCCTCCTCCATACACTGTTCAGTAAAGCCCAGCTAATAAAGTCATATTTCAATAATAAAGTCTGTTAGTTAGTGATTCTCATTTGGAGGCTAGATGCAGAATAAGTCTTCCTCCCAAAGGAATCAGTCCTCTTTGGCTCCTAGTCTTTTTGTAATGTCCCTGCTTCGACCTCTTGTTTTCTGCTCCCACCACCACAGTACCTGGAGCAGGATGACTAAAGAAATGGCATCTGGTGGCAACAATCCACTTTCTTTGAAGTCTGTGCCGGAGAAGCTTGGGATGGTCCAACAATCCTTCATTGATGGTTAAAGCTACTCAGCCAGTCCCAGTTGTGTGTAATCTAATCAACAGTCTAAGGTTTTCTTGGGCAACTTCTGCAGGAAAAATACTCCTCTGGTAAGGCTCATGTGGTGCCAGTAGGTGTACCTGGAGCCCTTATATTTGAAGGTTTCAGAGATATGAGTGGCCTGCATAGGAAAGTCTGGTGCCAACATACAGAGTAAGTCTCTGGCTCCCATAATTGCTGGAGGAGTTGACGGTACCCAGTGGTTTCTGTGCTGGGGTCATTTGTACCTGAAGAGTAGATAGTACAGTAGGTACCTGCTTCATCAGTACCAATGCCAATGAGCCAATATAGATGGTACTGGCAAGCAATGCTGTAGTGCTCTTGAAGTTAGCTTGGTACCAAACAGCTTCTGGGGTACCATTTCAGCTGAGGTACAATGGTGGAGTCCCCAACAGGTGTGTGAGGATCCTTTCTGGATCTTGAACTACCCTTGAGCTCTGAAGAGCTGGATGTCTTGGGGCCCTTAATGACTGTCCCAAGGACAAAAGACCAGTACCTCTTCTCCCTCTATCAGAGGTTGAGGGCTTCAGTGAAGGAGCAGCTGAGTAGAAACAGCTGCCAGAGAACTTCTAGGAGGCAATGCACTTCACTTATCTGTCCAAGAAAGGCTTGGATTGGTGGTCAAGCATATATTCCTCTCCATGAGTAACCCCTGAGACAGGAGTCTCTTGATTTTGAAGTCTTCTTACAAAAAGATAGGAAAACTGAACATCTGTCCACAACATGGTCATCACCTAGGCAGATAAGGCATCTAGTATGCTCATTAGCAGGCAGGACTTCCTTACAAGACAGACAGTTCTTAAAGCCCAGGGACTTATGCATGACTATTTGGTAGCAAGTATCACTCCAGGAACAGAAATAAAAAAAAAGTCTAAAAGGAGAACAAAGGAAACACTATAAAAGTCAAGGCTAACTACATACTAACTCACTATTCACAGAAGAAAGTGAGCATATCAGCAGCCCGTCTTGTGCTTTGAGGCATCACTGGAACTTGCAACCATGTCTTGTGAGAACAGACAGAGGGAGGTGGACAGCTGTCCCAACAGGTACTACTGACCAAAAGCCCCTAGCTTGGGTGCACTGGGTGTACATGCTCTTAGAGTGAAATATATAGACATACAAGCAATCTAAGAAGAACCGGGATACTACATAAGGGTCTTTTAGATGTTCTTAAAAAAAAAAAAAAAATCTAAAAACACAAAAAACACCCCACTCAAACAGCTATTAAACTAGTCACATTTTGTTGCCAGATAATACATGATCTGCAGATTAATTTACAATTTTAAGAAATTGTCCACTTTTGCAGATGGATATACCTGCACAGCTGGTGTAAGAGGATATACACATTCAGCTTAATCCCATTACCAAATATAACTACACATTTGTGCAACAATTCAAATGATACCATATCAAGCAGCAGACAAACTCAAATAGGGACAAGGTCTTCAATTGCTAGATCTTTCCTATAATTCTCCTGATAATTTTCACTATGGAAATAGGTCTCCAAATGCCCCATTTCCTTTTAGGATCATAAGGTCACATGAGACACAACCCTTATAAAGTTACCTTGTGTGCCAACAATCTCCATGTGAAGATGTGCAAGTCCACTGGCAGTGGACAAAGCTAGTTTTATCATTCCTTCCACAGTAACGGTATACCTGTTTAGGTAATCAAAGAGTGATCCATGCTCATGATAATCTGACACCAACCAGAGCTGAGTCCATGTACCATTGTCTGCAAAATAAGATATTAGATGTAAATAAAGTTGCCCAGCAAACCAAATTGCTTTTTTTAAACGTACCAACTATAAAAGTTGGAGTTACATTTTATAATGAGCTCCATGTAATCAGATCATTATGTTTTCTATTTTTATTCCAACAGTGCCTGAAGGCCTCCTACAAGTGTTGGAGCCTTCTGTGCTAGACACTGAACAAACAGCATAGAAGACAGTCCCTAACCCAAACAGTTTACAATCTAAAAGACAAGACAAATAGATATAGGCAAACAAAAAAGTAACTTGCCAGAAGCACAGTACAATTTTTTTCCTCAGTTTTTTCCCTTTGTATAACACCCCCTCCCTACAGTGCCGGTGCATCCACTAGGCAAACTAGGCAGCCGCCTAGGGCGCCAAGATTTGAGGGCGCCAAAAAGCGGTGCCCAAAATGTCTGGGATGCTCACCCGCCACCGGCTAAATGTGTAACCCTCTTTGATCAGCTCCGGCCGGCTGGGAAGTGATGTCATTCCTCCTCCGGCAGCCGGGGGCGCTGCGCTGCTCCCTGCTGCCCTGTCTCTTCCCCAGGGCCCAGCCCTGAGCTCTGCACGAAGGCCGGGGCTGCATTCACCGGCAGCAAGAAGTACAGAGACCCGGCCCCAGCCGCGCCGCCGGTGAGTGCTGGGGGGTGGTTCCCCCGCCCCCCCAAGCCAGCCCTGACTCCCGGGAGGCCTGCCCCCCCATGGAAGCCGGTCCCCCCCCCCCACACACAGAAGCTGAGCCTCCCCCTCTGCTCCCGCCTCCCCCACGGAGGCCTGGGGCACCCCCCCACATGGGGGGGCTGCGTAGGGCCCAAGAATATCTAGGGACGGGCCTGGTGTACCTACCCACCCTGCCCTCAGCCAGCCCCACACCCCCGTCTCCAGCCAACCCTACACCCCATCTCCAACCAGCTCCGCATCCCCTGCCCTGCCCGAAGCCAGCCCCTGCCGCACCCCCGTGCCCGAAGCCAGCCAGCCCCACACCCCCGTCTCCAGCCAACCCCGCACCCCCTGCCCTGCCCGAAGCCAGCCAGCCCCGCACCCCCGTGCCCGAAGCCAGCCAGCCCCACACCCCCATGCCCGAAGCCAGCCAGCCCCACACCCCCATCTCCAGCCAACCCCGCACCCCAGCTCCGCATCCCCTGCCCTGCCCAAAGCCAGCCAACCCCCGCACCCCCCTTTCTCCAGCCAGCCCCTGCCGCACCCCCGTGCCCGAAGCCAGCCAGCCCCACACCCCGTCTCCAGCCAACCCCGCACCCCCTGCCCTGCCCAAAGCCAGCCAGCCCCGCACCCCTGTGCCCAAAGCCAGCCAGCCCCACACCCCCATGCCCGAAGCCAGCCAGCCCCACACCCCCATCTCCAGCCAACCCCGCACCCCAGCTCCGCATCCCCTGCCCTGCCCGAAGCCAGCCAGCCCCACACACACCCCATCTCCAGCCAACCCCTGCTGCACCCCCGTGTCCGAAGCCAGCCAGCCCCACCCCCCGTCTCCAGCCAACCCCGCACCCCATTTCCAACCAGCTCCGCATCCCCTGCTCTGCCTGAAGCCAGCCAGCCCCTCACATGCATCTCCAGCCAACCCCTGCCACACACCCTGCCCCAAGCGAGCCCCACACCCTGTCAGGTTATTCATTTATTTTCATTAAATATGTAATCTAAATAATGAAAATAATAAATTTCCAAGCCGAATATGTATTAATTCTAATGAACAATGCCATATTATGTAGTATTCATTTTTGCAAGTTTATAATAAGCGATGCTCCGGGGGGAGGGGTGGGGGTGGGAGGCGCAAGGTGGAAGTTTCGCCTAGGGCGCAAAATATCCTTGTACCGGCCCTGCCTCCCTACCTTGCCAACTTCCCCTGCTCCCAGCTGCTAGTCAAATTTCTTCAGTCCTTGCTCATCCCAGTTGTCCTCCTTCCAGTTGTAAGCAACAGTCAGCCTCATTTTGGGAGACAAATCTCCAAATTATAAAAAACAAGCAAAGATCTGCTTTCTTGGCTACTTCCTCTGCCTGCAACGAGGGCACACGTGTACAAGCCTGATTCTCATCTCAGGAGAGGCAGGTGGCTCACATGGCCCAAGTCTGCCATTATATACTGATTAGTCTTCTCCTCCCACATCCACTCCAGACAGTAACACCAGTGCAAATAACAAGATTCTGGATTCTACTGACCACTCAGTCCATTCTCAAGTTGAGATTTCCATAAGAGGGGGGAGAAAAAACAGAAAAATAAACAGCAAAATATGAGTGGAAGGGAGCTGAGGGGGAAAAAAAATAAAGGCCATTCTTACAATTAACATTCCACATTCCTGGGACTTCTCTCCCCTATTCTAGAAGGGAGAAGGGTTTACAGACAATGAAGGGACAACATGTATTAGTATCAAAGGATTAAGAAATGGCATTCCCTTTTCTGAGAAGGCAAAAGCACATAGAAATTAGAACACAGAACTTGGAATCAAGCAACCTGCTTGTTTTTTTTAATCACTGCCACTGGCTTGCTTCATGACTGTGGGCTAAACAGTTCTACAAGATGGCGATAATGCACACTCACTTTTCTCAGACCTAGAGATGACATGCACTAGGTACGTGCAAATTTGCCACAGATTTAGATCAGTGGACACCAAATACCAGGAACCTCAAAGATTAAAAAATAAACACAGAAGATACAGTATGAAGGGAATTCAGAATGTGAAACTTTAATCTTCAGTCTTTCACTGGAATTTTTCTTCTTTTGACCCAGAGAGCAGAAACATGTCAGTTGCAAGACTTTTTGTTTTTAAAAAAGACAAAGCAATCCTGCCATTGAATAGGCTTCCCTAATGTATTTAAAATAAAACAAAAAACCCTCTTTTAATAGTGGGAGTCATTCAGATACTTTATCCTTATTGTAAAACAAGCCCCTTTCTCTCCTTTAAAAAAAACAAAAAAACCCTACCATTCCTCAACATATTCCTATTATGGCAACCATACTCCGCACTACCTTTCGAGTATAAATTCTGCGTGCTAAGGACTCTGTACATGACATATGTATAATATACCTGATCTTAATTCAAAAAGCATGGTAAGAGGGAAAGAAAGGCAAGAAAAGGAAGGTCCTTAGTCTTTCAGACATGCTGATGAACAGGACCTTGAAAGGATTCAGTTTCCAAAGAACAAAACTGAAATCTCAAGGAAAGGTACCAAAGTCTACAAGATTCTTAGAATCCTCTGCGGATATTAAGGGAGGCCAGAGGTTTTTGGCTTTCTATGAGATTTTAAAAGTAGAAAATCTTCAAATAGAGAAAAAAGGAGAGAGCTGCATCTGCGTCAAACCCACCAATTTCTGCTAGCGGAAAACAGTGAAGTCAGATCTTGCTATATTCATGCCAGTACCAATGCCAACAAAGCTCTTGGTCTATGGTACCAGGGACAGTTGAGGTCCAGTCTTAACAAACGTTACACAAATGTTTGGTAGAAAAGATATTAGAAATAATCAGACACCATGACCCTTCAAAAGATGGCCAAGAAAGCTTCCACCAGTTCTCTAGTCCTTCACTAAAAACGGAAGACCATACTCTTGAGATGTCTATTATCTCTAACCCACGGGGAAAAATTGCTGTAGACAAAAACTTTTGTGCAGTCTTTACACACTGTTTTAAGGAATGCAGAGGTTCATCTGTATTTTCATTAAACAGGTTGGACTTGTTGAAGAGGAGGATCCTGAATGGTGCGCCACTGCCAAAATATGTGGTGAAGCACAATGGAATCCATCATCCACTTATGCTCTTGAGAGAAGTGCCTGCTGACTATCCACAGTCACATTCTAAGCTCCTGGAAGGTAAGCGGCTGTGAGGACAATCTGATTGCATATGCACCAATTCCAAAGCTTGACAGCTTTGGTGCAGAGAGTCCCTCCTTGTCAGCAGATATAGAATATGCATGACATGTTGTCCTTCGTGACCTTTATGTGTTTGCCCTGTTCAATGGTAAAAATTGGAGACTGACCTATTGACTGCCTTGAGTTCTAGGTGGTTGATGTACAGAGTTTCCTCTTGAGGTCCACCTGCCCTGGGCTGTGTGGGTGTCCAAATGTGCTCCCCAATCTAACAGGGATGCATCCATCGTTATAACATTCTTCAGGGAATGGTGGGCAAAAAAAAAAGGACTCCTGCACAGATGTATGGAAAGCAGTGCATTTAGACTATATGCTCAGCGACTAAACAGTCCTGAACCACCTCTGAAGGCAAAGTAGTCGCAGTCTTGCATGGTCTATAATGGAACCACCAGCTGCTATGTTCCAACAGCTGAAGCCAGTCCCTGACCCAAGTTTGAGGGCTGATCTGGATTGTGTTGACCATGTCAGATAGGGCCACAAATCAATGCACTGAGAGGCAGACCCTGGCTGCTATTGAACTGAGCTAAGCTCCTATTAATTCTAACCTTCGTAAAGGGGTCAAGGTGGATATTTCTGAATAGCCAACTGTAGGCCCAGTTTGAGGAAGGTCTATGGCCTTGCAAGTTGCTAGTGAAGTGTTTTACTTGGAACAACTTTTCAGAAGCCAATCATCTAGGTAAGGGAATACCAGAATTCCTCTCTGTGAAGGTGTGCCTCTACTATTGATAAACCTTTCTAAGAGACCCTTGGGGCAGATGAAAAGACAAAAAGAAGCACCCTGTACTGACTGAAAATAGATCATGACCCTTTTGTGAGATGGATGGATCGTTATATGGAAATATACGTCCTGAAGGTTGAGGGCTGAGAACCAATACCCTTGCTCCGGTGATGGAATTATTCCTGCAAGTGTTACCATTTCGATTTTTTGTGCCTCCACAAAGGTGCTGAATAGCCTTAAATCTAGAATGGGCCTCCAACCGCCATTATTTTGGCACCAGGAAGTATCTGGAATAAAACTCCTTCCTTCTATACTGCCGGGGAACTGGTTCTATAGCACTCAAGTATAGGAGAGAGTCTATTTCCGGTCTTAGAAGGTGCATGTGAGAGGGGTCCCTGAAGAGGGACAGGGCAAGATGGTTGGCAGGTGGAAGAGAAGTGAAGTAGATGAGTACCCCATGGAGAGGATTTCAAAAAATGCAACTTGCCCCTAACGATAAATTCCCAAGCTTGCCACAAGTGTTAAAGGCAGTTACTGAAGGGAGGGAAAAAAAGGTGAACCATTGCAGTTGGTATAAAAAGAGTATGGTAGCACAGGACCTTGATTAGTGTGTCAAAATTGGTGCTTACAGGTGGAAGGTTGTGAGGTTCAAGGTCCGGAAGTGAGTGGTTTTCTCCTTTGAAACCTCGGTCTCTTGCATATGGGTTCATATGATCCCTGGGAGCTTGAAAATAGGGCAGGGCAAGATCTCTGTGCGGTCTCGAACTTAAACTTTCTTTTGTGGGTAGGTTTATCGATCCCAGAGAATGCAAAGTGGCCCTAGAGTACTTTAACATGTGCAGAGATTCATCCATGCTGTCAGCGAAAAGTTTAGTGCCATCAAAAAGCAGGTCTTCGACCACAAGGTGGGCCTCCTTTGGAAATTCTGAGAGCTGAAGCCAGGAGGCCCTCTTTAGAGCTATGGCCATAGAAATGGAACAAGCAGCAGTATTGAGAGGACTGCAGAGACAGTAACGTAGCTGGAGGGGTGCAAGGGAAGCCGCTGCTTCCCCTCAGCACATTTTTCAAAAGCCGGGCAGTAGGGTAGCTAGGGGAGTGCTGTTTAGCTGGTTTTTGGCCACCAGCCAATCAGCATGGGGAACTGCTCCTGGAGCAGGGGCTGAGCTAAGAGACCCCACCGGTGAGGTGCAGCCCCACCTCCTTCTCCTTGTGGCACTGTGGCAGTGGCAGGTGTGCTTTCTCTGGCTCTGCAGCAGCAGCACCTAACCTCTCACCCAACTAAAGGCAGCCAGTAGCAGCAGCTGGTAAGTGTATTTCAAAGGGGGTCTTTCTTGGGGGGGGGGAAGGGGAGAGGAGAGACTGGAAACCCCCCCAGGTGGCTGTGAGAGCCAGCACCTGGCTGCTGGTGGGATGGCTGTCTGCATGGCGGGGGGCAGGGGGCTAGGCCAGAGGCATCTCCAAAAACATCCCCTGCACCCCCGCAGCACAGAGAGACAGAGTACCAGCCCCTGCCGGGCAGCTGGACCAGGACAGGCATGGGGGGGGGAGGTGCGTCTCCTGTGGGGTGTGGTGTCCCTGCTTGCCCTCCCTGCCCAGAGATGCCTGCCTCTCAGAGACAGTGGCCATGTAGCGCGCTTGGTTCCCCCTCCCTGGCATCTGGGAGACTGCCTCTTAGGGGGTGAGAGGTGAAAGGGAAGAGGCAGTGGGGTGGGGTGGGGTAGGAGAGGAAAACTATCAGGGGAAATCTTCATAGCAGTACAATCTCTGCTTCGGGGGTGTGGATGGAATTGTCTCCCAAGGGACGACTGGAACTATCTGCTGTGCTCTCTGTGAGCTGAGGGGTGAAAACATTATATGTGTTTAGTCCATGTGCTCTGGCAAACACAAGTCCAGGCACCATGTTGGGGGGCAGGGAGAGGTAGCCTGATTTTCCCTCTCCTATCAGGGGAAAACCTGAATTGTCTCCTAAGCGAAGGGCTTGTCTTGTGATCATGTTGGGGGGGGGGGGTATTGCTGAGTCCCAGGGTTGAGTAATTCTCTGGTGATGGTGGTCATTAATTTATTAATTGTCATTCACTTGCTGCACACAATGGCTGGTGATGGTTGTTTAACATCCACCCAGCTATTTGGTCAAGTGCCTTGTTTCTTGGGAGTTGCCTTCTGTAACTTCTCTAATTTCATCCCACTCTCCTGTGAGTACAAATTCTGGTTCTAAGGACCTGGATCCCATATTGCCTTGCACTGGGATTGGGAATTAGTGCCCTGCAACTCCTCCTATTGTGCCAGTGTAGAGCCTGCTGTTAGTACAGCTATTTGCAGGTGCCCTTGTGTTTAGCTGAACCTTTGGACTCAGTTTAGTGGGGATGGACTCAGAAACTGTATCCTGCTGTGTGGATCCCAGTGTGCTTGTACTGTGAATTTTTGGCATGCACATGTGGCTATAATTTATCTCATTGTGCTGGTGCTACTTCCTTGGTGTGATGATCGTGAAAATAGAGTCCTGGTGTGATGGTGGTCACTCTGTGCTGTTCATGTGAATCTTGCATTTTTGTATGCTGTGTTGGTGTAGCCCTGTTGTTCCCAGGAAATTAGAGCCACAAGGTGGGTGAGGTAATATCTTTTATTGGAGCAACTTTTGTTGGGGAGAGAGAGACAAGCTTTGGCGCTTTCACGGAGTTCTTTCTTCCTGAAGAAGAGTTCTGTGAAAGCTCAAAGCTTGTCTCTCTCACCAACAGAAGCTGGTCCAATAAAAAATATTTTACCTCACCCACCTTGATATATATTACCCCTCCCCCCATATTACCTCACCATTTATCCTAACCTTTCGAGATTGTACCACATTTTTCTGACCTTGCCAATAAGTAGCGCAGTTGCAGAATGATCCTTTACCCGACTTAAACTTATAAAGTCCTACCTGCGCTCTACAATGGGTGAAGATAGATTGTCTGGGTTAGTTTTGCTCTCCATTGAAAGACAATTGGCTACTGAAGTAGATTATAATAAAGTAATAGATAACTTTGCTAGAATGAAGCTTAGACGAAAGAGTCTGTTGTAGTTGCTTCATAGATCATATTGTTTTGATCTTATCTTTGAAATATAAAATAAGTAAATAACACGTGTTATGTTTTGATTTTATATACAATACTGTAAACCTTTTTTATATTTTAAATGCAAAATAACACACGTACTTATAAAACAATATCATTCTTGTGTTTTTATTTTAAGTACAAAACAAATATGTATAACAAATTTAAAAGTATGTAACTAGTAATTTGATATGGCGGCGGGTGGCGCCTTTTTTTATATGTGTTCGCTCCCCGATGTTAGAACCTGGCTACGCCACTGTGCAGAGATATTCTGGTGAGCAGTTGGCCTTCTGCAATAATTGCCTAGAACTGATCTCTGTGTTCTGCTGATAAAACACTCAATAAAGAAGTTCAGCTCGGTATAATCTGTATGTTGTACTTTGCCATCCATGTCTGGTAGTTGGCAATTCTAAATTGTAAAGTAGATGCCAAATATGATTTTCTGCTCAACAGGTCGAAGTGCTTATGATCTTTATCATAGGGTGTAGATATAGTATGGTGCTGCCTTCCACATTTGTTATCCACCTTGACCACCAAGGAGTTAGAGGGACGAGAAAATAAAAATGTTGAGCCCTTAGAGGGGGACATAATATTTTTATCCACTGTCTTGCACATTGGCAAAATTGTGGTCAGGGTGTGCCAGATAACAAGGCCCTCCTGGATTCTACAAAGGTTAACAGGCAGGGGAATGTGAGCAGATGAAGCTGTATAAAGGATATCAGGCAGCTTATGATGTGGTTCTTTAATCTCCTCAAGAGATCTGCAAAGAATCTGCAACTCTTACTAAACTCTGGCGGTTCCAGGACATCAGCAGCCACAGATGGTGGAGGTTGCAGAACTGCTTCATCCAGGCAGGAAGAAGAGATGTTGACTGGTGGAGAGACCTCTTCATCAGCCCGAGTTTCCTGTTCCTCAAGAGGTTTCTTCCTGAAGTTCTGGTCTCCTAGATAGGGAGGGTGATGGAGGTTGTCTATGTCTGAGATGGGTAGTGCTTGAGGCACTAGTTAATTGCTGATGATAGGTCACCCAGTATGGCCAAGTGGGTGGTGCACATGGATTGGGTGGAGACATCCATGGGTGCTGATACCAGCAAGATTGTGGACATCTCTCACAAGTGATTTCAATTTCCTCAGAGACCTCTGGAAAAGAGCTTCTATAGAGATGGAGAGGAGAGTCTTGGACAGATATTTGAGAGACCAAGTCAAGATCTTCAGAGTGATTTAGAAGAGGAGGATTCTGATGAAGTGGTGGAGCACCAGAAGAAACCTGAGCTAAAACTGTCAGTACTGGACAGGTGTCCAGGGATCAGGTGGACATTGGTGCCAAAAGAAGACTGAAGCTGAGCAGTGGTGATTCGGGCATCTTGGACACGGCTAGGTCTTTGGGGGAAAAAATGAAACTCCTGTGGTACTGGAGTGTGGTTAGTATCATGTTCATGGCTTGAGCCGAAGTAATGGTAGCTGAGGGAGCTGATGGTACCGTGAATCTCTAATGCTCTGAGTGGAGTACAGATGAAGCCCATGCGATCTTCTTCAGTACTGAGTGAGTAGCAGTAGAGCTCTTTGTGATGCCCCGTTCCCCTGATGGTACTGGTGGCCTATCAGAGACTGACATTTTGAAGTCTTTAGGCTTAACAGTACCCTGGGTACCTGAGGAACCATCAGCCTCGTGGGTACCAGGTCAGAGTCTGATGGGTGCCGAAGTGGCTGGACTTATCAGCAACTGTGACTTCTTTGAGGCAGATTCCTACCTGGACAACTTTGGGCATGGCCTATGGAAGTCCAAAGAGGAAAACCCAAGACTCCTCTCATAAATGTCCTCGAGGAGTGCGGCTCGGAGACAGTAGAGGTAGCAGACTTATTTGAAGACCAGCATATGGGGGGTACCCTGGCCAGGGTCAGAGACTGGGTGCAGCAAGCTCTTCATCATGAGGAACCAAAATTTGATCTCCCTGTTTTTTCTGGCTCTAGATTTTCATGCTAGACCAAAGGCACTTTTTGGAAACATGAAGTTCCCTGAAGCAAAAGATGCACCAGGAGTGTTCATCACATACCAGGATTGCCTCCCGATACGATAGGAAGAACTGGGCATGCATGCCCTTCCAGTAACAAAGCTCTGAAGAGGGGAGAAACTATCCAGGGGGTAACAATCCTTAAAACTATTAATTTAAAAAAAAATAAAAAATAAGTTTTAAACTACAGCTAGTACTACTACTAAAATAAACTACTATAAGAGCTATGGGGGCACAGCTGAGGTAAACTCAACATGGACAACTGCTAAGACTCAGTCTCAAGTGGAGGCAATTTAGAAGAAACTGAAGGCAGTTAGCCAGCACAGCATTATACAAAAGTGCGGAGCATAAGTAAGTAACACTGCTACATGAAATCTCTGCTCAGAGGCGCAAGCTTCTTTCGGGGGGGGGGGGGGGGGGGAAGGGTGGTTAATGGTTAGATTTATTGACCTTGGACCTATTTTTCACACCACAGAAAATATTTGCAAGCTTTATTTAAAAAAAAAAAAAACTTATTCTTTTTATATATATATTTAACCTTATCATTCTACCTTCTTGTGATGTACTGCTAATGATGAAATATATATATTTATATTTCATCATTAGCAGTACATCACAAGAAGGTAGAATGATAAGAAGGTTAATCTATGTAATTAGTCATGTAGAGGTTCGGACTACCTTGGTCTGAAGCACACTAATATTCTCCCCGCACGCCCCCCCCCAAAGGACTTGCATGTGTTCTCGTAGTTAAAACTATTTTAAATTCTCCATTTCTTTTTCTAAATACTTCTGAATGGTCTGTACTCTTATTATGAGAGGTCCCTCACTTGCAATGGTCTCTTCACCCTTCCAAATTTTAAGTGAATGACTTTCAGATACGTTTGACAAACTGAATGCAGGTTCTGAAAAACATATTGAACTCTAAGCAAACTTTGTACACTTCAGTTTTCCTTAGGGAAACTAATTTGATAGGATATGTTAGGGACATTTTAGTATTTGGTACATTTAGCATCGGGCTTTGACTAGTTCTATGACAACTACGGAAAATGCTATGTTGATATTGCCCATCAAAAGGGGAAAAAAAGAAAGAAAAAAAAAATCTATTCAAGAAAAAGATAGGAACGGTTTGACTTGGGTGTTTTTGCAAGTCTGAGAAGTTAAATGTTAAAATCTTCTAGTAATGCTTTAATAAAATCTAAGTCATATCCGGATTAGGTCTACACACCTTCCCAAAATAGAAGGCTGCCCATCCCTTGAAAGCCAAAACTTCCTTGTCAGTTTTTAGGGTGTGACTTTTACTTAAGTTACAGGAGCTGACTGTTTAATTACAGATACAGTCATATTATACTATATAAAGGAAAGGGACAGCAGAGCTCAACTGGGAGTAGTATACTACTCCATATGTAACTGTGGTAGTAAAATTAAATTAAAAAGGAGTAAATCTTATTCGGGGGAGTAATTGCTTAACTTGTCACAAGATAAGGAGGAGTGGAGGCTAAACAGCTTGCTGGGAGTGCAATGAATTGTTGATGCAATCATGGCTGTTGTACAGATGAGTTTTGAATGTAGCAGAAAGTTAGAGCACAAAAATATGCATATTGACCATATGACAAGCACATTTACAGAAATGGTTCAGTAACTATATAAAACTGAGTTGACTTGACAAGACAATTCCATTTAAATTAGGCTTAGTATGTCTGTGTGCAGGTTATACATAGTGTGCGCTGCCTAGTTTTGAGATCTCAGTCAATTGTTTGTTTGTTTGTTTTTTGAGGTAAATTGTATGACCAGTCATTAAAAAGTTACATAAAACAAATTTCATAAAAAACTCACATGTAATCCTCAATTACACTTGCAGCAACCTTTCCACAAGCATCAAAGAACATGAAATGTCCAGAAAGTGGCATTTGTATTTTCAATTCTCGTGAAGAGTTTGAAATAGGAGTACATATATAATCAATAAAAAGTGAAAAGTTATCAAAAGCTTACTAACCTTTATTGTCTGCCGCTATAAATCCAAGGATATTTTCATGACGTAGCATAACAGTTTGATAAATTTCTGCCTCACGAAACCATGAGCGTTCTTCTCTTGAAGAGAATATCTTCACTGCAACTTCTTCTCCTCTCCATTTCCCTCGCCAGACTTCTCCAAAGCGACCTTTCCCAATGCTTTCTTGAAGTATGATAGTCCTTGCAATTGTTCTTTGAACAAGTAAAGGTAGACCTAAAAAAAAAAAAAAAAAAAAATTGAGCTTAAGCTCGCTCAACTGTTAATTGAAAAGATCTGTTGCTTATAAAGCAACAGATATATAGTGCTTGCCTTGATTAGTTAAGAGCTAGGGATAAACAACAGTCCTCCTCACCTTACTTCATACATAATCTAAATTAGGAGTTCAATTCTTTTGGAAGATCGGTCCTTTTAAGACAAGCCTTCCTAAACATTTATTTGTTTGGCAACCTTGAAAATACGAGCAATTACAAGTACCAAATGATTAAATCAAATTCTAAAGATGGATTTGTAACAAATACAGTAAATGTGAAATTAGTTTCCTTTGAGTTTAAAGTTTTGAACTATTCATGCGTTATTGCATTCTACATTAAATGTAGCCACCCGGGAAGACATTTGGGCATCATTCCGAAAAGTGGTTTTAAAAAAAAAATAAAAAAATGCAGCGATGCATGAAGAAAGAAAAATCAAAAACATACCATTGCATTATTTTAAAGAGTGATTTTATGAAAAAAAAATACACCCTCATCTATCAAGCTCCATTTCTAGTCACTCTGCCACAAAACAAACTTTAGAGACATTAAGAAACTCATTTATGAGCAAAGATGATACAGTGGTTAGAGTCCTAGCCCACTCCAGCACAGCCTTCCTATGTGCCCTTGGACGAGTCACTTAATCTTAGGTTTCACTATATGCAAAATGGGGATAATAGTTGGACACCTCCGAGACAAGGAAGTAATTACTGGTATCCCTTGCCAATTTGACTGGTTAGCCCATTTTCAAAGCCTACTGGGTTATTTTGGTTAGCGGGAGAAATTAATGATTGGTCAGGGGTTTTTTTTTTTTATTATTATTATTATTTTTAATAAACACACACAACCTTGTTTATTTACAAAGAATGCAGGAAGTCTTATATCCCTGAATACAACTGGAATAATCAAACAGCAGGAGACAGTTGCTTTGCTCACAGTTCCAAGTCTATTTCCAACCAGCACTTCACCCAAAAGCTCTCTGCATTTTATTTTTGTTTGTGTCAGGATCATGCTACCAGAGTTTCTCCAGCTGCAAGGCCACATCCACACAAGTGAATTCAGAGTGGCACTGCTGTACTGATGATGCTGTGCCGCTATAAGATTGCTTGTGTAGCCGCTCTATGCCAACAGGAGAAAGCTCTCCTGTTGAAATAAAACCACCTCAATGAGCAGCGGTAGCTATGTCAGCAGGAGCAGCTCTCCAGTCAACGTAGTGCCGTGCACACTACCACTTATGCTGATAAAATTTATGTCGCTCAGGTGGTAGTGTAGACATGGCTAAGGCTTCCTTGGGCACGTCTATACTGGCAGAGTTACAGCACCGCTCAGAGAGCGCTGAAGAGAAACCGCTGTTGTGTGTTCACACTGTCTGCTGCCTGTGCAATAGCATGTTCACACTTGTGGCACTTGCAGTGGTATTCAGAGTGGTGCACTCTGGGCAGCTATCCCCCAGAGCACCTCTTCCTCTTCTGCTGCTAAGAGTTGTGGGAAGACGGAGGGGGTCACGGGGCATCCTGGGCCATGTCCCAATGCCTCGTGATGCATTGCTTCGCATCCCAGCAATCCCTGTGCTTCCATCCACATTTGGTGCCATTTTTCAACGGTTTCTGTATTGCGCGCCCTGCCTCTTCAGGCTGCAAGAACAGATCCCGAACTGTTGACCAGTATGCTGCTCGCTATGACCAACACGTCACAAATGGCAGTGGAGTTATTCCTTAAACTACAAAGGCAAGAGGAGTGCGACATTGATCTCACCATGTGTAGTAGCTACGACACGAGATTGCTTGCGGCATTCATGGAGGTACTAACCACAGTGGAATGCCGCTTTTGGACTCAGGAAACAAACACTGAGTGGTGGGATCACATCATCATGCACGTCTGTGATGATGAGCAATGGCTGGAGAATTGCAGAGGAAAGCCACATGGGAAAGTCATGGGACTGTGTGATGAGCTCGCCCCAGCCCTGTGGTGCAAGGACATGAGAATGAGAGCTGCCCTACCGCTGGAGAAGCGAGTGGCGACTGCACTGTGGAGGCTGGCTACTCCAGACTTCTACTGATCGGTAGCTAACAAGTTCGGAGTGGGAAAGTTGATGTTGGACTTGTGTTCACGGAAGTGTGCAGGGCCATTAATCGCATCCTGCGCCAAGAGACCGTGACTCTTGGCAACGTACGTGACATTGTGGATGGCTTTGCACAAATGGGCTTCCCTAACTGTGGAGGGGCAACAGATGGCATGCATATTCCAATTATGACACCAGACTACCTAGCACATTAATTGCAAGGGGTATTTCTCAATGGTTCTCCAGGCACTTGTGGTTTGGAAAGGTGCATGACACACACATCTTTCAGCATACTGGCCTGTTCAGGAAGCTGCAAGCAGGGAATTTCTTCCCCGACCAGAAGATCACCATAAGGGAAGTCAAAATGCCCATTGTGATCCTGGGAGACCCTGGCTACCCCTTAATGCCGTGGCTTATGAAGCCATACACAGGGCACCTTGACAGCAGCAAGGAGCAGTTCAACAACAGGCTGAGCAAGTGCAGAATGACTGTGGAGTGTGCTTTTTGGCCCTTTAAAAGCCCGCTGGCGCTGCCTCTATGGGAGGCTGGACCTGGCCAATGACAATACTCCTATGCTTATATCTGCGTGCCGTATGCTCCATAATATTTGTGAAGGGAAGGGTGAAAGCTTCACTCAGGGCTGGACCACAGAGGCTCAGCGCCTGGAAGGCAGAGTTTGAACAGCCAGAGACCAGGGCTATTACAGGGGTGCAGCGCAGGGCCATAAGGATCAGGGATGCCTTGAGGCAGCAATTTGAAGCTGAAAGCCACTAATATTTATTGCTATGCTCCGGAGTGCAGTGCTTATAATGCTAGGTGGTGATTGGTGCACAAGATGTGGGTTTAACATAATTGTATGTTGCTTTGCAGGGCTCATTTTGCTTTCAATTAATAGAACAAAGATTGCTTTCAAACCAACACAATTATTTTATTAAAAGACAACCACCGGAGGAGAGAGAAACAAAAACAAAAACAAAAAATCAGCACTGAGGGGGACGAGGGAAGGGAAGGTCCCAGGAGGAGGAGGGGTCACAGGACAGCTAAAGATTTGTGTATGTCCAAGTATCATATCCAACCTTCTCCTTTGGAGTACAATGCAGCAGGTGCTGTACTTCAGCAGGGCCAAACTGCAGAGGGACGGGTGTTGAGTGCAGTGGGTAGTGCGAGTCTGCAGTGCTGGACTGTGAGGGGGAGGAGTGGAGCCGCGGGTATAGACTGGAGCCAGGAGGTTGATAAGAGTGTGTTGGCGGTGTCTGGGGGGCGCATGGGAAAGAGTTTTGCGACAGCAGCTGCAGGGGAGGGCGGGTGCAGAGCTGCTCGGTTTGAAGAGCTAGTATCGCCTGGAGCGAGTCTGCTTGGCGCTCCATTTAGAGCTGCTTTGTGGCTTCATTGTAGCATGTCATGTTCTCCTTCTGGTCTCTCTTCTCGCTGTCCCGCCACTCCTTCAATTCCTGTTTCTCAGTGGCGGAGTGTATCATATCACCACGCAGGAAGTCCTCCTTAGATCTTCGTCGCTTTCTAATGCTGCGCAGCCGTTCAGCTGCCGATAACAGAGAGGGAGGCTGGGCTCCCAAGGTCATCTCTGAAGTTTAAACGCAACATTTTACAGAAGCAGTGTTGTCTGCAACACAGAGAACACGGATTCAGTGATTTAAAACACAGCCAGTACTCACACACCTGTCACTAACTGGCTGACCCCAGGCAAGCACATATGAGCCACAAGTCCCCCAAAATGGTGAGTAGCCCCAGGATAAATCACTCTTCCCTGACCCTGCTGTACACAGGGCACATAGCTCTTGGGGAGAGCCAGCACTGGGGGGTAGGTGGGGGGGGCTGATAATCATTCCTGTCCCCACACTTTCCACAGGATGTGATCATTAGGGAAGATATCTTGCTGCTGAGGGTGAGCACAGTGGCACGGGAAAGTTACCATTAATGGGGCAAGAAACAGAGCAGCTCCGCCGAAGGACCTGAGGCAGCAGATTGCCCAGTATCTCCATGAGAGTTTCCCGGAGATCTGAGGCAGATTCCCATGAAGTGAGGGAGTCAGTCAACAACCTGTTCCACCGCTCAGACTAGGCAGGTGGTGGGAGACAAGCCTGCTTTCTGCAACCCTCCTTTCCCCCCCCCCCCCAACTCGCTTCAGCAATTCCCAAACTCAAATCCACTTACCAGGGGCCTCCTCTCCTGTTTGCACTTCGCCAACATCCAACAGCTGTACTGGCTAGCCTCCTCCGGGGTAGGAAAGAGCTCCTGGCTGCATGCATCTCGGACCTCTGAGTCATCCTCGGCCTCTGGGTCCCCCTTCCTCTCCTCATGCAAGATTTCTTCCTCCTGGCTCGGTCCACTTTAGACTGGCACGCGAGCCTCTGAAGCATCCAGTGGCTCTTGCAGTGGAAGTGGGGTCACTGCCGAGTATGGCGTCCAGCTCTTTGTAGAACCGGCAGCTCGTGGGCGCAGCACTGGAACAATGGTTTGCGTCCCACACCTTGTTCCACAGCTCCTTCACTTTGACCCTGCACTGCAATGTGTCTCGGTCATGGCCCCTTTCTGTCATGCATCATGAAATCTGCCCATAGGTATCATAATTCCTGTGGCTGAAGCACAGCTAGGACTGGACACAGCTTCCTCTCCCCAAATGCTGATAAGGTCCAGCAGCTCAAAAGCTCGAAGGAGGGGATCGCCTGATGCATGGAGCAAGCATGGCCACCTGGAAAGATGTGCCGAGACCACTGCACACGTCACCGAGCAAACAGGAAGGGGACTTTCAAAATTCCAAAGGAATTTATGGGGTGGGGATGATGGTTGGTCACTTGAGGGCAGGGCAGTGGAGTTTAAACCGATGACTAGAGAGGCAAGAACAGGCATTGTGGGACACCTCCCAGAGGCCAATTGCAGCTCTGTAATTGACCACAATGTCTACACTGGCACTGAAAGTTGTATGCCTCTCGTTGGGGTGGGGTTGTGGGTCTTTAAAAAAAAAAAAACAAAAAAAAAAACACACACAGAGTGCTACAACTGCGCAATAAGTGGCTTGTCAGTGTGTACACCTTGGGAGTTACTGCGCAGTAAAGCAGCTTTCTGCGCTGAAACTTGCCAGTGTATACAGGGCCTCTGTTTCTTTTCTGTGCTCTTTTGGCTTCTTTCACATGCAGCTGCAATCAAATCAATCCTCAGTAAAACCCCTCTGCCTCCATAACTCAGTTTCTGATTGGTCTTGCACGGCCTGTGTTTTGAATAGTGGCTTCTATTGTTTCAGCTATCTATTCCACAAAAGGAGCTTGATTGTCTTCTTACCTTTCTCCTGACTGATAGCTATTATGCCCAAAAGCATCAATGAGGGTTAATTCTCCCCACCCCATCCCTGCATCACACCCACCTGTGAATTCTATCTAGCATCCTGAATGACCCATTTCAGAAACAGAAAAATGTTTAATCTTGTATCAGTTATAATTTGTAATTATATACATAGCGTTTGTCGAGACTTTTCATATCACTGGCCCAAATTGGTTTTATTCTCAGATCGAGTTTCTCTCCCTGCCCTATCTGACAAATGTGTTGTTTTGGAGAAATCTGTTAACTGGAATGGAATGGCCAGTCTCCATCCAAATGAGGAATCCATTACTGTCACTGCTTTTAAAACTTCAGTTTCTACAGCTACAGTCTCAGGGGACATCTACACGGAAATCCCTAATCTTGATACCCTCTGATAGTCCTTATGAATAACATTGATTAAATCCTGGGACCTGACTCTATCCTACACACCACTTTGTTTGTGAGAGTCAGTACTGCAATAAGGTTCCTCCAAGATTTATTCAACTTTGGTCTCCTATCCTTTCTTCTAGGATCATGGAATGAACCCCTCTTAAAAGTTTCTCCATATGACCTTATTCATAGAATCTTTTCATTGCATCAGTGGCTATCGTCCCATTTTTCCTAGCAGAGGTGTGAGCTTTTTCAATTTCGGATTGTAAGGTTTCTGTGTAGTCCAAATTCCTTTGTTCCTCTTCAGTAATTCCATACAAGAGGTTTGTGGAGATCCCTGGCTCATACCAAAACATGAGGAGTGCTGGGGTCCACTTTGTAGTCATTGACTGGTGTTCTATAAGCCATCACAAGAAATGAGATATGTTGGCCCAAATCCCTTTGATAATGTTCTACAAAAAAAAAAGTTAGCCAACTGAACTCCCAAAGTTCAACTGAACCTTTCCAACATTCCAGCAGATTGTGGTTGTGCCGGAGTGGTGCAGGTATTGTGGATCCCTAAAGAGTGTCACAGCAGATTTGAGAAGCTCTGTAAATTCTTCACTATATTTGGGTTCTCAGGTGAGTTGCTCACAGACCAAAAGAGAAACTTTGAATCCATTCACTAGAACTTCTGCTTCTTTCACAGTCTCTGGGCTCTTTATTGGGTAAGCTTTATTTTGTGAAGTAGTCTATGGCTACCAACAAATACTGATTGCCTGAGACATAGTTGGGCCTCTAGCAGTCTATCAACAGCAGTGCATTCCACTGGTGCAGAGAGGCTCTTCTGGTCTTAGGGGGATCCTTCTTTACAATGCATGAATCACATTTCCCCACACAATTTTCTGCATCCTGCCTGCATTTTACTGAATAAAAGCATTCTCTTAGCTTGGCTATGGTCTTTGCAACCCCAAAAGGTCCAGCAGTTTTAGATGTTGGCAGTGCTGGTATTTTGGTCCCAGGATAGAAGAGACTGAAGGTGAGCGAGTTAGAAGTTGGTCCAATAAAGGATACTGTTACTGAAAGACAAGATTTCAAGCTTACCCAGAGTTCTTCTTCAGCAGTTTGAGAGCCATTACAACCTCAGAACCTCCTTCTTCAATGTATCTGGTACAACTAGCTGATACCTGTATCCATCATGCCTGGGCTTCTCCCTCCCCCCAACCCCATCTCATCTTTAAACTCAAAGCTGTCTCACTGGACCTGAAAACTTTCACTGTGGCATTTTGAGGGGATACTATACTCCACGGTGGCTGCATGTGCCAAATGATTTTCCAATCACATACTATTCCAATATTGGAATTCTCTCTTCGGGAAGCCTTGAATTCATCTCCTCCTTAGCATACACATTCCCTTGAAAAGCCAATTCCTTGCTATACTGCTTGGGGCAGCATCTGTAATCAACCAAACAAGACATCAGCATTACCATGCTAGAGCCCAGACCTGTGCGTCACTGAAATCATAGTACTACAGTTTTGCCAAAGAGCCCCTTCATGATTCCTGAATCTGAAAAGCCATTGCAGGGATGCCTGGTCTGTCTGTACATCTGTGATTGTCTGGAGAGTTGGCCTGTTCTGCATAGCCTCAATTTTCTTCATCAGTGGAAATGCCCTCCCTTTACTGATTGTGCGCCCAACCTAAACTTTTTGAAACAATTTACATATCTTTGGATTCAGTTTTAGATACAAAGCTGTAGGCTAATCACAGGCCCTTTGTAAACGTATCAGTTTTTGTTCAAAGGTTTTAGCCTACACCAGCATATCACCTAAATATAACAAAACAGGATGAGAGACGAATGCCATCCAATACCCTCTCAAATGTGGCAGGAGTATTACTTAAGGTGAAACCCACAACTTTATACTGCCACAGGCCTTGTCCTGCTGTGAAAGCAGTTTTCTCCTCTGACTTTTGGATCCATTTGCACTTGCCAATACATACTTTTAAGATCCAGTGTGGAAAAAACAAATTGAACATGCTACAGCATCAGGGTATCATCTGTTCATGAGTGGATGGATAAGAATCCTTTAAAGTGACTTCATTTAGTTTTCTATTGCCTACTTAATCTGGTGCTTTTTTTCCTTAACTAGAACAATGAGTGAGGCCCAAGGCCTGGGTGAAGGCTCAATTATGCCTTCCTGATATATTTCTTAAGTGGCCTGTAATGCCTCTTCCCCCTTTGCCATTGATAAAATTATGTGGTTTCATCCAGTATCAATCTGGTGCTGGACCAGTGCATTACAGCCTCATTGTTGGATTGGGAGAACAAGTCCTGATTCCTAAACAGAAAATCTTAAGACTGTTCTGTTGCTCCTCATTTAAACGTGCAGCACTGTGCAATAACTAATCCAAAAATAATCCTGAGAGCTCAATTTTATTCCTTTCCATTTTACAGGTCTGTCTCATCTTACGCTGGGGTTACGTTCCGCAGTCAGCGCCTAAAGTGAAAATCGCTTATAGTCAAAATTACATTGAGTGTAATGGCGGGTGGAATCACCCGCACTACAGAAACAGTATTTAAATTGTTATTTTTCTCTTTTTTGGGTTTTTTTTGTTTGTTTTTGCCAACTGCATAAAGCTGAAATCGCACATGTTAAATGCACCCAAGATTCGACAGACCTGTATAGTTTTCTTCCATGCCAGCAGTTACTACAGCCACTGGTTCATGTTTTGTAACCATAGCTCCTTTTTCACTATTTGCAGCTTTGTCAGAAGCCATTCAGCGAGTAGTGGAGGATCCATACTTTACACCCACAAGTACTTCAGCTGCTAAGATTTCCCTGAAAATCTGGGTCTCAAAAACAAAGCTACCACATCAGGTAGTTGGTCATGGTTTCTGTCCCTGGAAGCAGGACAATTTGTTCACTGCAAGCCAATTGGCTACAAATTATTTGCTTCACCTGGATCGCATCCGTAAAGGGAATTTCCATAGATTGGATTTTCAAGACTTTTCCTGGCATCTACTAGTCATTGAAATGCACACAGATTATTAGCTCATCCATTATCTTAACTACAGAGGCTTCAAATTTTTAAACCCAATCCCACTCCCTGCCCTTCCCCCTCCCATCTTTGGACCTCTGCACATTCCCCAGTCACTGCCTTTGGCAGAGACCAATTTGGTGGTGGTTTTGATCCATTTCCTAGGCTTTTTAGTGAGTATGGTCTAATAACTTGTTAGACTAGACCACTATCCCAGTGCATTTCACTGATTCTATTACATACTGATAGCCAAACTCCCATTATTGTTGTTGTTAAACTGCCTAGAACTAAAGAAGATCTGAGGCTGATCCTTGTACCTCCCTCTTGATATTCCCTATCTTGCAAACTAGGTGAGAAGCTTTCACTGGTGAACGTCTGCCCAGCTTCTATTTACAACAATTTTTTTATGGCCAAAGTCTTTCACACTAACTCCCCTCGGCCATCCCCCCACATTTATCTAAACAGTCTCCTTTAAGTCTTGCATTATTGTCAATTTCCCTTGTTTTTCACACCAAATTTATCACTTTTTCATAATTGTTCAAAAATGCCATGAACCAAAAATTAGAATCTCCTTTTCAGTCAGACAGAGTAGAGAGCAGTACTTACTAGGCTCCTGGCAATTAGTTTCCATCTTCCTCACTAGTGGCTGCTTCCTCTTCTGGTACACTGCTGCAAGGAAAGAGATTTGAGTTCCATGGAAAATGCCACAGCTGTGAAATGATTCTGGCCTCCTTTCACTTATCTTTATCTACAAGTCCAACTCCAGCTGAGCATCTATAAGCTGATCCTGGAAGTCCTCATTGCCTGGATATGACAGGAACACAAGCTTCTGTGGGTCCTCTGCCAGTTCAGGAGTCGCCGCTTTTCCCTCTTCTTCTAGCTCTTAGCTTTGAACTGGCCATTTCAGATTGATGGCTGGCTCCAAACTGCATATCAAGGGTTAGTACTAGAACTGGGTAACTCAGCCTCTTTTCTGAGAGAAGTTCTGCAGCACCATTGGAGCTGGCTGCTAGAAACCTCCCTTTCTGTTAGCTCTCCCAGCCACTTGTTTGAGCTATGATGTTGAACTGAGGCAAAAAGCCTCCCAGGGAGTTTTTACATCAAAACTCGTTTCAATTCAAATAATGGGGATTTTGCACTATTTTACATCATCTTCTCCTCTCCTGAGCCCACCAGCATCTGTGGCTTACAAACAAGGTAGAAAATGTATGAAGATATCCAGCCTTATTTACCAAAATCTTCTGGCTGGCCCAATTCCACATCTAGGTAGCTGCCTTCCACTGCGATCTGTGACACTTATTTCATAGCTCCTTAAGTCCTGGCTGCAGCTCATCTGGTAGTAAGTTCCAAGTTGGCCAAAGCTTTCCTGGCCTCCTGCATTTCATGGAAAACCTTTCGGTAATCTCAATCCAATTTGCCATTCCAGACTAGGAGAATTGAAGATGGCTTGGACTTCTGCAGTCTGTCCAGACCCAGTAGCTGTTGCTCCAGATTTCCATCTCTACCTGCAAGTTCTCTCTCAGCTCTTTTGGAAAATTGCCACATACTCCTTTAACTCCTTTGGCAAAGTGTCCAGCCTTTTTTTTTTTGGGGGGGGGGGGGAAGAGAGGAGGAGGGTTAAGTTTCCAGTTCATGTTTAACTTCCTTTTGGCCATCTGATTTCTGCTACCACTGCCATTATTTGTTCCATTTTGGTTCAACAGGGATATCAGCTCGCAGTTTCTCTCCTGGGAAACTGGATCCCAATCCTGCATCAGTGTGACCCCTTTTAAACTGAATGCTTAGCCAGTTTTGGGAATCTTGTACATTTTTTCTATTAGGAGGAGAAATTGATGGAACCAGGTATTTCTTTGTAAATAAACAAGATTGCATTATCCCTTTTCCCTAAACACAACAAGAATCAAAGAGAAGGAGACAGTTTCTTTGCTCACAGTTCCAAGCCTCTTTTCTGCCAGCACTTTACTACCCCCCCCCCCCCCCAAAATACTCTACTTTGTCAGGGTCTCACTACCAGGGCTTCTCTGCTTCCCCCCCGGTGCTTGTGGTGTTTCTCTGATACACACACACCTGCAATAAAAATGAATCCTCAGCAAAACCCCACCACCCAAATAGCTTGACTTCTGACCATTCCTGCATGGCCTCTGTTTTGAGCCGTGGCTCCTACTATAAAGGAGTTTGATTGTTTCTTACATTTATCGTGAATGGGGGTGATTATGCCCACCAGCTTCAATGTTTAAACCAACATAACTGTATATTTGAGATTGTGAGGCACTCAAATACTGGATAATGGGGGCCATAAATACAGTTCAACTGGTCAGATTAAACTAAACAGGCTCAAAGGCAGGATAATGGGACAGGATAGTGGCATTAAAAAAAAAAAAAAAAAAAAAAGTATGACCAGTAAAAAGACGGAAATCTGGGTGTGCCTGTTACCATTCTCAAAATGCAAGAACACCACAACAAGTTTAAACACGTAAAGAGTGGAACTCATTACCACAACATTATCACAAGATGCCAATGGCCTAGTAAAAGTCGAGAGGATTACAAAAGTATATGGACAATGAGAACATCCAGTCACATAAGTTAAGGGATTCTACAATGGTATAGTCTCATACTTAGGGCATAAAGCACCCAGAGTTGGGGGTTACCAGGAAGCTTTCCCTGTTAGAGAGTTACTCCATAATTGTAAATAGGAGACTTGTTTGCCCCTTCCTCACCCATCTGTTATTGGCCATTGCTCATTCATGATAGTAGACTAGATGCTCTAGTGGTCTGACTCAGCATGGCAATTCTGTGTTCTTATGGATGAAACCAGAGGAGCCATATGCAAATCTGGGAGCCACTGAGCAGTTCTCATGTATATTCTTGTTCCCAAAAGCAAATTAAAGTCTCTCTCCTGGCACCAGTCCCTGGTCTTTCAAGGGTTAAGTTTGGCACCAGAAATCCATGTGAATATTTTCAACATGGAAAAAAGACCCAAAAAGGTAAGTGAGGCAGAAGAAAAATTGGAGGGCTGTTCCAGATCAGTAGACAGTCACTCTATGGGAAGACCAATTAACAGTCAAAATAAAATTGGCCTTCATGGAGTGACTCTCTGCCAATCCAGAGAGAGCTGTGGGGAAGTAGCAAACAGGAGAAGAACAGAGGGAGGGATAGCCCAGTCAAAGCAACTGGAATTATAGAAAGCCAACATATTAAACATTGATACCACGGACCAAGAGATTGAAAAAAAAATCTTTATGGTTCTCTCCACAAGTTTTTGTTCTTCTCAGCCCACAGATTCCAGAAGATAATAAGTTTAAAACAAACTCAGAAATACCCAAACTGATGTAGGGTTTGGGATTTTTTTTTTTTTTTTTTTTTTTGGACAGCCATCTTGACCAAACTAACTTGGACATTTATGGGTAAGGTCAAAATGAATGTGTTTTAATATCTTATTTTACGCACGTACACACACACAGTCTATTTGCAATTATACCATGACTTGTATTTTAAACTATTATGAGAATTAAGCATAAGAAAAGATTTAAGTGACCTAGTCCAAGCAAACTTTGTAAAGTTAAAATCCAAATGAGCTAGCAGAATTTGATAGAGATATGCACTACAGTCCCAAAGATGATGTGCTGTTTGCCCGTAATTGTAGCCTTTTTATGATAACATCAGAGAAAAACATCTGGGTTTTGATGTTGCAATTAAAAAATACTCCCAAAGTCTGTGCTACACTAGGGCTCCCCTGCAGCTCAACCAGTAGTCATACAGGTGAGCATATCCAAAAAGATGCTTCTTCAGATATGGAGTGACGTAGAAGGAATCTGTAAATTTCCAGAAACATCTATTCTTGCTCCACTCATCAATTCACCCTCAAACAATACACAGGCACACTTGCAAATCTTAATAGATTATTAAACATGGCACCTTCAAAGAGCATGGATATATCAAATCAACTTCTAATCAATTAAAATAATTTTACATTAAAAGTAGTAGTTCTAGCTTTCAATTAGTTTCCATTCTCTGTATATCCCTGCTAACAAAGATGAAAAATGATTCTTTACTGATACTGTCCTTTTTCATTTAGCAGACACCGCTGTGTGTGCGCGCGCACACACACACTAAAAGGAATTCAACACATTTTAAGTATCATTTACATAGATATTGAGACCAAGATGTGATCCTATGTTTTTGAATAAGCACAGTTTTGGAAATAGCATTCATTCATTAACTGCTGCTGGAGTGCCAAGAGTGGAATACAGAACTTTGTGTAGGAACATAGTGGCTCTTCCCAGACTCATTTGAAAACAAAAGAGAAATGAGTTATATATGCCATGAAGCACATAACACTCTGTAAACTTTCAAACATTTAACTTGACAGTCAGTACAGTTTTCAATAACTTCAGAATTTCAAGTTTTGGAAGTCATTTCAACATGAAGAGCAAATCCTACTTCCTTTTTACCTAGATGAGAAGCCTCAACCCTTACATGAGCATAGCACCTCTGAGGATTAAAGGGTAATTCAGTCTCCATGCTCACAGTCAAACACTGGCCTCCCCTGCTGGAGCTGCCAAAAAGGTACTGAGATGTCACCTGCTTATTTGAACTATATTGAAATAGAGCAGACTCATTTCATACAGATACTGGATACGAATAATTTTTTTCCCTACTGACCTGGCTGAAATTTGAACTCGTGATTTTTTTTAAAAAAAATTCTCAGTAGCAGATTAGCACAGAATTTTTATTTTGAAATGTTATCTTGAGAAACACTTCTACACAAGAGTGGTACGTTTGTTTTAAAAGTTCAGTGTATTTCTGATCAATTTATAGAAGGAATTAGAGTACAGTTGTTTCCACCAACAAAACAGTTAAATATATTTAATGCAACAGAAGGCTCAGGTGAGTTCCAATATCATCAGGTACCTTATTCTTCTAGAAGTACAAATGGAAAAAGTGATCCATATCATAAAGACATCACCCCAACAGGATTGCCTGTGAGGTTAGAGAGGCTAAGACTAAATGAGCCTATAGACCACGACTCTCATCCCCTAGAAATGATCTTCCTTCAAGTCGGAGCAGAGACATTGATAAGTGCTTGGGTAGAAATTCTGCATTATTGCCCTCCATGCCAAACCTATTCTATACATAAAGAGACATTCCCAGGATTGTCAACACACCACCTTTCACAAGTAGCAAGTTCTCTAAAATATATTAAGTGGTACTGGAGAGACAGTGCTCCTGAGAATGTGCTCTCACAGCAACAACTGATCAAACAATCATTTTTAAAATTTAGTTGTGTTGCTATTTACACCATCAGAATTCAGAAGTGCAATCTATTTTCTAATAAAGATGTTCTCTGCCTTGATGTTATTTGGTAATGTTTCTGAATGCTGAGTCAAATGAAAAATTGATCAGGAGATTCAGACATAACAACATCACTAACTCATCTAGCGCCTTCCCCTAGCAAAAAGTTAAAAAATATTAACCCTTAATCATATGAAACACTAAAAGTAATTATGGAAGATTTATTCCAAATTAACTCATATGCAAACCTGTAAAAAAGTGACCTCTCTTACTCATTTCTCATATAGATATTCATATATCACATTTGAAAGTTTTCAACTACAGATTTTACTAGAGTTTAAAGATTTAGGCCATATCTACACTACAGCTGTTAAGCGGCATAGCTACAGCTGCATTATTATAACACCATAGTATAGACACTTCCTATATTAACTGAAGGGGTCTCCTCCTCTCTCACCCCCCCGCCCCCCCACAGATATAGTTAACTCACCTCTCCGAGAGGCAGTAGCTAGATTGACCAAATAATTTTTCCATCCATCTTGTAGCATCTGCACTGGGAGTTAGGTCAACCTAACTACAGTGCTCAAGGTGCAAATTTTTTCACAGATGAGAGACATAGCTAGGTTGATCTAGGTTAAGTTTAGACCAAGCCTGAGTCACATGAAGCAAGACTTTCATCAACAGATTTACAAGT
Source organism: Emys orbicularis (assembly GCF_028017835.1). Taxonomy (NCBI): domain Eukaryota; kingdom Metazoa; phylum Chordata; order Testudines; family Emydidae; genus Emys; species Emys orbicularis. The sequence continues at coordinate 179,206,248 of NC_088684.1, forward strand.
ATTTGAAATAAATTACCTGACCCAGAGCCAGAAGTAGTCATATCATAAATTAAATCTTTTAAAGTAGTTCCTTCTGATATAAAAGGGCGATCCAATGAGGGATCTTCTTCACTTGGTACACGATGATGAATGACAGTACGATTATGGCAGATATACAGAATCAACATTAGTGAAATGCAAACAAAACAGACTGGTCCAGCAATGATAGCTGCCAATTCCACAGGTCCCAGATTAGAAGAGGATTCTCCGGAAGTAGGGACTAAAAATGGAGGTAAAAGAAAGAAAAGTAATGTTACTATTTTGTAACAGCAAATATGTTTTTAAACAAAGGATTCATTTTTTAGTATTTGTGGCAGTATATTGCATCGGATAATGGTCTTTGAAGAATTCTTTTAATGCATTTTGTTTCAGTAAAACAACACTGAGTTAACTCAGCTCTTTGAGAGTCATTGGTATATATTATGGAGACTGAAGCTACATACATTGAAGTACAGGGCAGTTAGAAAGATTTATACACACATTTGATGCAAGCCATGAAGCATGATGATACAAGAGACTTAAGTACTTCTATACTTAGTGGTTTATTTCTTGATCTACACCTTCAAAATAATATTTAGGAAGTGTGGTGGATGCTCTGGTCTGCCCTCATAGAATCAGAATCGTAGTTCTGGAAGGGACCTTAAGAGGTCATCTAGTCCAGCCCCTTGTACTCACAGCAGGACTGAAGTATTATCTAGACCATCCCTGACAGCTCTTAAAAATCTCCACCTTCCTAGGTAAGTTATTCTATTCCAGTGCTTAACTAAACCACCCTTTCAGCAATTTAAGCCCATTGCTTCTTGTCCTATCCTCAGAGGTTAAGGAGAACAATTTTTCTCTCTCCTCCTTTTTAACAATCTTTTATGTCCCCTCTCAGTCTTTTCTTCTCCAGACTAAACAAACCCATTTCCCCCCCTCCCCCAAATCTTCCCACATTGGTCATATTTTCTAGACCTTTAATCATTTGTATTGCTTTTCTCTGGACTTCCTCCAATTTGGCCACATCTTTAATGAAATAGGGTGCCCAGAACTGGACACAATACTCCAGTTGAGGCCTAATCAGCGTGGAGTAGAGCGGAAGCATTACTTCTCATGTCTTGCTTACAACACTCCTGCTACTACATCCCAGAACGATGTTTGCTTTTTTTGCAACAGCGTTACACTGTTGATTCATTTAGTTTGTGATCCACTATGATCCCCCAGATCCTTTCTGCAGTACTCCTCCTTAGGCAGTCATTTCCCATTTTGTGTGTACGCGCAATTGATTATTCATTCCTAAGTGAAGTACTTTGCATTTGCACCTATTAAATTTCATTCTATTTACTTCAGACAATTTCTCCAGATCATTTTGAATTTTAATCTTATCCTCCAAAGCACTTGCAACCTCTCCCAGCTTGGTATCATCTATAAACTTTATAAGTGTACTCTAATTGAGGAAGATATTGAACAGAATGAGACCCAGAACTGATCTCTGCGGGACCCCACTTGATATGCCCTTCCAGCTAAACTCTGAACCACTGATGATTACTCTCTGGGAACATTTTTCAAACCAGTTAAGCACCCACCTTATAGTAACTCCATCTAGATCGTATTTTCCTACTTTGTTATGAGAAGGTCATACCAGAGCCTTACTAAAGTCAAGAGATCTCACATCTACCACTTCCCTTCCCCATCCACAAGGCTTGTTACCCCTGTCAAAAAAAAGCTATCAGGTTGGTTTGACACCATTTGTTCTTGACAAATCCATGCTGTTACTTATCACCTTATCTTCTAGGTGTTTGCAAATTGATTGCTCCATTATCTTCCAGGTACTGAAGTTAAGCTGACTGGTCTGTAACTCCCCAGTTGTCCTTATTTCCCTTTTTATAGATGGGCACTGTATTTTCTCTTTTTCAGTCCTCTGGAATCTCTCCCGTCTTCCATGACTTTTCAAAGATAAATCGCTAGTGGCTCAGATATCTCCTCAGTCAGCTCCTTCAACATTCTAGGGTGCATTTCATTAGGCCCTGGTAACTTTAAGACATTTAACTTGTCTAAGTAATTTTTAACTTGTTTTTTCCCCTATTTCAGCCTCTGATCCTACCTCATTTTCACTATGTTAGACATTCAATTGCTACTAACCTTTTTGGTGATAAACAAAAAGTCATTTAGCACTTCTGCCATTTCCACATTTCTGTTATTGTTTTCCCTCCCTCATGTTTACTTGTACTCAGTTTAGTTTCCTTAACCTTTATAATGAGCTTCATTGATTTTGTTGGGGAATTACTTTAAAAACCAAAAACCTTTACCTGGCGTTGGAATTTGAAGTTCTCCTTTATTGCAGTAGTCTGTGACACAGCAGTAAGGCCTAGTAACAACTCCATTCTTTGATGAGAGGGCACAAACAAATGGCCTGTCTCGTGGAATCAGATCAACTTCTGCTATGCACATACTATTGTGTATGACTCGGTCTTGAGCCCGTGTTACTGAGGCAAAGCAGAGCCCATCCGTCACGCATGTAAAGTTGTCTTTTGTACAAAGATGGCAAAAACACTGTAATGCTGTATTAAAAGAAAAGAGGTTGCAATAGTTATGTTAAGCAACGTTAGAACTATGAAACTGTCAAATACTAAGTGGCAGAAACATTTTCCTCGATGCCACTTTTCGAAGCTATGTACTGCATCATAACACAAAATTCAAATATGATGCCTCTTAATAGGCTAACAAAATAAGGGAGCGGGAAAGAGGATTAAAACAGGAAGCTTGCTTCAACTTTGACTATGTATAGATGAACAATCTCCACACACACACACACACACACACCCCAAACAAAATAACCACACCACAGATACATTCAGGTCATGGGTGTTGGAAGTTTACTAAAAAAATAGAAAGGTGAACTATTTTGAAGTTTACTGTAACGTGTACTACAACAATGCATCACCTAAAGCATTAAGAACCCAATCCTGTTGCTTCTGAAGTCAACAGGAGTTTTGCATTTGTTTCAATGGAAACAAAAGCACATCATTAGTATGGAAGATCCACCACGCAATGTTAGCCACATGTCATGCATTAAAGCAACACTGTATTTCCCAACAGTTTAAAGAACTTTAGCCCTTGGGTGGGGAGCATATAAAGGCTTTATCCAATTCCCATTTAACTCAATGGGATCACTCCTTTTGACTTTAATGGGAGTTAGATTGGGTCCTCGCTGTGAGGCTACAGAAGGAAACTTCCATATCTAGAGTACAGGCACTACAACGGCACACCTATAGTGCTATAGTTATGCTACTATAGCACCAGTAGTGTAGACAAAAGCCCTTTCCCCCCCCATGTAGTGGTAGATAGTTCGACTGAAGCATATGTACACACCTGGGGTTAGGTTGGCATAACTAGGGCACTCAGGGCTGTGAAATTTTCAAGAGCCTTCAGAAGGAAGCCTACTATGTTTATGCATAGAAGGGCTATAAAGGGAAAAAAGTGCTATTGACCAAAAGACAGCCAGCTAAAGGAGAATTCAGTATCAACATCCCTCTCCCATCTATTTCTTGGGAGCGCATGAGAGAGAGAGCGTGCCCGAGTGAGCGCGCATGCACGCTACAGGTTCAAGTTTGTGCCTCGGATAACATTTCTCTTTAGGTCCTCCCAGGATCTTGCCAAGGAACTCCAGCAAAAAGAGGTCCGTGAGGAATTACTATTTCAAAAGTAAAAAAGTTTAAGTTTGATGCCATCTGTATAAAAAGACACAGTGAAGGACAAAAACAAAGGATCTTTGCTTGCGAGCACACCTTTAATGAAACATGCAGTTGTCTCAATTACATCAGTTAGTACAAGTGAAAGCTTAAAACATTCATGGACAAAATCCAAAGGGTAGAAGACACACCAAGTAGTAATGAAGAGCAGGGATAACCAGAGGTGATAGACAACTAGAAAAAACTGAAGCACTGTGCCTTGAAGTACACCTCTACCTCGATAGAACGCTGTCCTCGGGAGCCAAAAAAAAAAAAAAAAAAAAAAAAAAAAAAAAAATCTTACCGTGTTATAGGTAAAACCGCGTTATATTGATCTTGCTTTGATCCACCCGAGTGCGCAGCCCCATCCCCCCGGAGCACTGCTTTACCGCGTTATATCCGAATTTGTGTTATATCGAGGTAGCCGTGTATTCCTCACTTCTCTTCAAATGGTACACTCACAATGTTTAGTTCTGAAGTGTAAAGTATGAAAGAATTAAAGTAAATGTATTAAAAATTACGGGACTGGAGGAATTGATCATTCAAGATGAGAATAACTAAGGACCCAATCTGATCCTCTGCCCATGGATCTCATCCCACCTACATGGAGGGATTGCTGGATGCTTCCATGGCAGTGTTCCCATCTTCCCCTGAACAGCACAAAGAACTTTGGGTGGTAGGGGGAGATGAAAGGAGAATTAGATGGAGCAGTGTTCCCTTCTCTCCCTGCCTCTCCCTCCCCCAAGCCCTAGAGATTTTAAAGGAATGGTAATACAGAGTCTGGGCATTATCTTTTCCACCAAACTTCTTCCAAGGTAGGGAATCCCGCTTTAAAGGGAGTCTCATGTGCAGCCATGGAAAAGGGAGGCCCTATGGTAGGAAAGAGGGGAATCTGAGGATGCCCTGAAATCCATGGGGGTTAGCCCTGCAGGTCAATCCAAGGGAAGGCTTACAGTATGGCAAGAACTCTGTTCAGATTGAGAAACAGGGCCGCCCAGAGGATTCAGGGGGCCTGGGGCAAAGCAATTTCAGGGGCCCCTTACATAAAAAAAGTTGCAATACTGTATTCTCGTGGGGGCCCCTGCGGGGCCCAGGGGAAATTGCCCCACTTGCCTCACCCCCCCCGGGCAGCCCTGGGAAAAAATAAACATTTAAAAGCCTTCCGCATCTCGGCATCCTCAGCATCAGCTAGTGCTAAAAGGCACGGAAGCTCATTAAAAGGGTTGGACAAATTTTCCGTCAAAACTTTTTTTTGGATCGAAAAGAAATCGTTATTCACCTTCTTGTAACGGTTGTTCTTCGAGATGTGTTGTTCATGTCCATTCCAAGCAGATGTGTGCGCGCCGCGTGCACGCCAGCCGGAAGATTTTACTATAGCAGCGTCCATAGGGTCGGCTCCGGCACCCCCTGGAGTGGTGCCCTCATGGCGCTGTATATAGGGGCCAGCCGACCCCCCTCAGTTCCTTCTTGACGATACTCCGACAGAGGGGTAGGAGGGTGGGTATTGGAATGGACATAAACAACACATCTCGAAGAACAACCGTTACGAGAAGGTGAGTAACGGTTTCTTCTTCTTCGAGTGATTGTTCATGTCCATTCCAAGCAGGTGACTCACAAGCCCAAGTCTAGGTGGTGGGGTCGGAGGTCACTGCAGACTGGAAGACTGCACGGCCAAATGCAGCATCCTCTCTGGCTTGGTGCGTGATGGCGTAGTGCGCCGTAAAGGTGTGGATTGAGGACCAGGTGGCCGCTCTACAAATTTCCTGCGTCGGGACGTGGGCCAGGAACGCGGCTGAAGAGGCCTGCGCTCTTGTGGAGTGGGCCGTGATAGGCGGGGCTGGTATATTGGCCCGACTGTAGCACTCCTGGATGCAGGTTCTGATCCAAGCCGAGATGCGCTGTGATGTGACCGGGAGCCCTTTCCTACTGTCGGCCACGGCGACGAAAAGTTGGGTCGACTTCCTGAAGGATCTCGTCCTTTCGATATAGAACGCGAGAGCCCTGCCAACGTCCAGAGAATGCAGCCTGCGCTCCCCATACCGAGGAGTGCGGTTTGGGATAAAAAACACAGGGAGAAAAATGTCGACCCATGTGAAATGTGGAAACCACCTTAGGCAGGAACGCTGGGTGCGGCCTGAGTTGGACCTTGTCCTTGTGGACGACGGTGTATGGAGGTTCAGATGTTAGAGCTCTGAGTTCCGATACTCTCCGGGCTGATGTGATAGCCACCAAGAACACGATCTTATATGAGAGGTATAACAGCGAGCATGAAGCCAGCGGCTCGAATGGGGGCCCCCCGTGAGGACACACAGGACCAAATTGAGGTCCCAAGCAGGGACAGGTTGACGGATGTGCGGGAACAATCTGTCAAGGCCCTTAAGGAATCGTCCAACGAGTGGGTTCGCAAACACCGAGGTCCCCCTGTCTCCAGGGTGGAACGCGGAGATTGCAGCAAGATGTACTCGAACCGACGAGAGAGTTAGTCCCAGATGTCTCAGATGTAGTAAATAGTCCAATATGAGAGGGACCGGGGCGAGCAAGGGGGCCTGACCCCATTGTGTAGCCCAGAGGGAGAAGCGCTTCCACTTGGCCAAGTACGTGGTCCTTGTTGAGGGCTTCCTGCTGCCCAACAGGACTTGTCTGACCTGATGAGAGCATCGTAACTCCACTGGGTTTAGCCATGGAGCATCCAAGCTGTAAGGTGGAGCGACTCCAGGTTCGGGTGAAGGAGGCGACCGCGATCCTGCGTGATCAAGTCCGGTAGTTGGGGCAACCTGAGTGGAACCCTCGTAGACATGTGTAGGAGAGACGTTTACCAGTGCTGTCGCAGACACGCAGGCGCTATCAGGATGAGTCGAGCGTGATCCCTGCGGGCCTTGAGGATTACCCTGTGAATCAAGGGAATCGGGGGAAAGGCGTAAAAAAGCCCGTCTGCCCAAGAAAGGAGAAAAGCGTCTGATAGGAACCCCTGACTGCGTCCCATGAGGGAGCAGAATTGACGACACTTCCTGTTCTCGTTGGAGGCAAACAAGTCCACCTGGGGATGACCCCAGAGTCGGAAAATTGAGAGAACTATATCCCAGCGGATAGACCACTTGAGGCCCTGGAACGAGCGGCTGAGGGCATCCGCGAGCGCGTTGTGCGTGCCCGGGAGGTAGGATGCTGTCAGGTGAATTACATTCTGTACGCAAAAGTCCCATAATGCGAGGGCCTCCTGGCAAAGGGGAGAGGAGCAAGCACCACCCTGTTTGTTGATATAAAACATCGTTGGAGTATTGTCTATGAGGACAGAAACGCACATGCCTGCCAGCTGGGACTTGAATGCTATGCATGCGAGGCGTACCGCTCGCAATTCCCTGACATTGATGTGCAGTGACAGATCCTCCCGCAACCAAAGACCTCGCGTTCTGAGGTGGCCCAGATGTGCACCCCATCCCCGATCCGATCCGTCCGTTACCAGGGATAGGGAGGGTTCGGGGTCCAGGAAAGGAACTCCCGCGCAGACCACCCGCCCGTCTAGCCACCACTGAAGGGAGTCCAAGACCGGCGGAGGTAACGTCACCACTGATTCTAGGGAGTCCCTGACTGGCCGATAAACCTGTGCCAACCAAGATTGGAGTGGGCGCAGTTTGAGCCTGGCGTGTCTCACCACGTAGGTACATGCTGCCATGTGTCCTAGTAATTTGAGGCAGCTTCTTACTGTGGTGGTAGGGTAACTTTGGAGGCCGAGAATGATGTTGGATATAGTTCGGAATCTGGCCTCTGGGAGCTATGCCGTGGCTTGTGTCGAGTCCAGAACTGCTCCTATGAATTCGATTTTTTTGAGTTGGAGACAGTGTGGACTTGGCCTCGTTGAGTAAGAGGCCGAGTGAGCGGAAGGTCTGCCTGATGAAGACCACCTGAGCCTCCACTAGTGCCTTGGTCCTGCCCTTGATGAGCCAATGGTCCAGGTAGGGAAATACCTGGATCCCGTGTCTGCGCAGGAAGGCTGCCACGACTGCCATGCACTTCGTGAAGACCCTTGGGGCTGCTGACAGACCAAAGGGCAGAACCGTAAACTGAAGATGAGCATTGCCCACGAGAAACCTGAGGTAACGCCTGTGCTGAGGGATTATCGCGATATGAAAGTATGCGTCCTTTAAGTCGAGGGCGGCATACCAGTCTCCTGGATCCATGGAAGGAATGATGGAGGACAGGGAGACCATGCGGAACTTGAGTTTCCTCACAAACTTGTTGAGACGCCACAAGTCCAGAATAGGTCTGAGGCCCCCTTTCGCTTTCAGAATTAGGAAATATCGAGAGTAGAAGCCCTTGCCCCGTAGCTCCTGCGGAACCTCCTCCACTGCTCCTGAAGCGAGGAGAGGCTGAACTTCTTGAAGTAGAAGTTGCTCGTGAGAGGGGTCCTTGAAGAGGGACGGGGAGGGGGGCTGGTGGGGCGGGAGGGAGGAGAACTGGATAGAATATCCCTCCTCTACCGTGCGCAGCACCCAAGCATCCGATGTGATCTGGGTCCACGCACGATAGAAGGGGGACAGGCGTGACGAAAAGGTAAGGTTGGACGGATCCAGGGTTCTGACTGGGAGGTCATCCTCGACCAAGCCATCAAAATGGTGGTCTAGGCCCCTGTGTAGGCCTTGGTTGGGCAGATGACTGTCCGAAAGGCTGCTGTTGTTGCCTCCTCCTGCCCGTTCTCGGCCTTCTGCGCGAGGCATCCCCTCGATTTTGAGGCTGGTACGGTCGAGGGGCCTGCGGGGCCTGAACTGCCTACGCTGGGTAACAGGGGTGTGTAGGCCTAAGGAATGGAGGGTGGTCCGCGAATCCTTTAGGCTATGGAGCCTCTTATCAGTCTTTTCTGAGAACAACCTCGTGAGGGAGGCCGGAAACTTGAAGCCAGGCCCCACGCCTCATGACCACACCAGTTGCCAACATGTGTGAGGCTGAATCGGCCGCGTCCAAGGCCGCCTGGAGGGAAGCACGGGTAATCAATCTTCCCTCTTCAACCAGGGCCGAAAACTCGGTTTGTGAGTCCTGTGGGAGGAGGTCTGTGAACCTAGACAAAGCCGAGCACGTGTTGTGTCCATACCGGCTCACTATGGCTTGCTGATTGGCAATGCGCAACTGCAAGCCCCCCATTGAATATACCTTGCGCCCGAACAGGTCCAACTTTTTAGCCTATTTTTAGGAGTAGCCCCCTGGAAACCCTGGCGTTCCCTCTGGTTGGCCGCATCTACCACTAGGGAGTCCGGTGGGGGGTGTGTATAAAGATGTTCATACCCCTTGGTTGGAACAAAATATCGCCTCTCAGTCCTTTTGGCCGTAGGGGCCAATGAGGCTGGAGTTTGCCACAAGGTGCGGGTTGTGTCCGTAATGGTCTTTATGAGAGGTAGGGCTACCCTAGACGGACCTGACGGGGCCAGGATGTCAATCACGGGATCTGGGTCCACCTCGATCTGCTCAGTCTGTATCGAGAGGCTCTGGGCCGCTCAAGTAAGGAGCTGTTGGAGGATCCTATTGTCCTCTAGGGCCGGTGCCGCTGAAGTTCCCGCTACTGCCTCGTCCGGAGATGAAGAGGAAGATGTCCCATGCAGGGGCCCTTCATCTACCACGTTTCCCTCTGTGAGGGCCTGCGGCACACGGTACTCAGGCTGCGCGGCCGGTGCGGGCTCAAGATGCAGCACCGCGGCCGGTACCGGGGTCGCCACCGAATGACGAGGAGTGCTGGACAGTGCCTGCGCTGTTGGGAGCAAAGTCCCCGTCGGTGCCGTTGTTTGACCAGGGGGTGCCGTGTCCCCTTGTGGCACACTCCTGTCAGACGGCGGTGCCGGTGGCGGTGGCATTAGCGGTGGGGCCGCAGACATTGAGGAAACAGAAGCGGTTCGTGAGCGGGGCCCGTACGCCTGACCCACTGACTGATGGTAGGCCCATTGCGTCCAGAACGGCCACTGTGGGGGCGGTTGCTGATGCTGATGCCACTGCGGTGGGTACGGGTGAGTACTCGTACGCGAGGACGATCGCCTGCTCCTCGATCTGTTAGAGCGGTACGAGTCCGCCTCTGAGTCAGAAGTCTCCGAATATGAGAACATAGGAGGCGCGGTACCCACTGTCGCCGGACGGGATGCTTGTACCGGTGCTGCTAACGTGGCGCGGCGTGGAGAGCGCATCGCCGGTTTGCCCCTAGAGTGGTAATGGAGCCGAGCGGTAGCCGGAGGTTCTCTGCACTGGTGCGGTGACGCCGACACCGGGAGGCTCAAGAGGTCTGATGCGGCCTTGAACGCCTCTGGCGTCGATGGGAGGCGCACCTCCTCCATCGTGTCCGGGGATCTATGCCTTTCCGGACTCGACCTTGCCCTCTCCGGGGCGGGAGTCAACGGGATGGCCGGATGGGTCTGCAGCGCGAGTTGTCCTGTAACACTCGTGGACGGCGCCGGACCTTTAGAGTCCCAGTGGGGAGATTGTTCCCTCAGCGGCCTGTTCTTTTTAACCGGCACTGGCGATGGAGAGCGGCGTCTTGTAGAAGATGGTTTCTTATGCGCCAACTCTCTCCGGTGCCGGGGTTTCGGGGCCTTGGCCTCACGACTTATCTCCGGTGCCAGGGCACTGCGCACCGAGGATGAAGTGCTGGGTACCGGCTCAGAAGGCCCGGGATCCAATTGCGGCCACAGTGCCGCCTCCATTAGGAGGACTTTAAGTCTCTGCTCTCTATCTTTGAGAGTCCTGGGGTGAAAAGCCCTGCAGATAGTGCACCTATCCCTTTGATGGGTCTCTCCGAGGCACCTTAAGCACGAAGAGTGCGGGTCACTCTTCGGCATAAATTTCCCGCAGTCCCGGCAGAGTTTGAACCCTGGGGACCCGGGCATGCCCCAGCGGGGCGACGAAAAAGTGGGGACAACCCCCCCCAACTAATCTAACTAGCTAACACTAAACAACAAACTAACTAATTAACTATTTACAAGAACTACAGAACAGTGCCACAATTGCTGAAGAGCAAGCGAAGTTCCAGATAGCCGTCACCGGCGATAAGAAGGAACTGAGGGGGTGGGGGGTCGGCTGGCCCCTATATACAGCGCCATGAGGGCGCCACTCCAGGGGGCGCCGGAGCTGACCCTACAGACGCTGCTATAGTAAAATCTTCCGGCTGGCGTGCACGCGGTGCGCACACACCTGCTTGGAATGGACATGAACAATCACTCAAAGAAGAACTACCTGTTTTTTAAAAGCAGAAAGAAAATCAGACAATGTCTGCTTTCCTTCAAAATTTGTTGTTGTTTTTTTTTTTTTAATTGAAAAACTGAAATTAGTCTGCCAAAACCTGAACATGGATGGGGTTTCAGAAGAGTGTGGCCAAATAGTTGCTGCTTGCTGTGTTTGATTGTTTAAAAAAAACAATAAAAAAATTCTGCTTAAAAAAAATCCAAAACTTTTGAACCACCTCAGCTTGTGACCAAACGCCTGAGCCCGTCCAGTCAGAGATTTTTCCAGGTTTCTGATACTCTGCTGGCTTCTTTGACTCATATCTGTCTCCATAACTTTGGGTTCATTTAGGTTAGAACATAAGAATGGCCGTACCGGGTCAGACCAAAGGTCCATCCAGCCCGACAGTGGCCAATGCCAAGCTCCCCAGGAGGGAGTGAACCTAACAGGTAATGATCAAGTGATCTCTCTCCTGCCATCCGTCTCCACCCTCTGACAAACAGAAGCTAGGGACACCATTCCTTACCTATCCTGGCTAATAGCCATTAATGGACTTAACCTCCATGAATTTATCTATTTCCTAGAGACTGGCTCCATGGGGTCCCTCACAAACTGGAGACTGTTACTGTGGGTTTGTCTTTAGTATAGCTTATGTACATACTCCACGAACTGAGCATTTGAGCTTGTTCCAGAATCTGGGATGAGCCTATGTTGTGAAAACTGAAATGCTCAAAATAGCACATGCATGTGAATTAAATTAAATTGCTAAAATTAAATTAACCCAGGGGGTCTCAAACTGGGGGTCGGGACCCCTCAGGGGGTCATGAGCTGTCAGCCTCCACCTCAAACCCTGCTTTGCCTCCAGCATTTATAAGTGTTAAATTTATAAGGGGGCGGGGGGGTCGCACTCAGAGGTTTGCTATGTGAAAGGGGTCACCAGTACAAAAGTTTGAGAACCACTGAATTAACCCCTCTGGAGCCTCAGGGAATGGGGGTCTCCCTTGGTAGGGTTGGGAAGGAGATAGGTGGTGTAGGATATTGCTCTTCTCATGTGATCCCTCCCCCATGGCTCTCTTGACTATCACTGTTAATCTAAAGTGGCTAATTTTAAATGAAGCTACCCTCCCGACATGAATCTCCCTATGGCACTGAAATTAAATGTAGACTATAATTTGGCATTTGAGAAGTGAAAGGGATGGTAGCCCTAAGGGAAAAGGTAACAGCTTGGCTTTTTGTGTTAAATAGCTGTCTGCAAGCCTCAAACTGCTTAATGAGCTTTAGGGTAGGAAAGGCTGTGCCTCCCCAAACAGCCTGGCCCTGCCCCCTATCCGACCCCCACCCACTTCCTGCCCCCCGACTGCCCCCCTCAGAATCCCCGACCCATCCTGCTCCTTGTCCCCTGACCTCCCCCGAGACACACCCCTCCACCACCACCACCACCCCAGGACCCCACCCCCTACGAACCCCCCAACTCCTATTCCCACACACACACACCCCCCCGAGTCCTGACAGACCCCCGGAACGACCATGATCCAACCCCCGTTCCCTGACCACCACCCCTTCCCGAACCTCTGCCCCCCCCCATCCATCCCTGGGACTCCCTGCCCCTTATCCAACCCCCCCCAGCCCCGGCCCCCTTACCATGCCACTTACCCCCCTCCTCCCCCCTCTCCCAGAGCCTCAGCGCGCCGCGTCCAGGAGCAGCCCTGGACAGCGCTGCAGCGGCGTGGCTCCAACAGGACCTAAGCTCCCGCTGCTCGGCCGCAGCTTGCAGCCCCGCCCCCTTACCACGTGGCTCTGAGCGGGAGGAGCTCAGGCCCCGCTGGAGCCATGCCACTTTAGCTCTGTCCAGGACCTGAGAAGGGAACCCCAACAGCTTCCAAAAAGGCCACTGATATGACCCTGGTCCAAATGTGAGCAGACCAAGGGTCGTTGTGGTATGCTCAATGCTGGAGCTGAGGCTGAAATCAGGGTGGGCAGGCACTGCACACAGGCTGCTGGATGTGTCCAGGCTGACATGCACATGAACACTTCAGAATCTGAAGAATCCACTCCTTCAGACCCTGGATGTGCTATCCTCATCAATACCAGAGAAGCAGGCTCAGATTCTGGAAAAGGGGATACCAGCGAGATCATCTGTGGCTTTCCTAGACAGCACCATTTTAATCAGTACACTAATTGTCAAATCCAGTAGTCCCCCATGGTGCAGAGGGTAGCTGTGAGCGTTGGTACCTTCAGTGCTGGTGCCAAGCGAGAATCGTGAATTGCAGGGAAAGGCAGTACCAAGAGATACAACAACTCTCTCATAGCCACAAACTCCTCAGGAGCAGAAAGCATTGGGAAGTCATTCTGATTTTGTGGCACCAGGATCTGAGGCAACAACAGTGAAGCAACTCCCAAAGTGCCTGATCTCAACAGGCCTGACCTGGGCTCTGCAGTCAGTTGATTTCCTGTTTTGAGGCTCATTCTGGGGAGCGCCTCCTTTCTGAGCCCAGCTCCAAGTCCTTGGTAGAGCCTCCGATCTTGAGGGACTGCTACTGAGTCCTTAGATGACATGCAGTACCTCTTTGGCATGAATTAAATCCATCCATCTGTCTTGGACAGCCATAGCAGGAAGAGCACTGCTGACGGATACAAAGACACTCCATACCCAGACTGGGGTGTGTGTGTGTGACTCTGATGGAGGAAGGAGCATGATTCCAATAGCCCGTACTTCAGTCTAAGTGCCCTGTTCTTTTTGGATCGGGACTTTAACCTTTTACAGCTAACTGCACCTGTCCCTATCGTGAGGCTCTCCCAAGCATGTAAAGCAGCTGGGGTGTGGGTCACTAACCGGCTCTGGCTTGCCACAAGAGTCTGAAGCCTAGAGAATGAGGCATAACTCCAGCACCAAGACCATTATCAGGAGGAAATGTCAAAAACCATTATTAAAAAAAAAAAAAAAAAAAAAAACCACCCACCACACACCCCGCACACCTCAGCTAAGCCAAAACTAACTACTCTACACCAATGGGTACAAACTATAATATCTATAATGAGATAGAGAAGATACTTGCACAGGCAATAGAAAAGAACCAAGGGGGAGGGGAGGTCGGAGGCAGCTCCACCCTTTATGCCTATGTACAGTGCATAAGGCAAGTGATACCAAGTGATACCGCTTTCAAAGTGAATTTTGGGTGGTGACCTGACTACCTAAATCCTGTCTAAAAAGGCAGTCAGCCCTTCTTCCTAGGCTCTCAAAGCATTCTACGAACTCAGCAAGACTCACCATCCTTATGAAAAGGGTAGTTATCTCTATTTTACAAATAAGAAAACATGCATAAAAGTTACCATGGACACCACAGGCAGCAGTAGTACTGGGGCCTCAGCACCCGGACTCTAATCATGTGGGACAGGAAGCTCCAGAGCTTCCTCCTGGGGCCAAGCTTTTAAAAGTATCTTAGAACAGAAGCAGGACTTCACAAACCAAGTTGATAGCACCAGGCCACTAATCTGGATTTTTAGTTTTGCCAGGAATTGAGAACATGAGGGAGAAAAGGAAAGACGGCCATGGTGTCTAAAGGAAAGGAGAATGTAGCAAAATTACACTAAGAAAAATTCTTAATTGGAGAAGAAAAAAAGGTTATCAAGGGCAATAATTTTTAAAAGATAAAGCAGAATAGGGAAGGGAATTAGTAAGTTTTATAAATAAAATATGCAAGATGAAAACGAGGTATGTGCAAATAACGACAGCCAATATGAGCTGCAACAGTGTTTAAGTGGTGAACTCTTTGGGGCAAGTATTGGTCCCCCCCCCCTTTTTTTTTAATTAATATATATATATATATATATATATATGTATATATATATATATATATATATAAATAAATAAATAAATAAATAAATAAATAAATAAAAATAGAGCTCCCATAGAAATCAGGGTATTTATAACTTATGAAAAATGACTTACTGAAGGTCATAAAATATCTAAATTGACAGCCCTAGGTATATCATACACAGGACAACTTTCATAATCTGACCCATTTTATACTTCTTTCTCAGCCAAAACTTCCAATGAAAGAGCATTTCTCCTAAAGAATAAGTACAGAATAGAACTGGTTTACTGAGCCACTAATTGTAAATGTTAACAAGTTATAAGAAGTCACTCAGAGGGTTCCAACTAAAGAGGAAGAAACATGGTTTTCTTTGCAGTGCCAATGCCAAGAAATGGGTCATCCAACTTCACAATTAACTACTCGCAAGACAGCGTTCAAACCAGATAAATAAATGATCTGAGGTCTTGTTTCTAACTTGATATCTTACATGTAAAATTATTCTGTTTTCATCTGTGTTTTTGTGAACCAGAAGAAAGTTAAACTTTAAAAACAGACACCCTTAGTTCTGTTATGTTTCTTGGATTGCCTCTATGAAAGAAAGCAATAGCAAGGTGTCTTTAAAAACATTTAAAATGAATTTAAAAATTCACACACTCATACTCTTCCATCTGCTTCCCCACACTAATATGGGTTCTCTCCCCCCATCCCCAATAAGCTCTCTAATGGGAGAGATCAGAGTTTTAGTAACATGAATTTATATGTTCTGCTATCACATCTTAAAAACAAAAACAAAACATCTATACCAGTTTTATTTCAAACAAGAAAAAGATAATTCACTTAACTGCTATGTGTGGTTCCTAGATTAAGTCTAGGCAAGACTAAAAAGAAAACAGTTAGAAAACAACTTCTTTTACAGGAATATTTCTATTGGCACTGTTGCTGAGGGATGTGAAAAGTACACCCGAATGACAACACATTTGACAAAAAGCGCCGGTGTAGACAGTGTTTCAACAGCGGGAGACCCGCTGCCGAAGCTAATGCCCCTCATTTGGGGTGATTTTATTGTGTCATTAGGAGAGTTCTCTCTGGGTGACAAACAGTGGCTACTGCAGCCGCACAGCCACACCACTGTAAGGTGCGCAGTGTAGATATAGTCTAAGTGATAGCCCAAAGTTTGAAAACCAAATCTAGTACAAAACAGACACAGGGTTCAATTCTTAGGTTTAGTACTTGTATAGGACTAGAGCAGGGGTAGGCAACCTATGTCATGCGAGCTGATTTTCAATGGCACTCACACTGCCCAGGTCCTGGCCACCGGTCTGGGGAGGCTCTGCATTTTAATTTAATTTTAAATTAAACTTCTTAAACATTTTGAAACCTTATTTACTTTACATACAACAATAGTTTAATTATATATTATAGACTTATAGAAAGAGACCTTCTAAAAAGGCTTAAAATGTATTACTGGCAAGCGAAACCTTAAATTAAAGTGACTAAATGAAGACTTGGCACACCACTTCTGAAAGGTTGCCGGCCCCTGGACTAGAGTGTCATTATGGCTGACCTCCATAAAAATTACATCATAGGCAGATTAACTCTGAAAATTGTACCTTCTCTGCAAGTGATCAGAAAGCATACATACAAATGTTTTCTACTATCACTATCTTTTCTTGATCATTCAGCACACATTAATGAAGACGGTGACTTAGAAAGATCCCACTTTCTACAGGATCACTTAATGGCTCAGCTGAAACAGAATGCCTGTCACTTAAGCACTTATCAGCCTGTATGCCCAGGGAAAGGTTCAGAGCTCAGAGTGGTCGGTCTTTCTGTAAATATTGTCTAGCAGATAGAATTATTTTCTACATAATGTAAACTTGAAACAGGCACAGTTAAGAAGATTAAGTTGCTCAAAAGCTGCTATGTCTGTCCAAGAAAGCCAGAAGCAACAAGGTATTTAACTTCATGCTTTCTTCATGGCTTCCATGTCACAAAACCTTCATTTTCCTCAAATTAACTTGTCCTCATTGTGCAAGACAACTTTAGGCAGAATACAAATTACACTATTATTGCTCAAGGTTAAGTTTAAGATGTTACTCATCTTCTGCAGAAAAACCATAAACAATTTAGGTAAAACCCAGACTGTAAGGCAGGTCTCAAGAGTCACATACCACCTAACACTGATTGCAAAAGAAAAAAAGTCTTGAAGCTTTCCAAGTTTCAATTTAAGAAAAAAAGTGTAACAAAAGTTACAAAATGTATGCAATATACTAGAAGTATTGCTTTTTTGCCTAAGAAGTAACTCAGTAAAATAAAAAAAGAAAGACTATGCATATGGATTTTATATATGTATGTATGTATGTATGTACGTACGTACACACACACACCCCTTTGTGTTCATTATTGTAATTTGCTGGGTTACAGAAAGCGGGTATATGAAGATTATGTAACTAAGCAGGTCTATGGCTGTTAATAAATATCTCATTGTTAAAACAAAGTACCACTACCAAACATATCACATTTGCTATTTGGAGAATTCAAGGCACAATTTTGCTATTGTCTTTAGTTCCCTAAAATCACAAAGCAGCTCCTGCAATATCCTTCACATATATTGTTCTGACATGAGATCTACCGCAGGAGTCTGCTGGGGGAGAGAGAGAGAGCCCAAAGAGCCAGGTAAACATTTTAGTATGCTGTACTTATTTATAAAATGCGTATTTTGTACCGTGTGGGAACAAATATAAGGAGCTTAAGTACAAGGCACAGATTTGCAACTTAAACAGTATTTAACCTAAACAATCACCCAAGCCAGATCTGATCTGATCACATATCTGGTGTGCATGAGCACATAATACCAGCGTATTGCAAGCGGATGTCTAACTGAGCTAGAACAAGTGACTCTACTTCAGGAGACTCAAGAAAAAGTGTTTTTACCTTCCCTAGCTGGAACATGCAACATGTAGTTCCACCGCTGATGCTAACTCCCCTCTCCACATTTGTAAATCACATTGAAACAGTTACATTGTGACAATAAGCCTACAGCACATAATGGATTTTCCCCGTTTCGGTTACAAAGACGGGATACCTCGGAAAGGAGGCGGAAGTTTTCAGGAAAGACATTTTATCCAACTGGCCCAAGTCTTTATATCAGGGTCAAAGGGTCTGCTCCAGCCACCCAAACCCCAGATCACGAGTAGGGAACGAGAGCGAATGTTGCCAGTGCGGTCACAGCCGAGCCGGGTCCAGCACCCCCGGGCTCGCCAGACCCCATCGGCCGGGAGCAGAGACGCTGGGGGCAGGCGGCTCCTTTCCGCGGCGGTGGGTCAGGACCGGATGCAGCGCGTGACGTGAGGCGCTCGCGGCGCTGCCCCGGGGCCAGGGGCGCAGATAGCGGGTTACAAGACTGCGGGTGCAGCCGCCAGAAGGGGACGGCCGCCGGCGCGCTCGGTGCCCTTTTCACCCCGCTCCCGGACAACGGAGGGAGGAGCCGCTGCGGGCCCCCCCGGACCCCCGCCATGGGATCGGCCCGGCCCGGCCGTTTCTCAACGGCATCAGGGGCTCCTCGCGGCTGCTCTGCGCGGACCCAGAGCTGCCGGGCTCGGCCAACAAAGGCAGGCGAGCTCCGGGCTCCGCCCGACCGGCCCCTGCGCCATGTTGTTGAAAGGAGCCGGCGGGGACCCGCGGAGCCGCCTCCCCGCCCCGTTACTCACCCGCCGCCCCCGGCAGCAGCAGCGCCGCGGCCGCCAGCCAGAGGAAGGCCCAGGGCCGCGGAGGGGCCGTTAGCTCCATGGCGCCGCCCGCTCGCGCCGAGGTTCAGCCCCGCGTCGTCCCCGCCGCCGCTTCTCAGACTCACTCGCCCTTGCGGCCACTATATAATGTAGCTGACACACAGGCGCCTTCTGATTGGCCGCCCCCGCCCCTAGCCCCGCCTCCTAGGCAGCTGCAGACATTCCGAACAACAACAAGAGTCTGGAGAATACAACCGGCTCGGCGCGAGGCCAAGTGGGAGGGGCGGGGAGCGCGAAACGGGGTGAGTGACACAGGGGAGCGTCTCCCTCCCCCTGGGCGGGCGCGCGCGCGGACAAGGGTCCAGCCAGCCTGTCCCTCCGCTGTGGGCCCGGCCGTAGGGCACGTGCGGGGGCTGGGGCGCTTTGCGCTCGGGCGGAGTGTGGACGCGATAGAGCCACCTCTGCCCTGTCGCTCCCTCCTGCTCACACGGACCGAGGCAGGGAGCTCGCTCCGCCTTCAGCGTGAGCCAAGGGAGCCAAAGCCGGGCCTGGTACTGGGCAGTGGAGCAGGGCTGGAGGCTGCCCTGGGAACACGCTGAACAGAGAGGGGGGAGAGATTATGCACACCCAGCAAGTAAAGCTTTCAGCAGTGCTCGAGCACTCTCTAAACAGGACAGCACCCAGAGAACTTTCCCCCTAACGTAGGAAGAGCCCAGCATCATAGCAAATCAGATTTACAGAAAGCAAGGAAATTCCTGAATAAGTCCTTGCAGCCATACATCTATCACTGGGCATTCTTTTGTAAATCTTAAAGTATAGAAGGCACCAGGTAAGGTTATAATTAGGACCTACCAAATTTACTTCCACCATTGAACACAAAAAACCCAGTGACCAGCTCTCAGGCACACTTGAACTTGTCTTGAAAATGCTGCAACATCGAAGAGCTTATCTCCACTACAACCTTAAACTGAGTATTGCCACTACCTAAGGCTATGTCTACACTACAGCCTACGTCAGCATAAATGTGTGGGAATAAACCACCCCCCTGAGGGACCTAAGTCACACCAACATAAGTGCTCGTGTGCACAGTGCTATGTTGGCAGAAGAGCCTCTCCTGCCAACAGCTTCTGATGCTTGTGGAGGTGATTTTTTTATGTTGACGGGAGAGCTGTCTCCCGCTGGCATAGAGCATCTTCACCAGATGCAGTACAGCTGCGCCACTGCAGTGCTGTACGTATAGACATGGCCTAAAGTTTCATGCACACACAAAACCTCTTAATTTGTCAGTGTTTCCTCTAATTTTTCACACTCATGTGCGGAATAAATTTTGCTATGTGCACATAACAAAATTCATGTGGCGGGGTGGGGCCGAGGGGTTCGGAGTGTGGGAGCTGGGGCCGAGGGTTAGGGTGCAGGGGGCTGAGGGCTCTGGTTGGCGGTGCAGGCTCTGGGGTGAGCCTGGGGGATGAGGGACTTGGGGTGCACTGGGGCTCCCCAGGGCTAGTGGGGAAGAGAGTACTCCCCCCAGCTCTCTCTCCCTGCAGCAGCACCTGGGCTTGGGGGGAGAGGCACCTCTCCCCTGGCCACAGCAGGTCCAGGGCCTGTGGAGAGGCATCTCTCCCCACTGCAGCCCTGAGTGCCTGCATAATGCTTAATAGGCAGCTGCACGGGCACACAGCTTAGAGGGAATTTAGGCTAGGTCTACACTACAGGGGGCGGTCGACCTAAGATACGCAACTTCAGCTACGTGAATAGCGTAGCTGAAGTTGCGTATTTTAGGTCGACTTACCTGGCTGTGAGGACGGCGGCGAGTCGACCGCTGCCGCGCCGCCGTCGACTCCGCTTCCACCTCTTGCCGTGGTGGATTTCCGGAGTCGACGGAAGAGCCATCAGGGATCGATTTTATCGCGTCTTCACTAGACGCGATAAGTCGATCCCCAATAGATCGATTGCTACCCGCCAATTCGGCGGGTAGTGAAGACGTGCCCTTAGATTTGAGTGTAGTGCTGCTTTTAACTCAAGTTGGCTGACCATCTGTGGTATACGCTGACCCTCCAGTGAGGGCAACGTGTCAGCTGCTAATAGGGTGCAGGCTCTAACGTCACTCTGATGCTGCTAGTCCTCCATTTCCTTCCCCAAGCTCCACCCCTGCCTCAAGTTCACCCAGAAAGGGCAGACAAGTTCTCCCACAAATCACTGGGGAAGAATTCATACATTTATCTAACTTACTGCAACACAAAGAACAGTGTTATATACTCCGTAAGTCTTAGCGCCATATACAAGAGAACAGCGCCACCAGCAAGGATGCAGCAGCTCAAATATTATTTCAATGTGACTGTTTTTGCTCATGCTAGACCAGGGGTTCTCAAACTTCATTGTACCGTGTCCCGCTTCTGACAACAAAAGTTACTACACGACCCCAGCGGGAGAGGGGAACCAAAGCCTGAGCCCACCCGAGTCCCACAGCCCGAGGCAGGAGGGCCAAAGCCTGAGCCTACCACCCCAGGCAGGAGGGCTAAAGCCAAAGCCCAAGGCCTTCAACCCCAGGTAGGAACCTGTAACCCGAGTCCCGCCACCCAGGGCTGAAGCCCTTGGGCTTTGGTCCTGGGCGGTGGGGCTCAGGCTTCAGTTTTGGCCCTGGGCAGTGGACTCGGGCTTCGGCCCCAGCCCCAGCAAGTCTAATGCCAGTCCTGGTGACCCCATTAAAAAGGGGTCGTGACCCACTTTGGGGTCCCAACCCACAGTTTGTAGAAAATTGTTGATGCTCGCGACCCAACGTAGCTGGGGATGAGGGGTTTGGGGTGTGGGAAGGGCTCAGGGCTGGGGAAGAGGGTGGGGGTGAGGGCTGTGGTGTAGGGCTAGAAATGAGGGGTTCAGGGAGTGGGAGGGGGCTCTGGGCTGGGGCAGGGGTTGGGGTGCAGGAGCGGGTCAGGGCTCTGGGCTGGGGGTGCAGGTTCTGGAGTGGGGCCGGGGATGAGGGGTTTGGTGCAGGAAGGGGTTCCAGGTTTGGGGGGGCTCAGGGCTGGGGCATGGGATTGGGGCACAGGGTTGGGGTGCGGACTTACCTCCGGCAGCTCCCAGTCAGTGGTGCAGCTGGGGTGCAGAGGCAGGCTTCCCGCCTGTCCTGGCACCGTGGACCGCACTGCGCCCCGGAAGCAGCCAGCAGCAGGTCCTAGGTGGAGGCGTGCAAGTGGCTCCGCGTGACTCTTGTCTGCAGGCACCATCCCCCTCAGTTCCCATTGGCCAGTTCCTGGCCAATGGGAATGTGGAGCCGGTGCTCGGGGCAGGGGCAGTGCGCAGAGCCCCATGGCCCCCCAGCCTAGAAGCCAGACCCACTGCTGGCCACTTCCGGGGCGCAGCGCGGTGTCGGAACAGGTAGGCACTAGCCTGCCTTAGCTGGGCAGCACCGCCGAGGGGACTTTTAACATCCCGGTCGGTGGTGCTGACCAGAGCAACCCAGTGCCTGACATGCCGCAATTCAGTACTGGGTCGTGACCCTAACTTTGAAAAACGCTGAACTAGATGTCTCGTTCAAATAGCTGTTTCGGCATTCTGCATTTTCTTACAAGCTCTCTAGTAGTAGGAAGCATACAAACACTCTGCACAAAATCATGACTACTTTAACAATTTAAAACTATGCACTATTTATTCATTCCTTCTTTCCCCTTCCCCTTCTTTCATAGCAACCATCACTATAGGATATAAACATCCAAATTGATTTTTTTTTTTGCTGAGCAAAATTCTTTGTACTCTTAATATCATTAAAGAGAAAAGTTAGCCAACATCTTTACAATCTGACATAAGTTATAATAAGCCCATTACATTCAAACAGAAACTGTACATAATGATCAAATTTGATAGTACAAAATACATTTAGTTGTCCAAATATTAGACATATATAAGGAATTGGTTGACCCTCTTTTAAAGTAATGTGTTTTGCAAAATGGACACTGCAACATTACAGCTTGTTCTCACTGCAAGGTTTTTTAGGACAATTGTTCCAGGATTTTGTCAGGACAACACCCTATCCTCCCCCATTCTATGGCTACTGCAGCACTCAAACTCCCTTTTTTCCCTCCATTATCTTCCATCCACCACTATTCCAGCACTCAACAGGTTTTCCCCTTTCACATTACTGTGGCATAATTTTTCTCATTTCTGTTCCTCTTATCCAATTTACCCATCAATCCAGTACTTCAATTCCTTCACACCACCACTGGTGTACATAGTGGCTTTGCTTATCTACACCAAGGGTTGCAGCAATGCAGCTACACCAATAGCTGTAACTGGGGCAAATCCCCAATCTAAACAAGGAGTAAGAGTGGTTGGTTGATGGTGCAAGGGCCCTGAGCCTAGTGGGCTCTTCCCATATTACTTGGGACCCACACCAAGGGAAAGGAGCACCAACCAGTTCTCCAATTTCCAGTTAATATATACACACACACACACTCTCCTTACAATGAATTAACTTGCTCCCCCCCATAGAACCCAAACAAATTATGTCCGTCCTAAACACACCCCTTAAGATTCTGGGCTTCCATTTTTTCCTCAGCTGCTCTGCTCCCTCATTCCCCTTTTGGTAACTGGGGAAAGAAGCTGGGAGTCTCATCTCCCTCAGGAGTGGATGGGGAGTAGGAAACAGTCTTCACCACAACTCTGGGAGAGCGGCAGCATTAAAACCAGAGAGGAGGAGCTTCATGTCTAGCTGGGTAACCCTTCACAGCCCACGCATGTCTGACCCTTCTGTGGGTAGGCAGGGGAGGGGAGTCATATTTGTGAGGGAGAAAAAAAGCTCCTAGCCATGTACAGTAACTCCTCACTTAACGTTGTAGTTACGTTCCTGAAAAATGCGACTAAGTGAAACGATGTTAAGCGAATCCAATTTCCCCATAATAATGAATGTAAATGGGAGGGTTGGGGGGTTAGGTTCCAGGGCAATTTTTTTTGCCATACAGTACAGTACTATACTTGGGAGGAGTCCCCGCCTTACCCCACACAGGCACAGCCCACTGGCACTAGAGACAATGAGACAGGCAAGGAGGCTGAAGGTGCTGTAGGCTAGGAGAAGCACGTTGCGCAGCGGCAGCTTCCCCTACTCTGCAAACACCAGGGGCGGGGGCTCAACCCTCGGCCCACCCACGTCCCCCTCTCCCCCAAGCCTCCACCCTTAACCCGCCTCTTCTTCCCCCCCCTTCCCCCTTTACTCCGCACGCCATGTCCTTGCTCCTCCCCCCTCCCTCCTGCCTGTGGCAATCAGCTGGCTTGCGACATTCAGGGGGCAGGAGGGAGGGGGGAGTAGCGAGGACTCGGTGCGCAGGCTCCTGCCCGTGGCAATCAGCTGGTTTGCGGCGTTTGGGAGGCAGGGGAGGGAGGGGGAGCCTGTGTGCCAAGTCCTCGCTCCTCCACCCTCCCTCCGGAATGCTGCAAGCCAGCTGATTGCTGCCGGCAGGAGGCGGGGGGAGGATGGGAAAGGCGCTGATCTGCGGGTTCTGCCAGCGGGAGGCACTGTGGTGGGGCATAGAGGAGCTGATGGGGGGCTGCCAGCTGTGGACAAAGCAGGCAGCCAAACGACATTATAGCGAAGCATTGCACAACTTTAAATGGAGCATGTTCTGTAATTGAGCAGGGACATAAGATTGAAACAACGTTAAGCGAGAAGACGTTAAGTGGGGAGTTACTGTACAGCAGTTTTGATTGTTTGCCTTTCCTCAGAAGGCAGGGGTGTGAGGAAAGACAACCAACCACAGCAGTTCTTTATAGATTAAGAAGTCTTTTTCACAGACCTATAGGATGGCCTGTAAACCTTTAGTCTATGGAGAAAACTCATACAGCTGGCAGTCCTGATATTAGATATGTTCTTTCAATCACTTATCTCATTTAGGACTGATACAATCAACCACTTTATTTTGGATCTTACAGAATGATGCACATTTACTTGAATTTTGTTTTTGCCAAAGTAACATGGCATTGAGATACTCAATACATTATGCAATTTCTAAAGCTAAATCAAATGAAAACTTTAAGAATGCATAAACTTCTCACCTTCAGAATGTTACATAGCACTTCTTCACCTGGAGTAATAAATATTGTGCTGTAGCATCTTCATGGAAAAGTTCCCTCTAAGCCACTTCCTCTTTACATTTAATCTTTCAGTCTTTCCTCCTTTCTTTAGCTTATACTTGACTCTGAATAATGCGGTGTGATACTGTGTGTTAAGGATGCTATATAGGAATCAATAATACTAGAATTGTAATCACTTCAAGAGCATACTAATCAGGGGTGCTGGAACAATTTGTATAGTGGGGTGCTGAGAGCCATTGAACTAAACTGTAAATCCTGTATATGATGGAAACCACTTCAAGCTAGGGGTGCAGCAGCACCCCTAGTTCCAGCACCTATTATCCTAATTCTAAACAAGTTTAGTATAAATAAACTAATGCTAGTTACAGGATGATGTGATTGTTTTCATCATCTGCTAGTGCAATTAAAACCTGAGGAGAGAGAGAAAACTTACAAGTTTTTTGGAAGCAAGGTCAGTGGCTTGCATTTGGTCCAAATAGGAATCAGAAATGTAAGTCTCAACCTAAAAAAATAATTGAACATACAACATGATTAGTAAAGCAAAATGGCAAAAACAAGATACGCTACACAATAAAATTGGTCAGCCATTTATGCCAATATCTTGCTATGGGGCTCCTGAAATGATTCTAATAGAAAGAGGAAAGTCCTTTTCCAAGATTCAATGCCAGTTGTTTCAGAGACACCATGTAATCAGAGACTCCCGTACTATCTTGTGGTAAATTTCTACTGGCTTCTAGAAGCTTCCCTACTTTTACTCATTCACAAGTTAACAGGGAAGATCCATAGTAATTTTTAATTCATTACCATTGAATTTTACTTACCACTAATTTGGTTTCTCCCTAGTCCCTATTATCAGTTTTTGACATTGGGTACCTCTTACCAGCAGATAGAGAAGAAAGAATTTGTGACTTCAGTTCCATATAAAAGATTCAGTTCTGGTTGAAGAAATTAGCTCAGGAAAAGAGTATAG
Source organism: Emys orbicularis (assembly GCF_028017835.1). Classification (NCBI taxonomy): domain Eukaryota; kingdom Metazoa; phylum Chordata; order Testudines; family Emydidae; genus Emys; species Emys orbicularis. Next base: position 179,231,782 of record NC_088684.1, read on the forward strand.
TAAGGAAGTTCACATGACTTTACAATTACAACCAATTGTAGAAAGAATCAATGTGAAGATGTAGGGGGAAAAAGATAAGAAAGACCATTCAGGCTGCCTGGTAGTGATGGACTCAGATCAAAGATATTATTTAAAAATCCTTTTCTGGGTTGCTTTCCTTAAAATACAAACACTAAACATTTTTATCTCTTGGCTTTAAGAATGTAGGACTAAGGAAAGCCAAGATAGCAGGAAATTTAACTAACTCTGGACACTGAAAACTACAAAATAATACCTATATTTAGTAGATATCAGGGCATATGTTGTCTCAGAGAATTCTGAAAAGTCAACTTGACTGCAAGATGCAGAACTCACCTTCCAAAGATAAGGTCTGTACATTTAGTATCAGAGCAAGAGGGCGTTAGTGTCATGAAGCCAAGCACTCTAAATTAAGGAAGTCTCAAGTAAAATTTCCACTGCAATGTTAATTGACCTTGTTGTACATCCTATTTTATATGAGGCATTGATAATTGATTAATGCATAAAAGTTGTATTTAACAAGGAATACAGGAAGATAAAATACTACATGTCCGGTGTGGCCAAGTTAACAGGAGAAACCAAGTTTCTGAATATATAGCATTTTGGGTGCTTGATTTTGCCAAATTAATTTTACATGAATGCTAATTTTTTTTGCATTAACTTCATTGCTTTATAAAAGAAAAATCCAGAATTATTTGACTTTGCAAAGTTTATGAACACTACCTGATTTGTTTCATTAGTGCCTAAAACAAGATTCAAATCTGAATAATCCAAAATCTGCTTAATCAAAGCTCTCAGTTACTGGACTGTCAAATATGTCCCAAGGTTGGACTGAAACTCAAGTCCTTCAGAGAATATTGGTCTGTGAATCTTCTCAAGTACTTAGTTCAGAACAACTGACTGGGCTGCTCAGATAACTGTCTCCATCATTTCCCCCAGCAAACTATCAGCTCTTTCATATAGAATGAGCCAGACCTTTTGAGGTTTCCCCTCCTTGCACAGTTCTTTGGCATCTACAGCTAACAATCTCCTTACTCCAAGCTAATGGATTTGTGAAGCTGTTAAGATGCTGTCAGTTCCTTAGTCTGCTTCTAAGCAGCTTGCTGTATTTATAACCTACAATGACCCTTGCTCTGTAGCTATTAAGCCATTCCAGCTTACAGGCTTCTGTTTCAGCTCTGAGCTTGTAAATTCCTATAACCAAACTACAGTAGAGATTGATACCTGCATATGCACATACACTGTATCCAAGTTTAGTGCTTTATACCATTGAAAGCAGGGATTACAAGCTTTTAAAATCAGTATTGTTTGTAACTCTCCTGGAAGTAGCAAGGTGGAAAGTTTTAGCATAGCCAGGGCCCAAGTGTTTTGCTTCCACCATTGTTACTGCCAATAGTGAATTACAGTTCCAGTTTATTCCAGTGTAGGTACAACATCTGCCTGGGGTGGACTCCAAATCATAGGAGTAATCAAAACGGACAGTTAGCATGTGGAGGAGAAGTGGAGGCGAATATGCTGAGCTCAAGAAGGCTTGGGCTCTGATTTTAGCTATCCATTAGTAGGCTTTATGTGCCTATGGTAACCCTGAGATTGCACTAACAGCTCAATTCTGACCACGGTGAAGGGGAACCTTCTTAGAGTAAGTGGCTTCTATCCAAGAGGGGACACTTTCTGTCCTATGGGATATAGCTTATAAGCAGTCTGGATCACCATCCAGTCAAAAGCAATCTCAGTACCAGGTTATTACCAGACTGCCTGGCTCAATACCAGGTCAATGCTGGAAACAGTTTTCAAGGCCAGCTAAGTAGCTTTCCCACACTCTTCTAGTAGCTTCAGATTAGACCTGACTATGATTTTAGAATTTCTGAAGATCCAACAGCAGTGGGTACATCCTACAAGAATTTAAAACCTCCTTTTGGGTTCAGTCCTTTCAGCAGCACAGTTCATACATTCCCCAGTAAGAATAACTAGGCCCACAATCAGAGAACAGAATACCTTTCTTGCACTTGGCAAGCTTATTGAATTTTAAGTTCTCCTTCCATGGCAGCAGGATTCAATAAATCAAGTGCAGAACACAGGGAGATCTCTGGCTGAAAGGGAGCAGAACCAGAGTAGCTCATAGGAAAGAGGATGCACAGCCCCTATTACATTAAACCCCTAAGTTCTGAACTGGACTGAACATTATCCGGGATCCTGTATCTGTGTCTCCAACAAGCCATAGCCAGCTTTGGAGCTAATACTGCAGGGTCCTGAAGTCTGATTGATGCATCTAAGCTTTTTAGAGCTAGAGCAAAACCAGCAGCGTTTTTTTTTACATTGAGGTTTTTTTGTTTTTTAAAAGCATCCCTCAGCCTGGGTTCTAAAGTACTTTAACAACATTTTGTACAGCTATATATGTCCATACTGGAGGGAAGAAGGATGCAGTCACCTACCATTAGCACTGCCTCCTAATGACAGCTAACTAATCCTATAACTTGGAGGAAGAGAGGAGACACTTCCCTCTTATTGGCAAAAATATCTAATTCACCACAGGTGTCTCAGCCCTGCTATCCTGCAATGCCTGCACTCAAGACAACATGCAGCTGTGCTCATTCTTCTACCCACAGAGAGAACATTAACTCTCTCCCAGCCAACCCTAGGAAGGCCCAGATCCTTAAACATATTTAAACTTTCACTGAACTCAATAGGATGTAGGTGCCTAAATACCTTTGAGAATCTGGGCCAAAATCCTTTCCTGAAATTTTTACCCATGTCAACAACCTTTACTACTACTGTCCATAAGATTTTGTTAATTTGTCTGCAAACCCTAGCTAGGCTTGGCAGTATTGCTTTTCAGTGGTTCTGTGCTTTCAGAGATCACAGGCTGTTTCTGGGCAATTGCTCATGATGGATTTCTTGTGTGGGGTTCTGGAAGGGTCTGTTTTGTCACCCTTTCCATTTTGTGTGTACATGATACCTCTGTAGGCGAGTGCAAGTTAATCTGAGTTTAGGTGTTGTTGATACTCAGAGTGATTTCTCATTTTCATCCAACCCACATAGCAAGGTGCCTGTGTTTACCCAGTACCTAGTCAAGAATGAAATTTAGGTGAGAGCAAGCTGATTAAGGCGCTTTTTGGAGAAAATGGGGTGAAGTTAATTGGTAAGGGGAAGGATATTAAAATTAAGGTAGGGGTAGTTTGTTCTGCACCAATTTTTAAGGGTACCCTACCTTTTCCTCAAGTACATAAATTGAGGGGGTACACAGAGATCCTTTTTTTCTCCAGTAGCAAAGAGTACCTTTATCCCTAAATTTCATGACAGTAATCCATGCTATTGTCATTTTTAGATTGGATTGCTACAATGTGTTCTACCTGGTGCATTTCTTGAAGACCCTTCAGAAGCTACAGCTGGTTCAGAGTGAGGCTGCTTGCCTGTTTCATGTCATTTATCAATGAGAACATATTGCTCCAGTATTTCAACACCACTAGTTTCCTATTCGTTTGGTTCTGCGTGTAATTCAAGATACTGCTTTAGTCTATAAAGCCCTATAGGACTTCAGTCCTGACTGTCTAACAAATCTAATTTTCTCTGATTTACTACAGTAATTAAAAGATCCTACAGTGCTGAAGCTAACAAGGGGGTAGGCAAATGGATGAGATTTAAGCTTGCAGAGGCAAGTTAGTGATAGAATATTTGTGAGGTGGTGTCTCAAATCTAGAAGTTGCTTCCAGTAGATGGATCCCAAATTTATTAGTTGTTGTGGTGGAGAGCAAGGGTCTCTGTTGGGGACTGTCTCTTTGTTCTTCTGTAAAAAAGGTATATTTATACATGTTTATTATATAATTTTACCATAAGCATTTGGAATTTTTTTTAAATCATGGCCCTAGAAAATAAGTGAATTAAAGAAAGGATCTTCAAAATGAGTGACAGCTATTGTAGTATACACATACAAGACATCTAACTTGCATTCTTACTATAAGGACTAGAGTATTTTGAGGCTAGAGTGAAATTATTCCTACCTGGCATTTCTCCAGTATGGCTACGACAAAGGGCTGAGTCCTATTTTCCTTAGAGTACAAACATCCTTCAGCAGGCATTGCTCATTATTGAGTCACTTTGCACACAATATATTCAGGTCTTAACAGCTCAGACCAAGATCAAAACGGAGCAGGATTTGTCTGAGCCAGGATGCTTTGGATGTTGAAAGTGTCCTAGCCTACATTTCTGTCTGGTGCCAAAAACCTGTGAATACTTTAAAATATGATATCTTGTGAACAATCAGGGATTCATCCAATGATATTCATCATCAGGAATTCTACCTTGGGGCTGGACTTCATTACAATAAACAAAATCATTCCCAAAGTTCTCAAATCCCCATCAAGTTCATCCAGGCCTTCCCTGCTTAAAGCCCTTTCCCAAAAACCTCAGAGTCCCTTTCTATGGTCTTGTGTCCCTACTTCTCTACTCATCTCCCTCCCTGAGTAACAACTTCTTTATGTGATCCTGCTGCTCTTTATATGACAATCATCTCCTCCTTATCCAGTTGGTTCTACTAATTAAATTATGCACCCTATCCCAGGTGTGACAGGCAGGGCTCATTGGACAGTACTGGTTGGCTCCAAGCCTGTAGCCTTGAAAGGGGTAGGCCACCCCATTATACCCACAGATCAGGTAAAATCTCATGCATGTATCTGAAAGAGATCCTTTCCACAAAGAATACTTTTTGACACAGAGAAAGGTGTTTGAGTGTGGGAGCTAAGAAATAAGAGGCTCTGCTCTCACCCTGTTTTACTGAGGTCATTTACTATTTCTGTGCAATTCACAACTTTGATTACTAACCAGGGCTTCAAATCCTTACTCTAGGAGGCAGGCAACTATCTTTGCTCCTTTTTTACAAATAACTAAGCAACTAAGTTACAAGTGACTAAAAGGTTGCACAAGGTCATTTCAAGCACAGCTGGGAATAGACTACAGGAATCTAATATGATAGACTCAACTCTCACCCACACTGCTTTTCAAGCTAGATATGCCAAACCTGTGTGCTTGGTTATAATCTCTATAACTAGTGCTGTCCCCACAAGACCAGCTCCCAGAGCCAGGAACAAGCCCCTAAGAATCTGGATACTCAACATCCCACTGCTGTCTCACAAATAGTTTTGTAATCCAGTGAGAAAGCATGTGGTATGTGACCTTTAGTGGCTTGTCCACTTAGATTCAAAGGCCAGAAAGGAGACACTTAGAGCATATCTTTTAGAAAAACATCCACTATTAATTTAAAAATTGCCAGTAATAGAGAATGCACCACAACACTTAGTAAATTGTTCTACTGGTTAATTTCCCTCACTGTTAAAAATGTATGTCTTATTTCCAGTCTGAATTTGTCTAGCTTCAACTTCCAGGCACTGGATCATGTTACACCTTTCTCTGCTAGATTCAAGAGTCCATTATCAAATATTGGTTCTCCATGTAGGTACTTGTAAACTGTAATCAAGTTGCCCCTAAATCTTCTCTTAAAATAAATAGATTGAGCAACTTCAGTCTATCACTATAAGGCATGCTTTCTAATCCTTTAATTATTCTCATGGTCTTCTCTGAACTCTCTCCAATTTATGATTATCCTTCTTGAAATGTAGACACCACAACTGGACACACTATTCCAGCAGCAGTTGCACCAGTGCCAAATAGAGGTAAAATAATCTCTCTGTTCCTACACAAAGATTAACAGCCTACTTTCCCTGCAAGTTGTTTATTCAGCTCAAGTAGACAAGATCAGTGCTGTACCTCTGAAGTTCCTGGGTTCAAACTCTGCTGACTACCCAAGTAGGGAAAAAACTGTGTGGTCATGTAAATGAGTGGCACTAAGGTTTCAGTCGGGCTCTACAAGAATCTAGTGTCTGATAACAGAGCTCATTGTAGGATTGGGGGCTTAGATTATTAAAACTGAAATAATTTTAAAATCCCATGTTCTTGCGCCTATTTATGGTTTTTGTTTCCTTTTTTCATTTCTCAGAACTTGGGCAATGAAAATCTTTGAAGGCAGCTTCACTTTCGTTTGTAGTTAGATTTACTTTCAGGTTCCCGATTCTGCACCATCCAGGTTGCAACTAAATTTTGGCCAAATTTGACTTGACAATTATCCTTTTAACTTTTCTCAGCAGCTCTAGCTCCTTGGATGTAGAAAAAAGGAAATGCATATGATCTGAGCAGCAAATAACACCAAAAATAGTCTCAATATTTTCTGCCATGGTGCTGAAAATATGTTGTCAAACCATTTTCAAATCAATTTCAGCAGGACCCATTGCTGACAACTTGTCCTTTTGCTTGTGTAGATGAAACCTTAGTTTTACTTTGTGTATCACAACGAATAATTCCTCTTCCTCCTTGGTGTTAATACTCTTTAGCTATTTGTGTACTTTTATCATATCTTCTGTTCGTTTAATCATCTCTTGGGGAAGTTATACTTGTGTAACTTCCCTCCATAAATCAGTCCCTTCACCCCCATCACCATTTTTGTTGCTCTTCCCTGAACTTCCTCCAGTTTGTCAATATATTTCTGGTAAGGTGGGTTGAGATCCTCAAAGGCATTTAGCTCCCAGCTACCACTGAAATCAATTGGAGTTTGGCACCTACATATCTTTGAGTATCTTGGCCATGGTGGCTAAAGTTGAATGTAATATTCCAGGTGCAGTTGCATCATGACTTGATTGCTCAGTGACTTGATAGCTTTTGATACACAGGTCAAAAATCAATGGCCTTGTTGGAAGCCATATCACACCATGGCTTATGGCTACTGAGGGCAGGAGGCACTGGGTGAAGGTGGTGCTTGGAAGATTACAGATCCTAAAGTCATTGGTACTGGTCTACTGTAATAATTCTTTATCATGGCAAATCATGAAACATTGGAACTTAAAACATGGGTGTCACTTTTTATATATATAAGTATTTTTATTATTGAATGTTAACTACTGTTTATGTAAAACTTCTCATGAATCACAAACTTCAGGAAATGTTGATATTTATACTTTGGTTGTGATTTCCTCTCCTAATAAAGTCTGAAAGGATGTTCAAGTCTCCTGCTGCTGCTGATGCCATAAGCATTTCCTGTTCCATACTGAAGTGCAACAACTAACCAGTGACGTTAGAGACACTGTCAACTTAAACCTGGCTCCAGTCTTAAATGTTGCTAAAACAAGATCTTTACATAACCTAAAACCCAATAGAAATGTGTCCATGAAACTTTGGAACCAAGTCCAACATCAGTGGAAACAAGTGTCAAGAGTTCTTCCTGCAACAGTGCTGAAAATGTTTTCATCACATCCATACTAGTGAATAAACTGTTTTCAGCGCTAGTTCAGTGGGAGCCATTGCTGAAAATGGGTCTCTTAAGTCATGTAGAGAGGGTTTAGAAGTAATAGGATGAAATCAAGAAATGGAAAATTTTAACTGAGTATAAAAAAAAAATTCTTGACAGTACAGGGCTGAGCCTCCCAAAGGAAGTGGTGGAAATGCCACCATCTGGAACATTTAAAACCAAATTTGACAAAAGATTTTAAAATGTAGGGTAAACGCCTTCACAGACAAGGAGATAAAGTGCAAGTGCATGATCTAATATATCTTTTTCATTTGTATAGCTTCCATTTGATTGAGGAACTCTAGTAGTCTTGGCATGAGCTTTGTCATGGATTAGAAGTGATTATGAGACTGAAAACAAAGAATAGGAATAAATGGTCAATTTTCATTATGTCAAAAGATTAATAATTGGGTGTCCTCAGGTTCCATTCTAGGGGCACTTTTATTTAATATTATAGAGTGACAGTAGCCATTCCATATCTAAAGTTGAAGCTAGCTCATTAAAAGTCAAACTTTCAATACTCCTCTTACTTCCCCTAAATAAGAAATTGATCTTCCTGATATGTTAACTACTGCATCTCATCCCAATGTAGTTTTTTTTCTGGGAACTTTGGTAAAGATCAGACAAAGAGAGCTTTAAAGTTACGGTATTTTGAAAATGTAGCTGTAATGTATTTTTTTCAAAATTATTCTAATTTGTTTTATTTTTTAATTCCTCAGCTCTCCAAAATGGCTTGAAATAGAAACACCCAAATTGATTTGTTTTGTTAGCCTTCCTGAGGAGAAATGCCTTTGAATATTTTGGAGCAGGTTATTGTGAAATGGGAGTAGATAAGATCTAAAAAGTTTGTAGATGTATAAAAAGCAATGTAGATAGTTAAAATATTTATAAGTTACAAATACAAAAACTACATTGAAAACATTAAGTTTGCAAAGTCAAGCATTCAGGAATTAGGAAATGCCAGAATTAAGGTTGCCTGTGCAGGAAAATTAAAAAGAGATGCTGAGTTGAAAGAAGATCAAAGCATTGCCATTCACATACAAGGACGAGATTATGTGACAGTTGAAGTCTGGCACCATAAAACATGTTACAGAGGCTACGCAAGATTTTTGACAAAGTTAGCAGATAAGGATAAGCCTATTTGCACTGAGCAGATGTACAGGAAACCCTACAAGATTTTCTGAGCCACTATCATCCAACAGAGGCTCGTTGTAGACCAGGATGTTTTGCGGATAACAAGACTGATCCAGATTTTCATTGAGCTTGTAAAAAAAATCATAAGGATCTTGAGGATCATGCTGCCTGGTATGGCTCATGACTGTGAGTGCCTACCTCAGAGCAGACTGCCAAAAACAGGACAGACGCCTCAAACTAGTGGTATGTTCTATCACAGCTGCTGGCTTTTAATTTTCTCCGGGGGTGCTCAACCCCCGCGCAGCACCAAGCCCCACCCCAATCCACCCCTTCCCCCAACTCCCCACCCCCGCCCCACCTCTTCCTGCCCCTGCTCCACCCCCGTCCCCGCCCCACTCCACTCCACCCCTTTCCCCAATGCCCCCTCCCCTGAGCGGGCCCCGTCCCCACTCCACCCTCTTCCTCCCAGCACCTCCTGCACTGTTGGAGTTGGAGCCTCTTGAGAGTGGGGGAGGAGTTGATCAGCGGGGGCTGCAGGTGGGCGGGAGTGGGGGGCAGGAGGGGAGCTTGTCTGTTGGTGGGTGCTAAGCACCTGCTATTTTTTTCTCCCATGGATGCTCCAGCCCTGGAGCACCCATGGAATCGGCACCTATGTTTTATAATTAGATTTCACTAACCCAGTAATAAATGTGAACTCCTGGATCACTGTAACCAGTCTTACCACAAAAAAACAACAAGGATTCCTTGTGGCACCTTAGAAACTAACAAATTTATTTGGGCATAAGCTTTTGTGGGCTAAAACCCACTTCATCAGATGCATGGAGTGGAAAATACAGTAGAGAGGTATAAATACACAGCATATGAAAAGATGGGAGTTGCCTTACCATCTGATGAAGTGGGTTTTAGCCCATGAAATCTTATGCCCAAATAAATTTGTTAGTTTCTAAGGTGCCACAAGGACTCCTTGTTGTTTTTGCTGATACCGACTAACACAGCTACTCCTCTGAAACCAGTCTTACCATGGAGTCACAAACAGTTCCCTTAAGGCTTAGGCTTTCCAGTCTATCTTGCCACTCAGCTAAGTTGGACTTAGGCTTTGTCTACACTGGCAAGTTTCTGCACAGTAAAGCAGCTTTCTGCGTTGTAACTCCCGAGGTGTACACACTGCCAAGCCACTTAGTGCGCAGAAACTGTGCAGTTGCAACGCTGTAAAAAAACCACCCCGATGAGAGGTGTAGAGCTTTCTGCACCGGGGGGGGGCGGGGGTACAGTGCCACGGTGCCAGTGTAGACACTGTGGTCGATTACAGCACTGCGATTGGCCTCCAGGAGGTGTCCCACAATGCCTGTTCTCGACTCTCTGGTCATTGGTTTGAACTCTACTGCCCTGCTCTCAGGTGACCAACCGTAAGCCCCAGCCCTTAAATTCCTTCGGAATTTTGAAAGTCCCCTTCCTGTTTGCTTGGTGCCACGTGCAGTGGTCTCAGTGCATCTTTCCAGGTGACCACACCTGCTCCACACACCAGGCGATCCCCTGCTTGGAGCAGTGCCAAGCTGCTGGACCTCCTCAGCATTTGGGGAGAGGAGGCTGTCCAGTCCCAGCTGCGCTCCAGCCATAGGAATTATGATACCTATGGACAGATTTCATGATGCATGATAGAAAGGGGCATGACCAGGACACACTGCAGTGCAGAGTCAAATTGAAGGAGCTGCGAAACGCCTACCGCAAGGCGTGGGAGGCCAACCGCTGCTCCAGTGCTGCATGCATGAGCTGCTGGTTCTACAAAGAGCTTGATGCGAAACTTGGCAGAGACCCTACCTCCACTGCGAAGGCCACTGTGGATACTTTGGTGGCTCACATGCCAGTCGAGAGTGGACCAAGCCAGAAGGAAGAAATCTTGGCGAGGATGTGGAGGGGGAGGGGGACCCAGAAGCAGAGGATGACTCGGAAGTTAAAGATGCATGCAGCCAGGAGCTTTTCTCTACCCTGGAGGAGGCTAGCCAGTCACAGCTGTTGAAGCGCAAACAGCAGAGGAGGCCCCTCATAAGTGACTTTGATTTTGGGAATCGCTGAAGCGAGCTGTTGGGGGCAGGAGGGTTGCAGAAAGCTGGCTTGTGTCTGTATGATGCACATACCACCACATGCCTAGTCTGAGCAGCAGAACAGGGTGTAGACTGACTCCCTCACTTCACAAGAATCTGCCTCTGATCTCCACAAAACTCTCATGGAGAAACTGGGCAATCCACTGCCGCAGGTTCTTTGGCAGAGCTGCTCTGTTTCTTGCCCCATTAAGGGTAACTTTCCCGCGCCACTCTGCTATCACGGGGGGGACGGACCATTGCTGTACACAGGCGAGCCGCATAAGGGCCAGGGCAGAAGCTGCAGTCTTGGAGAACCCCCTCCCTTGATTCCCTGCTCACCCACAGTGACAAAGTATCTTCCATAATGAACATAGCCTGTGGAAAATGTGGGGACAGTAATGGTTATATGGCCGCCCACTCCAGTGCTGGCTCTCCCGAAGAGCCACGTGCCCAGTGTACAGTATGGTTCTGGAAAACTGATTTCCCCTGCCCCTGTGATTACTCACCATTTTGGGGATCTTGTAGCTCATGTGTGCTTGCCTGGGGTCAGCCAGTTAGTGAAAGGTATGTGAATAGGGGCTGTGTTTTAGACCACTGATTCAGTGGCCTCTGTGTTGCAAACAATACTGCTTCTGTAAAATGTTGCATTTTGGCTTCACAGATATGACCTTGGGAGCCCAGCCTCCCTCTTTGTTATCGCCGGCTGAACAGCTGCGCAGAATTGAAAAGCAGCCACAAAGAAGTAAAGAGGACTTTCTGCATGATGTCATGATGCACTCTGTGGCCGAAAAACAAGAATTGAAGGAGTGGTGGAACAGCGAGAAGAGAGACCCAAAGGAGAACGTGGTGCGCCAGAAAGAAACCATGGAGCAGCTCTTAAACATTATGGAGCACCAGTCAGACACACTCTAGGCGCTACTAGCACTGCAAACCGAGCAGCTCCGCGCCCGCCCTCCCCTGCAGCCGCTGTCGCAAAACTCTTTCCCATGCGCCCCCCAGACACCGCCAACACACTCTTATCAACCTACTGGCTCCAGTCTGTACCCGCAGCATTGCACTCCTCCCCCACAGTCCAGCCCTGCGTACTCCCAGTACCCACTGCACTCAAAACCCATCCCTCTGCAGTTTAGCCCTGCTGAAGTACAGTACCCATTGCAATGTACGCCAAAGGAGAGGGTTGGATATGATACCTAGACATACACAAATCTGTAACCGTCCCAGGACCCCACCTCCTCCTGGGACCTTCCCTTCCCCCTCAGTGCTGATGTGTTTTTTTGTCTCTCTCCTCCAGCTGTTTTTTAATAAAATAATTGTTTTGGTTTGAAAGCAATCTTTATTCCATTAATTGAAAGCAAACAGAGCCCTGCAGAGCAACAGGCAATTTTCTTAAACCTTTGTAGTGCATCATCTGCACCAATCACAATCACCTCTTAGCATTACAAGCACTGCACTCCCAAGCATAGCAACAAATATTAGTGGCCTTCAGCTTCAAATTGCTGCCTCAAGGCATCCCTGATCCTTATGGCCCCGCACTGCGCCCCTCTAATAGCCCTGGTCTCTGGCTGTTCAAATTCAGCCTCCAGGTGCTGAGCCTCAGCGATCCAGCCCTGAGTGAAGCTTTCACCCGTCCCTTCACAGATATCATGGAGCGTACAGCACGTGGCTATATGCATAGGAATATTGTCATTGGCCAGGTCCAGCTTCCCATATAGGCAGCACCAGTGGGCCTTTAAATGGCCTAAAGCACACTCCACAGTCATTCTGCACTTGCTCAGCCTGTTGTTGAACTGCTCCTTGCTGCTGTCAAGGTGCCCTGTGTATGGCTTCATAAGCCACGGCATTAAGGGGTAGCCAGGGTTTCCCAGGATCACAATGGGCATTTGGACTTCCTCTATGGTGATCTTCTGATCCAGGAAGAAAGTCCCTGCTTGCAGCTTCCTGAACAGGCCAGTGTTCTGAAAGATGTGTGCGTCAGGCACTTTTCCAGACCAGCCTGCGTTAATGTCTGTGAAACACCCACGGTGATCCACAAGTGCCTGGAGAACCATTGAGAAATACCCCTTCTGATTAATGTACTCGGTGGCTAGGTGGTCTGGTGCCAGAATTGGAATATGCGTGCCATCTATTGCCCCTCCACAGTTAGGGAAGCCCATTTGTGCAAAGCCATCCACAATGTCATGCACGTTGCCCAGAGTCACGGTCTTTCAGAGCAGGATGCGATTAATGGCCCTACACACTTCCATCAACACAAGTTCAACGGTTGACTTTCCCACTCTAAACTGGTTAGCAACCGATCGGTAGCAGTCTGGAGTAGCCAGCGTCCACAGTGCCATTGCCACACGCTTCTCGTGTCCTTGTGCCTCAGGGCTGGGAGAAGCTCTCCACACAGTCCCATGAATGTGGCTTTCCTCATCCGAAAGTTCTGCAGCCACTGCTCGTCATCCCAAACATGCATCACTATGTGATCCTACCACTCAGTGCTTGTTTCCTGAGCCCAAAAGCGGCATTCCACTGTGGTCAGCACCTCCATGAATTCCACAAGCAATCTTGTGTCATAGCTATGACACGTGGCGAGATCAATATCTCCCGCCTTTGTAGTTTAAGGAATAACTCCACTGCCACTCGTGACATGTTAGTGAGAATGAGCAGCATATTGGTCAACAGTGCGGGATCCATTCCTGCAGAACGAAGAGGCAGAGCAGAGTTCATAGTACACAAACCGTTGAAAGATGGTGCCAAATGCGGACAGAAGCACAGGGATTGCTGGAATGTGAAACAATGCATCATGGGTCATTGGGACAGGACCCAGGATGCCCCGCTACCCCCTCTGCCTTCCACAACTCTTAGCGGCAGAAGAGGAAGAGATGCTCTGTGGGATAGCTGCCCAGAGTGCACCGCTCCGAATACTGCTGCAAGTGCCGCAAGTGTGAACACGCTATTGCGCAGGCAGCTGACAGTGTGAACACAACAGCGGTTTCCCTTCAGCGCTCTCTGAGCGGCGCTGTAACTGTCGTGCTGTAACTCTGCCAGTTTAGACATACCCTTAGCGATAAGTGGTCACTTACATCAAAAAAATCACAAAATAGTCAAATTGCTCCCAGACCCAAGAGACCAGTCACTTACCCCAGATCAATTTGTATCTTAAATCTTACACCAAAGACTCTGCCTGTTGTTAGGATATAGCTATTCAGGCCTATCTGCAAAGGCCTATACTTTAAGAATTTAGGTGTATTCTTATCACTAAGCTAGTTATAGAGGTATAAAAGAAAGAATCAAAATCACTGTCGGTCTGTGTAAGGGCCTTCTCTTACTGTGACAGTCTGAGCCCTGTTCTTAGGCTAAGACTTTGGCTAAGCAGCAGAGGCAGCCATAAACTGGGAAGTGTATGGTCACATCCTCACATTCCAAACTAGTCACATTGAAATAAGGTGCTATTGGGCTGTTAGGAATACAAGGAATCCTGTCCTGATATTCCTATCACCTCCAGAGAAAGGGAAAAGCCTAAAAGATGTAAAAGGAAACTTAGTTTGATAGTATCCTGCCTGGCAATAACTCACTTATCAATAGCTGGGATGTGAATCCTCATTTCTGTATTGTTCTATCACTGTAGTCTCCACTTCCCTATTGTTTATCTGTATAATCTCTGTCTGGTTCTGAGATTGTTTCGGTCTGCTGTATAATTAATTTTGTTGGGTGTAAACCAATTAAGGTGGTGGGATATAATTGGTTAAATAATCATGTTACAATATGTTAGGATTGGTTAGTTAAATTTCAGTAAAATGATTGGTTAAGGTATAGCTAAGCAGAACTCAAGTTTTACTATATAGTCTGCAGTCAATCAGGAAATAAGGGGGGAATGGGAACAGGGAATGGGGGTGGGGGAATTGGAATCATGTTTCGCTAAGGGGGGGGGAATGGGAACAGGGACACAGGCAAGACTCTGTGGTGTCAGAGCTGGGAAGGGGTACACTGGGGAAGGAAACTGGAATCATGCTTGCTGGAAGTTCACCCTAATAAACATTGAATTGTTTGCACTTTTGGACTTTGGGTATTGTTGCTCTCTGTTCATGCAAGAAGGACCAGGGAAGTGAGAGGGTGAAGGAATAAGCCCCCTAACACCTGTAGTCAATTCTGTAATAAACTAACTAAAGGTTTATTAACTAGGAAAAAGAAATAAGAGAGTTAGTTACAGGTGTGACAAAGCTCTGACCTTGTCTTAGTGGGTCCCGCACTTCCAAGTGGATTATGCTAGCCTCAGAGGCTCACTGTTACCCTCCATGTAGCCCTTCTCTCTCTAGGGGCAAGGGTCACAGCCTACTGAGCCATTTTGATCATAAGCCAGCAAGGGAGGTGGAAAGAAGCAACCCTCCCTCACACAGTCTCTGTTGTTTCACAGTCTCTGTGATTAATCAGGGAGAGTGGAGCCTGGGTCTGCCCTCTACTCCAAGCTCCAGCCCATGGACCCTAATAGTAGCAACTTTTGGTAGCTGACTTTTTGAAACAGGACGACTACAATTTCCTGGGCCACTTCTCCACAACAACCCTCTCCCCCATTTCCTCAACATCTAGTTCACCCCTACCTCACGGCCTCCTTCCTTGTGCCTGAGTGGGTTTGTACTGCTCAGTTTCTCCAGCAGTGTGGTTTCCTCCTACCATTCTTGACACAGGCCTCTAACTGACTAACTGGGAGGCTTTTAACTATTTCCAGCCAGCCCTTGATTGGCTTCAGGTGTCCCAATCAACCTAGCTGTCTCCACTGCTTTCTAGAAGGATCTTAATTGGCCCCAAGTGTCTTGATTAACCTGGAGCAACTGCCATTTGGTTACCATGGTAACAGGGATTTGTTTAGCCTGGGGCTACTATACCTGTTTCTCACTACTTTCCTATAGCCATCTGTCCTTGCCCCGTCACACAGGTTAAAGCAAGCAAGCATGCATAAAAACACAAATGAGTTATTTATGGAGATATACCTATCTCATAAAGCTAGATGGGACCCTGAAAGGTTATTGAGTCCAGCCCCCTGCCTTCACTAGGCAGGACTAAGTACTGATTTTTGCCCCAGATCCCTAAGTGGCCACTTTAAGGATTAAACTCATAACCCTGGGTTTAGCAGGCCAATGCTCAAACCACTGAGCTATCCCTCTCCCATTTATGGGTCCTAAAGATGACAGAGATATAGTAATCTGTCAATTCAAAATGTCTTTCAGGGTGGACCCAGGGATAACCCCTGGGGATCTCTGCCTTAGTTTAATGTCTCTAGCACCATGAGAGTTCAAACAGCTAAGGGATGATGCATTTTCTTGTGGCCCCCTTTTTATCTTTTACATTTAGCCTTTCAGTTCAAGAGATGAGCTCCTTTGCACATAGCATTGCCAAGGTGTGATAGCGCCATTCCCTAATCCTTTGTATCTTGATGTTCCTTAATGGCCCATTTAATCTCGATAGCCCTTCTTAATGGGGGATGGGACAATTCCAGAGCCTGAGTTCACAAGTTCAGAGCAAAAATAACAGGAGTACTTGTGGCACCTTAGAGACTAACAAATTTATTAGAGCATAAGCTTTCGTGGGCTACAACCCACTAAATTTGTTAGTCTCTAAGGTGCCACAAGTACTCCTGTTATTTTTGCGGATACAGACTAACACGGCTGCTACTCTGAAAAAAGTTCAGAGCAAACATTTTCAAAGTTATAAAGCAAAACTTACATATTTCCTTATAGCGTGGAGTACGCACATTACAAGTGAGATTAATGCATGCATCAGCTTACAAGCATTTCATAGAGTCTGAACAATAATTACATTCTTATAAGACTAATACCTATTATGAATAAAACTAAAATACCGGTGAGCTGGTTTGGTTCCATATATAAGTTTGTCAGTTATTAGCTAACGCCTACGGCCTTGGACAGAGCTGGCACTTGGTTTACCAGCATCACACACTCTGTATAGGCAGACATTTTCATAATCATTTGGGCACACTTATGGTAGAGACAAATGGAAATGTACACATCACAGCGTTTTTCCAAGACTCATGCCTTACAGCTACAATCAATGTTACTGAAGAGAAGCCTGTTTTTAGAAATCCTGAATATTTTTGTATTACAGGGGTGACAGACTGAAATATCATCTGAAACATGATTTCCCTCAGTTCACTTTTCATACACCACACTGCAAGAATGTTAGTGAGATGGTGTACACTGACACGCTGTCAACAATAGACTTCCTTATCAATTAGAGGCATGAACAGATACAGAAACAACTCTGAGTGAAGAGGAGTGAATTCATTCTCAACCACAAGCTGATCTACCATCCCATACATCAGTGGTCTCCAAAGTGGGGTGTGCGCACCCCAGGAGGTGCGCAAGATGATCCAAGGGGGGGGGGGGGGGAGGAGCGCCGCCGGAGCGAAAGGGCGACGCAGCAGGAGGAGCGCTGCTGGAGAAAAAAAAAGGGGGGGGGGGGGCGGCCGGAGGAAGCGAGCGGGGAAGCTGCCTCCCCGCCAGGCAGGGCCACCCGGAACACAGGGGCTTTAGGGGCTGCAGGGCCCTGGGCTAACGGGGCCTCGGGGCCCTGGCCTGAAGCTCTAAAGCCCCTTTCGGAATGCGGCCCGGAGTCCTCCGGCCCGTGGAGAGCAGGGGCAGCCGCACAGCCAGCGGCCGGAAAGAAGCGGCGTTTTCCCCTTCAAAGCCGGCTGGAGAGAAGCGGCGCTTTGAAGGGGAAAGCGCCGCTTCTCTCCAGCCTCTGGCTGCGTGGCTGCCCCTGCTCCTCCTGAGTCCTCCGGCCCATGCTCACAGGGCCACATTCCGAAAGGGGCTTTAGAGCTGCAGGCCAGGGCCCCAGGGCCCCCTTAGCCCAGGGCCCTGCAGCCCCTAAAGCCCCTGCGTTCCGGGTGGCCCTGCCTGCCCCGGGGCAGGTGGGGGGGAAGAGCAGCTCCCAGAATCGCAGCCATGGGAGCGGTGCTGCGCTGCACAGAGCTACCTGCACACCCCCTGCACCAAACAGGAGCTGCCCCAGGTAAGTGCTCTGCACCTCCTGCCTGCCCCAGCCCTGAGCCTCCTCCCACACCCCCACCCTGAGCACCCTCCCCCACCCTAACTCCCTCCCAGACCCTTCACCCCACCCTGAGCGCCCTCCCCCACCCTAACTCCCTCCCAGACCCTTCACCCCACCCTGAGCGCCCTCCCACACCCTAACTCCCTCCCAGACCCTTCACCCCACCCTGAGCGCCCTCCCGCACCTTAACCCTAATCCAGACCTTCGAATCGCTGTATCACAAAGTGTTAAACCAAGATTTTCAGAAATAATGAAGCATATTCAATCACATTGCTCTCACTAAAAATATTATTATTAATAATAATTTTTTTTGTGAGAGCAACAAGGTTTTTTGTACAATTAATAAATAAGATAAAAAATATTTTAAAAATAGTGTTTATTTCATCTTTATCTCATCCTTTTTTAATTTTTATTTTTTGTGAATGTTTTATAATGTACATAATATATTAGTACAGTAGTACATGTATATAATTTATACATAAATAAATATACCTATATGGGGGGTGCGTGCTCAAAAATTTTTTACTGATAGGTGTGCATGATCAAAAAAGTTTGGAGACCACTGCCATAGATCACCAACAGTAAGTACACCAGCTCCTGATGTGCAGTCATGGAGGATTCTGTAGAATACCACACTGATCTCATTGGATGACAGTCCTGGAATGAGTTGCTCCTGGCCACCATCAATTAATTTAACTGTTGATGCTGCAAAGTCTGTTGTTCCAGTTGAACTTTACAATTTGATGGCCTGAATTACTGGAGCATCAACATTGGCTGGTTATGTTGATCTTCCAGATGACGTGGACCTTAAATTCATATTACTTTGCCAAGACATTGTTTACTTTGCATCCAGGGGTTGAAAACAGATGCATAAATCCCCTTTCCTTGGATTGATATCAAGTCATTTGACCAGGATCATCTCAAGTGGTCTCCATACTAAACAAACTGGGACATTGTGCATCTTCTAATATAGTAATTAGCCATGACACAAGCCTTGCTCAGCTACATCTTATTAAAGGTTCTGATGAGGTTACACTGGGCTTTGCAAAGAAGCCTCCAACAGCTCTAGTATGGGACAACATTGCTTTTGGAGAAGAAACCCTATAAAGGCAAGGCACCACCCACCATACAAATGGAATAGTGCCCCAGAGACACATCACTGAATCAATCCCAACATCAGGCAGAATGCCACTGCTAAAAGCAGTGTGTTCTCTTAAAGCACTTCCTGGTTTTGCGATAGAGCAGTACTGTCAGAACAAGAGGCAAGGTCCTACAGAATCTGAGTCATGATGCACATGTCCTATTAGAGGCTTACAAGTGAAGAACACAACTGGAATCAGCACTGAGAACAGATCTGGCATATATTTTTATCAAGACTCTCTATGGTGACTCATGTACATTTCCTAGCTGGACGAGTTTTCATACTGCTCTTCAATGTGATTGTACTCTGGAGAAGTCAGCTATCCATTATTTTCTAATCACTGGGGCACCACAAGAGAGATGTCTACTATCTACACTATTCTGAAACAAAGTATTGATACAGATGATCAGCTTGAAATTAAGCATGTCGTCTTGGTGGTCAGAAAATATGAAGTCTTTGTGCAGCGGAAGAGCAAAGAGAACACAACATTTGCCTTCTGGAGCTCTTACATCACCATGGTGCAAATCTTTCCCCTTTTTGTGACAGTAACCCATGAGTCTGACTAGGAATTGCACCTTTCAGCTATCCACTTCATGATGCCCTGGTTCTTCTCTTACAATCAGGTGAACTATGCCAAGTATCTTCCTTCATGCTGTCTGGAAGTGATGAAACTACCCATCACTCCCCACCCCCCAGAATGTTACACAGAACTCAGCGCTCAAGGACAGTGGGCAGTCCAATGTCAAACTGGATGTGGATTCTCTTCAATTGTATGTGACAAGGCAATTAAACAAACCTGCAATAAAAGATTCAAAAACAAAAGGTGGCTTGATTGGATTGACTCAAAATCATTCACTGGTTTATCACTGGATTTTGTCACAACCTGAGAGAGCTGCTCTAACAAGACAGTATGAAGTATGGCAGGCATGACTCCAAGAAAACACAAGAATCTCGATAGAACTAGAATTCAGAATGATGAGACAGCCATAATGACTAGTTTAGGCACTACTGAATGCATGATCAATCCTTTTGATGTGTCTCAAGATGGACAAGTATGTTTAAATTCAGGTGTTGTTTCCACCAGTGAGATTACATATGACTTGCTTGCTGCTCAAGAGAATTGTGAAATTTCACTAATAGACTTCTTGAACCAGGAACTGCTTTCTGCTATTCAGGACATCTTTTCTCCTATCAAAAGCCAGAAATTGAAAACATTCAGTGATCAAGTCAAACCCAAAAGAAAAGCAAAAGTAGCTGGCAAAGATGTGATTCTTTATAATGACAACAAACTCTTGGCAAGACTTCTTGTATTAGGTCAAAGTAGGTAAATTGATCTCAGGGAAAACTTGTCCTACCATTTGGGAGCAGTTTCCTACCTTCTTGCTAGCGCTGACGGTATTCTGATAAAAGCCGACAAATCAGGTCTGATCTATTTTCTTTGACCTAAAGGTGGAGCATGGCTTATTGACCATGTTCCAGAGAATGGTACAATAATCTTTGATGGAATGGCTGTCATCCAAGCACTACATGATGTTCCTTCAACATTTGTTGAGTTTTCAGATGCCATTTTAGTGTACATGATTAGACGTGCAAGACAGTACAAATGTACTCATTTGGATTTTGTCACAGATCAGTATCCTGATGTGAGCATCAAAAAATGTGGAATACTCATGCTGAGCAGCTGGTGGCTGCCAAACTGTACAAATTTATGGAAAGGACTAGAAAATCTGAAGTCAGTGGAACGAGTTTCTTTCTGATGGCAACAATCAGGAAGCACTTCAAAAATGTGTGTGCACCCTGTGGAGGGATGCAGATTTGCAAGCTATAGGCAAGGACATCACTCTCTACATAACCCATGGAGAGGAGTCTCACTGTGTGGCTGTGCAGAAGGGTTCAGTGACAGTCACAGCTGTTGATTAATTAAGTTGTGACTATGAAGAACGTGACACACGTAGATTTCTTCATGTGAAACATGCTGCCAAGGATTAACACAATGTGATCATTAGGAGCCCTGCTGCAGATGTTGCACTCATAGGCATCAGTCTTAAGGCACAACTGCTAGTCAACTTGCATTTCTTCACTTGTGTTGGGAATCAAAGCCACTTTATTAATTGGAGAAAGTCACTTCAACTGTAGGCCCAAAGGTCTGTACCTCCCTTATTGGCTCCATACATTCACAAGATGTGATTCTACAAGTGTCTGTTATAGGAAGGGAAAGAAAAAGGCATTTGCTATGGCCTCCGAGAATGAATAGTTCCTTGATGCTTTCACAGACTTTGGGAAAGACTTCATACTTCAAGACTCAACATTCCTTATGCTTGAGAAATTTGTGTGTCATCTATATGGCCAAACTTTATCACAGGATGTCAGTGATGCCCAATAGAAGGTGTTCTGCCTAGCATAATCTTCACTGCCTGGACAGAGCATTACACCAACATGTGATGCTCTGCACCAACACAGCAAGTGGGTAAATTACCAGGCTGCTATAATGAGGCACTTTCTTGTTGACAGGATGAATGCTTCTTTCCCTGTTGGCCAGGGATGGCATGGAACAAGGAGCTTACCATCACCTGGATGCAAGAAGAATTTAAAGAAAGTTTTTTCTAATATCTAACCTAAGGCCTTGGCTACACTTGCAGCTGTACAGCGCTGTGAGGTAAAGCTGTCTTCGTACAGCTGAGTAGGGAAAAGCGCTGCAGTCTGTCCACACTGACAGCTGCCAGCGCAGTGGTGTGGCCACACTTGCAACATTTGCAGCTGTGTTGGGAGCGGTGCATTATGGGCAGCTATCCCAGCATTCATGTGGCTGCAACGTGCTTTTCAAAACGGGGGGGGGTGGGGTGGATTGTGACAGGGAGTGTGGGGGGAGAGTGAGTGCTTTTTGGAGCGTGTCAGCTCTCTATTTTGCAAGTTCCGAACTTCCAGCCCCCTGCTCATTCATTCACTCACTCAAAGCAAGCTGCAAACTGTTTGCTTTTCTCTGTGGTACGAGCTTTGAAACCGGCACTTCCGCATTCCTGCAGCCGGTCACAACAATGGAGAGGATTGGCCACTTGACAAGGTGATTAGTACAGCGCTGCAAGCGTTTACACTCACACCCGTGAGTCGTAGCCACTCCGCTGCAGCTGTTATTCCTCTCGGAGATGTGGAGTACCTGCAGCGGTGTACCCAGGGAGATACAGCGCTGTAAGTGCCCTGCCAGTGTGGACGGGGAGTGAGTTACAGCGCTGGGGGAGGCTTTACAGCGCTGTAACTTGCAAGTGTAGCCAAGGCCTATATCTCCATTTCTGCAGAGTAAGGCCATTATTTCTTGTCTTACCTTCAGTGGACATGAAGAACAGTTGAGCACGGTTCTCTTTATAACAGCCCTTAAGACTGTTATCAGGTGGGGGAAGCTAAGCTGTTTTTTTTAACCTTTCCTCATAGGTCATTGTGATGGGTGCATACCTCTGAGGGGCCAGTTAGGGTACCTGGCTGCATCTGGAGGGAGAGCCAGGCATCACTGAACAAGAGGCTCATCTGAGCCAGAGTAGGCTGGATTATAAACCCAGGAAGTTTGCAGTAGAAAGAGGCAGTAGGGAGAGAGTCTGCAGTTACTCTGTGAGAGCAGAGAGGAGGGAGAATAAGCCCTGGGGTTCTAGCCCCAGAGAAGCTGTGAGGAAAGGAAGCCTGAGAGGACTAGGTAGGAAGTAGCTCAGGGAAAGAGCAGCAAGGGGTAGGACTGTGCAGATCTTGGTTGCTGGTTATAGGGTTCCTGGGCTGGAACCTGATGTAGCTGGCTGGCCTGGGTTCTCATATTAGCCATGAGGTAGTGACACAGGAGTGTTGGAGATGCTAACCAGACAGCTGGTCTGGAGAGAATTTGTTACCCTGGAAGGGAAGGGATCATACAGACCCTGAGTCCTGGAGAACAAGGGGCCATGGTGTGAGGAAGGGGCTGTCAAACCTGAGTGGGGCTAATCCCCAGACATGGCCACAAGGAGGTGCCCCTAGTGGTCAGTGAACTGCTTAACCGTTGTGTTTTCTAAATTTTTTATTATTTTTGAAGTTCTCCTCTGGAGTCTCTCTGATTTGTCTCCATCTTTCTTAAAGTGTGGTGCCCAAGACTGGGAACAATACTACAGGTGAGACCTCACCAGTGCTGAGTAGAGTAGAACAATTACCTCCTGTGCCTTTTACACAACACGCCTGTTAATATAGCCAGAATATTTTCCTCTTTTGCATCTGTAGCACATTGTTGACTCATAATCAGTTTGTGATCCACTATATCCCTTCAGTTGCAGTTGTGTGTACTCAGTACTTCTGTAAGTCAGACCCCCACAGTCTCAAATCAGGCACCCAGAAAATGAGGAACACGTATTTAGGGACCACCTGTGAAAATTCTGATTTTAAATGACCTGTCCAGTATCACATAGGAACTCTGTGGCAGAGGCAGGGATAGAATCTATTTCACCAAGGTAGCATTCAGCTGCCTTAACTATGAGACCACCTTTTCTCTTCCTGCAATCCCATTTCAGCCACTATGCACCTGCCAGCTTCTACACTGAATGAGGCAGGGATCATTCAGACAAATGCCTTCTTTACTACACATCCTGATTCATCCCCAGAGCTGGTGCATCTTACACACTACATGAGGCAGAGGTCTTGTGGTGTGGTATGTGATTTTGTAATTAAAGACTGCATCATAATGCATGTGCACAGGAAACCTTTATGCTGGCATTTCCTAACTTTTTGAGTGCTTGTCTTTGCAACCTAAATGTTCTTTTAATGTAACTTTTTAGAGTGTAATTTCCTAGGTTTTTAAAAAAGCAAACTGAAAAAATAAACAAAGTTCATCATGTAGCATCACATCAGTGGGACTGTGAGCTTCAGAGCACATGCCTCTGCCACATGAGCTAGTGGAGTAAGTGCTAGCAGTAGTAGGTTGTCATCCTTGATGTGGCCCATACTAGAGAGGAATGAAACGCAACAGTTGCCAGTGGGTTTCACAGCTGACAGCAAAGGAATGGTGTAACTCAGGTATCTTGCGTTCCATTCCAAGCTTTGCAGGGGCGTGTGCTTTGGTGGGCACAGATTCGTCTGCTCTTTTCCTCCCAAGCGTGATTCCTTCTGCCTTGTTCCCGCTAACCTGTCCCGATTCCTGCCTGGCCATCAAGAGCCCAGATTTGCTAAGCTTCCTAACATGTTGCAAGGCCCATCTTTCCCCACAGGCATTTTGGGAAGAGATGGGGTGGTTGGGGTTATGGTGAATTTGTGCTAGGATGAATAGTATATGGTTTATCATTGTTATATTGGTGTGGGAATATACATTTTAAATGCTGTTAAGATGCCTAGAGTCAGGGATGGGCTCTTATAATGATTCAATAATAGTTACTATTTGATGAGCCAACCCTTGTGTGTTTCTTAGATCTAAGTAAAGACTAGTCTGTACTCTTCTGTGGTTTAGAATTAGGTATTCTAAAGCCCTGTGCCCTCCTCTCCAAATTGAGGAGTTGTCACTATGTGTGGCACTTTGTATATATAATTCAAACAAAAAAAACCCCTCACAATCTTTTCTGTGACCTGCCCTTCTACTTTGGGGCATCCCTTTTAAAAGGGAGTCCCCTCAGTAGCTGCCACCAGGAGAGGCCCTGATAGTGTGATTCTCAGAAGTGGAAGGGTTATTGGGGTCCCATAGCTCATGGGTCATAGGCAGGGCCGGTGCTACCACTAGGCGAACTAGGCAGTGGCCTAGGGCGGCAAGTGGTTGGGGGCGCCCGGGCCGTCCTCAGGCATAGGCAGCAGAGTAGGGCACCTGAAAATTTGGGGCACCACTGGGTCTTAGTGTCCACCCTATGGACACTAAGTGGTTTTCCTATCCCTGTTCTGACCCTTCCTGCAGGCTCTGAGTCTTCCTGGGAAGGGGATCTAATAGTTAAAGGAAAAAAAGTCTCCAGCCTGCCAGACCTATTAGCACAACACTGAAACTGTTAAAGTGCCATTTAACAGTTTCCAACTCCCAGGTATCTACTGTCAGTTTCTGAAAGTACTGACAAAAACAGTTGTGCATGACTGTAATATTTACTCAGCACATGTAAGTCTACAGGACCTTAGTTTAAAATTTGCTTTAAAAATATTTCATTAGTGAGTTGGTGAAGATTAGAAAATCACATCTCTAAAAAATCCTTACATAGATTTTTAGATGCACAATCACCTCTAGCCTTAAATGCTTGGAACTTCAGACATATGGCTTTTTAAATAAATTCTTCAAAAGACCACCCTTATGTAAAATACACATTTTAATTACTATAGTAAAAAAACTTACTTCCAAAGTCTTCCTGTCCTTTCTGTCCATCCATTTCTCCCTTCATCCCCCGTCCCCCTCCCCCTCCTATTGAAGGAAGCAACAGCCCTTTGCTTCCAGATAGCTGGACATAGAGTTTCCCTTTCTTTACTTCTGACTATCTGATGAATTAGTTTTAAGCAAAATCAGTACCTTAGTAAGATATAAAATCCTTTGTTATGCCTAAAATCTTTGGAAACATATTTTTTAAAGTTGGTGAAATTTCATAAACATGTGTATTGTTATGGAGATCACACACAGTAAATTTGTGTTCCCTTTTTCTAAAAGCAATGAACATTGTTATGAACACACTAAACCTCTGTGACTGATTACTTTAAAATAATGTCTGTTTCAGTGAGTTAAATATGTAGTAATCTGGAATGATTACTTTATGAAGGCTTAAGCGTACATTTAAAATATAAAATCAGCTTAGAAATACTGATTAAGAAAATGTAAAACAGAGAAGAGCTGCATCATGTATTCCATAATATTTAATGTTGTATTCAGCAAGACAGCTGACTCACCCTTACTACAAAGTTTTTGCAAATAAATGTCTGACAAACTTCAGGGCATATCAAAAAACCTGTGACTGACATTTTTTATTCCCAAGTTTAGTGCTTTTAATTAGGTACCTTCTGCATGTCCATTCTGCATGAGGGAGAGGGTACAGGGGTCTCTGCGGGGAACTATGACTCTCCACCACCGTGAGGCGGGCCGGGCGTCTTGTTATTCTTTCTGCCTTGTCCCTCTGCCCCCGACGGGCTGCAATCTCAGGCTGCCATTGGGCATAGGTGCACCAGTTTAATAATACTGCATAGGGCCCCATAAATCCTAAGGACGGCCCTGGGGGCGCCAAAAAGCAGTGCCCTAGCTCGGCAGGGAGGAGCCGCCTTCCGGAGGCACCGGAGAGCCAGAGCGTCGGCTTGCGGGGACGGCGAGCCCCAGCCATGGAGGAGCCGGCGCGGCACAGGGGGGCAGGAGCCCTGGAAAGGCGGCGGTGCCGCTAGCGGGGAGCAGCTGTGCCCCCCCGCCCCGCCTGCCCAGGCTGCGGCCCAGCGCCCCCCCCGGGGGCTTCTGCAGGCTGCAGCAGATGCATGCGGGCAGAGGCCCCTGTGCGCCCCCCAGCTTGCCACGCTCGGGCTCTGCGGCTCCCGGGCATGTGAGCCGCCGCTGGGGCGCGGGGCCCTGAGCCTGCTCTGGGAGGTGCAGCAGCGGCGGCGGCTCACACTCCCAGGAGCCGCAGAGCCTGAGCGCGGTGAGGGGGGACCCAGGGGGGCACACGGGGGGCCTCTGCCCACATGCATCTGCTGCAGGAGCCCCCAGAAGGCAGCTCCTCCCTGCCAAGCTGCTGCAGCGGCCCAAGCCCGGCAAAGCCAGTGAGTGGACTCGGGGTGGGGGCCACCAGTGTGGGGTGGGGAGGGCTCATGGGGGGGGAGCTGTGCACCCTCCAGGGGAGTTCAGGGGGCGGGGAGGGGGGAACCTGGTCTGAGGAGCAGCCCATGGGCACGGCTGGCCCCTGGGCAGGGTGGCCCCCTGGGGTCTATAAAGGCTCGAGATAGAAAGTTGGAGATAGAAATTCCCAGGAATTGTGTGCAGAATTGCATGTGGAACAGGCTGTGACTGCTGGACATTACAGCTGGGTGCAGCTCTGTATGGGACCTATGGGGGAGCAGCAGCAGCTGGGCAGGGAGCCAGGACAGCGAGGCCAATGACAGGCACAAACTGAGCCTGCCTGGAAGCCTGAAAGCATCTATTTCCTTGAATAGAGACTGGACTGGAGTGGGCACCCCAGGCACTAGGCCTGAAGAGCCCTGACTCTTAATTGGACTGCTCCAGGGGCCCAAACATTTACCACTAGCTCTGTTATTCACCTTTAACTGTAACTGTTTAAGCCTCTGTACCTAGGGTATTTTCAATCTTTCCTGACAGCTCTAGTAAAGTATCCTTTCACTTAGCCATGTGTCTGAGTGGTTAACCACCAGGGCTAGTGCCTACAAGGCCTAGCTGCTGAAGTACCTACAGTGCTAGCCTCCGAGTTGCACTACAGCTGGCAGGTGACTAAGAGTTTGGTATATTCTGGCTCTGAACAACCCTAATAGTTACAGGAGTAATCTATGTTGGGTACTAAAATACAATTAAGGGCATTGCACTGAGAAATAAACCAATGATGCACAGTCACATTAACTATGTCTCTAAATGCTACAATATCTCTACTGAAGTCAGAGTCACGCAGCTAGAAGAAAATATACCCTTGTCACACAGCCGCTCTGCACTTCTGGTATAAGAAAAAGCATATTGGGTTGCTGGATTGTTTGTTGAAAATCTTTGCAAAAATGTATAGATTTATAAACCAGGCATCTTTATTGCTAAAAATTAAATTCGTAACATTTGTATTTGGCTGCATGCAGCGTTGCTGGGCTCATGAACCAGGCGGAAAGCCACTTCCTCAGCAAAGTGCATGCCATCCTGTGCAGGGTGACCATACCGCTTCTTTAGTGCACTTGTGTACTTCCTCTGTCAGGCACTGTTTGGGCTAGACTTCATTTGATCTGCCTTTGGATTGCTGACACTTCGGAGGGTTTTGTTGATGAGCCTGTGATCTCTTGATCTTCTATGATTAGAAACACAGCACAAAAGTGCACATAGTCTCACTGCTTGTTTGGCTTAAACCTAAGTAATTTTTTTCCTCTGGAAGTTTCTCTCTCAGCCAAACAAGCAGTGAGAGTATGTGCACTTTTGTGCTGTGTTTCTAATCATAGTTATGTAAGAACAATTAGTATTTCCAAGGCCAATGCTGAATGCTGCCAAGGCAGAGAAGACTAAGTGGAAAGAGATCACACCTCTTCGGGTACGTCTACACTTACCTCCGGGTCCGACGGCAGGCAATCGATGTTCTGGGATCGATTTATCGCGTCTTGTCTAGACGCGATAAATCGATCCCGGATCGACCCCGGAAGTGCTCGTCGTCGACGCCGGTACTCCAGCTCAGCGAGAGGAGTACGTGGCATCGACGGGGGAGCCTGCCTGCCGCGTCTGGACCCGCGGTAAGTTCGGACTAAGGTACTTCGAATTCAGCTACGTTATTAACGTAGCTGAATTTGCGTACCTTAGTCCGAAGTGGGGGGGTAGTGTGGACCAGGCCTTCATGTAACGCATCGGAATGAGCAGCGGGTGCCCTCCATAGTTTGATTCTTCAATGATAATGGCTTTCATTAGGGCTGGTGAATTGGGTTAATTTGTGCTGAGTGTTCTGCTAAATGGAGAGACTCTAGAAAAGCTCTTTAATTTCCTCATCACATACCAATTTTAGATGGGATATTTACTTTCCAAGGACCCAAAAAGACCTGAATTTTATATAACAAATTCTAAATAATGGTGGCTTGAATGAATGATTTTCAGTATTTCTAAAACTTTTTAAACGTTCATCCAGCTGTATTTTTAATTGGATATCCAGGTATAAGCCAAAGGACATACCCTCAGTCAGGCAATGGAGTTTAAAGATGGCCCTGACTTCTCCAGATCTCTTGTTCCCTTTGGGCTGATATCCTATGCCCCAGGAGCAGTCTCTGAGCTACCCCAAGTTCAAGGGTTGCAGCTGTGGGTGGCACTTGCATGTGGTATGCAGGTTCAGTGGCCAGGGCCAGCTGGGTAAGGGTCATTCACAATATAGCTTTAAGTGTGTGATCATCTCCCTCGCTCTCTCAGGGTACAGCAACCCCACAAACTAAGATGTAATTGTAGTGCTGGTAGGCGTGCCCGTGCTAGCTTTACTATTGTTACCCAGGCCTGCTAGATTAATGAAGATCTGGGGGCATGGGCTTGTGTGAGCCCATCTAGGGACCCTGGGTACATATTCAAGTTATTACCTGTGCTGACGTCCATGCCACCACATCTTTTCTACTACTGTTACCTGCACTTATTAGATTAAAGCTAGTGGCGGCAGGTTTGTATAATTTTTGGTGGTGCCCAGAACAGGTCCAAGTCTTCTCCCTTCCCCTTCCCCTCCCACCGCCTTGTAAACTGATATATATTTTTTAAAATAATTTATAAATGGACTGGAAACAGAAAGCATTCAACAGTTTCCCTATATTGCACAATATCACTATCGTAAGACAAATTTATTTAACTAAGAATATCAACTTTATTAATACTCTTTTGAATATGGAAACAACCAAGCACTCTTGGATCAATAACCCTCAAAAGCAAAAAGCTCTAATTCGTTATTGTACTTCAACCATGTAAATCTTGAAGGCCAAGATTGATGAAAACTCCTTTTCTTATCTTTTAGATTGCCGCATCTTTCTTCCGTATAACTTCAGTTTGCAAGCTGGGTGTCGAACTCAGGCCGTCACTTGATGAATTACCCTTTTGTTCTTTTTTTTCTGGGTAACTTTATTAAGAATCTATCCATTGTTGATTATTATTACACAAAATTAATGGGGTGTGGCCGAGGGGTTTGGAGTGTGGGAGGAGGCTATGGGTAGGGCAGAGGGTTGGGGTGCGGGGGTGAGGGCTGCAGAGTGGGGCTGGGGATGAGGGGTTCATGGTGCAGGAGAGGGCTCAAGGCTGGGGCAGAGGGTTGGGGTGCAGGGGATGAGGGCTCTGGCTGGGGGTACGGGCTCTGGGGTGGGGCTGGGGATGAGGGGTAAGACATTCCTTTCGTCTCCCAAGCTGGAGAGCAGGCAGAACTGGATTATTGACATGGCTGTGCAGAGCATTACTACTGGGGCTGTATACTGATTTAACTGGATTTGTTGTTGTAACTATTATACAAATATTTCAGCCTAGTAACCAAGATGAAAGGAATCTAAAAAGGTAAATCTTCATTAATGTGCACAGGGAGATTAATGCGAAACGCTATTACTGGGGACATGGCCAGCCTGAAAGCCATATTTTGTAAACAAGTATTTCTTTACCTATTTATGACTCTCTCACAGTCTGCGCATCTCTTATCTTGGCCAATGAAAATCAGTTAAGGTGCTTCCAAGTTCTCAATGCTGTAACATTTGGGTTGTAAACACTTGATGGAAATTTGTCCTTGCTGTAAAAACAGTGTTTTCAATGGTGTTTAAAAGAATAACAGGGGGAACATTTTTCTGTGGGTCTTAAGGGTTTGTTTTTATAAAACAAATTTTTTTAGATAAAGTGGAGTTGTCACCTTACTAAGGGCTTGTCCACACTGGGCTTTCACACTGAGATAAACTGTGCCAGCACAAGTCATGGTTAACTAGGCATGGATTGTCTACACTAGCACTAACTTGCACAAATGCAGCTATGTTGGTGTAAAATAACCCAGGGCAGACAAGGCCTACAAGTTAGACACTCTAGTACCCACAGCAGTGCACCCCTAAGAACCACTTATAAAGAACAAAGGAAAGACATACCAACTCCTAAGCAAAGAATGGGACCAGGGATGAGGGGTTCATGGTGCAGGAGGGGGTTCAGGGCTGGGGCAGAGGGTTAGGGTGCAGGGGGGTGAGGGCTCTGGCTGGGGGTGCGGGCTCTGGGGTGGGGCTGGGGATGAGAAGTTGAAACTTTGGGGTGCAGCAGGCAGGCTCCCCTGGGGCTGGGGCCAGAGAGGAGAACTCCCCCCAGCCCTCTCCCCGTCGGCAACAGCAAGCTCTGGGGGAGGGGCCCCCTCACCTCTCCCTCCCCCCCAGCATGACACTCCCCACCCCCAGGCTGCTGCTCAGGAGGTCCAGACAGGATAAGCCACCTCAGAGTCACCTGCTGGGAGTAGAGGGCTGCCATGCCACTGCACCTCCTCCCCACCTCCCTCCACAGCTGCAGCAGTCAGCCTGCCGCTGGCACCACTCCCTTAGCTGGCAGCGGCCGGTGAGGGAGCGCAGCTGCAGAGGGCAGCCGCCTGCTGCCCAGGGCGCAGGTGAGGCAGAAATGCTCTGGGGAGGTGCGCGGGGGGCAGGCAGGGCTGGGGGAAGCTCTAGGGGAGATGCGCAGGGGCAGGGCCGGGGGAGAGACCCAGCCCTGAACGTTGGTGGAACTGGGCCCCCAGGGCCCTGAATTTGCTGGAGCACGGGCACCACAGGCCCATATAATTCGCCGCCCCTGAGTGTGGGTAGGCATAACTGTGCTACTATCACACCTTAATTTATAGTGTAGATGTACTCTCAATGGTTGGCCCAAATAGAGCGTAGATTAATCCTGCAGCTCAGGAAGTATAGTAGAACCTCAGAGGTACGAACACCAGAATTACAAACTGCCCGGTCAACCACACACCTCATTTGGAACCGGAAGTACGCAATCAGGCAGCAGCAGAGACCGTTCCCCCCCCCCACACACACACACCTCATTTGGAACCGGAAGTACGCAATCAGGCAGCAGCAGAGACCGTTCCCCCCCCCCCCCCCCAAAAAAAAAAGCAACTACAGCACAGTACTGTGTTAAACGTAAACTACTAAAAATACGAAGGGCAAGTTTAAAAAGATTTGACTAGGTCAGGAAACTGTTTCTGTGCTTGTTTCATTTAAATTAAGATGGTTAAAAGCAGCATTTTTCTTCTGCATAGTACAGTTTCAAAGCTGTATTAAGTCAATGTTTAATTGTAAACTTTTGAAAGAACCACCAAAATGTTTTGTTCAGAGTTACGAACAACCTCTATTCCCGAGGTGTTTGTAACTCTGAGTTACAATGTAACTGTAATTATTTCAGCCCAAGTGGTAGGGTCTTGTGCTTTTGCTGCTGGAGCTCCAGGAGTCTTTCCCTGTAGATGGGTTCATTACATGCACACCACCTATAGTTATAGTAAAATTTGGATGCTATCATGTAATAAAAGGCTGTATTTTAATGCATGCATGCAAAGTGGCAGTATTAAGCTTGTATGTGCAATCTTAACGATGGCATTTCGTGACTTTTGAGTGCTTAATCCTGCAAAATGTGATGTTCGCATCACATAAGGCTTTTTGGTAGAAAAATTACTAATCTGTTTAAAAAAAAAAGAAGAGAAATTCCATAATTTTGCATGATTTGGCTTGGCTTTGCTGGGCAGTCCCTTCCTGTGCACTTCAGCAGGTCTCAGCGAGTGAGCTGTGACCCATGCCCATTATGTAAAGGGCACAGTGAATGAGGTGTGTGTGTGTGTGGGGGGGAAACCCTCCTCCCTCACCTGCAAAACAAACATCAATTCATATCCTGGGTCAAAGTTAATGAAATATTAAAAGCAATGAAATCCTTCCAAACCTAGTGGCAGTTGTGAACTGCCACGGCTAGCAGTTTGCAATATTGGTATAGCCGTATTGGTCCCTGGAGATTAAAGACGAGGTGGGCGAGATAATGTCTGTTATTGGACCAACTTCTGTTGGTGAGAGAGACAAGCTTTCGAGCTTACACAGAGCTCTTCTTCAGTGTAGCTCAAAAGCTTGTCTCTCTCACCAACAGAAGTTGGTCCAATAAAAGACATTATCTCGCCCACCTTGTCACTGCTAGACATGTTTAGCAGGGAGTTTTAGTTGCCACCTATAGTAACAAAGGTTCAGATCATCAAAGGTATTATAGGTGCTTAAATCTAAATACATTTTGAGTATCTGGGCCAAAGCTTCTTATTGGTTGTGTAGCTGGGAAAGGGAGGAACCTTGGAGGAGGAAGGGCTGACCTAATGAAACAATTCCCTAGGTGCCTACTCCAAAGCCCATTGAAGTGAATGGGAGTTTTTCTTTTGCCTTCAGTGGGCTTTGGCTGATGCCTTAGGTGAGTGACAATGTTTTGCATGTGTGTATTGTTTGCAGTAGCATTTGCTTTTCCATGTTTTAAACATATCTTAAGTGATGTTGAATTTTTTTTTGATCTTTACTGTTTGGGACACTCACATGACCCGTAGCTGCCCTTGGCATATTGGCCATTTGGCTGTGTTAAGTGTGACATCCTAAAAAGGAAGGGTCCTGACAAACCAGGACAGCTGCATACCATGGCAGTCTTTTTAGGCAGAATCAAATGGACATTAGAAGACTGCTGTTGAACTTTGTCTTGCCCTTGCAAGCTGGTTTAACTTTTCTGTAGAAACTACTTTGAAGTCTCCTGATGTTTCTTTGGAAACAGTATTTGTAGCTATCAGAAGTATGGAAGAAGAACTGGAACCTAAAAGTGTTTGGGCTCTTAGCTGGTCTGGGACCAATGGCAGGCACAAATCAGGGTTATCGAGCCATAGCAAAGTCAACTTGTCACAGTCTGAAAACAAAAGCCGGAAGCATAAAAGCCATGTTGAGGGCCTTGATTAAAAAAAAAAAATCCCTCATGTGTAGAAAGTAGTTTCTAGTCCAGAAACCTCTGGGAGCTCAGGGCCCAGGAAGGTTCTGAAGGGATTGAGCTAGGGATAGCTTACAGGAAGTTTTGTAAACTGTATTAGAAATGAACAGCTCAATCCTGTATGGAAGTGGAAAGAGAAATGTTCGGAGAGCCACTGTTGGGACAAGACCACTCACATCTCTGTATGGTGCATCTACAAAAGGTAGTGGTACAGTGGTGCATTACTAATGATCAACAGTACAACGAGAGACCACATAATATTTTGCAGCATCCTGAAGGAAAGAACCCTTGAAAAGAAGGAAATGACTCTTGGTTCCACTCTGTGCTAATGGGGAGTCTCCCCACTCAATGAATCTGTCATAGGATCCTTACCATCTAGGGCTTAGATTCTCAGGTCAGTGGGATCTGGTTGGAGGGTCTCAGAGGCCTGTGGCTTCCTGGGAAATGTGCTTGTACTACAGTAAGCCAGGACAAGCCCTCCTTCAATCTAGAGGGGCAAGGCTTTGAGTAAGGGAGAGGGCTCCTCGATCAGAAAACAATTTCTGTCTGTGAGCTTGAGGCCAAAGAAAATACTTCTGTGGATAATGCAGTAAAGGATTTGACCAATCACTCTGATTTTCATATTTCCTTATGTGATACCCTCTATTAGCTATGCTGTCATAATAATTCACCTTAAGGGTATCTCCCCCGAAGATGATTACCTTCTCTGTTAAAAAAAAGAAAGATCCAATGTGACTTAACAATGTACGCCTAAAGTGATTAAATAGATTAATTACTATGTGCAGTAATTTAGACATTGATAGCTTTGAAAGTGGGAGCTCAGGCCATGAAATGTCTATCTGTTTCCAGACATCATCTTTTCCCCCCCTTTAACTGTGGCTTAGCTAGCTCAAGATTTGCTGATAATCTTTCTTCTCCCTTCTTTATTTTATTGTCCCTCACGATTCTTTTTTTTGGACAGTTGAGTCTGTAATAAACCACGTTAAAATGTCAAATAAACACTTAAAAATAGAAGTCACCACCACTCTAACTTTTGTGCTATTTGAAGGTAGGTGGTACAAATGGACTAAAGAGCTGCAAATCATTACCACACAGTACCCTGCTCTCGCATTCAACAGATGATTAAAAATATAACTTCGTGACTCCCTAAGGTACTGTTGGTGCAGTCACTCAATCCAGATGAAGGTTATATTTCTGATATTATTGACCTGCTTCTGACACATTAGACTTTTGTGAGCTGCCCCGTTTTGTCACCTCCCTTTATAAACAGACACATATGAGCATTTTTTTCTAAAATGAATGTGCTCAATTCTCCATTTATAAGGACAAACTAAACCAATATATCATCTTAAATTTGATTTTATAACAGTTGCAGTGGATTACATTTGCTTAAAGTAACACCTTTAATTAAACCAATGCAACTTGTGGCAATCATGCCTCAGTTACACAATAGCTTATTTTTACTTCTCTGTTGCTTGTCTTTGAACTTCTTCCACGTTGTCAGTGTCTCTTTTTAAAGTGCATTTGCACCCCAAATACAAGGCAGTTCTTCAAACAAAGCCTCACCAGTGTAGAGGAGAGGGATAATCTTGCTTGTTCTACACAATCTCATTAATTCCAGACAATGTAGCACAGTCTCTTTTAAAATGTTATGTTCAACAGCGTCTCTTCTGCTGTAGTGTGGCTGACTCATTCAATTTACCATCCACTACAGTTTAACCTCCAAGTGCTTATTTGAACTATCATTGGCCTCCCCAGTACATAAGAACATAAGAACGACCCTACTGGGTCAGACCAAAGGTCCATCTAGCTCAGTATCCTGTCTTCCGACAGTGGCCAGTGCCAGGTGCCCCAGAAGGAATGAACAGAACAGGTAATCATCAAGTGATCCATCCCCTGTCGCTCATTCCCAGCTTCTGGCAAACAGAGGCTAGGGACACCATTCCTGCCCATCCTGGCTAATAGCCATTGATGGACCGATCCTCCATGAATTTATCTAGTTCTTTTTTAAACCCTGTTATGGTCTTGGCCTTCACAACATCCTCTGGCAAGGAGTTCCACAGGTTGACTGTGCATTGTGTGAAGAAATGCTTCCTTTTGTTTGTTTTAAACTTGCTGCCTATTAATTTCATTTGGTGACCCCTAGTTCTTGTGTTATGAGAAGTAGTAAACAACACTTCCTTATCTACTTTCTCTAAACCAGTCATGATTTTATATATTCTTCACAAAGTTATGCCTGGCTTTTTTGCAGGGGCCAGCCCCAAATGCAAAACAATTGCCTCTGTTAAAGATAAGATGAGGCAGTTTTGGCACGTGTATGTTAATTTATTTGAAAATATTAAGTTAAATTCTGCTGTGTTACAGTCTTGGGCAACCTTCTGGTCTTTACTGGGTTGAATAGATGTAAATGAGAATAGACATTGGGGTACTATTTTTAATTAAAATTAGTGATTTCTTTCCATGATATCTGCTGGTTACAATCAGCTTTCTGATAACTGGCACTGTCACCATTTTGGGAGAGGGTTTAGACTGTTGACATTAGCTCTTTTGCTGATGTGTGGGCACAGCAGGTGCCCCTACACCAGGGCTAGCCGTAGACATTTTTCCTACCAGCGTGGAAACATTTTTGGCAGTGCACCGGAGTGCTAGAACCAAAAAAATGGCCTAGTGGCACAGTAGTGTGGTGCCCACCCCGGAAGCTGGCAGCCAAGATGACCACTCTGCTCACCTGCACCTAAAACCGGTCCTGCCCAATGCAACAGCAGCCTATGTTCTGCACTGATGTATGGATCATGTCCTGCCAATGGTTGCTGCTTCTGCCAGGTAAGGGAAGGCAGTTAGTTCTGGGCTTAGTGAATAACCATGACCAACAGAGAGACAGTACACTCACTTTATGCCACCCAGTGAGCCTTGGGAAATAAATAAATCAGACCAATCAAATCAGCAAAGCTTAAATCCTGTGAGCTAGCAAAGTGCTATATGCCCGTTTTACATACGGGGAGCTGTGCCAGAGAAAGTTTAAGTGACTTGCCCGGGTGACGCAGGAAGTGTTTAGTAGAACTGCGAATTGAACCTGAGCTCTCTTGCATTCCAGGCTAGTACCCTAACCACGGACAATCTCTCTTTGCAATAATTAAAAATTACTAATTACTGTTAATTTTGTTAACTTATTTTTTCTCAGCCTGGTGTAGAAGGGTAAAGGGCAACCGTTTCACCTGCTTATACCAGGTCTAAATTTGGCACAATGTGTTTACTTGAACATCTGCCCACCTGCCATGTATCTGCCCAGGCATGGAGGGCTGCATATGTCTTCTCTTAAATGGCCCCATGGTGTAGTGTGAGACAGGGTGTACAGAAGTTCCTGCTATACCTTTCTCAATACCAGTCATTATTTTGCATATTCTTATCTTGTCTCCTGAATCTGTCAGTTTCTTCTATCACTTTTTTAAAATGAAGTGACCAGAACTGAATGCAATATTCCACGTGATGGTCTACCACTGACATATTGTCCTTCCTATATTTAGTTTTTGGATCATTCTCTATCCCATCCCTCATGCAGTCCCAATATTCTGATTGCTTTACAGACAGATTGACATTCACTCCAGTACATTGGACAACTACAAGGTCTATGACCCTTGTAAGTCCTATTTTGCTGGGACTTAAATGGGGCATATACTTTGTGCTGACCCATAGTGAATAAGTGAGATTAACATCCTCAGTATAATTACATTTTCTTCAGCACAGGACACTGCCTTCTGTACCCCAAAGAGGTTACAAGTGAGACACCTGTCACTGGGTAAAGTTTACTTACGGCATGTCTACATTTAGAGCGCTGCAGCAGCGCAGCTGTACCGGTGCAGCAGCAGCGCCGCTTCAGTGCATGTGGTGAAGATGCTCTATGCTAGTGGTTCTCAACCCACGGCCCAATCAGCACACAGCTGCGACCCATGTGACATCCTCAGAGCCATACAGGTAGTATATATATATTGTGTGTGGATGACAGTCACATAACACACAGAGAGCTGCATATGTGGCTCACAGTGGTAAATAGGTTGAGAACCACTGCTCTATGCTCTCTCATCGGCATAAAAAAGCCCATTCCCACAAGTAGTAGAAGCTATGGCCTGGTCTACACTACAAACTTAGGTCGACATAAACTGCGTTAAGTCAATCTAATAATGTGTCTACACTAACGAGTCCCTTCCGCCGACCTAAGTGGCCTGTAAAGTCAACTTCTGTACTCCACCTCTGTGAGAGGCATAGCACTTGATTCGACATCCACAGGTTGACATGGGGATAGTGTAGACACGACATGTGTAATTCGTATGAATTGGCCTCAAGGAGGTGTCCCACAGTGCTCCGCTGTGACTGCTCTGGAGGGCATTTTCAACTCCACTGCATGTCAGCCAGGTACACAGGAAACAGATTAAAGCCCTGAGAACTTTTGAATTTTCATTTCCTGTTTGATCATTGTGGAGAGCTCTCCAGCACAGTTGATCATGGAGACTCAAACGCGCAAACGCGCTCCAGTATATAGTACACAGGAGGTGGTGGACCTTATTGCTGTGTGTGGGGAGAAGAGTCTCTGCAGGCAGAACTCCGAGCCAGCAGAAGAAACACTAACATTTATGCCAAGCTAGCATGGGGCACAGAGGAGAAGGGCTACACCAGGGACACACAGCAGTGCTGTGTGAAAATAAAGGAGCTTCAGCAAGCGTACCAGAGGCGAACTGTCATTCTGGTTCTGCCCCACAGACATGCCGCTTTGTGGAGCTGCATGCGATTCTCGGCGATGACCCCACCACTACCCCAAAACGCTCCATGGATACCTCCTAGGAGGGCCAGGCGACCTCGAGTAACAACAAGGAGGACATCGTTGACAGGGAAGAGGAGTAGTAGTAGTAGGAGAATGGGAGGCAGGCAAGTGGAGGATCCATTCTCCCTGACAGCCAAGAACGGTTTTTAACCCTGAAGCCCATTCCTTCACTGGACCAGTTGGCAGCGGAGCATGATGCTGGGGAAGGAACCTCCAGTGAGTACACATTTCCAATTAAACTGTAGGGGTTACATGCTATTTTTTATGTTGAATCTGAACAAAAAAGTAGGTGTACTGGGTGTCGGTGGCCACTCCAGCTATGCAGAGGGTGCTCTCCGAAAAAGACTGTTTATGTGCATGGGGATGGCCTGGAAATCCTCCATGGAGATCTCTAGGAAGCTTTCATGGAGGTACTCTGCAATCCTTTGCAGAAGGTTTCTGGGAAGGGCTGCCTTATTTAATCCACCATGGTAGGACACTTTCCCACGCCACTCCAGTATTAACTCTGCTGGCATCATTGCAGCACACAGCATTGCAGCATAAGGACCAGATCTGTACCCAGACACTTGCAGCATCTGCTCCCTTGCCACCTCTGTTACCCTCAGGAGAGTGATGTCTCATAGGGTCACCTAGGGGGAAACGGGGGAAGTTTTCAATGCTAGCCTTTAAACTGCAAACAATTCAACAAGTATCCAACCCCATTTGTTGAAATCTGGGTCACACAACCACGCTTTCCCAAACGTGCCATGGTTGTGGTTGGAAGGGATCACCGTGTATTGCAAGCAACATTGAAAAAAATGGGGGCATGAGGGTGGTGGTTTCCTGTTTGTCTCCTTTCCTCACCAACCCGGTGCCACTTTTGTAAAAAAACAAACTATTTGTGGGGCTTTACACTGGTGCCGGTTCTCAAACACCATCCAGGTTGCTAGGGGAAAGGGGGCTTTTCTCAGGTTCCAACCTGTGATCCCAAGGATGTCTTCACAAAAGCAGCAGGACAAGACCTCTGGCCCATGCCTCGTGGCTTTACTCATCATGGCTGGAACAGCAAACTGACTCTTGCAATAGCCAGCGGTTGTGATTATGTTGTGGCTTGCGGTGAAGTGTGTGGAGGGATGTTTTTTATAAAAAAAAAAAAAAAAAAATTAACCTTGCAGCAGAAACAATGTGTGCACTGTCAATGTTACCCTTGTGCTTTGCATTCCTTGCAGCTGAAACCTTGTCTGTCAGCGCATCCTCCACACCAGGACAGAGACTTCCCCAGATTAGAAGGTGGAAAAAGAAGACTT
Source organism: Emys orbicularis (assembly GCF_028017835.1). Lineage (NCBI taxonomy): Eukaryota > Metazoa > Chordata > Testudines > Emydidae > Emys > Emys orbicularis. Next base: position 179,271,219 of record NC_088684.1, read on the forward strand.
GGGAGGACATGTTCAATGAGTTAATGCGCGCCTCCGAGAGTGACAAGACGGAGCTCAGAGCATGGAGGATCACACTGTCTGAGAACCTGGACATGGACAGGGAGGACAGGAGATAATGCAGGGAACAAGAGCGTGCCACACAGGAAGAGATGCTGCGGATTATGAAGAAGCAAGCAGACATGTTGAGGCGTCTGGCTGAGGTTCAAGAAAGGCAGCTGGATGCTAGAGTCCCTCTGCAGCCCATGCTGAACCTGCTGCCATCATCGCCCAGTTCTACCTCCTCCTCCCACAAATGTCCTATGAGGCAGGGGGAGTGGGAGAGTTCAGTATCCCTTGCACTCAAGACCAGGGGAGGGTACTAGGACCAGAAGGTGCCCATTCCCACACCTTTGATTGTTACTGCAGTGCATCTGTAAGCAAGCTTCCCTTGTTTCTCCCCCCACAGTGTCATCAGCCCTTGTGCCCCAGGTTGTCTTACTTTTCTTTGCTGTCTCTGTGTGTTTGTGTGCATAATAAAACATAATGGCTGGAGGGGAAAAGGCTCTTTATTCATTAAACACATGGTGGTTGGTGGGGGTGGTGCTTACAGGGGAGAAAATGCACTGGAGGGGACAGTTTGGTAAGGAACAACACAGATAAGCGTCACATTACTCTGGCTCATTGCTGAAACTAGTTTTCAAAGCCTCACAAAGACGCAGAGCCTCTCGATGTGCTCTTCTTACTGCCCTGGTGTCTGGCTGCTCAAAATTGGCTGCCAGATGATCTGCCTAAACTCCCCACCCCAGCGGAAACTTTTCTCCCTTTGTTTCACAGATATTATGGAGCACACAGCAGGCAGCAATAACAATAGGGATATTGCTTTCACTGAGGTCTAACAGTACTAGCAACCTGTTAAACATCCAAATGCACATTCCACCACCATTCTGCACTTGCTCCACCTATGGCTGAACCGGTCCTTACTGCTGACCAGGCTGCCTGTGTATGGCTTCATGAGCCATGAGAGCAAGGGGTAGGCTGGGTCTCCCTGGATCAGGATTAGCATTTCAACATCACCAACGATTATTTTGCAGTCTGGAAAGAAAGTCCCTGCTTGCAGCTTTCTGAACAGACCGGAGTTCCTAAAGATGTGCGCGTCATGCACCTTTCCCAACCATCCCACGTTGATGTCAGTGAAACGGACCCTGTGATCCACCAGCGCTTGCAATACCATTGAGAAGTACCCCTTGTGGTTTATGTACTCTTTGGCAAGGTGGTCTGGTGCCAAGATAGGGATTTGCGTTCTATCGCCCCACTGCAGTTAGGGAACCCCATTGCGGCAAAACCATCCATTATGTCCTGAACATTGCCCAGAGTTACTACCCTTCTTAGAAGAAGCCTGTTAATGGCCTTGCAAATTTGGATCACAACAGATCCCATGGTAGATTTACCCACTCCAAATTTATGCTCCAATGATAGGTAGCAGTCTGGGGTTGCAAGTTTCATAGATTCATAGATTCTAGGACTGGAAGGGACCTCGAGAGGTCATCGAGTCCAGTCCCCTGCCCGCCTGGCAGGACCAAATACTGTCTAGACCATCCCTGATAGACATTTATCTAACCTACTCTTAAATATCTCCAGAGATGGAGATTCCACAACCTCCCTAGGCAATTTATTCCAGTGTTTAACCACCCTGACAGTTAGGAACTTTTTCCTAATGTCCAACCTAGACCTCCCTTGCTGCAGTTTAAGCCCATTGCTTCTTGTTCTATCCTTAGAGGCTAAGGTGAACAAGTTTTCTCCCTCCTCCTTATGACACCCTTTTAGATACCTGAAAACTGCTATCATGTCCCCTCTCAGTCTTCTCTTTTCCAAACTAAACAAACCCAATTCTTTCAGCCTTCCTTCATAGGTCATGTTCTCAAGACCTTTAATCATTCTTGTTGCTCTTCTCTGGACCCTTTCCAATTTCTCCACATCTTTCTTGAAATGCGGTGCCCAGAACTGGACACAATAGTCCAGCTGAGGCCTAACCAGAGCAGAGTAGAGCGGAAGAATGACTTCTCGTGTCTTGCTCACAACACACCTGTTAATACATCCCAGAATCATGTTTGCTTTTTTTGCAACAGCATCACACTGTTGACTCATATTTAGCTTGTGGTCCACTATAACCCCTAGATCCCTTTCTGCCGTACTCCTTCCTAGACAGTCTCTTCCCATTCTGTATGTGTGAAACTGATTTTTTCTTCCTAAGTGGAGCACTTTGCATTTGTCTTTGTTAAACTTCATCCTGTTTAACTCAAACCATTTCTCCAATTTGTCCAGATCATTTTGAATTACGACCCTGTCCTCCAAAGCAGTTGCAATCCCTCCCAGTTTGGTATCATCCGCAAACTTAATAAGCGTACTTTCTATGCCAATATCTAAGTCGTTAATGAAGATATTGAACAGAGCCGGTCCCAAAACAGACCCCTGCGGAACCCCACTCGTTATGCCTTTCCAGCAGGATTGGGAACCATTAATAACAACTCTCTGAGTACGGTTATCCAGCCAGTTATGCACCCACCTTATAGTAGCAGAGCTACAGAGCTATCGCCACTCACTTCTCCACTGTCAGAGCAGCTCTCATTTTAGTATTGCTGCACTTCAGGGCTGGGGAAAGCTCAACACAAAGTTCCTGGAAAGTGGCCTTATGCATTCGAAAATTCTGCAGCCACTGCTCATCATCCCATAGCTGCATAATGATGCGGTTCCACCAGTCAATGCTTGTTTACCGGGCCCAGAAATGGTGCTCATCAGTGTCAAGTTGATGCATGACTGTTGCCAGCAACTGCAAATTGCTCTGCTCTAGGTCTTCCAGCCGGGCTGCTTGCGTGGCATCACATGGTTCTGCATGGCGGCTCCTGGCTGCGTAAATGCTGCAGGATAAGGTGTGAGGTGTTTGTAATGCTCACAACAACTGTGTACAGCTGAGCGGGGTCCATGCTTATCGTGCTATGGCGCCCATGCGGGTAACCCAGGCTTATGAAAAAAGGTGCGAAAAAGGGTTGGTTTGTTTGCCGTTGATTTCCGGGAGGGAGGGAGGTAAGTGCATCATGGGAGGCTAACCCCATGTTTCCATAACCACCTGCACCAATGTTTTGGTCCCATAAGACACTGCAAGCCCAACCCAAAATTCCACTCGGCTACGTGCACTTTGGGATAGCTACCCACATTGCAGTGTTCCATGCGTCGATGCAAGCCCTGCTAGTGAGGATGCACTCCGCCGACACAATGAGCGTAGTGTGGACACGCAAGATCGACTTGCTTAAATCGGAGGCTCGATATCGACTTACATAAAGTCGACTTAACTTTGTAGTGTAGACATGGCCTATGTCAGCGGGAGAAGCCAACATAAGTGGTAGTACAGATGTAACCTCAGTAAAGTTCTTCTAATTATTAAAGTAGAGTAATACCTGAGGAGAATACAATATGTCCTTATATGAGGCTTTCTTATTAAGGTGAGAAACCACTAATACAGTGAAATCACTAGCATTGCTCTAGCATCCTGACGGTGCCACTAACAATCTCACTCTTCAGCAGGACAAGGACTGCTAGCTGAATACATTGCTAAGGCCCCTGTCTTGCAAACAGTCCCTGCAGACAGACCCTTGCACCCATGTGAAATCTCACGGACCTCAGTGGGACTCAGCATGGATTGTCTGGCAGGATCAGGGCACTTGAGGTTCAGCACCTTGCAGGATCCTCAGCTTCAAGTTTGGGGTTGAAGGTGCCCAGCACCTCACAGGCACGCTTGGCCTTCTGCAGGAACGAAGCCTAAATGAGCATACTGAATTGTTGTTCAAAATAGAGTTAAGTGTGATAAAAAGGCAGCGTTGCCTCATTAGTACATTATAGCAATGAAATTGACGTTTACAGTGAGAAAGCAAACAGGTGACTCAGATAACCCAGGAAAGATGCTTTTGTATTATTTAAAATGGAAAAATAAAACTGGATTTCATATTTTTACATCATATAAAAACCAATGCATTTATAATAATAAAAGCCATATGGATAGAAATCTTCACTTGAATGTAAGTAGGTATTGGAGTATTAAATTACTGATTTGATGGCAAATGAGTCACAAAATCTAAAAGAATAGTCATTTCCAATCTAGTCTCTAGCTTATACTTACAAAATGATAATGTGGAAGTTCATCTTTTATAGTTATAGTCTGTTAGATTATGGCAATAAGTAAATACCTTAAGTTAAAATATACTGTAGGAAAATACAGATAAGACATAGAAATGTTATGGTAATACTGTTTGTGTGAGACATTAATACTTACTGATCATTTCTATAAGTACGGATTAGTTCATATTAATAAGAATAATAGCAGTGAAAAAGTGACAGTCTCACCGGGGGGGGGGGGGGTGTATGGAGGAGACCAAGGCAGTCACTTTATATATAACTTAATGGGATAACATTGCCTAAAACCTATTTTAAAGAAAACATGACAGGTGTCTGTCTCTCAGCAGTGTCTGTTACACTAAGAAAAAGCTTCCTCTATGATGCAGTGGAATGAATAAAGTTCAGATGGTTCTTGTGCCTGCATTTACTGTGCTCCGCTGTGACAGTAAAACCAATTAGTACTATCAAGATGTTTTCTGTTAACATTGCTGGGGGTTTCCTGACAATAGTAGCACCAAAGTATGGATCGTGAAATTCAGTCCTCCCACAAAGCCCGATGCCAAATTTTAAAGAATGGGAGCCCGAAGTCAGGCTGTCAAGTTCATAGCCAGCCTCCACTGAAATGGGGCAGCAAGCTCCTTCAAAACTCCCAGCACTATAGAATTTAGGGACCCGAGCTTTAGGGTGTCATTTTTAAAAAATAACCCATATCTGAGTATTCAGGTGGAAAGGGGAGATGAAACTCATCCCCTACAATCTACCGCCAGGGTGGAGGGCTGCTATGGGCTGGGTTGGTTGATTGCGGTACCAGAGCCAGTAGATCTGAACAAACATGGATTTGTGGTCCTTCCCTTGGTCTTGCTCTCAGATCACACGTGGCCCGTCCCCAAAGTGATCTTCATCCCCAGCCAACAGGGAGACCAAATCCACAGCACACCAGGGATTAACAGGCACTTCTGCATGGTTGCTCAGCCTGCTGACTCTCCATGCAGCCCCTATGTGGGGTTTAAGTGGTACCAAAGGCCATCTGCCAGCCCTCTAAACCAGGCCTGAATTCCACCCTGCTGGAGTATTCTGTCTTGAGGTATGCTTTCTTTGGTTTTATTTGTAAATGTGCAATAAAAAAATAGAATATTTACACCATTAAAAATTAAATTTCAGTGTCAAGGTTTTATGAAATAAAATTCAAATGTTTTCTATGTGCAACAGATTAATTATTTTCTTCGGATACCAGATACAAAACTGTTTTCAATACACAGAACAATAAACTTATTGCTGCAGCTGTAAGGCTTTTGATCCAGAAGTTTCCCAGTTGTCAGTGGTGATGCTTGTCCCATAACTGCCATGTCAGCTGTCCGCCAAGCTTCACAGTAGTTGCTAACTAGCCGGATCCCATTTGCAGTTGAACCATGCCATATGATTTTATGTGGCCTAAACAGTAATGTTTAAAGTTATTTTCCTGAAACAATCCTTTATCTGTACATTAAATCTTATGCCTAAATCTATAGCAGCCTGTGTCTCTGCACCCCTGCTGTAAATTCACTTGAAGCAATAAGAGCGTAGAAAGCAAAGCGAGGCCGAAGATACGGATGGAAAGAGAGGAAATTGGGACATCAGAGGTATTCTATTCCCTGTTCTTCTCTCCATCCTGTCCCTATCAGCAATCAATAGGAGAGCTGGAATGGAAGAAGAGGGGAATGGAGAAGAAGGAACAGAAAGGATGAGAGGAGAAGGGGGAAGTTAACCTTTGTCACATTTCTAGCAGCCCAGGGCATTTTGATACTTATCAGCTAATAAAACTACATTTCATGTAATACAGAAAATGCAGTGTGAACTTACCAAGATGGATCTGTCATGACATTTCTCCCATCAAAGGAGTATATTGGACTCTGGATGTTGAACTGTCCCCCGCTGCCAGTAAACACAGACTCCCAGTTGTTGAAGAGTATTTCTCCCTATTGAAATGTTAAAAGCCATCTTTTACTAAGGCTGTTATCATATTATGAAATGCTAGAGGTATTCTATAAATCCAAAATCTCTTCTACTTCTCAAAATACTCATGATTAAGGCTAAGATTTTTTCACGGTTACGAACAGGTCACAGGCAATAAACAAAAATTCACTGAGCCCGTGACTTGTCCGTGACTTTACTACAAATAACCGGGGGGAGGATTGGGTAGGGGGGAGGAATGGAGTCCCATGGGGGGGTGGGGAATGACAGGCCGAGCCCCGACTTCAGTAGTTGCAGCGGGGGGCGCAACCACAGAGGGCACACAGCCCCTGCTCCAGAGCTCGCCCAGCTGCGGGACAGGGGTGTGCGGCCCCCATAGGCTGGGGCACACGGCTCTGGCTGCAGACCTGCCATGCCCAGGATGTGACGGGTCTGAGGCACACGGCCCCGGCTGCAGCCCCCGCCAAGGCCCGGAGGACACGGGTCTGGGGCGCACGGTCCCAGCTGCAGTTCCCGGCCCCGGCTGCAGCCCCCAAGAGGAAGCTGGGGGCTCTGGCTGCAGTGTCCTGGTTCCAGCCAGCCCCAGTTGCAGGGCTTTGGCGCTCAGTCCCTCCTCCTCCTCCTGAAGGCCTAGAAGTCACGGAGGTCTGGTAAAGTCACGGAATCCGTGACTGCCATGACTAAATCGTAGCCTTACTCATGATTCCATCAGCGTGATCTTTCACGCCAATCTCTACACTTTATTCCTAGGAGACCTCATTTCAAACTACCACCCTTATACTGCTAGCTTTCAGCTCTACCTCTCTGTCCCAGGCCTCTCTCTTTCCTTTCACAATTGTCTCTGCCTGACTCACATTCCAACCCTTTTCCTGTATCATCTACACCTCTCCTGTCCTCCTTAACTCACAATCTCAGAGTAACTTTCGACTCTTCTCTCTCCTTCACCAAATTCATAGATTCATAGATTCTAGGACTGGAAGGGACCTCAAGAGGTCATCGAGTCCAGTCCCCTGCCCGCATGGCAGGACCAAATACTGTCTAGACCATCCCAGATAGACATTTATCTAACCTACTCTTAAATATCTCCAGAGATGGAGATTCCACAACCTCCCTAGGCAATTTATTCCAGTGTTTAACCACCCTGACAGTTAGGAACTTTTTCCTAATGTCCAACCTAGACCTCCCTTGCTGCAGTTTAAGCCCATTGCTTCTTGTTCTATCCTTAGAGGCTAAGATGAACAAGTTTTCTCCCTCCTCCTTATGACACCCTTTTAGATACCTGAAAACTGCTATCATGTCCCCTCTCAGTCTTCTCTTTTCCAAACTAAACAAACCCAATTCTTTCAGCCTTCCTTCATAGGTCATGTTCTCAAGACCTTTAATCATTCTTGTTGCTCTTCTCTGGACCCTTTCCAATTTCTCCACATCTTTCTTGAAATGCGGTGCCCAGAACTGGACGCAATACTCCAGCTGAGGCCTAACCAGAGCAGAGTAGAGCAGAAGAATGACTTCTCGTGTCTTGCTCACAACACACCTGTTAATACATCCCAGAATCATGTTTGCTTTTTTTGCAACAGCATCACACTGTTGACTCATATTTAGCTTGTGGTCCACTATAACCCCTAGATCCCTTTCTGCCGTACTCCTTCCTAGACAGTCTCTTCCCATTCTGTATGTGTGAAACTGATTTTTTCTTCCTAAGTGGAGCACTTTGCATTTGTCTTTGTTAAACTTCATCCTGTTTCACTCAGACCATTTCTCCAATTTGTCCTCCAAAGCAGTTGCAATCCCTCCCAGTTTGGTATCATCCGCAAACTTAATAAGCGTACTTTCTATGCCACTATCTAAGTCGTTAATGAAGATATTGAACAGAGCCGGTCCCAAAACAGACCCCTGCGGAACCCCACTCATTATGCCTTTCCAGCAGGATTGGGAACCATTAATAACAACTCTGAGTACGGTTATCCAGCCAGTTATGCACCCACCTTACAGTAGCCCCATCTAAATTGTATTTGCCTAGTTTATCGATAAGAATATCATGCGAGACCGTATCAAATGCCTTACTAAAGTCTAGGTATACCACATCCACAGCTTCTCCCTTATCCACAAGACTCGTTATCCTATCGAAGAAAGCTATCAGATTGGTTTGACATGATTTGTTCTTTACAAATCCATGCTGGCTGTTCCCTATCACCTTACCACCTTCCAAGTGTTTGCAGATGATTTCCTTAATTACTTGCTCCATTATCTTCCCTGGCACAGAAGTTAAACTAACTGGTCTGTAGTTTCCTGGGTTGTTTTTATTTCCCTTTTTATAGATGGGCACTATATTTGCCCTTTTCCAGTCTTCTGGAATCTCTCCCGTCTAGAGGGAGATAATAGCTAGAGGCTCAGATACCTCCTCTATTAGCTCCTTGAGTATTCTAGGATGCATTTCATCAGGCCCTGGTGACTTGCAGGCATCTAACTTTTCTAAGTGATTTTTAACTTGTTCTTTTTTTATTTTATCTGCTAAACCTACCCCCTTCCCATTAGCATTCACTGTTAGGCATTCCTTCAGACTTCTCGGTGAAGACCGAAACAAAGAAGTCATTAAGCATCTCTGCCATTTCCAAGTTTCCTGTTACTGTTTCTCCCTCTTCACTAAGCAGTGGGCCTACCCTGTCTTTGGTCTTCCTCTTGCTTCTAATGTATTGATAAAAAGTCTTCTTGTTTCCCTTTATTCTCGTAGCTAGTTTGAGCTCATTTTGTGCCTTTGCCTTTCTAATCTTGCCCCTGCATTCCTGTGTTGTTTGCCTATATTCATCCTTTGTAATCTGTCCTAGTTTCCATTTTTTATATGACTCCTTTTTATTTTTTAGATCATGCAAGATCTCGTGGTTAAGCCAAGGTGGTCTTTTGCCACATTTTCTATCTTTCCTAACCAGCAGAATAGCTTGCTTTTGGGCCCTTAATAGTGTCCCTTTGAAAAACTGCCAACTCTCCTCAGTTGTTTTTCCCCTCAGTCTTGATTCCCATGGGACCTTACCTATCAGCTCTCTGAGCTTACCAAAATCCGCCTTCCTGAAATCCATTGTCTCTATTTTGCTGTTCTCCCTTCTACCCTTCCTTAGAATTGCAAACTCTATGATTTCATGATCACTTTCACCCAAGCTGCCTTCTACTTTCAAATTCTCAACGAGTTCCTCCCTATTTGTTAAAATCAAGTCTAGAACACCTTCCCCCCTAGTAGCTTTTTCAACCTTCTGAAATAAAAAGTTGTCTGCAATGCAGTCCAAGAATTTGTTGGATAGTCTGTGCCCTGCTGTGTTATTTTCCCAACATATATCCGGATAGTTGAAGTCCCCCATCACCACCAAATCTTGGGCTTTGGGTGATTTTGTTAGTTGTTTAAAAAAAGCCTCATCCACCTCTTCCACCTGGTTAGGTGGCCTGTAGTAGACTCCTAGCATGACATCACCCTTGTTTTTTACCCCTTTTAGCCTAACCCAGAGACTCTCAACACTTCCATCTCCTATGTCCATCTCTACCTCAGTCCAAGTGTGTACATTTTTAATATATAAGGCAACACCTCCTCCCTTTTCCCCCTGTCTATCCTTCCTGAGCAAGCTATATCCATCCACAACAACATTCCAATCATGTGTATTATCCCACCAAGTTTCAGTGATGCCAACAATGTCACAGTTGTCTTTAATGTAAAGCTTCTTGTTTGAAAGGCCTTGTACAAATTAGTTCCTGCATACCTCACCTCTCTGCTCTACCCTTTTTGCTACTCCCCTGCCTTGGTCTCATGCTGAGTGCACCTGTGTCTGTGTCTGCAGTAAATTCATTTTTCTTATAGCTGGAATGACTAAATTAGAGAAGTGGAGTTAAAGAGGTGTTAAAACTGTAGCAGGCAAAGTCAGAGGGTGGGATTAATTTCACTCATCCTTGTGATGGTCCAAAAAGTTATTTGAAAATTCTCACATTCCTAATAAAATCTGACTTCTACCTGAAGAGAAAGCTGAAAACAATTTTTAATGGTTAATGCAAATTCTGGTAAAACCAAAATCGTTCTAGGGCCATTACAACTGTAATTGTAATACAAGATGACTGTATTTTTGAACTGCCTTTGAGTATTCATTTCTCATCCCAATCACAACAAGATACATTTTTATTTTGGAGACTCTTCCTCCCAGAGGTCCGAATTGCAGGGGGTTTCGGAACGGAACTCTCCAACCTTCTGAGTGCTGGGAGGTCAGATATCACTCCTGCAAGCCAACTGGCTTGTTGGCTAGTGCTGGGAGCCAGCCAGTATTTCAGAGCTGTGCTTTGGCACACGTGTGTATGTGTAAGACGCCACAAGATGACTCAGATTCTAGAAAAAGTGAGATTCTGCTCAGTTATCGTGATGTAAATCCAGTTTAACTATTGCTTAAGAGCTGAATTTGGCCCACTAGCATTAAAGATGGGACATGTGGTCACCGTAGTCTATTAAGCTCTGCAGGCAGACTAGAAGGCGTAGGCTAGCGTATGGCCTCGAGAAACAGACTCGCCTTGGGGGTAAGAATTCTAAGGCTGTTTCCAAAACAGGATTATTGAAAGAGAAACATCTAAAAAGTTACATATTATACCATTGCCTTGGCATCAGTTCACTGTAAGCCAAACATTCTCATTGCTTTGTTTCTACCATTAGCCTTATAATTTTGAAAAAGAAACTCTGAAAATGCAGCTGCTTCTAGCCTAAGTGTAAGACATTGCATAGCTATGCTTATCACAAGGATACAGATGGGAAAAACAAGGCTTTTCCTTTATAAGATACTATGACCAAACAGCTCAGAGCCAAGAAGCAAGCAAAAAAAAAGTCTGTTACCTCAGTTGATTTCCAAGATTTTTGGATTGCTAGAGACCACCTTTATACAGCAAATAAAGCATTTGTTTTTACCTTAAGGTTAACTATTGGTAGATTGTATCTGTCTGATTTTCTCACAACTGTAGACAGATCTTGCAAATGGGATGATAGGAAAGCTCTGTATGTTGACATTAAACCGGCCGCTCGGGCTTGTTGAAAGCATTGATAATCAGCTCGCATGGCACCAGAAAGTGGCAAGTTCAAAGCCACCAAATGCAGCTGGAAAATAAGGAAAAAATCTCACTGATTTCAGGTTTAAGTTATAACATCTATTAAGCAATTAATCTGCCTCCACCCTGATAAAGAAAATGTGCCCTTGAGAAAAGCAGAAAGACAAATAGCTGAGCATAATAGTTAGTACATTCCAAAGAAGACTATTTAGATGAACCTTTCGTGATGAAGGTATATTTGCCACCATTACATCACACTTCTTAAAGAAGTCATGTTCAGCTTGATGAGCCACGGGCCAGCCCACACCAGCAATATGTTATCTTCAAATAGTTAGACAACCATAAAATCATTTCAAAACCAAAAAACTTCCATTTTAAACAACAGTTAAGATTTGCTAAACACAGTTACTGTTACGTTGCTTATAAGAGCCCAACCATTACAAGGCAATAAATACAGTTAAGGACATAGCCAGGCAATGGCCACAAAAATTCATTGTAATCAACCACAAGGAAAAGCATTTTTTAATCACAATGTAAGAAGCTGAACTCTGATCATATGTTATTCTTTCAGATGCAGTAATTCTGTTATCTTGACTAAATATTTAAACAATTTTTTATAGAGGAAAATTTATATTCTGAAACATCCATTTGACAACTAACAACCACCAATTGTCCTCATGGCAAAAACAGGAATAGCTATGACTAAAATATGTTAAATCAACATTAATGAACTTTAAACGTAGCCTTTGTCCTAGATTTTGTTATAGTATAGAAGTGAGTCCATATTCATAGCTCAGAAATCAGGAATGCATTTGCTAGAGGACATGAAGAAAGGTTAGAATAACAAAAACAATTCTTAAAGAAGATATTTAAAATTTTTCATAGCTTCTAAACTAACTAAAAGACGTAATTGAAAATTCTCAGAGTAATTGCTATAAATTCAGAGGGGATACATTTAAAAATTCAAACAAAGGTTTAATCCCTGCTTTAAGCCCAAATCTCAGGTATGCAGCTGTAATAGTGCCTCTAATGTAATTCTTCTACTTACTGTTGGTTTTCCATGATTAATAGTTGAAACTGGTCTTAGTGCTGGAAGAGACTGAAATCCCTATTAGTTCAACATACAGAAATAAATCAGAGTTAAGATACAATGCTCAAATCACGGAAAAAAAGACAACTTTCTTACTCCAGCTTGTTGTTGGGAATACTGCAGAATTTTTTTGTAGTGAAATAAAAATTGAACCACATAGAATATAAAGTCATATTACTCTGAGTATAACATCCCGCAACTTTAAATCCAGGTACATATTACACACTAAGGTCCTGATTTAGAAAGTCACGCAAGCATGTATTTACATGCTGTCTTGAACAGGGATGCTTTCCTGAATGTGGGTCTACAATACTAACACTAATCTGCCTATCTGTATCAATGCCAGAATGCACTTGAATGCATGCACTGCAGCAGACAGTGCTTAGTACGAAGACAACATGGTTGAGATGGATTCAAATGAAAAACAGAGTGAGACAAGACAGGCCACCCACAGTAGAGAAAAATCCTGTTGAGAGGGAGCCTATCTGCAAAACATTTTTCCCATTTGTAATATTTCAATGCAGTTTTCCACAAGCCATGAACAGTTTTGCACTTACATAGCCTGAAATTGCTGGAGGTGGAGGGCTATCAGCTGGGATGGGAATTAATTCCCCAAGCTGGAAGAACACAAAATGAAGAGATAAACAAAAACATATACATGAATGAATTATATTTCTTTAAACTGTGCCGAAGGATAATCTTAGCACCCACACTCTCCCCTTAAAGAATATTTGCAACAAAACCAAACTTGAAGAAGAAGAACTACATGATGCAATAATACCTGCAATCTTCTCCATCCTCCTCGAACACGGATAAACACCTCGCTACTTTCACTCAGGTAGATTAATGTACCTTCTGCCACTAAGTGAACCTTTTGCAACATTCCATCAATATTTCTGAATGTTGTAACCTGTCAAATAACAAGGAAACAGAATAATCAAAAATAAGGGACATTTGCAGATAAAATTAAGTCTTTCTTTGAAGTGGAAATTAATAGAAGTCATAGAATGAAAATAGACTTTCTGTACAGTAAATATTTATAAAGCCTGTATTAGCTCATTTCACCCAATTTTGTTTATGTGGCATCCACTTCTTTTGGCCCTTATCATGAAAGGTGGATCTGGACTGGTAGTTGCCTGTTACATTCATTGACTGCATCAGCCATGAAGGAGTTTGGGGTTGGGTGTGAAAATAGGAACTCTGAGCCCTTAGCAGGAACACAGTACTTCTTATCTGCTCTCTTGCAGGTAGGGGGTTATGGTAGCAGGAGTCTGCCAAATTGTCTTTGCAGTTCAAACAGAGCCTTGTTTATAGGCAGGGCTATACTATCATTAATGATCTGGAGGATGGCGTGGACTGCGCCCTCAACAAGTTTGCAGATGACACTAAACTGGGAGGAGTGGTAGATATGCTGGAGGGTAGGGATAGGATACAGAGGGACCTAGACAAATTAGAGGATTGGGCCAAAAGAAATCTGATGAGGTTCAACAAGGACAAGTGCAGAGTCCTGCACTTAGGATGGAAGAATCCCATGCACTGCTACAGACTAGGGACCGAATGGCTAGGCAGCAGTTCTGCAGAAAAGGACCTAGGGGGTGACAAGAAGCTGGATATAAGTCAACAGTGTGCCCTTGTTGCCAAGAAGGCTAATGGCATTTTGGGCTGTATAAGTAGGGGCAATGCCAGCAGATCGAGGGACGTGATCATTCCCCTCTATTCGACATTGGTTAGGCCTCATCTGGAGTACTGTGTCCAGTTTTGGGCCCCACACTACAAGAAGGACGTGGAAAAATTGGAAAGAGTCCAGCGGAGGGCAACAAAAATGATAAGGGGGCTGGAGCACATGACTTACGAGGAGAGGCTGAGGGAACTGGGATTGTTTAGTCTGCAGAAGAAAAGAATGGGGGGGGGGGATTTGATAGCTGCTTTCAACTACCTGAAAGGGGGTTCCAAAGAGGATGGAGCTAGGCTGTTCTCAGTGGTAGCAGATGACAGAACAAGGAGTAATGGTCTCAAGTTGCAGTGGGGGAGGTTTACGTTGGATATTAGGAAAAACTTTTTCACTAGGAGGGTGAAAGCACTGGAATAGGTTACCTAGGGAGGTGGTGGAATCTTCTTCCTCAGAGGTTTTTAAGGTCAGGCTTGACAAAGCCCTGGTTGGGATGATTTAGTTGGGGATTGGTCCTGCTTTGAGCAGGGGGTTGGACTAGATGACCTCCTGAGGTCCCTTCCAACCCTGATATTCTATGATTCTATGATACCAGAGGAGGCAGTATGAAGGATGCCAATCAATTTGTGTTGAGTCTCCTGAACCTCCTCCAGTGGGATTTGGGAAGAACCTGCAATTCTTCTCATGAGATCCAGAAACTGTTTAAAATCATCTGTGTATAGAGGAGGAATCACTGCCTCATCAGGTGAGGAGAAGAGCTATTAGTCTGAAGCATAGCTTCCTCAACAGCCCTTCTCTCCTGATACTCAAAAGATTCCTCCTGGGGAAGCGATGGACATGGAAAAGCTGAATGAGTAGGAGGGTGATGCCCCTGACACTCCCTGTGAGTTTAGCTAGGAGCTCTGGAGAATTGTTCCCTATAGGCAGCCTATACAACCCAGAATGACCAGTGACCAGTAGGGTGGTCCATATGGGAAGGGAGGGGGCACCTATGAATACTCATACCAGGGGGATCCTGGGGCATCCCGTGTGCATCTGTGCCTCGAGGATTCCCTTATAGAGGGTGTTGAGAGAGGCAGCTTTGGGCTGGTAATCGAGTGAACTTTGAACAGAAATCTGGAAGTCAGAGGAATTGTCCTCATTGTAGTCCAGAAGGGGGCAGCTGGTGGAATTGAGACTGGGAGTCTGTCCATTCAAGAGGGTACCAGAGTGTGTCTGTGCCAGGGAATGGTGTGGTACCAGCAAGGAAAAAGCTTCAGTACCCAGAGTCTTTCAGCACCCATCAGTAGAGGTGTCTCCGGTTTGTTTGAAATGACCAAGTCCTTAGAGAATCTGAACTTCTGCAGTACCAGAGGAAGCTGTGCAGTAACCTGATGGGGTTCAAAGCTGGAGGCAGGTGGCACTAAGGATGACCTCAATTTCAAGGGTACCATCTGGCACTGTGCAGTTTGGGGAACTACTGGCATTGCAGGAGTTATCAACACTGAAGTTGGTACTGGTCTAGTTGATGCAGAATGCTTAGAGTCTCCAGAGGTGCAATCCTGCTTGGATAGTATGAGTTGGGCTTAGATACCGAACACTGAGGGGTACTGTGAGTAGATACCTGCTACTTTCATAGAACCTATGGTACTGGGAGATCAAAGTGCCTCAACATTACTCTTTTTAGGATGCGAGGTCTTCAAAGTGGAAGGTCTCTGAGGTGACTTCTTAGCACTGACTTCTCTGAGGGATCAAGAGCTCCTCTTTTTGGAAGTCTTACAGTTGTCCTCCACAGACGTCTCCTGAGTGGGCTGCGGAGGTTGATGGGACACTCCTTGTAGATCTAGTTTTGAACCTGAGCAATCCTACATTTAAAAGGGATAGGAATGTACCTTAAGCAATGGAGGTAGCTAGAGTGGCTGTCACTAACTGGTATAGACTTCTGGCAAGTTAGGCAGTGCTTAAAACCTGGGAATCCACACATAACCTGAGGATGAAAAATAACTTCTTTCGAAGGAAGGAGTAATCCCTCAGGGAGGTGAGGTGGGGAAGATGAAAGGTCTCTCCAAAAGAAATCCCCACAAAACTAACCAAAATAAAGGATGCTAGATGCCTAACTAATTACTAAACTAGAGGAAAATCTTGCTCTAAAGGCAGACTAGCAAAGAATTAAGCACCGCAAGATGCTTCATCTCAGGCTGAGGCCGTTGAGAAGGAACTTTGGGTGGTTTGTCCACTGCTGTCCTATATACCCTCGGTACAGGACAGCTGGGACATGACTGGGCATTGCTATCAAAAGTCTCTGATCAAAGGCACAGGGGACACATGCACACCTAAAGTGGAGCACCTATAGGGACAGGAGGAAAGTCTGTTGAAAATATTGACCTGAATTACTGGGTTTTATTCTACTTGGGTACCTAGTTTCCTTGGAAGAAAGACTGGGCTCAGTATTATTTATTCTAATCACATAACATATTAAGTTGTCATGTTGTATATTCCTTCAGCGGTACTGATTTGTATCTGCAACATGCAGCCCCTCCACTGATTTAGAATCCTATTAATCTTTTTGAATTATTTTGATAAGATGCTACTAATAAGCCACCAAACTGAGCTTTACTCTCTTTGCTCTTTTTCTGAAGACTTATTATATAGAGAAGGGAAGTGATGCAGTAGTGGCCTTCTATTGGAGTGTTTCCATTGACATTCATGCTCTGAAAATGGCAAACTTATGTTTTCTTCTCTTACCAGGTTCCTAGTTCCTGGTAATCCTGGCTCCCCGGGAGGACCTGGTGGCCCTGGAACTGCAGCTGCTAAAATAAAACAAAAATATGCTTCATGTCTCTTTTTTGAGAGAAAGAGAGTGAGAAGGTGAGAGGAAATACTTGATAATGTTGTGTAGGACAAAGGTCTTATTGGCATGAGTTTGTGACAACTATAGTACTCCCATGCACTGACGTCCTGAGTGAGTGTGTTCACACAAGCTACAGAAAATCTATTTGTAATGATTTTGGTACTATTTTTCTTGTATCCTTCCATCTGGGTGGATAGTCATATATCCTGCAAGCTCTTCTGCACATGTTTAACTTTAAGCACGTGACTAATATTTAAATCAGTGAGACTACTCCCACGCTTGAAGATAAGCTTTGTGTTTGCAGACTCAAGGCCTCAGTTATCCTCTGTACAATTTGCAAGGGATCATAAAATCCCCTAAAAATAACCTAAAATAACTTTTCTTTACAAAAAAGGTTCACAACTTCAAGGTCACCTATCTCATTACTTTTAATGTTTAGAAGAAACTGGCACCGCCTAAGGGAGAGCTGGGAATCGTTCTTCTACAATGATATGAACCTTCATTTCTAATACTGTTGGGTTGTGACAGGTTTAAGACTTCTCACTACTCCAGAACTGAGATTTGTTCACCCCGATCCCTGGGCCAGTGTATTTTGGAGTGACAATTCCACAAGTAGCAGAGAAAGGAGGAAATATTTCTCTGGCAGGTTGATCATATATTAGTGGTTGTTTGAAGTTGCTCAGAGGTTTGGAAAGCAACAAATAATCCCTGCAGGCTGTGTGTCAGTGGTTCCCAGTGGGAGCTCAAGGCAGCTCCTTCCACTGAAGCTGAGATGAAGGTGTCTGAACTGGAGAATCCATGCTCTAGGATGGGTCACAAACCACCATGTTAGAAAGATCCTATAGTCAGAGGCAGGCGCCTCCTTGGAAAGGAAAAAACAAGCGAGAAAGGGAGGACAAAGAAAGGTTGAGGGGGAGCAAGGGAAAGCATGATAGGGGTGATGTGGGGAGGATAAGCGGTGTAGTGGGGAGCACAGTTATGCTGAGGGATGGAATGAGGTGGGAAGGAATAACTTTTATAGTCAAGGGACAGTTTTCCAGATTAATCTGAGTGTCTGGAAGCCTGGCACTCCCAGGCACCCTGGTGACAATTTCACTTACGTTTTCAGCACTTCTCAGAATGCATACAAAGACCAGCAGCAGCTCCCAGACACAACTGCCCCCACTATTTCCCAGCTTAATTGGAAATCTGTAGCTTGATTTCCCCCCCCCAAATGCTGGCAATTCTGCAAGTGCATGTAACGTGCACAACGTTGGCACATGGTGTTTACAAGCTAGGGTGACCAGATGTCCCAATTTTATAGGGACAGTCCCGATATTTGGGGCTTTTTCTTATATAGATACCTATTACCCCTCCACCCCCTGTCCTGATTTTTCACACTTGCTGTCTGGTCACCCTATTACAAGCTGAAGGAGAAATGTCATGCAATAATTTTCTGTGATTGTCTCTTTGAGAAGATCTGGTGAGGGTAAGTGGCTGCACTTAACACAATGTCCCACTCCTGTTTATTCATCCACAGCCCCCAGGAAGGTTTACTGAGTGTCTCTGCTATTACATGGGAGGAAGAACAAAAGAAAAGGCACAGAAGAAAGGGCCCAATCCTGCTTCTGATGACTTCAGTGGGACAGGGATCCGGCTCACAATGAAGGGAGAGGGGCATAAGTTAATCGAGGGAAAAAAGTTAAAAATTACACCAAATATATATTAAAGAAAAATGTCTTGTTTCTACTATATTCTTGTATCCTTCCAGTCTGAACTAGTTTGTGCTAAATATAACACCATAAAAACATTTTTAAAAGGTAGTTTAAAAAAGACCCCTAAAATTCAGAAAGCCATATCACCAGCACATTAACACACTCCAGGGCTTGTTTTATTAGAGTATAAAAGCATGTGATGATGGTGTGTTAATGGAAGAACAAAGCATCCCCTGATGCAGTTTAGTGCCATTAACATTCCCTAAATACGTTTTTCATTAAATCTCATGTAACCTTGGAACCATCTTTACAATCTACAGAGTCATCATTCTGGTGCACTTGTGGGGATCTTTTTAGACCAACTGTTATGTGCCTGTGGCAGGGGACAGAGGCTTGATTCAAAGCCAGCATTCAGTAGTTTAGCCTTTCCTGTCTCCCACACTACAGCATGTGGGAATTCTGACATGGCTAACCAGGAGCCTAATTAAAAGGAGACAAACTCATGCCTGGGCTCCATTCAGATTTACTAAATGGACATTCATCAGTTTGCTTAATAAAGCAAAGAAGAGGATGCGTAGGAGGGAGACTGAGGTCAGTGGCAGAACAGTCTAGGGAAGGAACACACCCAACGATTGTCTGGAATGTTTTGTTTAGTTTGACTGGGTTTTAAGCAATTTCGAGAAGTGCTTGATGTGGAGGACATGGTAGCTGCCTGTAATATTTTATGAATATTGTTTATCTCTGTGTGTTTGATATAGTATTTGCTATCTTACCAAGTGTTAATTCAGACAGGAAAGCAGACAAACACTTCTGATAGCCACCCATCTACAGATAACTATATTGCAATTCAGAGAGCCAACT
Source organism: Emys orbicularis (assembly GCF_028017835.1). Classification (NCBI taxonomy): domain Eukaryota; kingdom Metazoa; phylum Chordata; order Testudines; family Emydidae; genus Emys; species Emys orbicularis. The sequence goes on from NC_088684.1 coordinate 179,290,520, forward strand.
GCTTGGAAGTCTACCCCTCATTCCCTGCTGGGCTGCATAAATTGGCTTGACCAGGTTCAGTAAAGGTCTGCCCCTGTAGAAGGGGTGAGATACGAGGGGAAACGGGCTGAATCCCAGCCCCCAGATGCAAGGGTGTCTGGATAAGTTAGGCCTACGTAAGGTTTGGGTAAGAAAGCTATGCGTGTCGGCTGGTTGTTGTGTAACTAACCCTTTGCTCTTGTTATGCTGTGTTCCAGCTGTTGAGACTAAACAATGCTTGGTGGTTTAAAAGGCTGTTTTGGCTCATAGTCACACACTAGTCACAGCTCCCAAAGAGAAGAACTGCAGGATTCAAGCCCAGTCAGGCCTGCTGAGGAGTTAGAGTCAGTGCACAGGGTACAGGACCCAGTCTGGCAGAATGGCAGGCTACCACCCCACAGTAGATGTAAGCAAGCAGACTGTCCTCTGTACATTCAAAGAGACTTTAGAGGGGTCAAAAGTTCAGCCAGCTCCAAAACATGACACTTGGTTACGGCAATGCATTCTCAACGTTCAGGCAATAAAACCCCTAAGGAAGTACCTCTGCAAGTTTGGAGTTGCAGAGCTGCAGTCTAAAGTGGTTTACAAAACTCCTCCCTCGTGTGTGACTATATGGGCCACATTTTGTCCCGGTGCTAATCTAGTACACTCAAACCCAACAAAGGTGTGAAAACTGAAAATGTGTGGGTTTTGCCTATGTTAAAAAATTCTTACAACTGTTTTGCTCAGAAGCTGTAGCGCCTCCATGTTTATGAGCTGGAATCTTAAATTTGGCAGAAGGCATCATCCTTTTTCTGGCCCTGTGAAAATTTGCCAAGTTATAAAGCCTATGAAAGTTTCCAGTTGAAGTTTGACAACAAAATTCTCCAAACATTCCATTTCCACTGAGCATGCCCTGCCAGGGCCAAACTCGCCGAGTATGCTCCAGCCCTGGACTGAGCAGAATTTCCCTGCAGTTCCCCCTGTAAGCCTGGCTGCTGGGAGCTGCTGTGGAACCAGGCAGTGGAATGGAGAACAGAGTGACCATCTCTTCTGTGCTCTCCATGTCACCCTCTCCCTGCTGGAGCTCAGGCAGTGTGGAGGAGAAGGAAGCAGCCTGTCTCAAATGCAGAAAAATATAAGAGCTTCCATGCTGGGTCAGACCATGACCCAACTTGCCCAATATTCTGTCTCTGACAGTGGCCTGTACCAGAGCTTCAGGGGAGTGTACAGAACAGAGCAATTATGGAGTAATCCACTCATGTCCTCCACTCCCAGCTTTTGGTAACCAGCGGTTTAGGGTGGCCCTGAGCATGGGACTGTATCCCTGACCATCGTGGCTAATAGTCATTGATGGACCTACCCTGCACGAATCTTACCAGTTCTTTTTTTAACCCAGTTATACCTTGGCCATCACAACATCCCATGGCAATGAGTTCCACATTAGTTGTGCATTGTGTGAAAAATTACTTCCCCTTGTTTGTATTAAATCTGCTGCCTATTAATTTCATTCGGTGACCCCTGGTTTTTGTACATGTGAAAAGGTAAATAACACTTTGCTATTGACGTTTCCATACCATTCATGATTTTATAGACTTCCATCATACCGCCCTTTAGTCGTCTCTTTTCTAAGATGAACAGCCCTAATTTTTTAGTCTCTCCTCAGACTGAAGTTGTTCCATCCCCTCGATTATCTTTGCCTTTCTCTGAACCTTTACCAGTTCCCGTATATCCTTTTTGAGATGCGGTGACCAGAACTGGATACAATATTCAAGATATGGGCATACCATAGATTTATATAGCGGCATTATGATATTTTCTGTCTTATTTTTTATCCCTTTCCTTATAGTTCCTAAAATGCAGGTAGCCTTTTTGACCGCTGCTATGCACTGAACCTAAGTTTTCAGAGAACTATCCAGGGTGACTCCAAGATCTCTTTCTTGGGTGGTAACAGCTGCTTTAGAACCCATCATTGTATATGTATAGTTGGGATTATTTTTCCCCAGTGTGCATTACTTTGCACTTAAAATGTTGACATTCATCTGCCATTTTGCTGTCCAGTCACCCAGGTTTGAGAGATCCCTCTGTAACGGCCCAGTACAGCTCCTTATGGACCCCACTGTTCACCTCTCTCGTTGTGAAAACTGACCATTTATTCCCACCTTTTGTTTCCTATCTTTCAACCAGTTAATGATCCATAAAAGGACCTTCCCTCTTATCTCATGGTTACTTAGTTTTCTTAAGAGCCTTTGGTGAATGAAGGACCTTGCCAAAGGCTTTCTGAAAATCCAAGTACATAATACCAAGGGGATCATCCTTATCTACATGCTTGTTGACTCCCTCAGATAATTTTAACAGATTAGGGAGGCAGGGCTTTTCTTTACAAAAACTGTGTTGACCCTTCACCAACAAGTTGTGTTTATCTATGTGTCTGATAATTCTGTTGAACAGCAGATGGGGTTACAGGGCCAGGGTAGGCAGATGGGTTGGATGGGGACAGGGTAGACTCTGGGAGATAGTGGCTGGCTAAGCTGGGATGCAGGTGTGCGCACACACACACACACACACACACACACACACACACACACAGGAAAAAGCAGGTTCAGAGCTCCCTCACCTGAGCCATATATCGCTGGAGGTCCTGGGGGTCCAGGAGGGCCTGGTGGGCCGGGAGGTCCAACTATTCCATACCCTGGAGATCCAGGTAGGCCAGGTAACCCAGGGGGGCCTCTTGGCCCAACAATTGAATCCCCCTTTGGCCCCTGTCAAGGCAGAGACTATTGTTTAAACACAAAAATGATACACATGCAGCAGTCTGAGTGAGCAATGGCGTAAGCACCCTGATCTCAATAGCGAGATCCTGAAGTTAGCCTCCCAAACCCATATTTGGGCATAATTTAGTCTGTAGTCTGATTTTCAGAAATGCTGAGCACTCAGAAGCTCTCACTGAAGACAACAGAAAATGAAAATCTTACTATTTAGGTACCTAAACTATGGATTTAGAGCCTAATTTTTTGCAACGCTTTCTGAAAATCTTGGCCCAGGTGCTTGGATCTGCTCCGAGTATCTGATTTCCCCCCTAATGCTGTACACTATTCACCATGCACCTGAACCGCCAGTGCACAACTAAGGTCACTCCAAGTTTGATATACTTAAAATGGTGTCAAGATTGTCTCATGATGCCTGTGAGAAGGTTTTAGCCCTAAGGATACATGACTCACCCTGAGTGCCTCCCGCATTGCAACAGTATCCCAGCCTTCTACCCCATTCCTCACCTTGCCCTCTACAGACCCCATCTACCTAGCCTCCCAATTTATGAGTGCCAGAATAGGGAATCCTGCAATTTGGCAGGGAGCATCATGATCCCCATGCATCTTCAGCCCCTCCCCCCCACATCCTTCAGGCCAGCCTGCATATATGGAACAGGTTGGGGCCATGTATCCAAAATGCCTGGTTATTGTCTGCTGCAGTTGATGTGTCACCCAGTCTCTGCTGTTCTTCAGGCAAAGCATTTCTCTGCCAGACAACAGACTGGTGCAGAGGGAGCAGTTCCCAGCAGAGTCAAATGGGATAATTCAGGACTCACTGCAGGCCAGGGTCCTATCCTGGCACTCCTTCCCAGTTGCCACAGACCTTCCTTCTTTTCTGGCACAGTTATCATTAATGGAACCTAGCAAACCCCATACAGTAGCCAATTAACAGGTGCCATCCACCTGGGGATTAGCAAAACTGCTTCTAAAGCTGATTTTTATGGTGATTAACACAGGATAAAAAACTAGATAGATTACAAAGCAGCTGAATTTTATAGGAACTGTTCAGACTGATACACATGGGATTTTTCATTAATGTTTTTGGAGCACTGGATGTTAGTTACGTTAGAAAATGTTAGTTAACTAGATGGCCAACATTTTTCAATATGGACACTATATTATTTGTGTACTGATTATTTTGACCTTTATGATGATATAACCAGTAACATCATATGTATCTTAATTTATGTTATTGGTATTATGAAGCTACTTATTGACGTAGCTAATTCAGGCAACAGAGCAAAATGTTAAATCTGTTTTTTCTGGCAACTTAATTACCACACATGATATTAAAATGTGTATATTTAATATTGTGAATAAATCCTATATGCAAGTCATACTAATTTTATTTGTATTTATTTTTAAACTTCTAAAATACACATCGTTATACACATTTAGGCATATGTATGGAAATATAAAATCACACATGGCATAGTGTGATTTTACAACCTAGAACAACAGCTTCCAAACAAAACACTCCCCCAGCCATCTTTCAACGAAAAACCTGAACAAGTAGATCTTGCAGTGTGTCACGAAGGCTCTCTCTGACCAGCTACAAAGTTGAGGGACTTCTGCTGAGAATGCTGCCACTGGCAGATTACTATATATTTTTATTCTTACCCTTTATTGGTCACTATGCCCAAAAGAGGCAATAGTCTTTGTAAATTCAGACAGCGTAATGAGAGAGGCTCTCCCCACACTGAACCTGTTGGGTACAGTTCTCCTTTGATTTAGTCTAGTTCTTAATTCAGTTACTAAGTATGAATTGCAAATTTTACCACAAATAAATCTGTAGCTCACTTTAAATCTGATTTAGGCCTCAAACCTGGAAACTTTTATGCATGTGTCTAACTTTACTCACATGAGTAGTCCTATCAACTTCTATGGGACTGCTTGCCTGCATACAATATTACCCATCTACGTAAGTGTTTGCAGGTCTGGGGCTTCAGAGAAGAGGATTTTCAAAATCTTACCTACTTTAACTTTTGTAGTTAGTCCAAAAAAAAAAAAAAAAAAAAAGTCAGTGACATCACAGAATCATGGAAATTTAGGGCTGTAAGAGAACTCATGAAGTCATCAAATCCAGCCCCCTGCACAGAGGCAGGATCAAGTAAACTAGACCATTCCTGACAGGTGTTTGTCCAAGCTGTTCTTAAAAACCTCCAACGATGGGGATTCCACAACCTCCCTTGGAAGCCTGTTCCAGAGCTTAACTATCCTTAGAGTTAGAATGTTTTTCCTAATATTTGATTTAAATCTCCCTTGCTGCAGATTAAGCCCATTACTTCTTGTCCTACCTTCAGTGGACATGGAGAGCAATTCATCACGGCCCTTTTTATAACAGCCTTTAACATATTTGAACACTGTTATCTGGTTCCCCCTCTTCTATCCCCCCATCTTCTTTTCTCAAGACTAAACATGTCCAATTTTTTAAAAACCTTTCCTCATAGGTCAGGTTTTCTCAACCTTTTATCATTTTTGTTGCTCTCCTCTGGATGCTCTCTACATCTTGTCCACATCTTTTCTACGCTGCAGTGCTCAGAATTGTACACAGGACTCCAGCTGACACCTCACCAGTGCCGAGCAAGGTGGAATGGTTACCTCCTATATCTTACATACAATGGTCCTCTTAATACATGCAGAATATTAACCTTTTCTGTAACTGCCTCATATTGTTGACTCATATTCAGCCTGTGATCCACTATAACCCTAAGATCCTTTTCAGCATTACTCCACTGAGACAATTATTCCTCATTTTGTAGTTGTGCACTGGCTGTTTCCTTCCTAAGTGAAGTACTTTGCACTGTCATTTTTTAAATTTCATCTTGTTGAATTCAGATCAATTCTCCAATTTATCAGGGTCATTTTGAATTCTAATCCTTTCCACCAAAGTGCTTGCAACCCCTCCTAGCTTGGTGTTATCTACAAATTTTATAAACATACTCTCCACTCCATTATCCAAGTTATTAATGAAAATATTGAATAGTAGTGGACCCAGGACTGACTCCTGTGGGATCCCATTAGATATGCCCTCCCAGGTTGACAGTGGACCATTGATAATTACTCTGAGTACATTCTTTCAACTAGTTGTGCACCCATCTTATAGTAATTTCATGTAGACCACATTTCCCTAGTTTGTTTTTTGTGTTTATTTAGTTCTTACTGGAATGAGAAAATGCCCATGTACATTTCTGTTGCAAGAGAGACTGCATCACTTACAACTAGTCCTGGTCTTCCAGGGAGTCCAGGAGGCCCTGGCATAAAGAACCCTCCACTTGGTTCTCCTTTTTCCCCTTTGAAGCCAGTTTCGCCATTGTCTCCTTTCTCACCCTTAGAAGAAAAAACATTAAAAAAAATTAAGTTGAAACAGGATTGGAACCTGATATTGATCCTGTAAAGTTACACTAAAAATCTCAATACAGGATACAATGAGCTTAGAATCTACTTTTTGAGATCACTCCCTTCCCCAATGACGTATAATGAAAACAAATAATCTACTCCTCCCACAGAGAGAGGAGAAAATTAGGTAGGGGAAATTGTGTTTATTCTAGTTCTCCTTCTGCTATCCTCCAAAACAAGATTCCATACTGCAATTATACCTTCATCCACCAGAAAGCTGGAAGCAAAAGTCACAGGAGGTGCAAAGAGCCAGGCTCCACCCCCTTTCCTTTGGTCACTGAAAAAGCAGACTACAGATGTCACAAAAGTAGAGCTGATATTTAAAGATGTGTAGAAAAGCAAGGATTACTGTAGACAGGTGGAGAGAAAGTGAAGGAGGTAGGATGGGAGAAGAGATGACACACAAAATATTGGCACATGATTTTCTCCTGTACTTCTCTTCTCCCATCCTACAGAGAAGATCATCAGTGAGTCTGGGAGAAGGAATGACAAGAGCCTTGAAATACAAAGTTGTTATTCTCCCTGCTGAATAAGAACCACATCAACAGAAGTTCCAGTCTCTCATTATTTTCTTTCTGTAGTTCTGTAACATGCTTGTTTTCTCTCTCCTCTCCTCTTGGTCTTCCTTATTTCTTCCTTCTGAGAAATAAGATTGTAAATAGAAGCAGCAGAAGACTGAGCAAGAATTACTCAATCCCAGGACAGGTGGCAAAACAGACTCAGGGAAAGGGGTGAGGAGCCCAGCTACTTATAGCTTTTGTGATTGACAGATTTTCCCTCTTGCTTCCTGGTAAATGGAGTTGTAAAGCTTACTGTATGGCATCTCGTTCTGTAGATGGGGGGGACAAATGCCAAAACAGCACTTTATAGATGAAAGCGTCTGTTTAAGGTGGAGATATTATTCTGTTAAATCAAATAAGCCACATCCTATCCAAGGGGGAAAATTTCTCTCTTTGAGTTGATGCAGGCTACACATTACACCAAAGAAAATATAAATGGTTGAGCAGGAAGAAAATCTGATAGCAAACCTCCTCTATAATAATCTTTCAAGGGGATTGGTTATACTATTACATAACATTTTGATTTGATTTCTTCTGGAGATATCACTATGCAATATTCTGATTACATTACACTAGAAATCTTATATTGATACAAGACAGGATATAATAGCTCTAATTCAGTTAGAGCAAAATAAAAGCATTTTAAATTAATATTCCATTCATATTCAATTCCAACACTTAAAGTAATCCATAGTGGGAGGACAGATGAATGCTGAAACAAGGAAGTCTGGATCACATGGTTTTCCTTAATAAGCCATTTTGGAGAACAAATAAAGGGAGACAGAACTACTGGCTCCCAGCAGATTCTTTATTTTATTAAGTCTGTAAAATGGTTTGTACTGGCTCCATCCCCTTTCCTGCAGTCACTGAAAAAGCAGACTTCAAATTTCACAAAAGCAGAGCAGATATTTGAAGGTGTGTAGAAGAGCAAGGATTACTGCCTATGGGGGGAGAGAAAGGGAAGGAGGTAGGATGGAAGAAGAGACAACACTGAATTATCGGCACTGACTTTTCCTTGTACTTCTCCCATCCTACAGAGAAAACCATCAGCGAGTATGGGAGAAGGAATAACAGGCAGTCTGTACAAAAACTGATTTTTCATGTATTAAATGTAGCTAAATTTGCTCTAACAGTCTTTTTGAAAGCAAAAGTTCTCTCACTCCATTGTTGGTATGAAAGAGTTTGAGAACTATAGCGGAGATTTAAAGTAGATAATGACAAAGTATGATTCATTTTAATACAATTTGTGAAAAGAAACTACTTAGAAGTAAAACCCAGATAATATTTTGTATGTTAGTAACCTCCTTTGTTTACTTTTGGTATATTATATAGTCATATGATAACTTGTTTATTCACCTATTAATTTGAATAATTGCATAATATATTAATTTGTAATTTCTGGTATAAATCAATTATTGTGTGTATTCCACTTATATGTTAGTATTTGTCTTATATTTAATGCATATTAAAATATAGGGTTAAAAAAGCTGAACAGAACTAAGACACACATGGGAAGTAATTACCTTCATGCTGTTAACAAAGTGGCTGAAATATGCTGAAGGCAGAGGAGGACCTGAAAAATCAAGTACATTATTTTAGTGCAAAAATCATCTGTACTTTCCATTTTAAAAGGGCTAAATTATCCATAATTTCCATTTTAGAAGGCCATTATCTGTACTATTCTAGAAGTTTAAAATATAACTCTTCTCCATAACCATCTTGACCTTTTTAATGTGGCAAACATTTGTTTCCCCTCTGTTTTACTGTAGCAAAAGCCAACATATGGTCTGTATGCCAGCATCACTGCTGGGCTGGTGTCAGTGGGATTGTGCTTATGCTCTGGTGATGGTTAGATAACCTGAGACTACAGAGTCAGTATTTTGTTTTTCATGCTCTCGCTCTGCTTTTTTTGTGTAGGTTTGAGAAATAACTTTTTTTTTCACAGTGCTCAACAGCAACATGATGGACTTGTTTCAAAGAGATACTTAGAATTCCCTGATGTATTGTAATCAGTTTAAATTAGGACTAACAGTTTAGAAGATTAATTGAATTCAAACAAATTGCAGGGACGTGTATTCAATCAAATCCTAATGGACAATATGGCACCATGTAGTTATTCATTCATAAATTAAAACATACCACACTTCAGAAAGGCAGTAAAAGTACCTCTCCGGCTCTCTTTTGAGAAAAAGCTTAACAACTGCTCGTGTGAGGGAAGCTGGCACCTTGTTTTCCAATGAGGAAGCACTAATGTTCTCTGCTAAACATACACCCAATACAAAATCAATACTCTGCTTGATTTTAACACCCAGGGGACTGACACAAAGTCCACTGAAGTAAATTGAAAGGCTCCCATAGACTTCTGTGGGCATTGGATCAGGCATGATAAGAGCTATTGGGTTCCACAGCACATCTGGAATTTCAGTGAGACAAAGTCAAATTCATTCATGTATCAGAGGGGTAACCATGTTAGTCTGTATCCACAAAAACAACGAGGAGCCTGGTGGCACCTTAAAGACTAACAGACTTATTTCGACATAAGCTTTTGTGGGTAAAAAACCCACTTCTTCAGATGCATGGAGTGAAAACAGAAGTGAAAAACAGAAGTAAAAAAAGAAGTGGGTATTTTACCCATGAAAGCTTATGCCCAAATAAATCTGTTAGTCTTTAAGGAGCCACTGGACTCCTCATTGTTTTTGTAAATTCATTCATATCATACAGATGTTGCTTTTGTCCCCTCCAGACAAATATCTGCAAGCATGAAGGCAGCCAGACTGGTATTCACAAACAAAATCTATTGGGTTAAGTTGGATAGAAATTTTTCCACATTTCTGAGCAAACAAAGCCATGGTTCATCATGTGATTGTCATGACTGGAACTCTGAAGAGGCTACTGCGGAAGAGCTACAACTGTCTGTGCCATTGCCACAGCTTTGAAAACTCTCTGTGCTCAATCGAGCTAACTCATAGCACGACTTCCATCATCATCACTCTAATCTCTACCTCATGCACTTCATCTGTCAGACCAATATGTCCTATAAGGATGACTTATAGGGAAAGGATACTTACTTAGGCTGCTATAATGATCAAGAACAAAAAATGATGGTAATGTTCTACTAGGGCAACAACAGAATGGGCCACCAACTGTGTGGTGCTTTCCTTTAGCAAAATCTGAAACCCAACAAGGTCAATCGGATTCTCTAGGCAGACTAAGTAAATAGACCTCTGTTCTTTAGAGAACAAAGATGAACTCTGTTTTCAGACTAGAGGAAGTGATATCCTGACCATAACGAAGGTGTAATGTTCACCCCACTTTATCTCCAGCGAGAGTCCAAAAACACATCACAAGTATATGGAACATGATATCATTGTGATAGTCCGTCATCAGCACTTGAAAAACAATAATGAATTTAATAAAATGTGGGTGTGAGACGTAGTGTGAGCAGGGTAGCTCATAAAACAGGATTTTTTCTTAGTTTTCCTTTGAAGTACCCAGTTCCTGCATTTTAAAAGTTGGCTGATGTTTGGGGAGCCCCTCCAAACTTTTTAGAAGCATCTGATACAGATCAGCAGAAAGGTTAGTGTGAAGGGCAAAAAGTCAAAATAGAAGTTTAGTGTGAAGAGCTGCCCTCTGGAAGATAACAACTGTAAAGTTATTTTAAGTCACAAAACTAAAGCTCTGGATTGAAGGCCTGAAATATTATAAGTACCACACATGAAAATATTTATTAATTTTTATAGTGCTCCTTTTATGTTTGACTATTTCTAATGTCCATCAATATAACGTTGCCATTTTTTGATTTTTTCTAACGAGCTAGTAATTAAAATGGGCACAAACAGGAAGAATTTATGAAATACAACAGCAACCTTGGCTGAAAAGATTCGCCTACGAGCCCTAGACGAAGACCACATTGTTTGTACAGTATGTGGCACATAGAACAAAAAGACAGTCCCTGTCCCAAGAGGCTTACAACAATCTAACTCATCTAATATAAATGTATTAGCTATATACATCAAATTCTCCCATACAAATTAAATCCTCAGTGGGCAACTCCTGTTAGGATGTTTCTAGGCCCCATTAACTGCTATCAGTGTCAATACTTTTGATAATCAAGACAAATAAATGTTTGTACTGAACACAGATGTCAATAATTATGTGGCACTAGACTTCATCACAATTGGCTGACAATGCCAAGCAAATAAAAGGACTTGGTGTCCTTCAAACCAGTTTAACACATTGTGACAAGCCAGATAGTTCTAAACATTTATTTGAAAAAAAAAAAAATCACAAATAAGATGATGATGTTTCCCATAATATTATAGGGTTTATTGATTTATGCCCAAATTCAGCAAGGAATCTAAGTACATACCTAACTTCAAACAGATGTGGGACTATGCCAATGCTTAAAGTTAGCCATGTACTTAAGTACCCTGCGGAATCAGGGCCTTAATAAACTGTGATTAACTTAAACACCTGGTTTGGCATGGGAAATAAATATGACTTTTAAAATGTATTAGATATTTTGCATTTCTTAAAATAAACCCACTTGAAAAGCACATATAGTGCTCTACAATCATATTCATAATACCTGGTAGTCCAGGTGAACCTCTCTCTCCTTTTTCACCTTTTAAGCCTGGTGGGCCATGCAGTTCCCAGGAGCCTGGTTCACCTTTCATACCTGCCATAAAAATATTGCCAGAAAATGAAATGCATTCTTAGCAAATGAAAGTTATTGCAAAGTATAATTTTCAAATATGGTGTAACAGATACTGTGTTAGTGATGGACAAACCACAAAAGTTTTGGGAAAGGATTCTAAACACATCGCTGTTTATTCCAACTTAGAGGCTCCTTTCCCTTGTTACAAGCTTCCCCAACTTTCCCCATAACTGTTTAATAGGTACTGATGCCTTCTCCCTTCCCATGACATTTCAAAAGGACTGCCATTTCCTCTTTGCCTCAAGAACCTGAAATAACCCCTCTGTAAGGCTGTCTCTGTCTTGAGATCTCTCCCCCTCTTGAATGACCCGGGCCTGCCTGAAGTAAGCCAAAGCCAGAGAGCACCCCAGCTGAGATACCTTCTTGATGATCCTAGGAGTACTGTAGAGAAAGCACTATCAAAGGGTAGAGGTGTATCTCCAGCAGGCTTAATCACTCAGACACTTGAATTTCTTATCACAGAGCAATAAATAATGACTTCTGTTGAGGCCAACAAAACTATTTATAATTCATTGCTTGTGATAAGTGAGTGTGACTAATGGGAAAAAAACAATATTCTTTCAGAGAATATAAAACCTTTTAGCAAGATTTCCTTACCAGGTGGGGCAGGAGAGTGTGGGGGGGGGGGGGGGGGGAAGGGGGTAGACCTGCACCCAAATCAATGTTGAGTTTGCGTCCTCTCTTCCATGTATTTGCTCCCACCTCCAGTTTCAATTGCAGTTCTACCCTGTCAGGTGACTAGATAACATGGCACTCTTCTTACTCAATGGATCTGATACCAGTGGGTGACATTCACTCCCACATAATGGGATTTTTCAGGCTGGATTCCCCACCACAGTGCCCCTTATGTAGTCATTTACACCTGAGCAAAGTGGGTGTCAAATAACTCCATTCTCATGTGGTTGCATTTTACAGCTACTTTGCCAGGTGTAAATGGCTACACAGGTGCAAAGTGCAGTGTTCCTATGCTGAGTGATGGGCAGGAGGTATGGCAGTGAAGTTCACTCCTGAAATCCAGAGACAAGGCATGGGGCTACAGTGCAGTCCTCTCCGTGGCCACTCTTCACAGTTCCAATTTATGGGCTGGAGTAGCCATTGAAACCCTACACTCCAGTTGTGCAATGTATTAGTGCCACTGGATCCATATTAACACAGATCCCATGGCCTCTTTTATAATTTACACACATTGCATCTGTATCTAAGGCTGGTGCAGAAACCACCTCCGTCTTGCTTGGGCCCTGCCTGCATGGCTGCACCAATGCCCTCTTCCCGTGCATACCCAGAGTAGTGTTTAATGGGGACTGAGGAATCACTGCAGGGGCGGGTGGGGAAAATGCATTCCAATGCCTTCCCTTTATGGGAATATTCATTCCCTTGAGAGGGTCTGCAGGGAGGTTTCAGAGTAGCAGCCGTGTTAGTCTGTATCCGCAAAAATAACAGGAGTACTTGTGGCACCTTAGAGACTAACAAATTTATTATGCTCTAATAAATTTGTTAGTCTCTAAGGTGCCACAAGTACTCCTGTTATTTCTGCAGGGAGGGTGGATCTCAGCCTTTGGGGGTTTATATTATGATTTGGACCAATTTTAATGCCCATTGGACACAATTAATGGACTATTGGACAAAATTGGGCACAATTAATGGCTGTTTTTAGTTACACTCATGGTGTGCAAGATTCAAAGATCAGATTAGCAATGCAATATGCCATGGGGGACAGGAGTTGAGGCTCTTTTTGGGAGCCAAGATGGAAGGGATGGGAACTGACTCCGTGGAATGTTCTCCAAGTACAAGGCCCCTGTCTGCTGCCAAGAGGGAGTAGTGCCAGCAATGCGGCTGGAAGGGGCTTAGGCCCAGAGACTAAAGTCTGTTGCACAGTTTCCTGTTCATTGCTGGACTCTACAGGTTTGACATTCCTTCCTCCTCCATTATCCCTGAAATCCCAATCCACTAAGGGGGAGCGACTAAAGGAATCCCCCACCTGTGATGCTTGCAGAGCTTCCTGGCCTAATGTCGCCCTCCCAAGGGCATTTCTGCAGGAGGGTGCAATATGTACCATTCCCTCCCTGTTAATCTGTCTCCCTTCACCATTGTTTCCCTCCCTGGGGATGTCTACACTGTATAGACACAGCCAAGCTAGCTTTGATTTAGTTAGCTCAAATAACAATAGCCATGAAGCTGTGGCAGCAACAAGTGAGCTGCTCAAGTACATACCTAGGGTCCCACATGAGATTTTATGAACTGGCCCATGCTGCTGGGGATTCTCTGCTATTGTTATTCAAGCTAGCTAGATCAAAGTTAGCTGAGGTCTGTCTACACCTGCTGCAGTCACACGTCTGTTTGCAGTGTAGACGTACCCTCTGTCACTCCTCTCTCTCTCTCTGCCTTGGAAAATTATCTTCTCTTCAATAGGGCTCACCTCATCTTCCTACAGAGTGAAGGGAAGGGGAGAATTTCTTCTGTCTCCCCAGAAAGGTTCAAACACTCTTTCCCTTGCAAGTGAAAGAGGTTTTGGTGGTTTGATCTCTCCTTTTCAAAAATCTCTTCAGGGGTAATTTGCAGTGATTCCTGGTCTAAGGAGGGGTTGAGCCTGTCTATGATATTTACTTAGGCACAGATCCACAAAGGGACTTCGGAGTTGCCACACTTAACTTTTAGGTGCTTAGAAAAATCACAGGAAAAACACTGCAATCCACAAAGCTTGAGGCCATGTCTACACGTACAGTGCTGCAGTGGCGCAGCTGTTCCGATACAGCTGTGCTGCTGCAGCGCATCTGGTGAAGACTGTCTATGCCGACAGGAGAGAGAGCTCTCTCCCTCATTCCTCACCCCTGTGAGCAGCATAAGCTATGTCGGCTGGAGAAGCTCTCCCACTGACATAGTGCTGTGCACACTACCACTTATGTCGGTGTAACTTATGTCGCTCAGGGAGGTGGAATATTCACACCCCTGAGCGGCCTAAGTTTTGTCGACATAGGCAGTAGTGTAGACATAGCCCGAGCTAGGTGTCTGTGTTCCCAATACACTGAATGGGGAGAGATAGACACTTCAAATTGCGATCCACCAATCCAGCAGGCTAGGTGGGGAGCAGCCTAAGCTAGCTAGTGGAAGATGCTGACCAGAGGGATATGTGCTGAGTCCCCCCATCTCATGGAGATAGATGTCCCCTGGTTCAAGTCCCTCCTCTGCCTGTGAGTACTCTAACCACAAGGCTATGAACTATTCTGATATGGGGTTCCCTCAATCTCTCCTATTGAAGTTGTTCCACTTTAATTAAATAATTAAATATTAATGGGCCAGAGATAGCATTAGAATGACTAGAGCCCAGTGGTGAGAGCACTCACCTGAGAAGTGGCAGGTCTCTGTTCAAATCTCTTCTGACCCTCAGGAAGAGGATGGGACTTGAACTGGGGGGTCTCCCACATCCTGGATGAGTACTCTGACCACTGGGCCAAGGGTTATACAAGAGGCCCTTCCTCCTTCTCCTCCCCCACTGAGCTGTGAGGGAGGAGAAGGAGGAACTCGCCTGAGGGGCCTGATCCGGTAGACATGCTCAGAGGCTGCCTACCAGGTTGGGCCCCACATGTGACTTAGGAGACCCAACACCTCTCTTCGTCCAGTATGTGGATCACTCCCAGGCTTGGATGGGAGATAGGTGCCTAGAGTGAGGCAGCAGTGAGTATGCCCACAGGCAAAAAACTTAGATGTTGAGTGAGTTCAGGCACCTACAGGGTTCGGTGGCAGCTGAGTGAGAGTTTTGTGGCTCAGAGTGGTGCCTAAAAACAGGACTTAGGTACCTAAGTACCTTCATAGATTACACCGTTGATGCCCAAGCAATGGGACTGGAGCTCTGATCATAGGCAGGAGCTTCCCACTCTGACTGGCTGACCCAAGGGAATGTTCTATGCCATTCAGAACACACACAGTCACCTCTGAGAGCAGTGGGACCAGCATTCATCAGGCAGGAGTTGGGGCTCTTCTAGGCTGGCTGAATTGGGAATCAACCAATCCAGTTTTCTTCCCATAGGAGTAATTTCAGGTTAGACTTCGAGTTTGCTGTTGAGATGTTCCCAGAGCACAGGAGGACTGATTGTGTGACTGCATAGTCCATACAGTTCTATAGCCGATTATGACAGAGAACACATAACAATGGGACTGCAGCCTCACCTCACACAGCCACATCTATGTGTCTTATCCCTGGTCAAGAGATACCACTTCTGAGAGAAAGGAAATTTCAGTCCCATGGCTCATTCACTCCTTGGCCTCTATGCTGAACACTGCCAAGAGGGTGCTAATTTGTACCAACAGTGTTGATGGGTTTGGGGATATGGATACTAGTTTAATAAGAACACGATTGAGACTA
The DNA here is from genome assembly GCF_028017835.1 of Emys orbicularis. Lineage (NCBI taxonomy): Eukaryota > Metazoa > Chordata > Testudines > Emydidae > Emys > Emys orbicularis. The sequence continues at coordinate 179,306,363 of NC_088684.1, forward strand.
CAAAATCATTTCTTATGGTGTAGGTCGCCTAATAGCCAAGAGATGGCTGAGACTTTTGGTCACTACAACTAGGGTCATATTTGATCCAATACATTGCTACAAGAAGTAAAAAACCCAATAGTTTACCATAAATGTTAGCTTCTTGGTTTCCAGGATGAGCAGTGCCAACCTACACACAAAGAAATATATTCAGAATATTATCTATACAAATTATCTTATACTTATACAGCAGTTAGCATAATAGGGCCCTGATTCTGGCTGGAGCTTTTGTGTGCTATCACAGTACATATAATTAATAGTTTAAGCTGTATTAGTCAATTTGCCAATGTCCAAATATTAGCCAGTTAAGACTTATTCAGTATTGTGCGTTCTTCAACATGCAGCATGCTTTCAGTGGGCTGTAAAACATGCATTTTTGCAACATTAACCAAATTCTGCATTCAGTTATGCTAGTATAAATCCAGGGTAACTCAATTCAAGTCACTAGAATTACTCTGGATTTTCATCAGTGCAAATGAGAGCAGAATTTGATTTTTAAGATAACAGATTGTGGTTGCAGGGCTTTTCATCAACTATTAATACAAATCAATGGATGCTTATCTGCAGCTTCCAGGTGCATAAAAGGCACTTGAGAGAAAGAAAAGTGTGATCCAAGCACGAGACTGGGAGCCAGGAACTCCCTAATTCTATTCCTGCTGTGGAACTTATTGCCTGTCTGTAAAACAGGGACAAAATAACCTACCTCCTAAAGATATTGAGAGGATTAATTAATGTTGGTACAATGCTTTCAATGGATAAAACATTACATAATGCTAATTATTACTATTAATATGAATTGCATCCTAGTCACATATTAAAAATTCCACCGTGCAGCTGCTGCATGAAAAGATCCAATCCTGCAACACTCACTGTTAGGAGTTAACTTCAGTGGGTCTATTCGCATGAGGAATGCTTGCAGGATTCAGTCCATGGTTCCTTACGAATACTCACTTATACAGATGTGTAGAGTGGAGTATTTGTATGTACAAATTGGGGCAGTTTTATGTCATTCACAAATGTAGGGCAATCTTGCATATTAAGATGCATGAAGATGCATGAAGAGGCACTTAGAACCACACATTTCTTTTATCTGGGCAGTCATTAGTGCAATTAAAATATTTTCTTGCTACTGTTCACTGATTTTTAACCTCTGTGTGAATGAACTATTCTTGCTCTCTAAGTGGGTATCTGTCATTTTAACGGTTGCACAGAAAATAATTGCGAGGCATTGGTGAGAAAGTTGGCCAATCCGTAGAGCAATTCCTAGCAGATCTAATGAAAATAATTTCTTATAAGAAAGTTATACGTAAGATGGAGAATTTATGGATGGAATGAAAGAGATAAGAATAAAATTCCTAAAACAAGTAGTTAAAGCCTCATAGAAATGTAAAAACATCTTGTGGTCATTTTTCTGTGTCTGAGTTCATAAGTAAAGTTAATATGGAAAGGGTTATAAAACCAGTAAATATATTTTTCTTTAAAGGCAGAAGAGAGATTATTTTCTTATTTTATACTTATTGATACTGATTCTCATTGTATTTATACCAATATAGATCTGGAGTCTCTCCTCCAAAATCAACCTAAGTAAACTGGGGTAAGTGAAATGAGAACTGGACCCACTGTAAAGTGTTGAGTTATAATATGATGTACTGTAGCAGATGGATGATGCAGCCCTCCTGCACATCAGGCTGATGGGGGAGGCATAATGGCTCTCTAACAATATGTCTACACTGCAGTTAAACATCCGTATCAGCTGACTCGGGCTTGTGGGGCTTGGGCTATGGGGCTGTTTAATTGCACTGTAGATGTTTGGGCTCAGGCTGGAGCCCAGGCCTCTGGGACTCCAGGATGGGGGACAGTCCCAGAGGCCCAGCCCGAATGTCTACACCTCAATTTAAAGCAGTGTGGCCTAGTGGATTGAGTGCTGGAGTAAGACTTACGAGACCTGGGTTCTATTCCTGACTCTGCTACTAGCCTGTTGGGTGACCTTGTGCCTCAGTTTCTCCATCTGTAAAATGAGAATAATGACAGTGATCTCCTTGGTAAAGTGCTTTAAGATTCACTGATGAAAAGCATTATATAAGTGCTAGGAGGTATTATTTGGCAGGGAGGGATAGCTCAGTGGTTTGCGCACTGGCCTGCTAAACCCAGGGTTATGAGTTCAGTCCTTGAGGGGGCCATTTAGGGAACTGGGGTAAAAATCTGTCTGGGGATTGGTCTTGCTTTGAGCAGGGGGTTGGACTAGATGACTTCCTAAGGTCCCTTCCAACCCTGATATTCTATGATTCTATGAATTAAATAGCCCAAGCCCTGTGAGCAGAGTCAGCCACCAGTGTTTAACTGCAGTGTAGAAATACCCTGAGGCACAATCCTTTCCCACGTCCCCCATTGCTCATCTACTCAGCCCAGTGACTATATGCCACAATATGGCCTTTAGGAAAGCTCTAGTGTGACTCAGGCCTGTTCACAGTTTATTACGAGAGGTAATTTCTGTGATTTACTAAACAAAAAGCCTCTGAGGTCCTCTAAACCTTAGTGCCACATCAGCTCCCCAGACATCCTGGGTGAAATCCCAGCCCCATTGAAGTCAATGGAAGTTTTGCAATTGACTTCAGTGGGGCCAGGATGTCACTCCTTGAGTTTTATGAGGCAATAACAGTTGGCATGTGTGACCCAGGGAACCCCTCAGTGCCAGCTGGCAGAGGGCAAACCATAGTGTAACTCACATCAGGCCTGATACACTCGTTGCCCCAACCCACTGTCGTCAATCTGATTCTAAAAGGTGTCTGTAGCGGGGTAGTCACCCGCTCCGGATTGGGAGGGGTTAAAAACAGCCCTGGGAAAGGGCTGCCCCAGGGAGCCAACTATGAGCAGGCTTGAGGCAGCCAATCAGGGCCCAGCTGGGCCAGTATAAGAAGGGCTAAGGGAGGAGCTGAGTCAGTCTCACTACAGCCTTGGAGTGGGAAGGACCTAGCTGTCTCGGAGCAAAGGGTACCTGGGGCAGAACAGTGCTGGGGAAAGCAAGAGGAGCTGGGGAGCTCCAGCCTGGCATCTCCCCAGGCTGAGGTCTTGTTAAAGGCTAAGTAGGTACTGGGACTGCAGAGGTGCAGCCCAGGGATAGGCAGAGGCAGCTGGTCCAACCTCCTTGCCAGTGATGAGTGGCCCGGCCACTACAGACTGCAGTCTGCCTCAGAGAAAGGGGGCTAGATGATGACTGGCAGTAGCCACTGAGGCAAAGTGGGCAGAGAGGGTTGGGGGGGGTCCTCTGGGAGGGGACACCCAGAGCATGGGGACTGCCGTGGGGCAGAGCCCCAAGATAAGAGGGCACTGGGGTCTGGGAGGGACACGGGGCCTGAGGCAGGAGAGACACCGGCCAGAAGGGGGCGCTCCGAGGCTGGAACTGAGCTAATTCCCAGACGACCCACAGGAGGCACCGCGGCGGTGAGTGCTCAACCTGTTACAGTGTCACCTAAAGGTGTCGTATGCAAACTGGTATCACGCTGGTCATTAATATTACTGCCTGGTGTAAGTATGGGCGGAGTGTAAAGAATTATAGATGTGCGATAGAAATATCTTCTTCAAATGTGTCTGGCAAGCAGTGCATAAGCCTAGTCTGTTCTAGACAAAGGAATGTTGTTTCACCTGCTTGACTGTCTCTCCAGTGTAAATTGAGCAAGGCGAGGACAGAAACAATGGTACTGCATTTACATATAAGGTAAACAGAGCCACCAAACTAGCAAGTCGGAGAGATGATCACACAATGGAACAATCACAACGGGGGATGGAGGCTGTACCCCCAAGAAGACTTCCTGGCCCTTGAAAGAGAGACCATGGACTTTGGGAAATAAAAGCAGAAACAGAAAGTCATTTGGGCATCCATCATCTGAGGGCAGAACTCTTGAAATAGAGAAAGATGGATCCTTCAAACAAGTGGATTGAAGTCTCTGGGAACTGATTATAGGTGAGAAACCTGCTTAGACAAAGACTGTAACTTGAAGTTAGTTTTAGTCACTAGAAACTGTGGTTTGTTTTGTTTGTAACCTTTCATGTCTCTTTCTCTCTTACCTGAAATCACTCAAACCTGTGTTCTTTGTTAATAAACTGAAAAACAAAACCATCTCAGTGCTGGTTATGAAAGTGAAGCATGAGTCTTCCGCTAACCTAACCGGTTGATGAGGACTCTGTCTCTTTGCAGGCAGCAAACTTAACTTCTGCGACTGTCCAGTGAGAGGGACTGGACACTGCAAGGAGACGTCTCTTGGGAATTGGTGTTCACTGTTACCTGCAAGGCAAGGTTTAGACTGGCAGAGTCCTGAAAATTTTGCTGGCAAAGCAGACAAGCTGGTGTGTCCAGGAGCTGGCACACAGCTCGGCAACAGCAAAGCTCACTCTTGCTGAGACAGAATAAGTAACGCACTGGTTCACAGTTCTGGGTGACTTGAGCAAGATGTCATAGCATGTGAATGGAACAATTGGAATGTAAGCCTAAGTAGGGCAAAAGAAGATTTTTTGTTTGTTTGTTTGATGTATGCTCTGCGTGTCCTGGCATTCAAAGAGACTAGACAATTTTATTCTGATTGTGGACTGAGAGGTATTGTACAAGCAGTAAAAGAAATAAAAGTTCCCCCCACCTCCTTTAAAAAAATCAGTAGAAACACATCTTTCCAAGGACAATTCTTATTTTTTTTAAACTCCCTTTGTCTCTAAACTTTGTTCGACTAACAAAATAACAATGTTACAAAGCTTTAAGCCAAAAGTTTACAATGTTGTTTATACCTCTCATGCATTCTACAAGGCATTCATCGTTGAGAATATAAAATACTGTTATCTTAAAGTCTTGGTCCTACTTCATCGTGTACATTGGACATATGACATTACCAAGGCAGATGGCAAAGCAGAAGTAGAGATTGAAGAGAGCTAAAACGTGCACAGAGCTATGTTTGTGTCACTTGTTCTCATGGCCATGCACTTACATATATCAATGTAATTTGGTAAAAGCAGGGTCTGTATATAACTTACTGGCATTTTGCAGTGGGGTCTGGGAGAAATTGGGAAAACTGTCTATTCAAAATGTGGAGGAAAATGAATTCAGTAAATAAAGATGATGATAATGATATAGCAACTAAATATTCAGATTTAATAGAAGATGACAGGCAAAGGACCCGCCCACAACACAAAAATCTCCTCATCCTGAATGGATTTTCTGGGTCATATGTTAAGAATGCTCTTGCATGGTGTGGTTCTGCCAGCAGGTGTTGGCCTTTGTGGATGGGGCAAACCCCTTAAATAAGAGTGCTTTCAACATCTGTGGTCAGGAGGTTCTGTCCTATATACGCAAGCTGGAAATCTGCCTGTAAACCTGTGCGATCTGAAACAATTTCAAGGTTTCACCTTACAACCGATTTCAAGAGCTGTGCACTACTGCAATGGCAGCAGGGCCCCACAGACCAACAAATAATCCCTCTAGGTACTTACTCCTTTGATGTGAATTACAGCCCCTGGAGGTCCAGGGGGCCCTGGGGGCCCAGGCAAGCCAGGAGGACCCTGGGAAGGCAAAACAAGGGGGAAAAGACATTTATTAGTTAGAACCTTTCAGACTGCAGTGCCAGCTGACAGAAAAAGGGCATGGGCCAATTTGAACATGGAGCCTTGTGCTAACTGGCCTGAAGGGAGGTTGAGCATTTTCTTGCATGTACAAATTTTTACCTGTAAAAAGAAAATGTGGATTCTAAGATTTGACCCACAATATTTAATAGACAGGAGAATTGCCCAAGGCTTTTGCTTTCAGAACAAACCAACCAACCAACCACAGAATTATATAAAAAAGCTCCATTTGTTCCCCAGAAAACTCTCTCTTTGGATTATCCAAACTGCTGAGACATATACAATTACAAATTGCACTGTTCAAATGCCATTCAGACAACTGGACATTTAAATGCAGAACATCTGTAACATAAATCCTTGCCCTAAGGAGAGAGATTCTGAACCATTCAGTCATGTAGCCTTTTATGTTATTTAAAGTGAATTTTGTAATGTGGTATTATGCCACCGTGGGTTTGGCTCTGACAGCTACAGTTTTAAGCTTAACAGCGTGAAAGTTACCTTTGCTACTTGCTTTAGAGTTAGAGGTTTTTAGGAACACATAAAGACCAAGGGTAGTGACCACACATACATTTACCAGTACAAAGTGTAGTTTAGTTTATAAGTAAGTTATGATTACCCAAGCATATAGAAATTCTATACAGACCTATGCACAAGTTACAAACATAGTTATACTTACATTCTTAACATTAGTGTTAGGGTTTGATGGGTCTCTCATGCTTGATCATTAGTAGAGGGATGATTCCTGCTGGAGTCTCCCATAGGGAGCTCAATTTTCCCATTTTGGGCATCCCTTTTTATAATGTGATTCTGTTTATATCTACATTCTGTGCATGTTCATAAAAGTGTCAACCCTCTTTTCTTTTATTGGTCTGTGTTCCCTGGAAACTTAAGGGACCCCAGTTTTCTATAGACTGTGTAAGTTACCTTTGTTTTTATTAGCATTGACGCACAATCTGTATTCCATGGTTTAAAGACACATGTCAGAAACAGAGACGCCTTTACAGTATTTTTATGATCTAATAGTAATCTTTTGGGTAATTTTGCACAATATTACCACTAGGTACCCCTTTTTCCATAATTTTAGGGCACTGAGTTATTTTTTGGTCATTGGCTTGAGTTATTACTTCTTGTCTCCAAGGCCTAAAATAGCTAAGCTAAAGTCTTGCAGGCCTCAACCTACGGGTTTTTGTGTTTTAGCTTGTCTTACTTATGTCTAATACTTGGTTCCTTTAAATACTGATCAATTTTAGACTTTTATAATCCTACAAATTCATTCTAATTAACATAAAATGAATATATGTAATATCACATATTAATCATAACATTACACAATAAATGAATAATAAACTAAAATCATTGGCTACAGTCAGCACACTACACACTCAGGAACTGCACTATTAACAATGGGCTACTGCACTGACATCAATGGATTTATTCTGGATTCACACCACCATAACTGAATGTAGAATCTAGTCCAACCTATAACATTGAATGCTATATCCATGTGGAGGCCCTGTGTCCATACACTGGGTCTGGTCCCTGACGGATCCCCACCCCCAGCTCCCTGCTAGCACTGCTACATTGGAATAACACTCTTCATTAGGGGTCTAAGCAGAGAACATAATACAGGCTGTAAGCAGGGATACAGAGGGGCATAATGGATGAATGCGGGAAGCGGAGGAGAGGGCAGAGATTCTGAACCTGTCTGCTGCTCTAGCTGACTTCTCTTTCCAGCTAAATGAACGACACTTTGATTACGTTGGCTAACACATGAGAACTCAAATTATTTAGAACAGTTGCACCTGGTAATGAGATCCTCTCATCTGGTAGAAATGGAACAAATTCATAGAATTTCAAGCCAGAAGGGACTATTAGGTCATGTAGTCTGATCTCCTATGTATCACAGGCCATAGAATTTCACCCAGTAACCCCTGTATTGAGCCCATTAACTTATGTTTAGCTAAAGGATGTCTTCCAGAAAGGCATCCAGTCTTGACAAAGATTTCAAGAGATGGAGAATCCAACACTTCCCTTTGGTAGTCTGTTAATCACTCTCACTGTAAGAGATTTGTGCCTAATTTCTAATTTGAATTTGTCTGGCTTCAGCTTCCAGCAACTGGTTCTTGTTTTGCATTTCTTTGCTTGATGAAAAAGCTCTTTAGTACCTGGTATTTTCTCCCCAGGAAGGTACACTAATCAAGTCACTTCTCTGTCTTCTTTTTGACAAGCAAAGACATTAACATAATCTGCCCTCATATCTATTGTGCAGGATTCACACTTGTGATTTCAACCTGGTGCGGAATATTTTTTAAACAAGCCACTCCAGAAGGGCACTTCATAAATACAATAGAACTCATTTAAAATACAGTCAATTGAAATATAACAGATTCCACCAACAGTGTAATGAACCGGGATACTATTTCTGATGTGAACTTAATCATATAAGGTCTTTTGTACAATATTGGTACTGATTTCTCTAGTAAAGCAACAGTGTACTGTGCTGGTGTACACAGAGCTCAGAGTGTGTGTATGTGTGGTGGGACTACCTGCACCTTGTCTTCCCTAATAGCATAGTACTGAAGTAGCTGCACTGTTGTTGGTACTAAAGTAATACATGTACCAGTACTAATTTTTCTAGCATAGACACATCCTAAGATGGTACAAGAACTCTGATACGAATTACTATGCCAGATGTTCTATGGAAATGGAAAATGCTATTCTGGAACTTTTACTTAAGCTGAGTAGCACTTGCTGACAGACTACTTGCACGAGTGCTACCCAGTGTCAATCAGGATTGCAGAATCAGGATTTTTGTTTATCAAGCTCAAAAGCATTTTTGAATTCAACAACTGTAGAATATTTAGCATGCAAATCCTATAGGGCTCAATCCTGCACACACTTATTATCTGTGTAATGTTTGTAGTGTCCCCCCGACAACTTGTGGTAGCAAGCACTACCAGGTAGGAAGTGTTTGAAAGATGAAGCCCAAGATGGGTCTAACTGAGCCACACTTACTTACTATGAGTAGCACTTACGTGAGTATCTCACTGAAGTCAATAGAACTACTCACACAAGTACGTACTGCTCAACTGGAGTTAGGATTACAGAAATTGGGGCTGAATTATTATTATTTATCAGGAGAAACAGAATGATCATGTTAGCATTTCTAGGTATTGCAAGCTGTTTTTATTCCTAGAATAGATTCATATCTATTAGCCTCGACACGGGATTATATTCTTGTTTACAATGAATTTCAGTACCACTGCAGAACTTACATATAATGTTACACCCCGTTCACCTTTTACACCTTTCAGTCCATTCAATCCTGGGCGGCCCTGAAATGAAGAGAAATGTTTTAGTGTCTGTACAGAAGTAAACTGCTATTTTTGTTCCATCTGAAAGACCCTAACACGTACAGGTCGTCCAGGAATACCAAGTTCTCCCTTAGGTCCAGAAGGTCCTATTGGTCCCTGGAGAGAAAATAGAAAGAGCGTGATTAGCTGAGAAAAGGAGCAAAATTTAAAATTTTTCTATATTGAACATGATAGTGACTCATGTTTTGGTTATTTTGAAAGCACATCGATGTGTTTTTAAAAAAGGTTCCCTGTCTGCAGACTAATTCCTTTCAGCAACTATTCTGAGAGTACAGATGTGAAGCAGATAAGCCTGCATGTAAAAATGGAACCCCAAGATTGTGATCTTTGGAGGACAAGGTTCTTTGCTCTCACTGTCAAAGTCTAAATTTCACCCAGATTTTGTGTGTCCAAAATGTTCAAAGCTGAGCTGCCAAGTACCAAAGTATAAAGGGGAACTTATAAGCATCGGTCTATAGAACAGGAACTAAAAGAACAGGAGTACTTGTGGCACCTTAGAGACTAACAAATTTAGTCTCTAAGGTGCCACAAGTACTCCTGTTCTTTTTGCGGATACAGACTAACACAGCTGTGACTCTAAGAACAGGAACTGTCTCTCTCTGCCTGAGTGAATGTGTGATTGGTCTTTTCCTATGATTTCTATGACAACTTTCTGCTAGTCTTGCATTTTTTAAATTATTTTTGAGTGGGGACTTTTTAGAGTGATTAAAAAAATGTCTAGACTGACCTCAAATGTCTCAAAAAAACCCATAGACCTCGTGACTGGATATATTTTTCGATCTGTGGACTTTCCAAGTGCAAAACTACTGGAATGGGGGGAATCTTTGTTTACATAAAGGTGACCTAATTGGACCCCAGTGACCATGGCTGCTGGTGATTGCTGAACACTGGCCAGGTGATGTCATCATGCCTGACAAAGAAACCCATGCTTCCTCCACACTCCCAGCTGTAGGAGTCCAGCAACATGCAACTTCTAAGTGTCAACTTCCACAAGTAAAAACCTCTAGCCAGCAACAAGTCCATCCACATAAAACAGCAGAGTTGAGAAGACCACAGGCTAACCTTTTCCACCAGGCTGAATGAAACCTCAAGAGTAACCACCACCATTCTGTATATGTAGCAACTTTTGGATTTTCTTTTCTTTTCCAATTTGTATTAGCAGAAGGACACCTCTGCCTTAGCATTCGTGCAAATGTTTTTAACTCCAGCAAGTGGCTGGTAATGAGTGAGTGTATGTCTGTGTGTTTGAGTGCAAAAGTGTGTGTGTGTGTGTGGATAGAACCCACAGAATCTGAGAATGGTGCTGTGATGGCCCCGGGGTGCCACCTGGAACTGAAGTACAGCTGAGCTCTCTGTCTCACCAATCTGGGTTCCCTCTTGCACTGTGACATTGTGACAAGCTGCAAAGCCCTCCAAGCTTGCACTCACACCAACATCCATAGCCAGGGGCCACACCCAGCTGTGTTCATAAATGCTCTGGCCAGCCACTCATGAACCCACATAGAGAAACTACAACCAAAATACTCTCAGCTCCCTAGCCTAAGACCCCAGAGTTATACTGTCCTGCCCTGGTCAAAACCCGACCAATATGAATTTATTACCCAGTCCGCCACTTCTACAAAGGAAAGTGGACGTGCACCAACTCTTGTTCATGAACTGAGATTTATCCCCTGTGCACTTCAAACAACACACAGTGTTTTAGGTAAAATATAAAATAGATTTATTAACTGCAGAAAGATAGTTCTTAAGTGATAGCAAACAGGTCAAAGTAGATTACCATAAGAAATAAAACAAAACCACAATCTAAGCCTAATGTACTAGTTAGTATTTGAATCAAGCAGTGTCTCACCCAGTTAGATAGTACAAGCAGGTTAGCTTTTACATACACAGGCAGGCTTCTTTCTTTCCTGCCTGGGACCAACACTTCCCACCCAGTTCAGTCTTTTTCCTCCGATACTTTCAGGTGTGTTGTTGTAGGAAGAGTGAGGTACCATCATGATGTCATTTCCCCCCTTTATATCTTCTTCCCACTTGCTGGAAAGCTCTTTTGCTGTGACTTGGGTCAAAAAGTTAACATTGTGTAGTGCTATTTCTGAAAGGTTTCTATTGTACACAGTTCCTGGGGTAATCCTTGTGATTGTGTATATTTCCTCAATAAGCCATTAACATTGTTTGGCCTTTTTATTGTTGTACCTGAATGGCTGCTTATGGGTGTTCTCAACCTCACAACATGTTTCAGTAGCACATACATAGCCAAACTTCATAGCTTCACATACGACAACAGCACATACAATCCAACGAGATATTAATGTCTAACAGATCAAGACTGTTAGAATGATACCTCACAAGGCATACTTTGTACAAAATATATCATAATTATATGACAGTGGTGAATATGGAGTGCCACAGGTACCTCGAGAGTAGTTCCTCCAATACCTAACAGCCCTACATTAACAACTGTGCTATCTAAAGATCACACAGGCTTATATATCATGCATTAGGGGTTGTCGCCAAAAATAAAAAATATAATCACCCATTCATCCAGACCACCTTACCAGTTTTAGAAAAATTTTCTAAATTCCTGTTGCCGAGCCCCTCTTCCTTAGCTAATTTAAATAATAATTAGGAATGTATCCCTAAAAATATCAAAGGACTATTTGTTGTGGGGAAGAGCCAGGATTATTCAATATCGACAGTTGCTCCTGGGTCCTGATTTGAAATCATACCAAGAGGTATGTAATAATATAAAGATCCCACATTTTCAGTATTTACAAGTCAAACATTTTATTGTGGAATCTGGATATGAGGCAGCTCTTTCTAGACATTTAGCCACACTGGAAGGGGAACAAGCTGGAACAAAGGGTTTAATTTCTGAGATACATACAAATTTGACTGAGAAAGATGTTAGGAAAACAACCCAGATGAAAAGATGGGAGAGGGATTTGGACAAAGAAATTGATCTGGATAAGAGTGTCTCCATATAGGAAAAGGGATATACAGCTTCAATTTGTGTGGCCCATAAGGAATGTTTTTATAAACTACTGTATAGATGACACCTGACTCCAGCTAAGCACCATCATATTTTTGCTATGAGAGCGGTGCTCTTATGGAGGAGTAGCATGGAAAGATACTTGCACATGTGGTGATTGCACTCAAGAATTAGATGGTTTGGGGAGGAAATTATTAAAGAGATTCATTGTATGACAAAATGCTGGCTGGTTTCCTAGAGATCCCTGACCTGCTTGCTTAATGCTCCAGTAAAGGATCTGCATTTTAAAGAGAACAACAAATTCATTTCTTTTTATTGTTAGCTGCTAGACTTCATGTTGGAAAAATGTGACTCTTCCTCCTATGGAATTGTGGTACAGTCCTTGCAATGGAAAAGCTTTCACATCAAGTACGTACACAAGAGATGCACCAAAAAGAGGATAGGTGCTTATAAATTTGGTCACCCTTTCTAGCAAACTCAGAGGAGGACTCCCCAGCCAGCAAGCCAGAATCTTTAGCCAGGTTCTTTGAAAATTAACCTGATCCTGAATAAGAAATATATGACATACCATGTTAATATTGTATTGTAACTTTGGCTTAATACAAGTTTCAAAAGGAGTTATATGTTTAATCTTTAATCTTCACCTAAATTTGTCATTTGTATTTTAAATGTAACAAGTGGTGTCATCTTGAATGTTTCTTATAACCTTATATTGTGGGATAAGGAGACTAGCTATTTCCTAACCACCAGTAATTTGGGCAGGCTGCCTTAATTGGAATCAGAGCTGTAGTCTCAAAATTAGCTTCAGTCAGCGAGTGATTTGACACCCCCCCCCCACTCTGTATCACATATTTTGTTGGAACATAAATATATCAAATGGCATTGAAATTGACAATGTTCTGTTACTCTGGGGGCTGATAGCTAAAAAGATCACTGTCTTCTCAAGTTACATAGAGCGTGTAAGGAATTGTTGGTTTATTTGAGGTGGTTTAACCAATCTCATAATTTGATGATTCTAGAAACCCACCTTATTCAAATTTGATTTGTTCATATGTAATTTATATTATGTTTTTGTTTAGCTGTTCAGGCAATAAAATAGGTAAAATTAGAAACCTGTGTAGTCTGGATGTTTTTTCCTCTGATGTCAGGGTTCAGAACCAATGGGCCACCTAGTGGTGGTTTGTAGAACTGCTCTATACTCCTCCCATAACTGGTGCTCAGGTAGGAACACTGTTGGGTTTTGAGGGAAAGTTGACTTCTGTATATTGATCCCTTCTTTGAGTGAGCAATGTAGACTCCAGAATCAGTGGGAGTCTGGGGTGATGCATAGCACTGGTCAACCTAAAGGCTGACCTTTTCCACGCAACAATGTCTATACTGCTTGCACAGAACAGACAGATTCAGACGAAGACTTTCAGCAGCTTTTCTGCATACTGAATGATTTAAGAGTGTCACTCTTTATTGAGTGTCACCACGTCAAACCCAAGAATATTATTTTTCTTTGAGGCAGTAACTCTCAATATTGCCTGGGCAAAACAGTCAGTGCTGTACACGGTATGTAGTGTTAGAATTTTCTATTACAAAAATTAAATGGGTTTTTGATATCATTTCATCCTGACGTCAGTTTTGTAGGAACCAAAAATGCTCCTACAAAATGCTCGATTAGATGGTTGTTTACATTGCAGTGCCCAAAGACTCCAACAGGGATTACTTTCCACTGTGTTAGGCACTGTACAAACACAATCTGCATCCATGTTTTTGTTCTGCACCCGACACAGAGGTAGCAAAGGCAGATTTCTTAGAATACATTTTTTTGCCCTGATCCTGCAAACACTTTCTCACATAAGTCATATTACTCACACAAGTGGTCTTATTGATGTCAGTAGGGCTGGATCAGGAACTATATTCTGTTTTACTTGCTCAGGGCTAGAGTGTAGCTGGCCCGTAAGTGGCTGCAGTGGGGTGGGAAGGAGTGAGCAGATTCCCCTCATGCAGGCTGTGTAGCCAGAACTGCAGCCCTGGTAGTGGAGAGAGAACAGGAGCTGCTTCTGAGATGCTTTCCCCGGGGCAACTTGTCTGAAAGGGGGCATGGAGCAGGCAGAGCCATACTCTGTCTCTCCTATGCCATGCATGCTCCTTCCAGGGCAATGAGTGATTTGGGAAGTATTTGCCTCACTGAGGCAGGCTGCTTCCAGTGCTCCCCCTGGGGTGGCATGGCCCCCATACCATCCCTTACTATGGGCTGTGATGAAATGCCACAACCTAGCCCTACAGTTATTTTGCACATTTAAAGCTGAAATGGATAAAGAGTCTGATTCATAGCAACCAGTACCGGTCTCTGATGAAACTGATGGTAAATAATGACTGACTCATCATTCCGTTCTATTGCTCATGATTCATAGATTCCAAGGCCAGAAGAGACCATTGGGATCGTCTAGTCTGACCTCATGTAGAACACAAGCCACGGAACTTCCCTGAAAAAGTCCCTACAGAATATTTTTTAGAAAAAACATACAATCTTGATTTAAAAGTTGCCAGTGGTTCCAGTCAGGAACGTTTAGGGATGAAGGAGGAAGAGAAGCTGAATAACACAAAAAGAAAGAACAGTTAAAAGAAACTAGACTGAAGATATGAAAACAGAGTAATAGTAACAAATGAGATAAATGAATAATGGAGTGAAAATGGGACAGTTAGAAAGGGAAAAAATAAGGAAAGCAGGGGACAAAAGCAATTTTGAGAGGTGACCTGCAAAGTAGTGTTTTTAAGAATGGTAAAGCTGCAGAAATGTTCTGAATGCCTCTAGAGAAAATGAGGTCAACACATTATTCTATTGGTCTCCTTAGATCTGCTTCCAAGGCCAGAAATCCTTATTCAAGTCTTCCTCACATCCTGTATCATCTATTGCAATTACTGTTTCCATGGGCTTCACAAGCCCCTGCTCTCACAGGACAGAAGGCAGCAGCTTCTACCTCCATGACACACAGTCCAAATTACACTTCTAAATTCAAATTGTCAATGAGGAACTGCAACGTGCCTTAGCTCAGAATGTGCCCGATAATTAAGAGCCCCTTTGAAAGTGCTTCTCAGTGTTGTGTTGTCTCTGACAGGCTGTTCAATGAAGTCTTGCTACTGCTGCAGTTTCCTACAAGGATGTGCAGATCAGTTCATTTGGAAAGTGTGCCCCTCATTGCCCTGCTGTGTTTGCTATTCAGCCAAGTCCTGGAGTGCTGCTACTGCTTTAGAGCACAGATCCACTAATAAAGCTGGGGCACTGGAATAGCTGCCTCAGCTGGAAGAGTTGTGTTCCATTCACAGCTGTGACTGGTGCATATAGCACTGAGATGAAGGCACATTTATTTTACTTTGTATTTTCCCACGTTTCTGAGTGGGACAGTGCCCATATGATAGGGCCTCTCTCCTAAGCCCAGCAGAGCCCAAAGGCTTCCCTAGTTACTATGCAAAGGGCTCTCAGGGGCAAATCAGGCTCTTGGCTCAGTCCAGCAGCAGTGGCAATGGGAGCACCGTCTTGTGCCTCTGCCATATAGCAGGGGAATGGGAAGGCATCCCTTTTGGCTGAGGATGCAGAGGGCCTTATCAGCACCCCAGAAAACTGGAGATGAACCTAAGGTGCAAGGTTGGCTGGCTACCCTCAAAGATGCTGGAGGTGAGCAGGGCATATAAGGCCAGCACTCTGTCCTCATTCCCACTCATCCCAGAAGGCTGTTCCAGTCCTTGGCATTCATATAGGGATTTTTTTACCCACAGACCCCAAAGCACTTTACAAAGGTAACTATCATGCTCTCCATTGTACATGTGGAAAAAGCAAGGCACAGAGAGGTGAAGTGACAGCCCGCAGTCACACAGTGAGTTGGTAGCACAGCTGGGAACAGAACCTTGATTTTATCATTCCTAGTCTGGCCTTCTATCCATGCTGCCTCTCGATGTCAAATGGCGTAGGCAGCCTGGGGGTCTATTTGGGAGTCAGCAGGGTGCCATGAAAGCTTAGCCTTATAGCTGTATTTGGATGATATTCACCCTCAAGGTCCACACATCATCTGATTAATAAAATCTGAAATACTGATATTGTCTGAATATCAGTCTGTTCACCAATCCCTGCTCCAAACTAAGAGATTGATTTCCAAATTGATGGACTGTCAACTACATTCTCCTCTCATTCCAAATTGGCAACCATTTGTCCTTTGCTATTTTCTAACAGCAATAATGCATATTCATGGAGAGGCTAACCCATCTATCTGATGATTAATGTGTCAAACTATAGTTTGTGGCTCACATATAGTAATTCATTGTGTAAGCAGCCAACTAAAAAAAGAAAAGAATTCATCACAGGATAATTCCTAGGCAAAAATATAATTAATGTTGGAATATTTTCAAGTTGTGTCATCCATCTAGTACCATCACGTATATTTCTCTCCTGCCCAAACATAATTAAATTAAAGAGAACTTTACAATTAGTAATATAGGGGAGTTTTGCTGTACAATAATAACAACTTCAAGAATCTGAAAAGCCCATCAATACTGGCATCCAAATCTGCTATTTAATAATAAAATTGCAACATGTTACAGGGGATTTCAGACTCTTCTTTCATTTCCTGTTTGTAGTCAGATTGTGCCTGAGTGATCACAGCTGAAACCTAGGGTAGGAATAGACAGCAGCTGACAGGCAGGCTCTCAGGGATGTGAAAGAACCACAGCATTGCCACCTCAAATGTTCAAAATTCATGGGTCAGGCCCCCCTAAATCATGAGGTTTAAAAATAAATAAATTATGGGTTCCTTTTCTTTGCCTTCTGATTTTGGAGCCTTTAAAGAACACTTGGATCAAGCTTTTCTCTGCATCCATGAGGGCTAGAGATATAAACCAGCAAAAATAGGTGAGATTCTCACATAATCCCTTGTCTCCAGGTGCTGGGGTTTTAAGTAAACCATCAAATATTGTGAGACTCTCAATAAAATCACTAGAGTTGGTAACTCCCTCCTTATTTCCTGCTTCATGTTTCCAGCTCTGGCCCCTCCATGATAAGTATCAGTAACTTGGGGAGGGAGGGGAAGTCAAGTTACCACCACTTGCAGCAGCTAGGGGGCAAAAGAAGCAAGTGAAGCAGCCTGTGAGCATGGGGCTTATAGGAAGAGAGGCATTCCGCCATCAACGGCAGGGTAGGGAGGGGAAATTGGATCCTCTGATAGTGAGAGGGTAGGGTTAGTGCTTTGATGTGCTTCCTGCAGGGAGCCAGCTCTCCCTAATCCTCCGTACCACCTTGGGAGGGCCAGGCTATCATTACCAAGGGAGAGCCAACTCCCTCGGGACATCACCAGTGCAAGGAAGCAGATCAAAGGTGCTAACTTGACCCTGACTCTAGCAGAGGGTTGGTTTTAGTGCATATTTTCTGCTTTTGTTATCAGCCATGCTGGCCTTGTAAGAATGCCACCACTCTTGACCTGCTACTGGAATTTGTACTGGCATCTCAGCCCCCAAGCAGATGCTACTACTTACTTAGTGCTGCTATTCCCCACCCTCCTTGCTGTCCATCTGGAGCCTTGAAAAGCAGGGAAGCAGTAGGTGGGACAATTCTCTTACATCTGTAACAGACTTCTTGGGAGCCTGCCCCTCGGCTGATCATGCCCCAGACATCATAAATGATCAACCTTGAAGGCCCACAAAGGTCCAATTTATTCTGAAGACCTCAAGTCATTCTGCTGCAGTTGAGATCAGGTGATGCTCTTGAGATAAAAGCCACTTGACTTCAGTTCAGTTGTGAGGTTGGCTGTGCAACTCTACCGGAGTTTAAGGGGCATCTGGAGCCTCTTCTTACCTTCCCTGCACAGAGTACCTACACTGCCAGATCCTGCACAGCTTCCTGCATGGGTGGATGGAGCCTTGACTTCACACTCCCCTCACAATGCTATGGCCAGCAGAGCTGAGCAGGCAGGGATGAAGAAACAGAGGCAGATTCATGACTCCCTGAGGCTCCTGCTCCATAGCCGTGCTGCCCTTCCTCAGGATGGATTGCAAGGTGACAATCCGATCCCTAATGGGGAGGGAAATGGGCTTTTTGAGGGATGGGTCATTGACTCTGAAATTTACTTCCCCAGTTGATGTGCCAAAGCCTGATTTATTTTTTTTACTTTCTTGCCATGCTCATCACTTATTGCTTCAAAGAACGGTACCGAACTCGTCAGAGGGGGGAGAATGACCTTTCTGTTCTGAGGGGGATTTGGGAGGGTTCATTTTTGGACATAAAAATTGGTCTTATTATCTATTTTTTTTACATACAAATTGCACATGGGCCCAGAACTCTGCATAGTTACAAACAAATAACTAAATACATACATAAAATAAACTCCTTGCATTTCTGGAGTTCCCTCAGAGTGAATTGTGGAAGCAGAGATAATTTGAGGTGAATTAGAAGAGCGTCAGGCTTCTCTCTAGACTCCCTTGTTTTTAGTGAGAAGACATAATTATGTCATCTTATCGTTTTTAAATGTGCCAAAATCTAATGAGGTGTAGCCATTTAGGCAAGTGTAAGTAAAGGCTTGTCTACACTTAACACACTACAGTGGCACAGCTGCAGTGCCAGGTTGTCCTGTTGGCTTAAGAAATCTGCCTCCTTGAAAGGCAGTAGCTAGGTGGATGGAAGAATTCCGCTGTCGACCTAAAGCTGTCTACATGGAGTCTTAGGTCAGCTTATGTCACTCGGGGTGTGGATTTCAGCTGGGTCAACCTAATATTCTAGTGTTGACCAGGCTTAAGGCATTCACGTGGTTCAACATGTGTACACTGAGATACATGAGCACCCTGTGGTGGTGTAAAAGGATCCCGTGTGCTCTTCGGTGGGGGTGGAGAGGTTAGGTCAGAAAAGGGACATGTCCTGTCAGAAAAGGCTGTGTGTCTAAGTCAAAAGGCAAGATCAGCTCATCCTGCAGTGATTTAAGGAGGGGAAAGGGAACTTAAGTCGGTGATGTAAGTTGATGCATCCGAAGAAGTGAGGTTTTTACCCACGAAAGCTTATGCCCAAATAAATCTGTTAGTCTTTAAGGTGCCACCAGACTCCTTGTTGTTTTTGTAGATACAGACTAACATGGCTACCCCCTGATACTTGATGTAAGCTAGGGTAGCCCTCCCAAGATACACTTTGCACCAAAGCAACCAACAGAAGTGTCATGCTACACATCCAACCAGCCCCTCAAAATAGACTTCAGTAAAACAACAAGTACTGACAAGGCACCCAGAACACCATAATTACTGTGTGTCAAAGATGCCCTTTACTGAAATTTGCCATGTGGCACAGGGCATCCTTGGCCATACTATATCAAAAGCTGAAGCCAGGAGATAGCCAACTGCTAAAAGGAAGTGGTTTAAACCACTGCATAATATTTCATAGTCTATCAACCCAGCAGGTCACCAGGGAACATGATAAAAAAAGAAGGTTGATGATGCAAACAGACACAGCACAAGAAACTTCAACTTCGGCACATAACAAATGGCATCAGCAGGAGATCAAACAAATCATAGGTTCCCAAGAGGATGCGCACCTAACACACACTGCATGCACCAGAGGCAACCAAAGCATTGCCAGTCAGTCTGTGCCACCATCATAGGTATGGCATAGCATGATATTTCAGAGATTTCTCTACCTCATTCCTGCCTGCCATCTTTGCAGATGCTCCCAACCTCTCATTAATGTCATTAGTGCTATAGATCCTGTAGCCTTTGTCAAGCTGCTAAGAGCAAACTGCCTCCTCTGTCAATTTTTCTAGCCAGCTAGAGTTAAACCACAAATTCACCTAGTGTAATTTGCCTTTGAATCACAGCAGGATCTCACTTTGACACTCCGGGATACTCACTTTAAATGCTGGAACAAATTTTCCAATGTAGATGCTTGCAGTTGTGCACTTAGAATTGTATGCATATAATTTATGCTCACAGATGTGATGTGTATGTACAAAGTGAGTATTTGTGCCTGAACATAGTCAGCTGGGCACCCAACTAACAAGTAAGCATGTAAATACCTGATGTAGATACACCCATTGGGCATTTACATTCATAGTTTAGACGTGTGCAATCACATGTGCCTAAATTTGAAAATCTGGCCTGCTGTATTTTAAATTTACTGTACATCACTTTTACACACAATTTTCAGGATTGCATTTTCCGCACTGAGACTATTATAGCTGTAAAAGGAACTGAGAAAATGCTCATTAAAACTGGGAATTGAAATAAGCAGGGGTCGTGTTGTATCATAATTTGGGGTCAGGAACTTAGAACTGATGTCTTCCTAAAATTCAGAAGTGCCAGATTCATATGTGAGGTAAACCCACTGAAATCAGTGGAGTTACACCAAGGATGAATTGGGCCCCGAAATGCAAGGTGTTCAGGAAGACCACTACCCTCTTCTAGCCAAGGGAGTTTTTTAAAATCTGACAAAAAAACTGGTGCATTCCAAGGTAAAGGGATTAAAATCATTAAACCTGGAACGCACTGCAACGGATTGCACCAAATTCATCCCCCCTGTTTATTGTTCAACTATTTTCCAGTTATGAAGTTTCAAGCTTTGAGAGCATCATTCCTTGCAGAGTCAAAAAATTTCAAATCTAGGGAGCCTAAAGCAAAGCATCTAAAGCTATATTTAGGTACTTAAATAAATGGCTTCATTTTCATGTCCAATCTGCAGCTACCACTGAAGGCAAAGGAGCTGAACACAATTCAGCACCTGTGAAAATCAAGTCAGACTTATTTAGATGTCTGAATATGGATTTAGGTTTCTAGCTTTGCGAACAAGTTTTGAAAAATTTGGCCTCTGTTTTTTAATTATCAAACGATACATATGTGCTATCACTTGTTAACTTCTAAATCAAAACAGGAACAATTTGCAGTACTGTGTACCAAAGACAAATACTTCAAAGACATTGCTGTCTGTGGATATTATGCTTCATCTTTGCCTAATGGTACTGAAAAACTAAAGCTAATTGACTAAGTTGAGGTAATCTCTGTAAAATCAAAAAGTACAAATACATTAAAAAATAGCAAATATCTTACCATAGGCCCTGGTGGCCCCATTGGCCCATGTTCACCCTGTGAGAGAGACATTTATATTAGTGATGAAGAGAAACTCTAATGTCTTGTTGACCTGGTTAGTAAGGGAGTGCAAGTCCACCAAGGGTTCCAAAAGAACTTGGTAACAGTATTAGCTTACCTTCTGCCCTTGTCTTCCTGTTAGTTCTCTTAGAGATCCATCTGCAGATATGATAAATCCGGGTTCTCCCTTTTCACCCTACAATTCACATAATCATTTTGCGATGTTTATACAACAGTTCTAAACAAAGCTTTACTTGCACCGACAGACAGCTACATTTTTGTTAGTTCAAAGTGGTGACAGGCTGGTTGGAGAGGTGGCAACTACAAAAATGTGACTAGGGTGGATTTCAATGGTGGGGGGAGATGAGGGTTGTTTCTTTTTTAACAATGGTACGATAAAACAAAAATATCCTGCTCCTAAAAGCCCTGAAAGAGAACCAAAATAATACAACAAGCCTTCCCTTATCTAGTGCCCCTATGTCATCAATAGCTCCCTGGCTGTCATCAAAGCAGAGGTCTTTTCTTCTAAACATTTGGAGCATGATGCTGTCCTATTACCTCTAGCCAATAAACTTTAGCCACTGAGAGCCAGGTTGTGAACCCCTTAGTTTCACTAGTGAGCTGCTACTCCAAGGAGGGATCCCATTGAATTCAATGGGACTAATCACATGAATAACTGCTCCGCAGTGGGAATAAGTGGTTCCCAGTGTGGCCCTAGTAGCTGCCATCACCCACCCTACTGCAGCCAAGGCATCCTGAACAACCTGGTCCCATAACCTCAAAGTGAAGAAATGTGGCCTCTGGCTTGACACCAACCACTGCCCCACTCACCACAGTGACTGCTGAATACTCAGCTCAGTGCACTGCCATTCTACTGCTTCTTCCCTGAAGCTTTAGAAATGGTTGAGTCACTCATTCTTAGGCTCCCAAGACGGCTGGCCTGGATGCGTCACTAACTCCATCTCCTGTTCAGTACTATGGACTCAGTGCCGTGAGGTAAGTATTCCAGGGACCTCTAAAGAGAGTATTTCCCCAAATATTTCTTCGATGGCCCACACTCCCAGGGGTCCTTCAGTTGTGCAGCCTGAGATCAGCAGCCTTAAAAACAGCTGCCATTCTTGGCTCAGGATCATTGGAAGATCATTGACCCTGTGGTCAAACACACGCCAGAAACTCAGCATGCCATCTTTCATTCACCGGCATGTAATTTCACAGTTAAGGAGTGCTAGTTTTGCTCCTGCTCTGGGAACCTATTTCAGACTTTAATTAAACAATATCTAGACCATCACATTAACTGACAAGAAATCAATGAAATAGTTGTATAAGCTACTTAAGAATGCAAAGGATCAGAAGAGTGGTCTTTTGCGTTCCTTTTTCCTCTTCTCATCCTCAAGGCTGCAGTAGCCCAGTTGTTCCTGACCACCTGCTTCCTGCCCCCATTCATCTCCCAACAATGCCACAATCCCAACCCCCACAGAACTAGAATCCTCAAATCCTGCTCATTCTGTGGAGTGGGGTTCTGCTACAGGCAGGGTCCTCTGTACCCACGGAGGAGGGACAAAATTTGTCCTTCTATAATTTACATAGCCTTTTTGCTGCGATTCCTTTTTCCTTCCTACGCCGTTGGCATGGATGCTCAGTTTACAGAAAAAGGTCACCTCATACCCAAAATGTTTAATGTTTATGCAGAGTCATTCTGACAATTGTGCAAAATGAAATATAGAGTTTCAGCACCAGAGTCTGTATATTAGTCCCCAAGAGAATTTCAAGGTATTTTGTTTAATATTGCTGATTTCCACTGAAATCTCTTTTGAAACTCTAGTAGCAACTCATTAATATCCCTGTGGAGAGCAAAATGAAAACCATAAAAGCAACAGAATAATGCCACCAGACGTAAATTGTTTAACACATTTCTGAGCATATTCATCTCTCTAGTGCACATGGGATGCTACTCATTCCTTATTACCTGTTGTCCTTTTGGTCCTTGTAATCCAGTCAGTCCAATGACACCTTTTGGTCCCCTTGGGCCCTGAAAGAGTAAAAACAAAAGTCTGTTTGTCTCTTTTATAACTGGTTTGGATAAGAGCTTTTCAGATATCAGTTGAGCATAAGGAAGCACATTTTGATCAATTTAATTTCAGATAGTTGGAGATCTGAAACTTTGAATCACTACAGTTTTAATTGTCCCAGGAATTCCTTTCCCTTGTCTAAGGCCACTGCTATCTGCATCACTTAATTACAGAAACTATTCCCTACAGTTGTTCTGTGGAGAAAGGCTGGCTTGCATTTTGTGTTGCAGATTTCCCTTAAAAGTGCACTGAAAACCTTTTTTTTACCCTGCAAAAGCTGAATTCCAGTTTCTGTGTTTCTTCTGCATCAGTAAAGAACAAAACTAACAGCTAAAGCAGGATGAGAGTGACATTGAAGTCTTCACAATTATTCTAGTAACAATTAGGGATCTTATACAACTTGTTACATTAATTTTTAAAAGCTTCTCCATTCATTGTCTCCGTTTCTATGCAGCCCACAAAACCCTGACCTACCTTTTGCCTAGATTATTCTTTCTATGGACTATGGAGCCTGGGATCCTGAACCCAAACCTACACTCTGAAACCATCAATGGCTTTTGAAACTTTTGAAAAAATCTTATATCTGAATACATAAACTAAATAAAATTGGTAGGGAGTTACAATTTGATCACAATAGACAGTCAGCATGACACTAAGGTTCTAGGACTTTGTTATTACATCATTTTGGAGAAGTCCTATAGAATTTAATAAGAAATAATTTTGCAGAGTTCTTTGTATCACCCTATAGAATTTACACAGTGTATTGTGTCCATGCTATAGAATGTTATAGGATGGGCCAAAAAACCTATAGAAAGGATATAATTCTCTAGTAAATGCTATAGCTTTCTTTAATACCCTACTGATTTCATCCCTTAATAAATTCTGTAGGGCTTTTCTATAGGGAGTAAACACTTATCAGACCTGGTTACAGATCTAAAATATGGAACTAAATTGAATTAAGTCAAATGTTAGGTATAAATATGATACAATTTATGTACCAAAATGGATGATGCATCTTTTAACTTCCATTGAACAAGTGTTTATTTCTACAGTAATCTGTAACATTCTGTCTAGTTTTACTCAGACTTACATTCTCCCATTTGACATTTATGAACTTCGAGAATTTGTCAGGCTTTGTATCAATTTTGTATGATTCCAAATGCTGAAACATTAATGAGCTCATTTCCATACTTAAAACTGACTTAAAACCTTAGAACATAATGCTTACAGGAAAGCCTGGTAGACCGGGCCTGCCGTCTGGCCCCTGTAAAACGCAAAAAACACACAAGTACATATTATAGACTTGTAAAACGGATTATGCAGTTTCTACGTATCTACTAGTTTGTGAACATTAACTATTTTTGAACTGTATTCACATGCAAAATACTTCATTAAGGTGGTGTTAAGGTTGCAGACACGCAGCACTACACTGTGCTCTCTCCAGAGCATTAGAGATTAATTCTCAAATGTTGGAAAACCCAGGAAATGCAGAGAGTTTAGGTGACATTTCCATCACAGCACAGCCACATAATATATTAACTCTGCCCCCTCCGTCCTAAGGACATCACGGTACTTTACTCCTTCTTCAGCCTCTGCCAGCCAGCAGCAAATAGCTCATGGATCAGTGGTGTTGCACAGAGAACAGAGAGGGCCCATTGCACTATGAATAGGAGACCTGATTTGGATTTGCGCTCGGCACAGAGGAAATGACAGATTTGTTGAGGGAAGTAAGGTACTGTTACCATCCCAGTTCCTCTTGCCATCCCCAGGGGGTCAAGTTTAAAGCTGGATGGCTGTGCTGTGTGTGAAGAGTCATCTGTATTGTTTTTTTAGTCATTGTGAGCTTGGCAGTCTACTACTCCCCCTGTTGGCTCTCCTTCCTTTTTAGGGAAAGGTCTAAGGCCTGGCTGTCCACTACAGGTAGCCACAGAGATTCTTGGGTGGGAAGCCCAAGGTTCTCCTTCTCTCTGCAACCCTGACAGTGATGCAGTATGGCCCACCAGATCCCCAGCATGCCTCCTCCAGACCTGTAATTGAAATATAACATGATATGCATTATATACACTACCTAGAATGCATTTTTGCTGCACAATATGGAAGATGCAAGTTACACAGCAGTTAGAATCTACTGTTGTGAGAAATGCTGGACTGCACAAAGAGCTGCTGCCAAAATTACAGGGGCCACTGGACGGGGCGAGTGGAAAAAGGCTAGGAGAACACAAATGACAGGTTGCAGAGAAGGGGCTAACAAAGTCTGAAACAGAACTTTCCAGAATCTCAGAAAGGATTCAGCCTTAATCTGCTCCAGGGGTGGACAGAAGTTTGCCCCTTGCTTCAATTAAATAAAACCATCTGTGTTCAAAACAAGAGTTAAACATTTACTTTGGTAGCAGGAGCTATCAACACACGCAATGAAAATAATAAAAGATACAGTTTGTTCATGTCAGATACATTGTTCTAACGGGATACTCTGAGCAACTGGCATTTCTTGCCCCATTTGGGGAGGTTTAGCCTCCAAGCCTCTTATACTCACCGCCCATAAGGTTTATAAAGGTGAGCCACTCAAATCCATAAGGCACATGGGCCCAATTCTACCCTCATATGCATCCATACAGCTCCCACAAAGTCAATAGAAATTGAATGTGCTGTCTTGACTTCTCCTCTAAACCAGTTTTTTTTTAAATTAAAAAGCAAAAAACAAAACAAGCACAAAAAAACCCCACCCCCACCCCAGCACAGCCTTCTTCCTCAAATGTGGCTTTTGGGACAACTAGTAAGCGTTTCTTAAGTGATTTCCAGTCATTATTCACATGATGCTTAGTTATCAAGGGGGGCGGGACCTGCAGGGAATAGCAATGAGCAAATCCAAAAATGTAACCTTAAATCAAGTCTGCTTTGTTTTGTATAAAAGCAGTGGTGCAAAGAAGCCTGAGCACACTGGTGAATCTAACCGTTGGAGCTTGGAAGCATCCAGAATTTCAGATGTTTAACTGAACTCTCCTAAACTCCTGGCTGAAAAAAACAAGCCCAAAATCTTGTATCAATAGTTGTCTCATAAGATTTCCATCTCTTTCAGTCACAGCTAGAAACGCTATGAGAACAGCCTCATTTGCAGTAGTTCAGGATTTCTGGTTCTAGCCTCAGGCAGAAAGGAACAAAATCTTATCAGAACATTTCAGGACCCTAAAAACAAACTAACAAGCAAACAAAATGTCTGGTCCTAGAAATAGATGCAAACCCAAAAAGATGGGCTTTTATTTTTTTCTGCACCAGTTCTCCTCTTCCAGTTAGGTAGACATCTGTTGTTCAGGGTCAGAGTTTGGCCCATCTCTAATTCCTTTCTTTATAATACATTTTACACAAATGTAGGGAAGTTAATTTACCAACACAGGATCCAATTCTGTTCTCAGAACATGTCTCTCTACATGTCCCACAGAAGTCAGTTAGAAGTGTGTGTGTCTAAAGAACAGGGAAGTGGGCTTTGCAAAGTACTTAAAGAGAGGCAATGAAGTATGAAACAAATCCTTGCATTTAATAAAGCAGAATATACTCACTGGAGGCCCAAGCAGTCCTTTAATTCCAGTAAAATTAGAAATTCCATCCGTATCATTGAGTAGTAGCTAAAAAATAAGGACAAAGAACAGGGTATCTCAAATATTAAATTGGTTCTCTGGGCTAGACACATTTCTAGAAATGCACAGACAACTTACAACATCCTATTATAACTGTGGAGATAGAGAATGTAGACCAGGTTATTGGGAACATTCTTTGCTTTTTCCTTTTGTGTCGTGCATTTGGAATACCGCTACTTCGCGTTTTTATTACACCTTATATGTAATGATCTCAGAGTGCTTTACAAATATTGAAGAACTGAGTATCATTATGTCCCCGTGAGGTCGGAATCCCCACGTTACAGATGAGGAAACAGACACAGAAGGGTTGTGACTTGAGATCATCTTTTCTCTATAGGATGAAGATTAAAATAAGTGCTTTAGACCCCATGCTTCAGTGCTGAGTGGGTGTTGGAGTCTGAGGCTATGGCTACACTTGCATATGTAGAATGCCAGGAATTAAACCAGCCCTCGGAGACAGCAGCAGGGAAAGCACTGCCGCGTGTTCATGCTGTCAGCTGCAAGCGCAGTGGGGTGGCCACATTAGCAGCTCTTGCAATGCCACAGAGAGCAGTGCAGTGTGGTAGCTATCCCAGTGTGCAAGTGGCTGCAGCGTGCTTTTCAAATGGGGGTGTGGAGTGTGACAGGGAGTGTGTTGTGTGTATGTGGGGGGAGAGACAGGAGCGTAGCTGGGGGAGAGCAGGGGGAGCGGCCGCTCCCCCACTGAGCACATTCTCCAAAAGTGGCGCCTTGGGCGTCCACTCCGTGGGTGCCCCAGTCCCCGCCCCACCCAGCTCACCTCCGCCTCCGCTCCGCCTCCTCCCCTGAGCGCGCCGCCACGTTCTGCTTCTCCCCCGGCTCCCAGCGCTTGGGCCTCAAAACAGCTGATTTGCACGGGAAGCCTGGGGGGGGGGGGAGAAGGGGGAACGCGGCGCGCTGGGGAAGAGGCGGGGCCAGAGCGGGGATTTGGGGAGGGGTCCAATAGGGACAGGGAGGGGGTGGAGTTGGGGCGGGGCCTGGTGAGGGGTGCTAGGGGAGGACAGCTGTGGCTGGAGGCGGGGAGCGACCAGGGACGCCCAGGGGCCAGGCCGGCAGGGGAGGCATGGAGGAAGGACGTGAGGACCCCCTGGCTCCCAGCTCGCCCGCCCACCCGCCGACCAGACGCAGCCCCGGCCGGCTGTGCAGGCAGGGCTCGGGGGCGTGCTGGGGGGCGGGCAGCCTGAGGCGGGAGAGCTGAGACTGGGGCCCTGCGGGTAGCCCAGAGCCTCAGAGCAACTGGATCCTTAACCCCGAGAGCCTCGGTCCTGCCTCTGCCCGCCGCCGCCCAGCCCCTGCTTCAGGGCCAGCGGCCACTACCCCTGAGCCCCCGCTGCTGAGTCTCCCTGTCCACCGCATCCATCCATCCCCCGCCCTCTGTCCCCCAACAGACCTGGCCCCCAGCTGCCGAGCCCTCCTGCTCCCTGCAGCAAGACCTGTCCCCTCCCCTGGCTCTGTCTGTCTGTCTCTTTCCCCCGCTCATCTTGCTGCTTATTGTCAGGATCTTAACGGGAAGCAATTACATTGCTATGGAGAGAGGTGTCTGCAAGGGACCCGTCACTTGTGGCTTGAGTGCTAGCCAGTGAAGTCAGACGCCAGAAAGGTCTGTCCTTGGGAGGAGTGATGCAGACCCCCCCGCCCCTCCGGCCCTCCTTGGAAAACCCCTCTCCACAATCTTCCCGATGGACTCACTTCTTCCTCAAACTCCCTCCTCCAGCATCTCTGCCCCCTGGAGCCCTCTCCCCCATAAACCTTCCAAAATCTCCTCCCTCTTCCTAATCCTGTAACCTCACCTCTGTAATCTCCTCTCTCCCAAAAGACCCCCCAACACCCACCCAGAATATCCCACCTCCAGGACATTTCCCTTCTCTGGAATCTTCTGATCCTTGCCTCACGCAGAAATTACCCAGGGATTACCCTCCCAAGAGTCAACCCTGGAACCCTCCCCCTTCCCCAATATCTCTTCTAAAACCCTGGACCCCTCCTCTCTGCAGCAGTCCTTCTTTGGAGACCCCCCACCCAACACTTTCAGCACAGTGCCCTACCAGAACAGGACTGCCACTCTCCCATACCCGCTTCCCCTACCAGACGCCCACTCCAGATCTCTCCTGATGCCACTGGGATCTCCCTCTCTCTCATATCCCCACTGGACTCCCCTTGCCCCAAACTTCAGATCTTCAGAATCTATTTGTCATCCTCTACATCAAACTTGGGCAACAACTGTTATCCTTCTAAAGTAGTGAACTGAACTGTTTGCGTGTCTGGGGGTGTTTATGCATGGCAGGGTGTGTGGGTGACAGATGTACTGTGTGTCAGTGTGTGTGTTTGGGGGAGCGCATCAGTGTCCACGCTCTGTGTGTCAAAGTGTATGTGCTTCTGAGTGTGTATTTGGATGTGTTGCTGTGTGTATTTGGGGATGTCTGTGGAAATGTTTACGTTTCTACGCAGGACAAAAAAGCGCCGACAAAAGAACGCCGACGAAAGAGCGCATTCCAATACAGGTACCTCCAAATCATTTTTGAGCGGTGTCATTTTCTTCTGGACAAGCTTCGCAGCCTCCTTGCAAGTGCGGAGCTAGTGCTCCGGGCTTCTCCTTCATTCATTTATAACCCAACCTGCCTGGTGATGTCATCAGCGTAGCCAGGTCCAATCCAGCCCCCTGTTTAGCAGGAATCTCGACTTGTTCTCACTTCTCAGGAACAAATGACACATCAGTGGGACTTGCTTTTTTTGTGCAGGAAAGCCCCTGGTACCGGGCAGTAGCTTCCATCACATAATCAAATGCGGTAGAAATGTCCTCTGTATACTTGTAACACTTACCACTACAGCATTAGTCAGTCTTGTAACACGTGAATCCCTTGCAAGAGCCAAGAGGCCCACATTTTTAAAAACATTTTGTCTTCGCCCTTTTGTCGGTGCTTTTTTTTAATCGGTTGACATGTATACTCACTCACCCAGGCATCCACACAAGCACGCGTACTCATAAGAATTGTTTCCTGCAGTGTAAACAAATGCTGAACCCTTTGGATAATTTCAAATAGTTCAGTCTGTTTGATTACTTCTTAGTGTGCGGATTGTTTTCGCTTCTCCTCTACTTTTGAATAAAGTGACACCTTTTCAACAAATCATTTAACACTTTGCTGACCAAATTCGACGGGCGTCAAATTCATAGAGCTGTGAAATTGACCTGGCTGCCCTGTGGACAGTTTTTTAAATAATTCACATTTTAAAAACAATCGTATATTGTTCATATTTATTTTATTTGTTTCTGATAAGGGATGGATAAGCGCACTAAGAAGAAGAAACTATCCGGGTGGAACAGAAAGAAGATGAAGGAAGATGCAAATCAAGTAAAAGAATCGTCAAATTATGTGAAGTTGGAGGCCTACTTTTCATTTGATACGCCCACGACGTCTTTTGCACCAGAGGTGGAACATTCTGAAGACTTGCTACCTGCCTTCAGCCCAGGAGCTGGAGACGGTGCCCCGGCCGTTGCGGCTTCACCAGAGGTAAAACCCTCTGAAGACTTGCTAGTACCTAACTTCAACCTAGGAGCTGGTTACAGCATCCGGGCTGCTGCGGCTGTACAGGTAGTGGAAGCGGAGTCCTCAGAAGACCTGATTACTTCAGCAGACTATCATGCAGAGGACAAGAATGACACAGTAAGACTCCGTGCTAGCGTTGACACACATAGGGAATACCCAACAGATCCACACTTGTTTTGTGACACACCTGTAACACCGGATCTAGTACATGCTCTGCTTGAGTTAGGCCCTTGTCAGCCAGGACGTAAAGATAATTTTGACAATTTTCCAAAAGATAAAGCTGGACATCATTTCAGTGCAACTTGGTACAAACAAAAACAAGTGAAAAGTGTTCATACAATCGACCGGCACTGGCTGGTTTACTCACCAAGAGCAAACACTATGATTTGTTTTGCTTGTTGGCTTTTTGCAAATCGGTCGGATGCTTGGAGTGATCCAAAAACTGGTTGCAAGAAATTTGCTAAAGGTATGCACAAAATTGAAAAACATGAAAAAAGTGAAAGTCACAAAAAAGCAGAGAAAGAACTTTTCCTTACCAAATTCCATTTGTTCAACAATAGAACAGTCTTGGCTGGTCTTCTAACGGTGGAAAGGAAAGAGATAGAAAAAAATAGGATGATTTTACGACGTATTATAGATGCAGTTCTCTTTTTGGGAATTCAGGGATTGGTATTCCGCGGTCATCGCGAGTATCGAGGTTTAGGTTCCCCAAGTACAAATGAAGGCAATTTTTTGGACCTTATTAACCTGTTGGCTAAAAATGATACATTACTGGAACAACATTTATTACTGCGTGATCGAAATGCAACATAACTCAGTCCTGACATACAGTCCTTATCAGCCGAGCTTCTATCAAAGATAGTAGCTGAAATCAAAGTAGCTAAGTACTTTGCCGTAATTGTTGACTCTACTATTGATATCAGCAGAACTGATCAATTTTCTTTATCCTTACGATATGTAACAGTAAACGGTGATGCAGTGGAACGATTTATGCAATTCAGCGAATTACCTGGAGCAAGTGCTGAAGATTTTTTCAACATTCTTCTTTCAGCAATCAAAAATTTGGGGCTGTCAATAACTATGTGTTATGGTCAGTCTTACGATGGAGCAAGCACCATGTCGGGTGAAATATCAGGTCTCCAAACTAGGATACGGGAAATTGCTCCAAATGCACTCTTTACGCACTGCCGTGCACATAATTTTAATTTAATTCTGATGGATGCATTAAGCTCCAATATTCAAACTCGGTTGTTTTTTGGAACTCTAGAAAGTCTGTATTCTTTTTTTCTGGCAGTTTACCTCATCTTTCAATACTAAAAGAACAATGCAATCTTATTGACTCTTTCGCATTAAATCTAAAGAAACTTTGTGATACCAGATGGGTGTCTAGAAAGTCAGTAGTGCAGGCAGTCTTGCAAAATTTACCAGCACTAGTAATTGTCCTGCAAAGAATTGTGGATGGTGAGATAAAAAAACTGTACTCCTAAACAGCTCACTGAGGCAAAGGGTATTCTTGCAACACTCGATACTTACGAATTCTTAGTTCTTCTTATATTCTGGAGCAAAGTGCTAGAGAAGGCTTTCCATTTATCCACATATTTACAGAAAAGTAGTCTAGATCTGGTAACAGCTTCTCATTTGATTCAGATTTTTGAAAATGATATGAAAAACATTCAAAGTGAATTTGAATCTGAATTCAAACAGATTGAGAATGAAGCAACCGAGTTGGCTCGAAAATGTGATATTACTACGGAATATAAGCAGCACAGAATACGTAAGAGAAAAAGATTCCATGAGGAAATTGCAGAGGATGAAGAAGGAATATTTGATGCCCGCGAGAAATTCATAGTTGAATCCTACTTAGAGTCCTTAGATTCTGTTATAAATAGCACGAGTAAAAGATTTGAGCATTTTAAAAATGTGGCTGCCAAATTTAGTGGTTTAGATCCAATGCATTTTGACAATGCGGATAATGTGAACAAATTAGAATTTTTGGCAGACATGTACTCAGATGTGATCGACAGTCAAACTGAAATTGTGGAAGAGTTTCTTTCATTTAAAGACATGTACAAAGAGACAATGAGCACTAGTGGTAGGGTAAAGTCAAGTGTCGACAAGAAACTCACCATCCACAGTGTACTGAAATTCATGATCGCCAATGATATGTGTTCCATTTATCCTAACCTTTCGAGATTGTACCACATTTTTCTGACCTCGCCAATAAGTAGTGCAGTTGCGGAACAATCCTTAGCTGACTCAAACTTATAAAGTCCTACCTGCACTCTACAATGGGTGAAGATAGATTGTCTGGATTAGCTTTGCTCTCCATTGAAAGACAATTGGCTACTGAAGTGG
The DNA here is from genome assembly GCF_028017835.1 of Emys orbicularis. NCBI lineage: Eukaryota > Metazoa > Chordata > Testudines > Emydidae > Emys > Emys orbicularis. The sequence continues at coordinate 179,339,078 of NC_088684.1, forward strand.
ATTATAATAAAGTAATAGATAACTTTGCTAGAATGAAGCTTAGACGAAAGAGGCTGTTGTAGTTGCTTCATAGATCATATTGTTTTGATCTTATCTTTGAAATGTAAAAAAAGTAAATAACACGTTTTTATTATGTTTTGATTTTATATACAATATAAATAGATGTCATACTGTTAAACTGTTTTTATATTTTAAATGCAAAATAACACACGTACTTGTAAAACAATATCATTCTTGTGTTTTTATTTTAAGTACAAAATAAATATGTATAACGAATTTAAAAGTATGTAATTAGTAATTTGATATGTCGGGTGGCGCCTTTTTTTATGTGTTCGCTCCCCCCGATGTTAGAACCTGGCTACGCCACTGGGGAGAGACCGTGTGTTTTGGGGGGCAGAGAGTGTGTCAGCATGCTGTCTTGTAAGTTTAGACAGGGGGAAGGGGGAAACCCCTGACATCAGCCCCCACCCCCCGCCTCTCTCTCTCTTGGCCCAAGCCCTAACAGCAACATCAAAATTAAACACACCCTTAGCCTGATTCCCACGAGCCCAAGTCAGCTGGCATGGGCCAGCCATCGGTGTCTAAATACCTACAGAGGCCCCATTACTTTATACTTCCTCTATTCTGTATTCCCTAGTTAATCTTTCTTCATTTTTCCTGGCTTCTGCAGAGTCACCTGCACATGCTAAGAGAAGCAAACATTCACTCATTTTACTGCCCCTTTTCATCTTTTTGTCATGGCAGGGTCATGAGTGGCCAGACGTAGTAGTCGGAGCCAGAGTCCACAGTCACAAGACAGAAGTGGAGTCAGCTGGGTCAGGATAGTGGGAAGTCAAAAGAAGGAGACAAACTAGAGATCAGAACCACGAGTTGGGAACCAGAGTCAGGCCGGGTCAGAATACCAGAGGCTCAGAGGCAGGAGCCAAACTGGAGATCAGGAGCCACAAGTAAGATGCCAGGAGGCAGGCCGCAGGAGGCATACAGTACAAAGCAGGGTGAAATTCAGTTATTCAGATGGCTTCCTGTTCCAGCTGCTGGCTTAAGTAGGGCCAGTCAGCCACTCTGGCACTCTGCCAATCAGACATTGGGGCAGAGCCTAACAGTGGAGCTGGGCTTCCTGGGTCCCAGGTAATCCATTGTCAGCAGGCTGCGAGGTGAAGGGCTGGAGTGTGGCTGTTCCCGTAATCCTACAGGCTGGATTTGAGACACATGGGTCATGACCAAAATTATGATTGGACAAATGTGTGTATATGGAGGGGGATTAGGTGTAGATATTTATTGCAGATTTTTCCCTTTCAGGACTGTATCTATGAACCGAACATCAACACCAGCACCAGTTGTTCTTCACTGCCATGTAACTCCAGATACATTTTAAGGACAGTAAAGTTCTTAACACTTTACAAAGACACTTACCTGTGGTACTGCTATGATTGGCCCTGGTGGTCCTGGTGGCCCTGGTGGTCCAACAATACTGGCACCATCCTGTCCTGGTTCACCCTATTTCAATAGTAGTATAGATGGAAAGGCCCTTTATTAAACATCAAATTCCCAGTAGAAATTCAATTAGAAAGAAATTGATACGATCTTACCTTCGATCCTGTGTCACCCTTGTCCCCTTTTTGACCCTGCATGCAATTTAATAAAGGATTGTTAACAATTTACGAGGGAAAGTTGTGACAATACTTTCCCTCCCACCATCAGAGAACAATGTTCATGAAGGGCTTGATCCAAAGCCCAATGAAGTTGATGGAAAGACTTTGGATTGCAATGGGTTTGGATCAAGCCCTAAGAATATATTGGTTTTGAATGTTTTTAGTCATTTCTACTGCCTTTGACAGTGTACAAGTATGATAGAGGGCTGAAAGAACAGAGAGGAAGGAAACAGAGATAGTATTTTTCACATACAGCACTGCATTTTTTCCCTAAGGGAATCCAAGCATGAGATTTATTGAAGGGTTCACAGGTGCGTCTCATGCTGATCTATTATGCATTTTTATGACCATAAAAAATAATATTTTAGCAGAAAGCTGATGTATTAAAACCTTACTTTTTGTTAGAGTTTATACTGCTTTTTCTATTGGTAGTAAAAACATAATACTTTGCAGTTATATTGTACTTGATTTCTATACCTCAGAGTTATTTACAAAGGTGGGTAGCATTTTATAGACAAGGGAGCCAAACCTACAGTTGGTGAAAATCAGCATGGATTTACACCAGCTGGTGTTCCAGCCCATATAATGTGAGAGACAAAGAGGTTTAAGTGACGTGCCCCAGGTTAAAGAGCGAACTAGTGTCAGAATCAGGTTTACAACCCAGATTTCCTGTTTCCCAGCCCTTCTTCAATCAACAAGATTACGTATGCCCCTCACACAAATATGTAAATATTTCACTGAATAATAAATTCTATTGAGCTGGGGTGACATTGCTAACAAACTAACATAAGCCAGGAAATTTAAAGTTAATTTAGTCAGTTGTTCCTACATTTAGCATAGAATGACGCCAGTTCATTACACTTTGTACCATGAGCGCTGCAACTCTCAACAGTGAACACAAAAAACCCCCCAGGAGTACTTGTGGCACCTTAGAGACTAACAAATTTATTTGAGCATAAGCTTTCGTGGGCTACAGCCCACTTCTTCGGATGCATAGAATGGAACATAATATTGAGGAGATATATATACACATACAGAGACAGGTGGGAGTTGTCTTACCAACTCTGAGAGGCCAATTAAGTAAGAGAAAAAAAACTTTTGAAGTGATAATCAAGATAGCCCAGTACAGACAGTTTGATAAGAAGCAAGTGTGAGAGTACTTACATGGGGAGATAGATTCAATGTTTGTAATGGCTCAGCCATTCCCAGTCCCTATTTAAGCCTAAGTTGATTGTATCTAGTTTGCATATCAATTCCAACTCAGCAGTCTCTCGTTGGAGTTTGTTTTTGAAGCTTTTCTGTTTCAAAATTGCCACCCGGAGGTCTGTCATAGAATGACCAGACAGGTTAAAGTGGTCCCCTACTGGTTTTTGAATGTTAACTCTGTCCACATATCTATTCAAGTGACATCATCCTAGGACCTAATCACATCAGCCATGCCATCAGGGGCTCGTTCACCTGCACATCTACCAATGTGATATATGCCATCATGTGCCAGCAATGCCCCTCTGCCATGTACATTGGCCAAACTGGACAGTCTCTACGCAAAAGAATTAACGGACACAAATCTGACATCAGGAATCATAACATTCAAAACCAGTAGGAGACCACTTTAACCTGTCTGGTCATTCTATGAGAGACCTCCGAGTGGCAATTTTGAAACAGAAAAACTTCAAAAACAAACTCCAACGAGAGACTGCTGAGTTGGAATTGATATGCAAACTAGATACAATCAACTTAGGCTTAAATAGGGACTGGAAATGGCTGAGCCATTACAAACATTTAATCTATCTCCCCATGTAAGTATTCTCACACTTGCTTCTTATCAAACTGTCTGTACTGGGCTATTTTTATTATCACTTCAAAAGTTTTTTTTCTCTTACTTAATTGGCCTCTCAGAGTTGGTAAGACAACTCCCACCTGTCTCTGTATGTGTGTGTGTGTGTATATATATATATATATATATATATATATATATATATCCTCAATATTATGTTCCATTCTATGCATCCGAAGAAGTGGGCTGTAGCCCACGAAAGCTTATGCTCAAATAAATTTGTTAGTCTCTAAGGTGCCACAAGTACTCCTGGGGTTTTTTGCGGATACAGACTAACACGGCTGCTACTCTGAAAAGTGAACACAAAGTGTCACTCATGACCATGTAGAGAAAAGAAACATGAACTGTTGTAATGGCTTAAAGTAATACGGAGTAGGGATGTGCATGAGGTGCAGGGTTTGGGGCAAGCCAGCTCCTCCTTCAACCTCTGCAACTTCCCTTCCAATGGCCAACTAGCCATCTGGCACTTTCTGCCTCTCTATAACCCTCTTGTGCCGGAAAGCTTCCCAAGGATCTGTAAATCCTCCCCTCGCCGCTAGGCCTGAGCTGGCTGATTGATTTATAATTTGGCGGGTTTTAATTTTTCTTAAAAACACAAAGCAATCGAACCACATTTTTCAACAACTATGGGCAAATGTTCTCTAACATTTCACTTTCACCTGTTGGGTTACTGAGTTAAACACACAAGAGCATTTAAAACCTGTGAGCTTCTATTTTTCTCCTCTTCTAATTTAAAAAATTACACTTTATTCCAGAACATATGCAAACCAAAAAAGCATTCATAGGCTGATATCTTTTCTGCCAAGTTTCAATACAGAGTGAATTAATTGCCAGTTTACAATAGAAATGCTTAACAATATTAGTGCTTGCAGATTTCTCTAGAACCAGGAACTTACCAATACATTTAAAAATGTGTTATACCAAAGAGTCTCCAATTTTTTTCCATAGTGTGGACCATGTCCTACTATACAGATTGCTTTGTGGACACCACCCTTCCCATTAGTGATAGAATGACATATCTGTTGCAATTACAGTTAATTGTTTACATGGTAACACAACATCAGGAAAGCATCATGTGTATTTTCAAGCTTCTGGTGCCGCTGGATACATGGATGAGAGCCAGCACAGTGTAACCAGCCATCCCTCCACGGACAACTAGCATGTGCTCTGGGGGTTACTGGTAGTCGATGGACTATAGTTTGGGAAGAACTGTGCTGTGTGATCACACAAAGAAAGAGTATGGTGGTACAACTCACTGCATCTCCAGGACGTCCAGCAACACCGGGAAATCCAGGTTTTCCATCTGCACCTTGCTTACCCTATCAAAACAGAAATACATATTCTATTATTAATTTTAAATTCAATGCAGCATCCATGGTATTCTATCAGATTTGTAGAAAGTTGCTCAGTTATTCCATTGGAAAAGTTTTAAACATCACACAGTAACCAGTCATTTAAAAAAAAAATCAATCAGCTAATAAAACAATTAAGAAAGCAGCAGACATATACAGAGCTGTACTGTCATGCATTCGTTTCTTTATGTTTGGCCACATTGTTTCAGGGGAGACAAGGATCACCACACATAGCAGCCAAGGTGAGAGATTCCCTCAGTGAAGGAGATGAATTCAGGTAGCACTGTAGTTTTAAAATGTAGTTTTGTTTTTTGAAGGCATTTTTACGCATTTACAGTATAATGCTCAACAAAACTTCTTAAAAGAAAAACAAAGCTGTAAAGATTCTAAATCTGCCAGATGACCCTGGTTGTGGCTGCCATCCTGGATTCTCTACGCTATATAAGGACTTAGAAGATTATAGTTTATAAATTTTTTCTTTTTCCTTGGTACAGCACCAATAACCTTAATAGTACTGATGTTTCTGCTTCATTAAGAACAGTTTCTACCCTTTTATCACCTCACCTTTCCTCTGCCACCAGCAGAATATGTTACTGAAGAACAAATGGGCACTTCATTAACAGTGGGTAAAATTTTCAAAAGAACCCAAGTGACTTATGAGCCTAGGTTCCATTTTCAAAATGGTGCTTGGGAGGCTAAATCTCATTGAAGGTCAATGGGGCTTAGGCGCCTAAATGCCAAACTCACTTTTTAAAGTGGGATTTGGGGTATGCCAACACTGCAACCAACCAATTCACCCACCTGCCCCACAGCAGCAAGTCTCAGAGCCTGGATCAAGGGGCTTGAGCTATGGAGCTAAAAATAGCAGTGTAGACTTTCCCCCTGGAAAGCTCGAGCTCTGAGCCCCTCCCACCGCTCACTGTGTCTCAGAGCTCAACTCCAGCTTGAGCATGAGCGTTTACACTGCTATTTTTAGCCCCGTAAGGAGAGCCTAGTCAGTTGACCCGGACTCTGAGACTCGCTGCCGTGGGGTTTTGGTTTTGTTTCTTTGTTTCCAGTGCAGATGTACCCTTAGGTACTTCTGAAAATGTTACCCAATTTCTCTTAAGTAGCCACATGAAGTAAACTTCTCTAAACCTGTATATACTGGTTCAACAGCGTTCTAGCAATTCTACAAGTGAGAAAAGAGTCTGTAGCCCATTTCCTATTTGTTAGTGAAATTCACTTCATCTCTGGAAAGCCCAAACAGGTTTTGTATGAGCAAAGTGTGTGAAACACTGGGGGGCAGAGTGGGACGACAAACCTGCAGAAGTCCTTCCCTATCATTTGTGTGTAACTGCATTTCTGTAATCACAGATCTCAGGAAATCTCCCCAGGTTAGTTCCCATCTCCACCTTCTGCACCAGCCTATATGGGGTGAACAGGACTTCCCCCACAGCTTGCAGGATGTCTGTAGGTTGCTACCTAGTATACATGCTGGGTGCTATGCAGCTGCGTGGTGGTGCTTTATCAGTGAATCATCAACCCTAAGGTTGAGACAGCACAGAGGGTCTTGGGGGACCTCCTCAACAGGGTGAGTTTCACCCATGTGCAGATGAAATGGGTTAGGACTAAGAGGACTAAGGGTTAGGACTAAGAGCTGCTAATTCACTTCTTGTTGGAACAAATGTTCAATAATTTCACCAACTTTTTTTCTTACTCAAGTTTAACTGGGAAAGAAAGACATGATTTTAGTTAACATAATTCACACTGTAAATAGTACAGTATGGCCATGTCACATTTTTTAATATTATTCAGATCTTAACATCTTTTAGGCTATGTTTACACTATGGACGCCGCTCTAAGGTCTCCCGTGTAGCCGCTCTATGCCGGTGGGAGAGAGCTCTCCTGCCGGCATAATTAAACCACCCCCAACGAGCGGTGGTAGCTATGTCGGTGGGATAGCCTCTCCTGCCAACATAGTGCTCTCCACACCAGCACTTTTGTCAGTGAAACTTACGTTGGTCAGGGGTGTGTTTTTTCACATCCCTGACCGACAAAAGTTTTGCCAACAAAAGTGTTAGTGTAGACAAAGCCAAACATTATATCACTCCTAAAACTGGCACTTGTTCGGTAACTACTGTCCTATAGTTTTTTATTTCTGCTTGTCTTACTGCGCACTTGAACACTGAGTTCCTGTAAACAAATAAAAATAAAATAAAATAAAAATACCCTCCTCCCCTCCCCCGCACACACACTTCTTTCATTCCTAATAGAGCTGAATAACGTACAGTTCTGGAACCTTAAAATTTTGCCTAAGAGGACGAGTTATCTGCCAAGGTAGTTTTACTATTTACGGACTGAACAGATTGATTCCGATAGCTTATTTTGTACATAGCTTTGTAGTCACCTCATTCACAATAGTTATGCCCTTTGGAAATATGCTTTAAAATACTATTTATCACAACTGCATACATCATTCAGTAATAATTACTGGAGGAAGGGCCATAAAGCAGAACACTTTCTTCAACAATAGTTCACACAAGAAAATTAGTTAGATCCTTGTAGAAATCAAAAGAGCTCAAGACATCTTTCCTATACATCAGTACATTGTCTTTAATTAGCATGCTGACAAATGTCTTAATGAAATGTGTTTTTAAGAAATCTATTCTCTGATTGTACAGAAATGGCATCTCCATACAGATTGCTGCACATTCAAAATACGTACAGCAGATGGAATTTATAACAAGCAGCAGCCAATACATTATGCTGTTTTATTAAAACAAGCAGGTGTGTTATGATAAAACTGTGATAAAAGTTCAGCAAACAGAGGGTCAGATTAGTCATTGCTTTAATCCAGTTTTACACCACTGTAACTCTGTTGATTACACTGGAGTCATACTGGTGTACAACTGGAGTAACTCAATAGTGAATCAGACCCAGAATATTTTAAACATCATAGCATCAGTCAACAGATCACACAGTTTACAGACAATGATAATTGAACTCAGGTACTTCAAAACATCCCTGGGAATTGTGTGTATGTGTATAATTAGAATTCTGTCAATGTAATCAACATTTACCATCATTTTAGTGCATAAAGAAAATAACTAAGCAGAAAAAACAATGCATTTGTAAATCAAGTTAAATGAGTTCCCCACCTTTAAACCTGCTATACCTGGTGGACCAGTATCCCCTTTTTCTCCCTGAAATGCAGATACATAGGTCATGTTAAATATCAAAATGCAGTACAACTACAGTGATTAAAAAAAACCTTGCTTGTTTAGGATTAAATAAAGTGCTCTCTTCAGCTCTGCATTACTACAACTTTATGGTGGTGTAACTCCACTTTCCTTACAGAGAGAATGGAAATATGTTGATTTCAACAAAGTTACACCAGTTTAAAATAGAAATAATGATTGATGATAATTAGACTTCACTGGCTTCTGGTGGAAAAAGAAGTTTTTCATAATGATCTCATTATCCATAAAAACAGATTTTGGATACGTACTTATCAGCTGGAAATAGAACACTAGGGTCACTGTGGTAGATGACTGCACCTGTGCTATGAATTAAAGTCACATCATTGATCTGGGATGGATAGCTCTATCTAAAAATATGATGAGTTATGTTGTACTAAACTTATCACTTAGTTGGACATTAAACTCCATGTGATTTCTAGTTGGATTTCTAGAGCCTCTTGTCACTCAGAGTACATGAAAACTGCATTTTGCATCTGATTTCACATGGTAATGAAAATCCGTTTCATCTGTGAAAAGTGGGTGCAAAATCCTACAACTGACTCAGAATGGTGACACTGTACATCCACTTTATACCCACTTTGCACTGGAGTAAATTACTTCATGAGGTGCAAGGCAGTGGAAAAATCAGTCCCTTTCATTATCTGGGCAGGAATCACTCAAGAGCTGTCAACAAAAGGCTTGTTTTAAATAGGGGGGTAATAGTTGATGTGTTAAAATCCATAAAGTGATTCACAGGATTATGCCAGACTGAAAAACAGCAATCCAAGAGAAAATGGCTTATTGTCCATTTCTGCTGGCTACTGAGGGAAAGGTATGCCATGCAAAACTGGTTTGGGAGACAAATATAATAGACATGTGACCACCTATCCATCTAGGCACATCCCATTAGTATCTGAGGCCCAGATCCTCAAAGATATTTAGGTGCCTAACTCCATGGGAATTAGGTACCTAAATACCTTTGAGGAACTGGGCTTGAGTGCCTCACATATAAATGAATTTATCCTAACAACATCCTTGTGAGGCAACCAACTATTATCCCCATTTTACAGATGAGGAGGTGAGGCATAGAGAGATTAAGTAACTTGCCCAAGGTCACATAGGAAATCTGTGGCAGAGCTGGAAATATTGTAAATCTCATTCCAGTTCTTTCACCACAGACCATCCTATCTTTCTTCTGTTACTGTGGTTACAAACGGTGGGTCTTTTGGAAGACAAGAAAGGCAGGTTTTTCTAGAAAGCACAGAGTCACTTCCTGGCACTCAGACACCCACACATTTTGGGAGCTATAACATGTAACCTTGAGCTAACAAAGGACAAAGAGGGATTGCATTGAGTCAAAACACAATGGGATAAAACAATGGATTTCTCCTGCCATATTACAGCCAGTCCTTCCAACAAAAATCACCTATTATTGTCCATCTAGTGATATTATTCTAGCGTGTTTGCATTATGATTCCTCTCTTTCCTTATCCAAAAAGTGTCGCTTTAAGACATCCTGAACTGGATTTGTTGTGGTTGCTAGTCAAGATAAGCAAGGCTGGATGCTCTGACTGAAGAGTTCAGAGGAACCTCGTGTTCTTTCCTAAGTCCTATTCAGACTGACCTTACAGGGTCTGAGCATGATCTGGCCCTGAATATTCCAATTTGCCGAGGGGGTGAGCACTTGCAGCTTTCTCTGACTTCCATAGGAATTGTATGTGTGCAGCATCTCTGTAATCAGGCTACTTACGCAGGTGCCTAAATATAGACTTAGGTGCCTACCCATAGGCTCTCAAGTTAGAATGTCTTGGCCTTGGTGTTTATTTATTGAGATACTGTACAATATGTACCATATAACTAGGGCCCCTGGCTTTTACTGAAAACCTCCAAAAAATTCCTGGGTTTTGAAAAATTCAGTATTTGGATTTTTCAGCTGCTCAAACTCCCCAGACCTAGCTCCCCCCCTCACTGACTCTCTGCTGGCCTCCTCAGCATGCCTGTGCAGAGGAGAACAACTGCCAGTTGGTGGCTATCTCAGCTGAACAGTGCGGGGATTGAGATGGGCAGGGGAAAGCTGTGCCCCTGAGAACTGGCCCCTCCTGATCCCAGCCTTTCAGCGTGGCCCCAGGACATACAGTCTCGTCTTCTTCCCCCCCCATCTTGCAGGTCACCCCTTTCCACTTATCTCCCTCCCCCCTACCAGGAACCCCCTCCCGCCCACCCACTGCCAGTGTATCAGGCAACCCCTCTTCCTCAATAGGCACCTGCTTCCTCAAGATGGCCCCAGTGAGTAGCTGGGCTTAGCGAGGAACCCCAGGGCACAGAGCTGGGTCCACTTCACCAGCTGGACAGAGTCCCCTCCTGTCCCTGGGCTGGGAACAGATCACACCAATCCCTCCATGGACCCAGGGAGTGAGCTGAGAAGTGCTGAGACTCTTTGAAAAAGCTGCTGTGAGTCTACATGAGCCAGGACTTTTGGAATTCACACTGAAGACCTTATATCAAGTGTAACTGCTCAAGTCAACAGAAACTGTTTTGTAAAAAGAAGTTTTTTTGCAATGGGGATATAATGGTTTCATAAACAATAAACTTTTCTCTAAGGGCACGTCTACATGTGCAGTGCTGCAGCTGTGCCGATACAGCTGTGCTGCTACAGCTTGTGTGGTGAAGACGCTCTATGCCGATAGGAGACAGCTCTCCCATCTGTGCACACTAGCGCTTATGTCGGTGTAACTTATGTCGCTCATGGGAGTGGAATATTCACACTCCTGAGTGACATAAATGTTGCCAATGTAAGTGGTAGTGTAGACATAGCCTAATTGTTGCTTTCTTTCTGCCCTCCCAACCCCCAATACTAAACCTGATATTTACCTGGAAAATCATGATGTTAATTTTTTGCATTGATTTTCACCCGTTTTTAAATTCTTGAAATAAAAACTGATATATTCCCGGAAAATTAATAAATAAATAAAATTTGGAAATGAAAGGCCTTACAGATAGCATTTAACTACATGTTTAGCTAAACACGCAGGGCAAAATACTGCTCTCACTACTCTGGTGTAAATACTGCTCTCACTACTCTGGAATAACGCCATTAAAGCAAACTCCAAAATTACATCCTTGCTACTGAACGAAAAGTTTGGTCCATGGTATTTAGGACATGTCAATGTTGTCCAGAAAGCATTTTTTTGGTTTGTTTTTTAAAAAGAGAAAGCTTTGGTGCAAAAGAACAAAAGCAAAAGTGACCTGAATTACTCTAAATATGGCAAACCAAAGTGGAAAATGCAAAATACAAAAATATGCTGGCTTTCAAATGTAGTTTGTTATATCAGTTACCTTTGGTCCCATTGGCCCACGCTGACCAGTCTCCCCAACAGGACCCTACAAAGTATTCTGAGTTTACTGATATATCAATATATAATTTCATATTCATTTTTTCTCAGTAACAAACAAGCTCACAATCACAACCATAGAAAAGTCTTTTAGTAGCTGTATCAACAGAAAGAATTAAAATGCAAAATTTTGTTTTGTAGATATTTTGAAGTCTATCAGCTTAATATTTTCTTGTAATAGGCAGAGTATATAGTGATAGCTAGATTTAAGTTGCCCAAGTGTTTCCATTCTAAGGAGTTGCTTATCATTTTTTTTCAATCACTTATGTAACTGGCTGAAATTCTGAAGGTAAGTTCTCAGCCTGGGAGCAATAATTTTGAAAAGTTTAAATCAAAATGATGTTGCCATTTTTAAAGATTGGGGAGAATAAAAATAAATATACTTTCCCCATTATAAAACACATCTTTGTGACTTTTCTTTTGAGCAGCCTGAGCCTGGAAGTGGTGTTAGATGGTAAAATGTAAAATTTGGCAGGAAGTGACAGTATTCCCTATCTTGCAGAAGTGACTTTTGGTGTTCTGGTGAAAACTGCTTGCGATTTGTCAACATTATAAACATTTAAAAAACCCTACTTTGTGCCTATGCACTGAATTTTTGTAATGCAACCACTTAAACTGCCATTGTTTGTTTGTTTTTTCTGTCTGTGAATGCTTAGGGCAGGTCTGCTCTTAAAATACCCCAGCAGCAATGCATCTGCACCCCAATAGTGTTTCAGTGAAGACACTACCTACGCCAAGGGGAGGGGTTCTCCCGTCAGTGTAGGTAATCCACCTCCCCGAGAGGCGGTAGCTAGGTTGACAGGAGAATTCTCCCATAGACCTAGCGCTGTCTACACCATGGGTTAGGTTGGTTTAACTGTATTGCTCAAGGGTGTCCATTTTTCACACCCCTGAGCGATGTAGTTATATGACCTAATTTCCTAGTATAGGCTTGGCCTAAGTTTAGGAAAGTTCCTAGGCAGTGTTGTTCCTATCTCTTGAGTTAGTGAGGTTGCACTGCCTTCTTCAGTGCAATAAGTATTGGTGCCAAAAGAGTGCTGCCTTATTCCATTTGAAAAAGGCCTGGGCTACACTAGAAAATTAAGTTAGTTTAACTACATCCCACAAGGGTGTGAAAAATCCACTCCCAGAGCAGCATAGTTAAGTCAACCTAACTCCCAGTGTAGAAGGAAGAATTCTTCCATCGACCTCCACTTTGTGGAGAGCTGGATTAGCTACGCTGAGCCCTGGTCTACACTACAGAATTACTTCAGTATAACTACATTACTCAGGGGTGTGAATAATCCACACCCTTGAGTGACGTAGTTATTCCGACCTACGTGCGGGTGTAGACAGCTCAGGAGAGCCTTTCCTGATGACATGGGAGAGCTCTCTCCCATCGGCTTAGAACAGGGATCTCAAACTCAGATCACCATGAGGGCCACTAGTACATTGGCCCGAGGGCCGCATCACTGACACCTTTTCATATAAAGGTACAAAAGCCCCCCCTCCGCCCACACCCCCACTCCACCCCTTCCATGAGGCCCTGCCCCTGCCCTGCCTCTTCCAACCCCTTCCCCAAAGTTCCCACCCCAACTCTGCCCCCTCCCTGCCCTTATTCCAACCCCTTCCCCAAATCCCCGCCCCTGCCCCACCTCTTCTCCTCCTCCTCCCCTTAGTGCGTGGCTCCCCGCTCCTCCCCCTCCCTCCTGGAAAGTGCTAAGTGGCTCGAAACAGCTGTTTGGGGGTGGGAAGCGCCTGGAGGTAGACAGAGGAGCAGGGACGTGGCGCGCTGGGGGGGCGGCGGGTGAGGGGAGCTTGGCAGCTGCAGGAAATAACTCCAGACTGGGGGGGGGGGGAACGGGGTGCTTGGAGGGCTGCAGCAAAATAATTCCATGGGCCGCATGCGGCCCGCAGGCCGTGTTATTGAGACCTCTGGTTTAAAGCATCTTCACCAGAAGCACTACAGTGCAAGTGTAAGTGCTGATGCAAGTTTCTAATGTAGACCTGCCATGAGGGAAGAACCCCTCCCGTTGGCATAGGCAGTGCAGCTGTACTGCTGTAGGATTTCAAGTGTAGATAAGCCCATAGAAAGGAGTCCATGAAATAAGGCAGGCGCACTTGTCTCACCGACTGCACATATTATGCATTATAGAGCTCTCCACTGATGTCTAGCAAATAGATAAACATAGCACAAAGTCTTTGTTGCTTCATTTTCCTTTGTAAAGAATGCACAAAATTAAATACAAAAGAATTCCAAGGTTGCAAAGTGAGACATGCAAAAGTCAGGAAATGATCAAGTTAAGGTTGCCAGCACTGCCCTAACTCAGTTCCTGTGCATGTACGCATTACAATACAGTCCCGATCCACACTGGATCACCTACTGTCTCAAAAGAAGTTCCTTCTGAAGAGAACAGATTAAAATATGGTTATGTTTTCTTTAACCCAGATTTACAGACATATAGTAGGGAGTCAAACCCAAGGAGTTTTTGAGTAACACCTACTTCCAGCTGGTGACTGAATGACAATCAAAGCTCATGTTCTTATAAAAGGCTGTAGAACGTACTTGCGGTGGAGTGAAGTCTCACAGAGTCACATAGAATTTGGGGTAGTATCCTGAGACAGTTTGGAGAGAGAGGGTTCTCTGACTTAACATTTACAGATACAGCTGCTTTTGTTAACGTTCTGAAAGCAGAGCTGCCCTTGCAGGTATAACCAATGCAGTGCTGTGTTTCTGAGTCTGCAGACAGCCTGAAACAATGACTCAGAGGCATGAACTCCCCTGCCTCTTAATCTCAATGGGGTGTCAGCTCTACAGCCCAATGATGACACTTGGATGTCAACATTAACTGTCCCACTGTTGATCATTTGAGCAGATACAATGGAGAAGGGGTCAGAGTGAAGTAAGTGAAGTTGAATATGATAACAAGGCACTGAACAAATAATTAAATATAGGGCTGTCAAGTGATTAAAAACATTAATTGTGATTAATCGCACTGTTAAACAATAATAGAACACCATTTATTTAAATATTTTTGGATGTTTTCTACATTTTCAAATACAGTAACTCCTCGCTTAACGTTGTAGTTATGTTCCTGAAAATTGTGACTTTAAGTGAAACGGTGTTAAGCAAATCCAATTTCCCCATACAAATTATGGGGGGGGGGGGAGGACATTTTTTTCACCAGACAAAAGACTATATATACACACACACACACACACACACACACACACACAATATAAGTTTTAAACAAACAATTTAATACTGTACACAGCAATGATGATTGTGAAGCTTGGTTGAGGTGGTGAAGTCAGAGGGTGGGATATTTCCCAGGGAATGCCTTACTGCTAAATGATGAACTAGAACAGCTGAGCCCTCAAGGGTTAACACATTGTTGTTAATGTAGCCTCACACTCTACAAGGCAGCACAAATGGAGGGAGGGGAGACAGCATGGCAGACAGAGACACACACCCTGTGTGTGAGAGAGAGATGTGCATTGCCCCTTTAAGTACGCTGAGTGCACTCTAAGTACATTGCCTTTTTAAGTAGATCAGCAAGTTGAAACAGCAGTTGCTACCAGCAAGCTCCCTCAGTACTGAGCCCTCTCATGTCCCCCACCCCCACTATATGGAGATGGGGTAAGCGGGAGGCAGGAACAGGGGGGAGAGGGACACCCTGACATTAGCCCCCCGCACAGCAAGCAGGAAGCTCCTGGGAGCAGCTCCAAGGCAGAGGGCAAGAGCAGCACACGGCAGTGGGGGGAGGGACAGCTGAACTGCCGGCAATTGATAGCCTGCTGGGCAGCTGCCGCACAGGGAACTTAGGGGAACGGGGAGCTGATAGCGGGGCTGCCGGTCCATCCTGGTTCCAAGCCCCCACCAGCTAGCTGCAACAGGCTGCTCTTCCTGCAAGCAGTGGACAAAGCAGGCAGCTGCCAAACAACATTATAAAGGAGCATTGCACAACTTTAAAAGAGCACGTTCTCTCATTGATCAGCAACATAACAACGAAACAATGTTAACTGGGACAACTTTAAGTGAGAAGTTACTGTATACTAACTTCAATAACAACACAGAATACAAAGTGTACACTGCTCACTTTATATTTATTTTTGATTATTTTGATTACAAGTATTTGCACTGTAAAAAAACAAAATAAATAGTATTAGGTAAATTGAAAAATACAAGTACTGTAGTGCAATCTCTTCATCATGAAAGTTGAACTTGCAAATGTAGAATTATGTAAAAAAACCTGCATTCAAAAATAAAACAACGTAAAATTTTGGAGCCTGCAAGTCTACTCAGTCCTACTTCTTATTCAGCCAAACACTCAGACAAACAAGTTTGTTTACATTTGCAGGAAATAATGCTGCCCACTTCTTGTTTACAATGTCACCTGAAAGTGAGAATAGGCATTCACATGGCACGGTTGTAGCCAGCGTCGCAAGATATTTACATGCCAGATGCCCTAAAGATTCATATGTCCCTTCATGCTTCAATCACCGCTCCGGGGGCCATGCATCCACGCTGCTAACGGGTTCTGCTCGATAACAATCTAAAGCAGTGTGAACCGACGCATGTTCATTTTCATTATTTGAGTCAGATGCCACCAGCAGAAGGTTGATTTTTTTTTTTTGGTGGTTTTTTGGTAGTTTCTGCATCAGAGTATTGCTCTTTTAAGACTTCTGAAAGCATACTCCACACCTCATCCCTCTCAGATTTTGGAAGGCACTTCAGATTCTTAAACCTTGGGTCAAGTGCTGTAACTATCTTTAGAAATCTCACATTGGTACCTTCTTTGCATTTTGTCATATCTGCAGTGAAAGTGTTCTTAAAATGAACAACATGTGCTGGGCAATCATCCGAGACTGCTATAACACGAAATATATGGCAGAATGCAGGTAAAACAGAACAGGAGACATACAATTCGCCCCCCCCCCCCAAAGAGTTCAGTCACAAATTTAGTTAACACATTATTTTTAACAAGCCTCATCAGCATGGAAGCATGTCCTCTGGAATGGTGGCCGAAGCATGAAGGGGCATACGAATGTTTAGCATATCTGGCACATAAATACCTTGCAATGCCGGCTACAAAAGTGCCATGCAAATGCCTGTTTCTAACTTTCTAGTGACACTGTAAATAAGAAGCGGGCAGCATTATCTCCTGTAAATGTAAACAAATGTGTTTGTCATAGCGATTGGCTGAACAAGAAATAGGACTGAGCAGACTTGTAGGCTCTGAAGTTTTACATTGTTTTGTTTTTGAGTGCAGTTATGTAACAAAAAAATCTACATTTGTAAATTGCACTTTCACGACAAAGAGATTGCACTACAGTACTTGTATGAGGTGAATTGAAAAATACTATTTCTTTTGTTTATCATTTTTACAGTGCAAATATTTGTAATAAAAATAATATACATTTTGATTTCAGTTACAACACAGAATACAGTATATATGAAAATGTAGAAAAACATCCAAAATATTTAATAAATTTCAATTGGTATTCTATTGTTTAACAGTGCGATTAAAACTGTGATTAATCACAATTTAAAAAATTAATCCAGAATAATTTTTTTTAGATAATTGTGTGAGTTAACTGTGATTAATCGACAGCCCTAATTATATATTTAATTACTACATAAAAGCCATATTCTACCCTTAATTGTGGGCGTGGGGGGGAAGAGTAGAGAGCCCTAAAATTATAGCACAGCCCACAGACTATAATTAAAAACAGAATTCAGCCCTCTTCACCAAATAGGCTTGGCACCACTGCTTTAAACAGAACTACCAATTTCTTAATACAAGGTTGAATTAAAGGTTTATATAAACTATACAGCAGATTGTCACTGTTTTATCATTATTGCTATAAATTACACACAAAATGATAATATTAATCTTTTGTTCAGTGTCTCTTTGAGAAATTACAATCACATCTAAAGAAATTGTGACAGAACAGATGCAGTACAAACAAATCCAAAGTACCTCCTAATAGCTGGTTTTAATTAAAATCCTCTTAGAAGCAGACAATCTTATTTTTAACACAGGCAGAAACCTCTAGAGGTTTTATAGGATGCAAGTAGCTCACGATGGCAGGTCCCTTCCCCCAAAGTTATGCTGGCTTCGAATGGAGGGAACGCACAGGAGCAAAGTCTGCAAAGAGGGCAGTTGTGATGGTGGGAAATGGCAGAAACCTGCCCTCCACCAGGTAGCACAGCGTTAATAGTGGGTGGCACTGCTATAATGAAGGCATGACCAAGGTGGCTGGGAACACACTGATTCAGTGCACCCCCACTGAGAGCACTCCCATGGAGTCCCTGATGGATTTTAGAGTTGCCCAGACTGGCAAAAATTCTAGGGAGGGCGATGGAGGAAACAGTACCATGCTCCAGCCCTGACTGCATCTGGTACTTTCCTGCTCTAGGCAGAGTGAATCTGGCTCAAATATGCCAAAAAACCCAACTGCCCGTGATTTGAACTCTGTGCAGAACTCTACAGCTTACATCAGAATGGGAAAAAGCCTACATAACCGCTAGGTCCTGTGTTTGTTTTTACTGGTGCAATGCTCATGAAACTGAGCAACTAACACAGCTGTGAAGCCAAGCACAGGGAGGGCAGGTATGTGCGGCATTGTCAATCCACTTCAGTCCCTACCTGCAATATCCCCTACTCTTCCAGTCTTCAACTGTTTTTAAGCAGAAACATCCTATTGTACCCAAACATATGCTGGCTTTGTGATATAAACAAATACCCTAATTAATTATTCTATGTGACCTAAAACTCAGAATTTATAGCTAGGTCTCTGACAGTGAAAGGCTAGAACATTAACCCAGTGTGTCATTCCAACTGGTGTGTTTCACAGGTCTGCCAATTATAGTCGAGGTACCGTATATGGTTGGGCACTGAATTGCACTTTTAAGGACTTACTTTCATTTCACTATGGAATGCATGTCTGAGTCTGCTTCTGAACATTAGTGAAACAGTGAATTTGTGTCAATTTCACTTAATTGTTCATTTTGAATTCATATAGTTTAAAGAACACAACAGCAAAAAAGTATTAGAATTCAGGAAAGCAATTTTGGAAAATAAAGGAATCCAGCCTGTGGGGTATGGAGGAGGGAGTAGAAGAGTTTTCACAAACTCACTGAGTTTGTATCTTGGAGATTATGAACAAGACGTGGTCACAGTAGGCAGAGAGTGACAGTGACCATGGATACTGAAGAGCCTACAATGTCAAAGGCTGCAGAGTGAAAAGGATAAAGGAGTATAAGACAGAAGAAGAGGCTTTTAGACAATCAGCAGCTGGTCATTAGAGACCTCTGTAAAACCAATTTAAATGGAATAGAGGGGGTAAAAGCTAAATTATAGGAGATACATGGGGAGTTAGAAGAACATAAAAATTGCCATTCCAGCCCAGAGCAGTGCTCTGTCTAGTTCAGTATCCTGTTACAGACAGTGAACAGTTCCAGATGTTTCAGAAGGTGCAAGAAACACATTAGTGTACAGTTGTGAAATAAACTACCCATAAGGGAAATCAGTCACAGGTTGGCTTATGCCAGGATACATAAGAGTGTCACATTCATTCTAAAAAAGAATTGTATCCTAGCTAATGTAACTAGAGATGTTTTTATTATCTGTATAAATGTCCAATCACTCTGAATCCTGACAAGATTTTGACTTCACTCTTGTGGCAGTGAGTTCCACAGGTCGGCTATACATTGTGTAAAATGGTTATTTTCTTCTCTGTTTTAAATGTGTTGCCTTTCAACTTCACTGACTATCCCCTTAACCTTGAATTATGAAACTGGGTATATTTACCTTCTCGTTATTTTGTATACTTCACTGTCATGTACACTCTTATTCATCTCCTCGCTAAATTAAGTGCTCTCAATCTTTTCAATCTCTCCTCATGAAGAACCTTCTCCTGGCCGCTAATCCTTTTTATTGTCCATCCATTGTCCCTTTCTTTTGAATACTTCTTTTTTGAGACAGGATGACCAGAACTGATAAGAGTATTCTAAGTGTGGGCACAGATAGATTTGAGTAATGGCATTATAATATCTTCAGTATTATTTCCTCTCTCATTATCTGTACAGCCTAACACTGTTTGTTTGTTTGGGGGTTTTGTTGTTATTGTTTTTATTTTGACAGCTGCTACACACTGAGCAGACCCTTTCACTGACCTTTACACAATAATTCTTTCTCCTAAAAGTTTGTTAATTTAAAAATCAAGGTTGCATAACTAGACAGCTTGATCGGTGGGGCTGGAGGGGAAAAAAAGGGAGGAAGGAGAAGTGTTTTTTTTCTTCTTCTTCATGTTTAGGTGAGAAAAAGCATGTATTAAGGCTAATGGGAAGGAGCAGATAAGGAGATAGAGAAAAAACAACAACTGCACTTTATCCTATAAACTTTTAAAACTGTAACAGAGCAGCAAATATTTAAACTAATCAAATATAAAAAAAAATTACATGAAAACTATACAGATTTCCTGGGCAACATCCTGATAATAATGTAGTACAATATAAATCTAGAGCAACTCAATCAAAACCAGTAGAATCACTCCAGATTTCACCTGTGTGAGACAGATCTGGGTCCTCTACTACACATTTTTCTTAAGACAGAAAGAATAGACTGGCTCTGCATGAATTCAGAATAATATAATATAGATGGACTAGTTAAAATACTCAAAGTATTCCAGTTTCCAGACAGACTAAATATAAAATGGGAGGAGTAATTTTCAAATGATTTTTTTTGGAAAACCAAATAAAAAACCAAGCCAAAAATCTTACATTTGGCCCTCTTGATCCTGGAATTCTGGGTTCACTCAACAAACTGATGCTCCCTGATCCTTCCATGTCCTATAGTGAAAGAGGAAAGAATCATAGAACATTATATTTTACACTCACAGCCATTTTATATCAGGACTTCCTCTTGAATCTTAAAAAGCAAAGACATTGAAGAAAAACCAAACATACTAAAAATTCTTCTCCAAAACCATTTTTCTATCAGTTCACTGCTAAGTATTAGAGGTGAGCTATATTCAAATGTGGGAACAGCACCTTGATCCTTTGTGCCAATCGAGAACCTCGCAGAGTGATAGGTTTGTCAGTTTATCAACCTTCCGCATTATTTCACATTCAAGAAACAGGAGAACAGAGCGAAAGTAACTTTCCATTTTCAAGAGTACTTTGTACTACTTTAAATTCTGGTGTAGGATTTGTGTTTTGTCATTTAACTATCTCATAGCATTATGCTGCTTTGTATAGCTGTGCGTACTGTAATTACTTTTCAAAGCTAAATTGCTTAAACATTTATATCTGTTCTGGCAAAGGAGGCTCTGGAGGCATTTTGCCAAGCAGCCTAATTGTGATTCAAGAACTAAAGTTATTTCTTCCCCTCACAATTGAACATTGGGCCCCTGCCTGCAATTACTGTGGATGCAAAAGGCGATTCACATGGATCACTGAAATGAGCATGAGCTGAGAACAGCAATGTCCATACATGGGGAAAGGCTCTCTGAAGCAGAGGGCAGATCTCTATTACCAGGAAATGTGCATTTTCTTTATATACATGCCAATTCTTTTACAACAGTGGAGACTGCAACACTCTTTCTCAATCTGTTTCTACCTCGCTTACACACCACACCATCAGGGCAGAAAAGTAAGGCTGAATGCTGCAGAGCCTTCTTTTCCTTCTTTCTACAAACTGTAAGTCAAAGTGCATCAAATACCAAATGAAATATCTGTTGAGATTATGAGCTTTGAACTGTTTAGCTGTTTGCTCACTTCCCAAGGTGAGTGCACGTGTGTTGCATGTTCCTTCACCTTGCCTCCGTTGCGCTTTAATTGGTCTCCTTGTGGCAATATTTTTCCATCAAAGAGAGTGCCTAATGCCTGTTTTATATAACACACTGTCAGTTTTGACACTCATGTGTTTTTAATAGGTTTACCAGGTACCCTCTGCAATACAGACTGTTCTTTTGGCAAGCACAAGGGCCAGCAAACCCGGTCTCTTTCTTTCCCCAGTGCAGCTCAGCTTTGGCACATAATTAATAACAGCTGCTATCAAGTGCTGAAAGCAGTGCTTTGCAGAAGAGACATGCTTAGGGCAATAAACAGATTGCCAACCAAACGCTAGCATTGCCCTAATGAAACTGGCATACCAACTTGAGAACAGGCACAGCATTGTCTTCAGGTGGTAGAAGCAGGAATCAAAATGATCATGTAGGATCAGCCAGTCTATCCCTAGATGGGATTTCCATCTAGAAATGGGGAAAGGACAATCATCCTGATCTTCCTGGCTTATGATTAAACAAATACAGTTCTGCTATTCCAGCTCAGAGCTGGCTGGCCAATTTATGTTGTTGGAACCAGCCCTTCCTACGCCTCTGTATGTTGCCAATGCAATGGGGTCCCGATCCTGATTATCTCCTGCAATTCTGGCAACTTCACACCACTCAGACTTAGGGGGAGCAAAATGGCAAAATTTGGCCCTAATTGGCTAGCTGCAAATTCCCTCTGCACAAGAGACCTCTCAGCTGGGCTAGAGGGGCAAAGCTGGCTTCTATGTCAACTACCCAGGGGCTATGATGGGGGTGGGACAGAGCACCCCCACCCTTCACCAGCTCTCAAGGGGTTGATGGTCCTAGTTCCTAGCTGGAGTTCCTAGTTACCTGGCATAAGGCAGAGCCCCTCCTAGGGGCTCTGATTTATGTTGGGGTTTGGACCATGGCTGGCCATAACTGGCTCCTAACTGTCCTCATCCCCTCCTGAACCACGTGGTTCCCTGGTAACAAATACAGTGGTGCTCCTTAAAAACAAATGAATTGCTTGAGATATCTACTGGCCAGATTCTGGTATCTTTATTTTGGTTTAGTAGCACCTTAGTCCATGAATAGTTACATTGACTTCAACAGAATTACTTGGGGAGTAAGGTGTGAATAAGGGTATCAGAATTTGTCTTTAAATAAGCACTGGCAGTTACATAACCTCCATATTTAACATATTCAATGTATTTCCTAGAGTAAGTATAGGGAAGAATAAAGGAACAATGCAAACACCGAGGGAACCATATTTATATATCTCAGATAAAACTGGCAAGTTCTAAAGGTCCCCACTCTATCCTGGATAAGATGTTTGCAATTGTCAGCCAAACACTGTTTATTCCTCGCATAAAGTTAATCTTGGTTACTGGTCTGATGTATATTATGTCCCATACAGAAAAAAATTAGCTAGAGAGCCTTTCTCGAATTGACCAGCCAAACAGTAGATGAAAAACACAAACAGAGAGAGAGAGGGTGACCCATACATGGGCATAGATGGAGGTTAAATGCCAACCTTTTAACCTTAGCAAAAATATGGATGTTTAAAACCCTACCAAAGCCAGATCCTCTACCCCAAGTCTGCCAGAAAGGGAAGACAGAATTTACCTCAGTATGTTTCACTCACAGTGCTGAGATTCAGTTATTTTTCTGCACTATGAACTGTTTTCAGATAAAGGACTGAACTGAGCCCTAGGTGAGTTCAAATTTTAGAACAGAGGAGGCACTATATGCATAAATAAAATGTAATGTCTCAATTTTCAAACTTCACTTGTTTGGTTTTGTGAGAAAATGTTCCTATTGAGGATTACACTGCATGAGGTCACTACCAAATTTCTGCATTTTTTATCTTTCAGGCTTACATAACTGACCTGCCTAAACCAAACTTATGGCCTCTAAAATGATAGCATGTGAAAACTGGCATGTTAAAGCAGAACCTGAAGCTCAGGTTTAATGCGCAACAGCAGCTGTCATCATATCTTTAAGTCTACTCTATAAATTATTTACACACTAAAATAAACTACTAAAACGGTTGTGAAAACTGTGTGATAAGAGCTTTAGCTTATAGCACAACAACAATTCTGTTGTTGGCATTAAGATCACAGAATATTTGTATAAAAGTAACTTAAAGAAAGCAATCAGCCACGAACAATAATTACGGCCAAAGAGAGGGCTAAGTTCCACTGAGATAAAAACAGTGAACAACTTATCTGTAGATTGGGAGAAAATAAAGTAAACCTGAAGAGAAACTTTATGGACAGTATTCAGTGTGATAAAACTTGTCTTAAAGATAGTTAGACAGGAAAAGCGTTAATGAGCATGCTCTCCTTCCATTGAAGCCAATAACTTTGCATCTACAATTAACCCTTTTAATAGAAGAGCACCTCAAATCCAAACCCATAGCCTGGGCCAGGTGGCCCCGGTGGTCCAGGTGGTCCTTGAGGTCCAGGCTTTCCAGGCTGCCCATCAGCACCTGCCTGGCCTTCTGGGCCTGGTGATCCAGTATCTCCAGCATCTCCCTAAAGCAAAAGGGCAACAAATGATTTTACTGAACGATTATAACACGTAGATGTGATTACAGGATTTGTTTGACTGAAAATTATGTTCACTGATTTAATTAGGTTGCAGAATAATAATCTTCTGGACTTCTTCCACCCAAGGATCTCAAAGCACTTTTCAAAAATTATTGAATTAAGATTTGCAACATCCTTGTGATGTAGGGTTCACCTCGTTTTATAAATGGGAAATGGAGACAATGAGAGGTGAAGTCATTTGCCCCAACAAAGCAGGTCAGTAGCCAGAGTTGGGAATAGAACCCAGGTCCCCTGAATCTCAAGCCCCAGGCAAAAAAATATTGAAATATTACAAATATTCATTTTGTTAATCTGTTTGATCTTGGCTTTCTTTCAACTGTTTTCAGGAAACTTTTGATAGGCAGAATACAATGCCAAACTATGTGTGACAGACTATACCTGAAGGATGTTGTTATGCTATACTTCAAAATAAACAAAGCTTGATCCTTTTACCTTTGGGCCAACTGCACCAGGAAGACCTTGATCACCCTGTAAAATAAAACCAGTGTCAGTTAATTGAACAGGATTAAATGATTTAGGTATAGAGAACACAGATATATGCTCTGCTTAATTCAGGTTTCAGTGAATACCTTTGTTGTTGAATTTATTGAGGTCATAATGCTGGTTTATAATAAGCATTAAAGCTGCTGGTTAAAAAATCCAACCTTCAGTTGAGTAGTTACATCTGCAAATGACTAGCGCTTCCAGTGTGGTTTGCAGACAGGAAGCAATCTAGTATTTTGATTATTGCAGCAGGTTTTAGAGGTTTGGACCACACAGAATCAAATATCAAGGATGAAATCTTCACCTCATTGAAGTCAATGGGAAAATTCTCATTGAATGCAATGGGAGCAGGATTTGATCCCAACCAAATTGTAAGTATGGCCCAGTCAAAGAATGCTAACATTGCTACAGATGTTTTTATGGTTCCACTGTGGTAATCTAGCAACCTGATTTTCTTATACACACTCAATCTGTGACAAATCTCTGTTTGAAAGGGATATAGGAACCTTAATAAACAAGCAGAGTTCCTGTATTCGGTGTTCTCTGAATGGCACAGGTCAGACACTGCAAATGTCAGCCTGCCTAGGTACTCTACAATGGAGTCATAGATTCATAGATTCTAGGACTGGAAGGGACCTCGAGAGGTCATCGAGTCCAGTCCCCTGCCCGCATGGCAGGACCAAATACTGTCTAGACCATCCCTGACAGACATTTATCTAACCTACTCTTAAATATCTCCAGAGATGGAGATTCCACAACCTCCCTAGGCAATTTATTCCAGTGTTTAACCACCCTGACAGTTAGGAACTTTTTCCTAATGTCCAACCTAGACCTCCCTTGCTGCAGTTTAAGCCCATTGCTTCTTGTTCTATCCTTAGAGGCTAAGGTGAACAAGTTTTCTCCCTCCTCCTTATGACACCCTTTTAGATACCTGAAAACTGCTATCATGTCCCCTCTCAGTCTTCTCTTTTCCAAACTAAACAAACCCAATTCTTTCAGCCTTCCTTCATAGGTCATGTTCTCAAGACCTTTAATCATTCTTGTTGCTCTTCTCTGGACCCTTTCCAATTTCTCCACATCTTTCTTGAAATGCGGTGCCCAAAACTGGACACAATACTCCAGCTGAGGCCTAACCAGAGCAGAGTAGAGCGGAAGAATGACTTCTCATGTCTTGCTCACAACACACCTGTTAATACATCCCAGAATCATGTTTGCTTTTTTTGCAACAGCATCACACTGTTGACTCATATTTAGCTTGTGGTCCACTATAACCCCTAGATCCCTTTCTGCCGTACTCCTTCCTAGACAGTCTCTTCCCATTCTGTATGTGTGAAACTGATTTTTTCTTCCTAAGTGGAGCACTTTGCATTTGTCTTTGTTAAACTTCATCCTGTTTAACTCAGACCATTTCTCCAATTTGTCCTCCAAAGCAGTTGCAATCCCTCCCAGTTTGGTATCATCCGCAAACTTAATAAGCGTACTTTCTATGCCAATATCTAAGTCGTTAATGAAGATATTGAACAGAGCCGGTCGCAAAACAGACCCCTGCGGAACCCCACTCGTTATGCCTTTCCAGCAGGATTGGGAACCATTAATAACAACTCTCTGAGTACGGTTATCCAGCCAGTTATGCACCCACCTTATAGTAGCCCCATCTAAATTGTATTTGCCTAGTTTATCGATAAGAATATCATGCGAGACCGTATCAAATGCCTTACTAAAGTCTAGGTATACCACATCCACAGCTTCTCCCTTATCCACAAGACTCGTTATCCTATCGAAGAAAGCTATCAGATTGGTTTGACATGATTTGTTCTTTACAAATCCATGCTGGCTGTTCCCTATCACCTTACCACCTTCCAAGTGTTTGCAGATGATTTCCTTAATTACTTGCTCCATTATCTTCCCTGGCACAGAAGTTAAACTAACTGGTCTGTAGTTTCCTGGGTTATTTTTATTTCCCTTTTTATAGATGGGCACTATATTTGCCCTTTTCCAGTCTTCTGGAATCTCTCCCGTCTCCCATGATTTTCCAAAGATAATATCTAGAGGCTCAGATACCTCCTCTATTAGCTCCTTGAGTATTCTAGGATGCATTTCATCAGGCCCTGGTGACTTGCAGGCATCTAACTTTTCTAAGTGATTTTTAACTTGTTCTTTTTTTATTTTATCTGCTAAACCTACCCCCTTCCCATTAGCATTCACTATGTTAGGCATTCCTTCAGACTTCTCGGTGAAGACCGAAACAAAGAAGTCATTAAGCATCTCTGCCATTTCCAAGTTTCCTGTTACTGTTTCTCCCTCTTCACTAAGCAGTGGGCCTACCCTGTCTGTGGTCTTCCTCTTGCTTCTAATGTATTGATAAAAAGTCTTCTTGTTTCCCTTTATTCCCGTAGCTAGTTTGAGCTCATTTTGTGCCTTTGCCTTTCTAATCTTGCCCCTGCATTCCTGTGTTGTTTGCCTATATTCATCCTTTGTAATCTGTCCTAGTTTCCATTTTTTATATGACTCCTTTTTATTTTTTAGATCATGTAAGATCTCGTGGTTAAGCCAAGGTGGTCTTTTGCCACATTTTCTATCTTTCCTAACCAGCTGAATAGCTTGCTTTTGGGCCCTTAATAGTGTCCCTTTGAAAAGCTGCCAACTCTCCTCAGTTGTTTTTCCCCTCAGTCTTGATTCCCATGGGACCTTACCTATCAGCTCTCTGAGCTTACCAAAATCCGCCTTCCTGAAATCCATTGTCTCTATTTTGCTGTTCTCCCTTCTACCCTTCCTTAGAATTGCAAACTCTATGATTTCATGATCACTTTCACCCAAGCTGCCTTCTACTTTCAAATTCTCAGCGAGTTCCTCCCTATTTGTTAAAATCAAGTCTAGAACAGCTTCCCCCCAGTAGCTTTTTCAACCTTCTGAAATAAAAAGTTGTCTGAAATGCAGTCCAAGAATTTGTTGGATAGTCTGTGCCCCGCTGTGTTATTTTCCCAACATATATCCGGATAGTTGAAGTCCCCCATCACCACCAAATCTTTGGCTTTGGATGATTTTGTTAGTTGTTTAAAAAAAGCCTCATCCACCTCTTCCACCTGGTTAGGTGGCCTGTAGTAGACTCCTAGCATGACATCACCCTTGTTTTTTATCCCTTTTAACAGATTGACATCGATCTGTTCTCCTACCTCACTCTGCTTTTACTGAAGCCTCTCTCACACTCTCCATCTCTTTTCCTTGCCATTCTTTCTATTCAGTTTACAGAATAGCCAGAAACCCAGAGTCTGAAAACAGCTATTTTTTCCCATTCACACTAACTGAATTAATAGCAATACATACAATAGCTGGCCAACTACTATAGCTCCTACACAAACAGACAATGGAAATTTTGACCATATGAGCCCTCAACAGATAGAGTAAGCACCAATGATAAAACAATAGCAGACAAATAAAGAATGATTTGTTGGAAAAAGGAACGACAGGAAGCATGTAAAACTACTCTCGACAGGTGGGAATGGATTTGGCAGACTTGCTGTGCACTGACTGTTCTTTGAGCAACTGCAGCGTGCAGAGTGCTTCATTTATAATTTAATTCTTATCAAATACATACAGTGTGGAAAATAGGCTCTGAAAGACAAGACAACTGGCCTTATCCCTCTTTCTGAGGAACATGCTCTGAATGAAAATGGCATTCTTCCAATTAACCCCTCTCCCCTCCAGACTTTCACCCTAAAATCTGAGATGCAGGTTAATTTAGTTTATTGTAACCAGGCATCTTTATTCTTCTCAGGACCCTCCCATAGGAACTGATCTTGTCCTACTGAAGTCAATGGGAACTTTACCATTGACTACAAAGGACACAAGATCAAGCCCTGAGCTCTGGAACAAGGAACTTATTTTAACTCTCTCTGGTCCATGTTGGCTCGGTGTGGGAATCACTGGAACAGCCACACAGAGGGGGCCCGAGCACCCCATTTGTACCACAGTACTGCCAACCCGAAGTATTCAAAACTCGTGAATCAGCCTCAACAAAATCATGAGACTGGCTTAAATATCCTGAGATTTTTTAAAGAAAATATTGGGGTTCTTTTTCTTTGCCTTCTGGTTTTTGAGCCTTTAGGGTGCACTTAGGTCCCAGTTTCCAGATTCTCTCTGCAACAATAAGGGCCAGAAACTTACTTGATTTTAATGAAAACAGAGATTCTCATGCAATCACTTGACTCCAGTAGCACAAGCTTTAAGAAAACACCAAATACTGCAACACTCATGACAAAATTGCAAATGTAGGCAACATTAGCACCATATAGGTGGTTTACACCTGCCCTCACATAGGCCAGGGCAGAAGGAGAAGTTGAGAATGGACTATAGAATCCACAATTTAGTAGTTCCAGTGACCCTAGCGCCCCACAAAAATGCAGTGGAAGATCCGCAGCAGGGAGCTGTGCTGCAGCTATAGGCCACTCTTGGCTGGAGGGGTGGATTTCACCCGCCCCATGTACTTTACTTGCATAAACCCAATTATTACTCTGCCTTTCTATGGATGAATTACATGGAATTGTTGTATATTATCTATTGAAAAAAATAGGACTGGATGCAACAGGACATTATAAGGTTGTTCAAACAGCCATTTGAGATGTTTTAACAAGCATTAGGAGCTGGATTCAGTAAACTATTCAGGGCTTCCTCCAGCTCAGAAGTGACGAAGATTTTATGCAGAACTCGGACCTTAGATTTTTAACTTACTTTTTCTCCTTTCTTTCCAGGAGGGCCAACCATTCCATCAAGTCCAGGATGTCCTTGGGGCCCCTGCGAATGATAGTAGATATAAGCACCTTCCCCAATCACAAAGAAAATACCCTGCCCAAATGACTTTATTTGAACTAATACAACTTTAAAAAAATAAACTCTAATATGCCTTAGTAACCTTCTACTCTAGTGATTTGTATTTCTGAGTTTTCATTTCTGACGTGTTGGTCTTTATGCAACTGAAGAGTGACACTAATACTTAATGAGAAACAACGTTCATGTAAGGACTGAGATTGCTTGCTATTATGGTCATGATTCTGCTTTTCTTGCAATCAGCAAGAGGTTTAAGTGTTTGAGGAGTGCAGGATCCGGTTTTATGTCTACTTGGAAATGTTGGCATCTCTACTTCATGGGCCAGATCCTGGATCCCAGCTCTTACCCCTTTCCACCACAGTGACAGTGCCAACAGGGTGGAGAGCCACCCTACCAGGGCACTCAGGGATTCCCCTGACGTCAGGGAATCTTTGGATGGCACAGAACTGGTAAAAAGCCCATTTACAACTTTTTTTTTTTAATACAGGAAATTGGACAGAAAAAAACCCATAAGCAGCATTCCTGAGAGGACCGTGGCTGTGGCCACAGTGGAAGAGGATGGGGTTGGAGTGTGCAACATTCTAGCCATCTCCAGCTGGCGGAGTGATCATTCTAGACAATATAATGTAGAGCTTCCCTTAGGCCCTTTTCCCTGTTCCCAAACCCCACAGTTGGGGGGTCTGCTCCCACAGACAGGCCCAATACATGTTAAGTGAAACTGGAGGGGGCTCCTGGAGAAAGGAAGAAAGAAGAATGGGGAAGGGAATTTGGGGGTCCTTGTGAATGGAACTGAGATGCAGGAAGAACTGTGGGGAGAGGAAAGGAGAAACAAGAGAGAACAAAAGAGAACAGGAAAAAAAGGGGAAACTCAGCCACACAATGTAAAGGAGAAACAAGAGTCAGACATGGGTACGCACAGAAGAGACAGCAGAATACAGAATGGGAAAGGGGGGGGGGAGAGGAAGAATAAAAAAATAGAGAGAAGGAAAGAGGAAAGAGGTTTCAAAAAGAAACAGAGCCAGATAGAGAATGATGAAGGAAATCATTCGGGGGAGGGAGGACCCATAGGTAGAGGGAAAGAATTAAAAGCTACACAGTGGCAGACTGGAACTCTCAATCTGTGGGGCCCTTGCTCTGTGCTCAGATCACGATGAGACCTTTCCTAGACTTGAAATTCTATTTCCTCCTCCATCTGCTAGTCTTCACAAATATGTAACATATTATAGGCAGCCCCGAATAGTGCCACCTATACTGAAGGTTATAAGTTTTGGAGTTGGGACTTGAAATTTGGCAAGGGGGTTGTCCTGGTGTCAAGGATGTGCCTTTTGCCAGCCCCATTAAAGCGTTTCCAAATTTGGCTAAGTTATCAGCCTTTGAAATTTTTCACTATGCACCTGCTCAGACAGACTTGTTAAGAGTTTGGTAGCTAAACTCCCCAGAGATTCTGTCTGTAGTGAGCGTGTTCAAGCCCAGGGCTGCAGGAAGTGAGCAGGAATTTCCCTATAATTCCTCTTTATGGCTGCTGCAGGCCACTGTGGCACTGGGCAACAGGACTCAAGGCAGGGAGACTGTCTCTCCAGTGCTCACAATCAGGATGGCTCTGTACCCTTCTAGTGGGGGCTGGGCCACATGTAGAGATTGATGAGCCTGCTACAGTCACTGCTGAGGAGCCACCCAGGGGTGCAGCATTTCAAGCGGCAGCCTGTACACAGAACTGAGATTGTGATAGAGCACAAAATGTGGCAGGTGGTTTCCAAATGTAACACTGCACCATGGAGTGCGTTGTCAGCAACAAATGAAGGAGGCCCTGCACCCCAAATGTTATTACATTTGTCTGGTGCTTTTTAGGATGGCCACTACTGGCCTCACATTTTCCACCCTTCTCTCCTCACTTTCCATTTCTGCCTTCTGGACCCACTATAGTTGATACGGTATAAATTTTTAACATTAACAAAATTGGAATGATTTACATTATGTTTTAGGTCTATTTTATATTGTACCGTGAATATTTTGGCTGGGAGGGTTGGATTAGCATAAAATTGTAATTAATTATTCATGATTATGATTATTACTCATGCAGTGTACAATGATCTTAAGTCTTACCGTCATATGGCTGCACATGTGCTTTATAGCTTTTGAGTAGCCTCAAGTATGCTATTACTTTACATTTAACTTCTTCTGCATCACTTGTCTTTACAAAATTGCACATGAAAACTATTTTTTAAAGAAACGTAACCGTATAAATGCTGACGAAAGAGGCAATGAGCTATTTCAACTTCATGTATATTTAACAAACAAAACCAAGTAATCAGATCAATAACAGATGCTATTTAAAGCAGTTAGTAAAAGCGATAGTTCCAGTTACAAAAGGCAGTTTTTAATCCAAGCCTTTTCAAGACGTTTCCAATAAGAGAGCTCTTAAATAACTAAGTCCTTGATTCAGCCAGGTACTTAAGCATGGGCTTAACTTTAAACAAATGAGTAGTCCCACCGGAATCAAGACTACTCACATGCTTATGTTGCACATGTAGGGTTGCCAGGCATCCAGTTTTCAACCAGAATGCCGGTCCAAAAGGGACCCTGGGGGCTCCGGTCAGCAGCGCAGCGGGGGCCCGGGGCTTGCCCTAGCTCCCCACGGCACCCAGAAGCGGTCGCCAGGTCCCTGCAGCCCCTAGAAACATGGGCGGCCAGGGAGGCTCCGCACTGCCCCTGCCCTGAGGACGGCTCCACAGCTCCCATTGGCCAGGAACCACGAGCAATGGGAGCTGCAGGAGTGGCGCCTGTGGGCGCGAAGGCAGTGCATGGAGCCTCCCTGGCCACCCATGAGTCTAGAGGCTGCAGGGACATGGTGGCCGCTTCCCAGGAGCCATGGTAAGCACCAATGGGATCCCGCAGATTGTCTTGCAAGATTTGTCAATGAAATTCCTCAAACTTGCAGTAATACTCATCAGGAAGCCTGACCTATTTTGGATGCAGTGTTAGACAATGTTTTGTTCAGAATATCACAGCTACGTGACTTGTGAGCATCACTGCAACAAGGATTATCATGTTTTGTTTTTTATTGTAGGGCCATATCCTGATTCCCGTCTCTGGCTTCAGAGGGTTTTGACTAAAGCAGAAGCAATGTGGTTCTGGTGCAGGGGTAGTGAAAAGGATAGGGAAGGAAACTGGAAGCTAAAGAGCACAACTTTGTGGTGGACTCAAATAGCAACTTCTTACAAATTATGTCAAAGCTATGGTGGAAGCCCGGCTCACAGGAAATAGTTGGGGGAGGGGAGCCTAGTTATGTAGAATCCTCTGATGATACTGCAACAGCTGCCATAGTAGTGAGTTGACTCAGAGAGAGGCCACTTGAAACGGAATTTAAGAAGAGGGTCTAGCATGCAAAACATTGCAGAGTGGGTGGTGACTTCTGGTCTCAACAATGTCTTATCTGAAAAAACTTTCATTGATTTCAATGGCTTTGGATGAGGCCCAAAGTATGTACTTAAATCTATCCCTATTCACACAAGCATGCACTTAAGTGCTTTGCTGAATCTGGCTTTACTGATGAATCAGTATCTGAGGCTATGTCTACACTACAAATTACTTCAGTATAATTTATGTCGCTCAGGGGTGTGAATAAGCCACCCTTGTGAGCAACATAAGTTATACCAACGTAAGCTCCAGTGTAGACAGCTCTCCCGCTGAAATAGCTACTGCCTCTTGCAGAGGCAAGAGTTATTAAGCCGATGGGAGAGCTCACTTCTGTCAGCTTAGAGCGTCTTCACAAGAAGTGCTACAGTGGTGCAACTGCATCGGTGCAGCTATGGTGCTGTAAATGATGTAGTGTAGACATAGTCTTAGAATCTCCGGAGGCACTCAGCATCATGCAGGATTAGGCTCCCATGATCATGAACTGATATAGACTATGCCCGAATCTGCCCTGTGAGTTTATAAAGAAAACCGCACCATATCTAGTAGGCTTAGATTCTTGCTACAGTGAAAGAATGTGTCAACAACTATGTACAACTTAGTGAGAAAAATGTTTTGGGGATTTCAATGAAGATCAAAGGTTTTGTACCTCTAGAACTTGCTGAATCATTCTTAAGTGAGGCCAAAACACTTGAAATACTTTAATGATTTTCCTCTTTCCAAAATTTCTTATTTTCCAGATTATACAATTTTCTTGATAATGTTTCATGGACTGTAGCTGCTATCATATGCGATACCATGGCTGAATTTCTTACTGGTCAAAAATTATTATTTATCTTTTTGTGGCTGTTCCTCTCTCTCCCTCTCCTCCTGGTTGAGCTTATTATGGAAGACTATCTTTAAAAAAGGACACCCAAATAATAAAAAGGAAATTTTTTTGTATATAAAAAAAAGATTCCTACTGTTTAGATCACGAACTGAGGTTTTTTTAAATTTTAACAATGCTAAAGAGATCCTAGACTCAAACAGGATCATTATCATTTCACAATAAATTTTCAAGTGGAAAACCACTTGACTATTAAAAAAAAATGGACAGGAATCTCTGCCTTCTCTTTTAGCATATTTTTGTTCTGAGAAACAATGCCAAATGAACTTTCATGATATCATCTAGTACAAAACTCTTATAACAAGTGCTTTAATTTCAAGCTCTGGTAAGAATCAATATTTTGAATTCAAGTCAGTGAAGTGGCAGTGGCACAACCACATAATTATAAATAACTCCGCTCTGTCTTCTTCATAAAAGCAATTCAA
Organism: Emys orbicularis; assembly: GCF_028017835.1. Classification (NCBI taxonomy): domain Eukaryota; kingdom Metazoa; phylum Chordata; order Testudines; family Emydidae; genus Emys; species Emys orbicularis. Next base: position 179,372,956 of record NC_088684.1, read on the forward strand.
ATAAAACTTAAATCAATTGAAAGGATGGTATAGTTTGAGAACGAGGAAAAAAAGTAATAAAAAGAAACCTCTTTGCATAGTTACGTTCTTAGGCCCCAGTCCTGAGTCTTATGCACAGGCTTAAAGTGCTCGTAGTGCATATCGTTAAGCACGTGCTTAAGTCCTTGCAGAGTCAGGGCCTGCTACTGTAAACTCTTACTACTTGGTGTAGCACTTATGAATTTTCAACTGGGAAGTATTCATGGTAATAGGGCTACGCCCAGTAGTAAGTATTTGAAAATAGGATATTTAGGGTCCTGTAGCAATGTTAACTCTTACAATTTTTATTGCATGTCTCATGATATTTAGTGCGTTTCTTTAAGCTCAAGTTCCTGGAGTCATGTGCTCAGGTAAGAATCTTAGCTTTCTTTAAAAAAGCTTTTTGGCCAGTGTGGTTGCAGAGAAAAGCTTGACAATGTGACTGAAATAACACATTAAAGGTTCAAACACCAGAGTAGATATATTTATATTTTAAATCTCATGACTTTTCAGCCAACTGCATGATTTTTTGGGGGGGCTGACTCAATTTTTGAATAGTAGGGGATGGAAGTGATGCTGTAGTATAATCAGCAATCCATTCCATGGTTGCCTAATCTGGGCCAAGAGTAAGACAAACTCTGGGTGAGATCCTCATCCCCCCGCCCCCAACTCCAGTTCAAAGAGCCAGAGTGCTGTAAAAGGGCTGCAGAAGGTCTGGACCAGGTGGAGAAGAATTTCACCCAGTGCAGACACAGCAGAAATCAACTGTAAGGCTAGCATACAAGGACCCAGTGTGAGAAAGCAGCACTCTGGAACCCCCATATTCACCACTGAGATAGGATTATGATATATTTTGTACAAAGTATGCCTTGTGAGGCATCATTTTAAAAGTTTTGATCTGCTGAACATTAATATCCTGTTGGATTGTTATGTACAATCATTATATGTAAGGTTATGAAGTATTGCTGTATGTGTTACTGAAATATGTTGTGCGGTTGGGAACACCCACAACCAGCATTTCAAGTACAACAATGGAGTAGCCAGAAAGCGTTAATGGCTCCTCAACACCCACCAAGAAAAGAATCTACTATCCCAGAGACTTTCAGAGAGACCATGTAGACTATGGAGACTGCTTGACCAATGGGGACAGCCTGATCCCCACATCACAGCAAAGATCTTTCCAGCAAGCTTGAAGAAAATATAGAAGAGAGGAAGTGACATCATTACTTGGCCTCTTCCACCCCCCCCCCCCATTCAATACCTGGAGAAATGTCTGGAGGACAAAGACCTTGAACTGGGGGAGGGAGGTCCCAGGCTCGAAAAGAGTCCAAGCCTGTGTATTGAGGATCTGTAACCTGCTTGTACCATCCGTCAGGGTGAGGCACTAATTGATTCAAATCCTGTTGAGTTTGTAGAACTTAGACTGTGATTTAATTTTAATTCTTAAGTAACCAACTTTGATCTCTACGCTTGATATTTATAATCACTTAAAATCTATCTTTCCGGAGTTAATAAATCTGTTTTATTTTTACCTAAAACAGTGTGTTTTGGTTGAACTACTTGAGAAATCTCAGCTCAGGTTACAAAGGCTAGAGTGAGTCCTCTCCACATCGAGGGAGAGGCAGATTAGATAATGAATTTACACTGGCCAGGCTTCTGACCAGTGCAATATGATACAGTTCTGGGGTGCAAGACTGGGGAGCGGGGAAGTAGGGGGGAATTGGCAGGAGCCTCCCTATTGATTTTTCATGAGTGGCTGGGAGATCATTCATGTGTAACACAGTGAGGTATGTTCCTCCCTGTGGATGGCTGTGTAAGGGCAGTATCTGCCAGAGGATTGTAGCGTGCCAACCATGTCAGTGTGAGAGGCAGCCCGGGTTAGTGGGACAGAAGGCTCAGAGGTCCCACAGTCCAGGTTACACCCCAGAGACAAACTGGGGGTGAGGGGGAGTGTGATGGGGCAGGGCTAAAGGAGGGAGGGGCACATTGGGGTATGGCCACAGCATGCAGCACTGGAAGGCTGCTGTAATTTACAGGCCCCCAGGGCTGTTTTAAATTAAACCAGGGCCTCTCCAGCCCCTGGAGCAGGTGGGAACTGGGAAGGCACCAAGAGGCTTAAAGTCACCCTAGCCCCAATGCTGTGCTTTCTAAAGACTCCATGAGGCTGAAATCATTCGGACTCCAGGCAGATTTAAGAATCTGCCCTGTGGATCCTCTTGCAGGGTCAGAATCTAGTTCTGCAAATATTACTCAAAGCAAAATGTTGGTAAACACATAACATAATATTGTTGCTATGGACAACTATGTAAAGCATTTAAAAACCCATTGACAAATGCTACAAACCAATCTGTAGGATAACAGAGGAAAAGGCCAGATTTACACATCATTTTGTTTACCAAATACTTAGAATTTGCTTCAAAATGGAAGTCAATTACATCTTGATTGCAATTATTAATTATGTAATTAATCAAATATAAAAACATAAGAACGGCCATACTAGGTCAGACCAAAGGTCCATCTAGCCCAGTATCCTGTCTTCCGACAGTGGCCAATGCCAAGTGCTTCAGAGGGAATGAACGGAACAGGTAATTAACAAGTGATCCATCCCCTGTTGCCCATTCCCAGCTTCTGGCAAACAGAGGCTAGGGACACCAACATTATTCTCAAGGTTCCATTGTGTATGTAAACAAGGCTGTTTCTGAAACACGTTGATAAAACAGCATCGAGGGAAAATACTGCCTTTTGAGCCCACATTTGTAGGACCACCTTATTTGACCTTAGTGAAACATCTTATTGCCATGACAGAACCATTAATTTCCTCATCATACACCTCTAAATTGTAAAACCAAAGGACATTTCAGTGCAGAAATAAAAGTTACATAAAACAAAGTAAACACCACCTTTAAAATATACATTTTAGCAAACTTTTAGACTCTCTGGGCCTGTTTACACAAGGACACTGAGGAAAATTAATCCAAATAAGGGTTAATTAAAAGTCAGTTAGTTAAACTGCCTAAAAGAGGCCTTAATTTGGTTACAGTGAATTAAGATAAACCAAATTAAGGTAATTTTAATTCCGAATTAGAGTATCCACACAGGAGTTTAATGCAATTTAACTAATCCTCTTTTAATTCAAACCTTCAGTTAATTCAGATTAACTCTCCTGAATGTCCCCATGTAGACAAGTCGTGTGCTGTTTAACAATAGAATAATTCATCTTTAAGTAAACCTACTGTGCTCTAGTTATCACAGATTTGCATTAGACAAATCAATACATACACTGTTTATCTTTGGAGCAAAATGAATGCTTTTGGAAAGTTCTGTTACAAAAGTGCCTTAAGGCAGATGGTGATGTAAGGATCTTAATACTGTAATATTCATTTGAAAGATTGGTCTATTCCTCATATTATGAGTTGGGTGAAATCTAGTTATGAGTTGAGTTAAAACCCCAATGAGACTGATAATTGAAAGGTGAGTTCACACCTAACGTAACTTTAAGCACAAATCCCACCTAAGACAGAGAGGTGCATGTGGGTAGACAGATCATAAAAAAACTGACATCAGACAAGAACAGAGAAAGAGGGAAAGGCAAGAAAGCCAAGCAAGAATCTGTAAGCATTGTGTGACCCTGGACAAAGCTAGAGAGCGTGCTTTGGGGTCTGGTGTTGGCTAAAAAGGCTTGGGGGCTGTAAGCTAAGAAACTGCTCCTTTTGTTCTTGGTTCTTTCTGAATTCAGAGACACAGGACTTTGCACATTTCTTGGTAATAAACAAGATTGCATCAAAGAAAATACCAGACTCCATCAGTTTCTGTTTCCAACTGGAACATCCCCAGCGCCCCAAACTCTGACTAGCTGCTCGAGTCAAAAAGGGGTAACACTGGTGCAGGGCCGGCTCTGGCTTTTTTGCCGCCCCAGGCAAAAAAGCCTCCGGCCGCCCCCCCCCCCCCCCCGCGGGGGGGGGAGGGGGGGAGGGCGGCCGGAGCCCTGGGAGGAGGGCAGCGAGCCCCGGCGGGGGCTCGGCTCTCCCCCCGGCGGCCAGAGCGCAGGGCGGCGAGAGGGCGGCGAGCCCCGGCTGGGGCTCGGCTCTCCCCCCAGCGGCCAGAGCGCAGGGCGGCGAGAGGGCAGCGAGCCCCGGCTGGGGCTCGGCTCTCCCCCCGGCGGCCAGAGCGCAGGGCGGCTGGGGAGAGGGGAGGGCCGGGGGGAGGGCGCGGGGGGGAGGGCGGCCAGAGCGCCGGGGGGAGGGCGGTGAGCCCGGCTGTGGCCCCGCTCTCCCCGGCGGCCGGAGCGCCGCGCCGCCCCCCTCCAGGTGCCGCCCCAAGCACAAGCTTGGTGGGCTGGTGCCTGGAGCCGGCCCTGCACTGGTGTCAGGAGCGGGAACCAGTTTCTAAGAAGAGAGATTGTGTCCCGGTGTTCCTGCTGAATTAAGATGGAACAAATAATGGAGGCATTTGCAGAATCCAAAACCGGCCAGTGGGATTTAAAACAAAACCTAAAATAGGAGCTGGAGGCTTCACAAAAGAATTTTTAAAAAATACACAAAAGCAACATCTGCAGGATTCCCAGAAAGGGATGAGGATTGCCTTACAGGCAGAGGTCAAATCTCTGTTGGAGCAGCAACTACAAAATGTCCAGACAGGTTGGGAAGCCCAGCTGCATAGCTCCCAAGCTGAAATGGCAAGATAGAGGAGGCCAGCAACCTGACTGCCATAGACCTGAAGTTTTTCCATGAAATAGTGGAGACCAGGCAGGCTGTAGCCAGCTTGGAACTCAATAACAGAGATGAGCTGCAGCAAGGACACAAGGAGCTCAAAATTCAGTTCAAGAAGGAAAGGTCACAGATCATAGTGGAAGGGCAGCCAGAGCACTTGGGTAAGACCAGACATTTCCAACAGTTTTCTAACATCTTTATAACCCACAGAGGCCTAGAAGGAAGAGGTCGGGTTGTCCCAGCTCAAATAATGCAAAAGCCCACTATCTTTGAGGGAGAAAGACTTTCTGGGAGGCTTATTTGGATCAATTCAACATTATAGTTCAAATGAGTGGCTAGAAAGAGGGACAGAAAGGGGTTTCTAGCAGGCAACTTAGCTGGCCCAGCTCTGATGGTGCTGCAGAACTTACCCCCAGAAAAGAGACAGAGTTATCCAGACCTGGTACAAGCCCTTGACATGTGATTTGGAGTTGGCCAATCTAAGCAGGCCAGGGCATGGAGAGGGAAAGAAGAAACCCCATCTGAACTGAACTGAGGACCTGCAGAGGCTTATATTCCCAGCATACACAGACACCACTGAGGCCTTCCTGGATAGATTGGCTATGGACCAATTTATAGATGATCAGCTTGACTTGAACTTGCAGATCAAGACTAGTGAAAGGAGGCCAGAGACAAAATTTGCCACGGAACGTGAATCTTTCCTTGCAGCAGTGCACCAGAAGAGGAAGCAGCTGCTAGTGATAGGTTTTGGTTGATGCAATGTCCCCAGCCACATTAGAGAGGCTAATGGAAAGGGTATTACATGGCATTTCCCTCTCAACCTGTCTGTTATACCTAGATGATATCCTAGTGCATGCTAAAACATTTGCGCTAGAACCAAAACATTTACAAAAGGTCAGTGATAAACTGAAGGCAGCCAACTTGAAACGGAACCCAAAGAAATCTGAGTTGTTTCAAAAAGAGGTAACGTACCTTGGGCTCACAATTAGTGAGGAGGGAATTTCCACTGACAAAAAGAAAATGGAGGCTGTACAGAGCTGGCCCGCTCCCTAGACACTCACATATGTGCAGAGTTTTATAGGACTCAGAAGGTTTGTTTGTGGGTTTGCACAGGCTGTGAAAAAGGGAAATCACTTCAGTGGTTAGCAGAGTGGGATGTAGAATTTTCAGAGTTAAAAAAGGCTCTGGTGACTGTTCCTGTCTTGGCCTAACTTTGTTTCAAAACCCCCTTTTCATATTGGTCACAGATGCTATCGCGTATACTCTGGAGACAGTACTGACACAGGAACACAAGGGACTTGAGAGGCTGGTTGCTTAGTACAGCAAAAGTCCAAGTTCTCCTCAGCTAAATTATTGCACCATCCAAAAGGAACTTGTAGCAGTGGTTAAATCTGTAGAACATTTTCATCGGTATTTGTATGGGAGGAAGTTTGTGGTCAGGACAGACCACGCTTCCCAGCAATGGCTCTTTAGATACAAGAATCCTGAGGGACAGCTTGCCAGATGGTTGGAGAAACTGCAGTGCTATGATTTCCCAATCACACATAAGCCTGGCCATAAGCATGATATTGCTGATACTTTGTCCAGACAACTCTGTTGGAAGTCTAATTGCAAACCCTGCCCCAAACAGAAGAGCAAAGAATTAGTTGCTCAAGGGAATGGGGGTGGCTCACTTCCTCTAATTCACAGAAGTGCCCATGTTCCTGGTTCATCAACTGGAATGATGGGGATGGGGTTGCAGGAATGGACCCCAGAACAAGTCAAAACTTCCCAGAGAGAGGATCCTAATATCTGTGTGTGACTGGAAAATCAATTTGCATATGCAGCCACCGTGAAACATAGTGTCCCCCCCATAACACCACACTAAAGGCTTTCTGGTCAAAGTGGGAAAGCTTGGAGTTTAAAGAGGAAATATTGTATAGGAGTGGGGAGAAACCAGCAGGTGATGGATCCAGATACCAGCTGGTTGTACCAGATGCATTGAAAAAGAAGTTTTGAGGTTACATCATGATTTTAAAACTACTGGACATTTTTGGGACTGCAAAAACCTTAGCTAACCTAAAGGAGAATTTCTATTGGGTAAAATTCAGGCAGGATGTGGAAAATTGATACAGGAAATGTGATGCTTGCATTACAAAGGGAGGTCTCTTTAAAACTGGGAGGTTCCCTTTGCGGCATTATCTTGTGGGGGGCACCAATGGAGTGCACTGCCATTGATGTTCTTGGGACTTGGCTAAGACAGAGGCTGGCAATCAGTATTTGCTGGTGATTCTGGACTACTTTTCAAAATGACCTGAGGCTAACACACTTATAAGAAATCAAGATGCTGGGACAGTAGCAGAGGTCTTAGTAAATGAATTCTTCAACAGATTTGGGGTCCCAGATGAGTTACACAAAGATCAAAGGAGAAAATCAGAATCCAAAGTATTCCAACACATTTGTGAGATTCATGGGATTGCAGAGCTCCCATCACCTCCCCCATGGGACGGCGAAAAGGTTCAATAGGACTCTAGGGGCTCCTTTGTAGAACAGTGTCAAAGGGACTGGGACCAGCATATCCCATTCCTTTTGATGGCTTATAGGACAGCAGTCAGTGAGAGTACAAAGGGTATCCCAGCACTTCTCACATCTGGGCATGAGATAAGGGGTCCCAGCAAACCTTTTATATAGAGTCCCTGAAGAGGAACAAAGGGAGTTGAACCATGGGCTGTGTAGAAACCCTACAGTCCAACACTGAAAATGTTCACACTTTTGCTAGGGGAAATGTGAGGATAGCCTCTGACAACTTTGACGAGGCACCGCCTTCGTCTCGCCAGATTTTAGTGCTTCCCCCTCTGGCGATGGTGGGCCTGGGGTAATCAGCTCCACTCACAGCAGGGTTTGCCTTCCCCCTTCTGTGCTCCCTTGGTTGTACTTTAAGGGTAGGCCTGAAGGTTGGCCTAAGGGTTGATCCTCCACCAAACAAGAGGGGCTGCAACCTGGCGCACTGAAGATACGCGTGCGCCAGCGTCTCCCTCATGCCGCAGAAAGGGCAGGCTTTGGGGAAGGGGGTGAACCGTGCCAGGTACACTCCTGTGCTCATGGTTCCATGGATATCCCCGGCTGATATCCAGCCAGCTGATATCCCCGGCAGGCCGCGGAACTAGGGTATAATACAAGCTGGCCCACCAGGGTACCCCATCCTCCACAGCTGGTAATAGGTACTGCCACTTGGTGTCTGGGTGGGATGCGAGGGTGGGAAAATGAAGCGTGTGGCGCACAAGTGTGTACAATTGGTCTCTCAGTGCGGTTCGGAAATAAACCATCTGCAGAGCAGCTGGCTTGGAGTACGAGGAGGAGGGGGCCGGGAGGGCTCACGGGGCAGGGGCCCGATGGAAAGGTCTGGAGGGCCTGGGGTGAGGGGTGGGCAGGGAGCGCCCTCTTGCAAGACCTGCTCAAGGTAGACCTGAGAAGCAGGCAGTAAGGCAGCCTCAACCTCTACTTGGTTGCCTTTTGATATTATTTAAAAGGAGTCACTTAAAACGGTAGTGATTTATTTAAACTTAGAGTGGGATGATCCTCTTATTGTGGCACTTGCCATTTACATTAAGTACAATAAATGTTTGCTCCCAAACAGCTTGTTTTTCCTATTTTAGTTTAAACAAGTAATACAATCAGTTGACGCTATCCTAATCATTCCCCTCATTTATTCGCAGGTGGTAAAATGAAGTGTCCAAGTTTCATGTCCTTGGAGCCACCTTTCGAAGGGCTTCAAGGAACAGGTCCTTCAGGACATGAGGAAAGACCTCAAGGAATGAAAGACTTACAATTCATCCTGTGACTTAAACAAAACCAATCAGATAAATTGCTATTTTAAAAATAATGTATTTAGCTTCAAAGATATGTGAGAAGATGTATGTTCTGAGCTAAGATTCATTAGGACATTCCAAGTATAATTGTGTTTGCTTGAGAAAAAGGAAGAAAAACAACACTATGCTAATCTGGACACCAATTCTTTGGTGGGGTCAACTTTGCTTCAGTTGAAGTCAACGGGAGCTGGATTGGGCCTTTCGAAGGGTTTATTTTCACTACCGGGGTAAGTTGATCTAAGTTAAACTACTCCAGCTATGTGAATAACGTAGCAGGAATCGACGTAGCTTAGGTCGACTTACTTTGGTGTCTTCACAGTGCTGAGTTGACGGGAGATGCTCGCCGGTCGACTTCCCTTACTCTTCTCGGAGAGCTGGAGTACCAGGGTTGACCGGTGAGCGCTCTGCCATCGATTTAGTGGATCTTCACTAGCCCCACTAAATCGATTCCTGCTGCATCGATTGCGGCAGTGTCGATCTCCCCATAGTGGAGACCAGCCCAAAGTGTCCTTCTACTCTACTCTGAAAAGTGGTTACATTCAGTAACCACTTTCTTGCATGATGTAATCAGAATCATGTCTGCTAACTCCTGTCACTATGTTTTTACTCATGTTAGCCCTGAAAAACCAACACAACTAGGACAAAGAGAAAGGAGTGGGTTTTTGTTTGTTTGTTTCTTTTACACAAAGTGCCAGTTACACCTGTGCAAATCCACTGAAAGCACTGGGGTCACAGAGAATAATTTGAAGATAGTGGGATTGCAGTGGGCTAGATTTGGGCCTCAGAACTTCTGTTTCCAGTGGTGATGTGTAAGAAGAAAAGAACCCACCTTGACTCTTAGACTCCAGACTAAGTTTACAGAGCTAGTAGTTACTGTTTTTCTTGTTACCTGAGCATATTTCACATGTATTGACATACAATAAATATACAACCCCATGACACCATTTCTACTGTCACCTTTCAAAGTAGGACTGCACTTCAAGTTTTCCTTAGGACTAAAGGGTCAATTTTCATCTCTGGGTGAACTACAATGAAGGGAGAAAGCCTAAAGAGATGAAAGTCCAATGGTAGCTTTAAGTTATAAATTCCCTTTGAATTATGTAACTGCTTCCTAGCTTTATTTTCCTGAAAACGACAGGGAAAAACAAACAGTCTCATTAAACTTCAGTAAAAGCATCGTTCATTCTTCTTCAGCCTGGTCCACATTCACCTGTATTCTTTGGCTGCTTTGCACTGCTCTGGAACGAAGCAATACAGCTAGTTGTTCCAGAGTATATGGCCCTTTGGTTTTTGTGCCTTTCATAAGAATCTGGCACAAAATTGCAAATTCCATCAAATCCTGGGCTCGTCTAGTAGTGCCCATCCTAAAATACCAACAATAGTCAGCATTCTAAGGGTATGTCTTCACTATCAATGTTAACGTGGCTGTGTAGTCACGGTACCAGCGCTGGGAGAGAACTCTTCCAGTGCTGTAAAAAAACCACCCCCATGAGGGGAGTAGCTCCCAACAGCTCCCAGCGTTGGTGCACTGTCTACACTGCCTCTTTACAATGCTGAAACTTGCATCGCTCAGGGGGGTGTTTTTTCACACCCCTGAGCGAGAAAGTTTCAGTGCTGTAAAGTGGCAGTGTAGACAAGGCCTAAAAAATGTGCAAGTTGTCTGTGTAGGAAACTATAGCTGAGGTATACCACTAATGTCTATGCATGAATGATACTCACTGGAGGGCCTGGCTCACCAGAAGGTCCATCTTTCCCAGGTGATCCAGCGGGTCCTGAATTTGAATCAGGTTTTCCTGGTGCTCCGGGTAATCCTGGAGGGCCTGGTGGCCCAGGGAGACCCTTGAGAAATCAGAAATACTGTTAGAAAAATTGTCATTTGTTTTCATCCCCCACCCTGGCCAGGTCCATGCAGCATTCTTAAAGAGAACCAGCATTCTTAAATAGAATTCATAAAACTCTATACCACTGAACTTGGGCAAACACTTCCCTTTCTTTTCATTAAGGGTCAATCCTGCTCCCATTGATCCCCCTCTCTCCCTGAGCAGGGTCACAGAAGGTCACTCTTCCCTTGCTCTGGGAGATATGCCTCCAACATCACCTTTAATCTGCAACAATGGAAGATAGTTAAAAATGAAAACCTGCTGTGTTTACTTTGTGTAAGATACTCAGGGATACTCCAGTGATCAACATGGTCTTCATATCTAAGCAATTAGGTTAGATAAAAGCCAAGGGGACTTCTGCTATTAATTTCAGAGGGAGCAGGATTATTACTACTAGTTGTTTAGCATAGCACCAAGAAGCCCTAGTCATGGACATGTTAAATCCATTGTGCTAGGCGCTGTACAAACACAACAAACATGTGATTCCTGCCCCAAAGACCTGGCCCTGATAGGGCAATGACATTAAACTGCATAAAATGAATGATCCATGGAAGGAACCAAGTTGTATTCATATTTAAAAAATATACATTTGAAAATTTCTCTTTCTTAAATAAAAGTTAATCTTTAACGCTTTACCTTTTATTACTGATCCTGTATATTAATGGAGAATTTTGAAAATTACGGGCTTGACCCTGCAAGGTGCTGAGCACTTTGGCCTCGATCCAGAAAAACACAATCACATGCTTAACTTTATGCACATGAAGAGTCCCACTGAAGGGACACTTGATTGAGGATAAGTTACTTAGCACCTCACAACACTCAGTCCTCGGAGAGCAATTCTGAACTGGACTGAGAGATGGATAGGATGTCAGTGAAGATGCTGCAGGACAGGGGCTATACTATATGACCAGGCTTCCTGGAAATGGCATTCTGGACTTCTTGAAGTTTAGAAAAGAGAGATTTGGGAAGATTATAAAACGGAAAATTTCAATACAGATGGCAGGCCAATCCCAAAGGTGTGTGGGAGTTTCTCTCTCTGGCTGTCTACAATGATCAATACAATGGGGGGGATGAAGGATAGCTCAGTGGTTTGAGCATTGGCCTGCTAAACTCAGGGTTGTGAGTTCAATCCTTGAGGGAGCCGTTTAGGGAACTGGGGTAGAAATCTGTCTGGGGATTGGTCCTGCTTCAAGCAGGGGGTTGGACTAGATGACCTCCTGAGGTCTCTTCCAACCCTGATATTCTATGAATACCTTGGTATTAGGTTTGTTCACATTTGACTACCAGCTCTTTCTTTGTAAGATTTCCCCCTATTTACTGTGTTTCTGGCTGATTTTCTGGGCATTAAGCCCAGTTATGTGCAATATTATATACCAAGTAATGCTTGGAGATGGAAGTTGCAAAGTGAAAGTTTGAGTTAAAGATGACAATGATTCATCCCTAGGAAGGCATCCCATTGGGCTATGTGCTATGTAAACACATAGTAAAACAGTCTCTGCCCCGAGGAGAAGTTTATAATCTAAACAAACAATCAAGACAAGGTGGGAGAGATACAAAGGGACTGAGAGGTGAAGGGACAGCAGGTCAGAGGGGGAACCAGGAATACAATGGAAGTCTCCTGATTCTTAATTGAGCGCCTTGTCCGCTAGACCACACTACATCTTAAGAAATTCACACACACACCCCTGCAAAGTACCAGCACAAGGCTAAAACCCCCTTAAGTCACACATAAATCCCTAAAACAGGGCTTAATTAAAACTCAGGTAGTACACAGGGTGAATTCCATCTAACGGCAGTAGTGTCAGAAACATAGGTCTAAAGGAACATTTTAACTATAAATAGGGCATCAGCCTTTGATTAATTCAATACTGGGAAAGTATGATTCATAGATTTTAAGCCATAAGAACATAAGAACGGCCATACTGGGTCAGACCCAAAGGTCCATCTAGCCCAGTATCCTGTCTTCCGACAGTGGCCAATGCCAAGTGCCCCAGAGGGAATGAACAGAGCAGGTAATCACCAAGTGATCCAAAGTCCAGAAGGGACCATTATGATAATATAGTCTGGCTTCCTGCATAGCACAGTACCAATAATCTGTATATCAAGCCCATAATTTTTGTTTGAGCTACAGCATATCTTTTTAGAAAGATCTCCAGTTTTGATTTAATAAAAGTACAGCACTAATCCTGGCCTTTGCAAGGGTTTGGATACAGGCAGAAGACAGAGAGGACACTCAAGGCTAACGGATGGAATTAGTGTGAATTAACAGCTCCATATAGCTGTACACCATATTAATGGAATAGGTGCCCAAAGCTGAAGCATGCAATGAACAATACCATCCTCTCATCTTCACTGGCTTCTAATCATCTCAGAATGATATTTTAAAAGGGACTTTCTCTAAAACAAACAAACAAAAACCTCTCCATGATTTCTTCACCCTATTTCTCCCATTTCATACTCCCAGCTTTTTCTCCCACTCCACCACCAAATAATAATAAATGGAGATATCCCATCTCCTAGAACTGGAAGGGACCTTGAAAGGTCATCGAGTCCAGCCCCCTGCCTTCACTAGCAGGACCAAGATTTTGCCCCAGATCCCCAAGTGGCCCCCTCAAGGATTGAACTCACAACCCTGGGTTTAGCAGGCCAATGCTCAAACCACTGAGCTATCCCTCCCCCCAATGACACTCCCGCAATCGGAGCCTCCTCTGTCCCTTCCCCAAATGCTCCACAATTGTGGGAGAGTGCTAGCGGCAGCTGAATTTTTACTTGTGCTGCCCCATTTTTCTGCACTTCTCTTTTGCCTCTAACCAAGCTTCCAATTCACTTTTTCTTTGAAAATCTGACAGCAAAGCTTCCTCTACTCTTTGGATCAAATAAACTCTCCTTGCAAAGCTTTTTGTGATGTTTTGTATCAAGGATGCTATATAAATAAAAACCATGTTTTGCACTGTGTAACCATATGATCATAGATTCATAATTATTCAAATGTTATAATAATTTAAAATACAGATAAAAGATAAAGCTGTTTACTGCACAAAATTAGCAACAAACATTAGTACATACTTACTCTTAAAACCTCATTGTCTCTGTCAAGGTCACCAGACCCAGATCCTTCATGTTCCAATCTACTCTGAAGTCAAGAGAATTCATTTTAAAATGTTGTTTCTAATGAAGAGATGGAAGACTGATATATAACAATACCATTTGTGTTTCATTGTTAATCTCATTATGGCTGGCATCTCAGTAGCAGAAAGCTGCCTATGAAATAAAATATATTCTTAAACTCTCATTGATATTTTGTATATTTAAATGCACCCACAGTATTTTAATCAGATGCTTTGGAGGAGTTTCATACCAGTTAAATGTATTAGTTATTCCGTTCTGTATTCACCTACAAATACCGTTCTATTCCATTGACAAGGATACCCAGAAATTGCACCCTTATGTAAGATCATTGGAGATAAGATGGAATAAATATTTACATTTAGTTTTAAATTTCTAAATATACCTGTCACACTTGGGTATCCCCCAAAATACATCTATAGTGAGTAGCTACTAACTTCCTGCAAAGGGCCTGTGATTCATAAGGCATAGGATGGAGATTCTACTGTGGGGATCTACAGATGCATTCTTGTAAAGAGAAATTAAAAACATTAAATGATTTCCATTGCTATTCATTAAAACAATCCATTTGGAAACTGAGTCATGCTATGATTGGTGAAAAGCTGCTTATTTCCAATTTGTGCATTTTTGGTGGTAAATACAGGAGTCCAAACTCTTTCAGCTTTCCTCCAGGCCATTGACGTTGAAAACTCTACTGAAGATTATTCTCAGATTTCCATACTCCTATATTTTTAAAGATCAAAACTTTCTGAAAGAATCTTATTTTTTTCCCCAAGAGAAATTTTCCATGCGTGGTCTCATGAAGATGAAGTTTTAGAGTGGCTCAAAAGAAATCTAGTCATCCATTTATTGAATTATCGGAGAGTGTTTGATGCATAAGAAACCTGAAAAAGCTGAAGCTTTCTTGCTACTTGTACAAACATTAAACATGAATAGGAGTTATTAGCAATTGAAATATCAGTTTCACACATGTAAATAATTTCCACTACATTTAACATTATGGCACTTAAGGGACTATGGAATAATGTCTATTCATCCTACTGAAGTTAGTAACATAGGTGTTTTTTCACTGCTCGTTCACTCTGGAGTTCTATAGCTGTGTCAGTTTTTGACTATGGCTATGTCTACACTACAGCTTATGCTGGCATAATTTATGTCACTCAGGGGGGTGGTTTATTTACACCCCTAAGCGACATAAGTTACACAGACATAAGCGCCAGTGTGCACAGCGCTATGTCAGCGGGAGAGCTTCTCCCACCGACATAGCTTCTGCCGCTTGAGGAGGTGGTTTTATTATACTGACGGGAAAGCTCTCTTCCATCAGCAGAGAGTGACTTCACCAGTCATGCTGCAGCTGCGCCGCTGAGCGCTGCATGTGTAGACAAACCCTACGTGTAATGGAGCTGCAAAGCAGGGGACTACAAATCTTATCAGCTCCCTCCCCACTGTACTTCTCCTTCCCCTGGCCAGGTAAGAGGAAAGGTAGTGGCTAGTCATTGTTTGGAATTGGAAGCAGTAGCTGGCCACATGGCTAGTTAGGAGCTGCAAAGAAACTGGATGTAGAGGCCACATGGCTAGTCAGGACTTCCAGAGAGACTGAACGCAGAGAGAATTGCCCAGAAACCATATGCAGAGCAGTGTGTGGAACAGGCTGGGAGTCAAGGGTGCTAGAACCTTTGTAGAAGTGGGGGGGTCAAGACCAAAGTGCCCCCTTCCTCTGCAGCTGGCTGCTCTGGTGGTGAGTCAGCTGCCCACTCTTCTGGTGCCACAGCAGCCCCGGTAGGCAAAAGGTGTAACTGCAGCATCTCCCTGGCAGAATCTATTATTCTGCCGAGGAAAAAAAATCTACAGGGGACATGAATTCTGCTCTTGTTGCTTTTGTTAAAAGCAGGGAGGTGTGGCCCTCTGGCCCCCCCAGTTCTGGTGCTGTGAGTGCCAGACATCACAACTAGGTGCAGGTCTATGTGGGTCTTACTGAAGGTGCAGCAGTGGCTGGGCATGGAACCAGTGCAGAGGGACCCCAATAAGAGTCATTAACTGAGCCTGGCCTGGAAACCTGCAAGCTCCTATTTGTTTGAATAGAAACTGGACTGGAGAGGACACCCAAGCACTAGGCCTGAAGAGCCCTGGTTGTTGATTGGACTGCCTCGGGGTCCCTAACAAGAACAATTATTGTTCACCTTGAACTGTAACTATTTAAGCCTCTGTACCTAGGATATTTGCAACATTTCCCTTTCCTGCCAGCCCTAGTAAAATACCCTTTCACTTAACCATGTGTCTGAGTAGTCACTGGGACCCACCAGGGTTAGCACCTACTAGGCTGGCTGCTGAAACACCTACGGTGATTGCCTCTAAGTCATGATCCACCCAGCTTGCTACCGGCACCTTAGGAGCTTGGTGTAATTCAGCACTGAGCAGCCTCAATATTTACAAGTGAAACTATGGAAGTGCACCATGAAGTTAGTAGAGAGCTAAGCTTTAATCATTTATTAAAATAAATTACACATTAATTTTTATATGCTATGTTGTCGTAGCTGAGTTGGTCCAAGGATATTAGAGAGACAAGGTGAGTGAGGTTATATCTTTTATTGGACCAACTTCTGTTGGTGAGAGAGAAGCTTTCAAGCTTACACAGAGCTCTTCTTCAGGTCTGGGAAACGTACTGGGAGTATCACACCTAAATACATGGTGGAATAGATTGTTTAGAATAAGTAGTTAACACGTATTTCAAGGGACCATTCAAGGTGAAGTTGCCAGTTAACAATGCTCCAGTCATAGGGAGAAAAAGAAGGAGGAAATTGGGGGATGGGGTTAGTGGGTTATAGATTGTTGTAATAAGCTATAAATCCAGTGTCGCTATTCAGATCATGATTTTTAATGTCTAGCAAAGTTATGAATTTAAGCTCCTTATCTTGTCTTTTGAACATGTTATGCAGGTAGGATGACCAGATAGCAAGTGTGAAAAATCAGGACGGGGGTGGGAGGTAACAGGCGCTTATATAAGACAAAACCCCGAATATTGGGACTGTCCCTATAAAATCAGGACATTTGGTCACCTTATATGCAGGTTTCCTTTGAGGATGAGAATTGAGAGGTCAGATATAAAGTGGTTGCTTTGTGAAGCATTCACCCACAAGTGATATGATATTTTGTCTTATTTTTTTGTTCAAGGTCATTCAAGAGCATAGTGATTGGTTTCACCCACATAGTTGTTATCGGGGCATTTAATGCACTAGATGAGGTACACCACCTGTTGTGCTAGGCATATATAGGACTCATGGGTCTTGAAAGGTGTGTTGGGGGGGTATTGATCATCGTAGCAATACAGATATATCTGCAGGTTTTGCATCTGTTGTTCTGGCACCACTTTGAGTTTTTGTGTCCTGGTCTGTGGGAAGCTTGCTTCTGATGATGAGCATGGAGAGGTTGGATGGTTGTTTGAAGGCCAGAAGAGGGGGTTCGTGGCTGTTCCTTTGGTTTGGACAAAGCGTTTGCTGTTGAATGTAAAACTGTTTGAGGTGTGGATGAAATGAAGGAGTTTGGTGACATGTCTGGGGTGGATATCTGAGGGTTGTCCATTGTTTTGTAGATATTTGAGGCAGGCAGCAATGCGTGAAGTGCCATCCATGGTGGCATAGGTGGTGTTCTGAGGGAGGTTGTTAAAGTTACAGTTTCTGGAGGAAGTTGGTTGTGTCCTGGAGGAAGCTGGCGCTTTGTGTGGTGAGAGGTTAAAGGATGGCTTCTAAGAGTCCTGATATTTTTTCAGGAAGAGTGCCGTGGCCAGATACGATGGGTCTCTGACTGGGTTCCCTTGTTTATGTATCTTGGGAAGCATACAGAAGGTCCCTGGGGTGGGTTTGGGGGGGGATGATTTTGTAGAGTTTCTTTTGGAGCTGTTTGGGGAAGGACTTAATGATATCCTTGAATTACTGCGTAAATTGTTGTATGGGACTTTATTTGAGTTCTTTGCAGTAGGTGGTGTCCAAGAGTTGTTGGTTGGCCTTGTTAATGTAGCCATCACAGTTGAGGACTATGAAGGCACCGCCTTTGTCTGCTGATTTGATCTGGCGGTTGGATTTCAGGGACTATATAGCTGCCCTCTCAGCAGTGGAGAGAATATTAAGTTTGTTAAGGATTTCACAGTCAATTTTTTCCCCTGAAGAAATTAACATAATGATCAAGAGTGTGGTCTCAATCGCTGTGGGTTGTCCAGTCAGATTATTCTTTGTTCTTATGACTGTGAGTGGGAACATGGTAATTGTGGGTGGTATCGTCATTGTTGTAAAAGAATTCTTTCGGCGGAGCTGGTGGAATTCTTCTGGTTTTCCACCTGTTAGGATGGTATCAGGTTGTACATGGCAGAGGGGCATTGCTGGCACATGATGGCATATATCACATTAGTAGATGAGCAGGTGAATGAGTCCCTGATGGTGTGGCTCATGTGGTTGGGTGGTGTGGCTCATGTGGTGAATGAGTCCTCTGATGGTGTCGCTAGAGTAGATATGGGACAGAGTACGCAACGAGGTTTGTTACAGGGATTGGTTCCTGGGTTAGTGTTTCTGTGGTGTGGTGTGTAGTTGCTGGTGAGTATTTGCTTCAGGTTGGGGGGCTGTCTGTAAGCGAGGACTGGCCTGCCTCCCAAGGTCTGTGAGAGTGAGGGATCATTTTCCAAGATAGTACTCTGCCATGTACATGATAGTATTCTGCCATGTACATTGGCCAAACCAGACAGTCTACGTAAAAGAATAAATGGACACAAATCAGACATCAGGAATGGTAACATACAAAAGCCATTAGGAGAACACTTCAATCTCCCTGGACATTCTATAACAGATTTAAAAGTAGCCATACTTGAACAAAAAAACTTCAAAAACAGACTTCAAAGAGAAACTGCAGAACTAAAATTCATTTGCAATTTTAACAACATTAATTTCGGCTTGAACAGGGACTGGGAGTGGCTGGCTCACTACAAAAGCAACTTTCCCTCTCTTGGTATTGACACCTACTCATCAATTATTGGGAGTGGACCACATCCACCCTGATTGAATTGGCCCTGTCAACACTGGTTCTCCACTTGTAAGGTAACTCTTCTCTTCATGTATAATAATGCCTGCATCTGTAATTTTCACTCCATGCATCTGAAGAAGTGGGTTTTTTACCCACAAAAGCTTATGCCCAAATAAATCTGTTAGTCTTTAAGGTGCCACCGGCCTTCTTACAAAGTGATTACTCTATATCTGACCTATCAGTGCTCATCCTCAAAGGAAACCTGCACAACATGTTCAAAAGACAAGCCTGGGAGCTTAAATTCATAACTTTGCTAGACGCTAAAGATCGTGGATTGGACAGACATACTGGATTTATGCCTTATTACAACAATCCATAACCCACTAACTCTACCCCCCAGCTTTTTTTCTTCTTCCTTTCCCCCTAATGACTGAAGAGGTATTAACTGGCAATTTCATCTCGAAAGGTCCCTTGAAATATGTGTTTACTTATTCTAAACAATCTGTTCCACCTTGTATTTAGCTGTGACACTGAGACATTTCCCAGACCTGAAGAAGAGCTCTGTGAGGCTCAAAAGCTTTATTGGTCCAATAAAAGATATTACCTCACCCACCTTGTGTCTCAGATATAAATGTTGATGTTAATATAATGGCAAACTTACTATTTAAAATGCTCAGAAGTCAGGGGTTCAGATTCTGGATCCACTCCAGCCTCTTTGCACTGCCCCACAGCATAAAATGGCCAGAAAGATATTGTAGCAGGCAATATGAGGATCAAGGGTAACCCTCTTGAGATGAAGAGCCTACATAGCACAGAGAGGGCATCCTGTTTGCTGAGGCCAATCTGGGGGGAAAGGGGTGGCCTGGGGCATCACCATACCCTAGTGATCCCCAGCAGCATTATGAGTTCCTTGGGGTTGTCATCAGTTGGGGTACATTAGAGTAACTCTTGAGCTGCTCTGTCTCATGCCAGAGAAATGAGTTGGTATGCAGTAGGCCCAAGGTCAGGTGAGCACAAAGATGGCTTGGTGTCACTTTTGTGACCACTTCCTGAGTTGCACTGTGTGCTCCTTAGCCACAGCCAGGGTCTGGGCCAGGCAATCCAAAAGTTAAGGTTCTTATAACATATTTTACAAATTATATTGTTAAATACAAAATTTAATACAAAATGGGCCCAGTTTTATCTTAACATACATGATATCTTGTAAACACAGAACTACCATTGACTTCAATGGAAACCACAACTGGATTTATCTCTGGGTGAAACCAGTTACTGCCAGTGCAATCAAAACCTTGGGCCTAATTCTCTCTTTGGCAGCATGTGCATGACTCTCGGTGAGACCAATAGGAGAGGCATGTGTACAGATGAGAGTCCAATCTGGATCACTCTTTTGCACTTCCTCGTTCCTGAGTATTGAAAAAGAGAACTTCACCATCATAAGAACATATGCGTTTCTATTTAACAGCAAGTACAAATGGTTGTCAAAACATCCCTGTGTTAGGGCATGGGAGGAAATGAGTAATTCAAATTTTAAAATGTCTAATACAGGTATCTTTTGAGAACATCTCACTTATATTTTCTTCTAAGTATCATGGCTCACATCTTTAGAAATGCTTTTGCAAAAGAATGTGCACACATTTGCCCACTTCCAACTTAGACATGCAATGGGTATGTGCTGATTGGGATACAGGCGTAAGTCAGTTATGTATAAATGTGTATTTGCTTTTTGACCATTTATACACATTGGCTACAAGGTTATTTCCCCAGACTGCACCTCCTTGTTAAGTTTTACCTCACTCTGTGCTAAAGGACAAGACAAGCAGAGCTAAATCTCAGACAGCCTCAGAAACTCACAAGTCCTCTGAATGGAGCGGATGGACCGGGAGGGCCTGGAAGTCCTCGTGGTCCTGGCAGTCCCACACCAGGCTCACCCTGGAAGAAGCACAAATATGAAGCAGTGAATATTTCAGACCACATTTTAGCATGTTTCATGACACTGGGTTAGCTTGATTTGCCATAGCTAGCTTCCTTAGACCTAACTGTATTTTGCAAGTTTATAGAATCAAAAATGAACACAAGACAATTGTTTAAATGCTAGAAAGGGATGTGAGGTTTATTCATTTGTGAAATAAACTCCCTAGAGAAATGGTCATTACGGTAAAGTAAAACTACTAAGACTGAAAAAAGCACTTAGCAATGTACTCTAGGAAATAACCCTGCATTGGCAGACAGAGGATGTCGTGAAAGGTCTTTTCCATCTCTAGCTTCTCAAACAAATTTACAATTGTACGAGCAGTGCCAATTGTGCAACGGGGTTTAATTCTTTATCAGAAGTATATTTTAGCATAAATTTCATTCTTTATGCAAATCATATGCAAAACAGGGAGATACCACCCTTCTCAACATTACTACTCTCCTCCACACACTTCCAAAATTACAGTCTTGTGATTTATCTAATGTACTTTTTCCCTCTGCCCACACAGCTAAAACTCCTGTTCAGGCCCTTACCATTTCCCCTCCTAACTACTATAACCTGCTCCTCTCTGGCCTTGCTAACACCCACCTCACCCTTCCTTGAGGTCCATTCAAAGTACAGCTGCTAAGATCCTCTTCCTGGCCTGTTATGATCATACCAGAACCTCCATCCCTCCACTGGCTCCTGCTTCTTCACAGCTTCTACTACAAATTGAAAGCCTTTCATAATTTATCTTTCCCTGCTTCTCCACTCTGGCCTTGTATTTCACAGAAGTGAGCAGGATTTGGCCCTTGGATTATGAACTCTTTGGGGAGAAGAATGTATCTTTATCAGTGTTTGAAAAACACCATGTTATAATAACTGAATGTTACACAGTCCAGATTCAAGCAATCAATTTAAATGTTAACAATACTTGAGGTACAGTTTTTTAGGCCAAATATTAGCTCTCCATTTATGTCAGCTGTAGGAGTCTTATACACCCCTTGTTTGTGACTGCAGGTAAGACACACTTGCCTTTCACTGGTGTCTATGTACTACATGGACTAGCGCATTGAAAATGCTGAGGTAGATGGAGGAATGTGAAATATTCACTTTGAACCTCAAATTCACTCAAACTGTGATTGGCTTTGAAATTTGTTGCATTCATGAACCCCAGCCTATGGTCCCTAAAAGCTCAAGTGCATGGATTGAGGTTCCCATACGAGTTTGGCCTTGCTATCTACTTGTTATTGCTGACGTGTGTGTATGCGTAAGGGAAGCTGAAATCTGTCTCCCTCTTTCTCAGCTCCTGGGAGGTCCATCTCCAATGTCTAATAATAATAAAATCAGGGCCGTCCTTAGGATTTATGGGGCCCTACGAAGTATTATTAAACTGCTGCCCCTATGCCCGACAGCAGCCTGGTCTTGCAGCCCGGAGGGAAGGGGGAGGGGACAAGGCAGCACAGGATACCGAGCCGCCCAGCCTGCCTCACGGCGGCGGAGAGTCACAATTCCCTGCAGAGAGCCCCGTACCCTTTCCCTCACACAGAATGCGCGGCATCGATGCATTCGGCTCTGTGAATACGCCCCTGCCTAAGGAGACTGCAGCGCGTGCTGGGTGTGCAGGAGCTGACCCGCTCTTACATGCGGTCATGGGCAGTGGGTGAAGCTGCCACTTGGGAAGGCTAGTTCCCCAGCCCACCTTTTCTGCCTGTGGCCCTGCCCATGCTCCACCCCTGCTCTGCCCCAGGCCCCGCCCTCTCCCCACTGTCTCACTCCTCTCTTCCCTCCCCCTCCCTGATCACCCCCTTCCAGACAAATCCCTGAACCCAAATGAAGCAAATGACATTTGAAAAAAAACACTCTTCTGCAATTTCTTTCTAAAGAAAATGGAGCATGTTTTCCATTGCATGCCAGAAGGTGAAGACTGGACATGCAGAAGGTACCTAATTAAAAGCACTAAACTTGGGAATAAAAAATGTCAGTCATGGGTTTTTTGATCTACCCTGAAGTTTGTCAGAGACTTATTTGCAAAAACTTTGTAGTAAGGGCAAGTCAGCTGTCTTGCCGAATACAACATTAAATATTATGGAATACATGATGCAGCTCTTCTCTGTTTTACATTTTCTTAATCAGTATTTCTAAGCTGATTTTATATTTTAAATGTACTCTTAAGCCTTCATAAAGTAATCATTCCAGATTACTACATATTTAACGCACTGAAACAAAGGTATTATTTTAAATTAATCAGTCACAGAGGTTTAGTGTGTTCATAACAATGTTCATTGCTTTTAGAAAAAGGGAACATTAATTTATTTTGTGTGATGATCTCCATAACAATAGACATGTTTATGAAATTTCACCAACTTTAAAACATATGTTTCCAAAGATTTTAGGCATAACAAAGGATTTTGTATCTTACTAAAGTACTGGTTTTGCTAGAGGGTTCTCTTAAAACTAG
Organism: Emys orbicularis; assembly: GCF_028017835.1. Taxonomy (NCBI): domain Eukaryota; kingdom Metazoa; phylum Chordata; order Testudines; family Emydidae; genus Emys; species Emys orbicularis. The sequence continues at coordinate 179,395,959 of NC_088684.1, forward strand.
TTAATCAAATAGTCAGAAGTAAAGAAAGGGAAACTCGTTTGTCCAGCTATCTGGCAGGAAAGGGGTGTTGTCCCTTTAAGGGCTCTCTTCAACAGGGGGGTGAAGGGACAAAAGAATGGACAGAAAGGACAGGAAGACTTTGGAAGCAAGTTTTTTGTACTATAGTAATTAAAATTAAAATGTGTATTTTAGATAAGGGTGGTCTTTTGAAGGATTTATTTAAAAAACTGTGTGTCTGAAGATCCAAGCATTTAAGGCTAAAGATGAATACTCAGATTGTGCATCTAAAAATCTATGCAAGGATTTTTTAGAGATGTGATTTTCTAATCTTCAGCAATACACCAATGAAATATTTTTAAAGCAAATTTTAAACTAAGGTCCTGTAGACTGACACGTTCTGAGTAAATATTACAGTAATGCACAACTGCTTTTGTCAGTAAATTCAGAAACTGACAGTATATACCTGGGGGTTGGCAAATGCCTTTTAAAATGGCTTCATTACCACTTAAATGGTTCTTTAACAGTTTCAATGTTGTGCTAATAGGGCTGGAAGGCTTTTTCACTTTTAAGTGACTAGATCCCCCTGGAGAGGAAGACTCACCAGGCTGCAGCAGCTAGCTGTGGGAGCCTGCAGGAAGGGTCAGAACAGGGATAGGAAGAGGCAGGAGGTTGGACACTAAGACCCAGGGGTGCCCCAAATTTTCGGGGGCCCTATGCAGCTGCATATGCCTAAGGATGGCCCTGAATAAAACCTAGCTCTTATCCAGCCTTTTCATCAGTAGATCTCAAAGTGCTTTACAAAGAAAGTTAGTATCATTATCCCTCCATTTGACAGATTGGAAAATGTAGGCTCAGAGTGGGAAAAGTGACTTTCCAAGGACGACCAGCAGCCAAGCTGGGAATAGATACCCAGGTCGTCTTAGTCCCAAAATCCAGTGCTCTGTCTACTAGGCCACACTGCCTTTTGTGAAATAGTGAGTGCATGCATCCACTTCTCTGAGATTTTTTTGGGGTGGCTATATAATATGGGCCACTGCCCACCCATTCTGACTCTGTGGGGCGGCAGGATGTGATCTGCCTCCATATTCTGCAGCAGAAGTAGGAAAAATGCTCCTACTGTCAGCAATTTTCTTCAAGAAGCTGACGCAGCAGCTGGATGCCCCATAATCCCAGACAGCCAAACCCTCATGTTCTGTTCTTTTCTTTAATTATTCTGAATTGTCATCTGGAATTGCATCTCCCTCTGCTCCTATTTCTATTGTGAATTTAGCTATGTTTTTATTAATTAGGAGAATCATATGTTAGGAATCAGAGAATTTCAACTGCATCACAGTCACAACAAAGCAAAAAAGTTGGTTGTTTTTGACCAGTCACTAAATGCATTTATTCATTTGTTTCTTTGCACTACACAGTTTTGCCAAGAGATTTCTATAGGGATACTCTTCAAATGTTCTTTCCCATATACCTTTCATTTCTTTTTACCATATTCATATCCATAGTGCCAGTATTTAATTAGTTTTGAGCTATTCTCATTGTTTGCAGCCACACACTCTTACAGCTCCTGTTTATTTGCTCTGATGTTGTATGCTCTTTTTAAACAGAGGTTACAGCATTAGCGCTAGCCAATTTTTGTATTTGGTTTTGTGCAGTTTTTACCCTGTTGCAATAATTAGGGGTGGGCAACTTCCCTCCCCCACAAATTCTCAAATCTGGATCATAGTTATATATAGGAGCCTACTATTTGTAAGCATTTCTGAAGTGCCTCTCACAGCTTTATCTATGCACTGCCCAAAGGTTACAAAACATCAATTGATAACCCACCAGCAGGGCAGTCAGTTCTCCAACCTGCTCTAAGATGCAGCAATTCCTGGCTTCCCATTCTGCAATAATTGCAGCCAGAGACTTGCTGATAGATCCTGTAGCATGTATTCACCCTTAAAAGGTTTCAGAGTAGCAGCCGTGTTAGTCTGTATCCGCAAAAAGAACAGGAGTACTTGTGGCACCTTAGAGACTAACAAATTTATTAGAGCATAAGCTTTCGTGGGCTACAACCCACTTCTTCGGATAAGTGGGTTGTAGCCCACGAAAGCTTATGCTCTAATAAATTTGTTAGTCTCTAAGGTGCCACAAGTACTCCTGTTCTTTTCACCCTTAAAAGCATACTCAGAGGCTAAGAGATGCTGACCACCTTCCTAGGCTACAGATAGTCTTAGCAAATTTTGTGTAAACCAGGAAAACAATTTTTAGGTCATTCCTACCCCGTAAACATACCGTGGAAAGGAATCTGTTAATCATATCAATTTGGACAGGGCAGGGTTAGTGAGATGGTTTTCTGGAGCAACTTTTAAACTTAAAACTAACTCGTATATAAAAGGGAGTGGGAACAATCTCCTTCTATTCTTCCAGCCTTTTGCTGCAGGCATGGTGACTAACTGCTTATGCTGGAGGCTGTACATAGCTGCCAACATTTAAAAAAAATATATTTTTTTTCAAGGAGCAATTCTCCAGAAAAGGGTCTTAGGGCTCCTGGATGCTTTTCAGCATGTTCTGAGTATCTTTAGCACTTGTAAAACAGTGCCTTATGAACATCAGCTAACTAACTAACATCAGCTAACACTTCTGTGAGGTAGTGTGTGTAAGTGTTATCCCTATGCTATGGATGGGAAACAAAGGCAGAAAAGTATTTTGACTGAGGCTGTAGAATTAGTCAGGAATAGATGAAGGTGTCCTTTTCTTTCAGACCACTACCTCTCCTGTTCTGCTCTTATGGCCAAAAGCCACAAGGGCTATTCAGCAGCAGTCCCAACTAATGCAGTTGCAGTGCTGGATTTGTTTGCTTTTAGTTGCGCATTACTCTCACTTCGAGCATACTGTAAACAGGGCCGGCTCTAACTTTTTTGCCGCCCCAGGCAAAAAAGAAGAGCACCGCCCCGCCATAACACCCCCCGCCAGCGCTGCGCTGCGCCGCCCAAACCCCACCCCGAGCGCCGCACTGGGCCGCCCAAACCCCCGCAGTGCCAGGCCGCCGAAACCCCTGCCCCCCCGAGCGCCGCGCCGCCGAAACCCCCACTCCCCCCCCGAACGCCGCGCCGGGCCGCCCAAACTCCCCCCCCCCCCCCAGCGCCGAAACACCCCCTGCGCTGCCCGGCTGAAACAAAAACAAAAAAAAACCCACAAAAACCCCTCGAGCGCCGCCCCGCCGAACAACAACAACAAAAAAAACCTCGAGTGCCCCACGCCACCCCAACATTGGCCGGCCCTTCTAAGGTGCCGCCCCAAGCACGTGCTTGGTCAGCTGGTGCCTGGAGCCAGCCCTGACTGTAAACAGCCATGTGTGTTGTTTGATCTTAAAACAATCTACTACTGTTTTTGTATCATTCTAACTAAAAACAGGATGACTGGCTTCAGGGTGAGTATCTACATCTGAATATTTGTATTGGGTATCACGGAAAGAACTGAAGATGGAATGTGTGTGATTAAAGCTAGTTTGCTGGAAACTCATGCATCAGCTTTCCAAGCTGAGAAGGATATATAGACTTAGGGTGACCAGATGTCCCGATTTTATAGGAACAGTCCCGATTTTTGGGTCATTTTCTTATATAGGCTCCTATTACCCCCCACCCGTCCCGATTTTTAACATTTGCTGTCTGGTCACCCTACAAGACTCGCGATTTTCTGATACAGAATGTAAACGACCGTCATAAACAGGTGAAATTCACCCATCAGCAGAGGGGCTACAGAAGTTCCCCAGTGCAGAAAAACCACAAGAGCTCCTGCAGAGTGGCCATGCAGGGATCTTTGCATGTGGTGCAGCTGGGCCCTGCGCTAGCTCTGCTTCAGCCAATAGGGATGGCCCATTGTGTCCAGAATCACATGAATCCAATAGTCACAAATCACTGCACAGGAGATGGGTCAGGGTCACGGCCACTGTTCCAGCCCAGAAACTGATATGGGGTTGCAGGGGACTGCAGAGTTGTTGTTGGAGGTTGCGAGGGGAATTCTGTTCACCCCTAATTCCATGTACATCCTTGCTCAAAGACCATTTATTTGGGCTTTGTGCAACAGACTGGGGTGAGGAGGGAGCGATGAATCATCACCACCTCGTGGGGCCACTGAGGTCATCCACCTTTGTTCTGGTTCAGTGCTTCTTAGCATGGTAGGTGCACCATGACTCAGGGGCATGTGCTGAAGGTGCATCAGCTGCAAGGCCCTGTTGGCTCTAGCACCTAGTGGGACCCAAAGAGTATTTCACCCACAGCCTCCAAATATCACACTTCTGCAGGACACCCAGCTACCAGCTCCTCCCCAGCCATCCTCCCAACAGTCTGGAGACTTGCCCTTTCTGCTGCTAGCCTCTGCCCAGCCAGAGTAGGAGAGAAAGAAGAGCTGCAGATTTGCCATTCAGCAGATTCATCCCATTGCCTTCTGCTGACCTGTGATTGCTCAGCAGCAGATTCAGCACATGGGAGTGTTAAAGTATTTGTCAGTAATGGCTTTTGCCAACAGAGTTAGATTTAACCGCCAAGTGATAATTTGCCTGTAGGTATTTTGTCAGCTTCCAGCAATAACGGGGGAAACAAAAGCCTGAAGCAGAAAAGGTCTCTGCTCCAGCACGCGTAGGTGGTCTGGGAGTAGGCTAAGAGATCTGCATTCACACAGATCCAGTGGCTCCTGCATCCCTGACCTGGAGGGCTGCAATTCTAGCTCACAGACTGGAAAAATGGCCACAGGAGTCAGGAGGGAGTACCAGGAGCCCTACACCCTGCTCTGCATTGTCAGAGGTGAATTTCATCTTTCTAAGTGCTCTGGACTCCACTTGAGTTGAGTCTGAATGTATTTCACATCAGGGATTTGGAGGGGAGGGGGGCAAAGGCAGACTTCCTGCCTGCCCTGACTCAGCACTGCACCCTGGAAGCCAGGGCCGGCTTCAGGCACCAGGCAACCAAGCACATGCTTGGGGCGGCACCTGGTAAGGGGCGGCCAATCTTGGGGTGGCGGGGGGGGGCGCTCCGGCGGTGCGGCATTCCGGGGGGGGGGGGCGGGCTCCGGCGGCGCGGCGCTCGGCGGGGGGGGGGGCGGCGGGCTCCGGTGGCGCGGCGCTCGGCGGGGGGGGGCACGGGGCGCGGCGCTGGGGGGGGGGGGTTCCGGCGGCGCGGCGCTCGGCGGTGGGGGGTTGGGGGGGGGCGGCGCTTTTTTTTGCTGCTTGGGGCAGCAAAAAAGTTAGAGCCGGCCCTGCTGGAAGCGGCCAGCAGGTCCAGCTCCTAGGCGGAGGCGCAGCTCTGCGAGCTGCTCTTGCCCGCAGGCACTGCCTCCGCAGCTCCCATTGGGCGCAGTTCCTGGCCAATGGGAGTGCGGAGCCAATGCTCGGGGCAGGGGCAGCACGCAGAGCCCTGTGGCCCCCTTGCCTAGGAGCCGGACCTGCTGGCTGCTTCCAGGGCGCAGCGCGGTACCAGGACCGATAGGAACTAGCCTGCCTTAGCTCTGCAGCACCGCTGACCGGATTTTTAACGGCCCGGTCGGCAATGCTGACCGGAGCCCCCAGGGTCCCTTTTCGACCGGATGTTCCGGTCAAAAACCGGACACCTGGTCACCCTATTGAAGGACACCAGGAAAACAGGGAAGGTGGGGAGTTAGGCTGGAAGTAACACAGCCATATGGACAGAGCAATGCACAGGGTTTAATAAAGTTCCACTTGTTCAACTTAACCTGCATTCAGCTTCACACTTTGCTAATGAAACACTGACCAGTTAACATTAATGATTCATTTGTCCACTTGTCTAAATTGCTGGCTGAATTTTTCAAGTGGAATGCAGCAATTAATTCACCTGCACTAGCTACCCTCAGCTCAGCAGAGACAGGAGTAGTCACCTCAAAATGTGACCACTGATTTTGGCTACTCTGCAAGGCTAAAATAGGACTGTACTCTAATCTCCTACATAGTTTATCTGGCAGAGCATAGTCACAGTCACACATACAAGGCCCTTCATTTTTTGTTTAATATTTCTCAGAAATGTATTGGTGTTTATTACGAAAAATTTTAAGTGGGTGAAAATCAGCACAAAATATTAACTTCTGGGTAAATATTGGGGTTAATATTGGAGGATCGGAGGAGAGAGAGAAAAAGCAACAAAGAAAAAAGTAAGAGTATTGAAAGTAAAAGCAGTTTAATGCCATGGTTTACTTCATGAATTGTATATTAACAGTACAAATACATACGTGTGTGTGTGTGTGTGTGTGTGTATATATATCTTCTACTACATTAACTTATTTGACAACCTCACATTTACACTTGGACTAAAGTATGAACATAAACATTTCTACCTAATGTAATGCACTGGATTTTCTTAATATAATCAGTATTTTCATGTACTTGAGTATTCCAAAATTCAGGTGAAAATTAGTAACAAAACAGGATTTTTTTGGGGTAGAAATCACTAAAAACTGAAAAGGAAGGGCCTTGCACACATAATAGTGCAATTTTTCCAACTGAGTCTCATTTCTTTTATTAAGAGTTACACATTTATCTTCTCCAACTCTAACATATTCCTGTGAAAGCGTAACTGTTTATATAAGCTATATTTATACATCTTCTGGCAAAATCCTTAGGGCTTTATTGTGACTGGTCTTTGAATAGATGCGTGGTGGGGGAGAAGGGTACATAAATTCTTCTTATGCTTTCTGTATTTTATTTCCTTTCAGAACGTATCAAATTAACACAAAGCAAAAGATGAATGGTAGCTAACCCAATTGGTTCTTAGACACTGATAGGACACGTACCTTTTCTCCTTTAAGGCCATCCTCTCCCTTCAACCCTGGCAATCCCTGAAGACCTCTTTCACCCTAAAAAGACATTTTTATTCAATATTTTCTTTCCATTAAAATATAATTCCTATAAATGATGGATATTTAGAAAACCAAAAAGTGCCCATAGGAAAGTTGCTATAGTCTATTTGGAAGGAAGCTAAAGTGTGCAAAGTTCTCACCTGATTTTTCCCAGGTATCTGTGACTGATTAATATATTAGCAGACCTTTTGTAAGACAGTAGAGGATTACCTGAACTCTTGGAATAGTTCTCTATTTGTTCTGCATTTCCTCAATGTGATAATAGTAGGCAGATTCCAGGCTGACATTTTGTCTTCACCTGACCCAAATTATTCGTTTCCAAAATGTACATTGGAAGATCACCAGTTTCAATTTCACACCAAGGTAATGGGCAGTAGGGAAGAGGACAGTCGGATATTTTCCTGTGGAAATACTTACGTAATATACTGCTGGAAGCTGCTAATCGAGGTGCCACACATCATGCAGCATGCCTCAACGTGAGGTGCTGACTCCACTCATCTCCTACTGGAATCATTAGAGCCCCATCCTGCAAGATGCTGAGCACCCTCAATTCCCATTGAGTTCAATGGGTGCTAAGCGTCTCACAGAAATTACCTTGCAGTATTAGACCTCAAGTTTCCTTTTAACCCTCAGGGTTCTAATAAATCTCAACTCCCAAACCCCAAACCACCCGCTTATCCCATGGTGTATTTCCCCCCCGAATACAATATGCATATGCTGTGTTCTATATAAGGCTTGAGCCTTTGCTCATTGAAGTCTATAACAAAGTTCCCATTGATTTTAAGTGGTGCAGGATAAGGCTATCAAGTGCAATGAATTAGCCAGCTAACCTAAGATTCTGGAACGAAATCCAGAGGAAAATGAAGCTCAGATTTATGTTCATTTGTGAACTTTTTCTCCATGGAAATATGGACAATGGTGTGTGTTAATCGTATCCACTGTCAGAGTCTAACCATGATAGCACTGCACTAACTGTAAAGATCCATGAACTAGATGCAGTAAGACTCAAATGTACCCACAGGATTTCATTTTTTTTCCTTGGTGGTTAATATTGATTTCTCTGCCGATTAATTGGTTATGGCAAAATGCTTTTTACGCATTAAGGCCCCAACCCTGCCAACACTTGCACATGTGCTTTCCTGCACTACTGCAAATAGTACATTAATTTCAATGGGATTGCTCACAGTAGCATAGTTGAGCGTGTGTGAAAGTATTAGCAGGATAGGGGACTAATTGCACACAGACAAAATGGTTTCCGAACATAAGTAAAGCTGTAACAAGATTGCTAAGGGAGGAAATATGATTCTTTATACCACAGAGAATTGTAAAAGAAAAAGATATCCAAACATGCAGAGGTTAATTTAAAGTGTTGCTCCCGCAGAAATAAAATTCCGAATTACTTTATATAATTGAAGCATTTTCCACAGAACATTTTGTCACGGCTTTTGTTTAAAAAAAGTGTTCTGCTTAAAATTAAAATGCTAAAAGCAAGAAAGAATAGTGCAAAGCTAAAAAGGTCAGCTTCTTTGCCTGGTACAGCTTTTCTAATGATAAATAATTTCTCCTAAATATGAATTGACCTTGTGCAATAATAACTAGATTTCTTTGAGCGTGGAGTATGAACAGAGATTTGCAGCTAGATGAAGCATTTGTTTGCCTGTTGGGCTGAATAATTAACCCCCTCACCACTGGATTATTTGTATTGACTATTATAAAAATGTGACCCTGCCCTGAGGAGTGTATACAGAGGGCAGAAACAGACAAAGTTTTTAGCATTTGTGTAGGAGATTTCTGGAAGGGGAAAGGGGTGCATGAGGTAGATGATATCCTCACCCAGATGCTTCCTTGTGAGAGGGAGGGAGGACGGAAAATATAGCAACAGGGTGGGGAGTGGGAAAATGGAAGTCATATAGGTAGTGTAGCTGGAAGATGTGTCACACTAGAGCATTGCAGAGGGCACATGGGTCATAGCAGCTGAGAAGAGAGTGGGGGGACACTTGACTCTGGGAGAGTGGATGGAATGAGGCAGCTAGAAGAGAAGCCAGAGACCTGGGAGCATGGAGGAAGGTTGACAGAATGACACAGGTGAGAAGCCATTGGGGAACACCTGAGCATGGAAGAAGATCACACCAAACAACAGCAGATGAAAAATGCACTGGGACAATGTAATGCGGAAGTGGGTTGGGTGGGTTTCAGGAGCTGGGAGGCAGGTTTGAGTCAGGGGAGGGAGGAACAACAGGGCAATTGAGGAGATGGGAAATGGGCCAAGGAGAAGTGGTGATCAGGGGTATGTGGTAGCTGTGGGCAGGGTGGAGCCAGGGAGTGAGGCAGGTGGTGTGGGTCAGTTAATGTGATAGAGTTGAGGACACAGAGGAATGGGGGTGGGGAAGGCAGATGGGAGCTGTGGAGGAAGGATTGTACCAGCTGAGGTTAGGAGTAGAAGATGGGGAAGCAGCTGGGAGTTGGATGAGTGCTGTAGTTTAGAGCGGGTAATCACATGTTGTTCTCACCTTGCTCTTAACACAGTACATACACTGAAAAGGGTCCAAGTATATCCTCTTCTTGGGGTTTCCTTTATACCAACTTAAATAGCATCAAACAAAACTTCCTGCCAGAGCTTGGCTTCTCAAAGGGTTGGTCTGTGCAGGGCTCCCCTCGTCTTCCTTCTAGTTCCCTCTCCCTTGAGAGAGCTCTTGTATAAACCTGGGTTGGAGCACGAAGTGCCCACCTCGTCTGGCAGCCAGCGTGAATCAGCAAGTGAGCCCTTCATCACTAGCTACACAAGATCCTATAGGCCGACACCCTATTAAGGCCTAGAAGAAAGGGACTGGAGGGAGAAGCAGCTGGGAAACTGAAGGCTGCAAGGCATCCCTTTGTTTACATAATGGTTACAAACACAGCTTGACAGCCATAAGTCATGGTGAAGGAGTTAGTTCACGCTATTTGCCAACCTTAAACAGTATTCACAAAACAGAAGAAAGACTCCAGGACTTCTGAAATCAATCAGTGTGAAACAGACCTGTGATCAGTCAAGGATGGTCATCTTGGGGTCCCAAATGCTTGTGATGCACCTTTGAAACATTACAGTCTTCTTGCTTTTCATTATAACATAGTGCAGCAGTTCAGATACCAAACTGCCTATTGAGAACAGGGTTGCAAAACAGCATTGTATAGCTTAAGCTCAAACTTAGCTGAGTGTCAGTCTGGCAAAGACATGCTAGGTTTCTTTCTCTTCAACGAACTAAAATATGCATGAAAAAGGTACTTACTGGCAATCCATCTTTACCAGGAATGCCCTAAAAGAAAACACCCATTTTAGAAAGGTACATAGAACATGTATAAAGTAGAAGAAGAGGGATAAAAACAAGTCACTGCATCTTAATGGCCAGCATTTCATGCTGTGACAAAATATCAAAACAGAATTGGATCTGTATTGTGTTACCAGGTGCACTATTTTGTATACATATTTAATTGGGGGCATGTATTTGTGATCAAGGAGAGAGTGAAGTATAAAACACTCTGTTTATCCATAAGCTGCAGCTTACAGGGGATATATAAACCATGCTTCTTGGGAGCTACACAACCTGTCCATCCAACATTTCTCAAAATGCAAGTGCCATCCTTGAGGAGCTTGGCTGACACCTTAGCAGTTGTGTTTTACACCCTTTGGTCCGGAATCGCCATGGCCAGGCACCTTGTAGAACCACTGACATGTGCAGAAGACTACTATTTTGATGTGGTATGATTAAACACCCACTCTGACTACACAGGGTGCAAGGCAGTAGAGAATCAGCCCTTCACCTGTGTGTGATAAATGAATATTGGTCTCTCTAGATGATGTGTGTGGCTTCAATAGAGATGTAGTACTCACAGGTTCACCATCTTGCCCAGGTTTTCCTAGAGGCCCAGGGAGTCCTTGAATCCCTGTCTGCATTTCTTCTAGTTCCGACTGTCCTGGTGGTCCTCGCGGCCCTTGCTCTCCCTTTTCACCTCTCTCACCTTTTTGACCCTAAGAATGTATAATATACAATAATAGGTTTTTATTATTTTCTTTTTATTATTTTAACATATATTGCCATCATACCTACAGGCCTCAAACCAGTTTAGCACAATGGGGCCCCAGGCACTGTACCAACATATATTACAACCAACTCAGGGTATTAAACCTCGTTCTGACTGATCAAGATGAATTGATCATTCAGCTAAAATGGGATGATTGCCTGGGTACAAGCGGTCATGACCTAATTTCACCAGTTATGTGCAGACAGAATATAGTCCCCAACCAGCAACATATACATTTGGTGCTTTGAAAAAGCCAATTTCCCACACAAAACTGAGTGGGAGGAAAATTTAAACATAAAAATGTTAATAATGGGCAGCTATTTAAGAATGCTCTGTTAGCCACCCCAAAAAAATCCAACACCCTTGCCTCACCACACACACAGTTCAGCGATCATGAAATAAGGCTTCTTTGGTTAAAAAAAAAAATCAACCTGGTAAGTGAAGTGAGAGCAGCCATTACCACATATATGGAAAAAATTAGGAAGCGGATAGCAAAGAGTACAAATCAGCAGTTAGTAAATACAGACAGTTGATAAGGGAAGCTAAAGGCATCAATGACCAGCAGGGTAAAGGACAATATCAAAAGAACATCCCAAGAGGTGGGTCTAGCTTCTATTTTTTAAAAAAGTCATAGCCATGCTCTATCTCCCTCTTAAAGGTGGAATATGAGTTTTAATTTGTCCTCCCCAAAACTGGGAGGACGACATGTACCAAAACAAAACAAAAAAAGGCAGAATTCAGTTCCCTAGCTGGGGTTTTCTAGCCTGCAATCTTCCAAGGTTTTAGCCCCACCATCCAGAAGCAGGAAGCCAATAGCTTTCAATATTTGAATTGCCCCCTTCCACGGACAGGAGAATTATTATCTGGCCCCTCTCTGGTCCTGACTGGCTCTAGACTCTGCTTTCTTTAGAGGCCAGGTGAGACTTAAACCAGGACAATTAGTCCCTGTCTTTCTGGCCAATTGGTGGTTAAGGCAATCCAACTGATTCCCAGGTGTCAGGAATCTTTGATGCCCTTTTGATTCCCAAAAGAGAGCCAGAATGGAATTCAAACAAACAAAAACAAACACACAAACCAAATGCTGCAGCTCACACAGAAAAATAAAATGCCCTCCACAAGACAAGATGATCTTTCATATTCCATTTATATCACCTTCACTCCCCTAATCACACCACATACAAAACAATGAGTTTTATAGAATATAGAATCCTCTCCTAAAGTATCTACCCCACAAAGCACCAGAACACCCTCTCACAGACAGTAAAAACTAGTTCTTTACACACATCAGGAACAAACTAAATCCTACCAGTGGTATTGGTCCAAAACTAGATGAATGGTAAAATTGTCAATCGTGCAATAGAAAAGGCAGAAGTATTCAATAATTATTTTTGTTCTGTATTTGGAAAGAAGCAGGATAATGTAAGCATATCTTTCTGTTCTGTCAATAACTAGGGAGTATGTTAAACAATATCTAGTTAAACTTTTTAAAATCTATAAGACCAGATAACTTGTGTCAAAGAGTATTAAAAGAATTGGCCAAGGAACTCTCTGACTCATTAGTACTGATTTTTAATAGATCTTGGAAGACTAGAGATGTATCACAGGACTAGAAAAGAGCTAATGCCATGCCAATATTGAAAAGGGTAAATGGGAAGACTCAGGAAATTACAGACAGGTTAGCCTGACATCAGTCCTGGACAAAATCATGGAAAGGCTGATATGGGATATAATCAGTAAAGGATTAAAAGATGGTAGCATAAGTAATGCCAGTCAATATGATTTTATGGAAAATAAATCCTCTTGGGCAAACTTTACTTTGTTTTTGAATGAGATTACAAGTTTTGTTGGTAAATGTAAGTGTATTGACATAAGATACTTAGATTTCTGTAAGGCTTTTGACTTAGTGCCACATAACATTCTGATAAAAAAAAGTTAATCCTCTATAAACAGGGGGGAGGCATAGCTCAGTGGTTTGAGCACTGGCCTGCTAAACCCAGGGTTGTGAGTTCAATCCTTCAGGGGGCCACTTAGGGATCTAAAATCAGTACTTGGTCCTGCTAGTGAAGGCAGGGGGCTGGACTTGATGACCTTTCAAGGTCCCTTCCAGTTCTAGGAGATAGGATATCTCCATTAATTTTTTTTTATATAAAACCCAATGTAGCCCACATTAAATCAATTAAAAACTGGTTAACTGATAGACTGCAAAAATAATTGTAAATATGGAATTGCCATCCAAGGAAAGCCCTTCTAGTTGGATCCTGCAGGGATCTGTTCTCAGCCCAGTGCTGTTCAATATCTTTCTCAATGCTCTAGAAAAAAATATAATCTCATTACTAGTAAAATTTGCAGATAACACAAAAATTGGTGGAGTGGTAAATAACGGTGGAGACAGTTCAGTTAGATAGGCTGACCTGGATGGCTTGTTGGAACATCATGTGTTCTAAAACAGCCAAATTAAAGGTTATACATCTAGGAACTAAAAATGTAGGTCACTTTTATAAAATGAGGGACTGTGTCCTGAAAAGGACTTAGGCAGGGATGGTACATAAAAGATGAACGTGAGCTTCCAGTGTGATGCTGTAGCTAAAAGGGTGAACACAATCCTCGGATCTATAAGCAGGGGAATATCAATTAGAAGTAGGGAGATGGTATTACCTCTGAATGCAGCATTAGTGAGACCATTACTGGAATCCTGGGTCCAGTTCTGGTGTTCACACATAAAAAAGGATGTTTAAAAATGGGAAAGAGCAAACAAAGGCTACAAGAATTACCTGCAGTCTGGAAAAGATGCATTACTGGGAGAGACTTAAGAAGCTTCATCACATTTTTTCAAATCAAGAAAAAGGATATAGTTTTTAAAAGATATACTAGACATTATGGACTTACTGCAGAGATTATGGGGAGTGACTAGTGGTATGCAAGAGGTCAGACACAATTATCCCTTCTGGCCCTAAAGTCTATGAATTAGAAGTTGTACATACTGTTCGAGTCATAGGAAGTGAACGTTTTAGAGGAATTATATTTGTAAGTTCTGAAATAAATTCTAAACCTTATGCAAATCAATGTACCCAACTTGCATGGCCCATCATAAAGCTACTCTTTCACCATTCATTATAATCTGTCACAACAAGCACTAGGACTGACATGAAGAGCACGTAAAAGCATAAAAGCCAATGGTTAAGGCTACGGAGTAGCAGCCGTGTTAGTCTGTATCCGCAAAAAGAACAGGAGTACTTGTGGCACCTTAGAGACTAACAAATGTATTTGAGCATAAGCTTTCGTGGGCTACAGCCCACTTCTTCGGATGCATAGAATGGAACATATATTGAGGAGATATATATATATATACACATACAGAGAGCATGAAAAGGTGGGAGTTGTCTTACCAATTCTGAGAAGTGAGCAGAGAAAAGGTTAGTCTGACAACTCCCACCTTTTCATGCTCTCTGTATGTGTATATAGATCTCCTCAATATATGTCCCATTCTATATGCATCCGACGAAGTGGGCTGTAGCCCACGAAAGCTTATGCTCAAATAAATTTGTTAGTCTCTAAGGTGCCACAAGTACTCCTGTTCTTTTTAACGGTTAAGGCTACGTTTATGTCACGGAGGTCATGGAAGTCATGGAATCCCTGACTTCCAGAAACCTCCCTGACATTCTCTGCTTCAGACCCAGGGACAGCAGGACTCTGGAGCTGGCAGCCTGCGGGGCCCTGGCAGGGTTCCAGCGACAGGCAACAGCCTCGCACAGGGGAGGGGGAACGCCTTGGGCGAGCGGCTGGGGGTGTCACAGAGAGGTCACGGCTTCGGAGAACTTTTGTTTATTGCCTGAGACCTGTCTATGAGTTTTACTAAAAATAACCATGACAAAATCTTAGCCTTAGCAATGGTACATGTCCAATTGAAACACACAATATCAAGTAACTTCAAAATTAAACTTCCACTCTGCATGTTTTGCTGGCAGCTGAGATCAGCATTGATGTACTGCAATTTCAAACCATGACAGAACAAAGTAAGACTGAAGCAGAGAACTTAAAGTTGGAGATACAAAGGTAAGTTCAAGGAAAGGAACAATATTAATCTAGTGGGTAAAGGTCTGGTGATTAATAAAGCTACTAATGATATATGAATATTTGGCAGTATGTCGAAGAGGAGGACTTGCAGGTAGCCAGCTACACATGTCAACTAGAGGATGAAATATCCTTCTGATTCATGACATTTTAGGCTAAGAGCTCCCAATTTGATTTCCAGCTTTCCATGATATTTGGAGCAACATAATTGCATACAAATCAAGCAGGCACAAGGCCTTGTGTGAGCACTGGGTGTAATATGTTCATTCCTCCCCACCATGTGGGACCAGCCTATTAGCCAAAATGGTCAGGGATGCAACCCCATGTTCTGGGAGTCCCTAGCCTCTGATTGCCAGAAGCTGAGAGTGGATGACAGGGGATGGGCCTCAATAATTGCACTGTTCTGTTCATTCTGTCTGAAGTACTTGGCATTGGCCACTGTTGGAAGACAGGATACTGGGCTAGTGGGACCACTGGTCTGGTGGCTTTTCTTATGTTCTAACACTGTGTGCTTTTTTATCAAAGTACCCAGGGCCATACCCAGCTGCCACTACTCAGGCAAAACTCCCAATGACGTCTGGGTAAAGACTGTAGGATCAGCCTCTCAAATTTTGAGTATGAAGTTGGTGTGGACATAAATTTGTGTCTAAGGGAATTCTGTGCTTTAACTAGCTAGCACAATTCAGATATACTGTGGGTATCTGCTAAGTGAACTGGGTCTATTTTGTTTCAAAACCACCAAAAATGGAAAAAAAAAATCACAGAATTTTTGCAAGAGTACTCTGCGAACAATCAAACTGGCTTTCAAATCTGTTCAAGTGCTTTTGCCTCCTCTCTTGAAAATGTAATCTATTTCAAGAGGTTTTGTTTTAACTACTGAGGGAGGGCGGTATTGTTGACTCAGTTCTAGAGACGAGCCACAGATACAAATTTCAGAACTGAACTGCTCCAAAATTCAAGGAGTTTGGGCTCAACTGCTCTAGCCAGTTGATAAAGAAGGAGCCCTGGTGTATGCTGTGTAGCATACCAAACAGATTTAAAGTTACATAACATGCACCAGGGGCTTTACTTTAAGAATAAAGTAGCCCCCTAGTCTGCAAGGCTGTCTCTACAAGTTAGTTCAAGATGGCTGTTATAAAATGAACAACAGACTCCAGGCTCTTACTTTGAGGATTTATAGGGGTTCTTTTCCTTCTTCATTGCTTCTTTAAATAAAGTAAAAGTAGTCCACATCAAAAGTACATGTTTGCTCTGTCTATGGCTCAGTATGAACTGGAAAGTTTGCAACTAGATTTGAACTGCCCAACAGTCCAAGTGGGTTTGGATACGATGTTGCCATGAGATGCCATACCTGCTTAAGTATACAAATAACTGATCACCATAAACATTAGTAAGCTGGAAAGGATAAAGGTGCTAATTCAGGAAAGCATTTAATGATATGCATAAGTGCTTTCCTGAATCAGAACCATAATGAGGAGCTACATAGTAAGCCGCCTATACTAACCTTTTCTCTGCTCACTCCTTGCAAAACAATAGCACCAGAACCAGCTTGTGGTTTTAGTATTTCCTGGGCTACCGTAGTGGCGTCACTTTCATGTTGATCATTTCCTGCACTGGTTGAACCTAAATAAAATAAAATAGAGAAAACACACTAGAAGACATTTATCAGGGAAGAGAGCAAACATATAGTAAGGCAAAAGAGAGAAAATAATTGGTATTTGGCAAAAATACACAAACAGAAGATGAAAGTGGGAAAGAAGGGAAACCCCCAAAACTCAAGGCAAAAATAAAATCTTTCTGTAATAGAGAAGGATGGAGTTAAATAAAAACACAGTTATTTCAAAAACTTTAAAAGATAGGGGGATTTTTAAAAAAAAAGTACAAAAAGAGAGAAGATAGGTACAAAAGAGGGGATGTACTGTAGGAATGGGTGAGATAAGGAGAATGCATTGGTTGATCTTCTTGCTTCAACCCTTTGCCTTCCCACTGCCTAACTTTCAACTGTGCAGATTTAAAAATGAGGGATGTACCCTGCAAGGTTTGTTTCAGGAGCTGTTGGCTTAAGTGTAATCCTCTGTCTTGGGGCAGGTCTTCACTACGGGGGGGGGTCGATTTAAGATACGCAAATTCAGCTACGCGAATAGCGTA
Organism: Emys orbicularis; assembly: GCF_028017835.1. Classification (NCBI taxonomy): domain Eukaryota; kingdom Metazoa; phylum Chordata; order Testudines; family Emydidae; genus Emys; species Emys orbicularis. Next base: position 179,413,083 of record NC_088684.1, read on the forward strand.
GCTGAATTCGACTTATCGGAGCCGACTTACCCCGCTGTAAGGACGGCGGCAAAATCGACCTCCGCGGCTCCCCGTCGACAGCGCTTACTCCTACCTCCCCTGGTGGAGTAAGCACGTCGATTCGGGGATCGATTGTCGCGTCCCGACGAGACGCGATAATTCGATCCCCAAGAGATCGATTTCTACCCGCCGATTCAGGCGGGTAGTGTAGACCTAGCCTAAGAGTGAGGTAATTAGTTATGCAGTCTCCTCTTTGTCCTTACTCCTATTGCTGATTCCTGCTCTAGTAATGTGGTTGTGTGCTGCAGTTTTTTCACTATTGGAGAATTGGGTTCTTCTGTGCTTTGTGCCCTGCTTAGCACTTTGTACCTGGCACTTACACATGAAATGCTCCAGACCTGCACTACATAGGATCAAGTACTCTATACACATTGGGAAAATGGTGCCTCACATTTTAGATTTTTTATCCCTCATAGTTTCTCACTTTTCATCATCATGACCATCCAACGAATGACAGTTAAGTGACCCTGTTGCTAAGATAGTAGGCTGGAGCTCAAGAGATCTGGGTTCAATTCTTGGCCCTGTCACAGACTTCTTGTTTGACCTTGACCAAGTCACTTCGGGCCAGATTTTTAAAGGAATTTAGGTGCCTTAAGAGGCAGATAGGGACAAAGTTTGATTTTCAAAAGTGCCTAGACAATTAACTCCCACTGAAATCAACATAAGTTTAGTTGCCTACGCACTTCTGAAAATCCCACTAGGCACCTCTCTGTATCTTTAGGTGCCTAAAGACCTTTGAGAATCTGGCCCTTAATCTCTCTGTGCCTGTTTCTCCACTGTAAATTGGGGATAATACTCCCCTACCTCACAGGGTATGGCAAAGATACATTTGTCTGTGTGGTGCTCAGACATTACTGTGATGGATAACAGTGTTGTTAAGTATGCAGAATTCACTATCATAAGAGATCACAGAATTAAATACTGGAGCTAAATTTTTAAAAGGGGCTGGACAATTTTAGAACCAATAACATTTATATTTATACATTCTAAGATGGGGTAATGATACTTCACGTTCCCAGGTATCAGCTGATCTAAGCAGAAGTTAGAGAAGTAAAAATCCTTCCTACATATAGTACTGCACAGTTGACCAGGTACACTACTGCAAGACACCAGAACTGGTGGGTATGCATGTCCGCTGGCTTGCATTACTGTCCACTGAGATTCATACAGACCAAGAATTTATTTTAATTCTTTGTTTTATCTGTTTTTCCTCTCAAATAAACTATAGTTTAGTTAAATGCAGCTATGATTGGGACTCATCTTTGTTGAGAGAGGTATGCCTGCTCTTTGTACATCTAAGAACTAAGGATCTTTTTTGCCCAAGGTGTGGTTAAATGATTTGTGGGCCCCATGGTTACCAAAAAGGGGCTCAGGAGGGGTTGTAGTCTCTACCTATAACCACTGTTACAATGGACCAATTTGAAAAATTCAAAGTGCAACTGTTTGGTGAAAAATGTATTTTACCCTGCAGTAGGCTCATCACGTTCAGTACTGATGAGATGCCCATCATAATAAATAGAATATCTAAGATATTTAAAATGATTATGTATATTTCAGGTAGCACCCAAAATTTGCCACATGCTTTCTATACAGAGAAAATATAGGCCTGGCCGTGAAGAGCATAGAAGTAAAAAAGGGTAATATGATAGTGCCTTGTTCTTTGATTGTAGGTAGTTCAGGTGTTTCATCTAATATATGATGTCCTGAGAAATCCATTTCTTCTGATTGAGCTGATACAGTTGGAGGTGCTCCTACAGGTCCAGCTGTTGTTTCCTCGGGCTAAAAAAAATAAATTCCCAAACAATTGCTTAGCAAGAAAGTAAAGCAAACATATTTGATCATTATTCCTGAGAAAAGTCTTACCATATAAAATGAATCAAAAGGTTTGTTCTACTTCAGAGCATAAACAAACCGGTTATATTTATGAATTTCAACTAGAGTCTTGATTTTCTTCCAAATAGCACTTTTTTATGCACTTGTTCCTAATAATGCCTAATTCTTTTGAATGTGTTTTCAGTTACTACTAAAAGGTAGGTACCAATAAAATTAACATTTACTAACAAGTAGTATTTGCATTACATTACAATAAAGTTTTTTCTCTTTAACTGCTGTTTTTTCTTAAATACCTCATTTCTGTTTGGCAGGAACCATCTCTCTAATTTATAGCCAAACAGTTTTAATATGAATTTCATATAATATGTATAAAAGTTTCAACTAAGTTCTCCTGAAAGGCTAGCAAACAGATCTGAAATCCAGATCCTCTGGGCCTGGTAAGACACATTTGGCACCAGTCTGGAGAGGGCACAGGCGGCATTAAGCCACCATTGTGGCTTCTTGGTCCTGGAGCTGGCCAGTGTCAGCCCTATCCACAGAGCTGGCAGTCTGCTCTGTCTTCGGCTGGCTGCCCATAGGCCATAGTGGCAATTTCAGCAGCCTGGGATTGGGTAGGTGTAGGAGCACACCTGTCCCACCACATACACTCAGGGCTTGTCTATACAAACAGTTAGTTTGTGGCAAGCTGGGGTGTAAATCTACTTTGCCATGCACTGTCTGTGTGGACCCTGCTGACGTGACTAAAATTTCCTTAGTGCACTTTAAACTATACACTTTATAATGGGAGTAGACCAAAGGGCATTATAGACCTTTAGTGCATGGCAGCAAGGTCCACGTGGACAGTTTGTGCATGGCATATTAGTGTGAGGTAGTTACATCCCAGCTTGCCATGCACTAACTGTTCATATAGACTATCCCTCAGAGGCTCGAGACAGAGCTGGCTCTGTGCCACCAGAGGATTGCCCTACTCAGTCCTCCACTGGCCAATTAAGCCAGGTTTAAATGTGATTTGTGTTGCCATAGCAACATGGAGCACATGTAGTGGGCCAAAGAATCTGGCAGAGATGCACATAATGGTAATAAGGAATTTTAACATATTTTGCTATACGTGTAAAAGAATGGAATTATACCTAGAACATCTTTAGCCTGATAGTATCCTTCTGTTTTTATGTATATACAAGAGGGAAACCCTTTCAAAGCAGTTTGCTGGGTTTCATAATAAAACACTAGCAGGGCTGGCTCCAGGCACCAGCTGAGCAAGCAGGTGCTTGGGGCGGCCAAGTGGAAGGGGCGGCACGTCGGGCTCTGCGGCGGCAATTCGGCGGCGGGTCCCTCGGTCCCTCTCGGAGGGAAGGACCTGCCGCCGAATTGCCACCAAAGAAGAAAGCGACACGGTGGAGCTGCAGACGATCGCGATCGTGGCTTTTTTTCTTTTTTCTTCCGCCGCTTGGGGCGGCAAAAACCCTGGAGCCGGCCCTGAACACTAGAAATAAGGTTTAAGGCCCTTGTTCAGGAAAGCATCCCTATTCAAGACAGCACTTAAGCATGTGCTCAGGTCTCATTGAAATCAATGGAAACTAAGCACATGCTTCAAGTTCAACATGCACTTAGATGCTGTCCTCATTTTAAAAGGAAGGACAGTGACAGCACAGAGGGGAGGACTGAATACTAAGCCCTTGGGGGCAGGGACTGTCTTTTTGTTCTATGTTTGTACAGCACCTAGCACGTAGGTACCCTAGTCCCCATTGTGCAATCACAATACAAGTCACAATTATAGTTGGTGGGTGCAGATTCCTGCTATTTCCAGATTTGAGTCTTGCTACTGGTCATAAAAAAATAAGATAAAATAGCTATTGAAGGCATCATGGCTTCACTTCAGTTACTTGTAAAGCTCTGAGGAAACATAGGGTATGTCTATACTGCAATTAAAAACCTGCGGCTGGCCTGTGCCAGTTGACTCAGGCTTGCGGGGCTCGGGCTAAGGGGCTGTTTAACTGCAGTGTAGGTGTTCGGGCTTGGGCTGGAGCCTGGGCTCTGGGACCGTGTATGGTGGGAGGGTCCCAGAGCCTGAATGTCTACAGTGCAGTTAAACAGCCCCTCAGCCCAAGTCAGCCGGCATAGGCCAGCCACAGGTGTCTAACTGCAGTGTAGACAGACCCATATTTGTTTTAGGAAGTCAATTCTGACTTGCAATTTCTTTCAAAGCTTAAAGAACAAAGAATACCAGAAGTCTTGTTCACTGTGGGCCAGATCCAACTCCCAATGAAGTCAACAGGTGTCTTTCCATTGATTAGACTGGATTTCAAATACCTTTGCTCTAACAGATTACATATATTTGTGTTCGCTCCTTATCTTCTCTTTTCCTTTATTTTTGTATACCTTTTTTGTGATATTCCCTACAAGCATACTCCAACTATTCATTGGAGCCAACAGCTTAATGTACCCTTAAATGTAATCTGTTGATCTGAATTATAATAAACCTAGAGCATTAAGCTTTGCCATGTTTTAACATGCAGTACTGGACTTTGTGTATATAAATCCTTTAATAAGGTTGGATCTTGATGCCTATGCCTCCTGCAAAAGGAGCAGATATTTTTTCCTCTAAATACAGTCTCCAGTGACTTTCCTCCTCTGCTTCTGTATAACCAATACTACATAAAAACAACAGATAGAAAAGGATAATCCCTGGCTTTGGTCAATTATTGGTATCAAATGTTTTACATTAATGTGAAGATAAATTAAACAGAGGAAAGATTTACTTTTACTAATGTTAAATAATAGATAACCTTGAATAAAAGGAAAATAAAGTGATCTTGATAATCCCACCCCAAAATCTGACTTCCTTCCCTAGAAAGATAATGGGAAAAATACTGAGGGGAAAAAAATGGCTATACATGCAAAAGAGAATAGAACAATGAGCAATAAGCAGCACACTGCATGTTAATAAAAATAAAATCATGCCACATAAATTTGATTACTTGATAGAATTACAAGGATTAGTAGATAAAGAAAACAGTAAACCAAATATACTATGATTAGATTTTAGCAAAGCATTTAACAGTGGCCCATGAAATCTCTCAAAATTAATCCACATTGTGGACAGGAGCATTGTCAAGTAAAAAGAAAACTGGCTGAAGAACTGTATGCAAAAGGTTAATGATAAAGAGCAATATACTAAGCTGGGAGGAGGTGTATGGTGTGGGTCACAGGGATCTGTGTTAGAATCATAGGGCTGGAGTATTCCCTTTGCATACATGCACTCTACCCCAGCACAGGGAGGATGGATGGCTTTTTTGGGGTGCACATTGATGGAACAGAAGGCAGCCCCTCTGCAAGTGTTCTGTGGGGATATGAAGGAAAGGGTGGGAGTGGCTGGAGCAGAGCAAGAGCTGCATTCCCTGCAGACCCAATGAATTTCCATGTATAAATCTGGACAGAAGTCCACAGAGGTTGGAGCTGAGTTAACTCCCTCTGTGGCAGCCAGAGAGGACAGGCAAAGGCAATAGCAACCTGGCTGCTGCAGGTGGAGAGAAACTACAGGAGCTGTGTGGAAGTGCAGCCATGCATGGACAGTTCCTGTGTCCTCGCCTTCTACCTGGGTCCCTTCAAAGTGGATCTCCAGGGTCTCTGTGGTTGGGAGTTTTCACTCACAGCAAAGCTCCACAGCCCCACAAAACTCTCCGTCTGGAGGGGTGATTCCCAGGAAACTCCATGAGCTCACAGTTTTCTGTCTCTGTGGAAACTCACGCACACGTTTCTCTGTGGGAGGAGGTTTTCTGGCCTTTAGAATGTAGAGAAGGGAAAGACCTGTTAGGTCATCTAGTTCACCTCTCTGCCAGTCCAGAATGGTTTGTTGTTGTACATTTAGGACTCAAATCTACAAGGTGATGAGCACCTCCAAGTGAGGTGCTGAGGACTCTCCTCTCCCAATTAAGTTCAGAAGGCATTCAGAAATCACATAGGTGCACTCAGCACCTCACAGGAGAGGGTCCAGATGTCAATGTGCCAAGCAATAGGGTTTCCAACACTTCCCTTGGGAGAATGCAACATAGAAAGAAATATTTCATGACTGTAACAGGGTGTATGGGCCTGGGGCCTTAGGTGGCAGGGGGCATTCAGCCCTCTTCAGCAGGAAGGGAACAAGTGGTCCCTATAAAGGGCTGAGAGAGCTCAGGTGGAGAAGAGAGCTACAGGAAGCAAGTGGGGTCCTGTAGCAGGCCCTGAAGTGGGGGGATGGGTAGAGGGAAGAAAGAAGGTGCCGGGGGAAAGGCTTCTGGGCTCCTGTAGCCTGTATTGATCAAGGGAATAGCTTTGTTTTGTGTGAATTTGAGAGTTTGTGTTTCAATTAATAAACCATGCCCTGAGGCAATGGCCTGAAAGAGACTTAGATGTGGCAATGGGTTTTTCCTGGGCTGGTGAGGAGCTTATAATGATATTCAACCTAAATATTCTGTTTCCTTACTTCATCCCATTATTCTCATTTACACTCCCTGGTCAACACTAGCGTTAAGTGCTCCACGCACCCTGGCTTCTGCCCAATCTTTAGGCTGTATAACTAATTCCCAAGGAAAGTGGTGGATGGTGTATTTGAAATGAGAGTAGACAGGACTCTAAAGAATGTGCTGTCGGGAGCAATCCTGCATTGTCAGGGAGATGGACTAGATGCCCAGCAGGTCTTTTCCAGCTCTAAACTCTAGGATTGATTTAATCCTTGTTCAGAACTATAGTACATTTTCCCCACGAGACGATGGAATTTCTTTTTTGCCATCTTCAATGCTAATTCCTAAGGACTAGACTGAGGCTTTACATCCCTGCCCCAGGAAGGAACTGTGACTCAGGGGAGCTGCACCTGGGGAAGAGTAATTTTACTAAGGCATTTTAAAGGGTGCAACAGACTCTTCCCTTGCACCAGCCAATTCTCTACCCATTACTGGCACTCTGTCCCACTTCTTGCCCACCTGCATATGAGCTGGAGGGAGAGAAGAAAGCAATGGCGCAGCACAGTCTGCTCTCCCCCAGTGCACAGAGTGGCAATTCAGGTAGGCTATGAAAGTGTGTGTGCATGTGTGCGCGCGCGCGCGTGCACGGCACTTATGTCCCCTTGTCATAATCTTGCCCTAATTCTCTAACTACAATAGCTACGTTGCTATTGTTGTTTTCCTTAAAGAAAACGCCGTTTAGTAGATTATGCATTTTATTCCTGATTAAATAGGACAGTCCAGTACAGGCTGTCAAGTATTACACATACATATAGCCCAATGTATATTTTATGAGCCGTGGATTGATCATCATCATTTACATTTCTGCTTATACGCGTTTTGGTGACAAGAAATGAATTATAAAGTTGGCAAAACATATTTGGAGCATTTGTTTCTACATTTTAAATTTTTAAGGCTTTGAATTTAAGAAAAGACAGTGGATGGTATCAGAACGGGGAAGAGTCAACAAGTTAGGCCCAGCATGAAAGCATAAATGGAAAGTATCTAGAAAACTGATTATCTAATTATACAGTATAAAAATAGAAATGAATCCAATCGGAAAATAACAATCCCCAATATTCCTTTCACTTCCTTCAATCCCATTCTCACATTTGGCCGCATTTAATGATTAGCTTTAGGGACTCCTCTCCCCTCCCCCCATGGTTCCCACCGATAAATTCTGCCAATGCTGGTCACGGATTGAGTAAAGTATACCAGGGTATCCATAATTAACTCCTTTCAGAGTGGCAGCTCTTCTAGAAAGAGCCATCTCTCTTTCCTGATGATTCCCTATGCTGAAAAACTATGTACAGTCTGTTGAATGGAAATGTACTGCAATATCCCAAACAGTTCAATCTATTGTTACTGCAAAGTACAGTAGAATTTAGCAGAATACAAACTACTAGATTATGCATCCTTGGCACGGATAAAATTCTTCATTCAGCAGCTATGTTGTCAATTATGACCCTGGATTTTTTTCATTCCAGACTAGCATGGGAATGTACTTTGAACTACTAATCTTGGAGAGTTTGCTTGGCAATTTGTAATAGCATTACATGAATACAAACTTTTTCAGAAGCATCTATCAGTGACTGTATTGATTACACTGGCCTACAATTTTTGAGAAGTCGTCTGCTTCAGAGATAAAATGTGCTATTTATTATGTATTTTGATGTGCTGAATTCAAATACGACAATTAAAACAACTGATTGGCTACTGTTTCTAAGATATTTAAGTTTTTACATTTTATGTCTATGTATATTGTGTAGATAGTAGAGTTTTAATCATAAATTGTAAACCTAGGTCTTTTCATGTGTTTATGGTTGCTTTACATGATAATATTTCACCTGTCCTGTTTATGTAACACTTTAAAAATCAGCAAAAGGGTTATATAAATAAAATTTATGATGAAACAAAAGGCAAAAAACTATTATGTACATAGTTTAATCCTATTCAGTGTCTACTCGGCGCTTCTTGGCTTGTCTCTTGTATTCATTAAATGGAGCATCTCTTGTCACTGTCCAGCAATAGTCTGCAAACATTGATGGGCTCCATTTGCCCTGATAGCGTTTCTCCATTGTTGCAATGTCCTGGTGAAATCGCTCGCCATGCTCGTCGCTCACTGCTCCGCAGTTCAGTGGAAAAAAATCTAGATGAGAGTGCAAAAAATGTATCTTTAGTGACATGTTGCAACCAAGGCTTTTGTATGCCTTGAGGAGGTTTTCCACCAACAACCTGTAGTTGTCTGCCTTGTTGTTTCCGAGAAAATTTATTGCCACTAACTGGAAGGCTTTCCATGCCGTCTTTTCCTTGCCACGCAGTGCATGGTCAAATGCATCATCTCGAAGAAGTTCACGAATCTGAGGACCAACAAAGACACCTTCCTTTATCTTAGCTTCACTTAACCTTGGAAATTTTCCACGGAGGTACTTGAAAGCTGCTTGTGTTTTGTCAATGGCCTTGACAAAGTTCTTCATCAGACCCAGCTTGATGTGTAAGGATGGTAACAAAATCTTCCTTGATTCAACAAGTGGTGGATGCTGAACACTTTTCCTCCCAGGCTCCAATGACTGTCGGAGTGGCCAATCTTTCTTGATGTAGTGGGAATCTCTTGCACGACTATCCCATTCGCAGAGAAAACAGCAGTACTTTGTATATCCAGTCTGCAGACCAAGCAAGAGAGCAACAACCTTCAAATCACCACAAAGCTGCCACTGATGTTGGTCATAGTTTATGCACCTCAAAAGTTGTTTCATGTTGTCATAGGTTTCCTTCATATGGACTGCATGACCAACTGGAATTGATGGCAAAACATTGCCATTATGCAGTAAAACAGCTTTAAGACTCGTCTTCGATGAATCAATGAACAGTCTCCACTCATCTGGATCGTGAACGATGTTGAGGGCTGCCATCACACCATCGATGTTGTTGCAGGCTACAAGATCACCTTCCATGAAGAAGAATGGGACAAGATCCTTTTGACGGTCACGGAACATGGAAACCCTAACATCACCTGCCAGGAGATTCCACTGCTGTAGTCTGGAGCCCAACAGCTCTGCCTTACTCTTGGGTAGTTCCAAATCTCTCTTGTCCTGATCTCCAATTTTGCAGCCAAAATAAAGGTGATAGGCTTTCTTAACCATAGTGGTTATACTGCGCTTTTGTGATGCAAAAGTCACTTCACCACAAACATAGCAGAAGTTATCTGCACTGTTCACACAAGTACGAGGCATCTCTGCTCACTTTGGCTAAACAGAAATGTGTCCCTTTGCAAAATCAAACATTGACAAATAAGAGAGCACGACACTGTATGATTTCTAGAGCTGATATAGGACAATTTGTTCAGCAGAGTGATGTAAGCTTCGTTATGATTGCATCATCCATGACTTCTAGGAATAACATGATGCAATTCATATCATGTATGACGCAATACCAGCTTCAGATTGCATCATTCATTGTTTTGCCTAAAAAGCAAGTACTGTCCAAATCCAGTCATAGATTTATTCATAGATCCAGTCAAAGATGTATTTTAGTCATTTCTGGTTTAAATTGAGATCCCTTCCCTTTATAACTCACTTATCCTCCGCCATTCCCAAGTCAAGGGTCATATATACTGACCCAATAGCATATCTTGAAAACTAGAGCCAATCAACAATTTTAAGCATCATTTTCGTTCTCAGTGACCCAGAATTAGTAAAGTTTGACTACATTTATTTCAGAAGCATTTTGGCTGTAGAGCAGTGTTATTATATTGTCATTAGTCTACGTCCCTTCTTGACTATTTCTTAAAAAAAAAAAAAAAAGGCACATTAAAAATCCATGGACATTCACACTGGAAAGCATACATATCCAACGAGTCACATTTAGACATCGCACATTTGGCAAAAACCCATAGCTTTTTTAAAAGGCAACGTAAATCTTACAAGATATTAATACACTGGTGCTGCCTTTTTGAAGTTTAAGGACATTATTGTAACACATTTTTAAAAACACTAAGTTATGTATGTTGCCTAAGAAAGAACTTTCACGTGAATTCTTACAGTTTAAGGGAAATGATCATTTACAAGCCCTTCAGGATTATGACTGTTTGGCTCAGAAACCTAGGCAATGTAAAACATGGGGTGATTATCTCATACAAAGAGCCTTACTATAGCTGTAACTAGGACTGTAACACAGATTCCCTTTGTTTCAAGGCACACTAAAAAAGACAAATCATTACTGAAAAAGTGAATGTAAAATGAATACAGAATGTATAGATGTTGCTTGCTTTTAAGGTTTTAAACAAAATCCTTCTGAAGATTCATTCTCCATGTTTGCTATATTAGCATAATATTTCCATCTGAAGGGAAAGCAGCAGCTTTGCAATTCTAAAAAAAATTCTCTCTTAGGCTCAGTTTCCTTCCCAGTGTACAAACCGCTTTTAGAACAACAGAAATAAATAACAGAATATCAGTGCATGTGAGTGTGTCTTGTTTTATGGAGATGGATTTGTGGAAAAATTGAAAGAGTGATACGTAAATTAGAGATGTATTGAAAAGGTTTGCAATGGTTTAGTTGTGCCCATGCGTGTGGCTGTCCTGAAGAGGCCTACAGGAAAGTGGAATAGTTTGCTTCCCCAATTAATACCAACCACAGCTTCATCATTCCTATAATACACCCCAATAGTGCTGGAGTTGTCACTTCCCTTGGCATTGATTCTTAATTACCAGCTTCTAGTTCACTGCAGGCAAGTGCTACAGAGCATGCCCAAAAAAAAAAAAAAAATCACACACTATTGTTTTTTCCAAGAAGCTATGACATTCTTGTACTACCCTGACAATGTTAAACCTTGACATGATCTTTCCACAGAGATTTCCTGTCTAGTGCAGTGGAGGTCTCAGAAGTGTGGTACAAGGGAACAGGTCACAGTTTAGCAGCTTGATAAATTTGTGAACGTGGGAGTATACGTTGACCCATGGGTAGTAACTATTTTACTTCTAGTTCACCTCTCATGATATAAATTAGAATTACATTGCTAGCACATCTCAAACTGCAACTTTCTACTCAAGCGGAGAATGCAAACTCTTTACCTGTTCCTTAAAAGCATATACAAACCACCTTCCTTTTACTTAGTAAGGTCAGTACAACATCTTTGCCTTTTTAACAGGTTATTTTTAGACTTGTCACCTGACACATTGCTATGGGTTACCAAGAAAAACACAGTCTACTGAGATGTTTCCATGCCACAGCACTGCAGCATGGAACTCACTATTCTACCAAAACTCCCCCCCGAAGTACAAGTGGTAGCCAAAGTCTTCCAGTTGGTTTAATGCTCTGCCAAATTACTCCTTTAAAGAAGTAGCATGCAGATGATCTGCAAAAGGGTGTGTTCTGTGGAAACTTTGAAGTAATCACGGAAAAGTCAAGGTAATACATAGGATAGTCTACTAAAACAGTGTAGCTTAGTACAGGAAAAACCTTCTATTTTTCTTATACAAGAAATAACTTTTCTGAACATTCTGGTTCATTCTATACCTAAGCCAGGTCCCTAGGTCTCAGGCATTCCTTGTCCTCTTGTGTTGCATACAGAGAAGGGTCCCTTTGTTCTGTGTTTTGAGGAAGAAATTAAATTGAATCAAAGAAAGAATCACCTTTGCAACTCATGTTTTGTAGTACTCTGCATCTCATCAAGCTCCTGATATGGCCAGAGTAACATGGGGGGGGGGGGGCTTCTTATATTTGACCCCCCTTCTTATATGAATTCTTTTAAATGGATTACAGGGTAACAAGTAACAAACACTTACTTGAATACAGGCAGGGAATACATTCCTTCCTTCATCAGGTCTCCCAAAGAGTACAGGGTGGAATAAGGAGAGCCAGGGGTGGAAGGCTATACAGTGTACCGTGAATGAGGCAGGGATACCTAGTGAATGATACAAATCCTGCAGATCTAGGCCGAATTTTGGCCATGGTCTGTATTCAACGACTACAGTGCAATTCTGGACTAAATCCAGATTTATGCTGGTGTAAATGAAAAAAGGTCTGAGCCCTATGTTGACAAGACAGGCAGTGTGTAGTAAGTGAACAAGGCAAGAGTCCAATCACTGAACAGTCAGGATAGATTTTAAAAATACTGAAACAAAACACATTAGGTCAGCTGCGTATCACCCTGCATCAAAGTGGGTTAACAGAATGTTGTAGAGACACTTTTAAAAAGGGCCTGAGGGAAAAAATGAAGGCAGGATCCTGCAATACTGTCTTGTAAACCTATATGATAAGAGAACTTCTGAGAGTCACTAAGTCACACTCCCTCCACATGGCTCTGCTCCAGGGGCAGCATAACAACGTGCTGCCCCTTGCTTGGGGCAAATTTGTTAATTCACTATCAAGCCTGAAGGAAGTTGGACTTCCAAGGCCAAATTCTGGTAGGGCACATGTCACTCTGATTGGCCTCAGAGGGTGCTGCAAATGAGTATCCAATGGCAGCATTTGCGCCTCACTACTTGAAGTACTGGTAACACAGAAAGGTAAAGCTGAATAATTGCTGACACTTACTAGGCGTTGAGAAGATGCAATGACTTCTTCTGTCTCAGGAAGTCCTTCCTGCTCTTGAATGCTACCAGCGCCACTAGAATCTCCCGATGCCTACACAAAAGCAAATCATTAGAATGAGTTTAGAAAATTCCAGAGTCAGAATGTTACATTCTAGCACAAAATAGCTCTTCGGATTCTTTTGTGCTTCACTTTTCACTTGTAGTTACATGGGAAAAATTAGTTATGTGTATTTCTCAGCAACTTAGTTCCAGTATTATTATAAAGTAACTTATTTCTGCATTTAAAGTAGAGTATGGAGATGAGTATATTAGCAAAATGAATGTCACCACTCAAGGACTCAAAGGTGATGGAGACTAAAGATTGGGAAATTCTTTGAGGATTCTGGCTTCCAAGGGGAACAGCACAAAACAAAGCACACCAACAAAACACTTTCAAGCATTTCAGTGTGTTCCAAAGAAGAGAGACTACCATTTGTTTTTGTAAGGATACAAGGGGGCAGGTCTAGAATGCCTGGCTGTGGGGACCCTGGATCTCTGACACTCCCTTGTCACCACCAAGGGAGCTGGATGAAGCAGCATGTCTCTAAACTTGGAAGGCCAGCCCCCACAGGAAGTCCAGTCGGAGCTCCCAAGGCCTACGGCTACCTGACTGGCTCACACCCACTACTTAAGCTAGGAAGTGAGCTGGGAGGACTGTCCAAGCAACTGTGCAAACTTTTTGCTGCTGCTGCCATGTTTCACCCTCCTCTTGCCTGCCTCCTGCAATCTGTATCCAACTCTGTTCCTGAGTCCTGCTCTGCTGCAGACCTGTTCTGCACTCCTAGCTTCCACTTTGCTCCTACTCCATGCCTAATCCCTGCCTCTCTCTGGTTCCTGCCCTTTCACTTTGCTCATGACCATTGGCTACCAATCCTGGCTCTGACTTCTGACTCCAACTCTGGTTCAACCCTTGGGTCTGGCATTTGGTATCTGGCCTTGGCTCCGATTCTCAGCTTCGATTTTGGTCCTGACTCTGGCTGGACCCCCTAGCTCTGGTATTTGGCAGTTGACTCCAGCTCTGACTTCTGCTTCCGCTCCCCGACCTAGATGCCTACTCTGCCCACTAGACCTGACATCTGCTCTCTGACCACTAAGAAAGACTGCCTACATCCCAGCTCCTAACAGTTTTGTTTAAAAAGTGCTATTGTAATTCAAATCCTTGGCACAGAACCACTGAAAACAGATGGAGAGGTGTGTGTGTGAGTACTCACATATGGGTCATCATCTTCACATTGGTCTTCAGTAGCCCTTGGGTCAGGTTTGATCATTAGTTGTTGAATCGACCCCTACATGGAATAACAAAAGCAGTTCAAGGAAGTGTTCTCTTCAAATAACCTTCATGAAAGCATTGTGGGGGGAAAAGGACAGACTGGACCCTGTTTACTTTGGAAAATTATCTAAATCATGAAGTTTGGCTAGTAACACACATGGCCTTAAATATTAACCACCACCACCACAGAAGCTGGGAAGTTCTTGGAGATCCTCATCAGCTGTAAGGTGCTTGATGGCCCAAAACATAGCCTGAAGGGTCATTAATTAAGCCACTCATCAATCTCTAGAAAATGCCCTCTGCTGAGATTATTATTGCTAATAGATGGTGAAAATAAAAAAAAAAGTTAAGGAATTGTTATTGGTGGTGCAGTTTCAATTGGTATGTATAGGGCTCTTCCAGAGAATTAATTCCGAGTACATTGGCTGGATTACTTAAGCCATATTTCAATATCCTATTCAGTTTATAAAATTTGTTATATAATTTATGAGTGTGTTACTAGGATAATAGTGGATCTGTGTGAGTTACATTATATGCCTTGTGAAATGTTGAGGAAAAATAGCCAAACTGCTCACATAGTTATTCAGATTTCTCTTCAATAACTCATCCTGACATTTAATCTGTCACTTTAAATGGTTAGAATAATACATTTTACATAAATTTTAATATTGTAAATGATAAACAAATCAAATAGCTTGTCTAATTTTACCAACAAAACCTAATCTTGTTTTAAAGCAGTAGCAACCCAGCGATAGCACAGCAATGTGAGTTACTAACAACAGTGGGAAATGGGAACAGTCTATTTCTTTAGCACATGCAATACTCAAAAACAGCTGAACCATATTTTCCTCAAAAACTTTCCAAACAAGTGTCCCTTTGGGCTGAAAGCAAGCATGGAAAACATCAGCTCAAAAGAAATATGCTTGCCAAATTTATGAGCCGCTGAAAGATGGGTTAAGAAAGAGAACACACAGTAACATGCATGCTCTAATAGAAAAATCCATTCAAAAGGTCTACGTAAGTACTTAATTTGAATATATGAAGACATGTAAAATGTGTGCACAAAGCATAGTAAATGGTGCAGAAGTCTAACAACTATGTAAAACTCTTAATGGAAACATGCACAATGTTCCTCTGAAGTCCAGCTTTGGGTTCAGAAAGAGTATGCAACTGGGCAACTTCTGAGACAGTATTTAAAAAATATACTATGCTCCCTACAAGTACATGCAGTGGTGTGCTATATATTCAAAATACTTAACCCTAACAGTTTACATTTGTTAAAACTACCTTTAAAGAAAATTAGATCGCATTTTCAAACCTGGGGGGTTAAAATTAAGCACCCACATCTCTAAAAATCAGGCCACTCATTTGGGTTCCTAAAGCCAGGCAGCTAAGTTTGGATACGGGGCCCTATTGTACACTTAGAAGCCTGAAGAACTGTTATTTCAGCCCATTTCTACCCTTTGGAAGACAGCAAAGCCAAAACACCCCTTTTTTGCCTCTCTAATTTCTGGGTTATTTTTGTTCTTATGTCTTAACTCCGCTCTTTTTGGCATTCCTTACAGAACTACATCCAATATTCTTTTCTGCAGACCATATACTTTTTAATGTCACTAAAGTTTCTTGGTCAGAAATTCTCAAATGAGTGACAAATTAATTCAAATGGGTGATTATTACTGTTGTATTTATTAAGTCAGAAGCACTTCTCATGGATAAGATGCCCATCCTCAGACACAACTCAATCTCTCCCTCCTCGACCAAGGTCTCCCATCTGACTGCACTGCCCGATATCATTGGCACCATCCTGGACCTTGAATTTTTCATGTCCTTCCTCTTTTTAATAGTCTATGAACCTACCTATCCCAATGTCTGCAATATTGTCCATATACATCAATTCTTCAGCTCCTCCTTAGCTGAAATCTAAATCCATGTCTTCATCTCCTTGTGCAGTGACTATTGCAAATCCCTTCTCTAATTCTACCTAAGTCCCAGCTCTCCAGTTTCTAGTACATGAAGAATGTTGTTGCCATCTTCTCTCTCTCTCTCTCTCTCTCTCTCTCACACACACACACACACACACACATGATCCCCATCCTCAAGCAAAACCACTGGCTCTCTTTTCATTTTCAGGGCAAGGTAGCACTGATAGATAGCTAGATAGATCCCATGAAGTTGGTCTAAACTACCAAAAAGACCTTGCCTCTTTGCGCCTCAGCCTTCATCCTCCACTCATCCAATACTGATCTCCTCTTTGCCCTTTACAACACACACATCACTGTTACACAAAAGCCTTCTCCTCTGACATTCATTACTAACATTTTTATCTATTTATTATTTCTATTTTATTGCTCTAGTAGCCCCAGTGACGGACCAGGACCCCTTTGTGCTAGCTGCTGTAGAAACTCAGAAGTAAAAGATGGTCACTTCCCATAAGAGCTTACAATCTAATGGCTTGTCTACACTTCAAATTTGTTGCAGATCAACGTGACTTGATTTGCATTAGAATGCCCAACATCCACAAACAAAGTATTTTGTCATGACTCATCTGGCCTTTGAACACATGTTCTTAACCTTACTTTAATTAAATTAATGGAGACATCCCATCTCCTAGAACTGGAAGGGACCTTGAAAGGTCATCAAGTCCAGCCCCCTGCCTTCACTAGCAGGACCAAGTACTGATTTTGCCCCAGATCCCTAAGTGGCCCCCTCAAGGACTGAACTCACAACCCTGGGTTTAGCAGGCCAATGCTCAAACCACTGAGCTATCCCTCCCCCCACGTGGGCCAGATCCAACTCCCAATGAAGTCAACAGGTGTCTTTCCATTGATTAGACTTTAGAAACAGATTGACTTAAATGTTGGATGATTTTGCCTGAAGCAAAGTAGGTGTGGATACACCCTCATTCCATAGCAATGTTGTGCATCTCCCAAGTCATCCCATCAGTATCTCATGATGCTTTGCTAGGTACTTAGGCTGCCTGTCTATCTGTGTGACCTCTTCTGTGTGCCAGAGTCATCCTGACCAGATATCACCTTGCTGTTTAAATGCTCACACATTGCCAGGATCTTTTCTTTGTGATTCCATCTTGTGGGGACTTCAGAAACCTGTGTCATCCTCCTGTTCATTGAGCAATCATGCCTTGGTGAGTGGCGCATCAGTGAGGTCTCCTGCTAATGCCCTGGATTTCATTGCCCTCTGAAGAGAGGAGTGAGTACTGTGGCAAGGCACCCCTTCTGCCTCGCCAGACTTAGCGCTCCCTCCTCTGGCAGGGACAGGGTCTGGGGTAAATCAGACCCCCACTCAGGAGCGTGTCTGTCTTCCCTCTTTGGGGTTTGTTTCTGAGAGCCTTCCCAGTAGGCCTCGGGGCAAGCCTGAGGAGTGCCCCTCCACCAGACAAAGGGGAAAAGTCTATAACGCACCGAAACAAAAGGGGAATACCTTTCCCTGGCCCCTTCACTGGGGCAGGAGTTGTCCTGTCGCTGGCCCCGGGGTGTCAGTCCTTCCCCTAAACAGGCACTGGGTTTTGGATGTCTCCCCTAGGGGGAGGAGCGCAGTCTTTCACACTGGAGAAGCCTATCTCCCTGCTGCCTCCAACCTTGCAGCAGTTTGTCTCTCCTCCCCCCTGCAGGAGAGAGATTTTAACAGGTTTCAGGCAGCCCTTAACTGGACTCAGGTGTCCCTAATTGACCTGAAGGAACCCCTTCCCAGCTTGTCGGAAAAAGGGCCTTTAGCATTCTAGGGCTAACATACCTGTTTTCCCAGACCCTCCTGCAGCTGTCTGGCCTGACTTTGTCACAGTACAGAAACATCTGGAAGTTAGCCACCACAACGTACAAATACTCCAGCAGTTATCAGGACAAACGAAGGCGAGGGGGCACAACTGAGACCCAATCCAGTGCTGCACTAAGGGAAGGGAAGGGAGCTCCAGATGGTTTATAAGAGCAAAAAGGACAACAATAGTACCTCTGGGAGAGCTTGCAGGGTCTGTGGCTACAATCATAGAATATCAGGGTTGCAAGGGACCTCAGGAGGTCATCTAGTCCAAGCCCCTGATGAAAGCAGGACCAATCCCCAGACAGATTTTTGCCCCAGATCCCTAAATGGCCCCCTCAAGGATTAAACTCACAACCCTGGGTTTAAGCAGGCCAATGCTCAAACCACTGAGCTATCCCTCCCCCCATCTCTGAGATGAGGGGCTGGACTGTATATTTGGGAGAGATGCCACCACTGAGCCACTGCATTGTGTGGATACCACCAAGCAGTGACCGGGCACCAAGCACGAGGACTTAACCCTCACTTCTCATCGCCTTGGGGGACAGAAGTAGACCCAGTCCCGGAGACCCAGAAGTTTACCACATCACAACCATGGCATCCACAGGAGGAGAACCAAATTTCAGGGGGAAAGGGGAACACATCTAGTAAGTATTGCAAGGTATTTTTATTAAAAAGTTTGTGGGAAAGGGGTTTTAAGCAACCTAGTTCCAGGTACTATAAGGGTGCCGCCATATTTATCTACAATCACTCTGTCTCCTGAGCTTTTGTTCCCCCACCCTTTGCTCAAAATGGCAGCCGCAATGAAGGATGTACAAGTTCTCCTGCCTTTTCCTTCCTCCCTCCTCACCTTTGCTAATACACAACCACCAGTATCTTGCTGTCTCCTTTCCAACAAACTTTGGGTCTGCCTAGAGGGGCTAGAGGGTATCTTGATGCATCTCTCCACTCTTCGTATACTTTGTGAATAGCAAGGATCTGAGTCGCTAACTGGTAGCCCTGCAAGACACCAGTAAGGGCAGCAGGTTCTAGGGCTCTCCATGCAGTAATGTAAGGCTCTACTTATGAGTCACTCAGGGGAAGCTAGAAAGAGGCAGTTATTTTTGCTGACTCACTCTAATATCCAATCAGCTGAGTCATGTTACAGTAGCTCCAAGTGCCTCTCAGAGAGCTAGGTGCAGGAAAGGAGGGGTCTTTCTGAGAAAAAACTGCAAGAAGATCTAAGATCAGAAGAAAGCATAGACTGAGCATTATGTGTTGCTGTTGTTGTTATTTAACAATACATGCAAACTCCAGGGTAGGAGTCTATACATGTCTATACTATGCTGCCTCTGAGCTTCTGGCCCACTGTTCCCTCTGTGCTACTGCTCCCATGATGAGATAGGAGTATACTTAAGGGAAAGCTTTCCAAAAGTACTGTTTCTGTTGGCTGTCTTTATGAGCGGAGGAAACACTAGATGAATGGAGGTAATAAGTAATAGTGTTGAGACAGATGGGAGCAGCAGGAGAGGGTAGTTTGACATGTGTGTTGGTTGGCAGGGAGAGAGAAGGTGGAGTCGTTGAAAGCTCCCTGCATGCATGTTGATGTTGACAGTGGGTGCTGGAGGGTGGGTGGGGGTAGTGTACTGTGCTCTTTTTGGGAACAGCAGCAAGGGACGGTGCTGTGTGTATACACAATGATCTGCCAGGATAGGTCAAGGACTCTCCGCTAGGCTTCTCTACTTCTCCCACAGCATGCCTTGCGACAGTAGGGCTAACCCAGTGTAGCATCAAAAATACAAGCATATGCCCAGTGTATCTTACTACTGAGCAGAAGTTTTGGGCTTGATAAAATGGGAGTGGATGCAACCAGGATTTGAACTGGGCTGAATCAGCGATCCAGCACTCTTTTGAGGATGCCTCTAGAATCGGGGGGTGGGGGGGAGGAGTGGTTTCAAAGGCAACCTTACCAAGGTGAAACAAGTTCAACCAGTGCAGATATTTGCAGAGGTCTGAAACAATAGCTCAGAGATGTGTGACCTCTCCCATTCCTCTCACTGCCTGATGATGGGCAGTTCAGATATCCAGTGATTATTTGCTCTTTCATTGTGAATCATGTAAGAAAAGAGAGGGAGAATCACAGACCTGCATGCTCTATCATGCTCATTCTGGTGCCATGAATGGAAGTTGTTTGGCAGATGCCACCGTTTCCCTCCCCCCGTCTGACCTCTGGAATCAAAAGGCCAGGGGAGCAAAGTGAGCCCTCCCAAAGTAAAGTCAATTCTGCAGAGCCCAGCCACTACCTCCAGCCAAGTTGCCCAGCCTGAGGAGTGGTGGCAGATCTGCCTCGGTGGAGAGTGTGGGGCCAGGCAGTTTCCTCCTTGACAATAAAGGTTGCAGCTCCGACATCTGTTGCAGCCCCTCTGCAGACTCAGGCAGACATCACCGCGTCAGTTACACTGAGCTCATGTTTTCAAGCTTTTCTTTGCAGTCATGAGGGCCAGAAACAATTGTTCCCATGAGAGCTGAGATTTTGATCTCATCTCATGTCTCTGGAGCCCTAGCCACATGCCTGTTGTGCCCATCATGGATCTGAATCTCACTGAGGGGTAAACAAGCCTGAGGAGACCCACAGAGCATAAGGGATCATATTTTGAACATTTGCATCATCTGCTGTGAGTGGTGTCTGATTTCGGCATCTCAAGAGGCCGGAAGCTGGCTTGTGCCCAGAGTGAGGGAGAGAACCACCACCTTCTTTTTTCCAGCTTCAGCAATGGGTGCAACTCAAATGGAACTACAACATTCAGTGTTTTATGGCCCATGCTAACCTGTACTTCCATAGTCAAGTTCACAAATGCGATAAAAAAGTAATCAGGATATCTGCTGAAATTCACATAAGCCTAAGTTTGTTTCATGTTGTTTTACCATATTTGGTAAACCCTATTTGGACCCTATTTGGACACAGACTGGCTAACCTAGTGAGGAGGGCTTTAAACTAGGTTCGATGGGGACAGGTGAGCAAAGCCCACGGGTAAGTGGGGAACATGGAGACCTGGGAGATGGGTCGGAAACAAGAGGGAGCGTGGGCTATAATGGCAGAGAGAAAGGAAGGGGCAAAACTGGGAGGCAAGATCAAACCAGTATCTTAGATGCCTATATACAAATGCGAGAAGTATGGGTAATAAGCAAGAAGAACTGGAAGTGCTAATAAATAAATACAACTATGACATTGTTGGCATCACTGAAACTTGGTGGGATAACACAAATGATTGGAATGTTGGTGTGGATGGGTACAGCTTGCTCAGGAAGGATAGACAGGGGAAAAAGGGAGGAGGTGTTGCCTTATATATTAAAAATGTACACACTTGGACTGAGGTGGAGATGGACATAGGAGACGGAAGTGTTGAGAGTCTCTGGGTTAGGCTAAAAGGGGTAAAAAACAAGGGTGATGTCATGCTACGAATCTACTACAGGCCACCTAACCAGGTGGAAGAGATGGATGAGGCTTTTTTAAAAACAACTAACAAAATCATCCAAAACCCAAGATTTGGTGGTGATGGGGGACTTCAACTATCCAAATATATGTTGGGAAAATAACACAGCGGGGCACAGACTATCCAATAAATTCTTGGACTGCATTGCAGACAACTTTTTATTTCAGAAGGTTGAAAAAGCTACTAGGGGGGAAGCTGTTCTAGACTTGATTTTAACAAATAGGGAGGAACTCGTTGAGAATTTGAAAGTAGAAGGCAGCTTGGGTGAAAGTGATCATGAAATCATAGAGTTTGCAATTCTAAGGAAGGGTAGAAGGGAGTACAGCAAAATAGAGAAAATGGATTTCAGGAAGGCGGATTTTGGTAAGCTCAGAGAGCTGATAGGCAAGGTCCCATGGGAATCAAGACTGAGGGGAAAAACAACTGAGGAGAGTTGGCAGTTTTTCAAAGAGACACTATTAAGGGCCCAAAAGCAAGCTATTCTGCTGGGTAGGAAAGATTGAAAATGTGGCAAAAGACCACCTTGGCTTAACCACGAGATCTTGCATGATCTAAAAAATAAAAAGGAGTCATATAAAAAATGGAAACTAGGACAGATTATAAAGGATGAATATAGGCAAACAACACAGGAATGCAGGGGCAAGATTGGAAAGGCAAAGGCACAAAATGAGCTCAAGCTAGCTACGGGAATAAAGGGAAACAAGAAGACTTTTTATCAATACATTAGAAGCAAGAGGAAGACCCAGGAAGACCAAGAGGAAGACCAACTGCTCAGTGAAGAGGGAGAAACAGTAACAGGAAACTTGGAAATGGCAGAGATGCTTAATGACTTCTTTGTTTCGGTCTTCACAGTCCGAAGGAATGCCTAACATAGTGAATGCTAATGGGAAGGGGGTAGGTTTAGCAGATAAAATAAAAAAAGAACAAGTTAAAAATCACTTAGAAAAGTTAGATGCCTGCAAGTCACCAGGGCCTGATGAAATGCATCCTAGAATACTCAAGGAGCTAATAGAGGAGGTATCTGAGCTATTATCTTTGGAAAATCATGGGAGACAGGAGAGATTCCAGAAGACTGGAAAAGGGCAAATATAGTGCCCATCTATAAAAAGGGAAATAAAAACGACCCAGGAAACGACAGACCAGTTAGTTTAACTTCTGTGCCAGGGAAGATAATGGAGCAAGTAATTAAGGAAATCATCTGCAAACACTTGGAAGGTGGTAAGGTGATAGGGAACAGCCAGCATGGATTTGTAAAGAACAAATCGTGTCAAACCAATCTGATAGCTTTCTTTGATAGGATAACGAGTCTTGTGGATAAGGGAGAAGCTGTGGATGTGGTATACCTAGACTTTAGTAAGGCATTTGATATGGTCTCACATGATATTCTCATCGATAAACTAGGCAAATACAATTTAGATGGGGCTACTATAAGGTGGGTGCATAACCGTAATCAGAGAGTTGTTATTAATGGTTCCCAATCCTGCTGGAAAGGTATAACAAGTGGGGTTCTGCAGGGGTCTGTTTTGGGACCGGCTCTGTTCAATATCTTCATCAACGACTTAGATATTGGCATAGAAAGTATGCTTATTAAGTTTGCAGATGATACCAAACTGGGAGGGATTGCAACTGCTTTGGAGGACAGGGTCATAATTCAAAATGATCTGGACAAATTGGAGAAATGGTCTGAGGTAAACAGGATGAAGTTTAACAAAGACAAATGCAAAGTGCTCCACTTAGGAAGGAAAAATCAGTTTCACACATACAGAATGGGAAGAGACTGTCTAGGAAGGAGTACAGCAGAAGGGATCTAGGGGTTATAGTGGACCACAAGCTAAATATGAGTCAACAGTGTGATGCTGTTGCAAAAAAAGCAAACATGATTCTGGGATGCATTAACAGGTGTGTTGTGAGCAAGACACGAGAAGTCATTCTTCCGCTCTACTCTGCGCTGGTTAGGCCTCAACTGGAGTATTGTGTTCAGTTCTGGGCACCGCAATTCAAGAAAGATGTGGAGAAATTGGAGAGGGTCCAGAGAAGAGCAACAAGAATGATTAAAGGTCTAGAGAACATGACCTATGAAGGAAGGCTGAAAGAATTGGGTTTGTTTAGTTTGGAAAAGAGAAGACTGAGAGGGGACATGATAGCAGTTTTCAGGTATCTAAAAGGGTGTCATAAGGACTTTATGGGAGGGAGAAAACTTGTTCACCTTAGCCTCCAAGGATAGAACAAGAAGCAATGGGCTTAAACTGCAGCAAGGGAGGTTTAGGTTGGACATTAGGAAAAAGTTCCTGTCAGGGTGTTTAAACACTGGAATAAATTGCCTAGGGAGGTTGTGGAATCTCCATCTCTGGAGATATTTAAGAGTAGGTTAGATAAATGTCTATGAGGGATGGTCTAGACAGTATTTGGTCCTGCCATGAGGGCAGGGGACTGGACTCGATGACCTCTCGAGGTCCCTTCCAGTCCTAGAATCTATGAATCTATGAAAACCATAATTACATGACAAAACAGTGTGCAACTGCGTATTTTTATGGAAAAAATGTGTAACCCCACGTGTAACCCATTATAAATTTCTATTCAGCACAGATACAAACTACTGTACTGTGGAAATCACCATCTCAATCTTTATGCCTAACCTTTTAAACTTGGGTGCCTAAAGCTAGGGACCTTAAGCAAAGTAGCCTGAATTTGCTGGACTCCCATAGTTCACACCGACTTAATGGGACTGGTTGCATGAGCCAGGACAGTGAAATTTGGCACTCAGATTTTTATATATATTTTTTAAAAGGTGCAATAGATCGACAGAGAGCTCTAGCACAAATTAATACAGAAATGAGGCCTCTACCAAAGCCTTATTCAATGCCCATTTGAAGTCAATGCAAAGACTCCCACTGACTTCAATGGGTACTGGGTTAAGTCCATGGAGGTGATAAGTGGATAAATTACCCTAGATATTAGCACCGAACAGTTATTATTAATAAACTATTATTTGGTCACTAGCTAATGAAAAAGAATGAACGACGAGAGATGAATGTAGCGCTAGAAGTGCAGGGGCAATGCTTGCTAATCTTAACTGGAGTCGCATGCAAGTTTTGAGGGAAGACTATGCTGCCCTTTAAATTGTAATTTTTGTTGTCTGAAGTTGAAATGTTCTGATACTAAGTACAAGTGCATCTTCCTATTGCTTACCAGATGGAGCTCAAGACCTGCTACTACCAGTGGGTTTAGGAAGGTATTACCTGTTTTTCTGAAGCAAAAACTTCAATGAAATTTGGCACTGCGGCTTAATTAGTTTATCGGGAAAGATGTTAATTTCCCAAATTATTATGCACCACCTGAAGTTACTGGAGACGTAAAAAGAAGACAAAACAAAAAACCTGATGTTTTCATTTTGACTGGGCACCGAGTCAGGCTTTTACATTTGGACAGATTGCAGTTTGGAAGTTGGCAGGCTGAGAATTCCAAGCTAGTCCCAGCAGGAAGCGGTTTTTAATCAGGCTGATAAAGCCTGGAAACCTCGTGCTAATGTTTAGGTCTATTCCATGTCATTGAACCACAACATAAGGTTCTAGCAGTATATAAACTGTAGACACAGCTTACACCTTTCACTGAAACTATCTCCTGGTGGGCTGGTGGTCATGTAACTCACATGATCAGTCTGTTGCTAATGTTTAGTATGGAATACGTGTGCTCAGCAAATCACAGTTAAAAATGCTGTTACTGTATTAAAATTATATACTTAGAAAAAGTGAAACAAACCAGTGCTCTAAACCAAACCTAATTACAAAGGGCACAGGAAGCCTCATGGTATATTTACATTGAGCCTTAAAAGGTAAGCCTGGAGTTCGATATTTGAATTGTTGGTAAACATCAGACCATGTTCTAGAAAAATTTGCACTCTTTTATATATCTGCTCCTTACAAACCCCAACGAGCCACCTTTTCTTACCTCTTCCAAAAACTCTTTCCACTCCCCTAACCTAGGGACCCAATTCCCTATGAGATTTCCCCTTGGAAATTGAAGCTCATTAGACCCAAACCTCCAAGAAAAACTGCAGTCTTCCTTTTCTTCCAGTCCTGTCAACTGGACTTGCAGAATCCATGTTGCAAACCTTCTGTGAACTAAATCCTGCAATGGTCATAGACATCTAGGCTGACCAAAACGATCATTAATATATTAATGTTGTCTCCCGCCACATTTTTAGTCTATTCACACTATGACTCACGCATGAAATATACCAAAAGATCTATATAGTCTCGTTCAGGATTCAATCTCTCTCCCTTTATATTGAGTATTGTGTACACACACACACACACACTCATGACTACACACACACACATAGTGTAAACATTAATGTTACATCTGAACATGATAGAATTTGTTTTCCTTTTTAAAAAAAATACTAGAAAGTCACAAACAAAACCAAAAAGTTATTAAGGTTGTAAAGTCAAACACTCAGCCATCAAGAAATGCCCAAATTAAGGTTGCCTGGGCAACCCTAATTCTGCCCACTGTGCAAGTGCATTTTGATACAGTTTTAACTGATATGATCATATACTATGTTTTCTACAGGACCCCTGCCTTGATCCAGGCACGTATTGGGTGAGGTACAGCAAATGAGGCGGCTCAATATTTCTTTCTATTTTTATCATTCAGTTTGTGGCCCTGTGCAGGGGTGCTGGAACAATTTTTATAGTGGGGGGACTGAGAGCCATTTAACCAAAACTGTTAGCCCTGTATATAATAGAAACCACTTCAAGCCAGGGGGTCCAGTAGCACCCCCAGAACCGCTACTTCCAGCACCTATGGCCCTGTGCCTTAATCACTGCACACCATCCAACCATTGTACCAAATAAGGAATTAATAATTTCCTCAATAGCTTTTCTATAGTTCTTATCATTGTAGCATCTGATCCTCACAAACATTAACAAATTTACCTTCACAACTCCCTTCTGAAGGGGCAATGTACTACTATTGCTATTTTACAGTGGGTGAACTGAGCACATAGACCAACATTTGCAAACTAATTAGGGTCAGGGCCGCCCGGGGGGGGGGGCAAGTAGGGCAATTTGCCCCAGGCCCCAGGCCCCACAGGGGCCCCCACGAGAATATAGTATTCTATGGTATTGCAACTTTTTTTATGGAAGGGGCCCCTGAAATTGCTTTGCCCCAGACCCCCTGAATCTTCTGGACAGCCCTGATTAGGATCCACTAATTTTGGTTTTCTCGGTGACGGGGCACCTGACTGAAGACACCTAGGGGCTGATTTTTCAAAGTACTTAGCATTTTTATATCACTGTATACAATCACAGTATTGTACAAACATTAATTAATCCTAACAACCCCCTAGGTTGAGGAGGAATACATTTTCTTATCCCTGTTTTACAGATGGCCACACTAAGAAAGAAGGCTGATGTGATTTGAACAGCAGAGCCAGAATAAGAACTCATGACGTCCTGATTCTCAATCTCACGCTTATTCCTTCAGACCACACTGTTTTTGTCAGAGGTACCAACCATCCACAGCTTCTACTGACTTCGGTTGTAGTTGTGAGTGCACGGCCCTGCTGCGAATCAGACCATTGGTGTCTCCATTTGGGCACTCAAAATAAGGAACACAACTAATGGCCTCTTGTGACAATTTTGGTTTTAGTTACTTGCTCAGTATCACATAGGAACACTGTAGCAGAGCCAGAGAGAGAAATGAATTCTCCTGTGTGACATTTACCTGCCTTAACCACAAGACAATCCTTTATTTGCCCACATTCCAACGTCTACAGCAAGAGATCCTGCAGACAACAGCCTCATTCCTTACACAACTCTGATTCACTCCCTGAGCACCATCCACCCTCAGCCCTGTATAACGTAGGGGTCCTATGTAAATGTTAGCATGTGATTACATAATTAAAGACTGTGTCATAATGCAAACACACTAGTGGAGAGAATTAAGGTTGCATTGACTTAATTCTAGCATTTCCTATATTTTTTGCTCCACGTGTATGGAAAATACAGGATATTTCAGATGTGACTTATTTTCATGCTTAGACATTGCACTCAGAACTTCTTTGAAAGGAAACATCTATCAAAAACATTTAGAATCCATCATACTGTACTTACTGTGAATTTTTCCAATCCTGTTGCTGCTCCTGCATTTCCAACAAATATACCAGAGCTGGATTCAAATTGCAAGGCCTGAGATGACCTCTGAAATTGAACTCTGTTATATTCTTCACAATCCATGAACAGAACAGTGTCATTTCCCTGAACAGTCACTGTAAATCGATTCCATTTATTAGTCATCACTGGAACTTTAAATGAAGCAGCCTCTCGGGAGATGTAGGAACCAGGCTCTGTGTAGTACATGATTATTCTCTGGGTGCCATCATCAACTGGCGATAGTCTCATTCCCAAGTATATAGTTTTCTGAAAGGCATCTGTTATTGCAAATAGTACACCTCCATCATCGCTGTTTGGTTTTACTGTAACTACGATAGCAAAATCACTATAGAAGGTCTGTGGTATTAAAGTGCTTGTCAAACGGCCGATGTTAGCATCTGGTCCAAAACTGTAAGCTGGAAACCCTCCATAGCCAGTGATAAAGGAGACAGAAAGAGGGAGTGGAACTCCTATCAGCTCTGTCAGATCAAGATGACCCTTTGATCCTCGTTCTGTAGCATCAGACAAAAATATGTTATTTACTCCAGTGTCTACGTTTTATTTAACATTATATGGCTTAATGAAATTACAATACGGCTAATGTGCTAATATTTGAAACCCCTATTCAGCAAGGTGCTTGAGCACATGCCTTACTTTAAGCACATCAGAAATCTCATTGACTGACAGTACTACTCACATGTTTAAAGTTAGGCACATGTTTAAGTGTGCTGGGGGACCAGTTCTTTTGCAGGGAGCTCCTACAAAAATGTTCTCCTTTAGCCTTTCATAAACCACGAGTTACATGCACTTGCAGAGAGGAGATGAGAGAACAGAGAATTTATTCCTTTGTTTTCTCAAATAAACAAAGATATTGTAACATAGACATGATGAAGGGAGGAAGCAACAACCTGGCACAAACAATGCAGTGGAGTTTTACAAATGCAGGATAAGGCTACAAGTTGAGCTGAGAGAAATTTTTTGTATGAAACCTTTTTGTAATGAAAAATGCAGACTTGGCAACACCAAAATGTTTTGTGAATTCATGTCAGTTTTACCAGATTGTTTTGGATGAAAATCAACCTGGGGAAAAAACAAACAAACCCTGGGATGTTTTATTTTGACATTTTTTTAAATGAAACATTTCAATTTTTTTAGTTGAAAATTATATTTTGTTTCAAAGCTTCCTTTTTTTTTTTAAATCAAAACCATTTAAAAATGCTCCCAATCAAAGCCAAAATATTTAGTTTTGGTTCAACCAAAATGTTTCATTCAACTTAAATTGAAATTGTTTTTTACTCAATTCACTAAAAATTTTGAAAAATTTTGTTTTCAGTTTGACTCAAAACATATTTTTTTCAAACTAGCCCAAAAAATCTGTTATTTGCACAGCTCTAATTATGAGTAAGATACCTTGGAGGATTTTCTCTAAAAGTAGGGTTGCCAGGCATCCAGTTTTTGACTGGAATGCCCGGTCGAAAAGGGACCCTGGCGGCTCTGGACAGTACTGCTGACCGGGCTGTTAAAAGTCCATTCAGCGGTGCAGTAGGGCTAAGGCAGGCTCCCTGCCTGTCTTGGCTCCGCGCGGCTCCCAGAAGCGGCGGCATGTCCCATCTCCAGCTCCTAGGTGCAGGGGCAGCCAGGGGGCTCCATGTGCTGCCCGGGGCTCCAGGTGCTGCCCCCACCCTGAGCACCAGCTCTGCAGCTCCCATTGGCTGGAACCAGCCCGGAGCCCCCTCCTGCACCCCAAACCCCTCATCCCTGGCCCCACACCAGAGCTTGCACCCCCAGCCGGAGCCCTCAGTCCCTCCCTCACCCTAACCCCTGTCTCAGCTGGAGTCCCCTCCCACACTCTGAACCCCTCAGCCCCACCCCCCCAGCCTGGAGCCCCCTCCTGAACCCCAAACCCCTCATCCCCAGCCCCACCCCAGAGCCCACACCCCCAGCCAGAGCTCTCACCCCCTCCAACACCCCAAAGCCCTGCCTCAGCCCAATGAAAATGAGCGAGTGAGCGAGGGTAGGGAAGAGCAAACGACATGGGGAGGGGGATGAAGTGAGACAGGGACGGGGCAGGGGCAGGGCCTAGGTGTGGGGCAGGGGTGTTCGGTTTTCTACAATCAGAAAGTTGGCAATCCTAAAACTTTGCTCAAACACATATTACGAGGATTTTCGTTTTCATTTTACACCACTTTTGTCGATTCAAGGAATGTTTATTCCCATGGTTTCTTTATATAGAAAACATTCTTCAGTAGTTAAATCTCAGTTTGAAATCAGGGAATTTCCATTCCGTAACATAACCAGAAGTAACGGTCCCTGAAAATATGCCCTGGGAGAAAATCCCTCCTTTGTAGTCAGTTTAACTCTGAGCATCTGAGTATGACCAGCATTGAGCATCTAATACCATTTTTATTCATATTTTCCAGATTCCTAGTAAGGTAGATTCTACCAATACTTCCAAGAACAGGGACTTCCAAATGCCAATCACCTTCTGGGAAATAAAACACTAAAAGTATTATAGCATTTTTAATAACCAGGAATGTCTGGCTGTAGCAGGGTGGTTACCCGCTCCTGCCCTGAGGGGTTTAAAACAGCCCTGGAGGAGGGCTGTGGAAGGGCAAGACGCCTGGGCTGATTGGGAGGAAGCAGGCTCAGCTGGGGCCATGCCCCAATCAGGGCCCAGCTAGCCCTATAAAGGCTTGAGCCAGGAGCTCAAGCAGACAGTCTCTCCCTAGCTGTAGAGGGAGATAGACCTGGCTGCAGGGATCTGAGCAGAGTACCTGAGTGGTGCAGGACTGGGGAAAGGCAGAGGAGCTGGGGAGGCTCCAGCCTGAAAAGCCCCAGGCTGTGGCCTAGCAGAAGGCCAACGGGTACTGGGGGTTGCAGAGGGCAGCCCAGTGGTAGGCAAAGGCAGCTGGTCCAAACCCTTGCCGGTGATGAGTAGGCTGCCCCATTGTGCTAGACAATGACTGGCAGTAGCCTTATACTGAGGCAAAGTGGGGATTAGAGGGTAGGGGGTTCCCCAGAGAGGGGAGGCCCTGAGAAAGGGGTTCCTGCCAGGGGGCAGCACCCCAGATAACGGGGCACCAGATCCAGGAGGGACACGGGGGGCCAATGACTGGAGAGCTAATTCCTGGAGACGACCAGCAGGAGGCGCTGCAGCGGTGAGTTCCACACGTTTACACCGGCTAATTCCACATGTGGCTTAATTAGACTCTAAGTCTTGGTTATCCGTTGTATTTATTTGTACATAGCAATAAGATCATACACTCCTCCTCCTTCACCTCCATAGCCTCCTCTTATCCTGAAAAATGTAAGATATCATTGTAGCTAAAACTCACCATACCTTTGATCAATGCTTATCAGAACGCCCTCCAGAATGTTTAAACTTCATAGAGGTAGGTGAGACAAAAGACTTGTGTATGGATGTTTCTTAATAACATCCATGCACAATTTCTCTTGTCTTGAATGTAACACTCCAATTAATAAATCCTCAGATGGTGTTGTCTTTCTAAAACTGTACATGAAAAATGTGCCCCTATCTCTGTTACGACTAACTTGAATCCTTAAATTACTTTAATGATCAAGTATCTACTGGCATACTCTATATTCCCGTTCTTTGTCAAACAATGTATATTATCTTACAATTTTTAGATCCCAAAATGAATCTTAATTTTATATTTGCTGATGTGACAGCCAGGATAATGTGTGTCTCAAACCAAGTGGCTGAGTGCACTCTACCTACATAACTGCATGCTGCTAGTAAAGGGTGAATCTGTAATAACCCAGGAGCTGCAGCAGGTGGTAATAGAGATAGAGTTCACTTAAATTGGTAGTATAGACCAAGTCTATGTTGGTATAACTACGTCACATAACCGAGCAACATAATTATACCAACCTAACCCCCACCATAGATAGTGCTATGTCGACAGGAGGGCTTCTCTCATTGACATAAGTACTGCTGATCAGGGAGGTGGAGTACTGACGCCAACGGGAGAAGCTTTCCCATTGGCACAGGCAGCATCTTCACTAAGCACTACAGCTGTGCTGCTGCAGCACTGTAAGTGCAGACAAGCTCTTAGGGTCATAGAACAGGAAAGGGATCCAGTTTCTTGTCAAACTAAAAGGGGAAGCAGTGATTCCTGTGTGTCTCTTTCTTTTTTCCTTCTTTACGGGGTAATAATAGTACCTTAAAGTGCAAAGGCAGTGTGAAATGGTTAATCAGGCTTCTGTAGTTTAGATTAGTATTTAAACAGGACCATTTAGAAGCAAAAAGGAATGATATGCTAAGTTGAAGTACTTTCACTGAACATTTTGTATACTCAGAGGAATGAGCCGCATTTCTAAGATCATCTCCTTAACCTGTTTCTGAAGATGATCTACCTCTATTGTCACTTAAAGTATTAATAGTATTTTCAATGACTCCCCATAGACATTCACTTCTGACTAAGTTCCTCCCACCTTGGGCCGGATCCTCAGACTACATGTGGGCATGGAGGACATAACAAACCAGCTGTGATGTTAGCAGACCAGGTGCCAGCTCATGCCAGAGCCCTAGGCCAATTCACTTGTGTATTAGTATAGCTCAAAGTGATTGTTAAATGTATAAGTGTATTTGGTGTTTAAACTTCATGAAAACTAATGGGATGTTACTTGCATTTTCACTTATCTGTATCCTGTTATAATGTAGTAGCAAACATTTACATTGTAAATACTTTGTTATTAAATAACCCATCAAATGAGAGAGAAGCTTTGTGGAATGCAAATGAAGAACTTCAACAGAAAAGTGCTAATTTCAAAGCAAATGGTCACTGTGTGTGATGATCAGAAGTCTAAGACTCAAAATGCATTCCTCACTCTCTGACATCAAAGGAAAAGCCCAAATGGGTAGTGACCCTATCAGCTTGTTTTCGGTGAGAAGACGCTATAAGTGTGGATTCAAGGAAAGATCCTGCATCTCTGGACTGTTTGGACTCTTACGGGGAAGCATACCAGATGCAAAGCAGAGATCCCCAGAGACCACCTGGGTACCCTGAAATGACTTGGGAAAGTAGCAGCTTATTACATCACTGCCACCATTTGGAGTTACAAACTGTGACTCACCTGTGCACACTTTACCTGCTTTAACCTCTCAATAATTCTCATTTCCTTTTATTAGCTAATATACCTTTAGTTAGTTCACTAGCGAATTGGCTGCCAGCCTTGTCTTCGGTGCAAGATCCAGAGTACCAATTGATTTGGAGTAAGTGACTGGTCTCTTGAGACTGGAAGCAATCTAAATGTGATGTGATTTTTTGTTTTGTTTTTTTGTTTTAAGTAAGTGATCCTTTTATCACAAAAGTTCAGTTTGCTTGGGTGGCAAGACAGACTGGAGAGTCTGAGGGGACTGTCTGTGACTCAACTGTAAGATGGATATAGTGATCCAGGAGTTCACATTTGTTACTGGCTTGGTGAAATCTAATTATAGAACATACCACCAGTTTGGGGCGTCTGCCCTGTTTTCTGACAATCTGCCCTGAGGCAGTGGCGTATTATCGCCTAGGCCAACAAGGCCTAGGCCAGCAAATTTGCTCTTGCCCCCTCCCCAACTCCGCCCCTTCCCCAAATCCCCGGCCCGCCTCCTCCCCCAGGCGCGCCACGCTTCCCTCCTTCCACCTCCCTCCCAGGCTTGCCGTGCTGGGAGGGAGGGAGAAGCGAGGTGCAGCGCGCTTGGAGGAGGCGGAGCAGAGATGAGCTACGGTCCGTGGGCGCGGGAACTGCTCCCCGGCCCGCTCCAGCTCACCTCTGCTCCACC
This sequence comes from Emys orbicularis, assembly GCF_028017835.1. Taxonomy (NCBI): domain Eukaryota; kingdom Metazoa; phylum Chordata; order Testudines; family Emydidae; genus Emys; species Emys orbicularis. The sequence continues at coordinate 179,446,483 of NC_088684.1, forward strand.
GCCGCCGCAACTCCCCTTCTCCCCCCTCCCTCCCTCCCAGGCTTGCCACGCAAAACCGCTGAGAGGGAGGGAGGAGAAGCGAGTAGCGGCGCGTTCGGGGGATAGCGGAGGTGAGCTGGGGCCGGCGGGCATGGAGAGTAACTCTGGGGGGGGGGCAGGGAACCACTCCCTGCCCCAGCTCACCCCTGCTCCACTGCCACCATCCCCCGAGCGCGCCACAACTCCCCTTCTCCCCCCTCCCTCCCCGGCTTGTCGCGGGGGAGCGGAGGTGAGCTGGCGGGGTGGGGGGGGGGGTGGCAATTTTTTGACAGCCTAGGGGCGGCAAATTTGTTAATCCGCTCCTGCCCTGAGGTGGGTACTCACAGTCATGAGCCACTCCAGACAGCGTGACACCAGCCAACACACAGAACAAGCATCTCAGCCAGTCAAAGGCCAGGATTCTCCTTGCCTCCAGGAGACAGGAGGGCCATTCTACCATGGTGTAGCCCTCCAAACCCACCAAATTCCAAAACTTACTCAAGTGGCAACAACAGTTTACCAAAGGAAAGAGGAGCAACTTATGTGATGAGTTAGCAAGACCACTTTCTAGGAACCATCAACACAATGGTTCCCAGAAAGCCCCTTTTGATTCATCATGCACACAGGTCTCCATGGTTCTTGGAGGACTTCCATGAGATGAAAACAGAAGGATGGAAAGTATAGTATTGGTGGTGGAAAAGTAGGGCTGAGGCAGACAGACAACTACCAAAATGCTCTACAAGAGCATGCCAAGGTTGTATTACAGGCAAAGGGTTCCCCCTTCTCCTCCTCCTCCTCCTCCTCCTCCTCCATCATAGTGGCTCTAAAAGCATGCCTGAAGTATACCATGGTGGTGAAAAGCTTCATCATCCCAGATTGTCTCCAGTCCACAACAGAACCTGAGCACTAATCACTATAAGGAGCAAGCATCCTTTTCCAGTGGGAAGATCACCAGATCTGGGAAGTTTCTGGAACTTGACACCATGCACAGGCCTAACCATTTGACACCACACTCTCTCTGAATTTAGTCCATTTACATAACAGGAAATCCTGGAGGGGGAGTGGATTCCCCTGTTTGCCCTGCAAAAGGCTGACTGGATTAGTATCAGAGATCATCACTTGTTACAATTCACCAGCCTTATCTTTTCACACTATTTTTGGAATGTGGTGAGATCCATGAGCTTTAGTAGGCCTTTATGAGAGTGTCAAGCCTCGAGAATTTAGCCTGATTCAGGTTACCCCATCTGGCCTATAGCACACTAATTTACACCATCTTTAAAAATTTAAGCTAAGGGTAAAAAATTTTAAAAGGCTCCTAAATCATTTAGGGGATAAGTAATTTTTGAAAATGGCACTTAGGCACTTTTGAAAGCTTTACCCATTCCCTTCAATCCATGGTTAATCCTGAGACCAGGGGCTGATTAGATATATAAAGCTAATTGAGTTTCCAGATCCTCTCAGAGCTCCTGTAGCATCATTGGATGCCACCAGTCAGGCTTAGTGATTTATTCTGGGAAACCTACATTTTAGTTTTGTGAGCATGGTATCAAATATCCTATAAACATCTTTATCCACTCTGCCTCTATGAGGAATCACAGCATATTCATTTGGATTTACAGTATTTATCCTCTAATGTGAATACTTTTGAGAGAGCCTTTTTCTGCTGCTCAAGTCACTCATATCCTAAATCAAGATTTCTTCACATTTAATTTTTAATGGTTCTACAGTAAATGTTATGGCTCTATATGGCATGACAGGGAGGTAACACATACCCATTCTCTCTCGCTCTCCAGCTCTTACTCAGCCTCATCTTGAATACTGTGTTTAGTTCTGGGTACTACATTACCAGATAAATATTAACATATTGGATGGTGTACAGAGAAAAACAAAAAATAGTTAGGAAGCAACTGACGTATAAGGAAAGATTTTAAGAATAGGAGGGGGGGAAATTCTTTACCACCACAAAAGAGGGTGTCACAACAAGTTTAAATTCTGCAGATAACAGAAATAAATATACATGAATGACATACTCAAACCCTTATCATTCAGCTCCAAGACATAACCCTACAACTTGAGCCAAAGAAGAGCTCTTTTAGTGGGTAGCAGTTGCAAGTGCCTTATCTGTTGGGTCAATCACTGAAGGACATCGTATTCAATCACAGTAATTGATTATGGGGTTTTGTTAACTGCTAATTAAAATATGTGTTGGGGGAGAACTCAGAACATGACACGATGGTTGCCCATTAGCTGTTTTACAAATTTGAAATAAATTAGGGCTGCCAAGCTATTAAATTAATTGCGTGATTAATCACACTGTTAAAAAACAATAGAATACCATTTATTTAAATATTTTTGGATGTTTTCTACATTTTCAAATCTATTGATTTCAATTACAACACAGAATACAAACTGTACAGTGTTCACTTTATATTTACTTGTGATTACAAGTATTTGCACTGTAAAAAAGAAACAAAAGAAATAGTATTTTGCAATGCATTGCAGTACTTGTATTAGGTGAAATCTCTTTATCATGAAAGTTATAAATGTAACTTACAAAGGTAGAATTATGCATTCAAAAACAAAACAATGTAAAACTTTAGAGCCTACAAGTCCACTCAGTGCTACTTCTTGTTCAGCCAATCGCTCAGACAAACAAGTTTGTTTACATTTGCAGGAGATAATGCTGCCCGCTTCTTGTTTACAATATCATCTGAAAGTGAGAACAGGTGTTCACATGGCACTGTTTTAGCTGGCATCGCAAGATATTTATGTGCCAGATGCACTAAAGATTCATATGTTCCTTCATGCTGCAACCGCCATTCCAGGGAACATGTGTCCATGCTGATGACGGGTTCTGCTCGATAACCATCCAAACAGTGCAGACCAAAGCAAGTTCAGTTTCATCATTGATTTTATATATATATATATATATATATATATATATATATATATATATATATATATATATATATATATATATATATATAAATTTTTTTGGGTGGTGGTTCAGGTTCTGTAGTTTCCGCATCAGAGTGTTGCTCTTTTAAGACTTCTGAAAACATGCTCTATACCACGGGTTCTCAAACTGGGGGTCGGGACCCCTCAGGGGGTCACGAGGTTATTACATGGGGGATCGTGAACTGTCCGCCTCTATCCCAAACCCCACTTTGCCTTCAGCATTTATAATGGTGTTAAATACGTAAAGAAGTGTTTTTTTTTAATTTAAAAGGAGGGTCTCACACAGAGGCTTGCTATGTGAAAGGGGTCACCAGTACAAACATTTGAGAACCACTGCTCTACACCTAGTCCCTCTCAGATTTTGGAAGGCACTTCAGATTCTTAAACCTTAGGTCGAGAGCTGTAGCTATCTTTAGAAATCTCACTTTGGTACTGTCTTTGTGTTTTGTCAGATCTGCAGTGAAAGTGTTCTTAAAACGAACAGCATGTGCTGGGTCATCATCCGAGACTGCTATAACATGAAATATAGGGCAGAACGCGGGTAAAACAGAACAGGAGGCATACAATTCTCCCCCAAGGAGTTCAGTCGAAAATTTAATTAATGCTTGATTTTTTTAATGAGCATCATCAGCATGGAAACATATCCTCTGGAATGGTGGCCAAAGCATGAAGGGGCATACAAATGTTTAGCATACCTAACACCTAAATACCTTGCAATACTGGCTACAAAAGTGCCATGCGAATGCCTGTTCTCACTTTCAGGTGACATTGTAAATAAGAAGCAGGCAGCATTGTCTCCTGTAAATGTAAACAAACTTGTTTCTCTTAGCGATTGGCTGAACAAGAAGTAGAACTGAGTGGACTTGTAGGCTCTAAAGTTTTACATTGTTTTGTTTGAGTGAAGCTATATAACAAAAAAAATCTACATCTGTAAGTTGCACTTACACGATAAAAAGATCACACTACAGTACTTGTCTGAGGTGAACTGAAAAATACTATTTCTTTTGTTGGCCATTTTTAAAGTGCAAATATTTGTAATCAAAAATATAAAGTGAGTACTGTATACTTTGTATTCTGCGTTGTAATTGAAATCAATACATTTGAAAATTTAAAAGACATCCAAAAATATTTAATAAATTTCAATTGGTATTCTATTGTTTAGCAGTGCAATTAATCGTGATTAATTTAACTGCGATTAATTTTTTTGAGTTAATCGCATGAGTTAACTGTGATTCATCTACAGTCCTAAAATAAATATCCACATGAAGCCAGTGCATTACAGTACAATTAGAGCCAACTCTATACTACAGGCTCTGTAGCAGCAAAGCTCGTAGCTATGCCAGCATCCCCCATAGTATATGTAACTTTAGCGCCCTCGTGGCCAAGATGGAGTCTGCTCTGCAGGCAGCTCTGGCCAAGAGAAGGCGTGCGCAGGAACACAGCAGGAGAAATCCCTTCCACCCCAGGGGCACCTGTTCCAAACCCCCCAGAGTGAACACACACACCCACAGGAAAAGTACAGTGGATATAACAAGGGAAATATTTATTTACAGAGGGATGAGAGGAGAAAAACAACAAGGGGAAATATAGGGGGAGCAGTAAGACAGGGCTGCATCCAAGCCAAGGCCCCACAGGCCCAGTGGTAGCACAGTCTGGAAGGGCAGACACCGAGCAATGTGTCTGCACACAGAATTCAGAAGTCCTGAGCAAAGTTCCAGTCCGGTGGTAAGTCTTGGGTGCTCCTGGTCGTCTTTGGCGCCAGTGAACTTTCCCCCAACAAACCCCTCCGGTGCCCTCTTCTGCCGCTCTCTGCAAAGCCACACAGAGCGACCACCTCCCCACTGAACTAGCTAGCAACCTCCCTCCTTGTCCCCAGTGCAGAGTCACAAGCCCCAGTACTCACAGCCCCATGCAGCTCTGGGCAGCAGTGATACTGGGTCCAGCTCCGGCCTGTCCTTCTCGGGCAATTCCTCCCTGGCACAGTGCTCCTCCTGGCTCCTGTCCTGGGGTGTCCCCGATCGGCCCTGTCCTTCCCAGGCTTCAGGCAGGTTCTCTGCTGCTTCACTTTTCCAGGGCCTGCAGGCTGCCTCTCTCTCTCTCTCCCTGGAGCTCCAGCGCTGCCCCCTGGAGTTTCCCTCCTTTTTTCTTACTCTCCCCCTCCCACTTAGGAAAAAGATTTAAAGGGCCATGCTCTCTAAACCCCAAAGGGGTTACACTCTTCCCCCTCCCAAGAAGAAATAATCCTTGATGTCCCCATCAAGGTAGGCAACTCTAAACCATGGATCCCCAGCAGGAGACCCAGGGCCCCCATTCATCAGAAGCATTCCCATCATCCATCCCACAGGACCCCGGGGGGGGTGGAACAGGTTTCCCATGAGGCAGCTCGCCCCCCATGGCACCCCAGGGATCTGTAGGTCACTGGGTTCCCCTAAACGATCATACATCAGCACACACCTGGGCTTCCCTTCCCTAGAGGAACGTCTAGGCTGGCTGTCGGGTATTGGCTGAGGTGATGCCACTGAACATGGAAACAAGATGATGGGTCCTTGAGGCACAAATTCGAGTACATCTGGGTTTAAAGTGGCTGTTTGGGGTACAGGGTTTTCTGCCTGCACTGAACCTTCCTCATCATATTCTTGGGGGTCTCCACAGCTTGGGACAGTGGGGCCTCGGGAGTGCTCAGCGTGGGTTCTTCCCCTTCACCATCTCTTTGTGTGACAACAAGAGGATCCATTAGGGTCGGGGCATTCCAAACTGGATGTTCGCCAGACCCCATTTCATCCTCACTCTCCGAGGAGCTGGGTGTTTGCAAAGGACAGGTATATTTCCGTCGTTGGGACCGTGTCCGACTCGCAGGGCCGGGAGTCTCAGAATCTGTGGAAACATCCTCATGGGGAAACAATACTTGTCCTACAGGTAACAGATGATTCCGGTGGAGAGTTTTGGTGGGGCCGTGACTGCCCTCAGGACGTATGCGATACACTGGTAGATCCCCAAGTTTCTTCTCTATAATGTATGGGTGTGACTCCCAACGATCTGCAATTTTGTGTTTTCCCTGTAGTCCGAGATTTCGGGCCAAAACTCGGTCCCCAACCTCAATCTCCTGTTGCCTCACTCGCTGATCATATCGGGTTTTATTCTTTTGATTCTGGTGACCAGCTGCTTGCGTCGCTATCCGATATGCCTCCTTCAGTTGATCTCTTAAGCGAGTCACATACCCCAAGTATGTTTCTGGGAGTGCCCCATCTGAAGACACTCCAAAACAGAGATCAATTGGCAACCGGGCCTCTCGACCGAACATTAACATGTATGGTGTGAACCCAGTTGCATCGTGTCGAGTGCAGTTATACGCATGTACCAAATGCTCCACGTGCTGGCTCCAGTATTTTTTTCTGCCGAGGTTCCAGAGTTCCCAGCATGTTCAGTAGTGTGCGGTTGAATCGTTCTGGTAGTGGATCCCCTTGGGGATGATAAGGTGTGGGTGCGTGATTCAGGGCCGGCTCCAGGCACCAGCTTAACAAGCAGGTGCTTGGGGCGGCCAAGGGAGAGGGGTGGCACCTACGGCAATTTGGGGGCGGCAGGTCCCTCACTCCCTCTAGGAGCGAAGGACCTGCCGCTGAACTGCCGCCGCCGATCGCAGCTTTTTTTTTTTTCCCCCCAATTGCCGCCGCCGATCGCGATCGCGGCTTTTTTTTTTTTTTGCTTGGGGCTGCAGAAATGCTGGAGCTGGCCCTGTCGTGATTTCTTGATCCCCATGATCTTACAAAGTTCTTTTATTAACCAACTTTCAAAATCCTATCCCTGATATGAGTGTAGTCTGGCGGGCAACCCATAGTGGATGAAGAACTTTTCCCACAGGATCTTGGCAACCGTGGATGCTTTTTGATCTTTGGTGGGATAAGCCTGGGCATAACGAGTAAAATGGTCCGTGACCACCAAGATATTTGCAGTACCCCGGCGGTCAGGCTCTAATGACAGAAAGTCCATAAAGACAAGCTCCATGGGTGCAGAACTCGTGATGCTGACAAGAGGAGCCGCTTGCTTAGGCAGAGTCTTTCGTTGGATACATCTGGTGCAGGTGCGAATATGGTGGGCGATGTCAGGCCACATCCGGGGCCAATAGAATCTTGCCTTAACTAGGGCCTCCAATCGCTCGACTCCCAGATGCCCCATTCGATTGTGGCAGGCCTCTAACACGCCTCGCCGGTACTTCTGCGGTAGCACCAATTGCTTAAGGTGAGGCCTCTGGGGATGCTTCTGCCCTCGGTAAAGTCGTCCATCCCGAACCAATAGGCGATCCCATTCTTTCAGCAAAAGGGCCTCCTCCGGATGACTTGGTCGAATAGCCCTGGGATCCTTTCCCCTTTCCAATGCATAAAGGATGTCCTTCATCCGTGGATCAGCTCGCTGGGCATGCTCCACCTCTCGATCCTTTAGTTTGGGCAGCTGAGGGTCCTGTACTCTAGTAAAACTTGAGTAGACTATGGGTATGGCTTCTGGTGGTGCACCCAGACAGTCAATTGCTCGTTCTCCATTGGCTGTGGATTTTTCCTCCACAATGGATACCCGTTGGCATAAAGCTCTCAATTCAGGGGTCTCCACATTCATTTGATCATTGGGTAATAAATCCTTAGAGTGAGGCTGCCGAGACAAGGCATCTGCATCCATGTTTGTTCGACCGGGTCGATACTGCAGAGTGAAATCATAGGCAGAGTGTGCCGCTAACCACCAGTGCCCTGCTACGGATAATTTTGCTGTTGTCTTGATGTATGTAAAAGGGTTATCGGTTTTTACAATGAACTTGGCCCCATAGAAGTAGTCATGGAACCTCTCTGTGATGGCCCATTGCAATGCCAGGAACTCCACTTGATGAGCAGGGTAGTTTCTCTCAGGCGGTGTGAGACCCCGACTTGCAAACGCTACCGGTCGGAGTTTGCCCTCACACTCTTGATAAAGGACAGCACCTAAACCGGTGTAGCTTGCATCAACATGAAGTTCATATGGCTGGGTGGGATCAGAGTACACCAAAACAGGTGCTTGCGTGAGCTGTTGAATGATTTTACGGAAAGCTTCTTCACACTCAGCAGTCCACCGCTTTCCAAAAGGTGCACCCACATTAAAGTATTGATGCCGAGGTGAGTTCCCCTTCTTATTTGTGGGGGGGTATCCCTTGGTGAGCTCTGTGAGTGCATGTACGATGTGCGAAAAATTCTTGATAAATTTGCGGTAATAGCCACAGAATCCCAGAAACAACCGTAATTCCTTGAGAGTTGTGGGCCTTGGCCAGGTGGTTACCGCCTTCACCTTCTCTGGGTCTGTAGCTATACCATCTGCAGACACTATGTGTCCCACATACCGCACGGATGTCTGGCAGAAGATGCACTTGTCTAAGGATAACTTGAGGCCAGCCTGTTCCAAACGATCCAGGACTTTGCACAGCCGAGTCTCATGTTCTTCTAAAGTGCGCCCAAACACTATAATGTCATCCAGGTACACCAGACACTCCAATAGGTGCATGTCCCCTACCATCCACTCCATGAGTCGCTGAAACGTGGCTGGAGCTCCAGATACTCCCTGAGGCATGCGATTAAATTGGTAAAACCCTAAAGGACAGAGTCCTCTGGTGCCATGGGCACTTGATAGTATCCACTGCGGAGGTCAAGGACAGAGAACCAGCAGCTACCATTCAGGCTATCCAAGGCGTCATCCACCCGGGGCATTGTGTATTGGTCAGGGATCGTCCGCCGGTTCAGAGTGCGATAGTCGACGCACATGCGCACCTTTCCACTTTTCTTTCATACTACAATGATCGGCAATGCGTAGGGGCTCCTGGATTCATCAATGATACCTGCTTGAACCAGTTCCTGTAGGTGCTGCCTCATCTTCAATATCAGTGGGGGCTAATCGTCTTGACCTCTCTCGAAAAGGCCGACCATCCTGCATTTGGATATGGTGCTCCACATCATGTGCACACCCAACATCCCATTCGTGCATAGAGAAAACAGCCTTCCTCTTGACTAACTTCTCACTCCTTCCACTCAGCAGGAATGGGGGAAATCCCCAAACTGGAAACTATCCCTCCCAAAAGGTCTAGCCTTGGTCTTCTCTTGGGATGGGGGCCCCCTTGCTCGCTGGTCTGCGGCTTTACATAAAGCGTGCATTGGCAGCTCCTGCAGATAGTTGTTCTCTGCCATCTCACGGCATTTCCACGCCAATCCCTGGAACAGGTTTGCGTTTGTCCCTAGGATTAAAGGTGCATACTTTCTTCCCTTTGGATCTGGGCAGACCAGTGCCAATGTTTCTATTTCCTGGTTTACCCCTGCAACATTCTTTGGAAACTGAACATTTAACAGGATATATCCCAGATAGGGGCAGGAGTCACAGCCAATTTCCCAGACTGTCAGACCAGACAGGGGATGCAAGGGTAAATGCTGCAGGTCTTCTCGGTAGTAAGATTCATAGAGTATGGTGACCTGTGATCCGCTGTCCAGCAATGCCTCACACGATTGTCCTTCTATACGAACGGGTACTATAGCCTAGGGGCCTATCAGCCCATCTGGGTAACCCCTGTTTGTGTTTTTTTCTGGGGAGCCTTGGAATTTCAGGGTCTTGGGTTGCTCCTTCCCCAAGCCCTGTTGGTGTTTCCCTGAAGCTTCCCAATGGTCTGCTGCAATTTCTGAGATACCCTTGCATGATCTGTCTTGTTTTGGCAGTCCAAGGCATAGTGACCATCTCTTCCACAGTTATAACAGAAACCTTCTCGCTGGCTATCACCCCTCCTGCTACTCTCCCCTCTTGAGGATGGCACAGTATGTCCCTGAGCCTTCATCATGACCACTTCTCGGGTCAAATCTCTCAGTGCTGCTGCCACTGACGGGGCATCTTCCATCTCTCCAAGCACTGTAGTGGTGCGACTCCCTGCCATCTTCGGCTGCACCACTGCATCCACTTGCAACAATCGCTCCTCCTCTTCACATATCTCTCGAATGAGCTTGTGGAATGGGGGTGGGTTTTGGGCCCGCTCCCTCAGCTGCAGTCGCCACAACATCAACCCACCTTGTCGGGTGCCCCGAAGGATTTGGTCCAACCTAGCGGAATCAATGCGCTTGGTGGGGATGCCCTCCTTCTGCACTACCTGCTGTAGCAAATCCTCTAGTCTCCTGATGAAATCCGACAATCGTTCATGGGGCTCCTGATAGGTATGGCGGAACCGATAATACAGGTCTTCACTGCTATCAGTAGTACCGTAGACACTCTCAAGAGCAGTTAAATAGTCTTGCACTGTGGCAGCTGGTTGTGAGTCTTTCAGGGCTCGGATACTTCGCATGGCAGCTCCCCTCAGACTTTCAAGCACACATTTCCGCTTCTCAGCATCAGAGCATTCCCACTCTTGGACAAGTGGCACCGTAAAATCCCTCCAGGCCTCGTAATCCTCCTCTCCTGGGGGTACAGGTGACACCCCCGAGAATGAACGTAACCGCTTGTATGGAGCACTTTCATATAACGGCCTCAATGCATCTTTGAGAGTGTTTCCTAGCTCTTTGGCCCATCCCACCAGGCTGGGTGCTGCCGGTGTTGGAGCCCCTCCTAATGCCAAAATTAATTCTTCTCTTGTCCGCTTCTCATCCACCATCAGAGCTTGCAATTTCTGCGCTAAAGAATCCACCTCAAGTGACACAGGCACACTAGGAGGGGACTGCTCTGCCCCCAGAATTGTCCAGGGAATACCTTCTACTCGCACCTCTTTGGGCACTTTATCAAGATCGGTTTCCTTGGAGTGAGTACATAGTGCTACCATGCCCTTCACTTTGCGGTTGTAAATACGGGTGCGGACCTTTACTCTCCCCAGTATTTCAGCTGCATCTAAACTCTCCTCAATTTCATTTGGTTCCATCTCTTCTGGGAACCCCGCCACCAGCACAGCTTTGGTTACTGGGATTCGTGCCCCTTGGCACAGGTCTTCTAATAATCCTCTCTCCATTTTTTTTTTTTTTTTTTTTTTTTTTAAACTGAGATGAAAGTCACTCAGGAGTTTCTTTGCTCTGTGAAGAAGAGCCCAGGGTGCACAACGTAGGGGTGTGTGTGTGTGTGTGTGTGTGTGTGTGTGTGTGTGTGTGTGTACTGCAAAGTCCCCGTACGGGCCACCAAGTGTAACTTTAGAGCCCTCGTGGCCAAGATGGAGTCTGCTCTGCAGGCAGCTCTGGCCAAGAGAAGGCGTGCGCAGGAATGCAGCAGGAGAAATCCCTTCCACCCAAGGGGCACCTGTTCCAAACCCCCCAGAGTGAACACACACACCCACAGGAAAAGTACAGTGGATATAACAAGGGAAATATTTATTTACGGAGGGATGAGAGGAGAAAAACAACAAGGGGAAATATAGGGGGAGCAGTAAGACAGGGCTGCATCCAAGCCAAGGCCCCACAGGCCCAGTGGTAGCGCAGTCTGGAAGGGCAGACACCGAGCAATGTGTCTGCACACAGAATTCAGAAGTCCTGAGCAAAGTTCCAGTCCGGTGGTAAGTCTTGGGTGCTCCTGGTCGTCTTCGGCGCCAGTGAACTTTCCCCCAACAAACCCCTCCGGTGCCCTCTTCTGCCGCTCTCTGCAAAGCCACACAGAGCAACCACCTCCCCACTGAACTAGCTAGCAACCTCCCTCCTTGTCCCCGATGCAGAGTCACAAGCTCCAGTACTCACAGCCCCATGCAGCTCTGGGCAGCAGTGATACTGGGTCCAGCTCCGGCCTGTCCTTCTCGGGCAATTCCTCCCTGGCACAGTGCTCCTCCTGGCTCCTGTCCTGGGGTGTCCCCGATTGGCCCTGTCCTTCCCAGGCTTCAGGCAGGTTCTCTGCTGCTTCACTTTTCCCGGGCCTGCAGGCTGCCTCTCCCTCTCCCCCTGGAGTTTCCCTCCTTTTTTCTTACTCTCCCCCTCCCCCTTAGGAAAAAGATTTAAAGGGCCATGCTCTCTAAACCCCAAAGCATATAGATGCAGACTACAGCAATGAAAGGGGTTTTTCCTGTTGCTGTAGGAACTCAACCTCCCTGAGCGACAGTAGCGATACTGACAGACGCATTTTTCTGTAGTCCTAGTTGCGTCTAAACAGGGCATTAGGTCGGCATAGCTATGGCACTCGGGTGTGAAAAATCCACACCGCTGAGCGCCGTAGCTATGTCAACCCAACTTTTAAAGGCCTAAGACTAATGACATGAAATTAAGAAATGGATAAAATAAACTGAATCTCAGGAAAATCTTCTTGTCAGGAAATTTATTAGCCTATAGAATCATCTCTCGAGAGATGATGAAATCCCCACGTCTTGAGAATTCAAAATTAAAACTGCACAAAACAATAGTAAATGCACTGTAGGATGCATTTGATGACCAAACAACCTTTTCAATCTCAAGGTTCTAGGATTGTCTGAATCTTCCACCAGCACCTTTTAATGTTATTTATTTATATATATTTTATACAGTGCCCATTGCTGTAGCAACAGCATGTTAAATTAACGTAACCATACCACCTACGTAGGTTGGATAAACCCTATCATAATAGCTGTGCAAAAGCTACAGGGCTGTGCCTCACTGCCGCAGACAAGATTAAATTAAAAGCCTTAGTAAAAGGTTCAATTAAAAGCGTGGTGGAATAAATGCATATTTCACTGTACACTGAAGCAGGACTAGCAAATTGGTTCGGGTGAACAGCAGAGGAAATTTCACAGTAAGAGGCCTCAGCTGAAAGGATGCTAGGTAAAAGTTACTATCTATTCACATTTTCAAAAGGACTTCTTGTCCTTCCTTGTCTGATTACTCACAATGCTATTTTTGTAATATATTTATTATATGTACTGCAGTCACCCTCTTTGTGCTCTATTCTGCCCTAGCACTCCCGATTGTGCTGGGTGCTGTACAAACACATGGAAAGACTCTCCATGTGCCATGAAGTTCTTACAATATAATTTAATCAAAACTAATTACCATTCTCTCTTCTTCAACTTTAGCTTCAACATATATTCTCTAAGAATTTAGTCTTCACCTGCTTTTCCAATTTTATAAAGACTTGGGGTTTTGCTCATATTATTTTTACTCTCTAATAAGCCTCTTCTTGCTTTCTTGAAAACTGGATAATTCTGGTCTGGGTACCAAGCAGAACGAACCTGAATATTTCTAGATAAAACCTTTAGAATGAAGCTAACCTTAGAAGTAAACAATCAGTAATTTAAGGGGAAGAGTCCACACAAACACTACTGTTAGTGGGAGGGGAAACAAAGGCCAGGAAATTTGGTGTTAAGGATAACCTTACAGGAAACCCAAAAAAATTAGAGAATATGGAAATTCACATGGACGGTAGGAAGCCAAACTACTTCTTAAGGTCCCAGGGAAGTGAGTGTCTGCCTCCGGAGGTGGCAGAAGAGGGGTCACGTGACCAGCAACAAGTTTATGAGGGATTTGGGGGGTGGCAAGGAAAAGTCCTTCCATCAATCAGACTAATCTAATCTATTTAAACTTTGTCTCCCACTTCCTGTTCTAAATAAAGGATCTGCCAAAAAGCGTTAGCAATGTTTTCTAGCCATAGTGACAACCCCTTTTTTTTAAAAAAAGTCTTAATTTGCAAGCAGCATGTCAGATGAATTCATTGAGAAATCTCTCTAGGAATTAGCTTACATTTTGAGATCTGCCATGGCCAGCGTGTGAACCCCTCTCCCCTTCGGGGAGGCTAGCCTGCCGGCCATGCCCCTTCCTCCTGAGGCCCCGCCCCCCACTAGAGCCCCAAGCTACCCTCCTCTCCCGCAGCTGGAGGAGCCCCAGCCCACCCGCCCCAGTCACCCCGAACCACTGGGCAGGCCGGCCCAAGCCACCCCGGCCACCCCAGCCCCTGGCCACCAGCGGGCCCAAGCTCCAGGCCACTGGCTGGAGCTGAGTCTCCTCCTGCTTCAGGGGAGAGGGGGAGCAAGGACGGGGCCTTGGGGCGGAGCATGGGAGGGGCCACGGCTTGGGTTAGCTTAGCCTCCCCTGGCCTATAATACTCGCCACACATGAGGTCTGCTTTTGCAAGGAAAAAGGCTACAATTTAGATATCCAGCCCACTTTACACCATCATTTAAGCCCATTGGAGCTGATGTGCCATTCTGACACCCCTATTTAAAACCAAAGCTTTTAAAATGAGAGTTTAATCAACTCATCTTTGGCCCTGTATACTGAAATGTTTCACCTCCTTGTCTGAAGGCCACATTGGCAGCTAAGAGTGGCACAGAGCTCTGTGTAGGAGCTCAAGGTTATGTGCTGATATGTGCATGCTCCAGAGTACAGTGATTAACACACACTTTTACTTTTAAGTCAAAGCCTCCCACACAAATACCCAGAACGATGCATACCAGATTTCGTACAACACTTTAAGGTGAAAGTTTTATCACAATAAGAGTTATGGTTACAGAGAAAGTATGACCTTCTCCCAAAGAACTCGTTACATAAGGCAGTGTCAGAGTGAGGCATCAAATGGAAAGTCTGCAACTCTAAAAGAGGTCAAAGTAAAGTAAGATAAGCTTTTAGAACTATACATTTCAAGGGCTTTCCAATCAGTGTTGTGGTGAATATAATAATGGAACTTGACATCTTGGTACTGCAAAGGGGGGGGAGAATAAAAAATGTAATTTAAAAAGTTTTCATTGAGAAGTTTAAGTATCTGGTGTTGGGGAAAAAGAAAGCAAGAGGGTAAATCAGTGCATGAGCGAGGGGAGGCTAGCAGTGAAGCAGCACATAGGCCCATATCCTGCCCCTGTCTTTGTAGATTTAGAGGGCCCATGACACAGCAGAATGACTTCAGTTCTGCTGTATGGGATAACCAGATGCCCACACAGCCCAATTCTGCAGGGACTCCTGGCATGGCAGCGTACAAACAACTCTTTGGTACCATGGTTAGAGGTTCCATCACTATATGATTATCCTCTAGTCCCCCCTCCCCCCCAGCTGATGGGAATGTACAAAGGCTATGCAAGCTACTCCAGCTCTTAGGAGGAATAGTGATAGTGGAGCGCCAGGTGATTGAGAATCCACCTTGCTCATGTGGAATTTCCCAATGCCTTGCCTATTCAGACAAGATGCTGGGAGCAGAATCTGAGACGTAACTGAATGGAGTTAAACACAATTTAAACCGAACGGGATTGCAAGCCTGATATGGTCTCAATTCATTGCAATGTACAAATGTGCACTGAAGTTAGAGTGAACCACCAGTTGTTGTTGATCTGTGTATAAAGGGAGTGTGGGGTGGAAAGACTGTCAGAGGTTTTATGGTTAATAAGATGACTAAATAAAAAAAAGTGAGAGTAAAAAATTATAGTGAGATGGTGGTAGCACCTCCTCAAGTTAAGGTTGAGCCTAGCTTATATAATACTTAACAGCTGATTGTTGTTAACTGCTCTCAAACCCATAGTAAGAATTATTTTGTCCCAGTTTTAAAATTCACTTTGTGTTATCCTCGAATAAACTGTAGCATGTTTGAGCACTTGATGTCATTATAGGTTTTCCACTGTCAACTGATATAATCTAATAGTTATTAGGGAAATCCATCCAGCCAGACAAGCTTTTGTTCGTTATTTTTCTGATGGGCTGGGGAAATCACACGTATGTCTACACTACATGCTGTGCCAGTAGGAGAGAGCTCTCCTGCTGCCATAATTAAACCACCCACTGAGTGGTGGTAGCGCGTCTCCCGCCGTCATAACGCTGTCCACACTGGCGCTTTTGTCAGTGAAACTTATATCGGTCAGGAGGGCGTTTTTTCACACCCCTGATGGACAAAAGTTTTACTGACAGAAGTGCTAGTGTAGACAAAGACTTAGTCTGACCAACAACAAAGAAGTCACATCCACAAGAACATTTTCACAAAATCTTATAATTTGTAACTATTCATTTTATACTGCACACCCCATTTCTCATGCTTCACCATGCTGTGTTTAGAGCTGTGTAGTCATTAACATATTAATTACCCATATCTGATGTGTCTGGGAGAGAAGCCTGACAGGAACTAATACTGTAGCATTAACGTGGGGGTCGGCAACCTATGGCACACGTGCCAAAGACGGCACGGGAGCTGATTTTTAATGGCACGCTGCTGCCTGCCGGGGTCCCACTCAGCCTGCTGCTGAACCCCGGCAGCGGGCTGAGCCGGACCCTGGCAGGCAGCAGCGTGCCATTAAAAATCCTGCCCAACCTAGCCTGCTCTTCTCCGCCCCCCCCCCCCACTCTCTCTGGCGGGGGCAGGGGGCAGAAGCAAGCTTGGTCCTCTCGGCTGCTGCTGTACAGCAGGCTTCACCGGCAGCCAAGCTTCCCCCTCCCCCGCCTCTTCCCCCAGCGTGCTGCGTCGTGCCCCGCCTCCTCTCCCTCCCTGCCGCCGATGGCCCTTGCGAGGGAGGGGAGAAGAGCAGCCCCAGCGCCCTCGCTGCTCAGACCGGTAAGGAGGTGGAGAAGAGGCAGGTAGGAGCGGGGCGCTGCGTATCCCTCCAGCCCCCTGCCGTGAGCTGCTCAGGGGGCAGGGAGCACCCCCCTGATCCCAGCCCACCCAGCCCTCTGCCCTGACCCCTGCACCCTTGCACCCCAGCTCCCTGCATACCCCCATGACCCCATCCCTGATTCCTGCACCTTCCACCCATACCCAGCCCCCCCACACCCCATGCCCTGACTCCTGCACCCCTTACATGCCCCCAGCCCTCTGCCCTGACTCCTGTACCCTCCACACATCCCCAGCCCCCCCACACCCCATGCCCTGACTCTTGCACCCCCCACATCCCCACCCCCCACCCTGAGCACCAGGTTGGCAGCGGGGTGAGTGGGGCCGGCGGCTGGGATCCCAGCTGGCAAGGGGCCGGCAGCCAGAATCCCAAACCGGCAGCCGGCTGAGCGAGGCCGGCAGCCGGGACCCTGGCTGGCAGGAGCCAGCGGACGGAACCCCAGACCGGCAGCGGGCTGAGCCGCTCGGCCCGCCGCCGGTCTGGGGTGCCGGCCCGCTCAGCTTGCCGCTGGTCTGGGGTCCCGGCCCCGCTCAGCCCGCTGCTGGTCTGGGGTTCTGGCTGCCGGCCCGGGGTTCTGGCTGCTGGCCCCTTGCCAACTGGGGTCCCAGCCGCCGGCCCTGCTCAGCCCGCTGCCGGCCTAGGTGAACGGAACCCCAGGCTGGCAGCGGGTTCAGCAGGTCGGCGGCTTAAGATCAGCATTTTAATTTAATTTTAAATGAAGCTTCTTGAACATTTTGAAAACCTTGTTTACTTTACATACAACAGTAGTTTAGATATATTATATATAGACTTAGAGAGAGAGACCTTCTAAAAAACGTTAAAATGTATTACCGGCACGCGAAACCTTAAATTAAAGTGAATAAATGAAGACTCGGCACACCACTTCTGAATGGTTGCCGACCCCTGCATTAACACCTAATTAGTAAGTCATTCAAGACATTAGAACAAAAATGATACTTTTAGTCATTGTATGTAAGCATTTGACAATGGCACACATCACTGTATTTGCCATAGGGATGTGACAAGTACCTGATTCAGATCTGATTTATACTGTGCACAAATCCAGCCCCCAAAATTTCATGGCAGACACTAAGTTAGGACAACGGGGGGGGGGGGGGGGGGGATCCGGGGAACTACAGGCCAGTCAGCCTCACCTCAGTCCCTGGAAAAATCATGGAGCAGGTCCTCAAGGAATCAATTCTGAAGCA
Source organism: Emys orbicularis (assembly GCF_028017835.1). Taxonomy (NCBI): domain Eukaryota; kingdom Metazoa; phylum Chordata; order Testudines; family Emydidae; genus Emys; species Emys orbicularis. The sequence goes on from NC_088684.1 coordinate 179,464,165, forward strand.
CTAAGAGGAGAGGAAAGTGATCAGGAACAGTCAGCCTGGATTCACCAAGAGCAAGTCATGCCTGACTAACCTAATTGCCTTCTATGAGGAGATAACTGGGTCTGTGGATGAGGGGAAAGCAGTGGATGTGTTATTCCTTGACTTTAGCAAAGCTTTTGATACAGTCTCCCACAGTATTCTTGCCAGCAAGTTAAAGAAGTATGGGTTGGATGAATGGACTATAAGGTGGATAAAAAGCTGGCTAGATCGTCGGGCTCAACGGGTAGTGATCAACGGCTCCATGTCTAGTTGGCAGCCGGTTTCAAGCGGAGTGCCCCAAGGGTCGGTCCTGGGGCCGGTTTTGTTCAATATCTTCATTAATGATCTGGAGGATGGCGTGGACTGCACTCTCAGCAAGTTTGCAGATGACACTAAATTGGGAGGAGTGGTAGATACGCTGGAGGGTAGGAATAGGATACAGAGGGACTTAGACAAATTAGAGGATTGGGCCAAAAGAAATCTGATGCGGTTCAACAAGGACAAGTGCAGAGTCCTGCACTTAGGACGGAAGAATCCCATGCACTGCTACAGACTAGGGATCAAATGGCTAGGCAGCAGTTCTGCAGAAAAGGAGTTACAGTGGACAAGAAGCTGGATATGAGTCAACAGTGTGCCCTTGTTGCCAAGAAGGCTAACGGCATTTTGGGCTGTATAAGTAGGGGCATTGCCAGCACATCGAGGGACGTGATCATTCCCCTCTATTCGACATTGGTGAGGCCTCATCTGGAGTACTGTGTCCAGTTTTGGGCCCCACACTACAAGAAGGATGTGGAAAAAATGGAAAGAGTCCAGCAGAGGGCAACAAAAATGATTAGGGGGCTGGAGCACATGACTTATGAGGAGAGGCTGAGGGAACTGGGATTGTTTAGTCTGCAGAAGAGAAGAATGAGGGGGGATTTGATAGCTGCTTTCAACTACCTGAAAGGGGGTTCCAAAGAGGATGGATCTAGACTGTTCTCAGTGGTAGCAGATGACAGAATAAGGAGTAATGGTCTCAAGTTGCAGTGGGGGAGGTTTAGGTTGGATATTAGGAAAAACTTTTTCACTAGGAGGGTGGTGAAGCACTGGAATAGGTTACCTAGGGAGGTGGTGGTGGAATCTTTTTCCTTAGAGGTTTTTAAGGTCAGGCTTGACAAAGCCCTGGCTGGGATGATTTAGTTGGGGATCGGTCCTGCTTTGAGCAGGGGGTTGGACTAGATGACCTCCTGAGGTCCCTTCCAACCCTGATATTCTATGATTCTATATTTATAAAGCAACCCTCAAAAGGGCTAATGCACGAGGGGGGCATTTTCAGGATTTCTTTTAAATTCCAAACATGTAGGCCAACGGCTTCAAAATCGGAGCCTGAGATTAGTTTCCTAAATCCATACTTATGCACCTGAATAACTGACCTCATTTTCCTGGGTGCTCAGCACCCAGCAGTTCCTATTGATTGGTTATATTCGAGACCTCCTCCTTGAGCGTCCTCCCGATGTTTATTTGCACTCATGTGCCACCCACTGTTTAGGGTTCCACCATTGTGTCTGAAATCAGTAGGCGATTGAGCTTCTGCCTTGTCAGTCACATTTGTTCCCTCCTGAAACTGAGCTTATTTAATCTCGCCCCACTTTTTAAAAAAACACCTTAAAATTTTTTTTTGCAGAGGTGTTTTGAAATCAGCACTACTGTTGTTTTGTTCACCCCTCTGGTCTCTAATTTTGTTGAGATAAAGGTGTTCTTTTATAAATGAAATTGTTTTTATTATTTTTGTTCAGTACCCCCAAGAGTTTTTTCAGAGGGGAGTGTGCTTTATCAATAAAATTATTATTTTGATCAGCACTATTCAATGTTTGGCCCCGTTAGGCCCCTAATTTTCAAAATCTTGTCCTAGTGCCTCATTGAGAACTACAAAGTGTTCAGCCCAGAAGAGGCCCTCGGGGCGAGGGAGAAATATTCTCTAGAGACTGGTAAAATTGATATTATCCTGAAGGAAATATTTTGGAATGCAAGCTCCCTGTGAATCCCTGAGCCATGTCACCAAGTTTACTTCCAGAGTAAAATGATGTTGAAAACTCATTATTGGTGTTGATTTTACAGCAGAAACATTGATCTGGAGTCACACAACCTAGTCTTTTCTTGGTCTCAATAACCACTACTGAATCAGCAAGTGTTTCAGAGGCAGAATGGGGATTCTCTTTTGTGAGGGTTTTCTCATTTTGCATACAGGGCTGCCATCAAATGCTTTTCTGAACATGCTTTCTAAATGGCAGGTTGCCAAGGAAAATGTTGACATAGTGCTCCAGAACAATGCTATTAACATAATGAGAGTTTTCAGTGACTCCTGTGTCAGTTTGGGGTGTCCTGATCATGCTCTGCACTAACAACACTTTGTTAAAACAACCTCTGTGGCCCTCTTGATTGCCATCAGCCAGAAAGCAGTCAGCCTTTTTCAAAATTCCTTTTGTCAAACTCTACAGCTCACAAGTGGAATTAGGCTCGCTGGAAGATTATGAGCAGGTGGAGTTGGGTTTTCCAGTTGTTACATTTATGTGATGAAAAAATATATGGGTTCTGACAGTATCCTTCTCTGCTTGCAGTATTGTTGTAGCCATGTTGGTCCCAAGATAAGAGCGACAAGATGTGTGAGGTAATTGGACCAAACTTCTGTTGGTGAAAGAGACAAGCTTTGGAGCTACACAGAGCTCTTCTTCACATCTGGGAAAGATCCTAAGAGTGTCAGAGTTAAGTACAAGGTGGACCAGATTATTCAGCATAAGTAGTTAATACAACTACAGCCCATACTTGATGGGGACCACATCCTGGAAAAAAAAAATCTTTCCTGAAACCTCCCAAACTCGCAACACTCAGCCGCAAAAGAAAGCTCCCCACAGAGCAGGACACATCCAACTTTAAGCAGCACCAGACGCAAAACCTGTAAACATATCTCCACTGCTACAATGATTGACACGCCCCACAACACACCTCTCAAGATCCATAGGTCCTAGGCGTGCCTATCACAACATGTGGTGTACTTCTTCCAGTGCACTAAATGCCCCAACAACAACTACGTAGGTGACACCAGATAGACAATCACTATGATCTCAAATGAGCTCACACAGAAAAATGATAAGACAAAAAACACCGTATCATACCATATTATTTCTCACAAACGGATCACTCCATATCTGACTTCTCAGTTTCAAAGGAAACCTGCACAATACCTGCAAAAGATGAGCTTGGGAGCTTAAATTCATAACTTTGCTAAATACTAAAAATCATGCACTTAATCAAGACACTGGTTTTATGGCTTATTACAACAATATGTAACCCACTAACCACCCCCTTTTTTTGGCTTATATCTGAAAGACTAACAGGAGACTTCCCCTAGAATGGTCCCTTAGCATATGTGTTAGCTACCTATGCTTAACAATTTGTTTCAGCTGTCACACTCTGAGTACCTTTCCCGGACCTGAAAGAGAGCTCTGTGTAGCTCAAAAGCTTGTCTCTCTCACCAGCAGAAATTGGTCCAATAAAAGGTATTACCTCACCCACCTTGTCTCTCCAGTATTCTTCTCTGTGGATTTGAATACCAATCTGCTAACACACTACATGTGGCAAAGTCTGGTATTCAGATACTCAGATACTACAGTGATGCGCAGTGTAGAAATGCCTATACATGAAAGAAATTCTTGAGGCCTTGAGAACTAGTTAGTTCTTGAGAACTATCTTGTAAGGTAAGCTGTAGAGATTTCAGCATTACCATCATGTCTCCAACAATTTATCTGTGCTCAGGAATTCCCACACCAAGACACTGGAACCAAAAACAAAAAAACAAAACAAAAAAACCCTGAGCTGTTCAGCTACACTGAGTATGAACAAGCTATATTGTGACTTGTGTCCTCTATTACAAGTACAACACCGCTTTCAGCTCAGAGTCAAATAGCACTAATGCTACCCCCACTGACTGCACAGAGCAGCCCCACAAGAGATTGGCCCTACATGAGTCACAATCTCTCCCCCATATTCTCCTAGGACAATGCAGCTCAAGAGCACTCCCGAGGCTGGGCTGTGGCATAAATGGCACAATCTAGCCTTTAATGTGCTGTAGCTCTCTTGAAGGCTTTATATCAAAAACATTTAACAGTTATCTAAGGTATTCTGTGTAATGTTCTTTTCCATACAGACTGCTTATTACGGCGAGAACTGTTATTGACCTCTATATTTAGGTTGCCTAACATTTACCATTATAACAGATTACTGCGATTTTTTTTTTTAGAAGTTCTAACACCTCCATTGTTTGCAGCAGGGTTTTAAAATTTGCTGTGGAGAGCACCCTCAGGCTAGAGTAGCGCCTTTTCTTTGTCCCCTGAAATTCTGTTTAGGTTTAGCTGAGTTATGAACTGTTAAATATTGCCATATATCCCTTCTCTTGCTTGAGTTCCTCAAGAAATAACTGAAGACAAATATTTTAAAGAGCTGGGCCCATGCCATCACCAGAGTAGCAGCAGTAGCAGCAAATACTGCACTGGGAATGCCTGGGAGCAGCTGTTATGAAGGGTGGAGGGAACAGCAGGGCCAGATTCCTACCTATGCATACCTCCTAGTCCCAGCAGACAGCCGCAGCTTTCCATTCCGTCCTGTAAGGTCACAAACATGAGGCAGAAGCCCACCACTTCCTGAGGGTGGGGAAAGGGAAATATGGGCCAGGCTGTGTTCCCCCTTTTAACCGCATGACACCGGAGGTCCGTTTTCCCCTCTCTGGGTTAACAGTCGTCTTTTGTTGCTACCTAATATAGTTGGTTCCATAGCTCAAGTGGTAAGCTGCAGTGCTAAAGGTTTAGAGTTCAAACCCAGCCTATGGTTCAAGATGTGGGCGGAGTTACAGCTGAATACAGGTTCATAGATTCTAAGGCCAGAAGGCACCATTATAATCATCTAGTCTGACCTCCTCTAAAGCTTCCCCAAAAATAATTCCCAGAGCATATCTTTTAGAAAAACATCCAATCGTCGTGATTTAAAAGTTGTCAATGATGGAGAATACACCATGACTCTTGGTAACTTGTTCCAGTGGTTAATTACTCTCTCCGTTAAACATTTATGCCCTATGTCCAGTCTGAATCTACCAGAATTTACTTTTGTTCACACATGAGACAGTTTTTAATTACATGATCACATACTATTCCCCACACAGGACGCATGTCTCGGTCAACGCACAGGAAAGATGCGTAAGGGCGTAAATCTGACATTCCCAAACTTTCAAGTGCTTGACTATACAACCTAAATAATGTAGGGGGTTATTTTGTACATAGAGGCAAATGAGGCATTTTGTAAGGAATCAGTCAAGATTATACAACTTTCAGTGTATAATTCAATTATTGTAGCTCGTATCTGATATATGGAATAGACAACACATGTTATCCAAATCCATAGAAAAGTGGATTCATAACAACCTTAATCTACAAAACTATGTAGCTGCAAACCTGTGTAGCTATTCAGATCTTAACAGACTATGGACCTGATCCTCCAGCCATGGAAGCCAATGGCAAAACTCCAATACAATTCAGTGGGAGCTAGACCAGGCACTATATAACAGTGGTTCTCAAACTTTTATACTGGTGACCTCTTTCACATAGCAAGCCTCTGAGTGCTTATAAATTAAAAACACATTTTTATATATTTAACACCATTATAAATGCTGGAGGAAAAGCGAGGTTTGGGGTGGAGGCTGACAGCTCGCGACCCCCATGTAATAACCTCATGACCCCCTGAGGAGTCCCAATCCCCAGTTTGAGAACCCCTGCTATATAAGCATGGACCAAGTAGGGTTGCCAACTTTCTAATCGTACAAAACCGAACACCCGTCCCCGAGGTCCTGCCCCTGTCCCGCCCCTTCTCTGAGGCCCCACCCCTGCTCGCTCCATCCCCACCTGCCTCCATTGCTCGCTCTCCCTCACCCTCACTCACTTTCACCGGCCGTGGGCAAGGGGTTGGGGTGTGGGAGGGGGGTGAGGGCTCTGGCCGGGGGTGCCGGCTCTGGGGTGGGGCTGAGGATGGGGGTTTGGGGTGCGGGAGGGGGCTCAGGGCTGCGGCAGGAGGTTGGGGGGTGAGGGCTCCCGCTGGGGGTGCAGGAGGTGGCTCAGGACTGGGGCAGGGGGTTAGGTGTGAGGGGGTGCAGGCTCCGGGAGGGAGTATGGGTGCAGGAGGGGACTCCAGGATGGGGCAGGAGGTTGGGGTGCACGAGGGGGCGCGGGGTCCTGGCGGCGCTTACTGCGGCTCCCAGCAAGCGGCTGCCAGGTCCCTGTGGCCCCTAGGTGCATGGGAGGCTCCATGTGCTGCCCTCGCACCTGCAAGCATCACCCCCACAGCTCCCATTGGTCACTGTTCCTGGCCAATGGGAGCTGCGGACTCGGCACTCAGGGCGGGGGCAGCATGCAAAGACTCCCTGGCCGCCCATGTGCCATGGGACCGCAGGGACCTGACGGCCGCTTCCGGGAGCTGCAGGGAGTCAGGGCAGGCAGGGAGCCTGCCTTAGCCTGGGGCCCCACTGCATCACTGACTGGAGCTGCCAGGGTCCCTTTTCGACCGGGTGTTCCAGTCGAAAACCGGACACCTGGCAACCCTAGCACTAAGCTTCAGTGTGACTCAAAACTGACTATCTGCTCATGAAAGAAAATGCATGTTCATAGAGTCATAGAAATGTGGGGCTGGAAGTGACCTTGAAAGGTCATCTCCATGCTCACCTGCTGAGGCAGGATTAAGTATATACCAACAACAACAACTGCCATGTTATCCAGGAACTCACATTTCTTTTAATATTCAGTCTTTGTTACATTTTTTAACAATAAATAGCTTATAAATCAAAACTTAGCTATATATAATCATTATGGTCACAAATACACTCAAATACCATAATGGTGAGTGCTACATAAATACCTAGAAAGACCAACAGATAAACACATAATTAATTTACCCCATAAGAGTCAAAAACCTACTGTACCAAATAGGAAGGAAAATAGGCCTATTAATTTTAATTATATAAAGTCCAATTTTATTATACAAACTCTTGTTAGCTTTAGTGATGTATAATCTTGTACCAGCCCTGTAAAAAAAAAAAAAAAAAAAAAAGATTTAGGGGAATTTGAATGCCCTTAAACAAAAAATTGGATGGTGTTTCTATTGAAACTGGCCCTAAATCAGTTGCTATCACATTCTTGTGTATGATTTGTCATATACAATAATTACAGTGTTTCCTTTCTTTAAATGTACAGAGACCACAATACTCTAAAGCAGAGTCTAATCCCTTTGACTCTATAGAAGGGCTTTTTATTAATCCTTCTGAACATGTGATCTAGATTGCCTGCATAGTTTCAAAATAATGAAAGTACAAGCTGTCAGGCAAAGAACAAAAGAAAGTTTTCGTTCCAGATTGTTACTTTAAATGAGTTTCATTTAGCCCCTAAATTAATACAGATGTTTTAAGAAAAATAATTTAAACAATAAGTGAGATTTTGGTTTTAGAAATGAGTTTTGATATGAAGCTCTGAAAATTTTAAGGGTTTACTTTGTAAGATGTTTGCATTGAAAATGAAATTTGTGGAATTACAGTAATTTCGTTAAAAGCTAATTCCTATACAGAATTTTGCCTTAGTCACTTAATTTCTGGAATTTATTCCAAGAATACTATAGCCATTGTAGGAAAATTTATCATGAAATTAGCTATAAGAGGTCTGACCAAAAAAAGGTCTCACCTCTGGGATAAGGAGGAGTAAAGAAGCATCAGAGACTCCCCCACCCCCAAAGCAGAAACAACTCCAGGCACTTATATATGCTAACTGGTGTTTAAAAATAGGGTCAAGTATGATATCACACACTATTTCTATATACACAAACAAAAAAGAAGCCAGTACCCTAGACAAGCTGTAATGAACACAGACCATTCAGAGGAGCAGGAAATTACAGGACCAATTTTGCAGTGTCGCTCCCTGCACCCCTTTCTTTATGCTAACAGTTTTGAAACAACCAAAAAAATCATTTGTTTATTTTAAAAGAAACAAACCTTCTAATTTTACCCAATACCATTTTAAACTAAAAAAAACAAACAAACAAAAAACGCAACATAAACTGGCAACTTGCAGTTTAAACTGAGGAGAGGAAGGGAGAAATGGACAATACGACCTATACCTCTCTTCTAGGGATGCGCAAATCCTGAATCTTTGAATGCCTGTTAGCACAAAAAATGCTGCTATTCGGGCACTGAATCTTCTACAGCCCTTGCCTAGTCTTTGGGGTGGGTGGTCAGAGGGAGTTAGAGTGAAAATCCCTTTCCAGAGAAAGATTCCAGGATCACATAGCAATCCTCAGGCTTCTTGCCACAGCTGAGTCAGAACAAAAAGGCTTGCACGGGCTTCCCTCAGGGTATGACTATGCTGCAATCTGAGGTATGATTGCACCTCAGGTTGGCATACCCATGCTAGCTTTAATCTAGCTAGTGCAGCTAAAAACAGCAGTGAAGGGCCAGCCAGTGGGCTAGTAACGCATGAGAAGAGGATGCCAGTGCTAACCCCCAAAACCTATACACAGTAGGGGTAGAGGATTATGACATGCTGGCCTTCTCTGTCAAGACTGGAGAGAAGAGGGGAGATGCCCCTCACACTGGGGAGGGGATAAAGAAGAGAAAATGTAGCTTTGGGTGGTGGAGAGCAGCTCTATCCAAATAATATTTTGGGCCCAATGTTGGTTCTGGTATGCATCCCTAATTTTTCCTTTTTCTATGTTGTTCAGCTGTCTGGCAGGAGATTACATTTTTAAGGGGGGGGGGGAGTACAGTAAATTAGCCAAACCAAATTAAAAAATAAATAATAGCAGGGCTCATCGTACTTCACTTCTCTCACCTGGAAACCAGAGCTGAGGTCGGAGGGTACGCCACAGTATAGGAACTATTGTTAACCTAGACTCCTAGGGTGAAATCCTGGCCCCAGTGAAGTCAATGGGAGTTCTGCCATTGACTTCAGTGGAGCCAGGATTTCACCCATACATAGTCAGCTGTAAATTAACCTTTTTGCATGTCAGGCTGTTAATCCCACAGCTGCAGAACTGGAACTAACACTGCTTAAATTTACCTCTAATACCTCAGTACCTGGGATAGAGGAGACAATACAAGACAAAGTGGTCCAACTCCATTCCAATTAGGTACCTAACTATTTAAGGTTCAGTGATTCTCATGTTCACACCTTCCTCCAACCTGATTCAATGGGCCAGATTCAAAGGGGAGTTTAAAATAATAAAATTTACCTGCTTACCCTCAACATGTAAATTCCACCAGTTTAGACTCAGATTTAGACCCAGATTCTCTTTAGACTCACATCGTTTTGAGGATGTCTGATTTACACCCTTTACCACAGCACCACTGAATTTGACCTTCCGAGTCTACAGAGTCTAAACTGGTACAATGCCTGTATTGAGCAACTGGACAAAAGGGATGTAGCAGAAAATGTAACTACAGTACTTTGTGCTTTCCAAAGTAAAATAGGTCACCTCCTGTGTCAATGGGATTACTTGCATCAGAAGGAGAAGGCGAATTTGGCCAATGGATTCAAGACTGGTGGCCAAATTCTCCTTCTGACACACCCGTGTAACCCTCTTGATTTCAAAGGAGTTGTTCTGGTGTCAATTCTGAGAGGAGAATTTGGCCTCCAGTCCCTGACTAATTATTTAACTATTCACGGATGTTGCCGATGCTTCACAGAGATAGCTGCTATTATTTCCATTTCTACTAGTGGTAAATGGGGTATAATTTTTGACAATGCCTGCCAGCCCAGTGCTCAGAGAGAGCGTTGTATTCATGTCTGCACTGTGCTATTTGCTGTGATAGCTAGCTTAGACTCAGTCAGAGAAGTCCATTAAGCCCAGAATTCAAGGGCACAGCACAAATAAATAAAAAGCAAAATAAGTCAATTTACTTTCTGTGCATGCTGGTTTCTAATGTCTGTTTTCATTTTCTTTCCTCCTGAAAGCAGCTCTCCCGTGTGTGTCTGTCTGATATTATAGAACAGGATGAATATAACAATTAACTTAAGATCCCCAGGAGACAGTACCAAGTATGCCTTATTAATTACCAGCATAAAATTTTCATTTGTAACAAAGGAATTTACACATTTCAGTGCTGCTAATCCTTACATTTTCAAACTGGTCTATGGAGTTTTAGCTACACAAGTCTCTATAAGGTGAAAACATGCCCCTTTATTGTTTTGCTCATATCTATATTTGTGTGATAGTCATACAACCTTGTACTGTATGGGAGAGTCATTAACAGATTTCTGATTTTTCCCTGTTTTTGGTGGGAAATCATCAGGGAATTGGTGTCTTATCTATTCAAGAAAAAAACTAATACCTCAATTATGACAGCATTTTTTGGTCAGTACTTCTGCCAATTACTTGCTAAAGTCAAATACATTTAGACAGCATGAAGAGTTTTGAGACTTTTACATGCAGAGTACAGTCTAATCTCAGAGGATACAGTCTCCTGACTTTTTTCTTGCTGTAGTTACAGACCTACTACTTAAAGTGAAAGTCAATATCATGAACTAAAATCTTGACTTTCATTTGCATCAGTGTGACAGTAAAGATAGATATTGCTTTGTTACTGCCAACATCCACTTCCAGCATGCACAAGGGAAGATACTACAAGCACATGGCAATTATTTCCAACTGTCTCTGCCTGGTATCATTTCAATTTTAAGAGGATTACGGAAGCCCCTGTGATATGCTCTGGCAGGTACTCTCTAAGGATATAGATATACACACACACACACATATATATATATATATATATATATATATATATATATATATATATACACACACACACACATTTTTCTGCCATATGAAGTGTTAAAAAACACAATACTGACATTTTCATTGTCGTAGTAATTTATTATTTTACAGCTAGTATTACCTGTTTTCTTTTGTTTCCCCTGACTTATTTTCTTTCCTGTCTTTAACTCCAGTTCTGAGAGAGCTTTTTCACTGGAAAAATTAGTTACTGCTTCTCCACCTGGCAAAGTAGATTCATAAGAAACTCCAGTGGCACCTGAAGATACAGTGGAAGTGATGCTTCCTGCAGGAGCCCTTGCGCTAACTGTAGTCCGACTCAGTGAAACTCCATTTGTTACGTAGCCCTTAGGCACACTTATGTTTGAAGTGATAGTGTTGACAGCTGTGGCTACAGGTGGAGTAGTTGTTTGTGTGGTGCCCCACAGCCGTTGCCACCACCATTGCCCTTCTATAAAACCAGACTGCATTAGGAAAATAATCCAGGCTAGTTTGCTGAACATCTTTCAGTGCTGCAGACAACAAATCAAGCCTCAAGCTTTCCTCTCCAATTGTTTGATTGCTGTCTCCAATTTTTACAGCTGGTAAAAATGAAGAAGAAATGACTTCATCCTAAAAACTGTTGAAAGTTGGTTTACGTTGCTGCCAGAGTTCATAAGCCACCTTCAAACGTATTTTGTGATCTTAGGTGTCTAATTTACAGCCTAAATATTCCTTACTAACCATTTGTGTCCTTGTGTAACGTAGCTCTGAAGCCAGTTGGTCACCAGACTTCTTTTCAAATGGAAATGAAGTGCATACCAGCCAGTTTTAGAAGGAGTTTCTCAGCTACACCAATCAAAGTACTGGACACCTCCCTCCCCCCAAAAAAACACATACAACAAACAACAAAAAACAAAAAACCTTGTCTCATAAGCAGCGACAACAAATGAAGAAACTTTTGTTATATAGGTCTCCCTGGTGATAGGCTCCTTGCTGTGGTAAAAATTGATCCTTGTGCAATGACCAATACTGTGGTTCTAATTAAACAAACCCAGAGTGGCTTGTGATGTGAACAGAACACAAACTTGTGCATAGTTTTATTCTGTTTTTCTGTACTGGGACTCTCAGATTTTTACAATATCACAAGGAGTTTGCAGGGAGAAAAAAACAAAACACATCACTTGCATCTGAAGAAGTGAGGTTCTTACCCACGAAAGCTTATGCTCCCAATACTTCTGTTAGTCTTAAAGGTGCCACAGGACCCTCTGTTGCTTTTTACAGATTCAGACTAACACGGCTACCCCTCTGATACTTGACATGTTTTTTATGGAGCTCTCATACAAAAGCAAGGGAAACCTATGCAGTAACTCCCCAGTTTGACTGCAGCCCTCAACCAGATCTTTGATCCCTCATCCCAAACCATAAGCCTTTAATAAACTCCCACAAGCCCCAGGACTATGAGCTCCTGAAGAGCGCAACACTTGGACTGAGCAGTGGCAGAAGAGCTGCTGCAATAGGATGATCAAATGTACGAAGGGTGTTGTGGGAAGATCAAAGGGAGGAAGAGCTATTGGATGGTCATGGGATGAAGCAGGGGCTTTCTAGATTGTCATGGATATAAGCAAGCTGGGGGAGAGGGATGACTTCCCCACATGAGCTTCATTAGCATCTGTAGAATCTAAGCATTGTGACAAAGTTCCTCCTCTACCTTGGTGGGTCCTGCGCTTATTGGCGGATTTGCTCGCTTCACAGATTCACCCTATGGGTCAGGAAACAGTCCAGAGACCTTCCCCTCTGGTAGAAGCTATAGTCCAGGTCAATTCCTCCTGTGTTTGATCAGGAGTTGGGAGGTATGGGGGGAACCCGGGCCCGCCCTCTACTCCGGGTTCCAGCCCAGGGCCCTGTGGACTGCAGCTGTTTAGAGTGTCTCCTGGTACAGTTGCACAACACCTACAACTCCCTGGGCTACTTCCCCTTGGCCTCCTCCCAACACCTTCTTTGTCCTCACCACCGGACCTTCCTCCTGATGTCTGATAACGCTTGTACTTCTCAGTCCTCCAGCAGTACACCTACTCACTCTCAGCTTCTTGCACACCTCCTGCTCCCAGTTCCTCACACATACTTCCGCTCCCCCTGGCTTGACTGGGGTGAGCCCTTTTATAGCATCAGAGGGGCCTTAATTAGAGTCAGGTGCTTAACTGCCTCACCTGACTCTTAGCAGGTTAATTGGAGTCAGGTGGTCTATTAGCCTGGAGCAGCCCCTGCTCTGGTCACTCAGGGAACAGAAAACTACTTATCCAGTGGCCAGTATATCTCCCTTCTGCTACTCTGCTGTTCCCAACTGGTCTGGGTCTATCACAGCATAGAGAAGTAGAAACTCAGTTTTCTACTTTGCATGAACATCTAAATAAGAAAGTGCCCCAGCTGTAACCATCTCACGGGAGAGAGTTTACCTCTTCCCAGTGCAACTCTTCATTCCTTAGAGCAGTGGTCTCCAAAGTCGGGTGCGTAAGAGGATTCTTAGGGTTGTGCAGCAGGAGGAGCACATTTTTTTTTTTTTTTTGGCGCTTCGGCGGTTCGGGTGGGAGTCTGAGGTTTTTTGTTTGTTTTTTTTGCTTCGGCACAGCAGGGGGTGCGTGCTGAAAATTTTTTTACTGATAGGGGTGCGCGATCAAAAAAGTTTAGAGACCACTGCCTTAGAGCATACATCAAATCCCACCAAGCTCCAAACAGATTTGTCTACAGTCCTCAGTCTTCCACGGTCCAAACCTTCTGTTTATGTCTCCATTGCTCCTGAATGGGTTCCCATTCGGAATCTGTCTACAAATATCCTGTTACACTCCACAGGGTATTTGAGCTAAAATTAATTCCTGAGCCGAAAGCTGCTCCACTCTCTCTGCACCCCTTAAACCCACATTAGAATCTGAAATGAGGCTCAGGACTGCAAAGATCCTTGTGCAGTGAAGATGAATTTCAACAACGGGAAAGAATCACAAAAAGCATCGCTTCCACACTGAACAAGGAACTTTGTTAGTATAAGGAAAACGGTATTATCCCAAAAGCAACTCTGCTTCTTTTACTACTTCACTATGGTGGTACTGCAGCCTAGAACCTTCCCCAGCACCGTGATACCTGGCTTCCTGCTACAGTGTGAAAGAAACAGTACAGACAACATTTCCTGTTGTAACTGACAGAAGCAGAGCCTTCTGGGGCATAACAGCACTACTTCAGATAGGCAGTCACACATGAAAAGAATATTTCGGTAGGTGCTCTAGAGAAACAACGACGTGTGGAATTGCAGAACAACCTAACTGAAGCACATTTAATCAAACTGCATCATACTGAGACCAGAAATATTAGCTGTTTTCCACATATGCATTTAAACATATACAACGATGTAGAAGTGATGTTGGGAAAACACTGCAAGAAAGAATGTAAGAATTGCCATGCTGGTAAAACAGAAATGTGAAAGCTGAGCAAACGTCTGAACTCTACTGATGCTAGGGCAGAATTCTGTCTTTGCTAGACACACACATCTACTGCAGAAGAGCAAAGCAAGAGACTTCAAGCCAAATTCTGTCCATAGATGCTCCCATCCAGCTCCCATCAGGCTCATTAGAAGTGCATGTATACCCAAGAACTGTACATGGAACTTAGGCATGGTGTATACACATTTTAAAAAAAAAGTTTTGGTTAAGATGTTGGGTTTTTTTTTTTTTAAACTAAAATATTTATATCAGTACATCCCTAATATGGATGCAGTTATACCAGTATAAAAAGCTTCCCACTGGTCCAGTGTATTCTCCCAAATATATGTGAATAAGCTACATCAGTGCTTAAACTGGTACACCAGTATAATTGTGTCCGCATTAAGGGGTTACTTCTCTTTAAGTATACTGGTTTCATAACCATATAGCTAAAGCAGTATAAACACAGTTTGTAAACAAGTCCTAAGCATTTGTTTCCTTCATTATGCCCCCTAATCCTATTCTTGCACTTCAGTTTGGGGCTCTCTCTTCTAATTTCCTTTACTAGCTATATTCTACCTCACAAGGAAATGGTTATGTAGTTTAAAATAGAATTACATTTTACCTTCTGTATAGCAACTCCCCATTGCATACAATAAAATCTACAAAATAATGTTTCTTCTTTTCCCCATTTTCTTCTTTTCAATCTGGTAAATAAACCTCCCTCCCTATCCCTGCTTCTAAACAGAACTCAGAGCTCTCTTCCCCACCTTGCTGGAGCTTCATAATCACCTACAATGCCATAAGAGGCTTTGGAAGCCAGTTACTATTTATTGTGCTGAAAAAACTTCAGGGTTGGCCACACAAAAATTGTGGTTTATTTTTTTTAAAGCTCAGGGTTTCCCCCCCTCCCCTTCAGTGACAGGAGTGAGTTTATTACATGCATGCATAGGGCCAAATTCTGCCTTTAAATATTCATATGCAATGCTCAGTGACTTCTTGGGAGATGCATGTGTTTATCTAAAACAGCAGATGTTGGCCATCACAATCCAGAGATGATTTTCTACCAGATTATAACAGTTTAAAGTAGAGATCTGTCCAAGCTGCAAAGTACTGATCTGGAACTGAAATATAAGTGTGTTCCAGTTCTGGGTTCCTGTCAAGGCTGTATCCCTACTTTGAACTTTAGGGTACAAATGTAGGGGCCTGCATGAAGACTTCTAAGCTTAACTACCAGCTTAGTTCTGGTCCGCTGCCACCATCTTAAGAATTCCCTCCCTGGGAAGCCTTGAGAAACCTTTCACCAATTCCCTGGTGAATACAGATCCAAACCCCCTTTGGATCTTAAAACAAGGAGAAATCGATCAGGTTCTTAAAAAGAAGGCTTTTAATTAAAGCAAAAGGTAAAAATCATCTCTGTAAAATCAGTATGGAAAATAACTTTACAGGGTAATCAAACTTAAAGAGCTTAGAGGACTCCCCTCTGTCTTAGGTTCAGAGTGTAGCAAACAAAGATAAGCACTCTAGTAAAAGGTACATTTACAAGTTGAGAAAACAAAGTAAATCTAAGACGCCTTGCCTGGCTTTTACTTACAATTTTGAAATAAGAGAGACTTGTTTAGAAAGATGGGGAGAACCTGGATTGATGTCTGGTCCCTCTCAGTCCCAAGAGCGAACAACCCCTTAAACAAAAGACACACACAAAAGCCTTTCCCCCCCCAAGATTTGAAAGTATCCTGTCCCCTTATTGGTCCCTGGGGTCAGGTGTCAGCCAGGTTACCCGAGCTTCTTAACCCTTTACAGGTAAAAGGATTTGGAGTCTCTGGCCAGGAGGGATCTCAGCACTGTACACAGGAGAGCTGTCACCCTTCCCTTTATAGTTATGACAGTTCCAGTTTGGGTCCATTTAGATTTTGTCCTAAACTACATAAGACTGTCTTTATAAACTGGAAACAACGTACCATCTAACATTTGAACCATGCCACTGTTGAACAGATGGGCAAAATAAACAATGGGTACCAAAAAAAGACAGTAAATATGTTGACAAACTTCCCTTCATGTGCTCTCTTCCTCCCTAATTCCAGTCTTTGGTTGCAATCTGCCTTCTGAGAACCGTCTGGAAATAACATGTTGTAAGGCATGTACCTACACATCAATTTACAACTTGTTTCTGGACTCAGACTACTTTGGGTTTGGGGTGGGTAGGGTTTATTTGTTTTCATATTTTTAGTTCCTAAAGTAGGTTCTCTCATTCCTGCTCTCCTCCAGACTAATTAATCCCCTCACTGTTTTATGGCTCTATAGCACATATCTGGAGTAATGGATGCCACCCATAAAACTCTATGGATATGTGCACATATCCTCACTTTTAATACGTGCAATGGTGAATTTCATCACCATTGAGAGTGCTGGCATTTGAAGTGTTCACTTGTGAGCCCTCACCTACAAACTTGTAATTAGGGCTGTGAGCTGATTAAATATCTGATTAAAACCACAGTGAACACCCAATTAAAAATAAATATAACAACTGTGTGTGTGATGTCATTGCAGCCATATGTGTTTTGATAGGAGTGCTCCTTCTTAAAAAGATGTAACCTGATTAAAAAGCATGGAACTTTTCCTGATTGGGCAAACTGTTTCAATGGTAAATTTCCTAAAAAAAAAAAAAAAAGTCACCTCTAAGATTCAGTAATGGAAGAGTGATTTCCAAAAAATGTTGGTGTTTCATCCAAGATCTTTAGCAGATAGTACATAGTTTTTGAACTGCTTTGGAAGTGGTTGGGAATATAAATGTAAGTTATAATTAAGACGTCTCTACTTATGTGAAGCAAATTAGTGATGCCTGAAGCTTCAAACTTTTTTTAGCCCACTGTTGATTGGGACTGCACCAGTAACCCAAGGGAAAGGTAGGTGATCTGCCTGGGATGGAGCTGACCGTATGGAAAAATTCAGCCTGAGTCTAACTCTGCCTCAACAACTTCCAGTGACTTCAGTGGGCTTTGGATCAGGCGACCACTGCCTTAACCACCCCACTCTTAATCTTGCTAATTCATCCATTCCTAATATTGGTGGGCCAAATTTAGCCCTGGTGTAAGTGGATGCAACTCCATTACCAGGGCTGAATTTGTTTCACTATCTTTAACTGCATATTGCTCAATGGTGAATACACACAGCTTTTCTGGAAACTTCTGAGTGGACTCTGGATAGCAGTTAAAATTAAACTAGGAACAGCAGAACCAATAATATTCGGACATCTGGATTAAAGCATTTGTACTTTCCCACTGTTCAGTATGTGCACAGAAAGAATTCAGATAAAATCCTGAGTTCAAGCAACCAGTTTCTAGCTATTATAAAGCACTCCGTTGGAGCTGCTCTTCTATGGGGGGAAAAGATTGTATAAATCCATAGACTTCAGAAACCTGCCACCACACAGGCAGGGGCAGCTGGGTTACCGACAAGGAGACTGTGTGCAGAAGCTTCCTCCTGCCAACTGTTTCATCTCTTGAAAATGAGCAAAATATACAAGAGCAAAAAAGCAAAGCTGCCTCCAGCATGCCGAGAGAATGACTTTAATGACAAAACTCTTTTAGCCTGACTCCATGAAGCACAATTCCAAAGGCCCAAATTTGGGACATTAGAGAAGAATATTGCTGGAATTTCCTTCGGGTAAAGGGGAGTGAGATTAGCCCCATGTGATGTGAAGTTAATCACTGCCATGACAGCAGAACAAATGCATTGCTGTTCTCTGTTCGGCTACTACAAGAGGCTAGGTCTGGAGGATGATACATAATGCAACTTGAGCTTTGAAAGGTTCACAACTATTTAAGCACAAATGTTACATAGGACTGACACGTTTAGCCAACCTCCCCCTTTTTATTTTTTAAACCAAATGGTTTTTGATGACATGATTATTTGTTTACTCATTTGCTCAACATGAAGATTATATCACAGATTGGGTCAGATTCTGTTCCTATTTAACTCAAAGAGAGGAGAGGGAGGCCCCTGCTGTACATAAAACAGTCCATATAGCATATATTAATAGTC
The DNA here is from genome assembly GCF_028017835.1 of Emys orbicularis. Lineage (NCBI taxonomy): Eukaryota > Metazoa > Chordata > Testudines > Emydidae > Emys > Emys orbicularis. Next base: position 179,482,506 of record NC_088684.1, read on the forward strand.
CTGTAACCAAACAAACAGATGATAATTGTAAAACAGCAACACAGGAAGCCAAACATCCTGCAGCAAATCTGACAGAGTATATCTACACTAGAGCAGGAGACATACCCATGCCAGCTCTAATTGAGCTAGCGCACTAAAAAAATAGAAGGGTAGCCTTGGTGGTGCAAGCAGCAAGAAGAGCTACCCACCCCAAGTACAATCCCATCTGAGACCATAGGTCCTCACTCAGGCGACTAGCCCTTCCTGCTGCCCATGCTACTGGGGCTACATTCCTATTTTTAATGCGCTAGTTTGAGCAGAGCTAGCACAAATATGTCTGCTTGAGCTGGAAATGACACCTGTTGGCACCAGTAGAGAGATACTCATAGTCACAGTTCTCAAGTCGAAGAAAGGGCCTGGAGTCCCTGCAGCAGGGAGAAAGAAAAGCTTGGATGAAGTTATGATGTATTAGATCAGGGGTCGGCAACCTTTCAGAAGTGGTGTGCCGAGTGTTAATTTAGTCACTCTGATTTAAGGTTTCACGTGCCAGTAATACATTTTAATGTTTTTATAAGGTCTCTTTCTATAAGTCTATAATATATAATGTGACAGACCCAGACCAGTGGGGTACAGGAGTCTGGTAGAGGGCAAATATACTGGTCACTGGATGAGTAGTTTTCTGTTCCCTGAGTGACCAGACCTATTGGGATCCAGGAAGTGGGCGGGCGAAGCCCGCCCACTGCTAAAGGATCCCCCCCAGCCTAAGGGGGGGGTCCACAGGACCTGGAGACCAAAAAATTACGGGGGACAACTAATAAAAGAACAGGGACAGGAGTGAGGTCAAAGGGTCAAAAGAAGCGAACCAGACGGGGACACCGAGCAGAGAACCCCGGACAGCGCCCACTGCTCCTCGAAGGCGTCAAGGGAGCCAGTGGACGTCGCCCAGAGGAACTCTGCCCGGATACGTGAAAGAACGGAGGACCTGAAATACGCCCCACAGTCACAGGAAACTCCATCGGCCAACCTCCTCACTCTGGTTTTATAGATGGCCAGTTTTGCTAAGGCCAGAAGGAGGTTGACCAGGAGGTCCCGCAACTTTGTGGGGCGACGGATAGGGAGTGCATAAATAAAAAGGTGTGGAGAAAAGTGCAACCAAAATCTTAACAAAATATCTGTGAGGAGCCGGAATAGGGGCTGCAGCCTGGTGCACTCTAGGTAAACATGCGCCAGGGTCTCCCTCACGCCGCAAAAGGGGCAGGTGTCTGGGATAGGGGTAAACCGCGCCAAGTACACGCCCGTGCTTACGGCTCCGTGAAGGAGCCGCCAACTGATGTCCCCGGTGGGCTTCGGGATCAGAGCAGAATAAAGGCTGGCCCACCGGGGCTCCTCACCCTCCAGAGGTGGCAGAAGGTCCCGCCACTTTGTATCGGGGCGGGACGCGAGGGTGAGGACATGAAGAACATGTAGCACGAGCGTGTATAGATGTTTCCTTGGCGCGGTCCGGAACAGAACCGGCTGCAAATGGTGCAGCCGGCTCATGGCGAATGGACGGGGAGGGGGCTGGTTGGGTCCACGGGACAAGGGCCCGATGAAAAAGTCTGGAGGGCTCGGAGTGGAGGGTGGGCGGGGCGTGCCCTCTCGCAGGACCCGGTCGAGATAGTCCCGAGCAGCGGGCGGCAAAGCGGCCCTCACCTCCTGAAGCACGCGCCGGGGAGTACGAGGTCTGGAGAGTCCCATGCGCTGAGCGAGCGTCAGGGGATCCAGCCAGTCTCCTCGGTCGTAGTCCAGGAGGTCTCCGACTTTGGTGACTTCTGCTAGGACCAACCTCTGGTGCACCATGGGGGACTCCGCCACCTGCACACGAAGCTGGGGGTTGTGTAGCAGGGGCTCCGCGAGGAGATCTGCCCCCACGGTGGCCGCCACGGACCTGGTCACTGAAAACAGTTTCCAGGTCCGGAGGAGGTCCTGGTAGAAGACCGGCAGCTCGGAGAGGCCTCGCGGAAGACCTCTCGGATGGAGACAAAGGAGCTGCCGGTCATATCGGAGCCCTCGGAAGCGGCGCAGGAAGGCGTGCGCCAATACGCTCCATGCCGGACTACCTGCACCATAAAGGAGCCTCTGCAGGGCCTGGAGGCGGAAGACGTGGACCTGAGCATGCAGACACTTCAGGCCCTGCCCTCCCTCCTCCAGGGGTAGATGGAGAACCCCCGCAGAGACCCAGTGCAGTCCTGACCAAAAGAACTCCAGAATCAACGTCCGGAGGGTGGTCAGGAAGCCCGGGGCCGGGACCAGGGTGTTGAGCCGGTACCAGAGCATGGACAGGACTAGTTGATTGAGCACCAGTGCTCTCCCTCGAAGGGAGAGACACCGGAGCAGTCCCTTCCATTTCCGGAGCCGCTCCGACACCCTGCCCTCTAAACCTAGCCAGTTCTCCGGCGGAGACGGATGTGTGGCAGAAAGGTAAACGCCGAGATAGAGCAGCGGACCCGCGCTCCACCGGATGGCCTGAAGCGCGGGTGGGAGGGAGCTCGCCTGCCACCCGTCCCCTACCACCAGGCCAGAGCTCTTGACCCAGTTGACCCGGGCGGAGGAGGCCGCCGAATAGATGGTCTGGCAAGCCTCCACCCGCACCAAGTCGCCCGGGTCCTGGACCACGAGGAGCACGTCGTCGGCGTACGCCGACAGGACCAGCCGCAGCTCCGGCTCCCGCAGCACCAACCCTGCCAACCTCCTACGGAGGAGACAGAGGAAGGGCTCGATCGCCAGAGCATACAGCTGGCCCGAGAGGGGGCACCCTTGACGTACTCCTCGCCCGAAGCTGACCGGTTCGGTCAGGGTCCAGTTGAGCCTGACCAAACACTCTGCGGAGGTGTACAGCACCTGGAGAAAACTCACAAACTGGGGCCCGAAGCCAAACGCTCGCAGAGTGCCCAGGAGATACCCGTGGTCCACCCTGTCGAACGCCTTCTCCTGATCCAGGGACAGGAGGGCGAACGACAGACCATCCCTACACCCGAGTTCCAAGAGGTCCCGGACCAGATACAAGTTGTCGAAGATGGTGCGGCCCGGGACGGTGTAGGTCTGGTCTGGGTGGATCACGTCCGCCAGCACGGACCCTAGCCGCAGCGAGATGGCCTTTGCTACGATTTTATAGTCCGTGCTGAGGAGCGAGATGGGACGCCAATTCCGTAAATCGCGGAGGTCCCCCTTCTTCGGCAATAAGGCGAGCACGGCTCGCCTGCACGAAAGAGGGAGGACCCCGCCCTGCAAGGACGCGGCCCAGACGGTGACAAGGTCTGGGCCGAGGACATCCCAAAACACGCGGTAGAACTCCACGGTCAGCCCGTCCATGCCTGGAGATTTATTGGTGGGCATGCGACGGAGGGCTTCCGAGAACTCGGCCAGAGTGAGAGGTAGCTCCAGCCAGTCTCGGTCTGACCCGCGCTGACCGTTGGGAGTTCATCCCAGAGCATTCTGCAAGCGTTAGGATCGGTCGGATCCGGGGAGAAAAGGCCCGCGTAGAAGGCCCTGGCCCTCCCGCACATTTCCGCCGGATCCGTGAGGGGGGTGCCGTCCTCTGCTAAAAGGCAGGTGACGTGCTTCTTGGCCCCCCTCTTTTTCTCCAGGGCGTAGAAGAAGCGGGAGCCGCGATCCATCTCCCAAAGGAGGCGGATGCGGGATCGAACAAAGGCACCTCGGGCCCGATGGTCCTCGAGGGTCCGGAGCTCTTCCCGCTTCTCCCGGCACGCTCCGCAGAGGGATGGATCACCGGGGCTGGCAGCCAGACGCCTCTCCAGCTCTAAGACCTCCCGTTCCAACTGCCCTATCGTCGCATCCCTCCGTCGGCTGGCGCCCCGGGTGTAGTCACGGCAGAAGAGCCGGGCGCGCACCTTCCCCAGGTCCCACCACCGCCGCGCCGAGGGAAAGGCACGCCGCTGCCCTCGCCAGGCCAGCCAGAACTCCCGGAAGGACGCCACAAAGCCCACATCCTCCAACAAGCTATTATTAAAATGCCAATAGGCCGGCCCCGGCCTCTCCGCGCAAAGAGAGGCTGTCACGGTGGCTAGATGGTGATCTGAAAAAGGGGCCGGCCGGACGCTGGAGGAGTGGGCCCGGGAAAGATGGAAGCGTGACATATAGATGCGGTCCAACCGGGAGTGGTACGACCGATGGACCTCCACCCGGACAAAAGTGAATGTTGAAATGTCATCCGGGTGGTGGTCGCGCCAGACGTCCACCAGGGAGTGATGTTCGACGATCTCCCGGAGGACATCCGCGGCGGCCTGGTGCTGCTCGGTCCCCGAGCGGTCCCGTTCCTCAAGGGTGGCGTTAAAGTCCCCGCCCAGGACCAGGCACTCGCGAGGATCCAAGGTGCCGAGGAAGGCGGACGCCTGCTGATAAAAACACAACCTCTCCGGGCCCAATGTCGGGGCGTAAACGTTGACGAGATTAACCACAAGCCCCTCCATGCGGACCCGGAGGTGTAGCAGGCGGCCTGGCACAGCCTCGGCGACCCCCAGCACCTCGGGCCGTAGGTCGGGGGAGAACAGGGTCGCCACTCCAGCCGTACGAACTGTGAGGTGGCTAAAATAGACTCTGTCCCCCCACTCCAGCCGCCAGCTAGCTTCAGCGGCCGGATCCGTATGGGTCTCCTGCAGGAAAATCACAGAGTACCCCCCCTCCCGAAGAAAGGAGAGCACCTGGCTCCTGCGGAGATCCATCCTACAGCCCCGGGTGTTTAATGTTGCAAAGATGATCGGTGCCATGAGGAGGGCTGGGGGGGATCCTCGCCGGCAGAGACGCTCACGGCCTCCGTCGGGCCGCGCAACAATCCGTGACCTACCCCGTGGGCGATTAAGGAGTCACGGAAGAGGCGGACCCGTTGGTAGGCCGCAGCGGCCTGCCTCCCGGTCCTCTTACCCTCCCCCATGAGGGCCCTCGCGGCCCGGAGGATCTGATGAAAATCCCCCCATCGCTGGAGTGCAAGCTGTACCTTATTGCGGGAGCCACGGACGTCCTCAAGGAACTCCCGTAGCTCCTCTCTCAGCGTATGGGGGGGTGGGGTTACTGATCTAAGGCTTTCCCCCAGTGGGGCCCCTGTCACAGCCCCGTGGCCCACCGAGACGGGCAAACAGGGGGCAGACCCTCGACGTGGCGTCCGATGGGCCGACGCCACGTGGCCTGCCTCAGATCCCGGCTCACTGGGGGGCGGCGGAGGGAAACTAGCAGCCCCTGGTGGGTCGGGACAGGGAAAAACAAAGGCCGCTCCTTGGGGGTCATCCTCTGGGATAAGGAAGGAGACAGCCCCAGGGGCGGCAAAAGCATCACGGGAAGTGGAGGGGACAGGGACAGGGTCGGTGTCAAGGGTAGGGCTGGAATCAGGAATAGGGACAGGGGAAGGGGTGATATTGGGATCGGGGGTCCCAGCAGCCAGGCCACTGGGTGGGGGGGGTAACACCCCGCAAATGGGCTCAGGAATTTGCGGGGAGGGAGGTGGGCCCTCTGCGATGCCAGGCTCGTGCTCCAAGGCAGATGGTAAGGCCACGGCATCTGTAGGTGGAGAAACAACGGTGGGGCCCCCACCCGGGAAGGAGGTCGGCTGCCCCTCAGCCATGAGGGAGTCCCCTTGTGACTCAGGTCCCGGTTGCATGGCACTGGCCGTCGCCTCAAGAGGCTCGGCGACCGCTAGCGGGGTGCCATCTGCAGCCGGGTTGGTGGAAGAGTCCAGGGGCTCCTCGGAGGCGGGAGCGGAAGCAGTGGGTAAGGGGACGGAACATGGGGAAAGGGGGGCTGAGGCGAGGTCGCTCAGATCGAGGCCCGCTGGCAGAGGGTCGTCCTCCCCCTGGGTAACCGGGGTCAGACCCAGGGCCTCGATCTCCTCATAAATGGAGGGGAGATCACCTTCCACCACCCCAGGGCTCTCCCCGTCTGTACCCAAAGCAACGCTCGCCTTGGTGCATACAGGGGCTACAGATTGTAAGGGGGCGAGAGGGGCTCCATCAGGGGCTTCCATAGGAAGGGACACCGGAGGAGGGGTAGTGCTTTCCTCCGATGCTGCCACGTCTTCCCTAGCCGGTAATGGTGGACAAAACCCACCCGGGGGCAAAGCGGAAGGCTCAGCATCGGTGCCCCCCTTCCTGGTCTTCCGGGGGGCTACCGCATCAGATGGGAGGAGCGGAGCTCGAGCCTTCCGCTTGCCCCGCTTCCCCTGTACTAAGGACCAGCCCTCCATGGCATCATCTGGGGGCTGGCTAACAGGTGTTGGGTCAGGGAGCAAGGACGAAAGCTTAGGGACTCGGGGAGGTAATGGTGGGGTAACATGTAGGAGGGAGGATTCTCCCTGGGGCATGCCCTCTTCTATGCCCGGAGGTATCCCTACCTCACCCTCCTCTACAGGCCCTGCCAGAACGCAGGAGGCAGAGGCGTGGCCCTCCCGCTCGTCTAGGCGCACTGGGGGAGATACCCCTTGGGCCCGAGCGGGAGCTTTGGTGGGCCGGAAAGGAGGAGGGGCGGCTTCGGGCGCCGGGTAGCTAGGGGCACCGGCGATGACGGGGCCGGCGCCCTGCCGGGGCTCGGGGGTCTCGGATGTCCCTCCGTGCCGGGCCAAGGGGCAGTCCCTCCGGACGTGTCCCATCGCCCGGCAGAGGTAGCACCGGGCCTCCCCCGTTGAATAATGCACCCGGTAGCGGGCCCCCTGGTAGGGGACCAAGAAGGACCCCTCAAGCGCCGCTCCGTCACGTGCCGCCGGCGGCAGTTGTAACTGTACCTGCCGGCGGAATGAGAGGACATGACGGAGGGCGGGGTCTTTGCAGCCCAATGGGAGAGGGCTGACCACAGAGATCGGTCTTCCCAGGGTAGAGAGGGCGGGTAACAGGGCGGCATTTGGAAGGAATGGAGGGACAGAAGTCAGGACCAGTCGGGCGCCCAGGTCTTCTAGCGGCTCCAGGGGGACGTACACGCCCCCTACCGCCAGGCCCTTCTCCACTGCCTCCTGGGCGGCGGCCTCCGATGCTAGGAAGAAGACGACTTTTCCGTACATCTTGGAGGCCGCCACAATGGCCGTGGGCCCCACCACCCTTGCCAACGCCCGCACGTAGGTCTCCACGTGGGGCGAGGCGGGTACCAGGAGGCAACGGACGCCGTGCTTCCTAGTCAAGGTGGGGAAGGGGCCCCGGCCGCTATAGATGGTAGCAGAGGCGGTGGATGGGGGAGATGACGTAGCGGCTGGCGGGGGGGCCGCCGCCACCTGGGCGTATGCCCTGGGGGTCGAGGGAGGGACACCCACAGAGCTGGTGGAAGGAACAGCAGGGAGGGACGCCGCGGCCGGTTGCGGGGCCGTGGCAGTGGGGGCACCCCCTGCCATGGAGGGCCTGGCTTTTTTAGCGGGGCCTTTACCCTTCTTTGTGCCCTGGCCCTTCCTGCCGGTTGGAGGGACTCCCCCAGAGTCAGAGGGGGCGAGGGACGTGGCAGCAGCGGAGGTCACCTTGTTACCCACCGCTGCCGGCACTCCAGCAGGGGTGGTAGTAGGTGGCTCGGCAGCGGCGGTTGAGGTAGAGGCTAGGGAGGACGATGGTGGGGCGGGTGGAGGAGGGGCAGCAGGGTCCGCCCGAGGGGTCTCACTCTCCTCGTCCCCTGCCATAATGAGGATGGGGGGAGAGCAAACACTGGAGGGGGGGTAGGGAAGGGGGAAGCAGGTCGACCACTCCTCCCCGCTAGGCTGTAGGTAGGGGAGGAGGGCGCCGAAAAAGGAGGGGGTGGATGGGGGTGGGCTATCAAGGGCTAGGGGTCAGTCACCGACCCAGGGAAGGTTTCCGGCTCCTCTTGTTGCACCAAGGAAGGGAGGATAGAACAGCATTGGGGGGTGCAGTGAGACAGAATCAAACTAAAACGGGGAGGGGTACAAGCGCAAGGGAGGGGACATGGGCGCACGAGGGGAGGGGCTAATCAGGGCAAGGGGACCGCAGGGGGAAGGGAGCAACCAGGCGGGAAATGGGGCAGAGGAACCACGGGGCTAGCTTTAGAGGCTGGGGCGGGTCAAACAGACAAAGGCTGCAGAGGGAAAGGGCGGGGCAGGCAAACAAACTGGAGCTAGCAAGGGGCTGGGGCAAGGGGGAGGGGCAAAAGGCAGCAAGGGGCAAATGGGTAGGCAGCAGGGGTAAAGCTGGGGGCTTGCTGCAGGGGGGAGGAGGTCAGTCCAAAAGGGGGGGGAACGTGCACCTACGTGCGCTTGTAACAAAAGGAAAAGCAGTTTAGGCTGGCTGCTGTATCAGGCCCAATGGTGGCAACAGGGCGTGGCAAGCCTAGGTGAGCAGCTGAGTCCCAGAGGCAGGAGCTCGAGGCAGATGGTGAGTAGTCGGTGGGGGTGGTGGAGGGGGCAACGATAATGGTGGTGGTGGGGATCGGGGGGGGGACACAGATGGACCAGGGGGCAGGCTCCACGCCACACCCCCTGTGTCCCCACAAACACAGTCTAGATCCCCACCACAAGAGCACAGTTCAAAAGTTACTCAGTCCGGGAGGGCCCCCTCCACGGTGGTCTGTAGAATTCCTACGCGTTCCCCCACTGGCAGATGGTCCTCTTCTTCTCCTCAGGGCTCCAGCAGCTCCCCAGCAGCAAACGCAGCAGCTCCAGGTGGCAGTCTGGTGGCCAGCAGGAAGGACCCTTCTCAGGTGGTGGTCAATGATGGTGGCATCCCCAGCAGCAGGAGCAATGGCTGGGGTCTCTCCCTCCCCTCCTCTGGGGAGTGGGCCAGCAGGCCCCCCCCAAGGGGCTGTAGCAGCAGCAACCAAGGGTGTGGGTGGGTCTAGCAGCCAGCCAGCAAGCAGGTAGCAGAGAAAGAGGAGGAGCAGTCCCCTCCCTCCCTCCCTCCCTCCAGGCCAGAGGGCTACAGGAGAGCGATCTATTAATCCCAGGTCAGACAGGGTTTCTGATCCCTGAGTGACCAGAGCAGGGGCTGCACTAGAGTAATCAGGAACCTGCTAGAACCAGTTAAGGCAGGCAGGCTAATTAGGATACCTGGAGCCAATTAAGAAGCTGCTAGAATCAATTAAGGCAGGCTAATCAGGGCACCTGGGTTTTAAAAAGGAGCTCACTTCAGTTTGTGGTGCGAGTGTGAGGAGCTGGGAGCAAGAGGCGCAAGGAGCTGAGAGTGAGAGGGAGAGGGTGTGCTGCTGGAGGACTGAGGAGCACTAGCGTTATCAGACACCTGGAGGAAGGTCCTGTGGTGAGAATAAGGAAGGTGTTTGGAGGAGGCCATGGGGAAGTAGCCCAGGGAGTTGTAGCTGTCATGCAGCTGTTACAGGAGGCACTATAGACAGCTGCAGTCCACAGGGCCCTGGGCAGGAACCCGGAGTAGAGGGCGGGCCCGGGTTCCCCCCCAAACCTCCCAATTGACCTGGACTGTGGGTTCTTCCAGAGGGGAAGGTCTCTGGGCTGTTCCCCAACCCACATGGTGAATCTCTGAGGCAAGAAAATCCGCCAATAAGCGCAGGACCCACCAAGATAGAGGAGGAACTTTGTCACAACAACTAAACTATGGTTGTATGTAAAGTAAATAAGGTTTTTAAAATGTTTAAGATGCTTCATTTAAAATTAAATTAAAACCATAGAATATCAGGGTTGGAAGGGACCTCAGGAGGTCATCTAGTGCAACCCCCTGCTCAAAGCAGGACCAATTCCCAACTAAATCATCCCAGCCAGGGCTTTGTCAAGCCAGGCCTTAAAAACCTCCAATGCAGAGCCCTCTCCCCCCCCCAGACCGGTGGCCAGGACCTGGACATTGTGAGTGCCACTGAAAATCAGCTTGCATGCCGCCTTTGGCACGCGTGCCATAGGTTGCCTACCCCTGTATTAGATGTTCCTTGCATGAAATTATTGTCACACTGCTTTGTATTCATAACTCAGGTTTATTTATTTGTTTTCTCTCTCTCTTCCCCAACCCTCCCATCTAATGTTCACAATGACATCCCATGCTTGTATTTCCATTGTCAAATACACCTCCCAGTAGCTCACTCTTTTGTCTGTGCATGAATGCCTGGCTAATATAGAACATCTCCATTGTTTTCAGCTTGTGCTCTGTTGGAGGGGCTAAAGAGCAGCCTTTCAATGGCTCTTTGGATGCCCACTGAGACAGACCTGGTTAGATGACAGGAACCACATCCTACAAAGACATTAAAAATAACAAGCTAATGGCTTCGAAAACAGTTGACGTCAGATAGACGTCCACATCTGTACATTATTACTAAGCAACACTCTTTCCTCCTTTGCCCATTCCCAGCTCAAATAACCAAGACAAATAAGGCTCAGAGCTCCCTTTCTATGGGGGGCAGGTAAACCATATGCTACAATGCACGTGATGCAAATCTTATGCAATCTTAGGGTGACCAGATGTCCCGATTTTATAGGGACAGTCCCGATATTTGTGGCTTTTTCTTATATAGGTGCCAATTACCCCCCAACCCATCCTGATTTTTCACACTTACTATCTGGTCACCCTACGCAATCTCTGCATTATTTCAAAACACAGTAATTCTGTATTCCATGGGATATCATAACTGCTGCACACCATCACTTCACAGATAAAACTCAGCTGTTACCTTTGATGTGTAGTCAGAAATTTCTTCTTCTTCAACAAAGATGTTTACTTAGCATACTGCAAAGGTTTCCCATTGCTCTCTGTAGCTGCAGCCAAAGAGCACAGCCAGGGCCTTCCTTCACTCTCCAAAATGTAAGTAAATCATCTAAAGAGAATCACAAGGGAAATGGCCTGCTTTGAAGTCCACATAGTACTGAATTGGCTAGGTCAGTGGCTCTCAACCTTTCCAGACTCCTGTGCCCCCTTCAGGAGTCTGATTTGTCTTGCGTATCCCAAGTTTCACCTCACTTAAAAACTACTTGCTTACCAAAATCAGCCAAAATACAAAAAAGTGTCTCAGCACACTAGTACTGAAAAATTGCTTACTTTCTCATCTTTACCATATAATTGTAAAATAAATCAATTCGAATATAAATATTGTACTTACATTTCAGTGTATAATAGATAGAGATCAGTATAAACAATGAAAGTTTAGTTTGTACTGACTTCACTAGTGCTTTTTATGTAGCCTGCTGTAAAACTCTGCAAAACTAGATGAGTTGATGTACCCCCTGGAAGACCTCTGTGTACCCACAGGAGTACACATACCCCTGGTTGAGAACCACTGAGCTAGGTGAGTAAAGTAGAAAATGATTTCCCTGCTGCTGCAATTCCCAGCAAACACAGCATCTGCTCCATGTACCCAGCTTGAAACTGCAACCAATATATTGTCTGAAATAATGGAAAGAAGCAAGAAGCTGTAGTCTTTCCCCCCCAAAGCCGAAGGAAGATCTAATACACAAGGGACTTGATTTCAGCAGTGCTGCACACCCATAAAATGATACTGCAGGCATTTGCCTCCTCCGAAAATAAGGTCTAACTTTTTTATAACTATGTTTTCTAATTCCTTTTGCCAACTCTTTTTTCATCATTATTAGCCTGCCCTCTACTGGACAGAAATATATTTCATTTACATAGCAGAATACAGTTACTACCTTCTATAACCATATATAATGCACAAAACCATGTTCTCTTTCACTTAGTGTGCATCATTAGAGGGCTCCATTATTTCCTTACATACATTCAGGCTAGAAAACAGATCTCTTCACCAAACAGCTCACTTTTCCAGGTTTTTTTTCAGTGGAATCATGACTTGTCCTTTTATCAGGTTGATTCCTTTGCCAGCTGTTTGCATAGAAGGGCTTCCATATATTTTTGTGCACACTGTAGTTGGCATTCTCATTTAAACATATTAAGCAGGTCTTCTTTTATGTGGCTTCCACTGTACCACTACCTAACTACAAAAATTTGTGCTTATGTATAAAATTTATGACCCACAGAAGTCAGGAAATTCAAATATAGCACAGATGCTGAACTACTTTCATATTGTTAAGGTACTTCCTCCTTTGGGTCTGGAAATAGTGAACTTTTAACAATTGAATGTTTGAGTATATATTGTCCACCACTAGAACTCGTAGGTGCTACACTAAGACACATTTAGAAAGAGAGAGATGTGCCTAAGGCTTTACACAAAAACAGAACCATCTTTGCATAAGGCAAAAGATCCAATGGAGGGCTTTGTAACTCCAAAGACCTACAAGCAGACTGGGGGGCAGAGAGGAGAGGAAGGACAAACTCACAGGAATACTTATCCCAACTAAAAAACAAACAAACAGCCATTAGAGCATAAGTTACTCTGGAATTAAACATTAACAAGTTTATAAATATATTTGCAATGGTGCAATAGTTGCTGCTTACACTCCCAAAATAAGTGACTTTGAAACAGTCCATTACTACAGATGTCATACCATTATTCTAGGCACCCAAAGCGTAATAGCATCTCAGGCTACGTCCTCACTACGGGGGGGGGGGGGGGGGGTCGATTTAAGATACGCAAATTCAGCTACACGAATAGCGTAGCTGAATTCGACGAATCGGAGCCGACTTACCCCGCTGTGAGGACGGCGGCAAATCGACCTCCGCGGCTCCCCTGACGACGGCGCTTACTCCTACCTCCGCTGGTGGAGTACAAGCGTCGATTGGGGGATCGAATGTCGCGTCCCGACGAGATGCGATAATTCGATCCCCAAGAGATTGATTTCTACCCACCGATTCAGGCGGGTAGTGTAGACGTAGCCTCAGTAACTTAATCATAGACATTAAATACATCAACCATTTATAGTTCATTTTGTCAGCATATGGTATTCGCATCAAAATCAAACAAAGTCTTTTGCTTGCCAAATAGTTATCTCACTTCCTAGGATGTACTTAATTATTTGGAGAACTATGCAGTCAGAGCGTTGCATGAGGCATACCATATACTATGTCATTTCATTATGCCAGCTGAACAGTTTGGTCACAGGAGAAAGGAAGAGGCAGTTTTTATTTTGTCATTTTTGTGAAGAGGTTACAGACAACTGAACACTTTGGACAATGGAGACCTCTCAATGTGATGGCATTTTCCATATGCTCTTAGATGATGGTGACCATATTTTCAAAGTAAATCATTAGGACACTTTTGTGATGCGTTTTTTAGGGTCACAGAATGATCAGACAAAGGCAGAAGTACCCTTTTTTCTTTTACTGTGTGATGGTGTCACTATTGCCAGCTTCTTACTCAACAACAACATGCGCATATTTCTCAAAATGGAGGATTTTTTCCAGTAATTTCTGTTCTGAGTGAGTTTATCATGAAACACTGAACAATCATAATTAAAATTCAAGTTGAGCAGACGAACAACTCTGATTGTTTCTAAATTCATTCTGCTTTTCTCTTCACTGTTCATCACATCAAACGCTCATTCCACTGGACTTTTTGTTTCTGGTAAACACAGTACAAATTATCTTTAGTACAGCAAGTCATCTTGAACAGATACTTTGTACATTTAAAACATTCTGATTAAATGAAAAACTGGGACATTTCAGGTGTCCTGAAAGGAGTTCCTCAGACACAGGGACATAGTATAGTCCAACTGGGAACTAGGGTCACTATCCTCGCACTATTTGCACCTTAGCCACACAGCTGATTCCTTTGTTCATTACAGGACTAGGAACAGTAGAGATCTAAGAACTGACAGGGATTTCAATGACTCTCTCTCTAGGGTGGCCAGTTTTCAACCAGAAAGTCTGGTCAAAAAGGGGACCTGACAGTGTCCAGTCAGATCGAATGACTGGACACCCAAAGTCCAGTTACTGTGAGCCGGGGAGGTGGGGAGGGAAGGGAAAAGAAGCGGGGGAGGTGCCAGGTCATCGCCCACTCCAGCCCCTCAGCCGGGGCCACCTCTTACCTTCGTCAGGCAGCTGCAGCTCCCAGCCCCGGCTCTGCAGGCAAGCCCCTCCTGATCCGGGCAGCAGGGGTGGGAGGGGGGAAGCAGGAAGCAACAGGTAGAGGGGAGAAGTGGAGTGGATGGGGCAGGGCCTCGGGGGAAGAGATGGGCAGGGGCGGGACCTTGGAGGGAAGAGGCGGGGCAGAGGAGGTTGGCAACCCTACTTCTCTCCCAAGGGACATTTTTATACTCCTGAGCACTCTGTGTTTGGCCTATGTTTGCTATTGATTCTCTATCCATTGGTATGACATACTCTGTGAACCGCTGCCAGTGCTCTAACAAGAGGCCTGCACAAATATTTTCCGCCTGTCACATCATGAGTTTATCATTTTAATTACTTTGGCTCGGATTTTGTCTTTTTAACTGACCTTAGCTTTCAAGCTGATGGAGTCTGCAACCCCCTTGGCTTTATCAATTGGCCTTCTGTTTCCTACAAGGACTGGAGGGCAGGGGGAGAGATCCTTTATTTTTCTCAATTGCCTGTACTTGGCCAACCAGTGCAGCTGGACAGTCTGCAGCTGTGCATCACATGCTGTGTTTGTCTGCAGCATGAGCACTATCCAGCTGAGCACCCAGCACAGACAGCAGAAGAAAAGCAAGGTAATTAGGTTAGTAAATTGTCCAAGGACAAAAACTAAAACATACGATTGCAAGTTTCAAGAATGCTTGCTATGCAAATAACGTCTTGTATCATAGGGACACAGCACATATAAAGATAAGTTAATTATATTTATGTGAATCCAACTTTGAATTAGCATGCAGTTTATACCACAATATTTTTTTCTATCAACCAGAATTTCTTTCTAAAACTACATAGAAGAGTGGCTTTACTTATGGTCTCTGTCTACTTATTAACCAAACACTGTGCAAATATTCACCCTATATTTTCTTAAGGTGCAATTCCATACACCCCTTCCTTCCCTCTATGTGGACACTGTTTTACAGGCATTGCTAAGAGCTCCATGTAAACAACTGCACACAAAAAGTCATTTGCAGTGCATGATAAGTTCTCTTGATCCTACAAAAACTAGGAACAATGCTAGGTGTTCTTAAATACCAGCTACTAAGACTTTATCTGTTAGCAGACTATTCATATATAGCAATCTCTCTAAGGCCAGGTCTACACTACCGCGGTAGTTCGACAGCTGGCAATCGAACTTCCGGGTTCGATTTATCGCGTCTGGTCTGGACGCGATAAATCGATCCCGGAAGCGCTCGCCGTCGACTGCGGTACACCAGCTCGGCGAGAGGAGTACCGCGGAGTCGACGGGGAGCCTGCCTGCCGCGTGTGGACCGCGTCTGAACCACGGTAAGTTCAAACTAAGGTATGTCGACTTCAGCTACGTTATTCACGTAGCTGAAGTTGCGTACCTTAGTTCGAATTTGGGGGTTAGTGTAGACCAGGCCTAACAGGCACCACAGAGAGTGAAGAGGCCATAAGGGGTGCACCTCAATTCTCTGTGCCCCATGCACCAATGTTTCACAGTTTGAGTTTTAAATATTGCGTATTAAATGTTTGCATCAATTTGCAAACAACAAACCCACACAATTAAAAAGCATTTTAAAAATGTATCTAATATGAGGAAATTTCAATCTGCACAGGGACATTCCATCAGCTTGAGTTATTAGTTGTTAATCATCTTTTCACCTCGAACACTCAGAATAGTTTTCAGGGGGGAAAATTAGCACAGGTGAGTTAGTTAGTTTGTCCAGTGATATTGTCCACTTTTGGGCTAATATTTTTGTTTAAATGAGAAAACAGATGATTAGATTCTCCAGACCTGCACTGCTGAGGTGCATTGTTTATCATCGGCAACCAAAAGAGAGAGTGTGTGTGTCTGTGTGTGTGTGCGCGCTCCTTGTTAAAATATTGGCAGCACATCACTACTCCCAATTCCCTAGCCTAATGGCTCAAATGTGCTTAGGTCCATGCTGTTACTGTCCAGGCTATTTCAGTACTGAAAAACAAACAAACAAACAAAACCACGTTTCACTGGTGAACCCATACAGATCTTTAAGGAACCAGCATTGATCCATTAGCTATGCTTGACTGTAATAAATGTGTTGCTTTCACTGTTTAACCTTTCAATAGATACTGACTGGCAGGACAACAAATTTGTAAAAAAAATCACTAAATACTGTATTAAAATATGGGACTGTTAGATCTTCCACAAAGGCCTGATCCTGGATGCCTTTGAAGTCAATGAAGAGAGTGCAGGATCAGACCTCATATTAAAACCTTATTTCCATTTAACCTTGCTGCCAAAAATCCCTCAGAAATATGCCTCTGAGCAACTAAAGGAATACATACGAATAGACTCCATAGAATATGCAGTCTCCGTTTTCTGCTACATTTCCACACAGGTTTAAGACCCAATCACTACTGCTGTTCTGTATAGAATCAGTATACACCAATATATACTGGGCCAAATCTCTCTTGGAATTCTCTCTCTCAATTTGTTTTGCTACTTTACCAACATCTCTAGTTTTTATATTGTGCCCATTCACCACTGTGGTATCTAGCCCCTCAAAGCTCTGGAAAAATCTTTGACATCTGAGCCCTGATTCTGAAAGGTGCTGAGCGCCATTAATATTGGGGGTTGAGGATAACCAACACCTCTTCATAGGCACTTAGACCCAGATCCACAAAGATGCACAGATGCCTAAATCCCAGATTTAGGTGCTAATTCTTGGCTTTATGCACCTAAATTCCAGATTTGGCTTCACTGTAATCCCACAAGACTCCCATGAACCCCATAGCCCCCTAAACTCACTTGGCGCCTACATTTCAGCCTCTGAGCACGTGCACCCCGGCTCCTTCTAGGCACCTGGACATCCAGCCAAAGCCCCACGGTGATTCACAAAGTGGGGGAAGATAGACATTCGGCTGCCTAGGTTGCATGCGGGACCCGACCTGATAGGTGTGCTCAGAGCTTGTCTACCAGATTGTGCCCCATTCAAAAGCCAGAAGCAACCGCAGCCACCCTCATAACTTTTAGTCCTGTGGGTAGATGCTTGACTGGGATGTGGGAGACCTAGCTTCAATTCCCAACTCTCTGTCGGGGGGGGGGGGGAAACGGGATTTGAACTGGGGTCGCCTACTTCTTAGGTGGATACTGTGACCACTGAGCTATGGAATATTCTGATGTAAGGCTCCCTCAATCTCTCCTGTTGGAGCTGTTCCCCTGGATAACTACTTAAACAGCCACTGGGCTGGAGAGAAAGAGTGAACACGAGTGGAAATGATTCCATAATCCAGTTATTAGGGAACCCACCCGGGTCCCATCCCCCTGCTCCAGTCCCTCTTTCATTGTTTAGCCACAGTGGAACTAGACTTGCCAACGCTGACTGAAGCTATTCCAGGAGATTTTTCCCCCCCAAACATGACGTAATGTCATGTTCTTAAAATATCCTATTAAAATCTCCTCGATTGCTGTCAATAGTCACCGGGAGATCGATGCCAATTCCAGGAGACTCCAGGCCAATCCTGGCGGGTTGGCAACCCTAAGTGGAACAGCTTCAACGGGAGAGACTGGGGAGCCTGCAACCCCTATCAGAATATCCCATAGCTCAGTGGTTACAGCACTCTCCTGAGATGTCAGAGACCCCTATTCAAATCCTCTCTCTCCCACGGCAGAGAAGAGGGAATTGAACCTGGGTGTTCCACATCCAAGGTGAGTGCTTTAATCACTGGGCTAGAAGTTATGAGATAGGCACTTGCTGTGGCTGCTTTGTGTGGAGTAAGGCAGGTGCCTAACTGATTCCCTCAAGCAGTAGGCTATTTTTTATTTGTGGATCACTAAGCAGCGCTAGGAACCTCCCTGCAGCCTGGATTTAAGTGTCTATTTGTGAGAAGGGCCGGGACTTAGCACACTCCCCTCTGGTTAGCAACTCCCATTATCTAACTTAGGCGGTCCCCACCTAGCCTGCTGGTTTTGTGAGTCACATTCTTAGACACCTATCTCTCCCCATTCATTGTATAGGGACCCTAGGCCTAACTCAACTTGGTGAGCTGCAGAATTGTTCCTGTGATTTTCTAACCATCTAAAAGTTAGGCTATGCAACGCTGAGTATCACAGCCCCTCTCTCCCTTCTGTGGGAACCCACACTTAGAACCTTGCATGATCACAACCACAGTCTTGGACATCTTCTCTTAGGTTCCCCACCCCCATCCAAAAGAAAGCAATTTGTTCAGTAATTGGACAAACCTCTGACATTCTTGGCAACTGGCCTGAGGGGGATTGAACTGACTAGTTTGTAGGATTAATTTTAATGGGCATTCTGCTTGTAAATAGTCTAATTTCCATTTTTACTCAAATATTGCTTACTGGAGAGTAACAACAGTGCTTTGTAAGATTTACCTAACTTACATATATACAGAGTTGTTTTACAGATAACAAATTACCTTTAAGAAGCATGAAGAAAACAAGTGCAGTGCTTTTTGGCCCTAGACCAAGCATAACATGATCTTCTAAAACATTTTTCCCTTTGATGATTCTTTGAGATGACTGATGAGTTTAAGTACCTGGATTTATGGTTAAGTTCCCAAGTTACTTTTAGATTTTCATTAATAGCTGAGAAAAATTTTCCTGACACTTGAGCTTTATGCCTTCTCCTTGTTACAGGACATTGAGAGTAAAGCTCCATCAACCATTCGTACACTTTTCTGATTTACTGGTTATTCTCATTGCATCTTAACCTTACCTTTAAAAGCATGATATTGTTTATAATACTTCCTATGCAACAGGCTGGCTTTCTCCCACATGCAAAGAGAAATCCACCAAGCACAGTTTGTAGAGACCTGTAGAAAATCATTGCTGCATTTGTCCCAGTAGTTACAGCAATTGTAAAATAATTATTTTAAGATCCCTTGGCCTGATTTTCTGAAGGTTTTGCTTTTCTCCTGAGTCTTGTAAAATTCAAGTTTGCCTGTACTGATCTTATATTTATGTAGTTCCTTTGAGATATATGGATCCCAAAGTACTTCAAAAAGTTTAGCAACAGAACAAACTGTGGGCTCACCCATGCATTCTATCACAGCCAGGAGTCGGAGACAGTGTTAACCCTGCAAACTGGAACTCCTGACGGCATATGCATAAGCCACACACATACTCTCACCTCCAGGACCGGGGGGGGGGGGGGGGAGAGGAGGTATGGCTGCTGTACTACATCTCCTG
The DNA here is from genome assembly GCF_028017835.1 of Emys orbicularis. Classification (NCBI taxonomy): domain Eukaryota; kingdom Metazoa; phylum Chordata; order Testudines; family Emydidae; genus Emys; species Emys orbicularis. The sequence goes on from NC_088684.1 coordinate 179,501,562, forward strand.
GATGCAGCTCAAGTTCCCTGACAGATAGCCAGCTCTGCTATCTAGCATGGAAGAGGTGGCACAGACTGGCCTAATGGTACTTGCCACCACTTCCTACTCCCTCTGGGGAAGTTAACTTTAGCACCGGCACTAACCAGGGACAGTCCTTATACTCAGAAGAACATGAAGATTGTTATTGTAGCCAGCCCCTGTTCAGATTCACAAAGATGGAAGGCAGGCTTCTGGAATCCTTTTCCTCACCTACCCTCCCAGAAAGGGCTGGGCAAAACTGAGCCGTTTGTATATTATTGTTTTGGAAGGTGTGAATGGCTTTCATCAAGAGGATCTCTGATGTATCAACAATTGCAGACCTGGTTAAAGCTACTGGGTGCACTAATACCCTTATTTTGGGCTCAGTGGAATGAGCAATTAAGCCTCTTATGCCATGAGATAGATGGAAACAGTAGAAGCTGCTGCCCAAGGCAATGAGCCACATGGCAAGGTCTGATCCAAAGTTATACCACGTGGACCAAGGGGTTGCCTGATTGCAAATGTAGGGGGAAAGGAATTGTTTGGCAAGCTGTGTGTGAGAGAGCCAAAAAACAAAAACAAAACACACAGCAAAAAGCCAGCATGCAGCAAGAGAAGCAATCACAAGCATGGCTCTGACAGGAAGCAAAGGAACAGAGCTCCTTGGGTACAGAATATTCTGGAAAAGCAGGCTTGGGGAGATTTCATAGCAAAGAAACTGCCTCCTGCTGTTTGTTTCTACTGTGCTCAGGAAACCAGGACTGTGTGTGTGTACATTGTTTCTAAATAAATAGGCTTGCATCAAAGAACATACCTGACTCGCATAATCAATTTCTCTTCCTAATGGAAACAAACCTGCAAAGCCCTGAATTGTGGCCAACCCAAAGGGGCAATAATAGATAAGAATTGCTGTGCTGGCGCTAAAGCGTAGCAGCTGTTTAACAGCATGCACCAGCACTGTTTAACAACTTTGAACAAGCACTTCATCCACTGGAAACTGCGGAGGGAATTTAGGTCTGCAAAATGTAATTACACTAAGTGAAATATAGCAAGGATACACAGGGGTTAGCATCACCATTCTAGAAAAGAGTGCCGTGGGATCTTTAATTAGCACAAGTGGTCAAGACTTGGTTTCACATCTCATCCAAAAGGCAGCATCACTCTTTTCCCAAGTCAGGCTGGAGCATTGGTTCAGAGGAAAGAATGCCACTTATTGGATGACCAGCATCAGAGCTGCTGTGTGTGGTTACTGTTTTTAATACAGTATATATTTGAATTTAGAAGACTTCTGTGATAAAAATGTGAATTATTACCTACTCTTTTCTGTTGCATGCCACCCTTGGCAATCAGATGCTAGAGCTCAGTGGGATTTTCTTGGCAGAATACTTGAAAAACTAAATATATCTTCCATCTCCCCTAGAATTTTAATTTTTGTTATATTTCCTGTGTGTGTGTGTGTGTGTGTGAACTCTAAAAGCAATAAATTCTCACAAGATGTTAGCAGGTTCATTATAAACTTTCTCGTTGCTAGAATATGTATTCCTAAACTGATGAAGCCAGTTTTATTTTAGAATGTTGGAGAAGAACTCAGACAGCCTCCCAGATTTAATGGCTGTATATGCAAGCAGAGAAACTCTGACCAAATGTGGAAAAACTGAGGCCTACTTACAAACTTTGAAAACAAGTTGGCACACTGACCTATATACACATTCTCATCCCATAAAAAGGGACTGAGAGGGAGCCAGGATACAGAGCAGCCACCCAGTTACTCTCAAATTACCACTGCTGCCTTCAATCTGTACTAGCAGTCTATGTGCACCACAGGATTTTGTCCCGTATAATTTTATAATTAATGGACTCACTGCTATTATGACCAGCCTCTGTGTAATTGTGCAGAGGTAGACACCAGGCTCACAAGTCCAGTGCAAGGCAAGGAGGCAGTGTGGGTCTGCGTGGCTCCCTCATGGCCTGACACATCATTCATGCAATGGAAGCACAGCAGTTTGTGTGCTCACACAAGGGGGTCAGATTTGCCCCTCAATCTCCATTAACTGGACCCTACTTGTTCAGCAGTGTGTTTCTGATAACCTCAAAACTTTACATAAATCTTATCTGAAGTCATATGAGCCTTTTTACTCTAACAATATAAAGTGGTAAATCCTGTTTAATTTCTGGCTAGGTCAGGTGAGCAGTGTAAGAATAGTGTAGCAAAAAGTTTGGTTTCTATTTGGTTTGACTTTGGGCAATGAGCCTGTTTGTGTACCCTTGGCTATAAGATGGGTCTTTGAGACCTGGCTCATACAGAGAGAGAGTAATTTCATGATTCCCGTTTCTAACAGGAATAATGTAGCAAACACTAAATATTTAGTAGTAATAGGCATATGATGATTTGAGAATTCTTAATAGCTTCTTCATAAACTGAATACAAGGAAATTAACAATATCTACCCCTTCTGTTACTAAATTACTGGTACCATTGTGACATTCTTGTAAAAATGGGTGTTGCTGCCTCCTATAGTGGAGAATCTACATAGCAGGAATAGACTTATCTTCCATCATCTAACATTCTTTTAGCTCAAGTGATAGAGGTCAGTACTTTGATGCTAAAGGTCCTGGGTTCAAATCCTGATGACCCAGGAGTGGAGTCACACGGTTTAAGGCCAGAAGGGACTACCTGTCAGGAATCAGGACCTGCAGCAGAGCCAATCTCCAGGCAGCCTAATGAGCACACCTGGCCTGTAATAGGCTGCCTGATTGGCTACAGCTCCTGAATGGTTTGAAGAGTCAGCAGACAGGCTCTTAAACCCAGCAGCAGTTCAGGGGCTGCTTATAGTATTCAGCCAGGGCTGTGATAGCTCTTGTGCCTGCCTGTTCCCAGCCTTGCCTTTCTTGCCTCACTCTAGGTAACCTGGTTTTAAACCTTGGCTCTGATTCCTGACTTCTGACTCTGGCCCTCGGCTCCTACTCTTGGCTACCAACTCCTGCTCCAACTAGTAGGCATGACCACCCACATCGCAGACACTGGTACCATCAGCTCATCTAATCTGACCTCCTCCATATCACAGGCCACTCGACACAACCCAGCCACCCCCACACCAAACCAAAATAAGTCATTATGCTGTCACTCCAAAGCACTGTTGTCTTTGTCAATGCCTTCTAGTTTATGTAACACTTTGTATTGACTTTTATTGTGCTGTGGAGTCTTCCTTTTTTATTTCTCACCTATTTTATAGGTATCTTTAATATCTGGGTAGGTTTCAGATTCCAAAAAGGCTGGAACAAAAAGTGAGGTAGAGAAAACAACAATAAAGACTATAGAATCCATTTCATATTGAACATTACTATTTCTTGTGGAATTGGTTGGCAATTTTTCTGTTATCTAAATACAAAGTTTTATGGCTTCAGAGCCCTATCGAATTTTTTTTAATGAATTCTGTTAATTTTTCTCTTCCCTCTTATGATTTATTCTATGCTGTGTGCTGGTTGGGGTAAATCATACAAGCTTTCATTACATTCAAATTCTTTTATTCTCTGGGGACTAGATGGGGATATTAATGCACTAGCCTTTCACCTTTGGTAAAAGAAAATAATGGGTAAAAATCTTGGCTTGAGTCACAAGTGAAAGAACTTCTTGTTTTCAACCTACTCCTTCATATAGATGGTCGTTCTCCACATGACCCTGTTAAACAGAGTTTCCAAGTCTGTACTGAATATTCAAGGGCAGGCATGATGTGCATTAGTGGAGTTTGTGGGGAAGCTTGTATGTAGTTTCCTATTCACTCTGTTTCTGTCCTTGTCAGGGCTATTCAGGAGGGGACTGACAGCACTATCACTAAGTTCTCTCACATTTTTTTAGACATGTTTTTCTCCTCATATAAAAGAGCAGAGCAGACCTTATTCATAACTATTCATTTGTCTTTTCCTTTTCTAATTTCTGATTCTCCAAGTCCATGAATCAGCTCTGCTTATTATACCTCATTGTAAGATTCTTGCCAGATTGTATAACAATCACCAAATAAAAAGTTTCACATGCTGGAACTTCATCTGGAAAGCAAAGAGCAGTCTTGAAAACTCTTGGCAAAAGACTGACATGGTCCTGCTAGATTTTTCTATTAGTGCTTTCATACAATATGAAGCAGCCTTCCCATTACATAACGTTTGCTTCTATTTGTGGTATAGGACGTTTTTCTAACTAGTGACTAGCATAACCTGCCCTGGAACAATCTTTCTGATTGTAACTTGAAACTCTACCCTTTAGGCTTCAAATAATGCTACCCCTTATTAGGGAGGTAAGAAAATCACTATAAAATAAAAACTATAGATCTTATTATGTAGGTACTTTAAAAATCAGTCTACATTGGCTATGAAATCTGGTACCTAGGACAGAGGTAAGAAGTGCTGTTTAGTGTGTATTTCACCTCAGGACTGATTCCTTTGTAACTGTTCTTTCTCCTTAAGCAGAAATCCCTCCCAAACAAGGAAATATAAAAGGGCCATTATTCAGATCACAATTGGTAAAACTTCTGTTATATTTTAACATCACTTCAAATACTGTTATTTTGAGTTTAGTTCAATTCAGTCCTAAACTAGGCTGGCAGTGAAAAAAGGGCAGTCTCCATGCATCTATTATCTCCAGAGGAGGGAACCGTCCAGCGTCCTCCCTCAGCGTCTTGCTCTGTTTGCGCAGGGAGCAGCCCACCAGCCACTTTCTGCCATGATCTTACCTCCATGGGAGGGGAAGACCACGAGTGGCCTCATTCCAAAAAAACCTGTACCCATACCTAAAGTGCTTCCAGCTGAGGCAATCATAGCCCCTGAGGAGGATCCCTTTTGGTTCCCCAGGTGTAACTATAAGCCACCACAGATGAGGTTCAAACTGGGAGACATGCAGTATGGAACTAATTAAGATATACCTACTTCATGTCATTATATACTCTGACAAACACATACACTTGTTAGCAGAACCTTAGCAATTATCTTCATTAACTCAAACTTAAAGCACTCTTCAAAAGAAATTATTATATATATATAACCCTAATTATATTATAAATTTTATTTATATATATAAAAACAATAGAAAGGGAATTATAGGGTACGTCTACACTTACCTCCGGGTCCGACGGCAGGCAATCGATGTTCTGGGATCGATTTATCGCGTCTTGTCTAGACGCGATAAATCGATCCCGGATCGATCCCGGAAGTGCTCGCCGTCGACGCCGGTACTCCAGCTCGGCGAGAGGAGTACGCGGCATCGACGGGGGAGCCTGCCTGCAGCGTCTGGACCCGCGGTAAGTTCGGACTAAGGTACTTCGAATTCAGCTACGTTATTAACGTAGCTGAATTTGCGTACCTTAGTCCGAAGTGGGGGGGTAGTGTGGACCAGGCCTAAGTAACATCCACACTCTACCAATGTGATATATGCCATCATGTGCCAGCAATGACCCTCTGTCATGTACATTGGCCAGACCAGACAGTCTCTACGCAAAAGAATAAATGGACACAAATCAGATGTCAAGAATTATAATATTCAAAAACCAGTCGGAGAACACTTCAACCTCCCTGGACACTCAATTACAGACTTAAAAGTGGCAATTCTTCAACAAAAAAACTTCAAAAACAGACTCCAATGAGAAACTGCAGAACTGGAATTAATTTGCAAAGTGGACACCATCAAATTAAGCCTGAATAAAGACTGGGAGTGGATGGGTCATTACACAAAATAAAACTATTTCCCCATGCTAATTTTCCCCCCTACTGTTACTCACACCTTCTTGTCAACTGTTTGAAATGGGCCATCCTGATTACCACTACAAAAGTTTTTTCCCTCCTGCTGCTAATAGCCCACCTTTTGTCTCGTTAGAGTTGGTATGGCAACCCCCATCTTTTTCTGTATATCGTCCTACTGTATTTTCCACTCCATGCATCTTGAAGTGGGTTTTAGCCCATGAAAGCTTATGCCCAAATAAATTTGTTAGTCTCTAAGGTGCCATAAGTACTCCTCGTTCTTTTTGCTGATACAGACTAACACGGCTACCACTCTGAAACCCACACTCTTAGTTTACCATAAAACTAAGAAGCAGTAATTTGATATCATGTATGAGATATCTGGCTTAGCTAATGCTTCCACATCAGTGGCTCTCAGGCAGAGAGTCACTAGAGATTTGTAAAGTAGGGCCACACACTTATCTCCACCCACATTTTTTCCTACCAGATGTCTGCCCGTGCTAATGGCTGGAAAAGAAGAGTAGCAGCATGCATTAGCACTGAAGCATTTGATCCAGACTGACTCGCAGCACAAGCCAAAGATGCAGAATGTCAGTGCTGGAGCAAAGTGCTGCTCTTCTACTATGGGCAGTCTGAACCTGAAGAAGGAATAGGATCCAGCACCAGATAAAAGAAATGGGAAAAGCAGGATCAAAACAACGTAAAGAGCCAAAGCCAGAAAGAGAGGAACAAGGAAATAATGTCAAAGTGTAAAGACAGAAGACTGATAGGTGGATCCACACATTAAAAGAGGAGGAAACTCAAATCTCTCTATTTCTTTGGTACCCTATATACTTCCATAACAGATTATCTGGGCTACAAACCTTTAGAGGTGAAATACAAACTATTTCCTTTAACAAAATTGCCAAATCACTGTTCTTAATATGATAGGTCTTGTTAATTTGCAAGACGGAGATCCACTTGAATCAAGGTTGGTCAAGCAGCGTTTACTGACTAAAACTGTCACCAACGCTGCTTTGCTTGTGGAGAAGTAAGATGCCACCTGCACTATGGGGTTGAAAGTCTGCACTTTACTCCTCTTCACCCCCTTGGGGAGGGGTGTGGTGCAAAGATGGAACACACAGTTATGCTTGGTTCCTGTGCAAAAAACACAACAGGGGAAGGGAAGGCTGCAGCCAGTCATGCACTACATATCTTGTTTACAATGTTCTCCTTGATATAGAAATTCTGGGCCAGACTCACCACGATGTTCTGGCTGTTTCGTGCACTCCAGTGACAAAAGCATCCGTAAACACAATTTAAGCTCCATTGGGTAGCTCCACTGAAGCCAACTAAGCTATAACAAGTTATACCAGCTGAGGCTCTCTTCCCCCCTCCCCCCAAATCCTTTTAAAAATGAAAGATTAGATTTTGGAGCATGTTTCTGGCACAAGGCAGTAGATGCAGCAAATTTCATGGCTGTGGAATTGGAGAATAGACATGACTGACAGTTACTAGCAAGTTTTGTCATTTATTTTTTCCTCATCAGATCCCATACATGGTTTTCATTGGTACAGTACCCTAGACACACTAATGAATTGTTGGTTGTCTTTGCTAAACTTTCTTGTATGTAACTTAAAGGTTGCATTGTAAAATGAGTGCTTGTTTGTGCTGACTCATTTGAATTTCCAATATACTGAGGCACACAAGGCAGTTTATAAAATACTTGATTGCTGCTACCTTTTGGTTTCAATGAATTAGTTGTTTGACCTGCATAAAAGCTGATCTAACAACTACCAATTAGTAAGCTTGTATTACATTTTCCTGTGCAAGTACAAAGAAAAAGTAGGTTAAGGCCAGGTCTACACCCAGCCGCTAGTTCGGCGGCTGGGAATCGAAGTTCTGGGTTCGATTTATCGCGTCTGGTCTGGACGCGATAAATCGATCCCGGAAGCGCTCGCCGTCGACTGCGGTACTCCAGCTCGGCGAGAGGAGTACCGCGGAGTCGACGGGGAGCCTGCCTGCCGCGTGTGGACCGCGTCTGAACCGCGGTAAGTTCGAACTAAGGTATGTCGACTTCAGCTACGTTATTCACGTAGCTGAAGTTGCGTACCTTAGTTCGAATTTGGGGGGTAGTGTAGACCAGGCCTAAGTGTGCCCTTCCACTTATAAACATGCACATTGAAATACATATAGCTGCACGTATTTCAATGCTTCCATATTCAAGTGTGTTTATTTGAACATCTTCTTACTTACGCACATAAGAACCTTACTGAAACAAACACTTATGGTCAAATTCATCACTGGAATAAATCCAACCATTTCAAGACTGTCACACCATGAATGAATCTCACCTGTAGTGCATTGGCTCAATTGTGCAATAAGTTTTGTTTTGTTTTTTATTAAAAAGGTCACACATTACTGATTAAAACGCCATGGGCCTAACACTCATATACTCTAAGGGTTTGTCTACACTGCAGTCGAAGATGTGATTGCAGCTTGGGTGGGAGTGCGCGCGCACACACACACACACACTCTCTAGTTGAAAACTACTAGCACACTAAAATAGCAGACAAGGCACAGCAGCAGAAGCTTCAGTAGAGCTTCTGTACTCAGAGTCCTGAGTGGGTTTATACAGCCCACACTGAAGTCTGTGCCAGCTAGTTTAAAGCTAGCACAGGTATATCTACCCAACCTGCAATCACACCTCCGACTGCCATGTAGACACACCTAATGTACCTTTACACTGCCAGAGCTGTGTGAAGGAGACTTAGTGCAGTCAAGCCTCCTATTGCAAAAATGTAAAGCTAAAGATGTGCACAAGTTCAATTTTTTTCTCAGATAAGTGAAAGCAAAGGAAACTCCATGTAAAAGAACCATGCTAATGCAACTTACAGTTGAACAATTAAATGCACAAAACTCATTACATTTAAAACATTCAAAGCAATCTGAACACCTTATTTTATACAGTGTCTATATTAAGGCCTCAGAGTTAATATTGTGAAAAGTCGTCTGGGCACTATTGTAGGACTTCATGGTTTTCATTATGCTTCACACCAAGAGTAATCAACACTTTATGGCTTCAGTGTGGACAGAACTAATATCTTCCAATTCTGAAATCGTACCCACACCCACCACTGAGCACTTGAGCTCAGGTAGAATTGCAATTGGTTGTTAACAGAATAAGTCCTCTGAGACACAGATGAAAAATTCTAATTCCATTCAATAGAAAAAGAATACCACCACCTAGCACTTATTGAAGCTAGTTGAAGTGAGTCACCCAATGTTATCCAGCTAACCAGTAGCAGAACTGGGAGTAAAACCCAGGTCACCACCATCCCAGTCAACTGCTCTAGTCACTAGAGCACACAAGCCACTTACTGTACTTGGGTATATACGATAACACAGAATGCTACAGGTCTTCAGTGTGGGCAGGTTACAGTTACTATGGAACCTACAGTTTTGAATTTTTTAACTTTTGTAAGTTTACATAGTGATTCTCAAACTAGCTTCAATAATGCAGCAGTTTTGTGTAGAATTTAACACTATTGTAGAATTACATTCAGAAAGAAGAAATGACTTGGCTACCTGAACTGTTTCATAATGCCTGTCTAGTTAGACAGAGTTGAACTAGTGTGATGCTCGTAACTTCTAGATCTTTAGAGATTTTCTTCTTCATTCCCCCTTCCTCTTATTTTTAATAGATTCACAGCTACAGCTTCTATTGCTGCCTTTGGCAGTTTGTTCCAAAGAAACAAAAATAACGAACCTGGAGGTCCAATACAGATTAAATATTTAATCAGGATGTGCATCATGTTGGACAGAATGCAAAGCAAATATTATATATTATATGCCAAAACAACTGTTATAAATTAATCACCATGACTTTGGTCACTGACTCATTAGTTCCATAAAGAAAATAGTATACCACACATTTTCCAACAAGCTAACAATCATTTTATTTTAACTGACACATTGCTGCATTTAATTATTAAGCCAATTAAGTGTTTGATCTAGTCTTTGTATCGCCATTTCTGAGTACCCAGGAAAAGCTCTTCATTAGTTAGCTACAACATGGACTAATGCTGCTCTTAATAACCCTAGATTATTAATATGGAATAATTTTATTGCCTACATTGGAGTAAATCTGGAATAAATCCAGTGTGACTATGAATAGAACATGACACTTTGTACAGGAAAAGAAGTTTTTTTTCCAGAGTGGTTGGATGTTAAATGCAGTATTTTATTTGGTGATGTGGCTTTCTTTTATTTCAATCAAATATCACTTGATCACACTGTTGAAAAGCAGATTAAAAGTAACTACTACTATACTCAGTTCCTAATCAGAATGCTAGATTTATGGATTGAATAACTTTCTTTGTTAAATTTTAAATACACTTTAGACTTTACTTGAAGTACATGGCAGCTTTACAGCTGGCTAGGATCTTTCTAAATGTTTAAAGCAACATTGTATTCAGTTGCTCATCTTAAGAGGGCAGCTGACAAATTTTGCTCCTTATTCAAGTGGTCTTTTGGCAGGAATTTCAAAGGCTATTTTCCTACTTTTATCATCTTCTTCATGACAAAAAAACCCCTTAACGTTATTGTGCCTTTGGCTAATATTCTTTGGACTTAAACATTTAACAATCAAACTAAGAAGCTATGCAATACACATAGTAAATAATGTGATCTTTCTGCTCTCAACATACTGTTGCACACAGCCTTACTCTCTTTCTGCTTCAACACCTTCCCCCCCATATTCATGCTGTAAGAGAAGGGTTGATGACATCTTATGTAAAACTTAGATCTGTATTATTAACCCCACACGACAAGACATGAGTTAAAAGTCCAAGCAGACACTTTGATGTGCTGTGGCTATGAAGCAGAAGTCTTTGGGTCATGGGAATTACGAGCATTAGGCAAATTACACTGGCTAAGCCTCCCCATCTATGATTGCAACTGTAGAACCCGACATCCTCAAAATTAAGTTTTCTATCAACCACTTGTTTTCCTCTCACCCTTTTGCACTCTCTTCCTCTGCAGCATATGCAGCCCAGCATGATCTCCTCTGAAGTCCTACAGCAGCTTCCTGTATGAGGCACACAAAAGTATGCTACCTGCAGGGCTTAATTTGTGCCAGGGCTTGCTAGGGCTGAGCCCCAGTACATCTAGGCTTGGCAGTTCATAGCCCCAGCACCTCTGCATCAGAAATATTGCTTGAGCCTCAGCGCCTCTTTCATTACAAACTAAGCACTGGCTATCTGCTGCACAATGCTGCAACTGCAGGAAGGACTCCTCAAAATCCTAGAGGCACTTTTGAAAACATCCTCTCTACTGTTGCAGCCCTTTTTTGGCAAGGCTGGGCAGGCAACGCCAGATCAACCCATCACTAGGCCCTAGGCAAACATACACTTCTGGGTCCCTCTACTGACCAGCTAAACTAGATGTTCCCACAGTACAGTTGTATTTATCTTAACTCTGTCCTGGACAACATAGCTATGTTACTGATCTATTAACCCCAGCACATCCACATGTTGCTTAGTTCTGGGCAATGGGAGTCAGACGCTGGCTGACCTGGATAAGAGAGGGTTAACTTAACCCTCTCTTATCCAGGTCAGTCTGACAAGCTCCGGCTTCACAGACACTGCCCTATTAACCCCCTCCTGCCTACCTCTGAGGGTTCCCCAACACCCCTCTCCTGGCTGGCTTCCCCAAGCAAGCATTCATCACAGCTCCCCGTCTAGTAACAAGATGATGGCAGCAAAGCTCCAGCTGGTCTAGCTAAGGTACGGTGCAGGAGCTAGCCCCATGGCAGTGGTGAGGGGAAGCAGCACTGGCCGCCCCACTGCCCATTCAGGTTTGGCCCTGCTGCTGCTCAGTCACGACAGTGGGATGGAAGGGCCAAATCAGCATGAATAGCATTGTGACTTGATACACTCAGGTTGCCTTCTGCCCCACCCCCAACAAATTAGGCCCTAGGTTGCCTAAACCTTAATCCCACCTGGAGGGCAGGGCATTGTTTGGAGACATAGGTTGTGCATCAAAACTGCTGCAAAATTTGAGACTAGTGATGGGGGAATCATATAAGACCCAGGTTCTCCCTTTCTCCTCCTGAGTCCATGTTGTCATTCTTCCTTGTTAGCCCCAATAAGAAAATGTTGCAGTAACCTCCCACACCCTTGCCCCCTCCTGTCCTAGTTCCTTAACAATACAGAACATCTATGTGAGCAAGGAGAGTTAAAGGGTTCAAGGCTCTAATGGTTCCCCCTCATCACTGATCATTCTTTCATTATCTTGTTGCTCACTTTAGCTGGGGGAGAGAGGGAAGGGGGGAACAGAGATACTATTCCTGACCTCTGCTTTTTGATGAAGCTCATGGACCAGATTCTCAGCAGCTGTAAACTGGCAAGGCTTCACTGAAATCAATGGAGCAAAACTGATTTACAAGAACTGATGATCTGGCCCCAAGTTTTTTTCAGCACCTGAGAAGTACATTTCCATTTCATAACTGGAGTAGGTTCCCCTGCTTCATAATATGGAATTTATATTGTTTAAAATAAAAACTTACTTTGGAGGAGGAGGGAAACAGAGTTATGCGATCTGAGGTAGATTGAATTAAGGTAATATTGAAAGCCTGACTTCTGCAGGAGGAGGATGAAAGAGGATTTGTCTTTTAAAAAAAATACAAACAATGATAACTGGATCTCGTCAGATTAACTACTTTAATGTGAGGTGCATGTGCAAATCACCAAATTGCTTGGAAAAATGTACCTCTAATGAAAGGTTAGGAATAGGAAAAAGATTATGACCGGAGTCAGACAAGTGGAAAAATCCAAGTTTGCCTGAATCCATCCTATTGGAATCTGCTGAACCAAAGCTAAACAGGGTTAGTTCCACAGATATTTGAGCCTCATTACTATTTCACATTGCGTTTATGCTAGGATCGTTTCATTGATTTACACCAGTGTGAGATAACAGTCAGGCCCAGGTCACAAGGCCTTGTTGGAATGTGAAGCAGCTGGCCAGGGAAAGCCCAGCATTCAAGGGCTTCATCCCCCAGAAGGGCTAGTTTTAGGAAAGTTAGAGGTGCCCAGCAAGCTTATTTATGGATAGGAAGGGCCAGCATCCCTTCAACCTTGCCTCCTAATTAGCTATGGATATGGCTACACTGCAATCAGAGGTGTTATTGCAGCATATGTAGACTTAAGTCAAAGCTAGTTTGGGTATCTAGTTTGAACAACAGCAGCAATGAAGCCATGACGGCCTAAGTAGCAGCACAGGTTAGCTGTTCAAATACATACCCAGGGATAGGAGGGGAGGGGGCTGTATAGCTCAGGCTGCCAGTTTCACTGCTCTTGGTTTTTGAGTTTAGTTTGAGTTGAGTTTAGCTAGATCAAAGCTAGTTCAGGTTTGTCTACACAGGTTTCAGTCACACCTCTGGATTGCAAAACAGACATACCTGGAGACTAGGCAGAGCTAACAGAGCCTCGATCAATAATGCTCAAACAGCAATAGAACCCCACAGCCTTAAATTAAAGCTGAGGCTATTGTGCAATTTGGGGCTAAGGGAGGGGCACACCTGTCATTCACTGGTTTCTCGGGTCTCAAAAGCCAGCCCTGAATCTCTACAGTTGTCAGAAAAAGGAGCAAATCTCCACTGGAATAAATGGCCATAGCCCCACAGACTTCAATAGAGCCATGGCAATTTACACCAGCCAGGGCCGGCTCCAGGCACCAGCCCACCAAGCTTGTGCTTGGGGCGGCACCTGGAGGGGGGCGGCGCGGCGCTCCGGCCGCGGGGAGAGCGGGGCCACGGCCGGGCTCGCCGCCCTGCCCCCTGGCCGCCGGGGGGAGAGCCGAGCCCTGGCCGGGGCTCGCCGCCCTCCTCCCAGGGCTCCGGCCGCCCTCCCCCCCCCCTCTTGGGGGGGAGGGGGGAGGGCGGCCGGAGGCTTTTTTGCCTGGGGCGGCAAAAAAGCCAGAGCCGGCCCTGACACCAGCTAAGGTGCCCCACAGTCTGGACCTGGATCCTACAACTGTGGAAACTTATGGTCAAAAGCAGAATTCAAACTCCAACTTCTTGGGATTCGTCCATCCTACTCATGTTTACAGAACATATTTATCATGCAAATTATAATTTTGTGTATTTATTATAACTGAATATACAATTATAAACCTGTTTCTCACTTGAGTTTACCCAGTGATTTAAGTTTTTAGTGCTTAACTCATCAGAAAAAAACTTGGCCTCTTTTCCGGAATGTCAGTTTTCTGTAAAGATTAGCCTCTTCCTGAGCAAGGTCAATTTCCAGTGATCCGTTTGGCAGTCTGCACATCTTGGTTTGGAATGATGGTGAACTGCAGCCTGAAACAGTCTGGGGGTCCAGTCTGGGTTTTTTATGTTATTTTAAAGTAAGGAAAATAATCATGAAGTGCTTTTCATTTACAAAATGCAACAGCAAAACTTTAGATTTTAATAGGCTAGTTGTTCAGCTCAGGCTTAACTGGGCACCTCTTTCTGCAACTGAAATTTTGCGGTCCAGTTATGTGGACACAAGTTAGGTCACTTAGCCATCTAAATATCTGACTGTGTGCTCAGATCATGTATTTGGACATCTAAGTGACCTTATACTGAGCCTGCAAATAAAGACAAGCACAAAAATTGAGGCAAGTGTCTGAAAATCTGTCCCTATAGATTTAGGGCTCTATCCAGATGAAAGCATAGGCGCTGGAACTACGGGTGCTGCCGCAACCCCTGACTTGACGTGGTTTCCATTATATACAGAGTTTACAGTTTGGTTCAATGGCTCTCAGCCCCTTCACTATACAAATTGTTCCAGCACCACTGGATGAAAGTGTCCAGTCTAAAGGTGAACATTAGAAGCCTACAGCTTTCCTCTAAGCCAAGATCTGAACTATTTAGCAGAAAAGTTAGTTGTCACAGAATTCATGTCCCTGTCAAGAAACATACCTAACTAGGTTTTGTAATTTAGAATTATTCTTAGTGGTTATTAAATTGAATGTCTCAATAATAAATTAACAGCCCCACTAGTAGCTAATAAAGAACAAACAGCCTGCCTAAGGTGCTGTAATATTTGAATGACAATGTATTACATTCTGACAGATAGGTTGGCTGATTTCATACTTTACCTCCTCTTGCCTTTCTGCCTTGCCCTAGGGTAACCAGACAGCAAGTGTGAAAAATCGGGATGGGGTAAGGGGTAATAGGTGCCTATATAAGACAAAGCCCCAAATATCGGGACTGTACCTATAAAATCGGGACATCTGGTCACCCTACCTTGCCCTGATGTGCCTGTACTGCCCTTTATAACCTTGAGCCCCCAGATCAGCTCCTTGAAGGCTGCTTTGCACCATTCTGCCCTTAACTCAGTGGATCCAGTCTTCAGAGGATTCGTCCTGTGTAGGAGGATCCCTGGGTTCCAAACAGCAGCTGCATTAGGTCCTACTCTACCTCTCCTCATGCCTGCAGGCACAGATGTCATCACTGGAGAAAAGAGAACATGGCTAGAGCCTCCCTTATACCCTTTGTGATCCCTGGCTGCCGGAACAGCCTCTTGAGGCTATTGCATCTGATGCAGTTTAGAGCAGCCTGTAAAGGCTGTTAGATGTTGCTCTGACAATGAGACCTGGGAGGCCCCAGGAGAAGGGGAGACCACAACAATGACAAAGCTACCTTTTTAACCCCTCTCTTCCACACAAGACAGGTTTTAAGTAGGGCTGTCGATTAATTGCAGTTAACTCATGCAATTAACTCAAAAAAGTTAACTGCAATTAAAAAAATTAATCGCGATTAATCGCACTGTTAAACAATAGAATACCAATTGAAATTTATTAAATATTTTTGGATGCTTTACTACATTTTCAAATATATTGATTTCAATTACAACACAGAGTACAAAGTGTACTTTATATTATTATTTGATTACAAATATTTACACTATAAAAATGATAAAAGAAATAGTATTTTTCAATTCACCTCATACAAGTACTGTAGTGCAATCTCTTTACTGTGAAAGTGTAATTTACAAATGTAGATTTTTTTTTTGTTACATAACTGCACTCAAAAACAAAACAATGTAAAACTTCAGAGCCTACAAGTCCACTCAGTCCTACTTCTTGGTCAGCCAACTGCTAAGACAAACAAGTTTGTTTACATTTACAGGAGATCCTGCTAACTGCTTCTTATTTACAATGTCACCTGAAAGTGAGAACTGGCATTCACATACTGAGTCAGACCAAAATTCCTAAGAAGTCCCCTGAGAGAGAGAGAGATGGTCAGAAAAAATTATCTGTGAATACATTCACAATGGTAGAGAAAGGTGTTAATAGGGAAAATATATAATCTTTTCATAACCTTTTACTAGAAAATACTTTTCAAAGTGGAAAGATACATTGGCTGAACCTCCACACAACTTTTTTATATTTATGTGAAATACAAAATTAAAGGAGACAGAGCCTAAAACCAATAAGCAGTGTATGCATTAATTGGCTACTAATAAACTCCTCAGGTGGTTAAACACTATCCTGAACAGATGCACCGATAATCTACAAATACATATTCTGTTGTCAATTAGTGCTAAAAAGATTTTTTATTTTTAAACTGAAATTTTTCAAAGTGTCTCTTTAGAATGGCAAAACTTTTCTTTCTGAGGCTATGTGAGCAGAGATGAAAAAGCATGCCAAGTTCATTCCAAAATTATGCAACCATTGTATAATGTCCAGGGGGATTCTAACAGTTTGTGGTAACTGGTTTTTCCTGGACAAATGCTGCTCAGTCTACTTTTGATACAGTTAAAGAACTGTTTGCAGAAAGCTAGACCTTTTGCTGTTTGTTCCTACTTTGCCTATGATAGGAACCACAGCTGTTTCAGACAATACCTTGGGTGCACTGATTACTCATAATCGCGAGGCTGAAACTAACAGTTGTATTTGTATTAAGGATGCTAACTGAAATAGAATAGAAGTACTATAGGTCTAATTCTCCTCCAACTTGTTCATCCAAGCAAACAGGGTGTAAAGTGGGTGTAAAACCCTACCAAATCAGAATGAAAGTGCTCTACATCCCCTTTGCATGGACATTAATGACTACACGAGGTTCAAAGCAGTAGAGAATTGAGCCCTCAGAAAAGGAAGCCCTGGCCTATGTCTGGGCAAAAGAAAAATAGTGCATTTCCCTTCGGGGATGTAAGTTTATTTTACTGACAGACAGGGCCAGCTCTGGCTTTTTGACCGCCCCAAGCAAAAACAAAAAAAACCTGCAGCGCGGCCGGAGCGCGGGTGCAGGGGAGTAAGAGGGGGAGGGAACAGGCGGGAGAGAGAGAGAAGGGGGCGACCAGGGCTACAGCAGGGGCGCTGCCACGCGGCCCCTCCCGCTGCGCCGCCGCCTGCCGCGAGGGCTCCGCTCCGGTCGGCGGGGAGAGAAGGAAGAGGACTGCCCTGCAGGGCGCTCTGGTTCTCTATGCCGCCGCCCCCTACAGTGCGGCCGGAGCGGAACAAAAAAAAAAAAAAAAAAAGCGTCCGTACCGCCCTAGGATTGGGCGGAATGCCACCTCGAACAATCTGCCACCCCAAGCACCAGCTTGCTCAGCTGGTGCCTGGAGCCGGCCCTGCTGACAGATCACTGACTAGACTCCATGATGTTTGCTTACCACCTATAGCTGGTCCCTAATGAAAGAACACTGCACCACGTTAGAACAGAAAGAACACCTTGTATGGACCAAGGACTAAGTTATGTCACAAGTGAGTCGAACTGCATGAGAATGCTCTAGTTCTTTTACTGTATTCACAATGTGTTTGCTCCATGATGATTCTTTATTATTAGAAACTTACATGCACTTAATTCTTATGAATAACCCTTGAAAACAATTTAACAGAATTATTAGGGAGGTCAATTATTTCTGTTAACAGAAGTGCATATTTGATGACAGGTAAAATGTGTGCCAGTATGTGTTATCTTAGAGATTAGATAGCTGGCACTGTGCTTATTCGTATGGTGTTATACAAATGTGCCTGTTTGGATAACTATCCTTGATGATGGTTAGAAGTTCCTGCAGTAACAATACCCTGTGCTGCTCTATTCTAATTACATGGCAACATCCCTCCTACGCCATGAAGAGGCCAGAAATGTGCTGCCAGAATTTTAACAAAGGGACTCCCTCAAACATTTTTTCAATCACACTCATTGATACATATGACCTTACTGGGTCAAATACTCTTCCCACGCCACAAAGATCTTTCAATTTCATACTCAGTCTACTCCCCCATTTAAAAGCTAAATAATTTGGCATTCTTCCTCTCCTCCCAGATCCATCAGTCCTTCCAGTTTTGCTGCTATCTGGTGTAACCAAAGCAGTCAAACTGAATCCTCGCAAGCCAAACAGATTCCCCTTTCATAATACACATTTAAATAATGCAACAATGTATAATGCTCTTGATTTCTCAATCCGGTATTATAAACCATTTGAAATATACAAGGTTTAGTCCAAATACCAACCATACAGCAATCCAAATACTTGTTCCCGACTGACCTTTTTACTACTAACTTTACAAGTGAACAGTCTAAGCCCTGGTCTACACTGCGGGGGGCGAGGAAATCGATCTAAGTTACACAACTTCAGCTACGTGAATAACGTAGCTGAAGTTGACGTACTTAGATCGACTTACCGTGGTGTCTTCACCGTGGTGAGTCTGCTGCTGCTCCCCCGTCGACTCTGCCTGCGCCCCTCGCAGCGGTGGAGTACAGGAGTCGATGGGAGAGCGCTCAGGGCTCGATTTATCATGTCTAGACTAGATGCGATAAATCGATCCCCGCTGGATTGATCGCTGCCCACCGATCCGGCGGGTAGTGAAGACATACCCTAAGATGACTGTTTAGTTATCATACCAGTGAAGGCACAGCTAGGTAAATCACTTTAACAGCTGAAACATTTTAGCCCTCCAATTTGGACAATAGCATTGCAAATGTAATCGACTATTCCTTTGTGACAAGAGAGAAGATAAAACATGTTTGTGGGAGGGAGGGAAAGAGTGAAGATGGTATCTTTAATTATCATGCTTCTAAGGTTTATTTTTAAGATACTTTACAAGATTGCATAAGTTGTTCAATTCTGCCAGAATAAGTGGGTGCCACATTTACTGAGTTTCTCTTTGCAGACCATTCATTTGATATCAGAAATGCCCGTAAGACATGCTTTAATTCACACAGAGGTGGAATTTATACATGTCCATGATAAGACCACCATTGTTCTGAATTTGATGTTAGGATTCTGTATAGTTTCAAGCATTTTGAGTAAACCATCTTTATTATATAGAATTTTTTTCAGCTGTGCAAACATACTTTTGTTAGCCCTCTTTTTCACAGTCATATTTTATGTTACCCAAGGGTCAACTCCTACTAAAAATCAATGGGAGTTTTGTCATTGACTTCAGTGGAAGCAGGATTGGATGCTACATGCAGACGTTATTTAACCGGTTGATATTCTTTTAATCTTTCATTTCATCTTTATCATTATGCTGTGGAAAACAGTAAAGTCGAAATTAGTCAAGAGAAACTACACACATATGGTACACACTCATCCATCATTTACCTGTTCATGCTGTTTAAATGTAAGAGCCACTCTAAGAGAATTAAATTTCTTCCATTCTAACGCAGAAGGAAAACTGTAACAACTTGTACTTTACTTTTGGAACTCTAAGGGCAGGAAAATGTAAATGGAATTGCATTTAAGTGTTTGTCATGATTTTCTATCTAATTTCCATAAGAATCTCTAGTGGAAAAGGGAGCAAATTCATTTCACTGAGTATGCCCAAACATGACCCTTCTCCACTTTAGCTTTCATGCCTTTTTACTTCCATCATACATATTTATAACAGTAGAGCAGAAAAGTTTGCCCAGTAGTGTGAACATTTCCATTTTAGACTCTTTGTCTCAGAGCTGAAAATGAAAAAGTTACCACTTGGCCCTCTGTATCAAATTCATTTCTTGACAAGATATGTGCAGCAGCCTTCAAAATAGGAGTCTGGCAGAGATAACAAAGAATGGCAGGGTCTGGAGAAAGAGAGTTATTAAATAATTCAAAGAGTTTCCAAGCACACACTGCCTATTTTCTTCACATAGACAGCTCTAATTACTCCCGTTCACTTTGCAGGTTTTCCTATATTCCATAGGAATGTGTTTCACTCCATACATTGCTCAATGGAGTTACTGTTTGAAATGAAGCCATTTGGATTCTGAGCTTGTGAAAAGATGTTTGTCTAGGTGCAAGCCTAAGAATTTCAATAACTGCAGTGTTTTAACAACGTTTTGTGTGTGCCTCTTCATTTATCTCCAGCATGACAGGGGTAATAAGAGAGCATGTACAAATAAGAGGGCAAAACAGCTTTTTAGATTTATTATCTAATAACTATGCTATATTTATGTTATGTGGATTTTATTAACTATATTCTATTCTAAGTGCTACACTTCTGTATACCTTCAAGAGATTATATCACAGAAGAATAATTGTTTTAGGGTACCAGTGACAAAGGATGGTACAATATCAGAGAGTGTTTTTATTCACACAGCAGTAACTTAAAACTAGATATTGCTCTCTCTCTCCGAAAACACTAATAATTTTATTTTAAAAGCACCTTCCCCTCATTACTCCACAAAAAGCCCTCAGGGCACTGTACAACAATAAAAATTAGATATAGCTCACCCCAAAATATCTTGTATCTGAACAAGTTCCAGATCCACAGTCAAATTTCTCATCTGTCATGAGGCAAACCAACACCCAGAATTGGTGTTTGGATACACTCATTTTATGCCAGTGGGATTCCACTGACTTGAATGGTGTTACACTGGTGTGAAACCAGAGTAACGGAGTGGAGATTTAGGCCCACCATACCGATAGTGTGTTTGGTTCACACATATACCACCAAATAATGCTAAGGATGTATTTTCCACTTCTTTGGTCAGCCTGTGGGTATTGTGAATACTGACTAGCTTACAAGAAAGTAGGAGTGCTACAAGACTTACCTCAGAATCAGGCTAGGTCTACACTACCCGCCTGAATCGGCGGGTAGAAATCGACCTCTCGGGGATCGATTTATCGCGTCCCGTCAGGACGCGACAATCGATCCCCGAATCGACGCTCTTACTCCACCAGCGAAGGTGGGAGTAAGCACCGTCGACAGGAAGCCGCAGAGGTCGATTTTGCCACCGTCCCTACAGCGGGGTAAATCGGCTGCGATACGTCGAATTCAGCTACGCTATTCGCGTAGCTGAATTTGCGTATCTTAAATCAACCCCCCCGTAGTGAAGATGTAGCCTTAGTCTTGGCCACATCTGAGGCAGAGGTGGATAATTTATCTATTATTGTCATTCTTTATATAGCGCCATACACGTGCATGGCATTATCTTCTTTTAATGTTTTTGCTTGAAGAACTTATACTCTAAGGCCCCAATCCAACACACACACACACACACACACACACACACACACACACATACTTATGCATATGCTTAACTTTAAGCACCAGACTTGTTCCATTGCCTTCCTCTTAGAAGAAGCATTATCTAGGAAGAAGCTTTAAAATAATGGAATTCCAGATGCAGGGGCCTGCATAAAGGAAGGCATGGAGACAAGAGCATGAGACGATGAAAAAGGGTCAAGCAGCATGGGCAGAGTGAACAAGGCTAGACAGGAAGTGCAATGGAGAGAATGAGACATCTTCCATTAATCGTCTAGAGTGTTTTTAAAAACTCAGAATCTGTAGGGTAAAAATCTATATTGTAAAAGTCTAAACATGTTCTCTCTCCCCTACTGGTCTGTCTGCAGCAGTAGGCCTTTGCACTTTTAGGGCCCACTGCTGTGAAGCACTGAGCACATTCTGAGCTCTGCTGCTTACCTCAGCATCCATAGATTTCAGTGGGAACTGAGGATGCAAAGCACTTCACAGGAGGCACTCAACACGTTGCAGGATCAACTTGTGTGTCCTTAAAGTTTGGCAGGGCCTAAGTAGTTCCATTGATGGAATGGGACTACTTGTGTCCTTAAAGTTACATACATGCTGAGGCACCTTCCTGAATAGTGGTCATAGCACCTTCAACCCAAGAATCTCAGTATTAATGAAGTAGTGTGAAACAAACCTTTGTCAGTGAGCTAGTATGATAAATATAATCAAAATAATATAGTTTGGAGAGCCAAATCTTTCTCTGCCTGCAGGAAAATGAGAAAAGAAGTCTCTCTATACACCACTCATTGGGAGCATGCTGTTTGCTTGAAGACCATGCTGAATTTACATCTCCCCAAATCCTTTGATGGGCCTTGAAAAGAGTCCTGCACAATATTGTCAGTGTAAAGTCAACAAAACTTTTACTGAAAGGTAGTCAGATGCCTGCAAAATAAGCCTGCTGACTAAAAGGTTATTTGTGTGAACAGAAAGACAAAACATGGAGACTTAACTAAAATCAACAGAAAAGACAAGTTCTACAAGAGTACTGTTATCAGTGATCACATAGTCTAAGAGGAGTGTAATATAGTAGGAACAATTAGTATCAATGATACCCTAATATTGAATTGCAATGGAATGAACAAGGATGTTCTTACCTTTACAGTCATAAAATATACTAATTATAAGCAATGTTAATAACAGAATACAGAATGTTGCAGAGGAATTAATGATGGATACTAAAAACACTTTTGTTAACTTTTCTCTTACAGATACAACTGTTCTGGAAGGACTAAAAGTAAAATTTAGTGTTATTCTATGTTATTGGTAACCTTTTGGAGTCAGTGACTCATTTGCTATCTATAGTACATTCTTCCCTGGATCAGTATTTAAAAAAAACAAACCATAAATCACCATCTGAGTAATGATTTACAGAAACAGTCTCAAGCTGCAAAATTTAGAAAGTTCTACCACCTCTCAAAGGATAAGAGAATTTTGTAACAAACTTAATATACTGTTAAAAATTCCTGAGACCTCTACAAGTTTAGTTATTGGAAACAAGGTTGAACCAGTTGGGAAAGAGTAAGGGGAGGAGTTGAAGAGAAGGATTGTAGAAAGGCAATGACCTTACAAAATATGCTGTTAAATTTGCAATTCCCAAATTTAACAGCCCCGGATAATGCTGCTGTGAACAATTCCGTATACTGGATACTCAAGAATCAGAAGTACTTTCATAGTATACGAGTTAGGCATACCTATCATTTTACAACGTAAAGCCTAGGCCTGGCAAGCACTCTGCAAGACCCATCACCAATGGCCTCAATCCTTGAGGGAAGCCATACAATATGTGAAACTTCTAGGAAAGTTTATCAGTAATTGTTATTGTTCTGAAATGAGATTGTACAAAATCCCTGCACTCTGGCTGAGACAATTATGAACCCACAACGCACACGTATGTCTTAATTATTCAATTCCCAGTACTCTGATGGCTTGGAGGCCATCATCAGACAGTCGGCGCAGAGAATTGCAAGTCATTGTGTGTTTCACTTACTGTACAGAGATTATGCAAATCCTTGTGTTTGATTAACAGGTGCCCAGCTACATCAATTTCCAACTTCCTCCCCAATCCGTCACTCCACATAAGACCAGATATTAATACAATTTAATTGAAAAGAAGTTATCCTTACTGCATCAGAGGCTAAACCTTCCCAAAAAGATAAGAGCGAGCAAGGGATACAGAGATATTAAAGGAGATTGTAGATAGATGGGGTGGCAGTGGGGAGAGAGTCAACAGTTGAGGTAAACAAGTTTCTTGTGGAAATATGAACGAGGAATTTAAAGTGCAGTAGCCAATCAAAATAAAAGGATTTATAATAGCTAAAGTGTAGGAGAAAGAGGTTATTAAATGTGTTGTTGCAAGAAGAGCAAGTGATGGGGCTTGCTGTTAACTCAATAATAATTAAATCCTGAGCTCAGAAACGTCAGGTTTTGGGCCTTGGAGGTTGTTTAGCCCAGGTCACAGTTATTACCTAAAAACAAGAAACACCCTCAAGTTATCAAACTATACAATAATTTCTTATATATCTCAATCAATCTCTCGCTCTAGATATATCTAAATTCTTATTATATTCCTCTTCGTCCATTATTTGTATGTCACTTGTATTCATAGATTGTGCCCTCTTCCAGGAACCATTTACTTGAATGTGCTTGTCCAGTATCAAACACAATGGGGCCTCAAATTTTGATTGGGATATCCGGTCACTACTATAATAAATAAAATAATGATAAATATTGTCTATCTGAAGTGACGGGTACACAGAACTTTCCCTGTTATTCAAGTTTAATGATTAAAACAAAATGTAAACTCGCTGATGTGCAAACAATTTCCACACTATTACCCCAATCAAGCAAATTGCCACAATCATCACCTCAGTGTGTCTTGGTCATCATATAAGGGGAGTCAACGACAACAAGTGCACTTAAGGGGCAACTTGAATAAAACCTTTTGCTCTTCACTGTAGGTAACCAATAGAAATAATTAAGCCTGACCCCATTCTATTCCCAAAACAAAAGTAAGTAATAATCCCCTTCAATATTTACGTTCCCAGTCATTTTCTACAGAGTATGTTTTTAGTTGGTGAAAAAACACCATCCACTCTATCAGGACGTCTGAAGATACAAATGTGAAGTGAATCCATTGCACAGTATTACTGCATAAACCATGGAAAATTAATTCCTGTGGCATAGAGCCACTGCAAACCTCATTTTCACTTCAACAGGACTGCAGGGGAGTGTAATCCATTATATTCCAATATCTTTCTTTGAGGTAGACAGATTTCTCACAGATCTAACCATCTTCAAAATTTGTTTTGTGCACCAAATGATTCACGTACAAGTAATATTGTTTCAGCTACCATATCAAGAGACTTTATGCAGTACTTGCAAATCTTCTGGAGGAGCATATAGAAACAGTCTTCACTCCAATAAGGTCTCCAGCCATCTTTCAAGCAATTTCTTGACATTCCCAGTAGCAGGTCCCTTGAACGTACCCAGTGAAAGCCCCAAAGGGCTGATCCATTAATAAGCTGCAGTTTACACCTCCCTGAACCAGCCTGACCCTTTGTGCCCTGGTGAGTCTCATTCTGAGAGAGCAAGCAATGGGACTACAAAAATCACCCTACCCCAGGGTTTCTGTCTGGCAGGCAATAGCTGATGGAAGCAGTTGTAGGAATGCACTGAATCAGCACATCCCCCTGCCAGATGATCAGGTCCCCTTCTCAGCCATTGCTGCCCACTGTGGGGGTGTACTGAGTCTCTGTAGGCTCTCTCTGATGAATGGGGTTTTTTGGCTACCTTGTACTGCTCTATCCCTTGCAGGCTTGCCCCAGCTGGGCCCTACACTAGAGACCACTCCAGCAGAAAGTGGCATAGAGTTTGCACTCAGTCCAGCCCAAGTTCTCGATTCTCCATTGTTATTATAATATTTATAACTTTGTCAAGGCAGAGAGTGTATCATCATATGTGAGAGCCCAAGTTCTACAAATGCACAACTCTCATTTAGAGGGCTAGCTCTATGGCCGTATCTCTTCTGTAATCTCTCCCACTGGAATCTTGGGCTGGTGTCAGACCTTTAGTGAGGCAAGCCTGAGCCTTTCAAGACAAAGTCTCAGATGCAAATCTAAAGAAAAGATATTTAATCACAGCAGCCTTTTCTAGGCCTTGGCATTACTTCAGAGGCTAACATGTCACAGGGATATATCCAGCAGTAATTATAGACCCACCTCAGTTAGAAAGGATGGAGAAAGAAGGCAAACAAAAATCCTAAGCAAACAGCAACTTTCTCCTAGATCATCCCCACAAACCACTAATCATTCTTTATCAGTTACATAGGAATTGCCATGCCAGACCCAACCAGTGATCCATCAATCCAGTATCTTGTCTCCAACAGTGGTGCAAGAATTGCTGGAGTAGGCATTTATGGAATAACCTGCCCGTAGGGGAACCTAACATCTTCCTAACGCTCCCTCAGGCCTGGTCTACACTTGCTAAGGGTACGTGTAGCTACACACAGGGGCGGCTCTAGGCACCAGCAAAGCAAGCACGTGCTTGGGGCAGCCCATTTGCAGGGGCCGCAGGGATCCAGCCTGGGACCTGAGAACCTACAGGGGGCCCTGGGAGCTGTAGTTCCTTGGTTAGCTCCCTGCCTATAGAGCCAGCCCTGGAGCAGGGAAAGAACTACATTGCCCAGCATTCCCTTGGCCACTACCAACAGGAAAGGGGGAGGGAGTGAGGTAGCTGAGACCTCATGCTGCTATGAATGGAGAGCTGCACTGTGAGTAGGGATTCCATATTTTAACATTCAAAAAATAGGACACTCCACGGGGAGGGAGGGTAGCCCGCCCCACCCTGCCACCATCCACTCCCTCCGACTGCCCCCCACAGAAACCCCAACCCATCCAACCCCCCTGCTCCTTGTCCCCTGATTGCCCCCTCCCGGGACCCCTGCCCCCAACTGCCCCTTGGGATCCCACCCCCTATCTAAGCCCCACTGGTCCTTGGTCCCTGATTGCCCCCTC
The DNA here is from genome assembly GCF_028017835.1 of Emys orbicularis. Classification (NCBI taxonomy): domain Eukaryota; kingdom Metazoa; phylum Chordata; order Testudines; family Emydidae; genus Emys; species Emys orbicularis. The sequence goes on from NC_088684.1 coordinate 179,527,795, forward strand.
CCGGGACCCCACCCCCTATCTAAGCCTCCCTTCTCCTTGTCCCCAACTGTCCCCTCCTGAGACCTCCCCCAACTTCCCCCCTAGGACCCCACCCCCTACCTGTCCCCTGACAAACCCCTGGGACTCCCATGCCTATCCAACCGCTGCCTGTCCCCTGATTGCCCCCCCGAACCCCTGACCCATCTATCCCCCCCTTCTCCCTGCCCCTGACTGCCCCCCCGAACCTCCGCCCCATCCAACCCCCCCTGCTCCCTGTCCCTTGACTGCCCCCCCCGGAACCCCCTACCCCTTCTCCAACCCCCCAACCCCCTTACTGTGCCACTCAGACCAGCATGTCTGGCTTCGCGCAGCGCCAGACACACTGCTGCATGCATGCTGCCATGCTCCCCTGCGGGGCCACAGCCTCCCCCCCCCCCCCAGCACCTGCCTTCCAGGTTTGAACACCTCAAAATTCAGGAGTGCTCAAGCTCAGTTTGGGCAGCTGTTACTTCATTTCTCCCAAATCAAATATACTGATCCACTGTAACTTGCTGTAGAAAAAGTAGAATAAATTGAGCAAGAAATGCTTCCCAGTGGTTATTAGGACTGGAATTGCTATTTTCAACAGCCATTGCCTTTTTTGTTTGTTTGTTTGTTTGTTTGTTTAAAAGGAAGACAGTGATATTGCATTGGCAAATTCCCCATAGAAAGAATGAGTGGAACAAAAGAATAATAAAGGCACCTCAACTTTTCCTCATTTATGTACGACAGTCTTATAATATGCATCCAGATATCCTCCAATCACACAAGCTGAAAATTGTTCCACTTTACTGCAGTTCTGTAACCATATGGGAACCAATCCTGTCTGTGTTCTGTGCACATCCAAAATTCCTGCTGAATGATCTGCTCTGGGAGCAAGTTACCAGTGACCCAGGGCTGCGGCGGAAGGGGGGGGGGGGGAGAGCCCAGGGCTGGGGCGGCAGGAGGTGTGTGTGTGGGGCAACGGTGGGGGGGTAGGGGGGAGCCCAGAGCTGGGGCGGCAGGGTGTGTGTGTGGGGGGGGGTGAGAGCCCAGGGCTGGGGCGGCAGGGAGGTTCGGGTCGGGGGGTGAGAGCCCAGGGCTGGGGCGGCAGGGGGGTGCGGGTCGGGGGGGGGGGGGGAGAGCCCAGGGCTGGGGCGGCAGGGAGGTGCGGGTTGGGGGGTGAGAGCCCAGGGCTGGGGCGGCAGGGGGGTGCGGGTCGGGGGGGGGGGAGCCCAGGGCTGGGGCAGCAGGGGGGTGCGGCGAGGAGCCCAGGGCTGGGACGGGGGGCAGCCAAAATTTTTTTTGCTTGGGGCGGCAAAAAACCTAGAGCCGGCCCTGGCTACACACTGCAGTGACAGGCTCCAGCAAGGGGGAAGCAGTAAGGAACCATTCTGGCAGCAGGGAATTGCTGGAGCCTTTCCTTGCTGCGGGAGTCTTTCACTGTGGCAGGGAAAGGCTCCGGCAGTGGGATACTATACTACTCAAAATAGCAGCATAGACATAGGAGGCACAGCTTGGGCATGTGGAGAGCTGTGTAAGGTACATACCTTAAGATTCTGGCATGTCCTTGCTTGCCTAAGCAGTGCTTCACTGTCTACACTGCTATTTATACCGGTGCCAGAGGGGCATACAGTGCCTGCACTCCACTGTAAGTAAAAACAACAAGGAGTCTGGTGGCACCTTAAAGACTAACAGATTTATTTGGGCATAAGCTTTCGTGGGTAAAAACCTCACTTCTTCAGATGCAGATGTTTTTTACCCACGAAAGCTTATGCCCAAATAAATCTGTTAGTCTTTAAGGTGCCACCAGACTCCTTGTTGTTTTTGTAGATACCGACTAACACGGCTACCCCCTGATACTCCACTGTAAGTGTAACTATACCTTGAGTTACAGGCTGGCTTGTGGGTGAGTGTACCTCCCAAACATTGTCGCTGGTTTTTAGTTTAAGTTATTCCTACCTAACAAACTGGTGATGTTCTCAGCAACCATATAATTATCCAATCCTTTTTTAACCTACTCTATCTAACCCTTTACCTCAATTTATTCATTCATGTTAGTATTCAATATACATGCATTTCAAATGAAATGGTGAGGTTTTAATATGGATGTAGTTTAGAAAGTAAGCAGCCATTAGTGTACAGTATGCATTTCCAGCCAGCTATAGTTAGAAACTACTATTTACTGTAACCAAAAATAATTATAAGCTGTTGGACATACAGGGATATGCATATAAAGTGTCCTTCATTAATAATTTTATATAATCCATCTCATCTTATACTGTAAGGTCTTTGGGGCAGGGACTGTCTTTTTGTTCTATGTTTATACACCACAGCCTAGCACAACAGGGTCCTGGTCCAAAACTAGGATCCCTGGATGCAATTGTAATACAAATAAATAAATTATATTTTCCTGACAATGCATCACAATAAATTCTTTTATTAATAAGACTTCTATTGGCATATCAGACAAAACGTATTGCATCAGGTTGTCATTTAAAACAATCAAAAGAAAAATGTATCTGTGCTGGCACTGCATTCAGTAGGCGGCGGAAGTAGTCTCTTTTGAAATGATCCAAACTTTAAAACCAAATGTTGCACAAAAGTGTTACAGCTTATACACAAAGATCTGAATGTTTAAACAGCTGCTCTGTGAGTTTAAGCTCAAATGTAAAGGAGCAGGCTGGAGCTGACTATTGTATAAACAATACAAACTTGAATGTCATAACAAGTGATTTTTAAACTTAGAATTTAGTAAGTGAAAATTATAGTGGATCTGGTCAGGCCTTTGGCCCAGAACCAGCACATTCGGTTGTCACACCGAAGAAACTGATCTCTGAACAACTTCAGGATTTGCACACTCGGAGCTGCTGGGCCCTATCAGGCACACAGCAGAGAACATATAAAACCCACTGTCCAGGAAGGAAAGCAGCAATAAGCACAAGCCATTCCGCTCCTTGAACTTTCTCTACTGACCATATCAACGTGACAACCTTAAAGTAGCCCAAATTCTAGCAAGAATCAAGGAGAATCTATGCAAATGAGAAAGCAAAATGGTATTCTCAGGATAGACAACAGTTCATGTTCTGAAGCCCATTCATCACCCCAATATCATTACCAGCCTATTTTGTTGACAATACCCATGGGAGCCAGATTCCTATTTTCTATACACTATCATTTATTTTGCCATTTTAGTTTTTGTACGAATAGATATAATTAGGATGGCAAATAGGGTCTGGAGAATCCCTGGTCCTTTATGTTTTGGAAACTGGCATATTTTAACTTTTGAACAACACAAACTTTTATCATCAATTATGAGGGGAGTATCTTTCCAATGACACAAAGGGCAAGCGAGCAGCCATTTCTAGTGCTAACACTAATGCAACTGTTAAGCCGTAAATTCATTTAACACCCAAATCCAGAGTCTGGCACGCAGCCTGAGTAGGCCGGCCGATCTGCAAGAGAGGAGTTCCTCCCACCTTCGAGGTCACAGAATGTCTGCAACATCTCAGTGGCTGGAGTAACTTCTACTGCATCCCCAACCCTAAGGGGGAGGACAGGAGAATCTGTGTAATGACAGCTGTGGTCCTGGCAGCGTACACTTGCTACCATGGAGCTCTGCTTTGCACCATACAGGTGTGTAATCCTTTTGTGGCCACCTAGAATCCTGTCCCCACCTAGCACAGCTGTATTGCATCAATTCCACCCTCCTGCTAGAGATTTAGTGCTAAGAGCTAGCTCCTAAGAACATGGTCTTTAATTTTGTATTCAAGTATTTGCACACACAGTTCATTTGCATTATCATTTTGTGTGCAACTGATATACACCTCTACCTCGATATAACGCTGTCCTCGGGAGCCCAAAAAATCTTACCGCGTTATAGGTGAAACCGTGTTATATCGAACTTGCTTTGATCCACCGGAGTGCGCAGTCCCCCCCCCCCCCCGGAGCACTGCTTTACCGTGTTATATCCGAATTCGTGTTATATCGGGTCGCGTTATATCGGGGTAGAGGTGTAATAGGCACACACAATGGCAAAGTAAGCCAGATTTCAATCCCTTTAAAAAAAATGATGCCAAATAACTTATTTATTTTCAATGCATAGCTTTATCATTAGGCGAGGCAATCTCCTTGACTGCAGTAAAAGTGACCAGGGGATGCTCATAAATCTATGTCACCAGGCCAGCTAGGCACAATACTACCTCCATATAAAAGATCAAGCCACAGTTCACCATAGAATATTAGAATCTAAGCACCTTTTATTTATTTAGGTATTTATCCCCACAACAGGGTTGGGAAGTATTATGATTTTCCATTGGTAAAATGGGGATAGAGGCACAGATGACTGAAGCCCCCCTCTTGCAAACACTTAATGCAAGTGCTTAACTTTAAATATACAAGAAATCTCATTGAATTCAATGGGGCTACTTACTTGCATAAAATTAAGCACTTGCATTAAGTGTTTACAAGTTGGGGACCTTAATGATTTGGCCAAAGGGCACAGGGAGTCTGTGGCCGGGACTGGATTTAACCCCAATCTCCTGAGCCCCAGTCTACTGCCTAAACAGGACTATTCTTACCCAAAAGATTATAGCCACAGTATGTCCATTCAAATAGAACAAGACCAAATCCATTACTTTATAAATATCAGATGTTTCAAAGTCAGTCATCATGGAATTTTCTTAACATAAACGCTCTGCAGAAGGACATATTAACCAAAAGATTTCTAAGTGGAGAAAAGGAAAAAATACCTCTGTGTATTAGATGTCAGAAAATCCCGTTTATATAAAAAAAGTCTGAAATGTATCATATCTCAGTACACGGATACAGTAAGTGACTGTTCATGGCATTGTTGTTGTTTTTTATTCAGTTTTCAACATACTTATGGAGTCTAAGTATAGGTGGCAAGCACTAGGTGATCTATATATACACTAAATTATTCATACAATTTTTGCACACTTAAAAAATGTAAATATGCCTAATACAGTCCCCTCGTGTGTAGGGCTTTATCAGAGTAAATTGAATAAGACAAATAAGATTAACACAAGACCTCTCTGTTAATGTTTAGATTAGGCAACATATTTTAATTGGCCATGTAAAGCTACATCAAACTGTGCGTATTGCAAGTGACAGGCTAATTTTTTATCAGTTTGAACTATAAGTGAGCACCTGTGCTATCCATATTTAGAGGACTTAAACTTGTAGTCAACTGAAGAGCAAGTATATTCTTGTCATCTCTAGCACTGTGCCTAGCTAGCCTGACCCCCAAGCCTGCACTTAATTTTAAGCAGATGAATAGTCCCTCTAAGTTCAATGGGACTGCTCACCTGCTGGAAACTAAGCATGGATCAGAACCTTGAACAACATTTCTTCAAGTTTAGTCTGAAAAATACAAATAACTTCAACCCTAATGTGCTATTTATTTTCCATGACAGGCTTCAACGTGTAGGAGGAACAATACGGAAATATAACAACAAGAGTTAGCAGATGTGGCATACTCTGTGCCAGACCACATGTAGGACAGAAAGTCAAGCCAGTCCATAAGGCTCATGGAAACACTCTCCCCATTTGTTATGTAGCAACTCAATTTGGTTTGATCAAAGTGGCAGAAAGAAAAATAACAGCAGCAATCACCAAACCTGAAGTACTTCCCACTAACAAGCTATCTTTGAATTGGACAAAGACAATATTCTTTCACCACGCCCTGGACAACACAAAAAAATAAAATAAATACAATCATGCTTTCATGAGTTGTTCATATTGTATGTACTGTATCTAAGAATAAATCATCTATATTGTTGACTCGGCATAGAAGATTTACCCAGTTTTCCATGGCGACATCTGTTTTTACTACAAATATTTTTAATCAACTACTTCAGTCTTCATATTACTTAATATTTATATTATTGCAGCACCCAGAAGCTCCAGTTAAGATGAGGGCCTTCATTGTCATGGATGCTATACATGGGCAGAGACTGCGTATAGCTCTCCCATGAGCTTACAGTGTTATTTCAGGGAATATGAATATAAATATTAATTGAATAAAACAAAAACCAATAATCCATCTGCTAAAGACTTCTCTTGACTTCAGTGGACATTGGATCAAGCCTTCGTGCCAGATGGCCTGTTCCCACTCAGCAATCTCCCTCTGGGGTGGCCTGTTGCCCTGCTCTGGTGTATCAGGTAGAAGCTTAGAATGTACTCAGAATCCTCCAAATGAGACTTCTCTATTCTCACAGGACCAGCGGTGGCTCCAGGCACCAGCGCTCCAAGCGCGTGCCTGGGGCGGCAAGCCGCGGAGGGCGCCCTGCCGGTCCCTGCGAGGGCGGCAGTCAGGCAGCCTTCGGCGGCATGCCTGCGGGAGGTCCGCCGGTCCCGTGGATTCGGCGGCAATTCGGCGGCGGGTACGCCGAATCCGCGGGACGGGGACCTCCCGCAGGCATGCCACCGAAGGCAGCCTGCCTGCCGTGCTTGGGGTGGCAAAAAAGCTAGAGCCGCCCCTGCACAGGACAGGCCTCTCTCATGGAATAGAGGGGGGAGACAATGTGCTCTGGGTTTGTGCAATACCAGTTATTAATACAGTTATTTTAACTGAATAGGTTTGTTCTAGTCCTATTGACAGAATTATTGTAAAATAACTCACTACTATCAAAGTCAGTTCTAACAAACTTTAGGAATCACCATTGGTAATGGCTTAGGGTTTATACAACCTGTCCAGAGAAGCAGAAGTTACTTGATTACATTATTAATGAGAGTCACTGACTTCTTTATGTTTAAGTACTGTTGATTCAAGATTATTTTAGCAAGTGGTTGGTACAGAAGCACATGAAGAGTAAAAGAAAGAGCAGAACAGAGGGAGGAAAATGAGTTAAAATAGGTTTTAAAAGCTCTAGTAGTTACTTATCATTAAGTCTGTAACAACAACAGGCAATTGAAGTATAGATCCCTGAAATAACTCTGGCTTCAAATTTCTAACATCCGACCAGAAGGCTTTCAGTTTGGGACAATCCCAGAAGGCATGAAGACAGTTCTCCATAACATGGCATTTCCATACAACAGGCATTCAAAACTTGTTGCAACGACGTCTCTAAAATCTTTCTGCAGTGCTAGCCTGTCTGGATATTTTCCCCAAAAAAACCTAACTGGCAGCTCAGCACTTGTGTGGAGCATTCACTGTAAGTCAATGATTTATCATTGCAATCCATATTTAAGAGTGACAAAGCCCTAGCAGATGAAGACAGATATTATTTGGCCCAGCAGATGAAAGGAAAAAAATCGAGGTTCAAAAGAGCTCATCCATCTGTGAAAGCAAAGCCCTGTGTTCAACAGAAGCAATTCGATGTAGCAGGGTGGCACACTGGTGACAAAGTTAGGAAGGAAGATACACGGCATACTACAATATGCACCAATGTCGGGGTGTGGAGGGTTATAGTTCCTGACAACTTCAAATCTCAGAGTACTCCTAGAAACAGGCAGATTTTGTAGGACTTTTTTCCTCCCAGTTATCCCCAGATTTCTGTCCTACGTATTTTGGGCTGTAAAACACGATGCACACAGGGCTGTATACATAATAATTAAACAAGTTTCTGGTGTTCTCCACACTGGCCCCTTGTCTGTAAAGGAAAGTCTTTCTAAGGAGACTTATACCAATATTGGTTTTCAGTTTAAACTTTCTTGTGGGAAGGGCAAGAGAGGGGTCTCTGGAGAATTAGGCTGAAACAAAAACAACCCTCTTTGGAGGTTTGGGTTTATTTCAAGGGTTCTGGTTTAACCAAAATGCCACACAGTTTGCAACTGTGTTCCTCACATGCATCTTTACATGCAGTAAAACAATGGTTTTCAAAGTTTGGGTCATGACCCAGTACTGGGTCATGGAATGCAAGGTACTCGGTTGCCTTGCTCAGCACCCAGGGACCCTGGTGGCCGGCCAGTGAAAACTAGTAGTCTCCAGGGCCGGCTCTGGCTTTTTTGCAGCCCTAGGCAAAAAAGCCACCCGCTGGGCCCCCCCCCGCGGCAGGGGAGGGCGCCGAGCCCGGCCGGGGCCCTGCTCTCCCCGACCGGCCGGAGCGCTGGGGGAGGGCGGCGAGCCCGCTGCGGTTCCGCTCTCCCCGGCGGCCGGAGCGCTGGGGGAGGGCGGCGAGCCCAGTCGCGGCCCTGCTCTCGGGCCGGAGCGCCTCGCCGCGCCGCCCCCCTCCAGGCGCCGCCGCAAGCACATGCTTGGTGGGCTGGTGCCTGGAGCCGGCCCTGGTAGTCTCTACCTGTTCCGACACCACGCTGCACCCCGGAAGCGGCCAGCAGCAGGTCCGGCTCCTAGGAGGGGGGCCATGGGGCTCCACATGCTGCCCCTGCCCCAAGCACCAGCTCTGCACTCCCATTGGCTGGTTTCCAGCCAATGGGAGCTGGGGGTAGCTGTGCCTGTGAGCAAGAGCTGCACGGAGCCATTTGCACGCGTCTGCCTAGGAGCCGGACCTGCTGGCCACTTCCAGGGCGCAGCGCGGTCTGCGGTGCCAGGACAGGTGGGAAGCCTGCCTCTGCACCCCAGCTGCTCCGCTGACCGGGAGCCGCCAGAGGTAAGCCCGTGCGCCAACCCCATGCCCCAATCCCCTGCCCCATCCCTGAGCCCCCTCCAACCCGGAGCCCCTTCCTGCACCCCAAATCCTTCATCCCTGGCCCCAGCCCAGACCCTGCACCCCCAGCCCAGAGCCCTGACCCCCTCCTGCACCCCAGCCCCCACCCCAGACCTCCCTCCCACACCCTGAACCCCCCATTCCCAGCCCCACCCTGCAGCCCTCACCCCCACACCCCAACCCTCTGCCCTAGCCCTGAGTCCCCTCCCACACCCCAAACCCCTCATCCCCAGCTCCATTGGGTCACGGGCATCCACAATTATCTTCAACTGGGTCACCAGAAAAACAGTTTGAAAACCATTGCAGTAAACACCCAAACCCTTCACAAAATCATAAACATACCATACCCCTAGAGCCAGAAGAGCTTTCTGGCTATTGTCATGCCTAGGAGCACACTGAACATCATAGAACGTGAGGTGGTTTTTCTGTTTCTCTCAAGCTCCTGGGTAGGGAGCCCTGATTGCTTTTAAGACTAGCCCTTCTTTACTTAGGGTGCTGAGCCTGAATAGACTCAGATGCACCTAATTCGCTCCCAGACTGGCTCCTTTTAGCCAATCCTTGTAGTTGAGCTGGGAATTGACTTCCAAGACACGGTCTGGCTTAGTCGGGCGTCTTCTTAGGAGCACCCCTGGGCATAGGCGGCGAGTTCCATATCCACGTGGTGCTCGGGCACCAGCAATATTCAGAGCCAGGGGCCCAGCTCCAGCAATACTTGGGGCTGGGTGTCCCCCCCCCCCCTGGCCCCACCTGCAGCCCCTCCCCATGCCTTCCCCGAGTGTCCCCTCACCCCGACTTGCTGCCCCACCTGCCTTTCTGGGGCCCCTGGAGCAGTGTCCCTTGTCTCTTCCATGTGCTGCCTCCCGGCAGCAACTGCTGCCACAGGGTCCTAGTGCCCCCATCTCCACTGCCAGGGCAGACTGACTCTGAGCCTGCCCTCCCCCCTCAGACCCTTCCCTTTTCCAATGGGACCCTCCAGCAGCACAGGAGACCCCCTCTGCCCACAGTCAACGCTCCTGCCCCATGCTGGGCAAGGAGGCAGCCCCATCTCTCACCCCCAGTGAGGCTACAGTCAGGGGCAACAGCAGGGGAGGAGGCGCACGCAGCGCCCCCTGGCACCCACCACGGGGGAGGCGAGGGAGCTTCCTGGACCTGAGAGGGACCCTAGGAGCACATGCAGTGACAGTGGTGGGGGTGAGTGTGCTGCTCGGGGGGAGAGGGGGGGCAGGAAAGGGGGGCTCGTCGCCCAGAGCTTGCTGCTGCCGGCAGGGAAAGAGCTGGGGGAGTCCTCCTCTCTGGCCCCTATCCCAGAGCAGCCTGCCTGCACCCCAAACTCATCCCCAGCCCTGCCCCACCCCAGAGCCCACACCCCCAGTCAGAGCTTTCACCCCCCCAACCGCGCCCTCTACCCTAACCCCTCCAGCACCCCAAACACCTTATCCCCAGTCCCAGCCAGAGCCCTCACCGCCTACACCCCTACTCTTGCCCTGAGCCCCTCCCACACTCCAAACCCCTCATCTGCAGCCACACCCCACAGCCCTAACCCCTGCACCCCATCTCTCTGCACCCCTCCCATCCCAAAACTCCCTCCCAGAGCCTGCACCCCAATCCCCTGCCCCAGCATAGGGCCTGCACCCCATACCTCCTCCCTCACCCAAATTCCCTCCCAGAGCCTTGGGCAGGTGGGGGCAGAGTTTGGGGGGCGGAGTTTGGGCGGGGGCGGGTTCTGGGCACCACCAAAATTTCTACAAGCATGCCACCCCTGCCCCTGGGGTGGGGAAGCAGCCGGGTTGTAAAGTCTCTTAAACAGGCACCAAAAGACCAAGCCTCATGTCACGTTATTACAAAATAAGTGGCCAAAAATCTTCCTTTTGGAAATTAAGGTCGCTCTGACATCTCCTAGTGGGAGTGTAGCCACCAGTTTAAGCTAAACATGGGCAAAGCAGCACTCCTAATCCTGCCCTCCCTTCCCCTCTCCCCCCCACTTCCCACTACCTCTTTTTGCAATTGCTGGGGACAACACCACACCCTGCCTGTCACTCAGGCCTTTAACCTGGGTGTCGTCCACTCAGACTTTTGGTGGCAAAACTCTGCTGTTTTGCCGACAAAATAAAACCACCTCGATGAGAGGCATAGAGCTTTCTGTGGCAAAGTTAAAGCGACAAAGCACCAGTGACATAACTGGCCTCCTCCAGTATCCCACAATGCCCGCCATGACCACTCTGTCACTGTTTAGAACTTGGCTTCCCTGCAGGCATGCGCCCCTCCCCTTTCAAAGCTCCTGGAAGCTTTGACATTTCTCAGCACAGAGAGCTCACAGAGCTGCTGAGGATGCTGCTCCTGGTAGCTGAGGCGGCTATAGGAGAACTCAGAGGGAATCACAGAACCATAGGGAGGTGGGCAGAGTGGACTGCTGCTGCGAAGGAGAGCAGGGGGAAGAGACTGCTGTGCAGAGCCGGGGGCTGATGTCGAGGGGGATGTTCCCCTCCCCCAGAATTGGTTGTTCAGGCTGCTGTCTGACACACAGCATGCTGACACACTCTCCCCCAACACACACACTTCCCCAACACACGCTCTGTCTCTCTCATATATACGCTCCCCCCACACATACACACAATCTCTCACACATTCCCCCCAAACACACAGTTTCGGTCTCTCCCGCATACACATTCACACACTCTCCAGTCCTCTCCCCCACCCCTTACACTTGCAAACCCTTCCCAAAGCACCCTGCGGCCAGTTGCACAGTGGGATAGCTACCCACAGTGCACTAGTCTGTGTCGATGCAAGAGCTGCTAGCGTGGATGCGCCCTGCCAACACAAGGAGCATAGTGTGGACATGCAACAGCGCTTTAATTAAAGTGGCATAACTTTTGTCAACAAAATTCTGTAGTGTAGACAAGGCCTAAATCTTGCTGATTCTTTCTGCATCACATCTCTACGATATGATGTTTCCTACCATCCACACAGCTAAACTCTCCTCTCATCATGTCACATCTCGATTACTGCAACATCCTTCTCTCCGGCCTTGACGAATGAACTCTGGTCCCGCACACTTCATTCAGAACGCTGCAAAGGTCATTTTACAATGAGTTGTTGTCGCCAGGGCCGGTGCAACCATTTAGGTGACCTAGGCGGTCGCCTAGGGTGCTAGGATTTGGGGGGCGCCATTTTCTTCGGCAGCGACCGCCGCGGCTGGATCTTCGGCCACCCCGGTCGTCGCCGGCATTTAGGCGGAGGGAGCTGGGGCAGTGGAGCGCGGGGAGGGCCACCTGCAGCAAGGGGGGGGGGGCAGCACGCAGGGGAACTCCCCGCCCCAGCTCACCCCTGCCCCGCCTCCTCCCCGAGCACGCCGTGGCTGCTTCACTTCTCCCACCTCCCAGGCTTGCGGCACCTAAGCTGATTGGTGCCGCAAGCCTGGGAGGCGGGAGAAGTGAAGCAGCCACGGCGTGCTCGGGGAGGAGGCGGGGCAGGGGTGAGCTGGGGCGGGGAGGGTGCCTCGGGGTGGGGAGCTGCCGCAGGGGGGGCGCCTCAGGGCGGAGGGGGGGAGCTGCCGCGGGGCGGGGGGCGCTCAGGGCGGGGGCTCGGGGACGGGGTGGGGCACAAGGTGGAAGTTTCGCCTAGGGCGTGAAACATCCTTCCACCGGCCCTGGTTGTCGCTCAGCTCCAACCAGCCTATGATTCCAGCCTCCACTGTCCACTTGTTAAATTTTCAAACAAGCACCTACATGCCTTCTCCTATGCTGCCCCACGTGCTTGGTAGGCACTCCCTGCAAACATCCCCAACGCTAACTCATTATCCACCTTCAAATCCCTCATGAAAAGCTCTCCTTTGCTGTAATGCCTACAAAAAGCTTGACAATGGTTAGGCTGCTGGTGCTGAAGCCGCTGCTTGTCATGCTGACCAACACTGTCTCACTGTTTCCTTGTACTTGCCCATTGGTCTGTCTCATCCATCTGTCGCCTCATCTTAGACTGCAAGCACGTTGGGGGCAAGGAACATCATTTTGTTCTGCGTTTGTACAGCATCTAGCACAGTGGGGCCCTGGACTATCAATGGAACGCCTAGGCACTACAGTAATACAAATAATAAAGAGTATATTTTATCTTTAAGTCACAATGCTGCACTAAGGGTGATACACAGCCACACCAACCCAGCAGGAGCTCCCAGAGGTATTGTGCTTGACACAGACCCACAACTTCCTGGAGTTAAGTTGAGCGAGGGGGAGCACTGACCTTGCGCCATGTGACTGGGTGCTGTCATGTGACTGGGCCATGGCTGGCTATTCCTAGTGGTTACAGCAGGAGTCAGGCCTAATGATCAGAGCAGAAGTCAGGCTTAGTGGTTAGAATCTGAGTCAGTAGCCAGGAATCAGAGTCCAAGGTCAAAGCTGGAGTCAGAGCCCAGGTGCCAAAGCCAAGGGTCAGAGCCAACGTCAGAGATCAGGAGTCAGTGCCATGGGTCAGATATGTGTTACCTTGATGAACAAGGCGGGAGCAGGGCAGGAACAAGTAGGTGCTATCACAGCCAAGGGTAAATGCTTTGAGCAGCCACTGAAGTAGTAGTGCTAGTGCTAGTGCTAGTGCTGGACTTAACAGCCGGTCTGCTGACTCTTCCCACCGGTTAGGTGGTGTAGCCAATCAGGCAGCCTACCTGAGGCCAGCTGCACTTATCAGGTTGCTTGGAGACTGGCTGTGATGCAGGCCCTGCTTCCTGACAGGTGCAATGTGTCCTTCCCACTACACAGAGCTAGCTCTGCAGATAGGTGAGGATGGGGACTGGACCATGGCCCCAGCCCCCCTCAGAAGACTAGTGGTGACAGTGGCACTAGTCCCAGAGCCCTTCACTCAGAGGAACACAAGGCCCAGATTGTATTTAGTCCTTGCTCCATTTGCACACTGACATAAGGCTGGGTACAGTCTAGCACTGAACATACAACCTTCCTCTCTGCATGAAGCAATTGTTGACTCAGACACAAGCGTAACAAGGCTGACTCAAGGTTTTGGTACTGGGCTAGCTCGTGTAACCTTCTGCACCAAGTTCCTACAATGATAAAAATGAACTTGTTTCAACAGAAGTCCTGTAATCTATCTAGGGACTTGTGCTACCATAGAAATTAAAGGCCCAATCCTGGAAAATCTTACTCATTTTTCTTTACTCAAGCAAATAGCTCCACTGACGTTAATGAGATTACTGCCACAAGTAATGGCTTGTAGGATGAGGCCCTAAGAATCACACAAGCCTGTTAGTTCACTGGGCTCACTCCATTGATGGAACAATTTCACATAGCTTTCCTAAAATAGAAATGCAGGTGATGATGTTACAGAGCAGCTCACTGGCCATCCCCACGTCCCAGCTGCCGAGACTAGGTTGTTTAAACTGTTTTCAGCTGTTAACATTTGCAGTTACTTAGAAACACAGAAGAATTCCATGCATCCAAAAGCACAGCTAACCCTTTCAGTCTGTCCCAGAGCTCAACCCCTAAAGCCAGAAGAGCTTTCTGGCTATTGTCATGCCTAGGAGCACACTGAACATCACAGAAGAATGCTTCTGAATCTCTATATTCAGCACTAGTACATGCAGTTTCTAAACAGGTACATTTTACCCAGGGTAAGTGGCTGACTGAGTAACTATGGTCTTATGCTTGGGCCTGCACTATCAGAAACCGAAGTGTGGATCGTCAGAGCTAATAGTTTGTGCAGTGGCAGTTAGGCCAGGAACCAGAGCCAGAGGTCAAAGCCAGAATCGGGAGTCAAAAGCAAGGTCAGAAGAAGGCAAGCATAGGGCTGGGAGCTGGACTGGTGCAAGGGCAGGGCATAGAGCAGGACTGGGAACAAGGCTGGAGCAGACTAAAGCCGGTATAGTCTGCCATCACTATCGGGGCAGGGAGAGTTCTAAGCCATGAAATGACATTGGACAGTCTAAGCTACAGTTCTTCCTGTGAAGATTATATACCGGCCCTGAGAGTCACCAGACCAGCTCCTGGCTTGTGGATTGGCTGGAGCCTACCACAGGAATGATTCATCACCACATGTGGCTTAATCAGGCTCTAGTTCAGGGATGACTCATCACCTCACATGTTCAGGCTTAAGAGCAGGGTATAAGAACATTGCTGAGGAAGATAGTACATATCTTGTGGTCTAAGAGCATTAGGTTTGGAGTAGTTAGACGGTAGTGTTGACTTGACCTCTCATCCTTTGGCAAACTGAGTTCCAGGTGGATATATATATATATATATGTGTGTGTGTGTGTGTGTGTCTTTGAGATGACACTTTACAAACTGCCATCCGGTCTGCTCTGCATGGGCATGCAATATCACATAATAGGCACCGACTCCGTGGGTGCTCCGGGGGCTGGAGCACCCACGGGGAAAAATTGGCGGGTGCGCTGCACCCACCGGCAGCTCCCCACCTCGCCCCAGCTCACCTCCGCCGCCTCCCCTGAGCGCGCCTTCCCTGCTTCTCCCTCTAGCTCCCAGCACTTCCCACCGCGAAACAGCTGTTTCACAGCAGCAAGCACTGGGAGGGAGGGGGGAGGAGGGGGAATGTGGCATGCTCGGAGAAGAGACGGGGCAGGGGCAGGGATTTGGGGAAGGGGTCCAATAGAGGCAGGGAGGGGCAGAGACTTTGGGGAAGGGGTTGGAATGGGGGAGAGGGAAGGGCAGGGGCGGGAGGGAGTCGAGCACCCACTGGCGCCAGGAAAAGTTGGCACCTATGTATCACATGGCCTTTTGGGGAAGAGCAGGAATTGGCTTTTAGTGTACAGTAGTTGGCCATTATTCTGCATGTTACATTACAAATTCTGGGCCTTTTTTTGGCCCACCACCTCCTGTTGCTTTCTACTTCAGAAGTAGCTGCCAAATCATAGCTTCTGGAGTCCTATGATTATGGCAGAATCTCAGATAGCTTCTAGTCCCCCAAGAAAAGTTTGACAACCTGACCTGACTTATGCAGCAACCTCATCCTGAGTCTGCTGACAGCCTGAAACAATGCCTCTGAGAAGTGTGAACTGCCTCATGTATCCCAATGGATTGTTAATGCCAAGAACTACTGTTCTGGGGCCACCACCAACATCAGCCCAGCAGAGGACTTTGTGCGTGTCAGGAAGAGATGAGTACAGTAGGCCTGGCCCACCTACCGAGGCGGACACACCTGGGACGCATCCCTGCTGCTGCCCAGCCTACCCCTTCCACTCCAACCCCCAAGTTCCCCACCCACAACCACCTGTTAGGCCTGCCTCTTCCAACCCCAGCCTAGCCCCAAAGTCTTCCCACCAGGTCTCTCCTACTACACACTTCCACAGCCCAGATTTCTCCCATCCATTTCCTCCTAATGCAGTCTGTCATCTGCTACCTGGCCCTGGATGCAGGGCACCCCTACGCAAGTAATATAGAATCCATTAAGTATGCAATGGCACTGAAACCTACAGTTAACCAGACAAATCCAAAAATAGTATTCTTGCCCCATCCCTACTAACAACTGCTTTTTCCATTATTCTTGAACTGTTTTGATTGGCTAATCTTTTTTCTTTTTTCAAACAACACTGCATCTTAAGCAATTATAATTTGGAATAATCACAAGGCAACTTCCCTTATACTTCCTTTTCTTGATTTTGAAAACCTCGATTGTACCTAGCAACATTTATCAAATCTGAGAGGGAGAAGTAACCTTGGATTAGGGCAGCAGAACTTTGTGAGGCTTTTGTTTTTAAATGTCAGGGACTCACAGACTTCTCACCCCACAATTTGCTGCACAGGAGATTAATAATCTTGGGGTTCATTAAACAACAAAGGAGTGAGTGAGAAAGGAATAAAACTTCTATTAAAAAAAACCTAGAGAGCGTCTGTGGTGAACTGTTGGAGACAGCTACAGTGTGTTCTCAAGCCCAGCTTCCAGGGCACATTTCAAAAATCCTATATGCATTATACTGTCTCTTATGAGGAAACCTCTTTCAATTATAGTCTTGTACAAACATATCTCTACAAGTCAGGCCAGGTATTTAGTTTGTCATTATTAGAGGAAAAAAGAAAAAAATAGTCCAGCCATGTGGTGTTTAAAGTTTCCTAAGTCTGTTTTCAATTTTATGGGGATACTTTCCATTTGTGGAACAAGACCTCCTTTGAATCTGGGTTCAGTCATTTGAAATTATAAGAATGACATCACCAGAAATGAGTCACACCAGAGCAGCTAGACAAACCACAGTTCTGGAATAGTTTTGGAGCAAACTACAATTGCAGCTCTTCAGAAAACTATCACAACATAGCCACCGCACGTGAGGATGTTTGAAGCATTGCTTGGAGTTATTGATGAATTTGACTGGTTCTTCCCTCCTGAGTTTCATTAACATACAGGTAGCTAGCAATGAAAAAGAAACT
This sequence comes from Emys orbicularis, assembly GCF_028017835.1. Taxonomy (NCBI): domain Eukaryota; kingdom Metazoa; phylum Chordata; order Testudines; family Emydidae; genus Emys; species Emys orbicularis. The sequence continues at coordinate 179,544,791 of NC_088684.1, forward strand.
GAGTTCTAAGAGTGTTCTGTTCTCCTTACATTAGTTGGTGTGCCAAGAGTAAGATGGTCGTAAAATGTGGTGGGAACAGGCTATCCACAGGTGACCCCATGGCACCACTGGCCCCTCTGCAGAATTTACCCAGCAGAGCACAAGCAGGAATTTGGCTTGGCAAATAAGCAAAAAAATTGGGAAATGTTCTACTTCTGGAGCATAAGTATCTTGCAATTCACTGTAAGCTATGCCAAAATAGGACTGTAAATTAGTGCTACTCTGAGCACTGTTATCTACCACTGTGTGCTCTGTGCTCCTCTCAAGAGTGAATTGAATGGAGAGGAGAAGCCAAATGCAGAAAACCCTGGAACGATATTGCTAATGCTTTGGGAATGGGAGGCTGGGGAATGGGTGGCGGCAGTTGATACACCAGTATATGGTCTGGGATCTATGGGGGTTGGTTTTCATTTTCTGTGGCGTTCCATCCTAAATGCAGATGTGATATCCAATCCCTTGCCAGTTCTGCAATGTCTGAGTCTGCAGTTCCAGGGGAAGGATGTGGTAAAACTGAATCAAGAGGGCAATGGGTTTTGACAAGTACATTCTCCCATTCTGTGTGTATGTATGTTGAAAGGCAGCATAGGGGTATGGTGTAAAATGAGCTGGATCACGTGCTCACAGACCTGCCAAAAAAAAAAAGAGAACTCTAAGGATAAAGCTGCTGGTAAGAAGGTGATTACATGGCTGAATCTGATGAAGTACTTCCAATCCAGCCAACAGGCAGTGGAGCGTTAACTGTACAAAGCCCCAGGGTAATTTCCTGCAACTCCAATGTGTGTCAGCCTGCCAGCTACACAGAATGAATAGACAGGAGCAATATAATGCCAATATTCCATACTCTGCACTGATTGCCTAACCGATCCGAGGGACAATTCAGGGCCCTTATCTTCAAAGGCCAGAATGAACCAAGTCTGAAGTATCTCATTGTTGTATCCACCAAGCAAAGTATTAACAACTTCAACAGAACTTTATTTACAGTGGAAGTCTCTTTTCCAAGCTGTAGCTGCACACTCTAACTCTCCCAGCCTCCTCAACTCCTCCCCCCTCCTTCCTGTTTCCTGTCCTTTCAGACTCCCAACAGCCAGTGCTCCCAGTTCTAAATCACATGCAGCATCTAAACACCACATTCCCTCCTCTCTTAAGAAACTTTCCAAATTAAAATAAACATTGTTGTTCTAACCACAGTAACAAATATGAAACAAGACACTATACTGTTGGCAGGAATATTACACTGAAAACACTGTAGATACTACATAACATAGTCTTTAGTCCAGGCAGGTGGTCGTCTGAGTCTGACAGGCCGTCTCTCAAGCCCCGGTTCCAGTGCAATGTCTTGTTGTGTTGGTTCTACTGTGAAGTCATCCAATGCAGACTGGGTGTTGGCATAATCTCCTCTTGGTGCATAGGCAGGTGCAAGATCAGAAGCATTCCATACCCGCCCATCAGAAAGTCGATAGGTGTAAGGTCCCTTCTTCTCTATGATTTTAAGAGGAGCTATGAATTTATGGTCCCCTTTGCATAAGATTCCAGGTTTTCGTATTCTAACAAAGGAACCACACTCAAACTTTGGTTCCTTAGCACCCCGCCGTTTGTCTGTGAAAGCCTTAGACTTTGCTTGGTTCTGTTCAACTGTCTTTCTCACATCATCCTTGTGTGGGGCATCAGGTCATGCCTTTAACAATCCAGCAATGTTCAGTTTAGTAGTCATCTGTTTCCCATGAAGTAACTCTGTGGGTGATCTTTGCATTGTGGCATGTCGTGTAGCCCAGTATGCTTGCAAGAAATCAGTAGTGAAGGGTATCCACAATCGCCCTTCCAGTTTAGCTGTTTGCAAACTCTCTTTCAAACTTCTGTTAAACCGTTCGATTTCCCCATTGGCTTGAGGGTAATATAGGGATGACCTCCTGTGTAAAATGTTCCTCTCTGCTAGAAAAGTTTCAAACTCCAGGGAAGTAAACTGACTACCATTATCTGAAACCAGTTCTTTGGGGTTACCTTCCCAACAAAAACTGAAGGGAGAAACTTAATTACTGTAGCAGAAGAAATTTGCGATGTAAACGCCACCTCAGGCCATTTGCTGAAATAGTCTATTAAAGTGATGGCATAACGACAGTCAATTGGAGCAGTATCAAAGGGTCCTACAATGTCAATCGCCACTTTTTCCCATGCAGATTCAGGAAGAGGAACAGGCTGTAATGGCGGGGTACATGTCACTGCTGTCTTATCATGCATTTGGCAAGTGACACAGGATTTTATGAGTGCTTCAGTTTGAGAGTCCATCCCTGGCCACCAATACAGATCCCGTAGTCGTTGTTTGGTTCTGACAATTCCTTGATGAGTATCGTGTGCCAGGTGTATGAGTTTTGACTGTAATTCTTCTGGCACAAGTAGCCGGTGTGTACCTCGTAGCACACAGCCATCGAGCAAAGAAAGTTCATCCCGAACTCTAAAATAAGGCAGCAAAACTGGGTCAAGGTTTTTAGGGTTACTGGGCCATCTCTTTGTCAGAAATTCCCGTAATTTTTGTTGAATTGGACACGCTGAACAAGCAGCTTGAAATTGTTCTCTTGTAACTGCAGTAAGAGTGCTTGTAATAAGCGCAACTACTACATCTTCATCCTCCGGTGGACCACCTGGTGAAGGCAAAGGCAGGCAAGAAAGGCAATCAGCTACCACATTTTGGTTTCTAGGCTTATATTCCAGTTCATAATTGAAAGAAAGTAGTCTTGCAGACCATCTAGCAATACAATATCCTGCTCTTCCGAGTCCTTTCGTGTTGAGCAACGTTGTCAAAGGGCTGTGGTCTGTGCGCAACTTGAATGTGCGGCCCCACAGGTAAGTTCTCCATTTTTCAGTAGCCCAGACACAAGCAAGTGCTTCTTTTTCAACTGTAGAATATTTTCTCTCAGCATTACTTAGTGTCCTTGAAGCAAATGCAACAGTCCTCTCTGTGTTGTCCTCATGAAGTTGTGTGAGGACAGCCCCAAGTCCATAAGCAGGAGCATCAATAGTTACAATTGTGGGCAATGTGGGACTGAATAATGCAAGTACTGGACTATGTACAATCAAGTCTTTCACCCTTTCGAAACTAACTTGTGTATCTGTTGTCCACACTAAGGTTGAACTTCTCCGTAGTAATTCTTGTAATGGTTCAATGACAGCAGCATAATTGGGAATGAATTTTGCATACCAGGAGGTAAGACCCAAGAAGGAACGTAAGGTTTGCAAATCTGTTGGAGGAGGAGCATTTGAAATTGCCAGGATATGATCTGGATCAGGTTTTAGTCCAGCCTGTGAAATTGTATGCCCCAGAAAGGAGAGTTCAGTTTGTCTAAATTTGCATTTGGACCTATTGAGCTTGAGGCATGCTTTGCTGATGCAGTTTAGTACAGACTGCAGGTTATTGTCATGCTCCTCAGTAGTATTTCCAAACACAATAATATCATCCAAATAGCACTGAACTCCATGTTGATTCTTCAGAATCAATGACATCATTTTTTGAAAGACACTTGGGGCTGATGCGAGACCATATGGAACACGTTTAAAACTAAATAGTCCCTCATGTGTAATAAATGCTGTGAGGTCTCTGCTATCTTCATGCAACATAACCTGGTGGTATGCGCTCTGCAAATCAAGAGTAGAAAACATCTTTGCTCCATGGAGTTCTGCAAATACTTCCTCTATGTGAGGAAGAGGATGGCTGTCAATCACAATAGCTTTATTTGGCTCCCTTAAGTCCACACAAAGGCGAATGTCTCCACTCTTCTTCTGCGTCACTACTATAGGTGAAACCCATTCCGAGGAGTTAATCTCTTCAATAATGTCCTTTTGAACAAGTTTTCTAAGTTCCTCTGAAACAGCTTCCCTGACTGAAAATGGTAAGCACCGTAATTTCTGTCGTACAGGCAACACATTATTCCACATTTTAACTTTATGCAGAAACCCATAAGCACAACCGAGTTTCTTCTCAACCTGGAGTTGGGTCCCAGCTGAAACTGGTGTGTCTACCGCAAGACTGCTTTGCTGAGGAAGATCAATTCGTCCATTAACTACCCTGAGATTTAAAGCAGCTAATAAATCTCTGCCAAGGATAGGAGTGCCTTTGTGAACAATGTAGAATTCCGCAGTTACACAGCGATCACCAAAAGTAACTATTGCTGGCAAGCAGCCATGTACTGGAATATGGTTTTTCAAATAGCACACCAAGTGAAGTTTGGGTTCAGTAAGAGGCACATCTTTAAAGTAATGCAAATAGATGGAATCAGGTAGTATAGATACTGCTGAGCCAGTGTCCAACATTAGCTGAATAGAGTGTGATTTGCCTGAGGGTATGGCAGAAACATTTACAGTGCACTTTATCTGTTCTGGAATATGTGCAGTAGTGATTTTGTCTACCCTCAGCACAGTAACATCTGGTATTGTAACTGCATGCACCTGTTGATTGAACTGCTACTGTGACATACTTTAGCAAAATGCCCAATCTTTTTGCAATGACTGCACTGAGCTAATTTTGCTGGACATCCTGTGTAGCTTGCAAGATGTTGTGGGGATCCACAGCGAAAGCATGCTTTTACTGTATTTTGCATTTGCTGATTCAGTGGCTTTTCATTAGTTTTCCTTTTGCAATTGTTTGTCTGCAGTGATAGTGAACATTTCTGCAAAGGAGTCACAGCCTGGACTGGGCCTCCTGTACCCTGGCTCATTATTTTGGCTTCAGCTGTAGCTGACTCAATCTGAGTAGCAATGGTTATTGCTTTTTCTAGTGTAAATTGTGGTTCTAGAAGTAAGCGTTCTCTTACATGAAGCATTGTTGTTTTGTCAATGAGCTGGTCTCTAATCATTTCATCTGCCATCTTCCCAAAGTCACAAGTTACAATCAGACTCCTCAGGGAAGCCATATACTGCATTATAGTCTCCCCTGGTTTCTGCTCACGCTGGCGAAATCTGTAGCGATTAGCTACTACATTCACTTTTGGCACAAAAAAGTTCTTTAATGCAGTGAGTGCAGTCTCATATTTATCATCTGCAAGGGGAAAAGTGTAAAATATACGCTGCCCTTCTGCTTCAAGGCAGTGGATTAGCAGAGCACGCTTTCTTACTTCAGAAATCTCTGTAGCACTGATTGCAAGCAGATAAGTCTCAAACATACGGATCCAGCCAGTAAAAGCAATTGGAGGCTCACCTGAGCTTTGCAGAAAGGGTGCAGGTGGGTTCAGAGGCAGAAGATCCCATCCTCGTCGCCAAAATGTTGTATCCACCAGGCAAAGTATTAACAATTTCAACAGAACTTTATTTATAATGGAAGTCTCTTTTGCAAGCTGTAGCTACACACTCTGTAACTCTCCCAGCCTCCTCAACTCCTCCCCCCTCCTTCCTGTTTCCTGTCCTTTCAGACTCCCAACAGCCAGTGCTCCCAGTTCCAATAATCACATGCAGCATCTAAACACCACACTCATGTGCATTGCATTTTTCAAACTCAGAGCCTGCTGACTGAATGTTCTTAATGGAAGGCACTTCATTAGCTCCGGAGACCAGGCTGAGCCCAAGTTTTGCAGTTATCAGATTGTAATTCAAAATTCATCTAATGACAGACATTCCCTTAACAGCCAACAGCCATGCATATTTACCCTCTCTCTTCTCCCTTTTCAATCCTTCCCAACCAGAATGCAAGACTATACAAAAGTTTTGGGGGATCCAGGGAACAATCTGACACTGAGCACACTGCCCATACCCTTCCAAAACAATTACCATGGAGACAGGGCAAACTGCCTCTTTTGCACACACACCCCAGGTAGCCCTGCCAGAATGGGAATCGAATAATACTGCATTTTGTGTCAGAGTCAAATTTTGATACCCATGCCGTGTGAGCCCTTCAAAAGTACACAAAACGAATCCTTTCATTCCTAATCAGAATTCTGTTTTTCCTCCAATTTGTTTTAAGTAATCTCTCTGACTTTTCCACATTCCAGCGTAGGAAGTTACCAGGAATGTAACAATTTGACTATAAGACCTTTAAAAGGATATTCTTACTGTTCTCTACCTGGGTTTGGATGATCTGGGTCCCCAGTAGAGCAGCAGTATGATTCTTATCAACTCTGCATGAGGATTAAGGAGAGCACCTCCTGACAGGAGAATCTGAAGGAAAGTCTCTGTGTTTCAACTCATGGAGTTTCCTGCTTCCAGATATCCTGTGTGGTTTTATACATACAGCATAACATGGCCCTCTGTGATTAAGTTCTCTAAGGATGATTACTGTTTGTTGATTCCCTCTTTTAAGAAATCAGTGACTATTCCAGACCAACAAACACAGCCAGTGGACAAGGATCACTAGAGCACTTGCAAGGAATGAATAATTTTTAAAATAAAATTTGCTTAAGTATTTTTAAAACACTTAACCTGATTTCACTTTAAGGGATTCTGTCAATTGCTCTAATAGGCCAAAGATTGATTTTTGAGTCACAAATATGCACTTGCTCAGTGCTTGTCCATTACTGAGTCTGTTTTCCCTGCTCTCACATTAAAGGACTGAGTACTTTATAAGAATCCTCTCGGAAATGGTCAGAATTTAGCATTACTGAATATATCTTAAAAGCCTACAGGCCCTGGAGCACTTGGCAGGAACTTGTGTCCCCTGCTCAGTCCTCCATAGTATACTTGACGAGCCTGGAGAGCTGAAGAAAACTGGTACAAGCATTTGGCAATACTAATGCTGCAAACAGTGGGTGGAGAAAACAAATCCTTTAACTGTGCATTTGCTGAAGTTCCGTTGAATGTGAGTCAGAGTTTAAGTGGGTTATTTTGTCGTACTTTTTCTATGTTATAGCTATGTAGCTAGATATAAAAAGTAAAGCCTCACTATGTAAATTGAATCAAAACATGAATATTTTGCTTCCAGAATGTTTATGGCAGGAAGAGGTATGCTGCTTTGAATTAAAATAAATAAATAAATCTTGAATAGTCATCCTGGCCCAGATCCATAAAAGTATTTAGGCACCTAAACCCCATTGAAATCATACTGTTGAGGATCTGGGCTCTGAACATACAGACTACAGAGATTAGAACTCTCTTTTTTAAAGCCATGTGTGCCGATGTCTTAATTAGACGAGTTTTTAAATCTCATGGAGATGTATACATTAATATGAGAAAAGACGCAACTTTAAACCATACATTAGCATGCTCGTAAATCAACAGGCATCAATGTCTATTGGAGGAGTCTTTGGCGGTGTTACAGTATCTTTACAATTGTGTGCCAATACACATTTTAGTAACTACTGAACCAGGGACCAAAACACAAACTTGGTATTAAGTAGCCTGGATTAGAGTAATGCACGACCAGGGACTGACTTTTTTTTGTTCTTATGCAGCTGGAAAAAGCTCACAAGATAAAGGTCATCCTGTGAACTCTGCCAAGAACACTGGAAAAGTTGTATTTAAATGTTTTATGCTGCAAGAAAATAAACAAATAAAGAATAAATAAAGTGCAAATGTGACTCATTTCCTAGACAAAGGATTTTGGACCTGCTGAGGTATTTTTATCCAAGCTGACTATATTTTAGGTAGAATTGACCATACCACAGAATTATAACGAGATGGGAAAAGTGCCTCTCTCTCTGGAATTTCTGAGGGTTCTAGCCTCACTAAAATTCCGTTTCAGTGGTGGAGTCTACGTGGGCTTCTCTGGCTGCCATTGTGTTTAGCATGATCCTCACTCAAAAGCCCACTCATTCCTGCTCCTTAGCGCTCACCAGGTGAAGAATGCTTCCTTGCTTTACGGGGCAGGGTAGGGCTGGGAGGAGGGCGGAGTTGGACAGCTGCCCAGAGGTGAGGAGGAGAGAGGGAGATTGCCTGCCTGAAGATGCCCAGCCTGGGCCCTTCCTTCTCTGGCTCTCTGCCTCCCATTGGCCAGCTGGGAGCGAACAAGGATTGATTGGCCCCCATGTTCCACTCTCCCATTAATTTAAACCTTTTCCCAGGCTGTAGGGACCTCCTATCCTCTTTAGCTCTCCTGCCCACACCTCCTTGTAGTTGTAGTGTACGAGCTGGGTTTTTTCAGGGCGCTGTGGGTCTGACTGATTGCCTGTTTGGAGGTCTGGAAGGAATTTTTCCCACTAGACCCAACTGGCAGAGATCTGGTGGGTTTTCTCACCTTCCACACAGCATCGTGGAGGCACAGTGAAGTTGAAAGGGGCACAGCTTGGAAATGTAATATTAGAAATATACAGGAACGTTAGTTCATTGCGTTGCAACTTGCAGCAAGAATCCAGTGCAGATAAAGGCCAAAAAGGTCCAGCTCCCAGATATAAATGAGACCCAAGATTTCATTGGTGGACCCTGTTCCTGTAAGAAGTGGAGACCGGAAGACTTTGCAGACCAAGGTACTCCCTTAGCACCCTCTACCCGCCCCCCCCATGTGGGGTGGGAGGCCAAGAGGATTCAGAAGTGAGCTGAGTCCTTGGGGTAGCCTGAGGAAGGTCTATCCTGAGGTATTGGTTATATGGTGGGAGCCCATGTAGCCCCACACAGCTGAATGGCTGGTATGTGAGAGATGGATTGGGCCTATAGCGCCAGTCCTCAGTGTTAAATTAACAAAGGTGCAACCTGCCATTTAAATCCATCCCAGTGTCTGTCTGTCTTCATCTGTGTGTCCTGATTAAGCCACAGCTACTCTCTTGCCAATAGACTGAAGACCTCAGAACTACTCAATTAAATATGCTCAGAGAGCACAACAGAGGTGAAGGATCTCTGCAATTACCTGTGCCAAACCCAATGCATTTTTGGCAACCCCCTTTTCTAGCCAGTCACTTATACTGTCCCACTTGTTCAAGCTTATGGATTAGGATGGCTGCAATATGTTTCTCATGGTGTTAATTCAGGTACTCTTTGTCACACTATCCAGAGTGACTCACAACCATGAGTACCAACCTCAGGGCAAACTGTCAAAAGCAGGGCAGACACCCCAAACTGATGGTATGTTCTATAATTAGATTTCACCAGCCCCATACGACATGTGAACTCCCCAAGTACTGCAATAGTCTTATAATGGAATCATGGACAGACCCCTTAGACACTCCGGTCTATCTTGTCACCCAGGCAAGCTGGGCTATGTGATAAATGGTCACTTATACCAAAAATCACAAAATATTCCAGGTTACACCCAGTCCCGAGAGACCAGTCACTCACCTAGGTTGATTTGCATCCTAGATCTCACACCAAAGATAACACTGGTAGCCAGTTCTATAGTGAACTAACTAAAGGTTTATTAGCTAACAAAAAGGGAATGAGAGTTATTGAGAGGTTAAAGCAGGTAAATTTATATATACGGGTGAGTCACAGTCTATAATTCCAAATGGTAGCAGAGATGTAGTGTTCTGCCAGTTTCCCAAGTGTCTCTCAAGGCTACCCAGAAAAACTCTGGGGATCTCAGTCTTCTCATTCAGTTATTCTGTTAAATCCACACTGTCCAGAGATGAAGAATTTTTCTTTGCATCCATACTTCTAGCTTCTTTTTCTCACAAAAAAACAAGTTGACAGTGTCACTACTCACATGGGCTCTTTCTTTGAGGATGGAGAGAAAGGAATGCATTTAGAGACTTTCATCTCCAATCATCACACACAATGCCCTCTTGCTTTGAAATGTGCAAGAATTAGCACTTTCCTGTTAAAATTCTAACTTCTTTCTTATTTGATGGGTTATTTAGTAACAGGGTATATACAATGTAAATCATAGAACTGGAAGGGACCTTGAGAGGTCATCTAGTCCAGTCCCCTGCACTCATTAAATGTTTGCAATTACATTATAACAGGATACAGATAAGTGAAAACAATGCATGCAGCATCCCATTAGTTTGCATGAAGTTTAAATACCAAATACACTCATACATTTAGCTATCACTTTGATCTATACTAATACACAAGGGAATTGGCCTGGCTGCCACATATGTGCAGTGTAACTGTAGCTGTGTCGGACCCAGGATATTAGAGAGACAAAGTGGGTGAGGTAATATTTTTTATTGGAACAACTTCTGCTGGAGAGAGAGAGAGAGAAGCTTTCGAGCCACACAGAGCTCTTCTTCCAGCTATGCATTTGTAAGTGTTCAGTGAGGCCTGGGGCTTTGGCATGAGCTGGTGTCACTGCCAGTGTCACTCTCTTATTTTGCATTAATCCCAGGCAGAACGAATGTATACAAAGTCTTTGTTTTTGTGCCTCATGCCAGACCATATTATTGACAACATGGGATTCAAGCCTTTCAAATGGTTGGTCACTGCATGAAGCAAATCCGAAGTTTCTGTTTTGGCCTCATTTGTGATTTACAGACGATTCCTGATCCCATGCCCCCTTGTGCCATTGTGTTATCTTCTTTGCACACAGTGCCTGTGGCAGTGCCTTTCTCATGCATGAATTCTGGCTCCTCAAATGATCCTCTGGTTTTGCCAGAAGAGCACTGCAATACAGTGGGCCAAATTCATACCTCTTGCAACTTCTTTGCCTATACTTCCCTTTCCCCCATAACAGGCATGTTTCTATCAATTTACCCATGGTAGGAGCAATGAGGAGTTGTAATTTGGTATGTGGTGTAAAAGTGTCAGTGCTTGCATACAGGAGGTACTTTTTGCAGAGGATCTCCTCCTCACAATGGAACCCTAGCTTCAGCGTAAAGCCCTGACAAACTCGTGAGTGCATGAGCAGTTAAACACTCAAAGGAAGTTGTACCACTCAGGCTGCTTAAATGACATTTCCTGTGTTGCAGTGCCTGCAGCTGAGCCAGTCCATTGCAATGAAGATTTCAATCTATTCTGCCACAGCAAATGCAGCACAGCAACTCACTGAAGCATAATTAGTGGCATACATATAAAGATATCACTTACAAAATCATGAAGTTTAGCTTGGAACATTAAAATGACTTTCCATCCGAAGCGTATCCATTCTGGTAACTGTGGAGACGAGTGGAAATGAACATAGCCACTATACTAATTATACACACTTGCACCCCTACTTGTTTCCCCTCAAGAGGCCTTGGGAACCTTTAGCTGCTCAGCTGAGCAAGTTACCAAATACGCCAGTTATTGTCCTGAAGAGCTAGGACAAAATGCAGCACCGGGTACACTAATCCATTTAGAACAGCAAATGATAGGACAAGTCTGAGGTAGCAAATTTGTTCCACAGATCCTTCAACTATTTATACAGATTACCCTCATCAATTTTCTCTAAGTAAACTGGCTCTGTTTTGATAATGAAGGCATTTTAAACAGCTATGAAACCAGGACAGACTGCATATTAACAACTTGCACAGCTGCTAACACCCTGAAGACACAGTTTAAAGATATGAAGTGACTTGTTTAATGTAGACTGCAGTGCAATTTGACAATGTCCAAACGTTCACTTTGGAGCTGGAACAAGATTAGAGGCATCTACATTATCTGTGAAACACTGTGCTCTGTACAGTCAAGCTTGACTGTAGAAGTTGTTTCCTTTCTTGGAAGAGAATTGAAAAGAACAGAGCATTCCTGTCAACACTGCCATACCATAGTGGTGGATAATGAGCCTGTTTCACACATATATAATTACTACTTACGTGCATTCTTTTCTACACCCACTGCATTGGCACATTGTGAGTAGAAATACAAATCCGCCTACATATCTGAATTCCAGCAAGGTGGCCAATAGTCAACGCGAGTCAATAATTTGGAATGGTTTCATTAGAACCAAGGGATCCCTAGCACAAAGTTTATGTCAACAACCTAATGACAGCCATTCTGTACACACAGATTCAAGGAAAAAGACAAATATTTACTTTCTGTGAACTGTTGCTGAGCATATTATTTACAGTAGGCCGGCGCTGGGTAGCTTTGCTAATAATAAAACCCAGATGTTGATGGGAAAGCTTTAAAGCTCTTTAAAAGTAAGAGGACTCAGACCTAAAATATTTAGATACAGTATATGGTTCCACGTTTGCAAGTCAAATCAACAATTTAAATAAGCCCACTTTCTTTCGGAACAAAGTATGAAACAGTGTTGCTCTGGCCGTCAAGTACTACACCCCACACTTATAAGCGTTGAGATATTTTGACATCTAGAAGAATGAATGGGACTTTTTGAGGAAATGAGAGCAAGATGATCATCAAAGAGGCTCCCACTGTTCCAAGTTTTACCCCGGCTCTGCTTCAGCACTCACACTCTACAATTCCAAATCTGATGCCACAATTGGGAATACATCACAGTCCTGGAGAATGCCGGGCACCCTCAACTCCCATTGACTTTAAGAGCAGTGGAAAGTGCTCAGCACCTTGCACAATGAGGCCTTTAGTAACCAATGCCCTGCACGGACGTCAAACACAAGGTAGAGGACTTAATTCTTAAATGGCCAAACATGAGGCAGTGTCACGACTAGAGGAAGAAATTCTAACAATGTGCACCTAAATAGTTCAAATGACAATCACTGATGTAAGTAAATCAGCTCCATCACTTCCCCTTAATAGGCTCTGACTCGTCTCTCTACAAACAAACAGAATAAGGTACTATTTGATGCAAATTTCGTCTATTGTAATTACAAAGGTTTCCACAATTTGACCAGCTCCATAACAGGTCTGATAACATTCAGTGGCCAGATTCTGCCTGCCCCTTTTGAGGGTGTGCAGTGGGAGGGTGCAGTGGAAAGGGCTAAGGATCTTCTCACCCCTTATGAGCCCATTCTGGGGAGTGCAAGGATTTCTCCCACTCTGCTCCCTCATGGGTGCATATGACCTGGCAGAGGGCAAAGAGAGGGAAGGGCCATGGTTGCCCCACCTGTGTATCAACAAGCAGAGTGATGCAGAAGGGGGTGAAAGGAAGTTTCAGCGTGCCACCGAGCATCAGGTCTTTGTCTGTGTGGCACAATCTAGCCCCAGATAAATCATTCACTGGAGGTGAGGTTTTCTCCCATGAATTTGTGAACAATTTAATCTATTTAACTAGCTGCCAAATATCCCAAGTTTAATCAGACACTTAGCTGCCTTGCATGCACTCTGTGTTATGATCCAGTGGAAACGATCTACACTACCCCTCAAAAAACACTTTTGACTGACCCTTAGCTCCTGGAACAATGAAAACGGCTCTGGAGGTATTATAACCACATGCTCTAGTAGCTAACTTAAAATAAGGCAATGTGTCACATGGAAAAACGTGCAATTGTGAAATGCAATGTATATAACTGCGACTAATTCTGTATTTTGGCTGGACAACAAAACAGAGCAGTTGGATTTGCTGTTGTGTTAAACACAGTCACTTTATCATTAGGGACTTGATTATGCCATTTAAGCAGAGTCCACAATGAGGGGTACAGGCCACCATGTCAGGAAAAACACTGCAGGCTTTCTGGCTTAGCAGGGCAGAATACTTCCTGGAATTCCTGGGCATACACAGGCTGCATACTCACTGCTATACCCTTTTATGGGGTATAGCATACACCCCCTCTCTGGCATGGCCCCACCTTCTCTCCACCCCCTTTGAGGTGACATAAGCCTCCAGGGGCATATGGACGGAGCATGGTGGGGAATCATTCCTGCAGTCCCCAAAGTACAGAGACACAAATCCACAATGGCATTGCAGTGCCTAAATTTTAGGCGCCTAGCCACCCCGTGGAATCTACGAAGCCTGGGTTAGATGCCTAGGCGCTCTGTATAATTAATGGAGAGAGATAGGTGCCTGAGAATGGAGCTAAAAAAAGCCAGGATGCTAGGCAAGGAGACATCTAAGCTAGCCAATAGCAGGTGCCAAATAGAGGGGAGTGTCTTAAGCCCCATCCCTCACTACAATTTAGGCACCTAGGTCCAGGCTGGAGAGAAGAGCCTAACTCTGCTTGGAACCCAGAGCCTGGAATCCACAGCTGGGAACCCCATTCCTGGAGCCAGGTACCTGTGCTGTTTCTTGCAAGAACAGTGCCAGTGAACACCTAACTCCACACAAAATGGTCAGGGGGTGGCCACTTCCCTTATTCTCATTCACCCAGTGGTAGGGGAACTCACCTGCGCATTCAGAGATCCTGGTTCAGTTCCACCCTCTATCTGATGAGCAGGGATTTGAACTTGAGTTTCCCACCTCTCAGGTGAGGTGCTACTAGGAACCAAGTTCTGGAGCAGAGCTAGTCTCCAGGCAACCTCATCAGTACAGCTGGCCTGCAAGCAGGCTGCCTGATGAGCCACACCACCTGAGTGGCTTCAGAGGCCAGCAGCAGCAGTTCCGCCGGCCCTCAGTGCTCATACCCACCACTGTGACTGCTCCTCTGTTACCTTGGTCCTGCTGCTCCTGCTTTGCCCCCAGCCTTGCCTCTATCTTGCACCTGCCTTGAACTCCGCCTTGCCTGATACACTGCTCGACCCAGTTCCTGACCTCCAGCTCGAACTTTGGCTCTGGCTTCTTCTGACTACAGACTCTAGTCTGGCTCTTGACTCTGGTATCCAGTTCCTGCCCTCCGGTCTAACCTTTGGCTCCAGCTTTTGACTATTGAGTCCAGCTCTGACCCTAGTCCTTAGTGCCCGACGACTGCTCTGACCACCAGGCTAGACTGCCCCTGTCCCGGTCACCTGACAGGTGCCCTAAGACAACTGGACTATAGTGTCATTCTCACTCTGTCTCTTTGGCCCAATGCATATTTAATTATCTATACACAGTGGAACAACTTCAGCTGCAGAGACAGAGCACCCATATCAGACTATCCATAGCTCAGTGGTTAGGCCACTCACCTGAGAGGTGAGAGACCCCTGTTCAAATCCCTTCTCCTTATTGGGGGGTGGGGTATAAACTGGGGGTCTCATATGGGGGATGAGTACACAGGGATAAAGGCTATATGGGAGGTTGCTGCTGTCCTCCAATGATTTTGTGTGGAGTTAGGCATGCTCAAAGCATGCCTACTGGATTGGGCCCTGCTGGGAAGATAGCTGGGAGAATGCCAATCTGTACCTGGTTTGAAGGCCACACTGGGGCTTCGGTGTGAGTTAGGCAGCAGGACTCCTGTCTAAGGCAGCACTGTGCATGCCTGGAGGCAGAAACAAGCATCTAGGGGACTTGTACAGCAAAAAATATTGGCACTGAGTGATTCTAGGCACGTAGGGTTAGAAGGCAGCCAAATGAGGGTTTTGAGGCTCAGTGACACCCAGGGCCGGCTCTGGCTTTTTTGCCGCCCCAGGCAAAAAAGCCTCCGCCGCCGCCCCCACCCCCCACGGGGGGGGGGGGGGGGGCGGAGCCGGGGGGGGGCGGCGAGCCCCAGCGGGGGCTCCGCTCTCCCGCCGGGGGGAGGGAGGTCGGAGCCCCGGGGCGAGGGTGGCGAGCCCTGGCGGGGGCTCCGCTCTCCCCCCGGCGGCCGGGGGCAGGGCGCCGGGGGGGAGGGCGGCGAGCCGCGGCGGGGGCTCCGCTCTCCCCCCGGCGGCCGGGGGGAGGGCGCCGGAGGGGAGGGCGGCCGGAGCCCTGGGAGGAGGGCGGCGAGCCCCGGCGGGGGCTCGGCTCTTCTCCCCCCCCCCGGCGGCCAGAGCGCCGGGGGCAGGGCCGCGAGCCCCGGCGGGGGCAGGGCGGCGAGCCCCGGCGGGGGCTCGGCTCTCCACCCGGCGGCCAGAGCGCCGGGGGCAGGGCGGCGAGAGGGCGGCAAGCCCCGGCTGGGGCTCGGCTCTCCCCCCGGCGGCCAGAGCGCCGGGGGCAGGGCGGCGAGAGGGCGGCGAGCCCCGGCGGGGGCTCGGCTCTCCCCCCGGCGCCGGGGGGAGGGCGGACAGAGCGCCGGGGGGTGGGCGGCGAGCCCGGCTGTGGCCCCGCTCTCCCCGGCGGCCCGAGCGCCGCGCCGCCCCCCTCCAGGTGCCGCCCCAAGCACCAGCTTGGTTGCCTGGTGCCTGGAGCCGGCCCTGGTGACACCTACATTTTTAACTTAGGCACCTAATGTGGGAGGTTGGGATCTTAAGTCTTTTTGTGGATCTGGGCCAGAGGCTGCAACTTTACTTGGCCCTTCCATGGATCATGCAAATGGGGAAGGCAACTTACACTTTCCCCAATTTCCCCTGTGTATCTGCATGAAGTCCAGGCACAATCTGGCTGGACAAGTACCAGGACTGATCAATTACTAGTATCATGGAAGGATGTCATATTTATCCTCCTGATGCCACCAAATGATGCTTCATATCTTGCTTACAATATGTGGAGACTTTCACACCCTACTAAGTCTTCCCTGATTAACAAGAATAGTTGTATGGGGCTTATTCTGTCACCCTTACTCAGCCGGAGTAGCATCTGCCCCCTCCCCCCCACCACCACAGTCAGCCCCATTGCACTGGGTTCTACATTACTGATTCCAAAGTTTAGTGTCCTCCAATAGATAGGCAGACAATGCCAATCTTTCCAAGCTTCTTTGTCTCCTTGGGAAGAATCACTTTATACAGAGTAATTTCTAGCAAAGAAAAGATACACATTTACAGCTACAATGTGACAAAGCACCACTAAGAAATAAGATATAACACAGCAGTTTGTAAAATAAAGTACTTGAGACAGGGCCAAATTGTGGCTGTAAGCCACGGCTGCCTGGTGCGGGGGAGAGAGAGAGGAGAAGCCAAGTAGCAGTAGGAGGCAATACCCAGATAATCAAAGGCTAGGAGAAACCTGGAAATCAATAATGCTGAAAGAGACTTGTAGACATAGCCTGCTTAGAGTTTATTAGTGTTTAGGAAATGGAAACATTAAAGAGAACAAAAGTCAGGCCAAGATATTTTTTGGGTTGACTGACCACGGGTATGACATCAGCAGTAGCAGCTAGTAAGAAAGCTTAGAAATTGACAGAACTCTAATCTCCTTTCAGAAACAAGTGGTAAAATCACACATGGGAAGATGTGCATTTATCTGGATAATTACTGAATTACCTGCAAAAATCCTCTACACATTAATGGGAGAGCAGTTTCCACTTTGCTGAACAACTGTTATATATCAGCCTACCGTTTTGTACAAAAATATCTATGCAAAAAGTGAGATAACCAGTCAAAGATCTATGGGCTCAATCCTCCAAGGTGCTGAGCACTCCGAACTCACATTCAAGTCAGTTGTAGGTGAAGACAATCAGCATCTTACCAGACTGAATGTAATTGATATCATTGACTGTTCTGTCTCTGGTAGCAGGTCTGTTGTGCTAGATCTATCTCTTGCAAGAGCTTCATGCTTATTCTAAGTATTATCAATGTATGACCCATACAGTTATGACCACATGTGGGTTTCTACTTGTGTTTTTCTGTACTATAGGTCTTCATCTGACTGTCCAATGCAAGATAAACATTTTAGTCAGTGTATTGCTGTATTTAGCTTTACATGAGAACTAAATCTTCATACGATGCTGAAAGTTTGATCCAAATAGTATATGCATCATACTCTGTATGAACAGAAAATGAAATACATGTAATGTTTCCCCGTCTTTCTCATAGCTTGTTCCTAACGGTAGCATTCATAAATTACATGTAGTCCAGCAATGTAACATACTTGGTCAATATGTAAAAATCTTGCCATTAGCATTTGCTGACATGTGGCATACCTCTCAGCGAAGTGAAAGGAATAACTAGCTGGAGATTTGGCTGTGACATTGCCACACATTGGGCGGCATGCCTCAGTTGGAAAAAAAAAAAAAAAGAAAGAAAGATTTGAATATTCCCCAAAACCTATCTCCAATCTGTATTTTTCTATGCAGTATCTTTTTAATGCTCTCATAACTATAGAATCTAGGTGTTGCCTACATAATTAAGATCCACAATTAATTCTGGTTGAAGAAGGAGCTAAACTCTTTTTAAGGTATATTATCGTCCGTGCTGCAAACCTAACATTTCAATCTCTATTTGCTTTTTCTTCAATAGTATGTAAACTTCTAAATCAATACAGTATCTTTTAAAATATGCTGAAAAGTTATATCATCTGTACAAACTGCAAGGTATTGACTGGTATTGACCATGTTACAAGGCATGCATTATATAGAGAAAGAGAAAAAGGGATTTTCATTCACAGGGATTTTCATTTCAGCATGCTAGTCAAAAAATAACTGAAGAGATCTGAAAGGCACAATGTGCTCAGGCATTCTGGAGCACAAATTCGTAACACTCAGAAGCAGCATCACATAATGCCTTAGAGATCACACCACACTTAGCACTTGCTCCTGTTAATACCAGAATGACAGATCTATACCCATCTACCTGCTTCCTACTACCCTTCTGCATCTCTGTAAATCCAAGTGTAATTTATATACACCATATAACACATGAAGTGATTTTTTCTCTTACTGCACTCTCAAATAACGTTGAGAGAGCACATCATATGCTCTCTTACTTTTGGGGACCAATTTATTTATTTTAGCCCCCCACCCTTCCAGAATAAATGGCAATTATAGCTCTTAACTAGCAGCAACCTGTCCAAGTGAAGCTGAAAACAGCAGTCAGCAAATATATTAGAAATTTGAAATGCACAACTACTTTCCATATTAGGAATGTGGATTTCAAAAGAAACCCTTAGCCTCAATTTAAATAGTGATCTGGGGAGTTTCTTACCTTCTATGACCTGAGCCGCTAAAACAACAGGGAGAAATGAACCCCAGTGCAGCAATAGCAAATTCCAGGGCCGCCAGCAATGCCTGGAGCAAATTTGCCAAGAAGAGGGAGAAAAAAAGAAAAAAAAGATAAGACTAAAAGTTAAAGGCAGAAATTCTAGAAAAAAGTAAAAAGTTAGCATTCTTACCTTGAGAGCATTTTTTTTAAAGTTTGTTGAAAGACCTTAAGTGGGAAAAATATTCAGTGAACATGAATTTTTACTTCTGAAAAGAAAAAGTTAATAAAAATTGGAGTCTGTTGTCTCCTCCAACGTTCGAGTGAAACAAAGGCAGCTCTCAGGCTCTCTCAGTGACTCATTGCAATGAGTGCTCCAACACTGAAATCTGACTCCTTCTAGATTTTCCTTTCAGACCACTGCCTTAAACTCCTTAACCTTATTCCCTACCTTATTAATGGAGACCCACTTTTGCTGCACCTCCTTCCATTGCTATCATTATCCACTCTTGCATCTAACTACACAGCATACGTACACTAACCCATTTGGTAGAGTTTCCCCACAGCCTCTCCCTTCCACCACTCATCACCTCCACTCCCTTACCTCCAACATCCTTCCATCCAATATAGCCCAAACTAGGCATCTCTGTATGGTATTCAACACTTCTCCAACCAGACAGATTTGCCAACCTATAACTTAAGCAAGTTTTAAAGTAATGAACAAAACAGGAAGCCCCCCCCCCCCCCCAATCAACTGCAATATACGTCCAAGTTAACAGGACTATAAGTGGAAATTTCTAATCACATTCTTATCTCTGGCATGTCCTGTATTTCTAATATTCCTGTTTATAAAGGTTTACACCTATAGTGTAAGTTCAGAGTCTGTGTCTATATCCATGTCTATACATACATGTGTATGCATTTACAATAGTGACTCCATAGCTAAGGGTTTTAAAGTTTCCATTATAAGTGTGAATTTGCCCCACCCGTCTAACTTTCTGAAAAATGCTTTTTCCAAACACAGTTTCTTATGTGTAGGTCCTCCCCAAAGGAAAATTCTTTGAAAAAAAGTTGAAGGTTAATCACACAAGCTTGTTCCAAGTTATAAAACTTTGAAAAAGTGCTCTCTTGTCACTGTTTGAAAAGGGCAGGAGGGAAAAGGGCCCTGACCCCCAGGGATGAGTATTCTGAGTCTGAAAAGTGTTGTGTGGGGGTTAGGCTGGAAGGAGCTGAGGGGGCTTGGGAAGATCTGAGCTGGGATATGATCATCGTTTTACCCCAAAAAAAGTATTTTTTTTTCCATTTTAATGAAAGTTAGGGAAAACCCCAGTCAATAAACAGTCTTTAGACTGAGTTAAGTGCTGTGTATTCTAAACCTTAAAAACAATTATACGTTAACAGGCATTAATAATTATAGTTTTTAGATAACCCATGTGCTGGAAAAAACAGAAATTCACAGTTACGCTTCCAATCATCGCCACTACCACCTTAAATCTGCCCCAGACTCCATTTACAGGCTAGCAGGTTTACCTTGCTCATTTCGCCTCATCTGCATTTTTAATATAGCCAGAGACGACCACTATCCCACACCCACTTTCTGCGCATTGGCAAGAGAAACATCCACCAGCATATAGGCCAGAGACTTAATTTTCTTTCAGTCTATGTTCCCACTACAGACCACACACTCACTCTCACTTTGTTTTCACCCTTCACATGTGGTCTAGAGACCACATCCCCCTTGATCCATGATACAACATTGGGCTGGAGAGAGCACATCCCCCGCTTCTTCATTCACCCTCCTATGGAATTGTCTACACTACTTTTCCCGCCCTCTAGACTTCCCACTGTTGCTGCCACCAGTAGTGCTACAGTAGTACGTCTCCCTGCTATCCACAGGTAAATATTGCTTTTAAAAAGAGCCAAATACTGTATAGGAGCATCAGTCAGTCACTCAGTTCTGCAATATATCGTTGGCAGTAGCTAATAGGAATGATTGTTAGTGTTGTTATATCCTTTTTAAATCCTTCTTTACTAATACACAACCTTTTTTTTCTTTCCTAATATGCAAGCTTTTTCTTTACCCCAAGGAAAGACTACCTAAAAAATCTCCCCATTATGGTGTATATTTTTGTCTAGTGTAAATGGATCATGCAACTCTGCCATATTGAGTGCATCAAGTTTGGTATCTCTGCATTATGTTTCTTGCATATGATGAATATAACTAATTGAAAAGTATTAAAGAGATGGAGAGATTTATGTTCTATGCAGGGCCAGCTCTAGGTTTTTTGCCACCACAAGCAAAAAAAATTTTTGGCCGACCCCCCCCCGCCCTTTTTTTGGCTTTTACACATGTTTGTACTGTGCAATTTTGTTTGTTTGTTTTGTTTTCGGTTTTGGCTCCCCCGGTGTGGGGTCTGGAGCAATTCCACTTGCCCCCCAACCCAAGCAAACAGGAGCCCTCCTTGTTCCCTTTCTGTCTCTCTTCAAGCTTTGCTCTGTGCTGGGAGGCAGGGGGTGGGGATGGGGGTACTCTGGAAGAGGGTGAGAAGTGATGTGCCTGGGTCAGGGGCTGGGATTCTGGACCGGGGTGTGGAGGGTGGGACCCTGGCCCGGGACAGCCCGGCCCCCAGCGGGCTGGGCTGGCAGAGCAGCAGCCAGGGATGGGTCTCCGGGTGCACCGCAGGGGGCGGGGGGCAGTGGCAGGAGCCCCCTTTATAGGCGGTGGGGCACAGTGCGGGGCCATGGAGGACGCAGCTGCGGACCCGCTGGGCGGCAAGCCCTACTATTACTATGGGGAGGCGAACGAGAGTGGGCCGGGTGCGCAGTGCGAGTGGCCGGCGGACTGGGAGGTGTCCTTCTCGCTGCTGCCCATGCTCTACATGCTGGTCTTCGTGCTGCGGCTGTCGGGCAACGGGCTGGTGATCTTCACCGTGCGGCAGAGCCCGTGTGCCAAGCGCCGCTCTGCCGACACCTACATCGGTAACCTGGCCTTCGTGGTGACCCTGCCGCTGTGGGCCGCCTACACCATGCTGCGCTTCCACTGGCCCTTCGGCTCGGCGCCATGCAAGCTCAGCAGCTACCTGTTGCTGTTCAACATGTTCACCTCTGCCTTCTGCCTGGGCTGTCTCAACTCCGAGCGCTACCTGGCCATCGTGCGCTCGCTGCCGCGCTCCCAGCCCGTGCGCCCCCGCACTGCTCTCACTGACCGCACTCTGGCTGCTGGCCAGCCTGCTGGCTCTGCCCGCCCTGCTGCTGCGTGACACGCAGCCCAGCCCAGCCGACAACCAGAATGCCACCCCTGGAAATGTGCCGCCCCAAGCACGTGCTTGCTTTGCTGGTGCCTAGAGCTGGTCCTGATTCTATGTACACATTCTAGACTGTTCATAACTATTTACTAGATATTGTCATTTATTATAAAAGTATATGTTGCTTTAAATATTTTCTCCTTTTTTTCTAGCATTATTGGTATAATCAGAGTTTTTGCCATTTCTTTTATGAAACATTTTTTTACAGGGAAACGAATTATTAAATAGTGTTGATAGCCTGAAACAGAACATTTTGTTTGACTTTTTCTATGGCTCTCCCTATCTGTAACATGCTTGTCATACGGGGAGGGGAAGCAATCCTAAATGGTATATATTCAGGAAGGCAAAAAGTAAATACACAGATTATGTGATAAACCATGTCTGGGAAATCTCCATTCCAGCAGAGAGTAAAACAAGTACAAGCGATTGAGTTCTCATTACTTTTTAAGTTCCGTAAACCTCCTGCTTCTGTTAAATCAGAATTTCAAATCAAGTGGGGAGGAGGTTAAAAAATTGGCTACGAATGCCAGATAATTAATCTATTTTGTAAGTTAATATCCAATATGCCAGGAGGTTATTTTACAGAAAGTCTATAAAAAAGGGAATATATAGATCTACTTCTTACATAACAGCAGCATAGTTCACGTCAATGAACTATATGAAATAGTGCTGAGAATAACTTTAATTTCTGCTGGACGTTCGAAGGCGGATGTCTAACCAATGCTGATTATTTTTAGAGTTGCCAGGTATAGGAAAGTGAATCTAATATTTTTTTGAGTAACACGTACTCCTGACCTCTGTGAATTCCACTGGCCTTCACTGGGTGGCAATGGAGAAATCTGTAAATATGAATAGCTTATTATCTCCTTCCTGTAGGACCTTGAGATTTCTTCAGCTTCGGGTTCCTTAGTGGTCTCCCTGACTATGGAATATTAATAGCTGTGCTGAGTTTCACAATCTCCCCTGAGGGCAATGATCCAATTCTGTGTGTCTACTCCGTTCTAGTGTGGCCATTTTTCACTTCCATTTTAAGCTCAGCAGGAATTCATTGTTTGGAGGAGGATACAGATTGCTTTCCTTCCATTCTTTCTCAAAGTCCAATCTCTATTTGATTTTTCCTTCTGCCATGGTTTTCACGGTGTCACAGTTTGCCAGGCAATACTTTTATTTACTCTGTTGATTATCTGTCTCTTTTGACCAATCTTCCAGGGTAGTGATCTGTTTTCATCTCTGAGCCAGCACCCTTAATACTGCTATTGCAGTGCTTATTTCTCCTAATGTATTATTCATTTTAGCTTCCAGTTTAGGAAACTGAGTCCAAAATAGTTGTACAGTGTCTGGTAATTTCTGCTCCGACTGTCCTGGCCATCTGTAAGGCAAACAACTCATGGTCAGTAGTCTCTGACTCTTGTGATGCAGTTACCATTTTTGAGTCCC
This sequence comes from Emys orbicularis, assembly GCF_028017835.1. Lineage (NCBI taxonomy): Eukaryota > Metazoa > Chordata > Testudines > Emydidae > Emys > Emys orbicularis. The sequence continues at coordinate 179,568,097 of NC_088684.1, forward strand.
TAATCCTGCAATTGGCTCTGCACAGAGACACACCTGTTACCTGCACTGAGCCCTGTTAACTTCAGTGGAATTCCATGCAAGTGTCAGGGTCTGCTTACAAGAACTTTATTGCAGGATTGGGGTTCTGTGATGTTTTCCTTTTGTGTGTGCATGGTGTTACCAGCTTTTGCCCAAACTTCTGGCAACGGCCTATTCCTGACACTGCCAAAGTGCAAATAATTCACACTAATAGAAAAAAAATGGGAGGGTGAATGGGAACTACAGCTACAAACTACTAACCCTGTTGGGTATCTCGTCACCTCGGAAAACCAGACTGACCATACTGAATTACTGTAGACTGATACGACAAGTAATGAAACCATGTAATCATGCAATTAAAGACTATCATATGGGAGCTGAATTAAGGGTACATGTGCAACTTTACTCTGGCATTTCCTAACTTTTGAGGGCTTGACTTTACAACCTTTTATCATTTTAGGGGATGTAATTTCCTAAATGGTTTAAAAAGCAACCTAGAAAAACAAATGTCATCATCTGGAACTACAATGACCCCCAACTTGGGTCATCAGCAGGGTTAGGATGTTTAGATCCACAGCACAGTCTTCCGCCAATTGAACTAATGGAGTAACTGATAGGAACAACAGGTTGTCAAAAAATATGTAAACCAGCCGGGGGGAAGGAAGAGGGGAAAGGGAGGGAGGAGACAGACACTTTGCCAGTAGGTTTCACTGCTATTTCCTAGACAGCAAAGAAATGTTGAGTCTCAGGACTCCTGGGTTCAAATCCAGGTTCTGTAGGGGACCACAGACCCTTCAGTCCTTATCCCCTCCTCCTCGGCTCCTGCCCCAGTCCCTCTGCCCTGACTCCTGTCCCCCTCCTGTATTCCTGTCATTTCCCTCCTCCCCTCTATTCCTATCCCTTTCCCCCAGCTTCTGACCACGTGCCCCCCCCCCCAACTGAAAACAGGCTTTTATAATGGGACGTGTTAAGGAAGCTTAACTATAGATGTTTCTACCTGTGATACCTATAATCCCTTGACTTTTCTATATGGTGAAATGCAGAGCTAGATTCATAACAGGAAAAGCAAATGGAATTTAGTGATGGATAGAGGCAATTTATAAAGAATGGTCAACGCATTCATCTACCTTAGGGGTCAGCAACCTTTCAGAAGTGGTGTGCTGCGTCTTTATTTATTCATTCTGATTTAAGGTTTCGCGTGCCAGTAATACATTTTAATGTTTTTAGAAGGTCTCTTTCTATAAGTCTATAATATATAACTAAACTATGGTTGTATGTAAAGTAAATAAGGTTTTTAAAATGTTTAAGAAGCTTCATTTAAAATTAAGTTAAAATGCAGAGCCCCCCGGACTGGTGGCCAGGACCCGGGCAGTGTGAGTGTCACTGAAAATCAGCTTGCGTGCCGCCTTTGGCACGCGTGCCATAGGTTGCCTACCCCTGAATTCTACCTTATAAACAGCCTTTAAGATTGGAGAACATTTTATGAAGAAGAATGTTATATACTGTTAACATGGGCAGCACATGGCTCGGGCATTTGGGGAGGCTGGCACGAGCGTCAGAAGCTCCCCCGGCGCCTGCCCTGGACCATGGCTTTAGCCCAGGCCCGGCCCTGCTTGGCCTTCTCCACCCGAGGCCCTACCCATGCTCCGCCCACACACCACCCCAAGACCCGCTCCCACTTGCCCCCTCCCTCCCCCCCCCACTGGCTGCTCACCCTTATTCCTCTTCTCTGCTGTGAGGGTGAAGGAGAGGAGCAACTCAGCAGGTGGTGGGGTGCTCGGCGGAGGGGGCGGAGCGGGGATGGGAAGGGGCGGAGCGAGGGCGGACTGGGACTTCGGGGCAGAGCCCAGGTGGGGCAATAGCCCAGGTATCTGCACTCTCAAAAGTAGTGGGTTGGCAGCTGTTTGGGGAGGCTTAGCCTCCCCTGGCCTTTAATACCCACCACCTATGCTGTTAAGGCACAATATGATTTTAAGATGAGGGTCTGCCCAGAGGAAACAATAAAAGCTTGTGCCTTTAAATTAAAAAAAAAAAAAGCAAAACCCATACAGTTCAAGAGACCAGTTGGCTGATCCTTCTCGCTGTAGAAATAGGGGAAGAAGAGCAATATGGACTGTCCTGGTTTTCTAAGATACAGAATATCACGTGCTTTGGTCTACAGGAAAAGTGTTTGATTACTGAAGTGTGTAGCAGAGTGTGGCAGGGTCACCTTGGCTTCTGCCCCTGCTAGGTTCACAAAGTCACTCGGAGACCCTGGGTTTAGTAACCACTGGTGCACTTTATTCTCAGGCTTGTTCCCACCACCATTTCACCACATACAAGTAACCCATCACCATCTGCAGGCAGGAGGGAGGGGAGAGTTACCTCCCTGCTTCCATTCCCTGCCTTTTCCCTTTCCTCCTGCTCTCCCCCGGCTGGCTTTCATCCCCTGAGGCTTTCATGCAGCCCCAGGCTAATTAGGTAGCAGCTGTCTCCGCCTCCCCAATTAGGGCCAGGTTACTTCCAGCCTACTCTAATTTGTTCCTCTACTGAGGAGTGGGCATGACAGAGGGCTGAATTTGCAACCCTTTGCCCAGTACCCTGCCACAAGCATTATTAGATTTTGGGATACACTAAATACTGCTTTATTAAGAACTGCATACCATAGTGTAACTCAAGCTTAATTGTTAAGGATCAAATTCTGCTCTCAAGTACACTGGTGTGGTCAATGCTCAGTAACTCCAATAAGTCAAATTCATCCATGGTGTAAACTGCATTGACTTCAGTGAAATTAAACCAAGGATTAATTTGGCTCATTAACTTTAATGGAATTTACCCTGGTGTAACCAAGAGCAAAACTTGACCAAATATCGTTGATGCTATAGAACTCATCTAGTCTTAGATCCTGCCCCCCACATCCAGCCCAAATAACTGGAGGAGTTAGGCTGGGATCTGAAGCACTGTGTAAGGGCAAGGAGAGAGAAATGAGGATATGGAGGTAGATATTACCACATCCAAGGTAGAAGCCAAACTCGAACAGCTTAATAGGACTAAAAATCAGGGGGCCCAGATAATCTTCATCCAAGAATATTAAAGGAACTGGCACATGAAACTGCAAGCCCATTAACAAGAATTTTTAATGAATCTGTAAACTCAGGGGTTGTACCATATGATTGGAGAATTGCTAACATAGTTCCTATTTTTAAGAAAGGGGGGGGAAAAGTGATCCGAGTAACTACAGGCCTGTTAGTCTGACATCTGTAGTATGCAAGGTCTTAGAAAATTTTTTGAAGGAGAAAGTAGTTAAGGACATGAGGTCAATGGTATTTGGGACAAAATACAACATGGTTTTACAAAAGGTAAATCGTGCCAAACCAACCTGATCTCCTTCTTTGAGAAAGTAACAGAACTTTTAGACAAAGGAAACACAGTGGATCTGATTTACCTCGATTTCAGTAAGGCATTTGATATGGTTCCACATGGGGAATTATTAGCTAAATTGGAAAAGATGGGGATCAATATGAAAACTGAAAGATGGATAAGGAACTGGTTAAAGGGGAGACTACAACGGGTCATACTGAAAGGTGAACTGTCAGGCTGGAAGGAGGTTACGAGTGGAATTCCTCAGGGATCGGTTTTGGGACCAATCTTATTTAATCTTTTTATTACTGACCTTGGCACAAAAAGTGGGAGTGTGCTAATAAAGTTTGCGGGTGACACAAAACTGGGAGGTATTGCAAATACAGAGAAGGGCCGGGATATCATTCAGGAAGATATGGATGACCTTATAAACTGGAGTAATAGTAATAGGATGAAATTTAATAGTGAAAAGTGCAAGGTCATGCATTTAGGGATTAATAACAAGAATTTTTGTTATAAGCTGGGGATGCATCAGTTGGAAGTAACAGAGGAGAAGGAGAAGGACCTCGGAGTATTGTTTGATCACAGGATGACTATGAGCCGCCAATGTGATATGGCTGTGAAAAAAAACTAATGCGGTCTTGGGATGCATCAGGCGAGGTATTTCCAGTAGAGATAAGGTGGTGTTAGTACCATTATGCAAGGCACTGGCAAGACCTCATCTGGAATACTGTGTGCAGTTCTGGTCTCCCATATTTAAGAAAGATGAATTCAAACTGGAACAGGTACAGAGAAGGGCTACTAGGATGATCCGAGGAATGGAAAACTTGTCTTATGAAAGGAGATTCAAAGAGCTTGGCTTGTTTAGCCTAACCAAAAGAAGGCTGGGGGAGATATGATTGCTCTCTATAAATATATCAGAGGGATAAATACCAGGGAGGGAGAGGAATTATTTAAACTCAGTATCAATGTGGACACAAGAACAAATGGATATAAACTGGCCATCAGGAAGTTTAGACTTGAAATTAGACACAGGTTTCTAACCATCAGAGGAGTGAAGTTCTGGAACAGCCTTCCAAGGGGAGCAGTGGGGGCAAAAGACATATCTGGCTTCAAGACTAAGCTTGATAAGTTTATGGAGGGGATAGTATGATGGGATAGCCAAATTTTGGCAATTAATTGATCTTTGACTATTAGCAGTAAATATGCCCAATGGCCTGTGATGGGATGTTAGATAGGGTGGAATCTGAATTACTACAGAGAATTCTTTCCTGGGTGTCTGGCTCATGAGACTTGCCCACATGCTCAGGGTTTAGCTGATCGCCATATTTGGGGTCGGGAAGGAATTTTCCTCCAGGGCAGATTAGCAGAGGCCCTGGTGGTTTTTCGCCTTCCTCTGCAGCGTGGGGCAAGGGTCACTTGCTAGAGGATTCTCTGCACCTTGAAGTCTTTAAACCACGATTTGAGGACTTCAATAGCTCAGACATAGGTTAGGGGTTTGATACAGGAGTGGGTGGGTGAGATTCTGTGGCCTGCGTTGTGCAGGAGGACAGTCTAGACGATCATAATGGTCCCTTCTGACCTTAAAGTCTATGATTCTATGAAATCCTCTCCCTGCCCAGGCTGCGTGCTGCTATTACTCCAGCCTAAAGGCTACAGAAGTATCAGCGGTCCTTGCACCACACATGCCTTCTGGTCCTACTTCTGTCCCATCCCCAAAGATCTATAGCGCCCTGCTGTTTTGGGAGTCCCCATGGAAGTTTTCTTTATGGTACACGGGGGTGCAGACTTCTGGCCTCCTGCCCCTGCACACAGAATCACAATCATGCCACTATATCAAGGCAGGATTCAGGTCTTGATAGATATTTGTTACATAGTTACTGAAATCATTCTGATTAACTTTTTTAAATGATGCCATGCCGCTCCATGGCCCCTGTGACGGGGCAGAGCAGCCCCACACTGGTACAGCAGGAGTTAACCCTTCTCTCCTAGCAGAGGAAACCACGCCCCGGAAGCTCTGCTGGGCATGCTCCAACTGGAGCACAGATATAAAAGCCTGCAGATCAGCTCAGTCTGGGCTGACCGCCGGAGGAGAAGGCGCACGCCGCTAGCTCCTGCAGAGGGAGGGCCTGCGAGCCAAGACCTGGGAGGCAGCCAAGCCGAGACACTACCTGAGACCCAGACGGAGGGCGTCACCAGGGAGGAACAGACCGTAGGACCCCCTGCCGCAGAGGAACTGGTATTCACGGTAGGAAGTGACCCAGGGGAACTATAAGTATAAACGGCGTTAAAGCTGTATTGACGCTTGGCGTGTTGCGGGCGGATCCCCGCCGAGCAAGTGGCAAGGAAAGCTTGCAGCTAACAGGGCCCTGGGTCGGGGCTTGGTGGAGAGGGCGGGCCCGAGTCCCCCTACCCCCTCACCCCCAAACCGTGAGGGATCTTATATGGACTCTGGCCGCTAGGCCGTGCTACCCCGCTCGAAAGGGGGTTTGTATGGACTCCGACCGCTAGGTCGCGCTACTGCTCCAGACAGGGGGGCAGTAGAGAGGAAAGCCGAGAGGCCGTAACAGACCATCCGCTGATGGGCGGCCACAAGGACTGTAGAGTGGTGAGGCGCCGACACCCCATCCTACCCCTGCCCCAAGGGGGCGCTGCGGTGACAGGCCCGCCACAACTGGTGGAGAATGCGGGCAGCGATCAGGGCCTGAGACAAGGACCCAGACGCCCAAAATGGACCACGAGAAGCTTTTGAAATGGCTGCTGGAGAACCAGCAGCAGCAGGTGGTGCAACAGCAGCAGCAGCAAGCGCAGTTGCTCCGCAGGTAGCAGCACAACAACAGTTGCAAGCGGCGCAGCAACAAGAGCAGCAGCAACAGCTGATTCAAGAGCTGACGGCCCAACAACAGGCTAACCAGGAGCGACTGGTGCAGCAGATGGCAACGCTGATAGGACAGGCACCGAGCCCACCCCAGGCGCTGCAGGTGACAATGCCAGTGACGGGCTCAGAGGACTACCAGTGCGCCTAACAAAGATGGGGCTGGGGCATGACCCCGAGGCCTTCCTGGTGACTTTTGAGCGGGTTGCTACCGCCGTACAATGGCCCCCCACACACTGGGCCACTATTCTAGCACCCTACCTGACGGGCCCACTCAAGCCGCGTACCGTAACCTCGATCCACAGGACGCACTGGACTATGCGAAGGTCAAGGCCGCTGTCTTAGACCACACAGGCGTCAGCCCTGAAACTTATTGCCAGCGACTCTGCAGAGAACGGTACACGCCGGGAGCCAGACCACGAGCTGTGGCCCAGCGAATCCGCGACCTCTGTTGGAGGTGGCTGGAACCCGAAAGATGGACGAGTGTTCAGGTAGCTGAAGCTGTGGCACTAGAACAGTTCTTGCAGACCCTTCCCACTGGGGGGAGAGAATGGGTGCAGAGACACCGCCCCAGGACCCTTGCGGAGGCGACCTCCCTAATGGAGGATTACCTGGCAGCAGAGGGAGAACCGAAGACCAGCTCCAAAGGGGGGGTTCGGGTGAACGGAACCCGAACCCAGCCCGGGGGGCCCGTAAGGTCGACGGGGGAGGCCCCCGCCGATATGCCCAGCCACCAGGGGCACACACGACCCGCAGCGCCAAGGACCCATCCGGACCGGACCTTGTAAGAGGTCAAGATGACGCGCCGGGGAGGCAGAGCAGCCCCCGCCACACCCCGACCGAAGAAGGGAAGCGGGACTGCTGCTACGAGTGCGGACAGATAGGGCACTTCCGGAGGGAGTGCCCATACATGGATTGTAACTATGGGCAGGTGTGGGCTGCTGGGCACCGGGCCCGGACCTGGGAGCCGGGGAAGATAGTCATACTGGTGAAAGGAGACGGGACGTCTACCTGGGCCTTGGTGGACTCGGGGTGTAGCCAGACGGTCATCCGGGCTGGGCTGGTAAAGCCCTCCGGCCCCACCGGGGCCCCCATCAGCCTGCAGTGTATTCACAGGGACATGAAGCCATACCCCACCATCTGGGTGCAGCTCGAGGCTGCTCAGCACCGAGTTTGGTGTCTAGTTGGGGTGGCCCCAAAGTTGGCTTACCCTGTGATCCGATCCTAGGACGTGATCGGCCCGGCTGTGCTGACCTCTTGCGGGAGTGGGGTACGCAACCCGGGAGGAGAAGTGGAGGGCGTGCTAGGAGGCCTGGATTATTAGGCCAACCAGCGGCGGACAACCCCCTGGAGGGGCCCTCGGGGAATCCAGAGATAGAGGAGGGGAGCCGGACCCCTACTGAGGCCCCGACGGGAGAGGACCATAGATGGCTGGAGGTAGACTCCGACTTCCTGGAAGAGCAACGGGGGGATACCACCCTTAGTCGGGCCTGGGAGCAGGCGACGGGACCACCCGGGGAGGAAGACCAGCTCCTACGCCGGCAGCAAGGACCCTGATTTGAGATCCATCACGATTTACTCTATCAGGTAGTCCAGGAACCTCAGACGAAGGAAGACCTGCGCCAGCTGTTGGTCCCACGGTGGTTCCGACAGAACTTGCTCCACTTAGCTCACTCAGTGCCATGGGCTGGGCACCTGGGGAGGGAGAAAACACTACAACGGGTGGCCCAGAGGTTCTTCTGGCCAGGCATCCATAGGGAGGTACGGGTCTACTGCGCCTCCTGCCCCGAATGCCAGAAGACTGGCCCAAAAGGTGTACCAAGAGCCCCCCTAGTGCCCTTGCCGGTGATTGGGACACCCTTTGAACGGATAGGCTTGGACTTAGTGGGGCCTTGGAGAGGAGTAGCTCGGGCCACAAGTATATTCTGGTCGTGGTCGACTACGCAACACGGTATCCAGAGGCGGTACCACTACGGTCCGCCACAGCTCCAGTCATCGCTAACGAGCTCTTGCAGTTCTTCGCTCGGGTCAGCCTGCCGCGGGAGATACTAATGGACCAAGGGACTAATGTGACTTCTAGATTAATGGCAGAGTTGTGCCGGCTGTTGAATATCTGGGCGCTTAAGACCTCAGTCTACCACCCTCAGACGGATGGGTTGGTGGAGAGATTTAATGGCACCTTGAAAGCCACGTTAAGGAAATTTGTGGACAACGACCCCCGGCACTGGGATAAAGTGCTCCCAGCACTCCTCTTTGCCGTGCGAGAGGTGCAACAGGCTTCCACAGGGTTCTCCCCTTTTGAACTCCTCTACGGGAGGAAACCCAGGGGAATTCTAAACCTCCTAAAAGAAACCTGGGAGGAGCAGGAGACCCGCGTCCAAGGATCTGTACAGTACATCCTCCACCTGAGAGAGTGGCTCCGAGAGTTGGGAGCCTTCGCCCGGAAGAATCTGGTGAAAGCCCAACATAACCAAGAGGCGCAATACAACAAAGAGGCCAAGATGAGAAGTTTTGAGCACGGAGACCGTGTCCTCTTGTTGCTTCCTTCCTCCGAGTCTAAGCTGCTAGCTAAGTGGCAAGGCCCCTTCGAGGTGACCAGACACATTGGGCCTGTTGACTATGAAGTGCAGATGTCAGGGTGAAGAAAGGACACTCAGGTCTACCATGTAAACCTCCTCAAGGCCTGGAGAGATCGGGAGGACCTGATGATTGCCCCGTACCCTCCAGAACCCGAGTTAGGGCCATTGGCGGGGGAACCAGGGACAGCGGCCATAGGCCCGGAGCTTGACCCGGTCCAGCAGGAGCAGGTACGACAACTGATTTCAGCTTTCCCCACAGTCCTGTCGACACAGCCCGGGAAGACCATGCTGACCCACCACCATATTGCCACCGTCCCCGGCCACAAAGTGAGGGATGCCCAACGCCCACTCCCCAGGAAGATGTGGGAGATGGTGAGGAGAGAGCTCGACGTGATGTTGGCCCTTGGGGTGGTCGAAGAGTCGCGGAGCGAATGGCGGAGTCCCATAGTACTTGTTCCCAAGCCGGATGGAACGGTCAGGTTTTGTATTGACTTCCGCAAGGTGAACGCGATCTCGCGTTTTGATGCCTATCCCATGCCCCGGGTGGACGAGCTGCTGGAGTGACTAGGCAAGGCAGAATTCATCTCCACCCTAGACCTGACTAAGGGATATTGGCAGATCCCATTGACACCGGCCTCCTGAGAAAAGACAGCGTTCCCAATGCCATTCAGCCTCTATCAGTTCACAATGATGCCTTTCGGGCTGCATGGGGCCGCGGCTACCTTCCAGCGGCTCATGAATCAAGTGCTGAGCCCCCACCGCAGCATACATCGACGACATCGTAGTCTACAGTGCCAGTTGGGAGGAACATCTCCAGCACCTCATCGAGGTGCTACGAGCATTGGGCAAAGGAGGGCTCACTGCAAACCCAGCCAAATGTCACTTGGGCCAAAGAGAAGTGACCTACCTGGGCTATATGGTGAGTCAAGGGAAAATCCGCCCTGTGGTAGACAAGGTGGAAGCCTTGAAGAACTATCCCACACCCACAACTAAAAGGCAAGTACGACAGTTCTTAGGGCTGGCCGGATACTATCGTCGGTTTGTGCCGGACTTTGCCACGCTTGCCGTCCCCCTAACGGATTTGACGCGAAGCTCCCAGCCACAGAAGGTCCAGTGGACAGACAACTGCAAGAAGGCCTTTTGCACCCTGCAGGAACAATTGACACGGGAGCCGATACTGATCCAGCCCGACTTCACAAGGCCCTTTATCCTCCAGACTGACGCCTCAGAGGTAGGGTTGGGGGCCGTACTGTCGCAAGAGGTGGGGGAAGAACACCACCCGATCTTGTACCTGAGCCGCAAGTTGTTCCCCCGAGAAACTCGGTATTCCACCATAGAGCGGGAGGCTCTGGCAGTGAAATGGGCAGTCAAGGTGCTGAGGTACTACCTATTAGGGAACCCCTTCTCTTTGGTAACAGACCACGCACCCCTCAGGTGGATTAACAGCATGAAAGACGCAAACAACCGGATCATGCGGTGGTACCAGTCCCTCCAACCCTACTCCTTCCACGTGTTACACCGGCCAGGAAAGGCTCATGGGAATGCAGATTTCTTTTCCCAAGTCGGGGAAGAGGAGGGGGAGGAGACGGTCAAGGGTCAGCCGGCCCAGGCAGCTGTCTTAAGGAAGAGGGTGTGTGACGGGGCAGAGCAGCCCCACACTGGTACAGCAGGGGTTAACCCTTCTCTCCTAGCAGAGGAAGCCACGCCCCGGAAGCTCTGCTGGGCATGCTCCAACTGGAGCACAGATATAAAAGCCTGCAGATCAGCTCAGTCTGGGCTGACCACCAGAGGAGAAGGCGCATGCCGCTAGCTCCTGCAGAGGGAGGGCCTGCGAGCCAAGACCTGGGAGGCAGCCAAGCTGAGGCACTACTTGAGACCCAGACGGAGGGCGTCACTGGGGAGGAACAGACCGTAGGACTCCCTGCCGCAGAAGAACTGGTATTCACGGTAGGAAGTGACCCAGGGGAACTATAAGGATAAACGGCGTTAAAGCTGTATTGACGCTTGGCGTGTTGCGGGCGGATCCCCGCCGAGCAAGTGGCAAGGAAAGCTTGCCGCTAACAGGGCCCTGGGTCGGGGCTTGGTGGAGAGTGCGAGCCCGAGTCCTCCTACCCCCTCACCTCCAAACCATGAGGGATCTTATATGGACTCTGGCCGCTAGGCCGTGCTACCCCACTTGAAAGGGGGTTTATATAGACTCCGACCGCTAGGTCACGCTACTGCTCCAGACAGGGGGCAGTAGAGAGGAAGACCGAGAGGCCGTAACAGACCGCCTGCTGATGGGCGGCCACAAGGACTGTAGAGTGGTGAGGCGCCAACACCCCATCCTACCCCTGCCCCAAGGGGGCGCTGCGGTGACAGGCCTGCCACACCCCCTTCCACCATAGTGGTAGAATGTTAGCTGAAAAATCTTTGGCTGACCGCTGTACTCCTCTTACTATTTAATTTCACATAGTTTTGCTGATATTTAACAGTTAGTTATAGGATGTGTTTTCAATATGTTTTCCCCATTTTTCCCTCTGGACCCTCTGAAGATACAACCTTGCCCAAGCTCTGAATGATTTTTTTTCCTATTTGTTTTTAAACAAAAGTGGCATTCAGAAAATTGTAATGAAACACCCATAAAAAGAAGGCAGCCTAATTATAAATGCTGCCTTGTTTTTATGATATACATAGCTCTGTGGAAAAAACATGTGATCATGTAATTGAAGACTGTATCATAATGCATACACAGAAATTCTTAATGCCTTGATTCTGGCATTTCCTAACTTTTGAGTATTTCTTTGTGGATTTTCAAACAACGCAAACTGAAAAACAAGAAATTCCATCACATAGCATCAGATTGTCACTGTAACGGGGTCAGCACCCACCTCTCACAAGCGCTCCCTCTGGCTGGGTGTGCCTGCATACTTTCAGTAAGTAGTCCCGGCCCTGGTTTAGGGCCATATCTCCATGGCTTACTCCCTGGAGACACTATCTTCCTGCAGCCCTCCCTGGGTTCAGTACCTACAGCCAGCTAGGAGCTTCCTCAATGCTCCCCCAGCCCCTGCCAGAAAACTGTCTTAGGCTCAGTCCTAGCAGCCAGCCAGAAGCCTCTCGCTCCCCCAGTCCCTGCCAGCAGACTGTCTTTGGTCCTGCTGCTCTCCCACACAGACACACAGTCCTTTCTTCTCCAGCTCCAAGCATCAACTAACTGCTGCTCTGTTCTGCAGCTCCTTTTATATGGCCCTCCTGGCCCCAACTGGCTGTTCCAGCAGCCCCTCTGATGTGGTTGCGAGGAAGCAACCACTCTAGGCCACTGGGAGGACCTCTCCACTACTCCTTTCCTGGGATGGGTATGGTGAAACCTCAAGGCCTCCAGCAAGGGGGCCTTTGGACCTAGTTCATCCCATCACAGTCATGCACATGGGCCATTAGCAGGGTTGGAACACTGAGAATCACCACACAGACCTCTGCCGCTTGAGCTAACAGACTTAGTGACAGCAGTGGTTGGGTATCATTCTCTTCGTGGACCAGCACATAGAAGGGGATGGGTCACACACATTGCCAACAGAGGAATAGCAAGACTCAAGAACCTTGATTTCCATTCCATGCTCTCATGGAGAGTTCGCTCTGTGGACCGAAGCTCTACTCCCTATTCCCTGCAAGCTTGACCCCCTCTGTTCCATACTCTGTCCCAACTTGTCTCTGTCCCAATTCAGCCTCTTTCTTCTCCCCCCAGATCCTTGTTCCAGTTCCATTCTTCTTTCCTACTGTAATGGTTCTCGGGCTACCCAGGATGGTGAATCACCTTGTTACCCCCCTGCCTCCAGCAAGAGGGAGACCTGCTTGTGCATAACTGAGTGTCAGCTCCTTGACATCTCCAGCCTGTTAGCCACCCAGTCTCCTCTGGGCTATGCGAGCCCTGACTTTGCCTTGCAGGTTAACAATAAATGGGTGCACCCCAGCCCCTGAGCCCCTTTGAAGCATTTCTCTGCAGCGTTCAGCCTCTTATCCACTGAGCACTCACAGCAATACCGGGCCTGCTGTCCTAAGGGAACAGCTTATTTGATTCAACTCAGAACCAGGTCCTGATATAGCACCACTGCGCTGAGATAATTTATACTGAAAACAATCATAAGGTTATTATCAAAGATCAAGCTTTAAGAGATAGTGAGGAAGGATAATAAGATAATGGAAACAGAAGAGTTACATATAAAACAAAATCCATACACACTTTTGAGAGATTAAACTTGATGCTCCAGACCGGAGTCTAGTCTGTTAAAGTTCTTATCTGGCAGGGTTTTCAGACAACCTGGCTGAGATCCTGTTCTCATAAATGTAATCCCACTGCACGATTACTCCCTAGGTGCAGGATAAAGGGGTGTCTTCTTTGTCTCAGACATATACCCCACCCCAAAGTTCATTGGCTTTGCACAGAGCAAGGCTAACCCCCATGGCTTGTTTTTTTTTCCTGTGTGCTCCTTTCCTGTTGACTCCATATGTAAATGGGGCTTCCATAGCGTTGACTTACAATGTTTAATTTACATTTGACAGAGAAATACCCCTCTTACCTCCTGTCTGGAAGAAACCTGTTTTTTTTCTTTGGATTGGTGACAGACTTTAAAACATATTGTCAATACATATACACAACTTCTTAATCATCACAATTATGAGGATCAATGCGATACAACCTTTTATTAGAGACCTCACAAGACCCCCTTTGGTGAACTAGAATGTACGTGCCAGGATCAGGATATTCTTGTAACCCCCCTTATCAGTTGGCATGAGGGGGTCTTAGGTTGACACCTGTCCTGTCCCAGTCTCCACTCCCCAGGCTTCTCATTCCCATCCCAGTCTTCTTCTCCACTCAGTCCACAGTCTCTCCTCCTCCCCACACCCGGTCCGTCCCAGCTCAGCCTCCTGAGTCCTCATCCAATTTGTCTCTCTCCTCCCCCTTCCACTGGCTACCAGTCGTAGTCTCCCTCCCAGACTCCTCATCCCATATCAGTGCCCCCTGCAGCACACACCACCACCGTTTGTCACTGGCTTCCAGTTTCAGTTTCCTCACCCAACCAGTCCCAACCTCCCAAACACCTACTCAACTCCTAGTCCCAGCCTCCACTTTCCCATCCCCATCTCCCTGTCTCCTTGCCAAACCAGTTCCAGTCTCTCCCTCCCACTCTCCGATCCCAGTATCACCAGACTCCTTGTCCCAATCTACTCCTGTACCTCCCCCATCTGGTTCAGTCCCCACTGCATTCAAATTAGACTACCTCCTCCTCCATGCTGCCCAGGTGCCACAAGGGTCAGTGAGAGCACAGGAGAGACAGGCTCCATGGGCTCAGTTCTGATGTCCAGCCCCACCAGAGCAGCCATTCCAGGGAACGTTTGGTTTCACCCCTGGGCTGAAGCATGCTCATTCTCTCTGTGGCAATAACACCTGCACAGTCTGGTTAGCACTAGGCGCTCTGAGAGGCTGGAGCATGCTCAGAATCCTCAGAGATTTTAGCTGATAAAATTGAAGATGTCCCTACTGAGCATGTGCAAACTTGGGTTTGTCAAAGCCTTATAACTTGGTCACATGTGGACAGATTTTCCCAGGGACAAAGATCTGACACAAAAGCTACCCCCCCACCCCCCCAAGTTTCAAGTCCCTCCTTTATTAACGCATGTGGGCATTAGAGTAGTTCAAAGAAAAGGTATCAAGAATTTAACATGGACAAAAGATATTTCCCCAGCCTTGTTCTCAGAAACAGCATTACCATTTTGGCTGAAATTTTCCAGAAAAATTCAGCTTCAGGCAGACATCTGGCATAGAAAATTTCAGCCTGCACAGTTAGTTTGGCAAAGTTATAAGCAACTGAAAATGCATACATTTTAATATTGATAGTGTAGCTATATTAAAATTAGGAAAATAATTAACAAGGCACATTAAAATATACTTAGAATATAAATCTTTGCTATATTAAGAACATTTATTACATTGAAAGGCTCTATTCAGACTAAATGTCACACATTCCTTCTGCATGAAAAAACCCACAGAGGGTAATAAGCAGCAATTTCACTGCCTATCTACATATTCAGCTGAGGTGAAGAACCAGTTTCTTCCTCAGAAGGTGCCTGCCACAGAGTCTAGAAAACAAGACAACTCCATCAGAATGCCACTTTCCAAGCTCATCTGACTCATATGGTTTCAAATTCTATTTAAAACATTTATATAATCTAGCGTAAGGAATGACCCAATTGGCAGTCTCTACAAACTGCCTCGAGAGGACTGTGCCTCTTTAAGGCATAATCCTGCAAACACCAGGGAAAGTAGTCCCTATTTTCTTGAGCCGTCCTTTTGACTTAAAGGAAGTAAGGGTTAGCAGGATTAACACCTTAATTTATAAAATATATGGAGATATACCTCTCTCACAGAGCTGGAAGAGACCCTGAAAGGTCATTGAGTTCAGCCCCCTACCATCACTAGCAGGACCATGTACTGATTTTGCCCCAGATCCCTAGATGGCCCCCTCAAGGATTAAACTCACAACCCTGGGTTTAACAGGCCAATGCTCAAACCACTGAACTATCCCTCCCCCCCCCCCTTAGATATTTTAAAGTGGAGAATAGGACTGAAAAGAAGACCTTGTGATGTCAAACCTTCAGTAACATCATTACGTTAATGAGAATGATGTGAAATGTTTATTTTCCCAGGATGATTTAATGTTGACAGAATCTATATTCATACTTTATTAAAATATATCATACATGCCAATGCTTCAACAAAGATAATGGGTGAAATCCTGGCCCCATTGAACTCCGTTGCAAAACTCCCACAGACTCCAGTGGGGACAGGATTTAACCCTATACAGCTCTTTCACAGATTTTGTTTATGCCATCACTAATACCAGTCTAACGCCTGCCACAGCCATGCCACCTGATTGCTAGGCAGTAGTACCAAATGAAACACATTCTTGTTTTCCTCCAGACCTAGTATTTATAAACTCTTTCACTCATGAATATGTTATTGAGCAGTTGTATTATGGTAGTGCCCAAAGGGTCTCAATCATAATCAGAGCTCCATTGGGTTGGGCACAATAAAACCCAGTAGAAGATACAGTCCCGGCCCCAAAGATCTTGTAATCAAATGAAAGATGACCTACAAGTGGGTATAACAAACAAAAGTGGGAAGGAAAAGGGAAGATGAGGATTCCAGCAATAAGAACAGGGGATTACATAGGCTAGCTATGTGTACAAATTGATAATTTCAACACTTTTAGCATATGTGAATGGTGAAATAAATAACCACAAACCTCAGTAGGCCTCTACCTAACCATGATCAGTTAGCAGTCTGCAGGAATAACAATAGAAGTGGATCATGAGGAAGGATTTGAAGGAAGAGAAGGGGGTCGTCATGAGTTGGGCATAACCAAAGCCTTTCATTGAAGATACTTGTAAGAAGCCATTAATCTGCTTTATGAAATCAGGTAGCTGAAACAATAGGACCCTCCACCCAAAACAAAGGCCATGTCACCACTCAAAACAAAGGCCTGTGCAAGGTATAGGGCAGGGGTGTTTCTCTGGGTATTGCTTTGGTAGACGTGTGGGCATGTGAGAGAAACACCACAGAGACAGAAGAATCAGAAAGCTCAGGACACAGCCACAGAAACATGGCTCCCAGAAAAAGCTGAGAGAGAGCTTTTGGGCTGAGTGCTGGCTGGAAAAGGGGCTTTGAGCTACAAGCAAAGACGTGTGCTCTCTCTTTTTTTAGTTGATTCCTACTGCTTTCAGGGAAACAGAACTTTGTAAATAAACAGGATTGCACCAAAGAAATGCCTGATCCCATCACCAATTTCTCCTCTTAATGGAAACAACCCCCAAGACCCTGGTTTTTTGGCTAAGTGCTCAAGTCAAAAGGGGTCACAGTAACTTCTGAATAATATGAGTGCAGTATGGCTCCCTCCTCTAGTGAACAGTAACAGTTTTCAGTCATGATTGTGGCTTACATTCACAGACTGCAAGGAGCCACTCAAGCACCTTACTGGATTTAAGTAGGTTTAAAATAAAATCTTACATATTGTAACAGCTCTCAGCCAGATTTGCTGCAAGGAATAGTTTTTCTTTTGGTTTGGGCATGAAGGACATGATGGAGTATGTGGGCTGCAGTATGCAGCTCTGAAACAACCGAAGAGAGAAGCACCATTCATACCAGGAGCTGGTGGCTAGAAAGACTGATGCTGTTGGAGCTCCAGTGAAACAACAAAAGACTTATTGTCAAATATTTAACTGTTAACTAAGCATCAATCTAGCCTCTGAATTAAAACAGCAATTTTATACCAGCACAGTTGTTACACTGCATATTTAAATATACTGCATCAGAAAAATTCTAGGATTTTTTTCCAAACCTTTTAAATATTATAAAAGGACTTGCTGCACCTATTTTAGACATAATAATTGTGGGACCCTGTACAACTGGATTTATGTCATCTAAATGCTTTACCTCATATTATTTATTTGATGTTGAGATGAGAAATATACATAACCAATGGAAAAAAATCTGATTTGTTAGAATGTTAGTGGGGCATTTGCAGTGAAATCTTAATTTTTAATAAGATTTCTAATATGGAAAATTGGGATGAAAATTCAAATACGTCAAACTAAAAACCATTCAGAATTCAGGTGACTTAATTAAAAAGGGTGTTACGTATTATTAGGAGATGTCCAGATATTCAAGCTGGGAGAAATGGTAGTCACATTGCCAGCACTACTTGAACTTCAAAAACATACTGCACCAAATCTTCAGTTGGTGTCAATTGACATTCTATTGACTGCAACAGAGCTATGCCACTTTATACCAGCTGGTGATCTGACCCTGGGAGTGAGAGGCTGGTGGTGTTGGCAGCATAGCCATAAGTATATTTGTGATAAGTTTGCTTCAGAGATGCTAAAAATCCTACATTTCTTAGAGAAGCAGTCTTGCATAGGGCAGTATCATGAATCACTCTGAAATAAATGTTACCCACCAACATTACTCAGACAGCCTAAAACTCAGTGACTGTATTTCATGACTAGTCCAAAATAAAATGGTCCAGTTGTCCTAAAGTTGGGGGACATTTTGTTACAATCAGGGAAAGCTAGCGTCATCTGAGAGTGAAATGAGTCATTTGTTACTTACTATCACTGCTTGCCAGGAGTCTCGTAGTGCATGCCCCTTGATAGTCCTGTAATAATTAATTGAAATTCAACTCAAAATGGCCACGTGGGCTTTTAAACTGCACACCACATTACAGTTTGCTGCACACTTTAACTGAAGGTGCAACTGGTTTTTTAGGCCCTGACTTGGCCTGGGTATTTTTGGTTAGGACTACTAAACTCTTCTATCTCACCTTCAGCCCGGGTTGCCAACCCTCCAGGATTGTCCTGGAGTCTCCAGGAATTAAAGATTAATCTTTAATTAAAGATGGTCATGTGATGAAACCTCCAGGAATACATCCAACCAAAATTGGCAACCCTGGCTTCAACCAGCACTCTCCCTTAGAAGCAAGCAAGCAAACCTCCTTATCTCACCTGATTGACTATTGCCTCCTCCCAGCCTTTCTAGCCACCAGAGGACCAAGTTTTGGTGGTTCTTCCAGTACCAGAACCTGAGTGGCCTCTCGACGAAGTGCTTGAAGGTCTAAATTTACTGCCCTTCTTTACCAAGTGATACTTCTCCTTTGGGTGGGTGTGTCAGGGCAGTGATGCCTCCAGCGGAGACCAGAGAAAGGCCAGTAAACACAGTCACACTTAGATATCGTCAAACTTTGTTTTTGAAAGACTCCTAACAGTGAATAAATCCAACTGCCCTTCCTCCAGGTTACTATACTGAAGAAAAGATGCAAATAAATTGCAGTTTACAGTGTCTGCAACCCTAAACTTTTAGCAACCTAAACAGTCTGTTAACACAAGTTCATCTTCTTTTTATGTTTTGTTTTACAATTTGAAAAGACAAGTCATGATTTCCTGACCATGTTGTATTCTGTAAGCAAAGGTGTGTTTCATTACCCAACTTGTCCTTAGGTTTATTCCTAATAGAATTCAAGCCAGATTCCCACACCTCACAGAAGGAGGCTAAGAGGGAACAAAACTCCACAAAGTTCCCTTCCTAGAGTTTCCTCATGAAGTATCTCTTCAGAGGGGTGGCATTTGCTTTCTCACCACATCCCCCCAAAAGAAAGGGCTGTGATTTGAGTCTCACCTCCAATCCCTAGAGATCCCAAAGGATCCAAAGCAGATCGAGGCCATCTGCATGTTGGCCTCATTCCTACACCCTCGCTGTGATGCTCTGCTACACCTATGATGTCCTGGCAACATGATGCCATTGGATGGCTACTAGAGTTGCCCCAGTCGGCAACTGGCCAGGAGTCGTCACCCCATGCAAGGACAATGTGATGGGGTGTATAAACCCCACACTGGAACTGAAGGGGTTAAGGAGCAGCTCTGGGACCAGGCAACCCCACATGGCTGCTCCTGCAGAGCATGCTCCAGCTGGGCGTGGAGCTTAAAAAGGGAGCTAGACAGCTTAGAAGGGCCTTGACACAGCAAGAAGAGAGACCTACCCTGAGAGCTCATGAAGAAAAGTGCCGTAGAAACCTTCTCCCAGAGAGACAGAGACAGCCTGCTGAGCCCAGAAAGGCTGACCATTCTATTACCACCTTTTCTTTTACTAATTTGAGGCCAACAGTAAGACTTCAGCAAGAGAGTGGGAAGCCCTCGGCCATAGCCCAGTAGAGTGGGAGGAACCAGGCTCTCCTAGCAACCTCCCGCATTGAGAAAGGCATGAAAACCTTCCCCTCCAGACTCATCCAGGAGGAAGGAAGGAAAAGGTAAAGACCTTTGGAAACTCCCAGCTGGCAATGGCCACCCACAGGGGTCAACAGACAGACCCCATATCTTCCTTGGAACCCCATCACACCAGGGAGAGATAAGAACAATTAGTGACCTGACTGGAGTGTTGACTCAACACCTGCCAAAAGACAAAGTGCCATCCTGGGTGGGTGGAAAGAATAGAGGCATAGTGAACAGAAATTTAACCCCCTAAGTGCTAGATACTACCTAGGGAGGTGATGGAATCTCCTTCTGTCAAGGCTGTATCCCTACTTTGAACTTTAGGGTACAAATGTAGGGGCCGGCATGAAGACTTCTAAGCTTAACTACCAGCTTAGTTCTGGTCCGCTGCCACCATCCCAAAGCTAATTCCCTTTCCTGGGTAGCCTTGAGAGACCTTCACCAATTCCCTGGTGAATACAGATCCAAACTCCTTGGATCTTAAATAAGGAGAAATTGACCCTTCCCCCCTCCTTCCTTTCACCAACTCCTGGTGAATACAGATCCAAACCCCCTTTGGATCTTAAAACAAGGAGAGATCAATCAGGTTCTTAAAAAGAAGGCTTTTAATTAAAGAAAAAGGTAAAAATCATCTCTGTAAAATCAGTATGGAAAATAACTTTACAGGGTAATCAAACTTAAAGAGCTCAGAGGACCCCCCTCTTCTGTCTTAGGTTCAAAGTACAGCAAACAAAAATAAACACTCTGGTAAAAGGTACATTTACAAGTTGAGAAAAACAAAGTAAATCTAAGACGCCTTGCCTGGCTTTTACTTACAATTTTGAAATAAGAGAGACTTGTTTAGAAAGATGGGGAGAACCTGGATTGATGTCTGGTCCCTCTCAGTCCCAAGAGCGAACAACCCCTTAAACAAAGGACACACACAAAAGCCTTTCCCCCCCCAAGATTTGAAAGTATCTTGTCCCCTTATTGGTCCTTGGGGTCAGGTGTCAGCCAGGTTACCCGAGCTTCTTAACCCTTTACAGGTAAAAGGATTTTGGAGTCTCTGACCAGTAGGGATTTTAGTACTGTATACAGGAGAGCTGTTACCCTTCCCTTTATAGTTATGACACCTTCCTTAGAGGTTTTTAAGGTCAGGCTTGACAAAGCCCTGGCTGGGATGATTTAGTTGGGGATTGGTCCTGCTTTGAGCAGGGGGTTGGACTAGATGACCTCCTGAGGTCCCTTCCAACCCTGATATTCTATGAACCAGCAAACACCGTCCATCAAAGGCAGGATATGGGTTAAAGAATAGCAATTGTAAAATACTCTATTGCTAGGAAAGAAGGATGGGGTAGAACATGGATGTGGCAATTTAAATGGCAAATGTTCTCCTAACACAGCTGTTTGTCTAGATATCAATGCTCTCCAGTATTTTCTCCGTGTAAAATATTTTGGATCAGAGGTATATTTCTCTAAATGCAAGGGAAATGAATAAATTATACTTTGAAAGGGGAGAGGAGTTAGAGTACGCATCCCTGAAATCATCACTTTGAGCAGTTTGGAAAATGTATGCCAGGGTTTGTGGCAGGGTGTAGAAACCCTGCACTTGGTGACGCAGGAGTTAAAGAGCTGTGGGTAAGACTGGCTCTGCCCTTTTGCCCCCCTCAATCATGTCGGGGTGAAATAAGGATTTAAAAGCAGGAAGTCCCAGGCACTTGCTATTGGGCAGCTCCTCAGAGAGACACCAGGAAGGCTTCAGAGAAATTGCCCCCAAGAAGCTCATACTGATCCTGCAAGGAGACAGTAGATTCCAACTGGACAGGATAGGTTTGGCAAGCCCCCAGGTGAGCTGTAAGGTGCTCAGTACTGCTATCCTCAATTCCTCCTGGAGCTAAGCAAGTCAGGGAACTATACTGAAAGGACTTGGGGAGTGGAAGCCAGGAGACCTCCCCCCTTCAAATACATTGTTTGTCTCTGACTCCTATTTATACAGATGGGGGCGGCCTACAAGCTTTGGACCACCCAGGCAGCAGAGGGCACCCATCAGTAACATGAGAATTGTGACAATGCCAGGACAGCTCATGGCTGAGTTACTGTTTTGACACCTGCCACAGTAGAGCCAGGGGTTGTCATGTGGGTGTACAAAAATGCAAAGTACAAAAACCATGGCAATATTTACAGTAGGTTCCCCAAGAAAATCAAAGCATCTATGCAAATGCACATCGCTGATACTAGTAAAGCTGTACAATGTGTCTTCAGATGTTAATTTGTTGAAGTTGAATGAGGAAAGCATTACAAATGGTAGATTTTTTTTTTATTGCTGCCATTTACAGTATATAGTATATCTAAATTCAAGGAGAATGCTGAGCAGAAATAAATTGTTGGGTTTCGTGTACGGGTGCTGGTGGTCTGTGATATACAAGTGGTCAGACTAGATGATCTGGTGGTCCCTCCTGGCTTTAAAAACTCCATGGAAGAAAAAGGTTAAGTTATATACTCCTGAAATCTAGGGCTAAATTCTACTTTAGAGAAAACCAATGACAGAGTACCTCAATGGCTGTGAATTTCTGCATATATAAACTGCTCCTGGATGATTCAGAAACAGAAAAGGAAGCTATTTTCATTGAAAATATTATCCACTACTTTAAATGCCTTTAGGAAATAACATGAATGAAGATATCCTTAACTTAAAAAATTCTGGTTATTATAAAAATAAGTCACAGACTAAAACAAAAAAAGGAAAATATAATTAGACACAATGACATTCTTTTCTAACAGTAAATTCAACTAAATAGTGGCATTATTTGTACTTTGCTGAGGCACCATCATTGGAGGAAGGATTTAACAGACTATTTAGTAAATCAAACATTTGAGACCCTTAACGTACAGGCAAATCCTGCACAATTTCAAAGGAATGAACTAAGGGTGATTAAAAGGTCTTTATCTAGCCTCACCTCTTATGACCATCGAAGGTACAAATGCATGCATTGCTCCTATCTGAGCACATCTGTCTGCTGCTGCTTCAGGAATGTATTTATACATCATCATCTCCTGCTAGCAAGTTCACTTACTATAGTTCATCCAGGGCCCTGCCTCTCTCTACCAAATACCATACTAAAGATAGGATTCATTTTCTGTCTTTGTGCATTCTTCTAGCTGCTTCTTCCTTACTTTTCCTACCCGTTTCTGCTGCCAAACTCAGTCTTGTAGATGACCCATGTGACACTGCACCCCATCTCCTTCATAGTGATATTATTATGATAGGATTATGACAGTTATAATGTATTTTATGCAAGTCATATGAGAAGTCATTGGAAAGGTTATGGTTTTCTGAATACGATTATCCTCTTTGTATGTATGTATCATTTGTGTATCTGAAGTTATAAATATTGACTCTCTCTGTATTTCAAATGTAGTTATATGTGGGGAATGCCCACTACACACAAGATGCTTTCATTCTAGACAGTGGGTGGGGCATGGGCCATTAGGAAAACAATAGGCCTTGGGAGAATCTTATCTCCCACCTGGAGAGCCTTCCTGTGGATGCTCCAAACAGTCAGTGAGTGATGTGCTGCTATGACTTGACAAGGACATGTGATGAGACCACATGTCTCTAGACTCCATCTTGGTATGTCAGTAATTTTCCACAGACCAGTCTGGGAACCCAACATAAAAAAGCTATATAAGGCAGGGAGTGACATCAGCTGGTGTTCTTCGCTCCCCCACACAAGAAGACTCCTGGAAACACCTGAGGATCAAAGACTGCTGGACCCAGGCTAAAGGGATTTTTAGCCTGTGAATGGAACACGTGAGGATTCCAAGCTGTAAGCAAGTGCAGCTTGCCCCTTAAGAATCTTCAGCTTGCTTGTATCTCTTAGGGTGAGAATCTGCTATTCATATCCAATCTGTTTAGTGTATTAAGTTTGCCTTTTTTTGTTTATCTGATAGGTAACCTGCTTTGATCTGCTTGCTATTACTTATAATCACTTAAAATCTATCTTTTGTAGTTAATAAACTTGTTTTTGCTTGATCTAAGCCAGTGTGTGGGAATCATAACTCAGGGGCAAAAGCTGTTGCATATTCCTCTCCACATTGAGGGAGGAGGTGAATTTTATGAGCTTACGCTGTACAGTTCCCTGTGCAGTGCAAGACGGTATAATTTTGGGTTTATACTCCAGAGGGGATGCATGCCTGAGGAGCTGGTAGTTGCCCTAGCTGTAGCCTTCCCATGCAGGGGATGGTCAGAGAGCCTGCATGTAACTGCAGTTGGGTGTGTCCATACCTGTACGTATGCTGGTGAAAGTACAGGCGGAAGCCTGGAGGGCTTGGCAGCTTGTCACAGCAGTACAGTATAAAAGGGAGCCCTGGCTGGTGGGTCAGGAGGGCTCAGTGGTACCCCAGTTCCAGGTGGCACCCTAGGGGGAATCCATCACAATCTGATCCCTTTCTATTTTACAATACAAGTTTTTGTTCCCCCCCCCTTCATCCATTTTCTGTCCAGCAACCATGGAATGTCTATTCAGGAAGGATTCAGCATAGGACTAAAATAAAACTATCACCCACAGGTACTGTGACCTGTTATTTAATAAATAAACTTACTTAATGCTTTTTAAAAAATGCCCTAAAATACAAACAATGCTGGCAGCAATAAAGAGAGCTTTAGTCTGCAGGTGCTGCCCATGCCTGCTAGAGGCTAGCACCCACCTAGCTACAGAGCAGAAACAAACATTTTACCAACAGGCATGACAGTGGCCAGGTAGAAAGAATAGAGGCACAGTGAACAGAAGCTTTAAGGATTTTTTTTTTAATTCTAAAACCTAAAACGCAGTTAGTGTGCATCTTATAAATAAAACAAAACAAGCGCTGAGCATCTGCAGGGTTCAAATTTTTAGGTCAGACTTTTTTTCCCCCATGAAAAACCCAAACCTTGAGCAAAATGGTGTGACTTAAAGGTAAAACCCAATATATTTTTCCAACGTACTACACAGCACATTTTAACAAATTGTACCAGATGGAAAAAATATCGCTTTTAATAAACTGGCATGAGTGGCTTAACCTTGCTATGGTATTCACAAGGCCACACCATGCATTTTCATTCTGACACTACGCTATTAGACACCAATGCCAGCCTCATTTACACTAGCTGCACTACATTTTGGCTTTTAAAGCTACAGACAGTGGGGGTAGGAGGAATGTAGGGCTGCCTTGGAGTCATTCTGTTCGTGGAGGACAAAGGTAGGGAAAATTTGTTCCTACCATCAGCAGCAGTTAGATTCCATATTAACAGGTGTTTTAATGCCACTTTCTCATTTATTTTAAAACCTTCTTGGGCTTCAGTTTTGCTTGAATGGTTTTGGTGCTAATTTTATGGATACATTTTAACAAATAGCATACAGTCCATACAGCCCACACCCCCTGCACTAAACCACATCAGTCCACAGTTTGTGAGGCAAAAGAAGAGAAGAGGGAAGAAGAGGAAACATTAGAAACACTAAGGGTGAATTCCTAGCGCCACTGAAGTCAATGTGAGTTTTGCCCTTGACTTCGGTGAAGCTGAAATTTCACCATTTATTTACAAACTAAATCAAGTAATTTTGTCATTGAACTAAGCTAAACTGGGATTTGGTCCAACATGACCAGCTTTGCATCTGTGGATGGCAACTGTAGCATAATCACATGGTCTGAAGGTCACATTATGTGAATTGGAGAAAACAGATTAATAATAAACCTAATGAGGCAGAGGAGGTTTACGTAGTGTTACTCATGAGAGAGGGAAAATATTAATAGAATTCTGGGAGGAATACACTTTTTTAAAATCAAAGTAGCTGTGCTGTGACTGCTGCGTCAAATACAATCATTTTGCTGTTACTTTGTCTTAGCCTCTCCAACCCTAGTCTCCTATTTGTTTGTAAGAGCCACCTGTTGTCTCTCATCATACGCTAAGATTGGAATATCTTTGGAGCAGAGACTCTTAATTACATGTACATACAGTGCCTTGCACAACAGTGCTTTCATTACTGATTGGGCCCTCTAGGTGCATCACCACCACCACTGCCTTCAAATGGTGCAACCAGAGGATCATCTTCAACTTCTAGGATGGTAGGATTTTACTGTCCAAAAATCTCCTATTCACAGGCTAAGGAAATGTACTTATTGCCATCCAAAATAATTCAGAGCTTTGTAGGAAAAACTATTGATACATCAGCTCTGAGCATTACAAATGCAAGCATTAATAAATATTTAAACCTTTCTCTGATTATCCCCAGATACCAGGAAACTGTCTTTCTGAAAAAAATGCCCATTCTCTTTGCCATCTGAGATACAGCAAGACCTAATTCATCAAGCAGGGAAAAGATACCAATTAAGGTTTAATTTAGATCCTGACACTGCAAACCATACTGCTGGATGCAGTGCTTGCTATCCAAAAGTGACAATGGCACTGCCATGACGTATCAGATCTGTGGTCCATCTAATCCAGTATTCTGTGACAGACAGCGGCCAAGATCAGCTGCTTCAGAGAAAGGTGCTAAAGACCCTCCAGTAGGCAGTCTTGGGATAACCGGCCCCCAGGGCAAGTTTCTTCCTAACCTCCGCATTAAATCGAATTAACCCTGTACCCGTCCACACAACGAAGCCATTTACTTCGACATAAAGGGCTCTTAAAATCGATTTCTGTACTCCTTCCCGACGAGGGGATTAGTGCTGAAATCGACATTGCCAGTTTGAATTAGGGTTAGTGTGGACGCAATTCGACGGTATTGGCCTCCGGGAGCTATCCCACAGTGCACCATTGTGACTGCTCTGGACAGTAATCTGAACTCGGATGCACTGGCCAGGTAGACAGGAAAAGCCCCGCGAACTTTTGAATTTCATTTCCTGTTTGCCCAGCATGGAGAGCTGTCTGAGAATCGAAAAAGAGCTCCAGCCTGGACCGGACGGGAGGTACTGGATCCGATCGCTGTATGGGGAGATGATTCCGTGCTAGCAGAAATACGTTTCAAAAGACGAAATGCCAAAACATTTGAAAAAATCTCCAAGGGCATGATGGAGAGAGGCCACAATAGGGACTCACTACAGTGCCGCATGAAAGTTAAGGAGCTCAGACAAGTGTACCAGAAAACCAAAGAAGCAAATGGACGGTCCGGTGCAGAGCCGCAGACATACCGCTTCTACGCTGAGCTGCATGCAATTCTAGGGGGGGCCGCCACCACTACCCCACCCCTGAACGTGGATTCCGATGAGGGATTACTCTCAGCCATGCCTGAGGATTTTGCGGACGGGGAAGATGAGGAGGAGGACAAGCTTGCGGAGAGCACACAGCACACCGTTCTCCCCAACAGCCAGGATCTTTTTCTCACCCTGACTGAAATAGCCTCCCAACCCTCCCAAGGCGGTATCCCAGACCATGAAGCTGGAGAAGGGACCTCTGGTGACTGTACCTTTGTAAATATAAAACATGGTTTAAAAGCAAGCGTTTTTTAATGATTAGTTTGCCCTCAGGACTTGGGATGCATTCGCGGCCAGTACAGCTACTGGAAAGAAACTGAATCTTCCATCTGGAAAAGCTCTCTACCAATAAGGGTAATAGAAATTAAAAGCCAATATTTTGTCTAAAACTCTGGCCACTCCAAGCCTTCGTTTGAGAACTCCTATGTATATTCGTTGCTCAGAATAATTTTTCAATAAATACTAATATTTAAGTTATTTTCTTAATCAATAAACCTAAATATGCTTTACAAGTTTGCTATCCTCAAGAGTGAGACTTGCATATGCAGGAGACAGAGATTTCTCCAGAGCTTTTTTGGTGGCTGACCTGCATATCTGGACTCACTTGTAGAAGAGACCAGAATGACCACAAACCACAACTTACAGAGCAAACTGCCTAAAAGCCACTTCTTTTACTTAGCCTTCCCACAATAAACAAACCAAAGAAAAAGGGGGGGGGGACCACAAAGTACAGTCCCTGCAGACAGGAAGGAAGAAAGATAAATATATCTTTGTGTACACTATGATTTTTACTGCACTCAGAAACCGTACCATGGTGATGGGCATATTGGGAATCATGTGGAAGACAAAGAAGTTTCTACTTCAAACTTTAATTTTTCAGTCAGTCACAGTTTGAAGAATCCTCCATTTTTTAAATAAGTTTTTGAATCAATCCTCTTAAACGAATTTATATAAGAGTGACCAAAGACATCTCTGCAGACTCATCCTCTTCTGAAAGAGACCACTCTGGTAAACTTGCCTGGGATGCACTGCAGCAACATATGAAGTCCAAAGTTGACAAAAGTGATATCTAAGTGTAGACCGGTAGTGTTGCACTTTTTTTCCTGTTGCTAAGCCTTCATATTTGTATACAGAAAATGGGACTGTGTGCACACTAATTTGTGGTTACTAATAAGAAGGAAGTAATAAGATGAAGGGTTCTTTGAGTCTTTGGATCTAAGAAAGTATAAGTTGGGAAGAAACGGAAATGCCTAGTAAGATTAACCGATAGTGCTTTTAGTGCAAAGGCTACTTTTTTCCTTTTTGCTTTCCTGCAGCACTGTAATCCAACACAGATGTTTCTTTATTTTTATTTTCCTCACTCTTGCCAGCTGTGTTTTGATGAACTTCCTTTTGACAGTAACATTTTTCTCAGAGATTTATTATCCATTTGCTGGTATGTAGCTAATTTGCTCATTCCTTTCATGAGACAGTGAAATCCCAGACTGGATGAAGAAGTGGGCTGGATGTCAGGCAAATGCTCAAACAGATATATCCCATATGTAAAAGTGTATAATATTCAGCATTGACTGCAGTAAGTTAAAGTAAAATGAATAATTATGTAGCAAATAAAAATATAGGACATATTGTACATGAGCAAAGCAAATTCAATGGCATGGCTAAAATTTGCTGTTTCAGTGGGCTGAATGTAACATCTTTGTATTTCATGGTCAGTAATATGCTACCAAGATTTTAACAAGGGGCTTCTGCCCCCAATGTTTTCCCTTAGCCTGGAATTAAACCCCATGTTCCAAGTGCGAATGTGGCTGCAGATAGGAGGGGTGAGCCATGAAACTCTGTTCATTTATTTTCCCATTTCAAGAAAAATGTTCTCATAATCATAGCTAAGGAAGGAGGCGGCACCACTGGGCAAACAAACCGACTTCCATTAAATGCAGTTTGCTGGAAATTATTATACTTATTCTGGCCGGATACCGATAACCCATACTCCTATGAATAATCCTTAGTTATCTGAATATTCCCTTTGATTTCAACAGGACTAATTTGCATGAGTAGCTTCAGAACTTCCTACACAACAAGGTCAACTTTCAGATTTGCTGCTGCTGAGTAGGAAGCTTCCTCTGGTAAGTGTACAGACCAATGCCTTCAACTTCTGTAGAATTTAAGCTTTCATCTAAAAAAAATCCAAACCTCCCCTTCCACTTGATGCAAAATTTTAAGCGTTTCCAAGGAGCTCCCTCTAGCACCTCATGAATCTATCTCAACCGCCTCAATTCCCTCTTGAAAGCCCAAATCACAAGGAAATCTTAAACCAAGATGTCAGGTCGAGAAGATCCTAGCCCAGCTATGCCAGCCATTCCTTAAAGAGCTTGAACAAGATACACTCCTAAATGTCACCACTTCAAGGTCTTAACATTAATATCAACATCCATGGTTAAAAAAACAAAACAAGAAAGTATACTGCCTATTTTAAGTGTGATCTAGTGTCTTCACATTTATACTTGTTTTGAAGGTGTTTGCCTTTGCCAGTCAAACATCAAGATATTGCCCAGAAGGAAATCTTTTACTTTGAACAGGTAGAGAATACACACATCACCGCTACTTAGGTAAAGAAGGCAACTTGCATTGACCCAACATTGTCCCAAGTTATAGACCTGGTGATGCATGGAACATCTCAACAGTCTCACCCGACCTTGTTACCTACACGTCCAGGAGGACGGAGTTATCGATCCAATCTGGTTGTTTGTTGTGGGGGAGACGTGTCATTATCCCACCACTACCGAGATCATAGATGTTAGAACAGCTACATTCCGGTCACTGTGGAATAGTGCGCATGAAGGAAATTGCACAAAGCTATTTTTGGTGGCCTAGATTGGACAGTGCTATTGAAGAGAAGGAAAAAGCTTGTATGTCATGTCAGGGTGTGAGGAATGCACCCCCAGTGGGCACCCCTATACCCATGGGACTGGCCTGAAAACCCGTGGCAATGTATTCACATTGACTTCGCTGGCCCCCTTGAAGGAAGCATGTTCTTGGTGGTGGTAGATGCCCATTCTAAATGGCCAGAAGTCTCCAGAATGCAATCCACTACTGCAGAGAGTACTATCCAAAAACTACGGGGACTCTTTAGTTGTTTCGGTTTGCCAGAACAACTTGTGAGTGACAACAGACCATGATTTGTCTCTCAGGAGTTTCAAAATTTTATGAAGGCAAATGGGATACACCACATCACTTCAGCACTATACTATCCAACCACCAATGGATTATCTGAAAGATTTGTGCAGACAATGAAACAAGCTTTGAAATCGGCAAGGGGACAATTATCCATTCAAAAGCATCTGGACACCTTCTTACTATCCTACAGAAACACACCTCATGCTACGACCCAGGCATCCCCGGCCTTTCTAATGATGGGACAACAGGTGTGCACTTGCTTTGATCTACTGAAACCTTCTGAATCCCGACAAATTGTGCAACGTCAGCAGCAAGATCAAGTCATCAGGTGTGCACCCAAAGCAAAAAACCGAACCTTTAGCCCGGGACAGCCGGTTTTGGCTCAGAATTATACTTCTGGAGCTAAATGGGTCCCTGTCATCGCTCAAACAGGACCTGTTTCCTACCCAGTCCGGACTGCAGAGGATCTCACCTGGCGGCAACATGTAGATCAGCTGTTGCCAGGTCATACCAGTCCTCAGGACACATCTTCAGTTGAGTTGCCTGACTTCACCGCTTCCGGCGAGACACCAAATCAAGAGTCACCTGTTTATGACTGTCCCCCTCCATTACTCCCAGCAACTGAGATACGCCCCTGCCCGGAACGAGCTGATACCACATCCTCACCCATTCACACTACGAACCCTGAGCCCATTGTCACTTTCAGATGCACCACCACCAGAAGTCTGCCATAATCCACCTAGAGACAGAAGGCCTCCTCAATGGCTGGATCTTTAGGTAGGGCGAACCCACGGTTACGGGGCAAAATAATCCCTGGGGTTTAGCCGCGAACGGAGGCAGTCTACCCTCCTTCTCTAGTTTAGTGTTTGTTTTATTTAGGGGATGTTCTTTTTAAGGGGGGAGGAATATGTTGTGTATTTGGTTGTCAGGGTAATAGAATCTTGTTGTTGCTATGGCAACTGAGTTAAATTATTAGGGGATAGCCCAGCCAGTTTTGGCTGGTTTGGTTAGTTCAGTGTGTGGCAATAAATGGCTACTTTTAAGGTTTACAGCTCTCTGTGTCTCAAGTGATTTCTTCCTAAAACTGCTGCCCCCAAGGATACAACAATATCCTCCTAGTGTAGAAGTGTACACAACTCCTAGTGAAGGCATTGCCTAAAGGTTATCATTAGCGCATGATAATACCTGCAAAGCTTTTCTTTTGCCTCCTCCAGGGAACTTTGCAGAGCAATACATTTTAAAGAAACAAACAAGTATTTCAAAGCATGTCAAATTTTGTATCTCAAACTGATTCAGAAAGAGGGAACTTTTTCAATTCTATTAACTCCTTCCGCTCCCTCTTGAAATCTAAAAGCTCTTAAATTAGCACTTCCCAGATCAATTTTTCAGTTTTCCAAGATCACAATATCCTTCTTGGAAACACTGACTAGGGGCTTTGACCTACAGTATCACTCTGATTCTGGGATTTGATCAGAATAAAAATTACCTTCTAAATGGGAGAACCATGAAAATATGAACCAAATTCAGTTTCCAACATTTTAAGAGTCCCAAATGATACTGAAGGCAGTTCACTCCCTGTCACAATAGATTCATTTTGTGGGAGTTGGCTAAAAGCAGTATCATTAGTTTTCGACCATTGGGAGAGATGAGAAATCCCAATTCCCTTCTCACCCCTCTTACAATTTGTGGAAAATTACAGTTAACATTTTTTTCCAAGTGACCAGCTTGCTATGGCTTACAAACAGAATAAAAAGGATGTCCTGCGATATTAGAATTTATTAAAGTATCTGACACTGACTCATGAAATAGTAGTTGCAGCATTAATTTACAAGATAACAACAAACAGCTATGTGTCACGATACCAAGAGTTGCTTGCTACTCTGTTAGAAAATAGTATTTCTGGTCTTTCAAAGGCTAGGAGGACAACTGTGCAGGCTTCTTAGAATCCTAACAATGTGGAAAAATGTGCAAAAGGAACATGTCTGCCTAAACCTCAAGATTTAGGCCCAATATTCAGATTTTGCCTATAGCCGGGGGGGAGGGATAGCTCAGTGGTTTGAGCATTGGCCTGCTAAACCCAGGGTTGTGAGTTCAATCCTTGAGGGGGCCATCTAGGGATCGGGGGCAAAAAAAAATAGTTGGGGATTGGTCTTGCTTTGAGCAGGGGGTTGGACTAGACCTCCTGAGGTCCCTTCCAACCCTGATATTCTAGGAGTCTATAACTGCCACAAACAGTGAAAGTACTACTGAACACACAGGCAGCAGGAGGAGCCCCCCAAACTCCCCCTTCTGCCTGAGGGTTGCCCCCCCATAGAAGCCCCAAGCCCCCCATGTGACATTACATGATTAAAATATGACCATGTAGATCACTGTTGCTAACACAGTTATATAATATAAATCTTGTACAAAGTGTGTCACGTAAGGTGTCTATGGAAAAGTTATAATTTGCTGAAGAGGACAATCCTATTTGTATGCATGTATCATTTTTGTATCTAAAGTTATGAATATTAACTATGTACTTGTATTTCAAATGTTGGGTGTTACCACAGGAGCATTTAGCCAGCACATTGTGAATAGAGTATTCAAGTTGATGGCTCATCAACAAACACAATGGACCCTGGAAGAAGCCTATCCACACCTAATGAACTTTCATGTGAACTTTCTCTAACTAAAGTAAGGGTAATGGCCTCTGCTATGACTTAGCCAAGCATGCATGGGCATGTGACTTGCTCATGTGACTCCAAACCCCATCTTGTTACCTGTAATTTCCCACAAACTAGAACAACGAGTTTCCCTTCACTTGGCAGAAGCTATAAGAGGCCCTGAAAACATCTCCATTTTGCCTCTTTCCTGCTCAAACTTCTGGGCTATGGACTTATACTAATGGGAGCATTCTAACCAAGGGAGTGAGGACCTTCCAATGATTTGGAAGCAACCAGAGACTTAACAAGCCAACAGTTTATTCCATCACTGCTACAACCCTGATCCAAGAACATTGCAATTATTGTATGTATTTGATTCCTTTAACCAATTTTAACTCTCACTTTTCTTTCTTTTTATAAATAAACCTATAGATATTAGATACTAAAGAATTGGCAAAAGCATGATTATTGGGTAAGATCTGAGGTATATAATGACCTCAGTAGGTGGCTGGTCCTTTGGGATCACAAGAACCCTTTGGTTGATAAAATTGGTTTTAAATAACCACTCATTATTAAGACAGGGTTTTTGGCGGTGATACAAGGACTGGAATACCTAAGGAGACTGCTTTTGTGTCTTCATGTTAGTCAGTGTGGCAAGACAGACGTTTACTTTTGTTGCTGGTTTGGTATATCTTATGGGAGAATAACCACAAGTTTTGGGGTGTGTCTCAGGACAAATTGCTGAGAAGGAGGGTAATTTGGTATTCTCAGTTGTGAACCACTGAGGCATGATGACACCCCCCCACACACACATGGCTGGAGCCCTAAGTCTCCCCCGCCCCAGCACAGCATGAGGACTCAAGCCATCTGGAGCCCCAAATCCTCCCTGCCCTCCCACATCCAGAGGAGCCCCAAGCTGCCAGAGCCTGCCCAGCCATGCCACACCTCCCATCCTGAGATCCCAAGCCGTCCCACAGGAAAAGCTCGTCTCTTGCTAAAGAACCTGAGCTTTTGATATGCCCCTATGCAGGTTCCAAGGCAGCTCAGGAGGTGGTATATATTACTCAGCTTCCTGGGTTTATCAGTAATCTCCCTGGAGTCCAGGGAGCACATACTGCCTCCTCAGTTGCCCCAGAACCTGCATGGGGCATAAGAAGCAGCAAAAACTTACCCCGCCAAACCCGCAACTGGCAGTCACAGCTACGGCAAGGGAGGCTCAGCTTTCCCTGGCCTATTATATCTTCTCTTCTGTTCAAAGATAGGCGGTAGGTATAAGGACCATATTTTTGAAATCACCATTGCTGCCTTTCATTGCTACTGAGAAAGCCTTTGTCAACATTCCCCCCACCCCTTGTAGTACAGTGGTCATTAGGGGTTTAATTGGGTTACCCAGAGAATTAGGGAATGAAGCTATGCTCTGCCCTCCCTACCTCCTGTTTTGATGTGGGGAGTTATTTCCCCCCCCCCCCCCAGTTTGTTGTGATGCAGCTGAATAAAGCAGCAAGTTTCCCAGCCTGCAGGCCTGTGAGTGAAGTGTTATTTTTCCTGCACTCAGCAGTCCCTTTACAGCCCACCGCCTATCAATAGATTCACCCTCCCTCAGATAAATGCATTTTGCCCTTCCACCTCACTGCCCTTATTTGTTGATTTTTTCCCCCTCTTCATGTCTGCATCTCAGTACCTCGCTCCTACCCGCTCCCTGTGGGAAGTTTGGCCCCTGACATCTCCTGTCTTTTCTTTTGTGGCTTTGCTCCAGTTTCCTGGCCCAACTCACAGTGCAGAGCTGAGTGCTGCCCCCACTGGGTTGCCAGCAGGCTTCTTTGCTGCAGCTGGGGTGGAAGAGGCCATTGGTTTGCTTTAATCATACACACAGGGAGCTAACACAATGGCATAGCTCAGGAGGGGTCAACAAACAGAACTTCATCTGCAGTCCTCTAAGCATCCACATTGCATGCACTAGATCTGAATTCAGATGACTGCACTTTCTGCGGTGATGAATTTACTCCTAAAACAGGAAGTAAGGGGTGGGAGGATGGAGCATGACACCATCCCATAATACCCTGTGTAACCCGCTCATTAGTACATCAGTCCAGTAAACTAGAGGTCAGCATATAAACAGCAATAGCCCCCTACCTGTGTACCTGGGTTTACTTCCACACAGTATTAAGGATCTGATCCAGGCAGGCCATAAAGACAGTATTGTTTGAGTTTTGGAGCCAGCTTCATTTAGAGCAGCTGGAAACTATATTGCTTTCCTGACTTTATAAGACTTTAATTAGAGGTGGCGAGGGGTCAGCTGGGAAGCATTTCATTTTCCTGTTGCAGACTAGGATGGTGCCACTGACTGGCACCTGTACTGTTCTCTCTTTCCCTGCCCCTCTGCTGGCTGGTAAGACACAAGGAGAACCCCTCTGCAGTGCAGGGGAGAGAAAATGGAAGCAGTACACATCAGTCTGACTAGTACTAACACAGGCAACCAAGCAATAGTCACATGAGACAACATGTCCCAGTATTGCCAACCCTAAGCATTCAAAAATCATTAATCGGGCCTAAAATCATGAGGGTTTGTTTTTTTTGTTTTGTTTTGTTTTTTTAAAAGGGGGAAGAGAGGAAGGACTCTGAATTGGAAGTTGTCCTGGCCTACCATAAACTGTAGGAACCGCCTATAGGAGGGGTGAATGTCTATATGAAAATATATGTTCTTCATGTTAAGAGCCACAAACCACATCCCTTCTTGAAAAGAGGGGATTATTGATGCCAACATGACCATCTGGAATTTTGACTTCCGAACAAAGATGTTGAGTTGCTGAAGATCCAGAATGGGCTCCACCCTCTGTCTTTTTGGGGGATTAGGCAATATGAAGACTAGGACCCTCCTACCTTGATACTGAGGCAGGATGCACTCTGTTTCCCCTTAATGCAATAGGGATTTCACTCCCTTTCAATCGCCTCAGGAGAGTGGTCCCCAAAGGGGTAGTGGGAAGGGCGTTTGTGGGGAAGGAAGGATGAACTCTATGGAATATCCCTGATGGATAATTTCCAAGATCTAACCATCCATTGTGATTAGCTCCCAGTTGTAGGCTAATAGAGTAAGATGGCCTCCAAAGGGGACTGAAGAAGGGACAGGTGGCATGGTAAGGTGGTAAGCATGTCTTGACTGAAATATCAAAAGTGGCTCCTGTTATGTAAAGCCTCCGCTCAAATGCGATTGTAAGATCTGTAACTTGTATTATTAAGTTCTGCAACCTTTTTGCAGACTTTGTAACTTCAGTAATTGTTACAAAACTTAAAAGGCTATGCTAACCTTTGAAAGCTCTGTAACCTTTTCAAGTTACCACTTGTATGAACTTCCAAGCTGTATAATATCCCATCACACAATCAGAGTGTGTGGGAACAAGGGAGTGTATGTGGGACTGGGCAGAGAGGAACTGCAAGGAGAAAGGAGCCCAGAGACAGGAGACAGGTGTGTCTGATATAATCTGCTCTGAGAAGGCAATCACGAAGTGCTGTAAAGAAGAAGAACCTGGTATGCATGAAAGGAACTGGTCTGGGAATGCTTCTTGGTGACAGACACAGAAGGAAAACTCAGTGTACGTGACAGGAGCCGCCCAGTTCCAGCAAAAGGAAGCAGCCATGCCCACAAGCAGCTGCTGCTCCTTGACCTGCTCAGCAGTCTGGATTCGTGACTGCAGGCAGACACACCAGATCTACCATGCTTCGGCTTCTCGGCCTCCATGCTGTCTCCGGTAACTCTCCGCCTGTGTGTGTGGGTGCATGAGGGTATGAATGCAGTGAATGTGTGCGTGTATGAATAAGCTCCATCTCTTTTTTATCTGACCCAACAGGGCATCATAATAAAACTAATACAAGTGTGACCCTGGGTTGGTTTTTAAGGGAACAGAGGTAACAGCTCCTAGCAGTGGGCTGGAAGTGGGTTGTGGCTGTGGTGGAAGAGGGGGCTGAAAAGCACGGCCCGTGAGCTGTCACTTGCAGAGAGACTTGGCAGGACACTGGTAGCATAGGCACTGACTCCACGAGTGCTCCAGGGCTGGAGCACCCACGGAAAAAAAAGGTGGGTGCTTAGCACCCACTGGCAGCCTCCCTAGCAGCGCCTTCCCCTCCCTCCCAGCACCTCCCACCCGCTGTGATCAGCTGTTCCGCAGCATGAAGGAGGTGCTGGGGGGGAAGGAGCATGGGCAGAGCGTGCTCAGGCGAGAGGGCGGAACGGGGCAGGAAGAGGTGGGGTGGAGTGGTGGTGGGGCCAAAGGGGAGCACCCCCCT
This sequence comes from Emys orbicularis, assembly GCF_028017835.1. Classification (NCBI taxonomy): domain Eukaryota; kingdom Metazoa; phylum Chordata; order Testudines; family Emydidae; genus Emys; species Emys orbicularis. Next base: position 179,605,008 of record NC_088684.1, read on the forward strand.
GCACTAGTAGAAGAACATATGAGGAGGAGGCAGTCTTGGTTTATAGGTCTGCCTCTGGTGCTTCCTGTTTGGGGCTTGGGTTTAGATCCCCAGGGAGCAGAAGGTAGACTAAGTCCTGTAACAAGTGGAGAGAATCACCAGTCTTTTCGTTAAAGAGGTTGGACACAAAGGGAAGGTCTTGGATAGTGTTTTGTATCTCCCTGCAGAAGCCCAAGGACTGCAACCATGAATTCCTCCCCATAGCAATACCAGTGGCCAAGCTTCTGGATGCTGTATCAACTGCAGCCTGAAGACCCATTTTCCCCACCAGTTTGCCCTTCTCTAGAAGGGAGAAGAATTGGGCTCTCTCCTCAGAGGAAAGTTTAGACTGGTGGCCTTTCAGGACAGAGTAGTTATTTAAAAGTCATACTTAACTAGCAGAGCCTAGTAATTGGCAATGTGGAATTGCAAGCCTGCTTGAGGAGAAAGGTTTTTCTCCCCAGAAGTCCAGTCTGTTGGAGCCTTTGTGTGATGGGGTGGTCCTTCGGTATTGAGACTTATTACATTCCATAGCAACCTGTACCACTAGGGAGAACAGGAATTCGGGTCCCTTTACTTGAATGAAATAGCACCTCTCAGCCGTCTTAGGTGTGTGGGTGCCAGACCAATCTCACCGGTTCCAGTAACAGGGAGAGCTACCTTACTTGGGCCTTGAAGCTGCAGAATGTCTAACAGTTGGTGGTGTAGGTCTTGAACTTCCTCAGGAGATCACTAGCTACTCTTCTTAATAAGTTCCAGTATTACCTATGGTCATCTGGTGGAGATGAGGAAGAAGGAAAGACTGCCTCATCCAGGGAACAGGAGGAGATTCCTGTCAGAACTGTCAGTACCTGCAGTTCCGGTTCAACAACCTGCTCCTCCTCATACACCAATGGAACCAGTTGTTGGCACAAGGAAGAGGAGTGGACAGACTCCTAGGTGGGTCATGGATGTGTGGTATAGGGATCCCATGGTCCCCAATAGGGCCAGGAAGAGAGGCCAACTTTTTGAGAAGGACCCCATGGCAGAGGGAACCATCAGTTCCTAGGGAGGTCGTGTTCATAAGGGTAGTGACCATAATTCCTGGGTCACCAGTCCAAGGCTTGGCTCTCTCCATGGGGATGGAGGGACCAGTTCATTGGATTTTTCCAAATCCTAAAATTGCTCCTCTTGGAATGGAGGAGCTGTCAGTAACAGGGCAATCCTGCCTGAGGATTGTAAGTGGGATGGTTCTTGGGACACCAAAGCAGTGTAGTAATGTTGCTCTGGCTGGGCCAGAGAAGAGGAGAGACTGCGGGTAAGGGAGGAAGTTATCCTCCAATACCATGTAGGTCTCTGTGTGCCCTGGTGTGCAGGGAGTGCCAATGGTCTGTGCTGATGGCACCAGCGCAGCCCTGGGTGTGATAAGTTCTTTGGCAGATGTGTTGGTACTACAGAATTCAGTGCTGCACTTGTGGATGAAAGCAGCAGATCCTTCTTTCTGTGCACTTTAAGCGCCACCCTGGGAGTTCTTGTGGATCCAGTTCCTTAGGGTCTGTGCGTAAGGGCTCACCCAATCTCAATGGGCTCGGGGAAGGAACACGTCTCTTAGGGAGAGAGGGATGATGGGATCTGACCTTGCACCCATGAGAGTGTCCCTTCCTCTCATGGGAAGCCCTAGAGGAGAGTCTTTGGGCTTAGAAACTGAGGGCTCTGCTCCTAAGCACACACTCAAAGGGGCTGTGACCAGGTGCCTGGGATGGGCCACCCTGAGAATGCCTCAATCAGGGAAGACTGCATGAAATAGGGCAGACAATCCCCAAAGCTGACAGTTTATTCTATAATTAGATTCACCAAGCCAGTAGCAAAAGAGCTTCTGTAGAACCACACTGGTTAACATGCAGCCAGACACAGTCCCCTTTTGGTATTCCAGCCCTTGGCTCCCATCCAGACAACCAAGTCTAATATAGTGAGATGTTACTGAAAACCCTTTTCCCCACATGTGAGGTTCTTTCTCATCTGAAAGGATCGGACACATATCCCCATGTCAATATGAATCTCAGATCTTACCCAAATAGCACGCTGTCAGCCAATCCTTAGTAACTAAGGATTCAATAATAAAAGAAAAGAAGAGTTATAAATTGTTAATAGATCATATACATAAAAATGATTGCAAAATCCTTATATCAGGTTTGTAGCAGTGATGGAATGGGCTGCTGGCTTGTAAAGTCTCTCTGGTAACTTCCAAGAGATTGAAAGGTCCTCAGTCCGTAGTTCAAGATGATCCTTTTATATGTAAATTCACAGTCCAGAGAATTAGAGCAGGAAAGAGGCAAAATGGAGGTGTCTCAAAAAAGTCTTTTATATCCTTTGCTATGTGATGGGAATTAACTGTCCCAAACAAAGTCCATAGTCCGTCTGTGGAAAGTTACTGGCCTAAGATGGGTCCATGATCACATGAGCACATCACATGCCCCTACATGTTTTGCTGAATCACAGGGGGTGGCCATTGGCTCCTTGCTGTCTGAAACATCCTCAGGAAGAGCGATGGATGGAATGAATGTCTTCAATGGGAAACAAACTACACTAACTATACTAAAAACTAACTGAACTAAGCTAAAAGAATAACTATTTACAATCTTATTTACAGGTTTTCTGAATGGCTAAAGCAAGAGAGGACACTGAATTCCAACTCAGTCCATGCAACAGTAAGAAGGAACTAAGGAGGCATTGCACCACACTGCTTCTTATACCCTTGCTCATGGTCCTGAGTGGAGCTCCTGCACATGTGTGGGCCAATGGACACTGCTTGTTAAAATCTCCAAACTCGTGCACATGTGTACCCATCCACATGAAACACACATAGGGACTGGCACTCAAAGCAGCTGAGATTCTCACCTAATCTCATGATTTCAGGAGCTGGGACTTTAAGAAAAACATAAAATTGGTGAGACTCACAATGAAAATCAGAAGAGTTGGCAACATGATGCCCACTAATTGACATGGAAGTAGTAAAAGAGGAAAGGATAGAAATAAAATCCCCGGCCAACATTAGTCAGTATATGGACCAGACAGGATTTACTGCATCTCTCTCATTTTGGAGGAACAGTCCTGATAGGTCTTTGTGAAACCAGGGTTTTCTCTCTTCTGCCAGGGTAAGACCTCTCCTTATTCATACTGATTCATGGATCACTTGGAAATGGCTCCATTTATATACAAATGAAATGGGACTAGAATATTTGACAAATCCTTTGCCCCGAAGTCTACCTCCTCCTTAGTTTGCCGCAGGCCATATAAAGATATATGTACTGTTTCTTTAGAACTGTGGTAGGAAGTTCTCTGGATAGAATAGGATGGGTTCTGAATAGAAGCTTTACAATGAAGCAGAAAGAGACGGGGACTAGATTTAGGGAATGCTGTTCATTCTAATTATTGGGATTCAATGACAAAAATAAAGAAAGAGCATAAATGGTGATAACTTGAATAATTTTTTTAAATCTAAGTTAACAATCCAAGGAATTTTTTTTTTTTTTAAATAAAGGGTTACTTACATATGCAAGTATTCTGATCAGCGCCTGCAACTGAATTGGAAGCACAAAAATAGTTGAGGTTATTAAATCCAACGGAGGATTCCTTTTGGAAGATTTAGATCATAATTTTGGCCATGTTGTCCAATGAATGCACTAGAAATATTTTGACATTTAAAAAAAAAAAAAAAAAACGTCTGAGCTATAAACGCCAGTAAACATTCTATAGGTCATACCTAAGTCTACGTTTTAGTCACGGGTATTCTTAGTAAAAGTCATGGACAGGTCATGGGCCATAAACAAAAATTCACGGGCCCGTGACCTATCCATGACTTTTACTAAAAATACCCGCCCTGATTAAAACTTGGGTGGGGGGACCGCAGGTGCTCTGGGGGGTGGGAGGGGCTGCAGGGCTGGCAGGAGCTTCCTACCCAGCTCCATGGCAGTGGAGGCAGGGTAGGGTTACCATCCGTCCGGGTTTCCCCGGACATGTCCGGCTTTTTTAGCTTTAAATGGCCGTCCGGGGGAAGAGGGGGGCGGGATTTCTAATGAGGTAGAAATGTCCGGGATTTCCCCCTTCCCCTCATGCAGAGGGCAGTGTGGCTGATTGGATGGCTGTGCCTGATTGAAAGCCGCTTGCAGCCACTGGGGCCTCTAGCAGCCAGAGTCCCTCCACCTCCCCCGCTCCCTCCTCCCCCGCAGAGCAGCGCCTTATTTGTTTGGCTGCACGTGGAGCCCGCAGCTCTCCCTTGGCCTGGTTGGGGGCAGGGGGAGCAGGCAAGGGACAGGGAACGGGGGGGTTAGATTGGTTGGGGGTTCTGGGGGGGCTGTCAGGAGAAGGGGGTGTAGAGAGCGGTTGGGGCAGGCAGGGGACAGGGAGCAGGGAGACTTAGATAGGGGGTGGGGTCCTGGGGGCAGTTAGGGTGGGGGGGGGGCAGGTAGGGGGATTCAGAGGGGGCGGGAAGTGGGAGGGGGCGGGGCTGGGGCGGCACCCTGTGACCTCTTTTTTGATTGTTGAAATATGGTAACCCTAAGGCAGGGGCTCCTCTGCTGCTCCCGCCACAAGCGCCAGCTGCTGCAGCTCCCATTGGCTGGGAACTGCAGACAATGGGAACTGCAGGGGCAGGGCCTGCAGGCGTAGAGAACCCCACTGGCCCGACTGCCGCCTAGGAGCTGCAGGGGGGCCATGCCAGTGGGAGCCAGGGAGCCGCCCCACCCCAGGTAAACACCGCCCCCAGCTCCCTTCAACCCCCTGCCTCTAGCTCCCTCCCAAACCCCCAAACTGCTCAGGCAGCCCCTGAGCCAGCACCAGCCACTGCAGAAGTCACGGAAAGTCACAGAATCCATGACATGACTAAGTCATGCGAGTCTACCAAAGCCTATATAAATGCAGACTGTTTATTTTCAATGTCATTCCAAATGAGGAATATCCTTCTCAGTTTTTTGTTGGGAAATCAAAACCTAGTAAACGGAATCAAATTTTCATACAATCAAATGTCGACATTCAGATGCGAGCTTGAAGTGTCTTGTAAACTGAACTAATTTTGGTCAGTCCAGGAGGATTCAGACAGTAATGCTGTGAAGACAAAAAAAAAAAAAAAAAAAACCACCCTGCAGAAAGCTGACATATTTGTATACAGATTGAATTACAATTTTCTGTGGAAAATGGCAAGCTGTTGATTAAGACGGAAAATTTGCTAAATGATTTTGTTTCGCTTATCAGCAACAACTATACTGAGCAAATAACGGTCACAGAAACATGAGAGGATTTACATGATTGGATATGAATTGTTTCATGAAGACATGTCAGCAGCACCCAGGGCTGTTCAAGAAGGGGAGGAAGATCACATTTTTGTTACAGAGGCTCCATTTGTCTCAGACATTGCTATGGTATGAGATAATAAACTATACACAAAAATATGACATTAATATAATGATGTAAATCAACTATTTAAAAGGCTTTATTTAATTTTGAAGAATGTAGTTAGAAATCTAGGCATGAACACGGTTCTTATTCTGCAAAGCCAATCCCACGAAACAGCTAATCGCTCAGTCCCTGGCAAGAACTTAAAAAAAAAAAAAACAAAACAAACAAAAAAAACAAATAAAAGCAAACAGACCAATATATGGGCAGTATAGTAGCACTTTTGTCAGTACTACAAGAATCTTCCACGAACTTTTCACTTGTTGGTAGCATAGGGATCTACCCTAAATAGCAAAGCTTAACTTTTCTAGCACTGAAGGCCCTGATCCAGCAAAGCACTTAACCTCCTGTTTAAGCACATCAGTAGTCCCATTGACTGCTCATGTGCTTAAAGTTAAATACACGCTTAAGTGCTTTGCTGGATCAGGGCCTAACTCCCCCATTTTTAAAAAGCATTCTTTTAAACTTACACTGGGGAGTACTTTCACCACCGTGAGTGCAACCATCTGCACAGATTAATCATATCAGGAACATTTAATCCCAGCAAGGAAGGTGCACAGAGGACTGTGATTTATGCACAGCCCCTGTACCTATTAATAGGCCATTCAAGACAAGGAGAGCTGTAAAGTGTGCAGTGCATAGAAGGGAATGGGGGCAGAATGCACAATTTGCATCTTCCTTTTGCATTCTCTCTTCTATGTACCTATTAGAAAAAAGGGGCCTGAATTTGGTCCCTAAAGTATCATGAAATATAACAAGAATATAATCCAAGATTTAAAAAAAAAAAAAAAAAATTGTTAAATGGGAGTAAGGGTTGAATATATTCACTTCAGCAATGTAAGGAGGCGGGGGACAACTTACAACAATAAGTTTTCAGAAAGCATCATAAACCCAGGAAATTCAAAATTAAACTCAACATTTAAACATTTGGAAGTGTAAAATAAGATCACCCGAACAACCTTAACTCTGCCCTCAGTTTCCAATCCTTCCCGCTTTGCATGATGAGGTCCTAGACAAGGAAAAATACAGACTTATTCGTGCAATTGAGGGTTTCAGGATCAGGCCCTTTTTTGGACTTCTAGGATTTTTTCTACGAGGTTGAAGAAGTTTACAGAGTGTGCTGTGAACATTTTGGTAAAGCCACTGTTAGAACTGGCTGGAAACTGGAACTCCTGTTCCACGAGAAGTTCTGAAATTGGGGGAAGGGCAGGGGGAGTTCCAAAACAGAACAAAAACTGAAGTTTCAGAATTTGGTCACAGAACAGGAATTCAAAAATTTTCTTCAGAAAAAAGGTCAAAATGACATTGTTTCAAGCTTCTTGAGCAGGGGTTCCCAAAGCTCCTGGGCTGCCCCAGAGCCAGGGACTCTGGGAGACCTGGCTCTGAGGCAGCCCATCTAGGCAGAAGACACTGTACTTGTACAGCTTGCACAGACTCGTATATAGGATGCTGAGACACAGCAAGCTGTCATTAGAAGTTACAAAAGGACCCGAGGAAAGAACAGTCAATGAATGCTTTTGAACAAGTTAGACTTCTTCTCTCCATTTGTATGTTAGGAGCCAAAGTGGATGTCCCATGAGGAGGGTGTATCAGGCCTTCCCTTTTTTGTTTTTCCAGTGCTACCAAACTGGGGTAGTCTGATTTCAGGCAGAAAAAACCTCAGGAAGCAAACCCTCACAAAGCATTGTCCTTAACTGAAAGATAGGCTTGTGATATTGGCGCAGAGTAGGAAGAGGGGGAGAAAAGGAAGCCTGTCTGTCAAGCTCCTCTTACCAAAGCATGCTGGGAAGTACAGGTCTTTTTTTGCAGCTGTACAATGTCCAGAGTTTATGTAACCAATGTGCAATTAAATATAAACTAAATTAGTGCCTGTGATCACTGAGATGAATCTCTTTGTTATGGTTAAGGCTGTTTCAGTAGTAACCAAATTAATTATAACCCTGGTTTGTACTGATTTAAGAGTACCCACACAGGGATTTAAAGTGGTTTAACTAAATCTGTTTTTAAAAGTATCTTCAGTAAAACCAGTGCAAGTTGGTGTGGAGAGAAGGCCTTATTTTTCTGTTCCTTTATTTATACAGCCGTACATCCTATAGTCCTCAAGCATCATAGAGCACACTAGAGAAAAGCGTAATGCTTTCCAGGATAAGGAGTCTGGCTCCCGTCTATAAAATTAAGATTCCTAAATAATTCCTTCTTGGAAAATGCCATGTAATTCTAAGTTGTCATATTAAAAAGCATGTGTAAAGTATGACACTCTAAAAGTTTACCACTGCAGAGAACATGTGGGCCCAATAAGCACGCAGCACTAGACAAAATATTAAACTGTGGGTCTGTATAAGGGGGATTGGAGGACCAGGCAGCTTAGTGGTCAGAGTGCTTGATTTCCAGCCCCCTACTTGGTTGAAGTGCCTTTGTCTTTAAGGCTAGGCAGGGGTGGGGAGAAGAGGGTGGACCCAAACCCTCCCACTCCACTGGGTCCCAGCCCAGGGCCCTGTGTAAGGGTACGTCTATACGTACGTCCGGGTCCGGCGGTAAGCAATCGATCTTCTGGGATCGATCGATCGTGTCTTGTCTAGACGCGATAAATCGATCCCGGAAGTGCTCGCCATCGATGCCGGTACTCCTGCTCCGCGAGAGAAGTACGCGGAGTCGACGGGGGAGCCTGCCTGCCGCGTGTGGACCCACGGTAAGTTCGAACTAAGATACTTCAGCTTCAGCTACGTGAATAATGTAGCTGAAGTCGAAGTATCTTAGTTCAAAGTGGGGGGGTTAGCGTGGACCAGCCCTAAGTCATCCCCTGAGTAGGGGGACCTGGCAGCAGGGAGTCTACATCCACTACCCTGGGCTACTTCCTACCACTGTCCCTTCAGTCTGGGGCATGGCCCCTATAGTCCAAGTTGCGGTGGTGGCTTCTCTCCAGTAGTGCCCCCTTGTGGACCCTGGGTGGCTGTGATGGGTTGGACCCCCCTTCTGGGACGCCACCTGATGTGCTGGGGTTTAACTGAGCCTCCCCTGCTCAACCAGCCTGGGTCCCCTCTCCCTGCTTTGCTGAATTAGATTCTCTGGCCTCTTGCAGCACACACACACGAACAGGCAGGGCCACACCCAACTGCACAGAGAGACAGAGATCCGCCCTAGAAAGATTCAGCCTTAGGGGAATGCCCCAACACTCTGGTGCCCACTCCCTTTAAGGGGTACAAACCCAAAGTTTTATGAAATTTGCCCGCTCCCTCAATGAGAAGGGAGAGATACATAACTTCTTGCCCCCTCCCACAGGGAGAAATTACCATACATAAACTGGGTTATATTATAAACAAGAAATAAGTTTATTAACTACAAAAGGTGAATTTTAAGTGACTATAAGAGAAACAGAACAAGGCAGATTACTGACCAAATAAAGCAAAATATGCAAGCTAAGCTCAATATACTTAGGAAACGGGTTATAAAATGTAAATTCTCACCCTAAATGTTACTTTAGGCAGGTTGCAAAGTTTCTGTAGTTCAGAGTTCCAGTTATATTCCTTTTCAGACTGGATGCCTGTCTCAGTCTGGACTCCCCGCCTTCCCTTCAGATGGCTTTAGCAGTCTCTCTTCTTGGGCAGACAGGCCATGTAGAGGAAGAGTCTTGTTTGCCTTCCTCCCCACCCTTAAGTAGGATTTACATAAGGCAGGAATCCTTGGTTTTCCAAACTTGACCCCCCTTCCCTTCCAGTGGAAAGTTACAAGAAGTCCCAGGTAAGGTTTAGTATCAGGTGACAAGACCACTGACCAAGTAGTGTCACAGTTACGTCCCTGGACGCCTCCCAGGAGGGAGAGAGATTAGTATCTTCATGGTTTTGTTGTTCCTTCCTGGTGGCACATCAAATTTGATGGCCTGTCATCTGGTGGGTGTCTTCCCAATACACACCCAGTTGTAATTGTTACATAGTCCATATTTCTAACTTTCGATACAGAAATGATACAGGCATACAAACTGGATAATCACATTCAGTAAATCATAACCTTTCCAATGATACCTTACAAGACCCATCTTGCATAAAGTATCTCTCAGTTATGCCATATTCATATCATAAGCATATTTTCATAAAGAATATGGAGTGAAACGTTACAGTGGCAGGTTCCTCTGGGAAGGGCAGCCATATCTTTGGCAGGGTTGGAACCCCACAAGATCTTGGTGCTTTGGCCACATGCTCCAAGGTCTCTTCCTCAGTCTGCTCTGTTGGTTGCCTTGGCTGGTGCCAAGGCTAGTGGTCCTTCCCATCAGGTAGGGAGGCAGCCAGCTCCTGCCTCGTCGTCAGCCAGCCCTGAACTGAGCCAGGTTCTCTCCAGTCCAGGCCTGGCATTGGCTGCAGGTATAATGGGGAGGGGCTAGCTGGACCCAAAGGCTCTCTTTAACCTCTTCCATGCTGGTGGGCAGTTTCTCTGCTTCATCACAGGATCTTTTGATTACATATACAAACATCTTTAGTCTGTCACTCCCTAAATTCTAAGAAAAAAAATATTCTCATGCACTATTCAAGGCATCCCAATTTGCAAATAAATTGCTTATTTTAGTCAAAAATTAGAGGAGATTTCCATTCTAAGCCTTGTTTGCAGTCTAGATTCAAGCTTAATTAGGGAGTTGCTACCAACGTTTCCACAATACTAGGTTCAATTTTATTGTAATGCTACATGCATGTAGCTTTTGGTGTAAATTAAGGAGAACTTTGTTTGAACTTTAATTTAATAGCAAAAAGTTGACTGTAGGATATAATGTATAGTTAGTTTTACTTATACATGAAAAAATTAGAGATGAGCAAGTTCTTGGCCCATTCGTCCATCTCCCTAGCCACTCTCTACAATACATTTTCAAGTTCCCTTTTTGTGTTTTTGAAATATCCCAAGGTTGAGGTTTTTACCACTAATCTTAGCTATTATACTGTGAAGCAGTCAACTAATTGGCCTTTTTCATTACTGCATTACTGAAATTCTATGGTTACATAACTCCACTGAAATCAGTGGAACAACTTTGGTTTTATATTGGTAATACAGTGATGAACTAGGCCTAATATTTCTGTTGAGTTAATATAATACAAACCCTTAAAGGGCCAAAATAATGGTTCTCAATTTGTTTGCCTGCCAACTGATGTATTCCATTTTTTAAATGAAATTCAGGGAAAGTTCATTTTAATCCTCTGGTAGAAGATAAAGAGGACAAAGCTCTTACACCATTCAGTCCCTCTCAGTCTCTAGCATGCATTTTTGAGTGTCTTGTCTAGGTTTAACAGACCAAACAGATATTTTCAGCACTAACCTTGGACTATTCCAGGTTATTAATTAATGGACTTGGTTTATCACTGTAATCTTCAAATTCTTTGTGGGGACTGTGAACATACCAGCAAAGGGGCCAGAGTCTGGCTGTCACTAGACAGCAGAGAATTTCCTTGGTGAAAGGGAGCTCTCCCTGTGTAGAGTTGCCTCTTGTGCCTGCTCCCCACCACATTGTGGGTGGAGGGCTGCCAGGGGAGAGACAGGATATATTATGGATGTGGAAGGGACCAGTGGTGTAACGGGCACAGCTCCTAGGCTGTTCCAATTCATGTCAGGGCTGGAGCTGAGCCAGCACAGACCAAGCCTTGGAACCAGGGAGCCAGTTACAGGTCCCTCTTTCTCAGGCCCCTCTTCTTGCCCTGCGCTGAGCACAGCTTGGCTGGAAGAGAAATCTGGCTCAATCTCTCTACATTTGCTTGGCTGCTAATTAATTAGTGGATAAATTGTCTGGTTTGCATGCATTTCAAAAGTAGGGGTTGGAATCTGGATAAGCTTATACATTTTATTTAAATGATGGGAGAACCTGAATAAACATTAGAAAATGTGCTGTTGGGAACCAACTTGCATTGGCAAAGAGATGGACTGGGGGATTTGGTTTGTTTTCGATACATAAACAGCCCTGTGCTTTCAGTCTGCCTCTGTTATTTTTGACTAAGGAAAACAACAACAATAAAAAAAGATTTAAGCAAAGTCTGCAGGAGAGAGAAATCTGGTGGGAGAGCCAGCTCTAGCATTTTGGGCAGAAACATTTTTTCCCTCCTCTGTCCCAAAATGCAACCGATTCCAGTCCACCGCTGTCATACCACTACTATCCACATGGTCAGCCTAAGGATTTGGGGGGGGGGTCACTGTTTGCAATTAACTGCCTGATTTATTTGGTTTTAAATGGGTAGGAAGGATCTTTAGATTTACTCCCTCCTCAGCCTCTTGCTGCAGAAGTGGAGCCAAGCTGCTAGAGGCCGCTCTGCATTTTTAATGCTATTGCCCAGGAGAAGGGGGCTAGAAATGCAGCGCTAGATCCTCTCCTTGGATTGACTCCCTGCATACCACTCAGGCAGCACAAGAGCACCAGATATGGCCATATGAGGCCAGCTGGAAATTCTCTCCATTGGCACAGAACTGACAAGGCCAGCTTCTGTGGCACCTGCTCCTGGCCCTAGCATGAGACAGGAGAGGGGGCAGCCAGAAATAGCTGAGAATTGCCAGAGCACAGCCTGACAGTCTCTTGGAGCCCACAGGTTAGAATAGCCTGGCTGTAGGTAGAGTTGTGCAGGGCAGAGAATTAAGGATCCATAACTTGCCCTCTCTCTACTGAGCAACTCTGGGTGCAGGTGAGCCTCCTTTGTTTTAAATGAAAGCTGAGATTCTAGTCCCCTCAAATCCAGGGGCCTATGGTCAGTGGCTTCACAAGGCCCAGAGTGACTTTGGGTTTACCTATCTCTAATAAAAATTCCCATTACATTTTTCCATAAATGAAGCTTAGGATAGTTAGTTTTTGCCATCTTCCCAAGCAAGATTCATGTTTGTGCCTACAGTCTATATAGGCAGAAAAGGCTCAGATTAACTTCTATTAATCCCTGGAATTTTAGTCAGCCCTCTCCTGACCAGCCACGGGGCCAGATGCCACATCTAGATATATGCAAGACTGAGACTCTTCTCCATAGACATTTAGCAACATTTAGCATATGTTGAGGTCTGGACTGGTGAGTCACCATTAATCCCAAAACTTCTAGAGCATGGAGGGGATGGGGAGTCCAGATACAAACAGAATCTAGGAGTGCCACAAAACTCCCTACTGACAGATTTAAAACAACAAAAATAAATCTTATTAGGAGCCAGGGACTTGTATAGCTTATTCAGTGAGAGAGAAGACTTGTGGTCTGCTGATATTTGTCTTTAACAGAAGTTCCACTGACCTGTGTGCAGGACCTACCAGTAGTGGATGGTGTAGCATTAAGCTGCATTTAATCATTCCTCTCAAACAGATTTCAGAGTGGTAATGGACATCTACACCTAGTCCTCAGGGGCCTCTATATCAGAAGCCCTGTGAGGTTTAATCCTGTCGCCTCTCCTTTGTAACGTACAAGAGATTCCTAGAAGATGGGATACTGTGGGCTGCAATGCAACCAATACACTGAGGAAACCCAACTTTACATCTCATTCTCTGCTGGTGCCATGAAAGCAGCCATGCAGATGCCCCAGTGCCTGTAAGCCATAAGCAGAGAGCTGAAAAATAGTTGGCTGAAACGTAACCTAGGGAAGATAGAGCCGATGCTGATAGGAAGAGGAAAGCCCTTTGAAGAGCTAACCAGGGCCCGGACCATATCCTCAACTGAAGGTACCTGCACTCCAGTTGTCAAGAGTGTGAAGCCGGGGGTAATATTAGAAGTAAGTCTAAGGGAAAAGAAGAGTTCAGGAGTATTGGCAGTTTTTTATAAAGAGGCATTATTACAGGCACAAGAGCAAATGATCCCAATACATAGAAAAGATAGGAAGTATGACGAGAGACCACCCTGGCTTACCAGAGATCTTCAACAACCTGAAACAAAAAAAACCAAACAAACAAAACCACCACACACCACACATAAGAAAACTGGACACTAAGTCAAATTACAACGGATGACTATATATAAAAAAACAATACGAGCATGTAGGGACAAAATTAGAGAGGCCAAGGCTCAAAACAAGATTAAATTATGTAGGGACATAAAGGGTAACAAGAAAAGATTTTACAAATACATTAGAAGCAAGAAGAAAACTAAGAACAGGGTAGGCCCTGTTACTCAATGAGGAGGAAAAGAAAACAGAAAACGCAGCAATGTTCAAAGTGTTAAAATGCCTTTTTTGTTGGTTTTCACCAAGAAGGTTAGCAGTGATCAGATGACTAACACAGCGAACATCAGTGCAAATGGGGCAGGATCTGAGACTAAAATAGGGAAAGAACATGTTAAGAATTACTTAGACAAGTTAGAGGTCTTCAAGTCAGCAAGGCCTGATGAAATACACCCTAGAATGCTTAAGAAACTGGCTGAAGAGATCTCCATGGGTATGTCTACACTGCAATTAAAAACCCCTGACTGGTTCATGCCAGCTGACTCAGGCTGGAGCCCAGGCTCTAGACCCGGTGAGGTGGGAGAGTCCCAGAGCTTGGGCTGCAGCCCGACCCCAGAAGCCTACACAGCAATAAAACAGCCCCGCTGCCAAAGCCCCCGCAAGCCTGAATCTGCTGCCATGCCAGCCACAGGTTTTTAATTGCAGTGTAGCCGTACCTGAGCCATTATCTTTGAGAACTTGTGGAAGATGGGAGAGATCCCAGAGGACTAGAAAAGGGCCAATATAGTACCTATATATCAAAAGTGGAATAAGCATAAAGCAGGGAATTACAGACCAATCAGCTTAACTTCAGTATGTAGAAAGATAATGGAGCAAATTATCAATTTTTAAGCACCTAGTAACAGTCAACATGGATTTGTCAAGGGCAAATCATGTCAAACCAACCTAATACTCTTCTGGACAGAGTAACAAGCCTTGCAGATGAAGGGATGCAGCAGATGTGATATATCTTGATTTTAGTGAGGCTTTTGATACTGTCTCACATGACCTTCTCATACGCAAACTAGAGAAACATAGCTTTGATTAATCTATTATAAGGTAGTGCACAACTGGTTGGAAAAAAACGTACTCAGAGTAGCTATCAAAGGTTCACAGTCACACTGGAAGGGTATACTGAGTGGAGTACTACAGGGATCTGTCCTGGGTCTAGTTCTGTTCAATATCTTCATAAATTATTTGGATACTGGCATAGAGTACTTCTAAAATTTGCAGGCAATACCAAGCTGGGAGGGGTTATAAGGTCTTTGGAGGGCAGTATTAGAATTCAAAATGATCTTGACAAACTGGAGAAGTGATCTGAAATAAATAAGATGAAATTCAGTAAGGACAAATGCAAAGTATTACTTTTAGAAAGGAATGATCAATTGCACAAAGTGGAAAATGACTGCCTAAGAAGGAGTATTACAGGAAAGGCTCTGGGGATTACAGTGGAGCACAAACTAAATAGGAGTCAACAATGTAACACTGTTGCAAAGAAAAAAAATGGAACATCATTCTAGGTTGTATTAGCAGGAGTGTCATTCTAACTGGAACAAAACCAAGACCTTTCAAAAAAAATGTTGTTGTGAAAAAACGAAAGTAAGAGAAATACACCTCCCCAAGAATAGCCAATAGCCAGGTGAGAGCCCTAACCAGCAAAAATGTTTTAGTTTTGATGAATCAGCATTTTTTTACAAAACAAATTTAGTCAAAGAATTCCCAACCAACTCTACTTACTGCCACTAAGAGCTTGTCTGGAGAAGATGGAGACTATTGTGTGGGAGATGTTGCCACTGTGTGCAGAGAATGGATGTGGACAATCCAAAAAAGGTCAAAATTTTCCTTTCCCGAAGAACAGTCTCAGTCTCAAGGGTGTAATATTAGTTCTTAGTGGAGACTGAATGCCTTAGGCCACTGCTAATGGGCCTCAGCCATTTACCTGTAGATCACCAATATGAATCCAGCCCATCTCCATAGGAGTTACAAGTTATTCCCATCTAATGGATTCTTGGTGGTCTCTTCTGAGAGGAGTTTAGTGAATCTCCAGCTCCCACATCATAAACTCATCACCATTCTTTGCACTAACTGGCAGGCTCGCCAAAGAGGGCAAGAATTCCATGAGCCATGGAGAATGAGCTGCTCCTGTTGGGACAATGTGTGTGGAAAGCTTGCCCTGCTTCTGCCATGTAAATAAACAGAGGGCTTCTTTCACCAGGGCTCCCAAGCACTAAGCCACACAATGTTTTTAGCTGCAGTTCAGGGTTATATGCAAAGTAGTTGCAAATATGCAGATTAACCTGTTAGACAATTTGTATAAGAATGCCACACACGGAGCTCAAAAAAAAAAAAAAAAAAAAAATGGCAGCTATTCTTAGGCTGCTGTGGCTACATCCCTTTACTCTGTGTAGTGCTACCTCCGGGCTAAACCGAGCAAGCAAATTGCAGACAACCAGAGTTTTGTCCCTACACATATTTGCGAATAAAAAAAATTTCAGGCCCATGAGTAAGATTCATTCAATCAAGAAATGAAATTAATTCAGTGACAAAACCACAGTCATTTCAGACAGCAGCAAAAATAATTTATATAGACTAGTCCATCCAACCAAGAAACAGAATCAATACCATATGTCCTAGGTGACCACTCACAAAGTTGGAAAAGTGAATTCCAAATATTCTATCACATCTCAGTTGCTTTACAGTTTTGCACGAACTGAATTTCCAATGTAATACAAATACAGGACCTGAATTTCCAATGTAAACAAAAAGCAGAACAAAACTGTTTGTGTGTGTTCTTTATATTCTAAAGAAATGAGGGGCACAAGCCCAGTTTTTTTCCTTATAGGTTTCCTTTAATCTGCTAGTAATGAGGGAAATTGCAGTCAAGACTGATACCCAGGTCAAAAACTCAAAGTCCTGGCAAACATAGTTCTAAGTTAAGGTGATGATGAAACTGACCAAAAAACCCCTGCTCCTAGTCAATCAAACTCTCCAATACCTGGATAAGATTTGGTTTAAGAATGAAATAAAGCTCCCAGTCTATCCAACTCAGTGAGTATCTAGAATGGATATTGGATTTTGTCTTGAAGAAAGCAATACTGACCCTGTATTCTCTTGTGCATAAAGAAGGGGCCAACATTTATAAATAAATAAAATAAAGACAGACAGTTGAGCTTTTGCCTTCTTCTGTTCTGTATTACCCTGGAGAAAAAAAAAATATTATTTTCCCATGATTAAGAAAATAAAGTTACAAAAGACAGATGTTTGCAATCATGAAAAGCAAAATAAAGAGAGGCATTCAGACACTCTTTTCTTAATGAAGCAGTCACAGAAATTAGGCACAGAAAAGTTCTCAACCAGCCAAACAACAAAAAGTACTAAGGGGAAGGTAAGCAGCAGCAGGCAAATTTTACTACAATATATCCTCCCTGCAGAATTGCAAAAGAATTTCCAAAAGCAACAAAAATGTTAGTAAGCAACGTCATGTGGAATGGCTTTTTTGGAAAAAAAGAAAAAACAAAATTCCAAAACAAATTTCTGTTTGAAAAATAAACCAAAGAAAGCAAAGGCACAGATCAGCTTTGAAGTGGAACAGTAGGTCTCAAAGTATAATTTAGCAGGCTATGTAGAATTGGAGCTGCTGTAACTTTCATCTCTATTGATGGGGCTTGTGTCTTTAATATATAAACCCATAGTGGAACAATATTTAATAATAATTTTCCTGCTTTTTGACCTGAGCGGCTAGCCAAAAGCAGGGTCCTGCAACTTGTTTCCATTAGGAGGAAAAATTGATGGTGAGTCACGTACTTCTTTGATGCAATCCTGTTTATTTGCAAGTTCTGTTTCCCTGAACACAAGAGGAATCAAACAGCAGGAGACAATTTCTTTGCTCACAGGTTCAAGCTTCCTTCAACCAGCACTTTACTCCAAAGCTCTTTATCTCAAGGCTTTTCTCAGGGTCACATTTGTTCTGGCTGCCTCTTGGCTTTCTGCTCCTTCTCTGTGGAGATCTCCACACTAGAAATACAGTGGTGTAGCTGTAGATAGACACCTACTACAG
This sequence comes from Emys orbicularis, assembly GCF_028017835.1. Taxonomy (NCBI): domain Eukaryota; kingdom Metazoa; phylum Chordata; order Testudines; family Emydidae; genus Emys; species Emys orbicularis. The sequence goes on from NC_088684.1 coordinate 179,622,418, forward strand.
CAACAGGAAGGGTTCTTCCATTGCTGTAGTAAACCTACCTCCCCATGAGACAGAGCTGTCTACATCGGGGCTTAAGTCAGTGCATTTTTCACACCCGAGTGATACGTACGTAGATTAACCTACATTTTTGGTTGAGATGAGGTCTCAATCTGTTTGCGTGCGCACCCCCCCCCCAATACAGGGTTTCTCAAACTGGGGGTCAGGACCCCTCAGGGGGTCACAAAGTTATTACAGGGGGGGTCAAAAGCTGTCAACCTCCACCCCAAACCCCACTTTGCTTCAGCAATTATAGTGGTGTTAAATATCTAAAAAAGTGTTTTTAATTTATAAGGGGGGTTGCACTCAGAGGCTTGCTATGTGAAAGGGGTCACCAGTAAAAAAAAGTTTGAGAGCCACTGTACTAATACAATATTCAGCAAAACCCCTCCACCTACTTGTGCCTTTGTTTTGGATGGTGATAGGTACACATGTTGGAGTGGAGGGTCCTATTGTTTCAGCCACCTGGTTCCATAAAGGAGCTTAACAGCGTCTTAAAACTATCTACAATGAAGAGTGGTGGTTATGCCCAGCCCATATCAAGAGTAACTGGTACTCAAAGCACCTTACATCAGAGGATCACTAAGCACTTGGAAAACAGCGAGGGCCAGTCTACCTATGTGCACGTAATTTCACAGTGTATGTCCCTCAAGGATGTGAAAAATCCACCTCCCTAAGGGTATGTCTACACTACGAGAGTATTTTGATTTTACTTAAATCGAATATGTGGAATCGATATTGCAAAGTCGAACGTGTGTGTCTACACTAAGGACAGTAATTCGACTTTGTGAGTCCACTCTAACGGGGAAAGCGTCGACATTGGAAGCGGTGCACTGTGGGCAGCTATCCCACAGTTCCCGCAGTCCCCGCTGCCCATTGGAATTCTGGGACGAGCCGCCAATGCCTTCTGGGTAAAAAAAATGTGTCGAGGGTGCTTTTGGGTAACTGTCGTCATCCGTCCGTCACTCCCGCCCTCCCTCTCTGAAAGCACCGGCGGGAAATCAGTTCGCGCACTTTTCTGGTCAGTGACAGCGCGGACGCCACAGCACTGCGAGCCTGGAGCCCGCTGTGACCATCGCTGCAGTTGTGGCCGTTGTCAACGCCTCGCAGCTTATCATCCACCTTTCCCAGAGGCAGATGCAGATAAATCAGGCGAGGAGGCTACGGCACCACGGTGAGGGCCTGAAGTCTGAGAGTAGCACAGGCCTGTCAGAAAGCACGGGACCCAGCGCCGAGGACATCACGGTGGCAATGGGTCATGTGGATGTTGTGGAACGGCGATTCTGGGCCCGGGAAACAAGCACGGACTGGTGGGACCGCATAGTGCTGCAGGTCTGGGATGAATCCCAGTGGCTGCGAAACTTTCGCATGCGGAAGGGGACTTTCCTTGAACTTTGTGAGTTGCTGTCCCCTGCCCTGAAGCGCAATGACACCCGGATGCGAGCAGTCCTGACTGTCCAGAAGCGAGTGGCCATAGCCCTCTGGAAGCTTGCAACGCCAGACAGCTACCGGTCAGTCGCGAACCACTTTGGCGTGGGCAAATCTACCGTGGGGGTTGTTGTGATGCAAGTAGCCAACGCAATCGTTGAGGTACTGCTCTCAAAGGTAGTGACCCTGGGAAACGCGCAGGCCATCATAGATGGCTTCGCCGCGATGGGATTCCCAAACTGCGGTGGGGCTATAGATGGAACTCACATCCCTATCCTGGGACTGGACCACCAGGCCAGCCAGTACATCAACCGAAAGGGCTACTTTTCAATGGTGCTGCAAGCACTGGTGGACCATAGGGGACGTTTTACAAACATCAACGTCGGATGGCCGGGCAAGGTTCATGACGCTCGTGTTTTCAGGAACTCTGGTCTGTTTAGACGGCTGCAGGAAGGTATTTACTTCCCGGACCACAAAATAACTCTTGGGGATGTGAAGATGCCTATAGTCATCCTCGGGGACCCAGCCTACTCGCTAATGCCCTGGCTCATGAAGCCCTATACTGGCGCCCTGGACACTGAAAAAGAACTCTTCAACTACCGGCTGAGCAAGTGCAGAATGGTGGTGGAGTGTGCTTTTGACCGTCTCAAGGGGAGATGGAGAAGCTTACTGACTCGCTCTGATCTCAGCGAAACCAATATCCCCATTGTTATTGCAGCTTGCTGTGTGCTCCACAATCTCTGAGAGCGCAAGGGGGAGACCTTTATGGCGGGGTGGGAGGTTGAGGCAAATAGCCTGGCTTCTGATTACGCCCAGCCAGACAGCCGGGCGATTAGAAGAGCCCAGCGAGACGCGCTGTGCATCCGGGAGGCTTTGAAAGCTAGGTTCCTGAGCGAGCAGGGTAACCAGTGACTTTTCAGTTTGTGTACAGAGAAGCTGAACCTGCCCCCGTTTCTTTACCCACTAAATGTTCAGTATCCTCTCCAGTTACATACCCCATTCCCCCCCTTCCAACACACGTTTAAAAATAAAATCACTTGAATTTTGTTAATGAACACCGTTTTCTTTTACTGTTTTCGTGGGAAAGTGTTGAACCTAGGACGCAGACTGTGGTGGGGAGCGGGTGTAGTGTAGTGATGCAAATGACGCTTCCAAACTCCAGGAATGACAGGCTCCGCAGTGGTGGACTGGTGGTTTCAACGGACCCTGCCACCCCTCCTGTTCGGGACTCTGTGTGGGGGGGGGCTATGTGACTTTGTGGCAGGGGGAGGACGGTTACAGATCCCCTGCTGCGTGGCTCTGTGATCCAGGATAAGGACCGCTGCATAAGATCTGTAACTGCTCTCCCTCGCCACAAAGTCACAGAGCACCCCCCACCCCCCACAGACGACTAAAACCACCTCCCAGACTGACCAGGGTAACTAGTGACTGCAATGTGTGTGTGCCCTGCTGCTGAACCTGCCCCCGCCTCTGTACCCTGGTAAAGGTGACTGTCCTGTCCAATTACCAATCCCCTTCCCCCCCCCTTCAGACAGACTCTCCTCTAAAAGAACATGATGGAAACAGTAATTAACAGAAACGTATTTTTTATTAGCAACTACACATGAAACTGTGGGGTGAAACTTGGACGGGGGCTTGGGTGAGGCGGGAAGGAAAGGACTTGTCAAATTTTGGGGAATGAGAGCCTTCTAGTACTAGAGCACTCTGCAGGGGTGGAGTGAGAGTTTTCACGGACTCTGCCGCCCCTCCTTCTTTGGACTTTGGGTGAGGGGGGTATGGGACTTGGTGGCAGGGGAGGGCGGTTACAGATAGACTGCAGCGGGGCTCTGTCCTCCTGCCTCCGGTCCTGCAGAACATCCACAAGGCGCCGGAGCGTGTCCGTTTGCTCCCTCATTAGTCCAAGCAGCGTTTGAGTCGCCTGTTGGTCTTCCTGCCGCCACCTCTCCTCCCGTTCCATGTGTGAACGGTGCATTTGGGACAAGTTCTCCCTCCACTGGGTCTGCTGTGCCGCCTGGGCTCGGGAGCAGCCCATAAGTTCCGAGAACATGTCCTCCCGTGTCCTCTTCTTCCTACGCCTAATCTGCGCTAGCCTCTGGGAGTGTGATGCCAGGCTGGGTTGGGAGACAGTCGCAGCTGTGGCTGTGGGAATGGGAAAAAGGGAGTGAATTCCTCAGAAAGATAAATGTAGTTGTGAACAAAGAACATAGTCTCTCTCTGTGAACAAGACCATGCACAGCACCTATCACATGCGCACTCAGGACAAGGTCGAATTTTCGGCCTTCGCATTCAGTGCCTGGGGTCTTGCAGTGCAGATCAGAGAAGCGGGGCAGGACACCGGAATTTGTGTAGCAGGCCGACATGGTAAGCCGTAGACTTCTGGCTGCTTAAAACTTTAATAGTAGCACTGGCCTCCTTTCACATTGAAAGCAATGCCAGTCCCTGCTGCCAGCAATCCGGCAAGCATGAACTCTGCCCCTGTCCCACCCCCTCGCGGCTGTCCCAGGGAAAGATCCCTGTATGCTGCCCCTCTCCCGCCTCCACCGCGTGGCTGTAAACCGCCGGTTACAGTTCTGTAAAGGAACGGGCAAGCAGTCCCAATACTAAGATTCCCCTACCTAATTCAAAGCAGGTCACCATGAGCGACATCACCCTGATGAGGATCTCAGACACGGAAAAAGAAAGAATGCTTCGGGAAAGCCTGCAAAGACCAGGGCCGTATGCCGCCATGCTCTGCAGGGCAATGATCCCGGAGTACTTGCTTGTCTCCTGGCACGGAAATGTCTGCTACTACGGAGGACCCAATAAGGCCGCTCTCCCCAGGAACCTGATGCAAAGGCTTTCCAATTACCTCCAGGAGAGCTTCGTGGAGATGTCCCTGAAGGATTTCAGCTCTATCCCCGGACATATAGACCGCATTTTACTGTAGCTGCACTGGCAGGGACTAAACAGTAGAGCGGCTTGGGCAGAACAATCATGCTAAACCGGACATTGTTAGATTTTTTTTCAATAGTTGCACTGCCCAGGACTGAAACGTTAAGCGCCTAGGGCAAACTAATCATGAGAAACCCATTGTTGTTATTGTTAATATTCCTGTTCTGTTAAAAATAAATGTTTAGATGTTTAAAACACTTACTGGCTGATCCTTCCCCTGATTCTGTGTCCGGGTTAACAGCTGGGGACGGTTGGTAGGGGATCTCTGTAAGGGTGATAAAGAGATCCCGGCTGTCAGGGAAATCAGCGTTGCAAGCGCTGTCGACTGCCTCGTCCTCCTCATCTCCTTCCTCATCTTCCCCGTCCGCTAACATGTCCGAGGAACCGGCCGTTGACAATATCCCATCCTCAGAGTCCACGGTCACTGGTGGGGTAGTGGTGGCGGCCGCACCTAGGATGGAATTGCAGTGCCTCGTAGAAACGGGATGTCTGGGGCTGGGATCCGGAGCGTCCGTTTGCCTCTTTGGTCTTCTGGTAGCCTTGTCTCAGCTCCTTGATTTTCACACGGCACTGCGTTGCATCCCGGCTGTATCCTCTCTCTGCCATGGCTTTAGAGATCTTCTCGTAGATCTTTGCATTCCGTCTTTTGGAGCGCAGCTCGGAAAGCACGGATTCATCGCCCCACACAGCGATCAGATCCAAGACTTCCCGATCAGTCCATGCTGGGGCCCTCTTTCTATTCTGAGATTGCACTGCCATCTCTGCTGGAGAGCTCTGCATCGTTGCCAGTGCTGCTGAGCTCGCCACGATGTCCAAACAGGAAATGAGATTCAAACTGCCCAGACAGGAAAAGGAATTCAAATTTTCCCGGGGCTTTTCCTGTGTGGCTGGTCAGAGCATACGAGCTCGGACTGCTGTCCAGAGCGTCAACAGAGTGGTGCACTGTGGGATAGCTCCCGGAGCTATTAGCGTCGATTTCCATCCACACCTAGCCTAATTCGACATGGCCATGTCGAATTTAGCGCTACTCCCCTCGTTGGGGAGGAGTACAGAAATCGAATTTAAGAGACCTCTATATCGAACTAAATAGCTTCGTGGTGTGGACGGGTGCAGGGTTAATTCGATGTAACGGCGCTAAATTCGACATAAACGCCTAGTGTAGACCAGGCCTAAGAGATGTAGCTATACCAATCTAACCCTCCCCCATTTAAAAGATGTGAATAAACAAAAAGATAGAAAAGTAATGGAATGTCCATCCAGACATCAAATAATCATGTTACAAAGAATCTTTTTTAAGTAAAGAAACAACATTGATTGAGTATCAGAGGGGTAGCCATGTTAGTCTGAATCTGTAAAAAGCAACAGAGGGTCCTGTGGCACCTTTAAGACTAACAGAAGTATTGGGAGCATAAGCTTTCGTGGGTAAGAACCTCACTTCTTCAGATGCAAGTAATGGAAATTGAAACATTGATTAAGCTAGTAGGGGGGAAAAAAAAGAAAAGAAAAAAAAAGCTAGAGAAGGGAAGAAAGTAAAATTTACAAGTAGGAGGGAAAAAAGTGTCCTTCCTGTGAAATGACTGTAGCTTGCATGTACAAGATAAGGAGTCCTGGCGTCTCATTTTTGTGAGCACTTTTAAATCCAGTCAGCAGTTTCAAAATCCAGTTAGATACGTGGAGGAGTTTTTAAATTAGAGACGGGTCAAACTATTCAAACTATTGTAACAGCTGCAAGGTTCACAAGTTTGCAAACAATAATACATTTAGGATGTTTGATTTCGTTTTGAAACGCAGCATCTGAACGTGATGTAAAGTACATTGAAGAATGCATTAAACTGACAGGTTATAATGAGGATGTGCGTTAGGGGATACAGTCCGTTCTGCAATGTATTGAGCTTATAGAATGCTTTGAACTAGAAAGGATAATAGATGTTCCAGGACAGAGTTTGCACGCTAGATCCATGTGCAGATCACACTCCTCCCACACAGAAGGAGTGGGACAGCTATTTCCTCATTTTCCCAGCACCCCTCAGGTTGGGAGTTGCCAGTGACAGAGAATTAGCAGGCCCCTGCCCAGTGGGACCAGATCTAGGAGAAACACGTTGTCCCCACCACAATTTTGGTGGAGATAACCTGGGAAAAGATAATACAGTCCCCAGCTCTTTCCTTTTTCTGTAGGCTACCCTGCAGTGGGGCACTGTCATCCAAGAGAGGGGGGTCTCAGGGATACCTGTTGTTAGGGGGAAGCAACAGGGATTAGTTGGCCCTTTCTCAGTAACTTTCGCTCATGCGTCTTGCGCACCGTTGGCTAAATATAAATTAATAAGAATTTAAAGGGACATTGTCAAGATCACATACTTTAAAATTAAGTTTGATTTTTGGATAAGGGCTAGATCCACCCAGGGGACTTACAAAGCTTACTCGATAGGCACACGGCTGCCCAGTGGAATTCACAGCCTGGAGTTAAGCATCTGAGGCTCCTTATACAATACACAGGGAGAGCTGAGCACCTGAGGACAGTATTCACAAAAGCCAACACGCTAGGCAGGGAGCCACCTACGCTAGCCAATAGCTAATACCAAGAAAAGGGAAGTGGCCTAAGCTCTACCCTTCAAAGGGAGTTAGGCCATCTAACTCTGGGCCAGAGGGAGGCAATTAGCTTCTTTTGGGATTCACAGCCATGAATCCTCTCCTGGAGTTAAAGCCTGTGTCTCTCAGTGACGGCTGAAGAGGCGCTGGCCCCTGTATGCAAATAGCCCCCTGGTTAGAGCACTCAGGAGATGGAGCAATGCTGGTTCACAGTCCTCCCTCTGCATGAAGTGGAACAGGGATTTGAAGCCAGGTCTCCCACCATCTACCTGAGGTACCCTAACCGCTGAGCTATACAGTATTCTGATGTGGACCCACTCCTGCTGAAGATGTTTCACTTTTATTCATTGGGCCAGAGAGAGTGACTCTCTAGCCAAGAGCTTAGCCCACTCACCTGCAAGACTCGGGGTCCAGTCCCCGCCCAAATTAACATCCAAGTATTTGATGCAAAGTGGGACAGCTTCGACAGGGGAGAACTTGAGGGAGAATCCCAGAATACCCTGTAGCCCAGGTGGTTAGAGCACTCAGCTAGATGCCAAAAGACCTGCTTTCAAATCCCTAGTCCACATCAGGCCAATTCAGGATTTAAAGGTGGGTTTCCCACCTTCCCAGTAAGTTCTCTAACCACGGGGCTATTAAATGTGTGACAGTGCAGCTGGTGCAATGTTTGGTGCAACACAGGCATGATCTGAGAGCACCTACTGGAGTAGGCCCTGCAGGGGAGATAGGCTAGGGGATTTCTAGCCTGGGACTCCTGCTGGGGCTTAGGTGCTGAACAGCTTGACAGTGTCAAGCAGTGGGCACTTTTGCAGCTGCCCACTGGCAGAAATTTAGGTGACATGGCAACTTTACTGGCAGAAACTTAGGCCCTTAGAAGGATAGGTTGCAGCTGAGCAGGTGTTTTGAGTCTCTAATTTTTGGACTTAGTTGTCCAAACTGGCAATTAGGCACCTAAACCCCTTTGAAGTTCTTGACCTAAACCCTTACTTCTACCCCTCATTATTCTAGGAGCTCAGATGGGTCTTCCGAAAGTAACACTGGAATGAATACTTGGCCCTAGAGACTGGTTTGAACTGGATGTCAAAACCCCAGCACTCTTTTGTACTCAGCTCTATTTTGTACTTATAAAGAGCCTTTCAGCTAAAGATCTCAACAGTGAGTAGCTAAGAAAGTATTAGCTTCAGATCAAGTGCACAAACTGGGGCAGGCCTATCCTCTTTTTCAGATGGGGAAACCGATGCACACAATGGAGGAGTTATTTGTCAAATATTACACCGCAGTGAATGGCAGAATCCAGAATAGGATCCATAAGAGATCCCACAAAATTAGAAGTCCTCTAACATACTCTGTCATGGTCATGCATATCATAAAAGGCCCAGACATCTCCTGGGCACCCCCTTGTAACCAGAGGTGCCTGTGCAGTACCCTTCCTCTGTTTCCTCTCTTCCAAACTCCCCATACAAAAGGTTTTCACCAGTTCAACAACAGCAGCCCTTCTTGGGATCTGGTTTATTAACCTAAAGATTAAAATAAACACAAAATAGTCTTCCACCCCAGTTTTATGCTGGGCATAGCTCCTCCTACCTGAGTGCTACCTCTTCCTGCTCTCTGAGCAGCCGGAGATGATGCAAGGCCAGGCCTGCCTTCTTTACCTTCTCCCCAAAAGGAAAACAAATCAAAATTTCCAGATGTGTCTTTCTACCCAGCCAGGACTCCCAACTTGAGTCTCCCTTCTACATGAAGCACTACAGGAGACTCTCCCTTGTACAATTTCTGTCTAGGATCCCCTCCTGGCTGCCTACAAAGCTCTTTATATAAACATACATATATATATACACAGAGGCCTGGTCTAGTCACATGACCATCTGTCACATGACTTAATTCAGTCTCTTCATCTGGGGAGGCAAATCAGCTGTGTCGCAGGTGGGATGAGACCCATCTCCCTTTAAAAGGGCCAGTCATGCTGTGGCACATATATTGTGCTGTACTTAATACTGTGTGTTGGCTCTGTTGAAGTAAACAAGTAGTGTATTAAAATGGACAAAGATCCTCCTCTCAGAAGAAGATAACAACAATGCAATTTTTGTAAATTAAAGTTAGTAGCTGACTTTATCTTATCTGTATGAATGATGCAAACACCCCTAGTAGAAAATCAATACATCTTAAGCAAACCTATCAATTGTGCATATATTGTTTTATGTATTCTCTTTAGAGAAACCACCTATGCAGAGTTATTTTCTTTAGTACATAGCAGCATCTGACCTGCATGATGAGATCCAGCTTTCCTGAGTAAGAATTTAAGCAGTCATTAAGCCAAAGCCGGTGATTCCTCTGCTTGTAAGTCATTTATTGTACTAAGAACTGTAATTGTATCTCCCAAATGATTTAATTGAGGGTGGAATATCCTGGTTAATTTTATGTTTGTTTCAGAGATGTCCCTGGTGCATTATATTTAATAAATGGATCTACTAACAAGGATTTAATGTTAGAACAATAATTGGCAAGAGGTTTAACAGTGAAAACAGGATTTCAGAGATGCAAATACTGTTCTGGTTCCCATGGGCATCAACCCAATATTTCAGAGTTTTATGTTCCTGAGAGAGAGGAGGAAGGCAGAACAAATGTGAAAACACCCACACAAAACTCTTAAAGTAATAACATCATCTCTCCTAATACTCTGGCCCTGCTGTCCAGCTGGTTTTCTGTCAAGTCTCCAAGTGCCTTTAGTCAGACATGATAACTGTTATAATTATCTAAATCTTAAAGCAATGAGCAGTAACCTAAACAAATTAGCTGCATTCTCTTTGTTGTTGGAAGGAGCATTTAGCATGTGTGTGTCTGATTTGTGTTAACACAGATACCATGATCAGCGACTTAGGTAGGTGCTTATATAAATGGACAGTTGGTTGCATAGCTGGCTGTTTACATGTGCAAATTCCTAATTTTGCACAGGCAATCAAGGTATTTATCTGCACGTCAGAGAGAGAATTGTGTAGGCATTATTTTTAAAATCTGGCCTGTGGTCTTCAGGGATGTGGTACATAGTTTTTCCTAGATATGTAGTTCCCTAAAATCTGGTTCTGGTGTGTAATCTGTATAATCACAAAAGTTTAGCAAATACTGCAAAAAGTGCTCAGGAAATATTCATACACATTTCAATGATTTCACTTCAGCCGTGCTCATGCCCCTTTTGTATTGGCTTCCCTTGAATGTTCCGGTGATCATGTTTACTGGCAAAAATGTTCACGCTAATTGAACTTCAAAGTTGCAGGCCCAGATATTGCAGGAAACAGAATTTTAAATTGGCACACAAGAAGTGCTTACACTCTTGTCCTAAAAGGGAACTGATGTAATACTATGTGACTTCTGTAGTATTAATTTAGATGGGCCCAAAAAGAGTTAAAGGTGTTAACATGACCCTGAAACTGTACAACATTAAATAGTTTTAAACAAGGGTTTGTGGTTCGCTATACATAGACCTCAGCCTGCTTACTAGGGTTGCCAACTTTCTACTCACACAAAACCAAACACCCTTGCCCTGCCCCCTACCCCGCCCCTCCTCTGAGGCCCCGCCTATGCCCACCCCTTCTCCGAGGGCCGCCCCCTCTCACTCCATCCTCCCCTCCCTCTGTCACTCGCTCATTTTCACCGGGCTGGCTCAGGGGCTAGGGTGCAGGAGGGGGTGAGGGCTCCAACTGGAGGTGCAGGCTCTCGGGTGGGGCCAGAAATGAGGGGTTTGGGATGCAGGAGGAGGCTCCGGGCTGAGGTGTGGAGCCGAGGGGTTTGGAGTATGGGAGGGGCATCTGGGCTGAGGCAGGGGGTTGGGATGTGGGAGGAGGTATGGGCTCTGGGCTGGGGGTGCAGGTTCTGGGTTGGGGCCAGAAATGAGGGGTTCGGGGTGCGGGAGGGGGCTCTGGGCTGGAGCAGGGGGTTGGGGTGGGCTGGGGGCTCTGTCTGGGGGTGAAGACTCTGGGATGGGGCTTGGGATGAGAGGTTTGAGGTGCAGGAAGGTGCTCCGGGCTGGGATTGAGGGGTTTGTAGGGTGGGAGGGGGATATGGGGTGGGGCAGAGGGTTGGGGCATGGGAGGGGGTTCAGGAGTGGAGGCTCTGGACGGCGCTTACCTCAAGAAGCTCCCAGAAGGAGTGGCACATCCCCAGTCCAGCTCCTATGTGGAGGCGCAGCCAGGCGGCTCTGCGTGCTGCCCCGTCCACAGGCACCGCCCCTGCAGCTCCCATTGGCTGCAGTTCCCAGCCAATGGGAGCTGCGGGGGCAGTGCTTGGGGCGGGGGCAGTGTGCATAGCCCCCTGGCTGTGCTTCCACATAGGAGCTGGACGGGGGTATGGCAGCTGCTTCCCGGAGCCCCACTGTGTGGCGCCGCCAACCAGACAGTCAACAGCCTAGTCAGTGGTGCTGACTGGAGCTGCCAGGATCCTTTTTCGACCGCGTGTTCCAGTTGAAAACCGGACACCTGGTCACCTTACTGCTTACTGCCATGGCAAACATCATTAAACATTCTTTTAACCTTTTATTAAAGATACAGAAAAAGAAGGAAAAACAGTTAAAGCATTTAGAATGTAAAGTATTAAATAAGGCTTTTATCTTAACATCCCTTATTCCTTTTCCCTTGAGATGGAGAGAATTCTTAGGACATTGCCCGCCCACTCCTGTTCCCATTTGGTAGTTTTAGATGGTACAAAAATTGTAATAACTGTCCTGTTGGGGGAAAGGAGCAAAGCTTGGCTGAGGTGGGCTGGAGCTGTTGTTATTAAAGTCTAATCTCACTTCCTAAAAGATAAGACAAAAAACACACGAAAGGGGAAAGAAAAGAACAGCAAATAGAAAATGCAGCTTCTGTCTCTAGTGTTGACTTACACTAGCACTCTCACTGATAGAAAACATAGGCATAGCACCGTGGTCTCATCAGCCACTCCAAGACCTGGAAAACTCCTACCAGCATCAGGCTGTTTAGGGCATTGCATTTAGCTGCCTCTTTTGGTCACAGGCTTACAGTCTTGGCCAGCTGAGCCAAACTTTTATTAGACAGAAGGAAAAAGGAGCGAGATAGGAAAGAGAAGACATAAGGTGGGGAAGGAAAAGGACAGAAAAGGGCTGGGGGAGGAGGATGTGACAGACTCTCACATCCCAGGTGGTGGGTGGGATTTAGCCAGAGCTGGTGGAGGTGGTGCCATCTGAGTCTCTCTCTCTGGCCTGGTCTGGTCATCTCTCAGGATCAGGACGAAGGCCCAAAGGTTATGCTGGGTCCCAGGAGATGGTGGGGGTGGAAGTCATAATGGTGAAGTTTGTTCCTTCCTGATTGCCTGCTTTTCAGTCAGCCAGCATTCCTGTCCACATCCACTAATTTCCCTCCAAGTCTCTTTGTGAGGACCCCAAAACGGGAGTGAGGAGTAGAATAGCCCAACCCCTCATTATTTTGTCCACCAATTAGACCTAATTTCTGACACACCAATTTTGGTTCATTGATTTCCAGTCCCACATTTGTCTTGTGTACCAGGCATGATCTTAACACAATCCTTGAATTATATCAATAAACCTTTTTGTTTAGACTAATTGAGTTCGTCTGTCTCCCTTTTGCCCTTTTCCCATCAGCATTTGTTGTTATAGGTTACTTTGACATTTTATAAACTTTTATCCACTTTCCCACAGTTAGGTTCACAAGAGGGGTAGGCCTCCCAGGCCCCAATTATCACTATGCTTCTCTGGTAAGGATGAAAGGGGTGTGCAGTGAGACAGTTTAAGAAGGGCGAGACTCACAATTTGCATTCTCCTTTGGAAACATATGGTCCTTCTTTAGTGGTTGTTGTCTTAAATCTGAATTAAAGTCATCTAGACTTAAACTACTTCTTGGTTCTTTGTGTATGGAAAGCATTCCATTGAGCTCTCACTCCTCCCTTTGACTTCAATGGTTGACCATGCTTAAGCAGCTTTCAGGAGGCACTCAGTACTTCACCAGATCAGGCTTTAAGTGCACAAAACACTGAGATGGGTCAGAGAAAAGAGTTTGCTGCAGGGATATGACAGCCACTTGCTAATTTAGGCCCAAGTCCTTCAAATACTTACGTGCTTTACTTTGAGACAAAATGTTTGCTTAATCACTTCATGAGCACTTAAACATGCCACTAAAATTAAACACTCGTTTTTCTTCTCTGAGGCGCTAATTCAGAAAATCATTTAAACAACATGTGATTTATCTGACAACTAACCACTCAGCTCAAAAAACAAATATCAAATGCAATTGATTCACTCAGTTAAAACAAAATCACAACATAAATATAATTAGCGGAATACTTCTGAAGAAATCACCAGCAACAAGTGGTTATTCCATGGGCAGAAAAAGGAGGTTAAAATGTGTTGCTTAAGTCATTTGTTGAACATCATTTGTACAGCCCTAGTAAGAAAAAAGTGGAACAAGTGATGCTTTAGGTATGAATTGTCCTCCTCAGACCTCGAATATCTCAGGCCTGGTCTACACTAGGAGGTTATGTCGAATTTAGCAGCATTAATTCGAATTAACCCTGCACCCGTCCACACAACAAAGCTATTTATTTCGACATAGAGGTCTCTTTAAATCGATTTCTGTACTCCTCCCTGACGAGGGGAGTAGCGCTAAATTCGACATGGCCATGTCGAATTAGGGTTAGTGTGGACGGAATTCGATGCTAATAGCACCGGGAGCTATCCCATAGTGCACCACTCTGTGGACGCTCTGGACAGCAGGCCGAGCTCGGATGCTCTGACCAGCCACACAGGAAAAGCCCTGGGAAAATTTGAATTCCTTTTCCTGTCTGGCCAGTTTGAATCTCATTTCCTGTTTGGACATCGTGGCGAGCTCAGCAGCACTGGCAACGATGCAGAGCTCTCCAGCAGAGGTGACCATGCAATCGCAGAATAGAAAGAGGGCCCCAGCATGGACTGATCGGGAAGTCTTGGATCTGATCGCTGTGTGGGGCGATGAGTCCGTGCTTTTGGAGCTGCGATCGAAAAGACAGAATGCGAAGATCTACGAGAAGATCTCAAAAGCCATGACGGAGAGAGGATACAGCCGGGATTCAACGCAGTGCCGCGTGAAAATCAAGGAGCTGAGACAAGCGTACCAGAAGACCAAAGAGTCAAACGGATGCTCCGGATCCCAGCCCCAGACATGCCGTTTCTACGAGGCACTGCATTCTATTCTAGGTGCGGCTGCCACCACTACCCCACCACTGTCCGTGGACTCTGATGATGGGGTATTGTCGATGGCCGCTTCCTCGGAGCTGTTCATGGATGGGGAAGATGAGGAAGGAGATGAGGAGGACGAGGCAGTCGACAGCGCTTTCAACGCTGATTTCCCCGACAGCCAGGATCTCTTCATCACCCTCACGGAGATCCCCTACCAACCCTCCCAAGGCGGTAACCCGGACCGTGAATCAGGGGAAACATCAGTAGGTAAGTGTTTTAAACATTTATTTTGAATAGAATAGGCATGGTATGTTAGCAATGGGTTTTTAATGATTAGTTTGCCCTAGGCGCTTAACTTTTTAGTCCTTGCCAGTGCAGCTACTGGAAAAGTCTGTTAACATGTCTGGGGATAGAGTAGAAATCCTCCAGGGACATCTCCATGAAGCTCTCCTGGAGGTAATGTGAAAGCCTTTGCATCAGGTTCCTGGGGAGAGCGGCCTTATTGCCTCCTCCATGGTAGGAAACTTTTCCGCGCCAGGCTAGCAGCAGGTACTCCGGTATCATTGCCTGGCAAAGCATGGCGGCATACAGCCCTGGTGTTTGCTGGCATTCACGCAGCATGCGGTCTTTCTCTGTCTCCGTAATCCTCATCAGAGTGATATCACTCATGGTGACCTGCTTTGAATTAGGGGAATTTTAGTATGGGGACTGATTGCCTGTTCCTTTAAATAACTGTAACCGGTGGTTTACAGCCACGCGGTGGGGGCGGGGAGGCGAACCGTTCATGCTGAGCGGTTCGCCGGCAGCGTGCAGGGATCTTTCCTGGGGACAGCCACGTGGTGGGGGCGGGGAGGCGAACCGTTCCTGCTGAGCGGTTCGCCGGCAGCATGCAGGGATCTTTCCCGGGGACAGCCGCAACGGGGGTGGGACAGGGGCAGAGTTCATGCTGGCTGGATCGCCGGCAGCAGGAACTGGCCAACGCTAGGAGCATTGCTTGGAACGTAAAAGGAGGGCACTGCTGTAAATTAAGCTTTAAGCAGCCAAAAGTCTACGGCTTACCATGGCCGCCTGCTAGCAAAATTCTGTTGTCCGGCCCCGCTTGTGTGATCAGGGGCTGCTAACAGGGAGTTTCGCAAGGGAGTTCTCCAGGTGAAGGAGGAGCAATACAGCACCCTTTTGGGGTAAGTGACTGTCTGTAGTGTGTGTTTGTTTGTGTTTGGGGGTTACTTGCTGTGTGCTGAGCTTGTGTTTGTCAGTCTGTTTGTTTGGTTGGTTGTTTGAAGGACCGTGTGCTGTGGCTGGCAGTTGGAAGCTGTGAGCTTCAAAGGAAGGTTTGAAAGCTAGAAGCCTCTGGTAATTGGCTGAGCCTTAATCAGTGGGCGGGGCATTCATACAGGCCAGGGCTTTATAAAGCAGCGCACAAGCGACCAGGGAGCTTTTGCGACCAGGGGCTGCTAACAGGGAGTTTCGCAAGGGAGTTTGGAAGGGGAGTGGGAAGGGGCGAGGGTCCCTTGCCGGTTCTATCTGTTTTCCCTTTATTCCCCTTAAAACCTAAAACTTCTTGCTTAAACAACCCTTTCAGCGGACAGGGGGCTGCAGACGGGAGTTTGACAGAGGGAGGCTTACGATGGTTAGGAAGACCCGCAACACCTGTGCCAGCACTGCTTCTGTCTCCTCCACCTGCGCCTGTAGCTAGACAGAGCGCCTGAGCATGGATGCTTCTACCCAGATCCTGGTGTGGTTTTGCAGAGACTGTAACTTGCAATTTCCACTTACTGATATCCAGGCTGGGGGGACCATCCAATGTGAAAGGTGCCTGCTGCTGGAATCTCTCAGGCAGCAGGTGGGAGAGCTACAGGAGGAGGTGGCTAGGTTGAGAAGCATCCGAATCCACGAGCAATTCCTGGACAGTGTCCATGTGGAGACAGCTGAGGTAGCTGTCCCAGTACACAGGACTGCTGATACACCACTGGTGGAGGAGGAGATGGCTCAGGGTGGACACTGGCAGCTGGTTACTTCTGGCAGCAGGCAGTGCTCCACCCCTGCTCCGAACCCTCCCGCTGTGGTAATAGGTAACCGTTATGCTCTTCTTGATACAGGAAAGAAGGCATCACCCCCTACAGTAAAGGAGGAGAAGCCTCGTACCCCTAAGGCTGGGAGGTCTGCTGCCACCACTGCGAATAGGAAACGTAGGGTATCCCTACTTTGAACTTTAGGGTACAAATGTAGGGGCCTGCATGAAGACTTCTAAGCTTAACTACCAGCTTAGTTCTGGTCCGCTGCCACCATCCCAAAGCTAATTCCCTTTCCTGGGTAGCCTTGAGAGACCTTCACCAATTCCCTGGTGAATACAGATCCAAACTCCTTGGATCTTAAATAAGGAGAAATTGACCCTTCCCCCCTCCTTCCTTTCACCAACTCCTGGTGAATACAGATCCAAACCCCTTTTGGATCTTAAAACAAGGAGAAATCAATCAGGTTCTTAAAAAGAAGGTTTTTAATTAAAGAAAAAGGTAAAAATCATCATGTAGGGTAGTGGTGGTCGGAGACTCTCTGCTGAGGGGGACGGAGGCGCCCATCTGTCGCCCTGACATTTCATCTCGGGAGGTATGCTGCCTGCCGGGAGCCTGTATCCGAGACGTTACGGCAGCATTGTCGAGGATTATCCAGCCCTCTGACTACTACCCCATGCTACTCATCCATGTGGGCACAAATGATACTGCGTGGTGTGACACTGAGCGGATCAAGAGTGACTACAGGGCTCTGGGAGTACGGGTGAAGGAGTTTGGAGCGCAGGTGGTATTCTCTTCAATTCTTCCTGTCAAAGGTAGGGGCCCGGGCACAGACAGATGCATCATGGAGGTGAATGCCTGGCTGCGAAGATGGTGTCGCCAGGAGAGCTTTGGCTTCCTAGACCACGGGATGCTATTTGAGGAAGGACTGCTAGGCAGAGATGGCGTTCACCTTTCGAGGAGGGGAAAGACCCTATTTGGACACAGAATGGCTAACCTAGTGAGGAGGGCTTTAAACTAGGTTTGACGGGGACAGGTGAGCAAAGCCCGCAGGTAAGTGGGGAACATGGAGACCTGGGAGATGGGTCAGAAACGAGAGGGAGTGTGGGCTATATTGGCAGAGAGAAAGGAGGGTCAGGACAAAACTGGGAGGAAAGATCAAACCAGTATCTTAGATACCTATATACAAATGCGAGAAGTATGGGTAATAAGCAGGAAGAACTGGAAGTGCTAATAAACAAATACAACTATGACATTGTTGGCATCACTGAAACTTGGTGGGATAATACACATGATTGGAATGTTGGTGTGGATGGATACAGCTTGCTCAGGAAGGATAGACAGGGGGAAAAGGGAGGAGGTGTTGCCTTATATATTAAAAATGTACACACTTGGACTGAGGTAGAGATGGACATAGGAGACGGAAGTGTTGAGAGTCTCTGGGTTAGGCTAAAAGGGGTAAAAAACAAGGGTGATGTCATGCTAGGAGTCTACTACAGGCCACCTAACCAGGTG
The DNA here is from genome assembly GCF_028017835.1 of Emys orbicularis. Lineage (NCBI taxonomy): Eukaryota > Metazoa > Chordata > Testudines > Emydidae > Emys > Emys orbicularis. The sequence goes on from NC_088684.1 coordinate 179,640,103, forward strand.
GAAGAGGTGGATGAGGCTTTTTTTAAACAACTAACAAAATCATTCAAAGCCCAAGATTTGGTGGTGATGGGGGACTTCAACTATCAGGATATATGTTGGGAAAATAACACAGCGGGGCACAGACTATCCAACAAATTCTTGGACTGCATTGCAGACAACTTTTTATTTCAGAAGGTTGAAAAAGCTACTGGGGGGAAGCTGTTCTAGACTTGATTTTAACAAATAGGGAGGAACTCGTTGAGAATTTGAAAGTAGAAGGCAGCTTGGGTGAAAGTGATCATGAAATCATAGAGTTTGCAATTCTAAGGAAGGGTAGAAGGGAGAACAGCAAAATAGAGACAATGGATTTCAGGAAGGCGGATTTTGGTAAGCTCAGAGAGCTGATAGGTAAGGTCCCATGGGAATCGAGACTGAGGGGAAAAACAACTGAGGAGAGTTGGCAGTTTTTCAAAGGGACACTATTAAGGGCCCAAAAGCAAGCTATTCCGCTGGTTAGGAAAGATAAGAAATGTGGCAAAAGACCACCTTGGCTTAACCACGAGATCTTGCATGATCTAAAAAATAAAAAGGAGTCATATAAAAAATGGAAACTAGGACAGATTACAAAGGATGAATATAGGCAAACAACACAGGAATGCAGGGGCAAGATTAGAAAGGCAAAGGCACAAAATGAGCTCAAACTAGCTACGGGAATAAAGGGAAACAAGAAGACTTTTTATCAATACATTAGAAGCAAGAGGAAGACCAAAGACAGGGTAGGCCCACTGCTTAGTGAAGGGGGAGAAACAGTAACAGGAAACTTGGAAATGGCAGAGATGCTTAATGACTTCTTTGTTTCGGTCTTCACCGAGAAGTCTGAAGGAATGCCTAACATAGTGAATGCTAATGGGAAGGGGGTAGGTTTAGCAGATAAAATAAAAAAAGAACAAGTTAAAAATCACTTAGAAAAGTTAGATGCCTGCAAGTCACCAGGGCCTGATGAAATGCATCCTAGAATACTCAAGGAGCTAATAGAGGAGGTATCTGAGCCTCTAGCTATTATCTTTGGAAAATCATGGGAGACGGGAGAGATTCCAGAAGACTGGAAAAGGGCAAATATAGTGCCCATCTATAAAAAGGGAAATAAAAACAACCCAGGAAACTACAGGCCAGTTAGTTTAACTTCTGTGCCAGGGAAGATAATGGAGCAAGTAATTAAGGAAATCATCTGCAAACACTTGGAAGGTGGTAAGATGATAGGGAACAGCCAGCATGGATTTGTAAAGAACAAATCATGTCAAACCAATCTGATAGCTTTCTTCGACAGGATAACGAGTCTTGTGGATAAGGGAGAAGCTGTGGATGTGGTATACCTAGACATTAGTAAGGCATTTGATACAGTCTCGCATGATATTCTTATCGATAAACTAGGCAAATACAATTTAGATGGGGCTACTATAAGGTGGGTGCATAACTGGCTGGATAACCGTACTCAGAGAGTTGTTATTAATGGTTCCCAATCCTGCTGGAAAGGCATAACGAGTGGGGTTCCGCAGGGGTCTGTTTTGGGACCGGCTCTGTTCAATATCTTCATTACCGACTTAGATATTGGCATAGAAAGTACGCTTATTAAGTTTGCGGATGATACCAAACTGGGAGGGATTGCAACTGCTTTGGAGGACAGGGTCATAATTCAAAATGATCTGGACAAATTGGAGAAATGGTCTGAGTTAAACAGGATGAAGTTTAACAAAGACAAATGCAAAGTGCTCCACTTAGGAAGAAAAAATCAGTTTCACACATACAGAATGGGAAGAGACTGTCTAGGAAGGAGTACGGCAGAAAGGGATCTAGGGGTTATAGTGGACCACAAGCTAAATATGAGTCAACAGTGTGATGCTGTTGCAAAAAAAGCAAACATGATTCTGGGATGTATTAACAGGTGTGTTGTGAGCAAGACACGAGAAGTCATTCTTCCGCTCTACTCTGCTCTGGTTAGGCCTCAGCTGGAGTATTGTGTCCAGTTCTGGGCACTGCATTTCAAGAAAGATGTGAAGAAATTGGAAAGGGTCCAGAGAAGAGCAACAAGAATGATTAAAGGTCTTGAGAACATGACCTATGAAGGAAGGCTGAAAGAATTGGGTTTGTTTAGTTTGGAAAAGAGAAGACTGAGAGGGGACATGATAGCAGTTTTCAGGTATCTAAAAGGGTGTCATAAGGAGGAGGGAGAAAACTTGTTCACCTTAGCCTCTGAGGATAGAACAAGAAGCAATGGGCTTAAACTGCAGCAAGGGAGGTCTAGGTTGGACATTAGGAAAAAGTTCCTAACTGTCAGGGTGGTTAAACACTGGAATAAATTGCCTAGGGAGGTTGTGGAATCTCCATCTCTGGAGATATTTAAGAGTAGGTTAGATAAATGTCTATCAGGGATGGTCTAGACAGTATTTGGTCCTGCCATGCGGGCAGGGGACTGGACTCGATGACCTCTCGAGGTCCCTTCCAGTCCTAGAATCTATGAATCTATGAATCTGTACAGCAAGACCCCAGGCACTCAATGTGAAGACAGAAAATTCAACCTTGTACTGAGTGCACATGTGATAGGTACTGTGCATAGTCTTGTTCACAGAGAAAGACAATATTCATTGTTTGCAAAAATGTATCTTTTTGAGGAATTCACTCCCTTTTTTCCATCCCACAGCTGCGAGTGTCTCCCGAGCTACCCCGGCGTCCCCCTCCCAGAGGCTGGCGCAGATCAGGCGGCGAAAGAAAAGGACACGGGACGAGATGTTCTCAGAACTTATGGTCTGTTCCCGAGCCGAGGCGGCACAGCAGATCCAGTGGAGGGAGAACATGTCGCAATACCAGCGATCACACAGCGAACGGGAGGACAGGTGGCGGCAGGAAGACCAGCAGGCGACTCAAACGCTGCTTGGACTAATGAGGGAGCAAACGGACACGCTCCGGCGCCTTGTAGATGTTCTGCAGGACCGGAGGCAGGAGGACAGAGCCCCGCTGCATTCTATCTCTAACCGCCCTCCCCCGCCACAAAGTCCCATCCCCCCCTCACCCAAAGTCCCAAGAAGGAGGGGCGGCAGGGGCCGTGAAAACAGTCACTCCACCCCTGCAGACTGCTCAAATTGCAGAAGGCTCTCATTCCCAAAGATTTGATACGTCCTTTCCTTCCCTCCAAATGCACCTCACCCAAGCCCCCGTCCCAGTTTCATCCCCTAACTGTGTAGTTCTTAATAAGAAATACGTTTCTGTTAATTACTGTTTCCGTCATGTTCTTTTAGAGGACAGTGTGTTTGAAGGGGGGAAAGGGGGTTGGTAATTGGAGAGGACAGTCACCTTTACCAGGGTACAGACACGGGGGCAGGTTCAGCAGAAGGTCACACACACATTGCAGTCACTAGGCACACTGGTCAGTCTGGGAGGTGGTTTTCATGTTCTGTGTGTGGGGACTATGTGAGTTTGTGGCGGGGGAGGGCGGTTACAGATCTTATGCAGCGGTCCTTAGCCTGGATGACAGAGCCACGCAGCAGGGGATCTGTAACCGCCCTCCCCCGCCACAAAGGCACATAGCCCCCACACACAGAGTCCCGAAAAGGAGGGGTGGCAGGCTCCGTTGAAACAACCAGTCTACCACTGCGGACCGCTCTAGGAGCAGGAGCCTGTCATTCCTCGAGTTTAGAAGTGTCCTTTCCATCACTACACCCGCTCCCCACCACAGTCTGCGTCCCAGTTTCAACCCTTTACCACAAAATCCTTAATAAAGAAAACGGTGTTAATGAACAAAGTTTCATTTATTTTATTTTTAAAGGTGTGTTGGAAGGGGGGGAAGGGGGTTGGTAACTGGAGAGGATAGTCAACATTAAGTGGGTAAAGAAACGGGGGCAGGTTCAGCTTCTGTTTAAACAAACGTAATAGTCACAGGTTACCGTGGTCACTCTGGAACCTAGCTTTCAAAGCTTCCCGGATGCACAGCGCGTCCCGCTGGGCTCTTCTAATCGCCCGGGTGTCTGGTTGGGCGTAATCAGCAGCCAGGCGATTTGCCTCAACCTCCCACCCCGCCATAAACGTCTCCCACTTGCTCTCTCAGAGATTGTGGAGCACACAGCAAGCTGCAATAACAATGGGGATATTGGTTTCGCTGAGATCAGAGCGAGTCAGTAAGCTTCTCCATCTCCCCTTGAGACGTCCAAAAGCACACTGCACCACCATTCTGCACTTGCTCAGCCGGTAGTTGAAGAGTTCTTTTTCACTGTCCAGGGTGCCTGTATAGGGCTTCATGAGCCAGGGCATTAGCGGGTAGGCTGGGTCCCCAAGGATCACTATAGGCATCTCCACATCCCCAACAGTTATTTTGTGGTCCGGGAAATAAATACCTTCCTGCAGCCGTCTAAACAGACCAGAGTTCCTGAAAACGCAAGCGTCATGAACCTTGCCCGGCCATCCGACGTTGATGTTGGTAAAACGTCCCTTGTGGTCCACCAGTGCTTGCAGCACCATTAAAAAGTAGCCCTTTCGGTTAATGTACTGGCTGGCCTGGTGGTCAGGGCCGGCTTTAAGCCGATTCAGCCGATTCGGCTGAATTGGGCCCCGCGCTGCAGCTCTCCACCCCGCCCTCAGCTCACTTCCCCCTCCTCCCCTCCCCTGAACGCTCCGCCCCCTCCTGATTCGCGGGAAGTCTGAAAAGGAGCAGGGGCGGGCAGGCAGCACCAGGTAAGCTGGCGTGGTGGGGGCGCGAGAAGGGCTCCGGGGAGGCGCGGCCCGTTCCCGCAGGCCCCAGCGGCTCTGGCCCGGCGTGGCTCGGGTCTGGCCCGGCCCCCGTGGCGCGGCGTGGCTCGGGTCTGGCCCGGCCCCCGCGGCGCGGCGTGGCTCGGGTCCGGCCTGGCCCCCGCGGCGCGGCTCGGGTCCGGCGCGGCTCCGGCCCAGCACGGCCCCCGCTTGCTAAAGCAGGAATCGGGCCCCGCGCTTGCTAAAGCCGGCCCTGCTGGTGGTTCAGTCCCAGGATAGGGATATGAGTTCCATCTATAGCCCCACTGCAATTTGGGAATCCCATCGCAGCGAAGCCATCTATGATGACCTGCACGTTTCCCAGGGTCACTACCTTTGAGAGCAGTAGCTCAACGATTGCGTTGGCTACTTGCATCACAGCAACCCCCACGGTAGATTTGCCCACTCCAAATTGGTTCGCGACTGACCGGTAGCTGTCTGGCGTTGCAAGCTTCCAGAGGGCTATGGCCACTTGCTTCTGGACAGTCAGGGCTGCTCGCATCCGGGTGTCCTTGCGCTTCCGGGCAGGGGACAGCAACTCACAAAGTTCCAGGAAAGTTCCCTTACGCATCCAAAAGTTTCGCAGCCACTGTGATTCATCCCAGACCTGCAGCACTATGCGGTCCCACCAGTCCGTGCTTGTTTCCCGGGCCCAGAATCGCCGTTCCACAGCATCAACATGACCCATTGCCACCATGATGTCCGCGGCGCGGGGTCCCGTGCTTTGTGAGAGGTCTGTGCCCCTCTCAGACTTAATGTCCTCACCGCGCTGCCGTAGCCTCCTCGCCCGATTTCTCAGCATCTGCCTCTGAAAAAGGTGGATGATAAGGCGCGGGGTGTTGACAACGGCCATAACTGCAGCGATGATTGCAGCGGGCTCCATGCTCGCGGTGCTGTGGCGTCCACGCTGTCAATCACCAGAAAAGTGCGCAAACTGATTGCCCGCCGGCGCTTTCACGGAGGGAGAGCGGGAGTGAGGGTTGAATGACGACAGTTACCCAAAACCACCCTCGACACATTTTTTGCCCCAGCAGGCATTGGGGGCTCGACCCAGAATTCCAGTGGGCAGCGGGGACTGCGGGAACTGTGGGATAGCTACCCACAGTGCACTGCTTCCAATGTCGACGCTTGCCCCGTTAGTATGGACTCATAAAGTCGAATTACTGTCCTTAGTGTGGATACGCACATTCGACTTTGTAATATCGGTTCCACAAATTCGCTTAAAGTAAAATCGAACTACTCTCGTAGTGTAGACATACCCTCAGTTTACAAACCTCATCATCTTTGTGATGTTAGCAAATTGATTCCCAACCCTGCAGACAGATATTACCAAATATCAGCTCTGGCCTCCCTGCAGAGTCTCTGCAGTGCCATGTTTTTCTCATTTTAAGCAAACTGTTTACAGTGATATCAACAAAAGAATGAACAAAGGGTAGTCTTTTACAGTTTTTGTAAGTACCTAATTAAAGCAATCTCGTTTAAGAAGATTTACAGCCTGCTCTTGCCTCTTTTGAAATCAATGCCAAAACTCCCATTGACTTTAGTGGGTGCAGTATTGGGCCATAAAATGCAATGCTGCAATTAAATAGAATGAATACATTGTGGGCTACAACCTTCAGAGTAGATTCATTTATTGTCAATGCTTTAAGAATATAATTGCCACTAAAATTGATCTTAAATCTATCAGAATCTACTTTCGGTTTCCTTACTATCCTTCTTTCTTATCTTCTCCGCTCTAATCCTTTTTACCTTTCAGTTCTGCTCCTCTTCCCTTCACTCTTCTCTCGTTTAACCTCCCCCATGACTAATCCCATTTCTATTTCTCATCCCACCTTCTCATGACAGGCAGCATAGCCTAGTGGGAAGGCACAGGGCCATAAACCAAGATCTCCTGAATTCTTTCTTCTTTTGTTTGATCTTTTTATTGAGATTTGGATTTTCAAAACACATTAAGTTCTATCCCAGCCATATCTAAAACCAAAAGAACTGCATTTCAAAAAGTAGTTAAAGTTGCTAAGTGCCAGTAGTATAAAATCTAGGTATGTTTTGTGATTTTGTTGGGCCAGAGGAGGGGCACATAGAAACATCAGCCACTTCACAGGAATAAAAGGAGCTATTTTTGTCTTTTAAATTCAAAAATGGATTCAAATGAATTCTGTTTGTCAATGAGACTCAACTCAGAATCGGATGAGAACTTTTTTTTCCTTACAAGAAGAATCAAAATATGTCTTTTAATGATTGCAATTTTAACTGTAGAGGGGCTGGTGCCTCTCCATAATATGATACTGGTTTTTGTACAACTTTTGGAGGTATGCAGTAGCAGAGCTCCTTGCCTGCAGAGACCTTAAATGGTACATGGGAAAGGCAGTGCCTCTGTTGTGCAGCTTGAAAGATAAGCAGGGAGGCTGAGACAAGGGCTGCTTGTGGAAACCTTAGCTCAGATAATGTGTATCTTTAGTTTGATTTTCATTATGCTGCTATATTACACTGCTCTACAGCCAAAATGCTTCTGAAATAAATGTAGTCAAACTTTACTAATTCTGGGTCACTGAGAACGAAAATGATGCTTAAAATTGTTGATTGGTTCTAGTTTTCAAGATATGCTATTGGGTCAGTATATACGACCCTTGACTTGGGAATGGTGGAGGATAAGTGAGTTATAAAGGGAAGGGATCTCAATTTAAACCAGAAATTACTAAAATACATCTTTGACTGGATCTATGAATAAATCTATGACTGGGTTTGGACAGTACTTGCTTTTTAGGCAAAACAATGAATGATGCAATCTGAAGCTGGTATTGCATCATACATGATATGAATTGCATCATGTTATTCCTAGAAGTCATGGATGATGCAATCATAACGAAGCTTACATCACTCTGCTGAACAAATTGCCCTATATCAGCTCTAGAAATCATACAGTGTCGTGCTCTCTTATTTGTCAGTGTTTGATTTTGCAAAGGGACACATTTCTGTTTAGCCAAAGTGAGCAGAGATGCCTCGTACTTGTGTGAACAGTGCAGATAACTTCTGCTATGTTAGTGGTGATGTGACTTTTGCATCACAAAAGCGCAGTATAACCACTATGGTTAAGAAAGCCTATCACCTTTATTCTGGCTGCAAAATTGGAGATCAGGACAGAGGTGGGCCCCACACATATGCTGTAACACTTGTGCAACAAATCTTCGCCAGTGGTTGAACAGGAAAAGGAAATCTATGCCTTTTGCAGTGCCAATGATTTGGAGAGAGCCAACAGATCATACCAGCAATTGTTACTTCTGCATGGTGCCTCCAGTTGGGAAAGGTGTGTCAAAGAAGAAAAAGTGGACTGTGCATTATCCAAACATTCCATCAGCTATACGCCCAGTACCCCACGGAGAAGGACTGACGGTTCCTGATGCACCAGAATCATTCTCACTTGAGTCAGATGAGGAAGAGGAAGAGGATGAAACTTCTGGTCCTGAACCATCAATGTCACAGGACCCACATTTTCTCCTATCCTCCTCCTCCTCTGAACCACACCTCATAACACAAGGTGAACTGAATGACCTTGTCAGGGATTTGGAACTACCCAAGAGTAAGGCAGAGCTGTTGGGCTCCAGACTACAGCAGTGGAATCTCCTGGCAGGCTGATGTTAGGGTTTCCATGTTCCGTGACCGTCAAAAGGATCTTGTCCCATTCTTCTTCATGGAAGGTGATCTTGTAGCCAGCAACAACATCAGTGGTGTGATGGCAGCCCTCAACATCGTTCACGATCCAGATGAGTGGAGACTGTTCATTGATTCATCGAAGACGAGTCTTAAAGCTGTTTTACTGCATAATGGCAATGTTTTGCCATCAATTCCAGTTGGTCATGCAGTCCATATGAAGGAAACCTATGACAACATGAAACAACTTTTGAGGTGCATAAACTATGACCAACATCAGTGGCAGCTTTGTGGAGATTTGAAGGTTGTTGCTCTCTTGCTTGGTCTGCAGACTGGATGCACAAAGTACTGCTGTTTTCTCTGCGAATGGGATAGTCGTGCAAGAGATTCCCACTACATCAAGAAAGATTGGCCACTCCGACAGTCATTGGAGCCTGGGAGGAAAAGTGTACAGCATCCACCACTTGTTGAATCAAGGAAGATTTTGTTACCACCCTTACACATCAAGCTGGGTCTGATGAAGAACTTTGTCAAGGCCATTGACAAAACACAAGCAGCTTTCAAATACCTCCGTGGAAAATTTCCAAGGTTAAGTGAAGCTAAGATAAAGGAAGGTGTCTTTGTTGGTCCTCAGATTCGTGAACTTCTTCGAGATGATGCATTTGACCATGCACTGCGTGGCAAGGAAAAGACGGCATGGAAAGCCTTCCAGTTAATGGCAATACATTTTCTCGGAAACAACAAGGCAGACAACTACAGGTTGTTGGTGGAAAACCTCCTCAAGGCATACAAAAGCCTTGGTTGCAACATGTCACTAAAGATACATTTTTTGCACTCTCATCTAGATTTTTTTCCACTGAACTGCGGAGCAGTTAGCGATGAGCACGGCGAGCGATTTCACCAGGACATTGCAACAATGGAGAAACGCTATCAGGGCAAATGGAGCCCATCAATGCTTGCAGACTATTGCTGGACAGTGATAAGAGATGCTCCATTTAATGAATACAAGAGACAAGCCAAGAAGCGCCGAGTAGACACTGAATAGGACTAAACTATGTACAGAATAGTTTTTTGCCTTTTGTTTCATAAATAAAATTTATTTATATAACCCTTTTGCTGATTTTTAAAGTGTTACATAAACAGGACAGGTGAAATATTATCATGTAAAGCAACCATAAACACATGAAAAGACCTAGGTTTACAATTTATGATTAAAACTCTACTATCTACACAATATACATAGACATAACATGTAAAAACTTAAATATCTTAGAAACAGTAGCCAATCAGTTGTTTTAATTGTCATATTTGAATTCAGCACATCAAAATACATAATAAATAGCACATTTTATCTCTGAAGCAGACGACTTCTCAAAAATTGTAGACCAGTGTTAGCTGTCCTCCACTACTGTGTATAACGCACTGGCTAATTGTGTGTGATCATATATTCCTTTAGTGGCTGCACCATCTGGATTGTAAGAGCCTGCTGCTTCCTTTCTTTGGGTAAGGGTGATCCTTAAGATCAAGTGGTAAGACTTTGTGACTTTTGGTGTTGAAGATCCTCCCAAGTTCTATCTGTATTAATATCCTGGTGCAAGTTCATTACAAAATGGTGGTGCATATGGGGTCTTAAACTCCTGTGGACTTCAGACACTTGGGCAAGCTTCCTCTCGCAGGTTAATTAGTAACCCACTGGCTGACTGTTTGCAATCATGTCATCCTGTGTAGTGTGTGGCCCTCCCCGAGAATAGGAGTCTCATTTATTTCCAGCTAATTCTTTTAACTCAAGCGTAGAAGGAAATATTTTCTATGATGTAGGTTTCAGGTTCCATACCAGAAGATTATCTGTGGTTTGTCTATTAACATGTGCATTGCTTAAGGTTGTAGAGAAAATTGTGAGATATTATTTTGCATTACCTGAGAAATAGTATGTGATCATGTAGTAAGAGTACCATAATGCATATGTACAAAGTTGCACATGAGACTGTCACTTTCACATTTCCTGACTCTTGAATGCTTAACCATGCAACCTTAATGTTCTCCTAACATGTATTTTGTATTGAATGTCCTATTTTTTAAAAAAAAGGAAGTAGAGAGAAAATAGAAATTCCATAATCTGGAATTACTTCTCTACATGCTTTTCCCTACATACCTTAGGCTTTGTCTACACTGGCAAGTTTCTGCGCAGTAAAGCAGCTTTCTGCGTTGTAACTCCCGAGGTGTACACACTGCCAAGCCACTTAGTGCGCAGAAATTGTGCAGTTGCAGTGCTGTAAAAAAACCACCCCGACAAGAGGTGTACAGCTTCCTGTGCTGGGCGTACAGTGCCACGGTGCCAGTGTAGACACCCTGGTCGATTACAGTGCTGTGATTGGCCTCCGTGAGGTCCCACAATGCCTGTTCTCACCTCTCTGATCATCAGTTTGAACTCTACTGCCCTGCCCTCAGGTGACCAACCGTCAGCCCCACCCTGTAAATTCCTTTGGAATTTTGAAAGTCCCCTTCCTGTTTGCTCAGTGACGCGTGCAGTGGTTCCAGCTCATCTTTCCAGGTGACCATGCCTGCTCCATGCACCAGGCAATCCCCCGCTTGGAGCAATGCCGAGCTGCTGGACCTCATCAGCATTTGGAGAGAGGAGGCTGTTCAGTCCCAGCTGCGCTCCAGCCATAGGAATTATGATACCTACGGACAGATTTCACGATGCATGACAGAAAGGGGCTATGACTGGGACACACTGCAGTGCAGGGTCAAAGTGAAGGAATTGCGGAATGCCTACCGCAAGGCACAGGAGGCAAACCGCCACTCCGATGCTGCGCCCACAAGCTGCCGGTTCTTCAAAGAGCTGGATGCGATATTTGATGGCGACCCCACCTCCACTGCGAAGGCCACGGTGGATACTTCGGTGGCTCGTGTGCCAATCTAGAGTGGACCGAGCCAGGAGGAGAAAATCTTGGATGAGGATCTGGAGGGGAAGGGGGACGGGGACCCAGAGGCAGAGGAGGACTCAAAGGTCAGACATGCATGCAGCCAGGAACTCTTTTCTGCCCCGTAGGAGGCTAGCCAGTCACAGCTGTCAGATGTTGGCGAAGCGCAAACAGGAGAGGAGGCCCCTGGTAAGTGCATTTGATTTTGGGAATCGCTGAGGCGAGTTGTTGGGAGCAGGAGGGTTGCAGAAAGCTGGCTTGTCTCCCACAACATGCCTAGTCTGAGCGGCGGAACAGGCTGTTGATTGACTCCCTCACTTCATGGGAATCTGCCTCAGATCTCCAGGAAACTCTTGTGGAGATACTGGGCAATCTGCTGCCGCAGGTCCTTCGGCGGAGCTGCTCTGTTTCTTGCCCCATTAATGGTAACTTTCCTGCGCCACTAAGAACATAAGAATGGCCGTACCGGGTCAGACCAAAGGTCCATCTAGCCCAGTATCCTGTCTACCGACAGTGGCCAATGCCAGGTGCCCCAGAGGGAGTGGACCAACAGGCAATGATCAAGTGATCTCTCTCCTGCCATCCATCTCCATCCTCTGAGAAACAGAGGCTTGGGACACCATTCCTTACCCATCCTGGCTAATAGCCATTAATGGACTTATTAACCACCATGAATTTATCCAGTTCTCTTTTAAACGCTGTTATAGTCCTAGCCTTCACAACCTCCTCAGGTAAGAAGTTCCACAAGTTGACTGTGCGCTGCGTGAAGAAGAACTTCCTTGTATTTGTTTTAAACCTGCTGCCTATTAATTTCATTTGGTGACCCCTAGTTCTTGTATTATGGGAATAAGTAAATAACTTTTCCTTATCCACTTTCTCCACATCACTCATGATTTTATATACCTCTATCATATCCCCCCTTAGTCTCCTCTTTTCCAAGCTGAAGAGTCCTAGCCTCTTTAATCTCTCCTCATATGGGACCCGTTCCAAACCCCTAATCATTTTAGTTGCCCTTTTCTGAATCTTTTCTAGTGCAAGTATATCTTTTTTTAGATGAGGAGACCACATCTGTACACAGTATTCGAGATGTGGGTGTACCATCGATTTATATAAGGGCAATAATATATTCTCAGTCTTATTCTCTATCCCCTTTTTAATGATCCCTAACATCCTGCTTGCTTTTTTGACCGCCTCTGCACACTGCGCGGACATCTTCAGAGAACTATCCACGATGACTCCAAGATCCTTTTCCTGACTTGTTGTAGCTAAATTAGCCCCCATCATATTGTATGTATAGTTGGGGTTATTTTTTCCCATGTGCATTACTTTACATTTATCCACATTAAATTTCATTTGCCATTTTGTTGCCCAATCACTTAGTTTTGTGAGATCTTTTTGAAGTTCATCACAGTCTGCTTTGGTCTTAACTATCTTGAGCAGTTTAGTATCATCTGCAAACTTTGCCACCTCACTGTTTACCCCTTTCTCCAGATCATTTATAAATAAGTTGAATAGGATTGGTCCGAGGACTGACCCTTGGGGAACACCACTAGTTACCCCTCTCCATTCTGAGAACTTACCATTAATTCCTACCCTTTGTTCCCGGTCTTTTAACCAGTTCTCAATCCATGAAAGGACCTTCCCTTTTATCCCATGACAACTTACTTTACTTAAGAGCCTTTGGTGAGGGACCTTGTCAAAGGCTTTCTGGAAATCTAAGTACACTATGTCCACTGGATCCCCCTTGTCCACATGTTTGTTGACCCCTTCAAAGAACTCTAATAGATTAGTAAGACACGATTTCCCTTTACAGAAACCATGTTGACTATTGCTCAACAGTTTATGTTTTTCTATGTGTCTGACAATTTTATTTTTAACTATTGTTTCGACTAATTTGCCCGGTACCGACGTTAGACTTACCGGTCTGTAATTGCCGGGATCACCTCTAGAGCCCTTTTTAAATATTGGCGTTACATTAGCTAACTTCCAGTCATTGGGTACAGAAGCTGATTTAAAGGACAGGTTACAAACCTTAGTTAACAGTTCCGCAACTTCACATTTGAGTTCTTTCAGAACTCTTGGGTGAATGCCATCTGGTCCCGGTGACTTGTTAATGTTAAGTTTATCAATTAATTCCAAAACCTCCTCTAGTGACACTTCAATCTGTGACAGTTCCTCAGATTTGTTACCTACAAAAGCTGGCTCAGGTTTGGGAATCTCCCTAACATCCTCAGCCGTGAAGACTGAAGCAAAGAATCCATTTAGTTTCTCCGCAATGACTTTATTGTCTTTAAGCGCTCCTTTTGTATCTCGATCACCAAGGGGCCCCACTGGTTGTTTAGCAGGCTTCCTGCTTCTGATATACTTAAAAAACATTTTGTTATTACCTTTGGAGTTTTTGGCTAGCCGTTCTTCAAACTCCTCTTTGGCTTTTCTTATTACATTCTTGCACTTAATTTGGCAGCATTTATGCTCCTTTCTATTTGCCTCACTAGGATTTGACTTCCGCTTTTTAAAGGAAGTCTTTTTATCTCTCACTGCTTCTTTTATACTGTGCCGTCACAGGGAGGGACCATTGCTGTACACAGCTGAGCCGCTTAAGAGCCAGAATGGAAGCCGCAGTCTTGGAGAAGACCCTCCCTTGATTCTCTGCTCACCCTCAGCAGCGAGATATCTTCCATAATGAACACAGCCTGTGGAAAATGTGGGGACAGGAATGATTATCAGCCCCCCCCTACACTGCTGGCTGTCCCCAAGAGCCACATGCCCGGTGTACAATAGGGTCCAGGAACACTGATTTAACCTGCCTCTGCAGCTACTCACCATATTGGGGGTCTTGTGGCTCATGTGTGCTTGCCTGGGGTCAGCCAGTTAGTGACAGGTATGTGAATAGTGGCTGTGTTTTAAATCACTGAATCAGTGGTCTGTGTGTTGCAAACAATGCTGCTTCTGTAAAATGTTGCATTTTGGCTTCACAGAGATGAGCTTGGGAGCCCAGCCTCCCTCTTTGTTATCGGTGGCACAACAGCTGCGCAGAATTAGAAAGCGGCCACGAAGAACTAAGGAGGAGTGGCGGGACAGCCAGAAGAGGGACCAAAAGGAGAACGCAGGATGCCAGAATAAAGCCACGGAGTGGCTCTTAAACATTATGGAGCACCAAATGGACATGCTCCAAGCGATACTAGCTCTTCAAACTGAGCAGCCCCACACCCACCCTCCCCTGCAGCCGCTGTCGCAAAACTCTTTCCCATGGGCCTCCCAGATACCACCAACATGCTCTTATCAACCTGCTGGCTCCAGTCTGTAGTGGCAGCATTCCACTCCTCCCCCCTCACAGTCCAGCACTGTGGACTCCCAGTACCCACTGCACTCAACACCCATCCCTCTGCAATTTAGCCCTGCTGAAGTACAGCACCCGTTGCATTGTACTCCAAAGGAGAAGGTTGGATATGATCTCTGGACATACACAAATCTTTAACCTTCCTGGGACCCCACCTCCTCCTGGGACCTTCCCTTCCCCCATCCCCCTCAGTGCTGATGTGTTTTTTTGTTTGACTATCTCCTCCAGTTGCTGTTTTTTAATAAAAGAATTGTGTTGGTTTGAAAGCAATCTTTATTCTATTAATTGAAAGCAAACAGAGCCCTGCAAAGCAACAGACAATTATCTTAAACCTTCATATTACATCGCCTGCACCAATCACAATCACCTCCTAGAATTACAAGCACTGCACTCCCAAGCATAAAGTGGCCTTCAGCTTCAAATTGCTGCCTCAAGGCATCCCTGAACCTTATGGCCCCGTGCTGCGCCGCTCTAATAGCCCTGATCTCTGGCTGTTCAAATTCAACTTCAGAAACAGACTTCAAAGAGAAACAGCAGAACTAAAATTCATTTGCAAATTTAACACCATTAATCTGGGCTTGAATAGGGACTGGGAGTGGCTGGCTCATTACAGAAGCAGCTTTTCCTCTCCTGGAATTGACACCTCCTCATCTATTATTGGGAGTGGACTACATCCACCCTGATTGAATTGGCCCTGTCAACACTGGTTCTCCACTTGTGAAGTAACTCCCTGCTCTCCATGTGTCAGTATACAATGCCTGCATCTGTAACTTTCACTCTATGGGTATGTCTACACTACAGGATTAATCCGAATTTATATAATTCGAATTTAGGAAACCGATCTTATAAATTCGAATGTATTCGGCCACACTAGGCACCATTAATTCGGTGGTGTGCGTCCAAGCTACCGTAGTAGCATCGATTTCCAGAGCGTTGCATTGTGGGTAGCCAATAACATTGAATTGCCAATAACTTCGAATTGCGGCCACACTAACCTTAATTCGGATTAACAATACCGATTTTGACGCTACTCCTCTCGTCGAGGAGGAGTACAGAAATCGAATTAAAGGGCTCTTTAATTCGAATTAAATGGCTTCGTTGTGTGGACGGGTCAAGCGTTAATTTGAATTAAAGCAGCTAAATCCGAATTAAAGTCGTAGTGTAGACCAGGCCAAAGCATCCGAAGAAGTGAGGTTTTTACCCACGAAAGCTTATGGCCAAATAAATCTGTTAGTCTTTAAGGTGCCACCAGACTCCTTGTTGTTTTTGTAGATACAGACTAACACGGCTACCCCCCTGATACTTTATACCTCATAGAGCCTCTGCAAGGTTGGTGCAGCCTGGATTCCTCCCATATGCATTAGAGTGTGGGGAGGGATTGTACCTTCCTGAGACATGACCACTCCTCCACCTGCCTCAGGAGCCAGTGGTCCTGCACTGCTCAAAATGCAGGATTGTGCCATAAAACCATAGTCCAATCCTACAGTTCTTTAATAAGAATAATTTGTGATTGCTATATACTACAGATTGTCTTCGTTTGCTGCAAAATTCTGACTGTTACTCTGACAGATTACAGCATACATCCCCAACTGGCTTTCCAGGCCTCAAACAGGGAAACAAAAATAACTTCTTCTGATACTTTTTAAGATTAACTCAGGGGTTAATAGCTTGGAAGCTATCTGGGAGGTATTGAACGTCCACTCTTTCTAAATATAGTGTAACAAAAAGATCATCTATTGTGCCATGGGAAATATCCTTTTTTGTTTGTTTGAGAAGATGTTGCAAATATTTTGAGTCATGAGGGACTCAACATAAAATTAGCAATGCAAAAATCAACAAGGCCGATTTTGTTTGACAATTTACATCCTTAAGAATAAAAAGCACTGTGTCAGGGCTAATCTCCACTACTGAGATCAGCCAGAGACTGTTTTATCTGTAATAGAAAAATAAATCAACAAAGCAGGAGAAAATATCAGATTTTCAATGACCTGTGAAATCAGGAAGACTTCAGGCCAGCCCTCTAGAATTAGAAAGATGCAGTCGTTTGCAACCACTGATCCTTTTATCAAATATTTCAAATGCCCAACATGTAGGCTTTATGCAAATATTAACAACAATGGTCAAATGTTACTAGTCCCATTACACAAGTTTTAGGAGTCCTTTCTGCAATATGCTTGTACACGTCTGAGTGATGTTGACTTGCTTCTCAGGGCTGGTCTACACTACCACTTAAGTCGATGTAACTTATGACGGTCAGGGGCAGGGGTGCTGGAACAGTTTTTATAATAGGGATGCTGAAAGCCATTGAATCAAACTGTAAACCCTATATATAATGGAAACCACTTCCAGCCAGGGAGTGTAACAGCATACCTAGTTCCAGCACCTATGTTCAGGGGTGTGAAAATGACACCACACCCTGAGTGACATAAGTTATGTCAACTTAAAGCAGTGTCCACACTGTTCTATGTCGGTGGGAGACTCTCTCCCATCAACATAGAGCATCTTCACCAGATGCGCTATAGAGGGGCAGCTGCATCGGTGCAGTGGGGCAGCTGCATCGATGTAGCGCAGTAGTGGAGACTTGCCCTCAGGCTCTGCTTTCCTAACCATAAATTTGTTTATTTCAAATTTATAAGCTGAGCTCCTCTACACTGTAATTTTCATATTTGCTTAGAAACTTACTGTAAATGCAAAAACTTAATATGATTTGAAACTGAAATTTCATGAGCTTTAAAATCTATGTATACTAGTTACTGTGTAACTGTATGATTAGGAAGATTTTCTTTTCTAGTTATGGGTCTGTGTTTCCCACAGAACAATGCAGTCCGTTTGACATCCAGATGACTCATATCAAGATGCTCCTGTGTGTTGGAAGCCTGAGGGGCACAGCTGGAATGGAACTGGAACTGGAATGTGAAGCAGTTCTGGAGCTTACACATTGATTTGGATACATACCTAACCATTAAAAATGAAATTGAATAGGATCTAGGATACTCTAGTGCAGACAAGTGCTGAGAAAAACAATTGGAATAATCTACCATGGGTGGAGAAATTATCACAGAAACAGATTTTAACATGTCACTTGCCCCTGATGGATTGCTAATTCAGTGGTTGTTAAGAATGGCTCCAAATGGCACTTTCCTCCAACCTCAGGTTAACCACTGAGGGCAGGGGGACTGTCTCTTCCATATGCCCAGTGCTCCCCTGCTTGTGCCCAGCCACTAGGAAGCAGCCAGCGAGGAGGCAGCAAGTGGCTAGCAGGAAACAGAAGCTTCTCTTGAGCTTCTGCCTACCCTGCCTGTTCACCTGAGAGCCCCTGGGGAGGGAAATCGCAGATTGCATTCCACTTTCCATTTAAAATCATCTCAATGAGATATGCGAAGGAGAAAAAGCTCTCCTGCTAATTCGTTGATGGGAATTCTATTCATATGATCAGCTAGCACATGTCAAGATAAGGCCTTAGCTCACTTGCTCTGAACAAGGAAGGCATATGATATTATAAAGTTCCACTGCTGTAGGGCTCTCTCAGCAGCAGCAGCAAGAGATGGCCTAGCTGATGAAGAAAAGGTACAGGCAGGGAGGACCAGTACTACAGAAGCTCCATATCGACAGTTTAAGGACAGGTGGGTCAAATCAAGTATCCGCCCCTGCCGCTCCCCCTCCCCCCATGTCCTCCTGAAAAGAGGGACAAGTACGGCTCCCATGACGGCTCCCAGTCTCCCATTCCCTCTATTACCTGGCAGGCAGAGAACAAATAGACATCCATCTCCATCCTGGGAAAGAGAGGTAGACACGGGAGGCTCCCCCCTCCAGCATGGCAAATCAATCTGCGATTGGGCGCATGAGTCCATTGACCTCTTCAGACCCTCCTCAAGTTCAGAATTTCACACTGAAAGAGAATTTGTAAATCGCACACATCTTGCTAATGCTGAGGATTTGTCCAAAACTTCAGAATCCAGGACTTTCAATTCATGCTGATTTGCTACGCCAAATAAGAGACCACTGACTGAGGTTAAAGCTGCAATTCATCATGGCTATAGTAGTGGCAGAATTATCCAACTCCTTGTAATAAATGGTTCAGTTCTCTTTGAATATATATCTAAGCTCTTGAAAAAGAAGGCATGATGCCAATGCAAGAAGGTTATTTCAAATCCATGCTGAAAATAAAAACAGAAGGATAGAACGTAGAAAAAGAAATGTTGCATGCTGCAACAGGAAAATGTAGAGAA